>NW_027362804.1:0-1200000 GCF_046119375.1 Phyllobates terribilis | reverse complement strand
TTTAAACCGTCTTGTTAACCTACTGCGACCTGCTCGTCTCTTCCAAGGGGCATTTAAACCGTCTTTTATAGCTAGTGCAACCTGCACGTCTTTTCCAAGGCGCATTTAAACCGTCTTTTTAAGCTACTGCCACTTGCATGTCTCTTCCAAGGTGCATTTAAACCGTCTTGTTAAGCTACTGTAACCTCCACAACTTTTCCAAGGGGCATTTAAACTGTCTTGTTAATTTACTGCGACATCCACCGCTCTTCCATGTGGCATTTAAACAGTCTTGTTAAGCTACTGCGACCTGCACTTCTCTTCCAAGGGGCATTTAAACCGTCTTGTTAAGCTACTGCGACCTGCACGTCTCTTCCAAGGGATATTTAAACCGCCTTATTAAGCTACTACGACCTGCACGTCTCTTCCAAGGGGTATTTAAACTGTCTTGTTAAGCTACAGCGACCTCCACCGCTCTTCCAAGGGGAATTTAAACCATCTTGTTAAGCTACTGCGACCTGCACGTTTCTTCCAAGGGGCATTTAAATCATCTTGTTAAGCTATTGCGACTTGCACGTCTCTTCCAAGGGGCATTTAAACCGTCTTGTTAAGCTACTGTAACCTCCACAACTTTTAAAATGGGCATTTAAACCGTCTTGTTAAGCTACTGCGATCTGCATGTCTCTTCCAAGGGGCATTTAAACCGTCTTTTTAAGCTACTGCGACCTGCATGTCTCTTCCAAGGGGCATTTATACCGTTCTGTTAAGCTACTGCGACTTGCACGTTTCTTCCAAGGGGCATTTAAACCGTTTTGTTTAGCTACTGTAACCTCCACCACTTTTCCAAGGGGCATTTAAACCGTCTTGTTAAGCTACTACGACCTGCATATCTCTTCCAAGGGTCATTTAAACCTTCTTATTAAGCTACTGGGACCTACATGTCTCTTCCAAGGGGCATTTAAACCATTTTGTTAAGCTACTGCGACCTGCACGTCTCTTCCAAGGGGCATTTAAAGCGTCTTGTTAAGCTGCTGCGACCTGCATGTCTCTTCCAAAAGGGATTTAAACCGTCTTATTAAGCTCCTGCGACCTGCATGTCTCTTCCAAGCGGCATTTAAACCGTCTTGTTAAGCTACTGCAACCTGCACGTCTTTTCCAAGGGGAATTTAAACCATCTTGTTAAGCTACTTCGACTTGCACGTCTCTTCCAAGGTGCATTTAAACCGTCTTGTTAAGTTACTGCCACCTCCACCTCTCTTTCAGGGGGCATTTAAACCGTCTTGTTAACCTACTGCGACCTGCTCGTCTCTTCCAAGGGGCATTTAAACCGTCTTTTATAGCTAGTGCAACCTGCACGTCTTTTCCAAGGCGCATTTAAACCGTCTTTTTAAGCTACTGCCACTTGCATGTCTCTTCCAAGGTGCATTTAAACCGTCTTGTTAAGCTACTGTATCCTCCACAACTTTTCCAAGGGGCATTTAAACTGTCTTGTTAATTTACTGCGACATCCACCGCTCTTCCATGTGGCATTTAAACAGTCTTGTTAAGCTACTGCGACCTGCACTTCTCTTCCAAGGGGCATTTAAACCGTCTTGTTAAGCTACTGCGACCTGCACGTCTCTTCCAAGGGATATTTAAACCGCCTTATTAAGCTACTACGACCTGCACGTCTCTTCCAAGGGGTATTTAAACTGTCTTGTTAAGCTACAGCGACCTCCACCGCTCTTCCAAGGGGAATTTAAACCATCTTGTTAAGCTACTGCGACCTGCACGTTTCTTCCAAGGGGCATTTAAATCATCTTGTTAAGCTATTGCGACTTGCACGTCTCTTCCAAGGGGCATTTAAACCGTCTTGTTAAGCTACTGTAACCTCCACAACTTTTAAAATGGGCATTTAAACCGTCTTGTTAAGCTACTGCGATCTGCATGTCTCTTCCAAGGGGCATTTAAACCGTCTTTTTAAGCTACTGCGACCTGCATGTCTCTTCCAAGGGGCATTTATACCGTTCTGTTAAGCTACTGCGACTTGCATGTTTCTTCCAAGGGGCATTTAAACCGTTTTGTTTAGCTACTGTAACCTCCACCACTTTTCCAAGGGGCATTTAAACCGTCTTGTTAAGCTACTACGACCTGCATATTTCTTCCAAGGGTCATTTAAACCTTCTTATTAAGCTACTGGGACCTGCATTTCTCTTCCAAGGGGCATTTAAACCATTTTGTTAAGCTACTACGACCTGCACGTCTCTTCCAAGGGGCATTTAAAGCGTCTTGTTAAGCTGCTGCGACCTGCATGTCTCTTCCAAAAGGGATTTAAACCGTCTTATTAAGCTACTGCGACCTGCATGTCTCTTCCAGGCGGCATTTAAACCGTCTTGTTAAGCTACTGCAACCTGCACGTCTTTTCCAAGGGGAATTTAAACCGTCTTGTTAAGCTACTGCGACCTGCATGTCTCTTCCAAGGGGCATTTAAACATTCTTATTAAGCTACTGCGCCCTGCACGTTTCTTCCAAGGAGCATGTAAACCGTCTTGTTAAGCTACTGCGACCACCACCGCTCTTCCAAGGGACATTTAAACCGTCTTGTTAAGCTACTGCGACCTGCACGTCTCTACCAAGGGGCGTTTAAACCATCTTGTTAAGCTTCTGCGACCTGCACTTCTCTTCAAAGGGGCATTTAAACCGTCTTGTTAAGCTACTGCGACCTGCACGTCTCTTACAAGGGACATTTAAAGCGTCTTATTAAGCTACTACGACCTGCACGTCTCTTCCAAGGGGTATTTAAACTGTCTTGTTAAGCTACAGCGACCTCCACCGCTCTTCCAAGGGGAATTTAAACCGTCTTGTTAAGCTACTGCGACCTGCATGTCTCTTCCAAGGGGAATTTAAACCTTCTTATTAAGCTACTGCGACCTGCACATTTCTTCCAAGGAGCATGTAAACCGTCTTGTTAAGCTACTGCGACCACCACCGCTCTTCCAAGGGACATTTAAACCATCTTGTTAAGCTTCTGCGACCTGCACGTCTCTTCCAAGGTGCATTTAAACTGTCTTTTTAAGCTACTGCGAACTCCACCGCTCTTCCAAAGGGATTTTAAATAGTCTTGTTAAGCTACTGAGACCTGCACGTCTTTTCCAATGGGCATTTAAACCATCTTGTTAAGCTGCTGTGACCTGCATGTCTCTTCCAAGTGGCATTTAAACCGTCTTTTTAAGTTACTGCGACCTCCAACGCTCTTCCAAGGGGCATTTAAACCGTCTTGTTAAGCTACAGCGACCTTATCGTCTCTTACAAGGGGCATTTAAACGGTCTTGTTAAGCTACTGCGACCTGCACGTTTCTTCCAAGGGGCATTTAAATCGTCATGTTAAGCTACTGCGACCTGCACGTCTCTTCCAAGGGGCATTTAAACCGTTTTGTTAAGCTACTGCTACCTGCACGTCTCTTCCAAGGGGCATTTAAAGCGTCTTGTTAAGCTACTGGGACCTGCATGTCTCTTCCATAAGAAATTTAAACCGTCTTATTAAGCTACTGCGACCTGCACGTCTCTTCCAAGGGGCACTTAAACCGTCTTGTTAAGCTACTGCGACCTGCACGTCTCTTCCAAGTGGAATTTAAACCGTCTTGTTAAGCTACTGCGACCTGCATGTCTCTTCCAAGGGGCATTTAAACCTTCTTATTAAGCTACTGCGACCTGCACGTCTCTTCCAAGGAGCATGTAAACCGTCTTGTTAAGCTACTGCGACCACAACCGCTCTTCCAAGGGGCATTTAAACCGTCTTGTTAAGCTACTGCGACCTGCATATCTCTGCCAAGGGGCATTTAAACCATCTTGTTAAGCTTCTGCGACCTGCACGTCTCTTCCAAGGGGCATTTAAACTGTCTTTTTAAGCTACTGCGACCTCCACCGCTCTTCCAAGGGGCTTTTAAACAGTCTTGTTAAGCTACTGAGACCTGCACGTCTCTTCCAAGGGGCAATTAAACCGTCTTTTTAAGCTAATGCGACCTGCATTTCTCTTCCAAGGGGCATTTAAACCGTGTTGTTAAGCTACTGCAACCTGCACGTTTCTTCCAAGGGGCATTTAAATCGTCATGTTAAGCTACTGCGACCTGCACGTCTCTTCCAAGGGGCATTTAAACCGTTTTGTTAAGCTACTGCTACCTGCACGTCTCTTCCAAGGGGCATTTAAAGCGTCTTGTTAAGCTACTGGGACCTGCATGTCTCTTCCATAAGAAATTTAAACCGTCTTATTAAGCTACTGCGACCTGCACGTCTCTTCCAAGGGGCACTTAAACCGTCTTGTTAAGCTACTGCGACCTGCACGTCTCTTCCAAGTGGAATTTAAACCGTCTTGTTAAGCTACTGCGACCTGCATGTCTCTTCCAAGGGGCATTTAAACCTTCTTATTAAGCTACTGCGACCTGCACGTCTCTTCCAAGGAGCATGTAAACCGTCTTGTTAAGCTACTGCGACCACAACCGCTCTTCCAAGGGGCATTTAAACCGTCTTGTTAAGCTACTGCGACCTGCATATCTCTGCCAAGGGGCATTTAAACCATCTTGTTAAGCTTCTGCGACCTGCACGTCTCTTCCAAGGGGCATTTAAACTGTCTTTTTAAGCTACTGCGACCTCCACCGCTCTTCCAAGGGGCTTTTAAACAGTCTTGTTAAGCTACTGAGACCTGCACGTCTCTTCCAAGGGGCAATTAAACCGTCTTTTTAAGCTAATGCGACCTGCATTTCTCTTCCAAGGGGCATTTAAACCGTGTTGTTAAGCTACTGCGACCTGCACGTCTCTTCCAAGGGTCATTTAAATCTTCTTATTAAGCTACTGCGTCCTGCATGTCTCTTCCAAGGGGCATTTAAATCGTCTTGTTAAGCTACTGCGACCTGCACGTCTCTTCAAAGGGGCATTTAAACTGTCTTGTTAAGTTACTGCCACCTCCACCTCTCTTTCAGGGGGCATTTAAACCGTCTTGTTAACCTACTGCGACCTGCTCGTCTGTTCCAAGGGGCATTTAAACCGTCTTTTATAGCTAGTGCAACCTGCACGTCTTTTCCAAAGCGCATTTAAACCGTCTTTTTAAGCTACTGTAACCTCCACCACTTTTCCAAGGGGCATTTAAACTGTCTTGTTAATTTACTGCGACATCCACCGCTCTTCCATGTGGCATTTAAACCGTCTTGTTAAGCTACTGCGACCTGCACGTATCTTCCAAGGGGCATTTAAACAGTCTTGTTAAGCTACTGCGACCTGCACGTCTCTTCCAAGGGGCATTTAAACCATCTTGTTAAGCTACTGCGACATGCACGTCTCTTCCAAGGTGCATTTAAACCGTCTTGTTAAGCTAATGTAACCTCCACCACTTTTCCAAGGGGCATTTAAACCGTCTTGTTAAGCTACTGCGACCTTCACCGATCTTCCAAGGGGAATTTAAACCGTCTTGTTAAGCTACTGCGACCTGCATATCTCTTCCAAGGGGCATTTAAACCGTCTTTTTAAGCTACTGCGACCTGCACGTCTCTTCCAAGGGGCATTTAGACCGTCTTGTTAAGCTACTGCGACTTGCACGTCTCTTCCAAGGGGCATTTAAACCTTCTTGTTTAGCTACTGTAACCTCCACCACTTTTCCAAGGGGCATTTAAACCGTCTTGTTAAGCTACTGCGACCTGCAAGTCTCTTCCAAGGATCATTTAAACCTTCTTATTAAGCTACTGCGTCCTGCATGTCTCTTCCAAAAGGCATTTAAACGGTCTTGATAAGCTACTGCGACCTGCACGTCTCTTCAAAGGGGCATTTAAACTGTATTGTTAAGTTACTGCCACCTCCACCTCTCTTTCAGGGGGCATTTAAACCGTCTTGTTAACCTACTGCGACCTGCTCGTCTCTTCCAAGGGGCATTTAAACCGTCTTCTATAGCTAGTGCAACCTGCACGTCTTTTCCAAGGCGCATTTAAACCGTCTTTTTAAGCTACTGCCACTTGCATATCTCTTCCAAGGTGCATTTAAACCGTCTTGTTAAGATACTGCGACTTGCACGTCTCTTCCAAGGGGCATTTAAACCTTCTTGTTTAGCTACTGTAACCTCCACCACTTTTCCAAGGGGCATTTAAACCGTCTTGTTAAGCTACTGCGACCTGCATGTCTTTTCCAAGGGGAATTTAATCCGTCTTGTTAAGCTAGTGGGACCTGCACGTCTCTTCCAAGGTGCATTTAAACCATCTTGTTAAGCTGCTGCGACCTGCATGTCTCTTCCAAGGGGCATTTAAACCATCTTGTTAAGCTACTGCGTCCTCCACCGCTCTACCAAGGGGCATTTAAACCGTCTTGTTAAGCTACTGCGACCTGCTCTACTCTACCAAAAGGTATTTAAACCGTCTTGTTAAGCTTCTGCGACCTGCACGTCTCTTCCAAGGTGCATTTAAACTGTCTTGTTAACCTACTGCGACTTCCACCGCTCTTCCAAGGGGCATTTAAACCGTCTTGTTAAGCTACTGCGATCTGCACGTCTCTTCCAAGGGGCATTTAAACCGTCTTTTTAAGCTACTGCGACCTCCACCGCTCTTCCAAAGGGCATTTTAACCATCTTGTTAAGCTACTGTGACCTGCACGTCTCTGCCAAGGAGCATTTAAACCGTCTTGTTAAGCTAATGTAACCTCCACCACTTTTCCAAGGGGCATTTAAACGGTCTTGTTAAGCTACTGCGACCTCCACCGATCTTCCAAGGGGCATTTAAACCGTCTTGTTAAGCTAGTGCGACCTGCATGTCTCTTCCAAGGGGCATTTAAACCGTCTTTTTAAGCTACTGAGACCTGCACGTCTCTTCCAAGGGGCATTTAGACCGTCTTGTTAAGCTACTGCGACTTGCACGTCTCTTCCAAAGGGCATTTAAACCTTCTTGTTTAGCTACTGTAACCTCCACCACTTTTCCAAGGGGCATTTAAACCGTCTTGTTAAGCTACTGCGACCTGCAAGTCTCTTCCAAGGGTCATTTAAACCTTCTTATTAAGCTACTGCGTCCTGCATGTCTCTTCCAAGGGGCATTTAAACGGTCTTGATAAGCTACTGCGACCTGCACGTCTCTTCAAAGGGGCATTTAAACTGTATTGTTAAGTTACTGCCACCTCCACCTCTCTTTCAGGGGGCATTTAAACCGTCTTGTTAACCTACTGCGACCTGCTCGTCTCTTCCAAGGGGCATTTAAACCGTCTTCTATAGCTAGTTCAACCTGCACGTCTTTTCCAAGGCGCATTTAAACCGTCTTTTTAAGCTACTGCCACTTGCATATCTCTTCCAAGGTGCATTTAAACCGTCTTGTTAAGATACTGCGACTTGCACGTCTCTTCCAAGGGGCATTTAAACCTTCTTGTTTAGCTACTGTAACCTCCACCACTTTTCCAAGGGGCATTTAAACCGTCTTGTTAAGCTACTGCGACCTGCATGTCTCTTCCAAGGGGAATTTAATCCGTCTTGTTAAGCTAGTGGGACCTGCACGTCTCTTCCAAGGTGCATTTAAACCATCTTGTTAAGCTGCTGCGACCTGCATGTCTCTTCCAAGGGGCATTTAAACCATCTTGTTAAGCTACTGCGTCCTCCACCGCTCTACCAAGGGGCATTTAAACCGTCTTGTTAAGCTACTGCGACCTGCTCTACTCTACCAAAAGGTATTTAAACCGTCTTGTTAAGCTTCTGCGACCTGCACGTCTCTTCCAAGGGGCATTTAAACTGTCTTGTTAACCTACTGCGACTTCCACCGCTCTTCCAAGGGGCATTTAAACCGTCTTGTTAAGCTACTGCGATCTGCACGTCTCTTCCAAAGGGCATTTAAACCGTCTTGTTAAGCTACTGCGACCTCCACCGCTCTTCCAAAGGGCATTTTAACCATCTTGTTAAGCTACTGTGACCTGCACGTCTCTGCCAAGGAGCATTTAAACCGTCTTGTTAAGCTACAGAGACCTCCACTGCTCTTCCAAGGGGCATTTAATCCGTCTTGTTAAGCTACTGCGAACTGCACGTCTCTTCCAAGGGGCATTTAAACCGTCTTGTTAAGCTTCTGCGACTTGCACGTCTCTTCCAAGGGGCATTTAAACTGTCTTGTTAAGCTACTGCGAACTCCACTTCTCTTCCAAGGGGCATTTAAACCGTCTTGTTAAGCTTCTGCGACCGGCACGTCTCTTCCAAGGGGCATTTTATCCGTCTTGTTAAGCTACTGCGACCTTCACGTCTCTTCCAAGGGGCATTTAAGCTGTCTTGTTAAGCTACTGCGACCTCCACCGCTCTTCCAAGGGGCATTTAAACCGTCTTGTTAAGCTACTGCGACCTGCACGTCTCTTCCAAGGCACATTGAAACCATCTATTTAAGCTACTGCGACCTGCATGTCTCTTCTTAGGCACAATTAAACCGTCTTTTTAAGCTACTGCATCTTGCACGTCACTTCCAAGGGGCATTGAAACCGTCTTGTTAAGCTACTGTAACCTCCACCACTTTTCCGAGGGGCATTTAAAACGTCTTGTTAAGCTACTGCGACCTTCACGTCTCTTCCAAGGGGCATTTAAGCTGTCTTGTTAAGCTACTGCGACCTCCACCGCTCTTCCAAGGGGCATTTAAACCGTTTTTTTAAGCTACTGCGACCTCCACCGCTCTTCCAAAGGGCATTTAAAGCGTCTTGTTAAGCTACTACGAATTCCACTGCTCTTCCAAGCGGCATTTAATCCGTCTTGTTAAGCTACTGCTACCTGCACGTCTCTTCCAAGGGGCATTTAAACTGTCTTGTTAAGCTACTGTGACCTCCACCGCTCTTCTAAGGGGCATTTAAACCGTCTTGTTAAGCTACTGCAACCTGCTCGTCTCTTCCAAGGGGCATTTAAACCTTCTTGTTAAGCTACTGCGACCTGCACGTCTCTTCCAAGGCACATTTAAACCATCTATTTAAGCTACTGCGACCTGCATGTCTCTTCCAAGGCGCATTTAAACCGTCTTTTTAAGCTACTGCGACTTGCACGTCACTTCCAAGGGGCATTGAAACCGTCTTGTTAAGCTACTGTGACCTGCACGTCTCTTCCAAGAGGCATTTAAACCGTCTTGGTAAGCTACTGCGACCTGCACGTCTCTTCCATGGGGCATTTAAATGCTCTTGTTAAGCTACTGCAACCTGCACGTCTCTACCAAGGGGGATTTAAACTGTCTTGTGAAGCTACTGCGACCTGCACGTCTCTTCCAAGGGGCATTTAAACCGTCTTGTTAATCTACTGCGACCTGCACGGCTCTTCCAAGGGGCATTTAAAACTTCTTATTAAGCTAATGCGACCTGCACATCTCTTCCAAGGGCCATTTAAACTGTCTTGTTAAGCTACTGTGACCTCCACCGCTCTTCCAAGTGGCATTTAAACCGTCTTGTTAAGCTACCGCAAGCTGCACTTCTCTTCCAAGGGGCATTTAAACCGTCTTGTTAAGCTACTGCGACCTGCACGTCTCTTCCAAGGGACATTTAAACCGTCTTGTTAAGCTACTACGACCTGCACGTCTCTTCCAAGTGGTATTTAAACTGTCTTGTTAAGCTACTGTGACCTCCAGCGCTCTTCCAAGGGGAATTTAAACTATCTTTTTAAGCTACTGCGACCTGCACGTCTCTTCCACGGGGCATTTAAAGCGTCTTGTTAAGCTGCTGCGACCTGCATGTCTCTTCCAAAAAAGATTTAAACCGTCTTGTTAAGCTACTGCGACATGCACGTCTCTTCCAAGGTGCATTTAAACCGTCTTGTTAAGCTAATGTAACCTCCACCACTTTTCCAAGGGGCATTTAAACCGTCTTGTTAAGCTACTGCGACCTTCACCGATCTTCCAAGGGGCATTTAAACCGTCTTGTTAAGCTACTGCGACCTGCATATCTCTTCCAAGGGGCATTTAAACCGTCTTTTTAAGCTACTGCGACCTGCACGTCTCTTCCAAGGGGCATTTAGACCGTCTTGTTAAGCTACTGCGACTTGCACGTCTCTTCCAAGGGGCATTTAAACCTTCTTGTTTAGCTACTGTAACCTCCACCACTTTTCCAAGGGGCATTTAAACCGTCTTGTTAAGCTACTGCGACCTGCAAGTCTCTTCCAAGGATCATTTAAACCTTCTTATTAAGCTACTGCGTCCTGCATGTCTCTTCCAAAAGGCATTTAAACGGTCTTGATAAGCTACTGCGACCTGCACGTCTCTTCAAAGGGGCATTTAAACTGTATTGTTAAGTTACTGCCACCTCCACCTCTCTTTCAGGGGGCATTTAAACCGTCTTGTTAACCTACTGCGATCTGCTCGTCTCTTCCAAGGGGCATTTAAACCGTCTTCTATAGCTAGTGCAACCTGCACGTCTTTTCCAAGGCGCATTTAAACCGTCTTTTTAAGCTACTGCCACTTGCATATCTCTTCCAAGGTGCATTTAAACCGTCTTGTTAAGATACTGCGACTTGCACGTCTCTTCCAAGGGGCATTTAAACCTTCTTGTTTAGCTACTGTAACCTCCACCACTTTTCCAAGGGGCATTTAAACCGTCTTGTTAAGCTACTGCGACCTGCATGTCTCTTCCAAGGGGAATTTAATCCGTCTTGTTAAGCTAGTGGGACCTGCACGTCTCTTCCAAAGTGCATTTAAACCATCTTGTTAAGCTGCTGCGACCTGCATGTCTCTTCCAAGGGGCATTTAAACCATCTTGTTAAGCTACTGCGTCCTCCACCGCTCTACCAAGGGGCATTTAAACCATCTTGTTAAGCTACTGCGACCTGCTCTACTCTACCAAAAGGTATTTAAACCGTCTTGTTAAGCTTCTGCGACCTGCACGTCTCTTCCAAGGTGCATTTAAACTGTCTTGTTAACCTACTGCGACTTCCACCGCTCTTCCAAGGGGCATTTAAACCATCTTGTTAAGCTACTGCGATCTGCACGTCTCTTCCAAGGGGCATTTAAACCGTCTTTTTAAGCTACTGCGACCTCCACCGCTCTTCCAAAGGGCATTTTAACCATCTTGTTAAGCTACTGTGACCTGCACGTCTCTGCCAAGGAGCATTTAAACCGTCTTGTTAAGCTAATGTAACCTCCACCACTTTTCCAAGGGGCATTTAAACGGTCTTGTTAAGCTACTGCGACCTCCACCGATCTTCCAAGGGGCATTTAAACCGTCTTGTTAAGCTAGTGCGACCTGCATGTCTCTTCCAAGGGGCATTTAAACCGTCTTTTTAAGCTACTGCGACCTGCATGTCTCTTCCAAGGGGCATTTAGACCGTCTTGTTAAGCTACTGCGACTTGCACGTCTCTTCCAAAGGGCATTTAAACCTTCTTGTTTAGCTACTGTAACCTCCACCACTTTTCCAAGGGGCATTTAAACCGTCTTGTTAAGCTACTGCGACCTGCAAGTCTCTTCCAAGGGTCATTTAAACCTTCTTATTAAGCTACTGCGTCCTGCATGTCTCTTCCAAGGGGCATTTAAACGGTCTTGATAAGCTACTGCGACCTGCACGTCTCTTCAAAGGGGCATTTAAACTGTATTGTTAAGTTACTGCCACCTCCACCTCTCTTTCAGGGGGCATTTAAACCGTCTTGTTAACCTACTGCGACCTGCTCGTCTCTTCCAAGGGGCATTTAAACCGTCTTCTATAGCTAGTGCAACCTGCACGTCTTTTCCAAGGCGCATTTAAACCGTCTTTTTAAGCTACTGCCACTTGCATATCTCTTCCAAGGTGCATTTAAACCGTCTTGTTAAGATACTGCGACTTGCACGTCTCTTCCAAGGGGCATTTAAACCTTCTTGTTTAGCTACTGTAACCTCCACCACTTTTCCAAGGGGCATTTAAACCGTCTTGTTAAGCTACTGCGACCTGCATGTCTCTTCCAAGGGGAATTTAATCCGTCTTGTTAAGCTAGTGGGACCTGCACGTCTCTTCCAAGGTGCATTTAAACCATCTTGTTAAGCTGCTGCGACCTGCATGTCTCTTCCAAGGGGCATTTAAACCATCTTGTTAAGCTACTGCGTCCTCCACCGCTCTACCAAGGGGCATTTAAACCGTCTTGTTAAGCTACTGCGACCTGCTCTACTCTACCAAAAGGTATTTAAACCGTCTTGTTAAGCTTCTGCGACCTGCACGTCTCTTCCAAGGGGCATTTAAACTGTCTTGTTAACCTACTGCGACTTCCACCGCTCTTCCAAGGGGCATTTAAACCGTCTTGTTAAGCTACTGCGATCTGCACGTCTCTTCAAAGGGGCATTTAAACTGTCTTGTTAAGTTACTGCCACCTCCACCTCTCTTTCAGGGGGCATTTAAACCGTCTTGTTAACCTACTGCGACCTGCTCGTCTGTTCCAAGGGGCATTTAAACCGTCTTTTATAGCTAGTGCAACCTGCACGTCTTTTCCAAAGCGCATTTAAACCGTCTTTTTAAGCTACTGTAACCTCCACCACTTTTCCAAGGGGCATTTAAACTGTCTTGTTAATTTACTGCGACATCCACCGCTCTTCCATGTGGCATTTAAACCGTCTTGTTAAGCTACTGCGACCTGCACGTATCTTCCAAGGGGCATTTAAACAGTCTTGTTAAGCTACTGCGACCTGCACGTCTCTTCCAAGGGGCATTTAAACCATCTTGTTAAGCTACTGCGACATGCACGTCTCTTCCAAGGTGCATTTAAACCGTCTTGTTAAGCTAATGTAACCTCCACCACTTTTCCAAGGGGCATTTAAACCGTCTTGTTAAGCTACTGCGACCTTCACCGATCTTCCAAGGGGCATTTAAACCGTCTTGTTAAGCTACTGCGACCTGCATATCTCTTCCAAGGGGCATTTAAACCGTCTTTTTAAGCTACTGCGACCTGCACGTCTCTTCCAAGGGGCATTTAGACCGTCTTGTTAAGCTACTGCGACTTGCACGTCTCTTCCAAGGGGCATTTAAACCTTCTTGTTTAGCTACTGTAACCTCCACCACTTTTCCAAGGGGCATTTAAACCGTCTTGTTAAGCTACTGCGACCTGCAAGTCTCTTCCAAGGATCATTTAAACCTTCTTATTAAGCTACTGCGTCCTGCATGTCTCTTCCAAAAGGCATTTAAACGGTCTTGATAAGCTACTGCGACCTGCACGTCTCTTCAAAGGGGCATTTAAACTGTATTGTTAAGTTACTGCCACCTCCACCTCTCTTTCAGGGGGCATTTAAACCGTCTTGTTAACCTACTGCGACCTGCTCGTCTCTTCCAAGGGGCATTTAAACCGTCTTCTATAGCTAGTGCAACCTGCACGTCTTTTCCAAGGCGCATTTAAACCGTCTTTTTAAGCTACTGCCACTTGCATATCTCTTCCAAGGTGCATTTAAACCGTCTTGTTAAGATACTGCGACTTGCACGTCTCTTCCAAGGGGCATTTAAACCTTCTTGTTTAGCTACTGTAACCTCCACCACTTTTCCAAGGGGCATTTAAACCGTCTTGTTAAGCTACTGCGACCTGCATGTCTTTTCCAAGGGGAATTTAATCCGTCTTGTTAAGCTAGTGGGACCTGCACGTCTCTTCCAAGGTGCATTTAAACCATCTTGTTAAGCTGCTGCGACCTGCATGTCTCTTCCAAGGGGCATTTAAACCATCTTGTTAAGCTACTGCGTCCTCCACCGCTCTACCAAGGGGCATTTAAACCGTCTTGTTAAGCTACTGCGACCTGCTCTACTCTACCAAAAGGTATTTAAACCGTCTTGTTAAGCTTCTGCGACCTGCACGTCTCTTCCAAGGTGCATTTAAACTGTCTTGTTAACCTACTGCGACTTCCACCGCTCTTCCAAGGGGCATTTAAACCGTCTTGTTAAGCTACTGCGATCTGCACGTCTCTTCCAAGGGGCATTTAAACCGTCTTTTTAAGCTACTGCGACCTCCACCGCTCTTCCAAAGGGCATTTTAACCATCTTGTTAAGCTACTGTGACCTGCACGTCTCTGCCAAGGAGCATTTAAACCGTCTTGTTAAGCTAATGTAACCTCCACCACTTTTCCAAGGGGCATTTAAACGGTCTTGTTAAGCTACTGCGACCTCCACCGATCTTCCAAGGGGCATTTAAACCGTCTTGTTAAGCTAGTGCGACCTGCATGTCTCTTCCAAGGGGCATTTAAACCGTCTTTTTAAGCTACTGCGACCTGCACGTCTCTTCCAAGGGGCATTTAGACCGTCTTGTTAAGCTACTGCGACTTGCACGTCTCTTCCAAAGGGCATTTAAACCTTCTTGTTTAGCTACTGTAACCTCCACCACTTTTCCAAGGGGCATTTAAACCGTCTTGTTAAGCTACTGCGACCTGCAAGTCTCTTCCAAGGGTCATTTAAACCTTCTTATTAAGCTACTGCGTCCTGCATGTCTCTTCCAAGGGGCATTTAAACGGTCTTGATAAGCTACTGCGACCTGCACGTCTCTTCAAAGGGGCATTTAAACTGTATTGTTAAGTTACTGCCACCTCCACCTCTCTTTCAGGGGGCATTTAAACCGTCTTGTTAACCTACTGCGACCTGCTCGTCTCTTCCAAGGGGCATTTAAACCGTCTTCTATAGCTAGTTCAACCTGCACGTCTTTTCCAAGGCGCATTTAAACCGTCTTTTTAAGCTACTGCCACTTGCATATCTCTTCCAAGGTGCATTTAAACCGTCTTGTTAAGATACTGCGACTTGCACGTCTCTTCCAAGGGGCATTTAAACCTTCTTGTTTAGCTACTGTAACCTCCACCACTTTTCCAAGGGGCATTTAAACCGTCTTGTTAAGCTACTGCGACCTGCATGTCTCTTCCAAGGGGAATTTAATCCGTCTTGTTAAGCTAGTGGGACCTGCACGTCTCTTCCAAGGTGCATTTAAACCATCTTGTTAAGCTGCTGCGACCTGCATGTCTCTTCCAAGGGGCATTTAAACCATCTTGTTAAGCTACTGCGTCCTCCACCGCTCTACCAAGGGGCATTTAAACCGTCTTGTTAAGCTACTGCGACCTGCTCTACTCTACCAAAAGGTATTTAAACCGTCTTGTTAAGCTTCTGCGACCTGCACGTCTCTTCCAGGGGGCATTTAAACTGTCTTGTTAACCTACTGCGACTTCCACCGCTCTTCCAAGGGGCATTTAAACCGTCTTGTTAAGCTACTGCGATCTGCACGTCTCTTCCAAAGGGCATTTAAACCGTCTTGTTAAGCTACTGCGACCTCCACCGCTCTTCCAAAGGGCATTTTAACCATCTTGTTAAGCTACTGTGACCTGCACGTCTCTGCCAAGGAGCATTTAAACCGTCTTGTTAAGCTACAGAGACCTCCACTGCTCTTCCAAGGGGCATTTAATCCGTCTTGTTAAGCTACTGCGAACTGCACGTCTCTTCCAAGGGGCATTTAAACCGTCTTGTTAAGCTTCTGCGACTTGCACGTCTCTTCCAAGGGGCATTTAAACTGTCTTGTTAAGCTACTGCGAACTCCACTTCTCTTCCAAGGGGCATTTAAACCGTCTTGTTAAGCTTCTGCGACCGGCACGTCTCTTCCAAGGGGCATTTTATCCGTCTTGTTAAGCTACTGCGACCTTCACGTCTCTTCCAAGGGGCATTTAAGCTGTCTTGTTAAGCTACTGCGACCTCCACCGCTCTTCCAAGGGGCATTTAAACCGTCTTGTTAAGCTACTGCGACCTGCACGTCTCTTCCAAGGCACATTGAAACCATCTATTTAAGCTACTGCGACCTGCATGTCTCTTCTTAGGCACAATTAAACCGTCTTTTTAAGCTACTGCATCTTGCACGTCACTTCCAAGGGGCATTGAAACCGTCTTGTTAAGCTACTGTAACCTCCACCACTTTTCCGAGGGGCATTTAAAACGTCTTGTTAAGCTACTGCGACCTTCACGTCTCTTCCAAGGGGCATTTAAGCTGTCTTGTTAAGCTACTGCGACCTCCACCGCTCTTCCAAGGGGCATTTAAACCGTTTTTTTAAGCTACTGCGACCTCCACCGCTCTTCCAAAGGGCATTTAAAGCGTCTTGTTAAGCTACTACGAATTCCACTGCTCTTCCAAGCGGCATTTAATCCGTCTTGTTAAGCTACTGCTACCTGCACGTCTCTTCCAAGGGGCATTTAAACTGTCTTGTTAAGCTACTGTGACCTCCACCGCTCTTCTAAGGGGCATTTAAACCGTCTTGTTAAGCTACTGCAACCTGCTCGTCTCTTCCAAGGGGCATTTAAACCTTCTTGTTAAGCTACTGCGACCTGCACGTCTCTTCCAAGGCACATTTAAACCATCTATTTAAGCTACTGCGACCTGCATGTCTCTTCCAAGGCGCATTTAAACCGTCTTTTTAAGCTACTGCGACTTGCACGTCACTTCCAAGGGGCATTGAAACCGTCTTGTTAAGCTACTGTGACCTGCACGTCTCTTCCAAGAGGCATTTAAACCGTCTTGGTAAGCTACTGCGACCTGCACGTCTCTTCCATGGGGCATTTAAATGCTCTTGTTAAGCTACTGCAACCTGCACGTCTCTACCAAGGGGGATTTAAACTGTCTTGTGAAGCTACTGCGACCTGCACGTCTCTTCCAAGGGGCATTTAAACCGTCTTGTTAATCTACTGCGACCTGCACGGCTCTTCCAAGGGGCATTTAAAACTTCTTATTAAGCTAATGCGACCTGCACATCTCTTCCAAGGGCCATTTAAACTGTCTTGTTAAGCTACTGTGACCTCCACCGCTCTTCCAAGTGGCATTTAAACCGTCTTGTTAAGCTACCGCAAGCTGCACTTCTCTTCCAAGGGGCATTTAAACCGTCTTGTTAAGCTACTGCGACCTGCACGTCTCTTCCAAGGGACATTTAAACCGTCTTGTTAAGCTACTACGACCTGCACGTCTCTTCCAAGTGGTATTTAAACTGTCTTGTTAAGCTACTGTGACCTCCAGCGCTCTTCCAAGGGGAATTTAAACTATCTTTTTAAGCTACTGCGACCTGCACGTCTCTTCCACGGGGCATTTAAAGCGTCTTGTTAAGCTGCTGCGACCTGCATGTCTCTTCCAAAAAAGATTTAAACCGTCTTGTTAAGCTACTGCGACATGCACGTCTCTTCCAAGGTGCATTTAAACCGTCTTGTTAAGCTAATGTAACCTCCACCACTTTTCCAAGGGGCATTTAAACCGTCTTGTTAAGCTACTGCGACCTTCACCGATCTTCCAAGGGGCATTTAAACCGTCTTGTTAAGCTACTGCGACCTGCATATCTCTTCCAAGGGGCATTTAAACCGTCTTTTTAAGCTACTGCGACCTGCACGTCTCTTCCAAGGGGCATTTAGACCGTCTTGTTAAGCTACTGCGACTTGCACGTCTCTTCCAAGGGGCATTTAAACCTTCTTGTTTAGCTACTGTAACCTCCACCACTTTTCCAAGGGGCATTTAAACCGTCTTGTTAAGCTACTGCGACCTGCAAGTCTCTTCCAAGGATCATTTAAACCTTCTTATTAAGCTACTGCGTCCTGCATGTCTCTTCCAAAAGGCATTTAAACGGTCTTGATAAGCTACTGCGACCTGCACGTCTCTTCAAAGGGGCATTTAAACTGTATTGTTAAGTTACTGCCACCTCCACCTCTCTTTCAGGGGGCATTTAAACCGTCTTGTTAACCTACTGCGATCTGCTCGTCTCTTCCAAGGGGCATTTAAACCGTCTTCTATAGCTAGTGCAACCTGCACGTCTTTTCCAAGGCGCATTTAAACCGTCTTTTTAAGCTACTGCCACTTGCATATCTCTTCCAAGGTGCATTTAAACCGTCTTGTTAAGATACTGCGACTTGCACGTCTCTTCCAAAGGGCATTTAAACCTTCTTGTTTAGCTACTGTAACCTCCACCACTTTTCCAAGGGGCATTTAAACCGTCTTGTTAAGCTACTGCGACCTGCAAGTCTCTTCCAAGGGTCATTTAAACCTTCTTATTAAGCTACTGCGTCCTGCATGTCTCTTCCAAGGGGCATTTAAACGGTCTTGATAAGCTACTGCGACCTGCACGTCTCTTCAAAGGGGCATTTAAACTGTATTGTTAAGTTACTGCCACCTCCACCTCTCTTTCAGGGGGCATTTAAACCGTCTTGTTAACCTACTGCGACCTGCTCGTCTCTTCCAAGGGGCATTTAAACCGTCTTCTATAGCTAGTGCAACCTGCACGTCTTTTCCAAGGCGCATTTAAACCGTCTTTTTAAGCTACTGCCACTTGCATATCTCTTCCAAGGTGCATTTAAACCGTCTTGTTAAGATACTGCGACTTGCACGTCTCTTCCAAGGGGCATTTAAACCTTCTTGTTTAGCTACTGTAACCTCCACCACTTTTCCAAGGGGCATTTAAACCGTCTTGTTAAGCTACTGCGACCTGCATGTCTCTTCCAAGGGGAATTTAATCCGTCTTGTTAAGCTAGTGGGACCTGCACGTCTCTTCCAAGGTGCATTTAAACCATCTTGTTAAGCTGCTGCGACCTGCATGTCTCTTCCAAGGGGCATTTAAACCATCTTGTTAAGCTACTGCGTCCTCCACCGCTCTACCAAGGGGCATTTAAACCGTCTTGTTAAGCTACTGCGACCTGCTCTACTCTACCAAAAGGTATTTAAACCGTCTTGTTAAGCTTCTGCGACCTGCACGTCTCTTCCAAGGGGCATTTAAACTGTCTTGTTAACCTACTGCGACTTCCACCGCTCTTCCAAGGGGCATTTAAACCGTCTTGTTAAGCTACTGCGATCTGCACGTCTCTTCAAAGGGGCATTTAAACTGTCTTGTTAAGTTACTGCCACCTCCACCTCTCTTTCAGGGGGCATTTAAACCGTCTTGTTAACCTACTGCGACCTGCTCGTCTGTTCCAAGGGGCATTTAAACCGTCTTTTATAGCTAGTGCAACCTGCACGTCTTTTCCAAAGCGCATTTAAACCGTCTTTTTAAGCTACTGTAACCTCCACCACTTTTCCAAGGGGCATTTAAACTGTCTTGTTAATTTACTGCGACATCCACCGCTCTTCCATGTGGCATTTAAACCGTCTTGTTAAGCTACTGCGACCTGCACGTATCTTCCAAGGGGCATTTAAACAGTCTTGTTAAGCTACTGCGACCTGCACGTCTCTTCCAAGGGGCATTTAAACCATCTTGTTAAGCTACTGCGACATGCACGTCTCTTCCAAGGTGCATTTAAACCGTCTTGTTAAGCTAATGTAACCTCCACCACTTTTCCAAGGGGCATTTAAACCGTCTTGTTAAGCTACTGCGACCTTCACCGATCTTCCAAGGGGCATTTAAACCGTCTTGTTAAGCTACTGCGACCTGCATATCTCTTCCAAGGGGCATTTAAACCGTCTTTTTAAGCTACTGCGACCTGCACGTCTCTTCCAAGGGGCATTTAGACCGTCTTGTTAAGCTACTGCGACTTGCACGTCTCTTCCAAGGGGCATTTAAACCTTCTTGTTTAGCTACTGTAACCTCCACCACTTTTCCAAGGGGCATTTAAACCGTCTTGTTAAGCTACTGCGACCTGCAAGTCTCTTCCAAGGATCATTTAAACCTTCTTATTAAGCTACTGCGTCCTGCATGTCTCTTCCAAAAGGCATTTAAACGGTCTTGATAAGCTACTGCGACCTGCACGTCTCTTCAAAGGGGCATTTAAACTGTATTGTTAAGTTACTGCCACCTCCACCTCTCTTTCAGGGGGCATTTAAACCGTCTTGTTAACCTACTGCGACCTGCTCGTCTCTTCCAAGGGGCATTTAAACCGTCTTCTATAGCTAGTGCAACCTGCACGTCTTTTCCAAGGCGCATTTAAACCGTCTTTTTAAGCTACTGCCACTTGCATATCTCTTCCAAGGTGCATTTAAACCGTCTTGTTAAGATACTGCGACTTGCACGTCTCTTCCAAGGGGCATTTAAACCTTCTTGTTTAGCTACTGTAACCTCCACCACTTTTCCAAGGGGCATTTAAACCGTCTTGTTAAGCTACTGCGACCTGCATGTCTTTTCCAAGGGGAATTTAATCCGTCTTGTTAAGCTAGTGGGACCTGCACGTCTCTTCCAAGGTGCATTTAAACCATCTTGTTAAGCTGCTGCGACCTGCATGTCTCTTCCAAGGGGCATTTAAACCATCTTGTTAAGCTACTGCGTCCTCCACCGCTCTACCAAGGGGCATTTAAACCGTCTTGTTAAGCTACTGCGACCTGCTCTACTCTACCAAAAGGTATTTAAACCGTCTTGTTAAGCTTCTGCGACCTGCACGTCTCTTCCAAGGTGCATTTAAACTGTCTTGTTAACCTACTGCGACTTCCACCGCTCTTCCAAGGGGCATTTAAACCGTCTTGTTAAGCTACTGCGATCTGCACGTCTCTTCCAAGGGGCATTTAAACCGTCTTTTTAAGCTACTGCGACCTCCACCGCTCTTCCAAAGGGCATTTTAACCATCTTGTTAAGCTACTGTGACCTGCACGTCTCTGCCAAGGAGCATTTAAACCGTCTTGTTAAGCTAATGTAACCTCCACCACTTTTCCAAGGGGCATTTAAACGGTCTTGTTAAGCTACTGCGACCTCCACCGATCTTCCAAGGGGCATTTAAACCGTCTTGTTAAGCTAGTGCGACCTGCATGTCTCTTCCAAGGGGCATTTAAACCGTCTTTTTAAGCTACTGCGACCTGCACGTCTCTTCCAAGGGGCATTTAGACCGTCTTGTTAAGCTACTGCGACTTGCACGTCTCTTCCAAAGGGCATTTAAACCTTCTTGTTTAGCTACTGTAACCTCCACCACTTTTCCAAGGGGCATTTAAACCGTCTTGTTAAGCTACTGCGACCTGCAAGTCTCTTCCAAGGGTCATTTAAACCTTCTTATTAAGCTACTGCGTCCTGCATGTCTCTTCCAAGGGGCATTTAAACGGTCTTGATAAGCTACTGCGACCTGCACGTCTCTTCAAAGGGGCATTTAAACTGTATTGTTAAGTTACTGCCACCTCCACCTCTCTTTCAGGGGGCATTTAAACCGTCTTGTTAACCTACTGCGACCTGCTCGTCTCTTCCAAGGGGCATTTAAACCGTCTTCTATAGCTAGTTCAACCTGCACGTCTTTTCCAAGGCGCATTTAAACCGTCTTTTTAAGCTACTGCCACTTGCATATCTCTTCCAAGGTGCATTTAAACCGTCTTGTTAAGATACTGCGACTTGCACGTCTCTTCCAAGGGGCATTTAAACCTTCTTGTTTAGCTACTGTAACCTCCACCACTTTTCCAAGGGGCATTTAAACCGTCTTGTTAAGCTACTGCGACCTGCATGTCTCTTCCAAGGGGAATTTAATCCATCTTGTTAAGCTAGTGGGACCTGCACGTCTCTTCCAAGGTGCATTTAAACCATCTTGTTAAGCTGCTGCGACCTGCATGTCTCTTCCAAGGGGCATTTAAACCATCTTGTTAAGCTACTGCGTCCTCCACCGCTCTACCAAGGGGCATTTAAACCGTCTTGTTAAGCTACTGCGACCTGCTCTACTCTACCAAAAGGTATTTAAACCGTCTTGTTAAGCTTCTGCGACCTGCACGTCTCTTCCAGGGGGCATTTAAACTGTCTTGTTAACCTACTGCGACTTCCACCGCTCTTCCAAGGGGCATTTAAACCGTCTTGTTAAGCTACTGCGATCTGCACGTCTCTTCCAAAGGGCATTTAAACCGTCTTGTTAAGCTACTGCGACCTCCACCGCTCTTCCAAAGGGCATTTTAACCATCTTGTTAAGCTACTGTGACCTGCACGTCTCTGCCAAGGAGCATTTAAACCGTCTTGTTAAGCTACAGAGACCTCCACTGCTCTTCCAAGGGGCATTTAATCCGTCTTGTTAAGCTACTGCGAACTGCACGTCTCTTCCAAGGGGCATTTAAACCGTCTTGTTAAGCTTCTGCGACTTGCACGTCTCTTCCAAGGGGCATTTAAACTGTCTTGTTAAGCTACTGCGAACTCCACTTGTCTTCCAAGGGGCATTTAAACCGTCTTGTTAAGCTTCTGCGACCGGCACGTCTCTTCCAAGGGGCATTTTATCCGTCTTGTTAAGCTACTGCGACCTTCACGTCTCTTCCAAGGGGCATTTAAGCTGTCTTGTTAAGCTACTGCGACCTCCACCGCTCTTCCAAGGGGCATTTAAACCGTCTTGTTAAGCTACTGCGACCTGCACGTCTCTTCCAAGGCACATTGAAACCATCTATTTAAGCTACTGCGACCTGCATGTCTCTTCTTAGGCACAATTAAACCGTCTTTTTAAGCTACTGCATCTTGCACGTCACTTCCAAGGGGCATTGAAACCGTCTTGTTAAGCTACTGTAACCTCCACCACTTTTCCGAGGGGCATTTAAAACGTCTTGTTAAGCTACTGCGACCTTCACGTCTCTTCCAAGGGGCATTTAAGCTGTCTTGTTAAGCTACTGCGACCTCCACCGCTCTTCCAAGGGGCATTTAAACCGTTTTTTTAAGCTACTGCGACCTCCACCGCTCTTCCAAAGGGCATTTAAAGCGTCTTGTTAAGCTACTACGAATTCCACTGCTCTTCCAAGCGGCATTTAATCCGTCTTGTTAAGCTACTGCTACCTGCACGTCTCTTCCAAGGGGCATTTAAACTGTCTTGTTAAGCTACTGTGACCTCCACCGCTCTTCTAAGGGGCATTTAAACCGTCTTGTTAAGCTACTGCAACCTGCTCGTCTCTTCCAAGGGGCATTTAAACCTTCTTGTTAAGCTACTGCGACCTGCACGTCTCTTCCAAGGCACATTTAAACCATCTATTTAAGCTACTGCGACCTGCATGTCTCTTCCAAGGCGCATTTAAACCGTCTTTTTAAGCTACTGCGACTTGCACGTCACTTCCAAGGGGCATTGAAACCGTCTTGTTAAGCTACTGTGACCTGCACGTCTCTTCCAAGAGGCATTTAAACCGTCTTGGTAAGCTACTGCGACCTGCACGTCTCTTCCATGGGGCATTTAAATGCTCTTGTTAAGCTACTGCAACCTGCACGTCTCTACCAAGGGGGATTTAAACTGTCTTGTGAAGCTACTGCGACCTGCACGTCTCTTCCAAGGGGCATTTAAACCGTCTTGTTAATCTACTGCGACCTGCACGGCTCTTCCAAGGGGCATTTAAAACTTCTTATTAAGCTAATGCGACCTGCACATCTCTTCCAAGGGCCATTTAAACTGTCTTGTTAAGCTACTGTGACCTCCACCGCTCTTCCAAGTGGCATTTAAACCGTCTTGTTAAGCTACCGCAAGCTGCACTTCTCTTCCAAGGGACATTTAAACCGTCTTGTTAAGCTACTACGACCTGCACGTCTCTTCCAAGTGGTATTTAAACTGTCTTGTTAAGCTACTGTGACCTCCAGCGCTCTTCCAAGGGGAATTTAAACTATCTTTTTAAGCTACTGCGACCTGCACGTCTCTTCCACGGGGCATTTAAAGCGTCTTGTTAAGCTGCTGCGACCTGCATGTCTCTTCCAAAAAAGATTTAAACCGTCTTATTAAGGTACTGCGACCTGCACGTCTCTTCCAAAGGGCATTTAAACCGTCTTGTTAAGCTACTGCGACCTGCACGTCTCTTCCAAGGGGAATTTAAACCGTCTTCTTAAGCTACTGCGACCTGCATGTCTCTTCCAAGGGGCATTTAAACCTTCTTATTAAGCTACTGCGACCTGCACGTCTCTTCCAAGGAGCATGTAAACCGTCTTGTTAAGCTACTGCGACCACCACCGCTCTTCCAAGGGGCATTTAAACCGTCTCGTAAAGCTACTGCGACCTGCACGTCTCTACCAAGGGGCGTTTAAACCATCTTGTTAAGCTACTGCGACCTGCACGTCTCTTCCAAGGGGCATTTAAACTGTCTTTTTAGGCTACTGCAACCTCCACCGCTCTTACAAGGGGCTTTTAAACAGTCTTGTTATGCTACTGAGACCTGCACGTCTCTTCCAAGGGGCATTTAAACCGTCTTTTTAAGCTAATGCGACCTGCATTTCTCTTCCAAGGGGCATGTAAACCGTCTTGTTAAGCTACTGCGACCACCACCGCTCTTCCAAGGGGCATTTAAACCATTTCGTTAAGCTACTGCGACCTGCACGTTTCTTCCAAGGGGCATTTAAATCGTCATGTTAAGCTACTGCGACCTGCATGTCTCTTGCAAGGGGCATTTAAACTGTCTTGTTAGGCTACTGCGACCTGCACGTCTCTTCCAAGGGGCATTTAAACCGTTTTGTTAAGCTACTGCGACCTGCACGTCTCTTCCAAGGGGCATTTAAACCGTCTTGTTAAGCTACTGTAACCTCCACCACTTTTCCAAGGGGCGTTTAAACCGTCTTGTTAAGCTACTGCGACCTGCATGTCTCTTCCAAGGGGCATTTAAGCCGTCTTTTTAAGCTACTGCGACCTGCACGTCTCTTCCAAGGGGCATTTAAACCGTCTTGTTAAGCTACTGCAACTTGCACGTCTCTTCCAAGGGGCATTTAAACCTTCTTGTTTAGCTACTGTAACCTCCAACAGTTTTCCAACGGGCATTTAAACCGTCTTGTTAAGCTACTGCGACCTGCATGTCTCTTCCAAGGGGCATTTAAACTGTCTTGTTAAGCTACTGGGAGCTGCATGTCTCTTCCAAGGGGCATTTAAACGATCTTGTTAAGCTGCTGCGACCTGCATCTCTCTACCAAGGGGCATTTAAACCGTCTTGTTAAGCTACTGCGACCTCCACCTCTCTACCAAGGGGCATTTAAACTGTCTTGTTAAGCTACTGCGACCTGCTCTACTCTACCAAATGGTATTTAAACCATCTTGTTAAGCTACTGCGACCTGCACGTCTCTTCCAAGGGGCATTTAAATCGTCTTTTTAAGCTACTGCGACCTCCACCGCTCTTCCAAGGGCATTTAAACCGTCTTGTTAAGCTACTGAGATCTGCACGTCTCTTCCAAGGGGCATTTAAACCGTCTTGTTAAGCTACTGCGACCTCCACCGCTCTTCCAAAGGGCATTTTAACCATCTTGTTAAGCTACTGTGACCTGCACGTCTCTGCCAAGGGGCATTTGAACCGTCTTGTTAACTACTGCGACCTCCACTGCTCTTCCAAGGGGCATTTAATCCGTCTTGTTAAGCTACTGCGAACTGCACGTCTCTTCCAAGGGGCATTTAAACCGTCTTGTTAAGCTTCTGCGACTTGCACGTCTCTTCCAAGGGGCATTTAACCGTCTTGTTAAGCTACTGCGAACTGCATGTCTCTTCCAAGGGGCATTTAAACCGTCTTGTTAAGCTACTGCGACCTGCATGTCTCTTTCAATGGGCATTTAAACCATCTTGTTAAGCTGCTGTGACCTGCACGTCTCTTCCAAGGGGCATTTAAACCATCTTGTAAAGCTACTGCGACCTCCACCGCTCTTCCAAGGGGCATTTAAAATGTCTTTTTAAGCTACAGCGACCTTATCGTCTCTTACAAGGGGCATTTAAACCGTCTTGTTAAGCTACTGCGACCTGCACGTTTCTTCCAAGGGGCATTTAAATCGTCATGTTAAGCTACTGCGACCTGCATGTCTCTTGCAAGGGGCATTTAAACCGTCTTGTTAGGCTACTGCGACCTGCACGTCTCTTCCAAGGGGCATTTAAACCGTCTTGTTAAGCTACTGCAACTTGCACGTCTCTTCCAAGGGGCATTTAAACCTTCTTGTTTAGCTACTGTAACCTCCAACAGTTTTCCAACGGGCATTTAAACCGTCTTGTTAAGCTACTGCGACCTGCATGTCTCTTCCAAGGGGCATTTAAACTGTCTTGTTAAGCTACTGGGAGCTGCATGTCTCTTCCAAGGGGCATTTAAACGATCTTGTTAAGCTGCTGCGACCTGCATCTCTCTACCAAGGGGCATTTAAACCGTCTTGTTAAGCTACTGCGACCTCCACCTCTCTACCAAGGGGCATTTAAACTGTCTTTTTAAGCTACTGCGACCTGCTCTACTCTACCAAATGGTATTTAAACCATCTTGTTAAGCTACTGCGACCTGCACGTCTCTTCCAAGGGGCATTTAAATCGTCTTTTTAAGCTACTGCGACCTCCACCGCTCTTCCAAGGGCATTTAAACCGTCTTGTTAAGCTACTGAGATCTGCACGTCTCTTCCAAGGGGCATTTAAACCGTCTTGTTAAGCTACTGCGACCTCCACCGCTCTTCCAAAGGGCATTTTAACCATCTTGTTAAGCTACTGTGACCTGCACGTCTCTGCCAAGGGGCATTTGAACCGTCTTGTTAACTACTGCGACCTCCACTGCTCTTCCAAGGGGCATTTAATCCGTCTTGTTAAGCTACTGCGAACTGCACGTCTCTTCCAAGGGGCATTTAAACCGTCTTGTTAAGCTTCTGCGACTTGCACGTCTCTTCCAAGGGGCATTTAACCGTCTTGTTAAGCTACTGCGAACTGCATGTCTCTTCCAAGGGGCATTTAAACCGTCTTGTTAAGCTACTGCGACCTGCATGTCTCTTTCAATGGGCATTTAAACCATCTTGTTAAGCTGCTGTGACCTGCACGTCTCTTCCAAGGGGCATTTAAACCATCTTGTAAAGCTACTGCGACCTCCACCGCTCTTCCAAGGGGCATTTAAAATGTCTTTTTAAGCTACAGCGACCTTATCGTCTCTTACAAGGGGCATTTAAACCGTCTTGTTAAGCTACTGCGACCTGCACGTTTCTTCCAAGGGGCATTTAAATCGTCATGTTAAGCTACTGCGACCTGCATGTCTCTTGCAAGGGGCATTTAAACCGTCTTGTTAGGCTACTGCGACCTGCACGTCTCTTCCAAGGGGCATTTAAACCGTTTTTTTAAGCTACTGCGACCTGCACGTCTCTTCCAAGGGGCATTTAAACCGTCTTGTTAAGCTACTGTAACCTCCACCACTTTTCCAAGGGGCATTTAAACCGTCTTGTTAAGCTACTGCGACCTGCATGTCTCTTCCAAGGGGCATTTAAATCGTCTTTTTAAGCTACTGCGACCTGCACGTCTCTTCCAAGGGGCAATTAAACCGTCTTGTTAAGCTACTGCAACTTGCACGTCTCTTCCAAGGGGCATTTAAACCTTCTTGTTTAGCTACTGTAACCTCCACCAGTTTTCCAAGGGGCATTTAAACCGGCTTGTTAAGCTACTGCGACCTGCATGTCTCTTCCAAGGGACATTTAATCTGTCTTGTTAAGCTACTGGGAGCTGCACGTCTCTTCCAAGTGGCATTTAAACCATCTTGTTAAGCTGCTGCGACCTGCATGTCTCTAACAAGGGGCATTTAAACCGTCTTTTTAAGCTACTGCGACCTCCACCTCTCTACCAAGGGGCATTTAAACCGTCTTGTTAAGCTACTGCGACCTGCTCTACTCTACCAAAGGGTATTTAAACCATCTTGTTAAGCTACTGCGACCTGCACGTCTCTTCCAAGGGGCATTTAAACCGTCTTGTTAAGCTACTGCGACCTCCACCGCTCTTCCAAGGGGCATTTAAACTGTCTTGTTAAGCTACTTAGATCTGCACGTCTCTTCCAAGGGGCATTTAAACCGTCTTGTTAAGCTACTGCAACCTCCACCGCTCTTCCAAAGGGCATTTTAACCATCTTGTTAAGCTACTGTGACCTGCCCGTCTCTGCCAAGGGGCATTTAACCCGTCTTGTTAACTACCGCGACCTCCACTGCTCTTCCAAGGGGCATTTAATCCGTCTTGTTAAGCTACTGCGAACTGCACGTCTCTTCCAAGGGGCATTTAAACCGTCTTGTTAAGCTTCTGCGACTTGCACGTCTCTTCCAAGGGGCATTTAAACCGTCTTGTTAAGCTACTGTAACCTCCACCACTTTTCCAAGGGGCATTTAAACCGTCTTGTTAAGCTACTGCGACCTGCATGTCTCTTCCAAGGAGCATTTAAACCGTCTTTTTAAGCTACTGCGACCTGCACGTCTCTTCCAAGGGGCAATTAAACCGTCTTGTTAAGCTACTGCAACTTGCACGTCTCTTCCAAGGGGCATTTAAACCTTCTTGTTTAGCTACTGTAACCTCCACCAGTTTTCCAAGGGGGATTTAAACCGTCTTGTTAAGCTACTGCGACCTGCATGTCTCTTCCAAGGGGCATTTAAACCGTCTTGTTAAGCTTCTGCGACTTGCACGTCTCTTCCAAGGGGCATTTAACCGTCTTGATAAGCTACTGCGAACTGCATGTCTCTTCCAAGGGGCATTTAAACCGTCTTGTTAAGCTACTGCGACCTGCATGTCTCTTTCACTGGGCATTTAAACCATCTTGTTAAGCTGCTGTGACCTGCACATCTCTTCCAAGGGGCATTTAAACCATCTTGTAAAGCTACTGCGACCTCCACCGCTCTTCCAAGGGGCATTTAAAAAGTCTTTTTAAGCTACAGCGACCTTATTGTCTCTTACAACGGGCATTTAAACCGACTTGTTAAGTTACTGCGACCTGCACGTTTCTTCCAAGGGGCATTTAAATCGTCATGTTAAGCTACTGCGACCTGCATGTCTCTTGAAAGGGGCATTTAAACCGTCTTGTTAGGCTACTGCGACCTGCACGTCTCTTCCAAGGGGCATTTAAACCGTTTTGTTAAGCTACTGCGACCTGCACGTCTCTTACAAGGGGCATTTAAAGCGTCTTGTTAAGCTGCTGCGACCTGCATGTCTCTTCCAAAAAGGATTTAAACCGTCTTATTAAGCTACTGCGACCTGCACGTCTCTTTCAAAGGGCATTTAAACCGTCTTGTTAAGCTACTGCGACCTGCACGTCTCTTCCAAGGGGAATTTAAACCGTCTTGTTAAGCTACTGCGACCTGCATGTCTCTTCCAAGTAGCATGTAAACCGTCTTGTTAAGCTACTGCGACCACCACCGCTCTTCCAAGGGGCATTTAAACCGTCTCGTTAAGCTGCTGCGACCTGCACGTCTCTACCAAGGGGCGTTTAAACCATCTTGTTAAGCTTCTGCGACCTGCACGTCTCTTCCAAGGGGCATTTAAACCGTCTTTTTAAGCTACTGCGACCTCCACCGCTCTTCCAAGGGGCTTTTAAACAGACTTGTTATGCTACTGAGACCTGCACGTCTCTTCCAATGCGCATTTAAACCGTCTTTTTAAGCTCATGCGACCTGCATTTCTCTTCCAAGGGGCATTTAAACCGTCTTGTTAAGCTACTGCGACCTGCACGTCTCTTCCAAGGGTCATTTAAACCTTCTTATTAAGCTACTGGGTCCTGCGTGTCTCTTCCAAGGGGCATTTAAAACATCTTGTTAAGCTACTGCGACCTCCACCGCTCTTCCAAGGGGCATTTAAAACGTCTTGTTAAGCTACAGCGATGTTATCGTCTTTTACAAGGGGCATTTAAACGGTCTTGTTAGGCTACTGCGACCTGCACGTCTCTTCCAAGGGGCATTTAAACCGTTTTGTTAAGCTACTGCGACCTGCACGTCTCTTCCAAGGGGCATTTAAACCGTCTTGTTAAGCTACTGTAACCTCCACCACTTTTCCAAGGGGCGTTTAAACCGTCTTGTTAAGCTACTGCGACCTGCATGTCTCTTCCAAGGGGCATTTAAACCGTCTTTTTAAGCTACTGCGACCTGCACGTCTCTTCCAAGGGGCATTTAAACCGTCTTGTTAAGCTACTGCAACTTGCACGTCTCTTCCAAGGGTCATTTAAACCTTCTTGTTTAGCTACTGTAACCTCCAACAGTTTTCCAACGGGCATTTAAACCGTCTTGTTAAGCTACTGCGACCTGCATGTCTCTTCCAAGGGGCATTTAAACTGTCTTGTTAAGCTACTGGGAGCTGCATGTCTCTTCCAAGGGGCATTTAAACGATCTTGTTAAGCTGCTGCGACCTGCACCTCTCTACCAAGGGGCATTTAAACCGTCTTGTTAAGCTACTGCGACCTCCACCTCTCTACCAAGGGGCATTTAAACTGTCTTGTTAAGCTACTGCGACCTGCTCTACTCTACCAAATGGTATTTAAACCATCTTGTTAAGCTACTGCGACCTGCACGTCTCTTCCAAGGGGCATTTAAATCGTCTTTTTAAGCTACTGCGACCTCCACCGCTCTTCCAAGGGCATTTAAACCGTCTTTTTAAGCTACTGAGATCTGCACGTCTCTTCCAAGGGGCATTTAAACCGTCTTGTTAAGCTACTGCGACCTCCACCGCTCTTCCAAAGGGCATTTTAACCATCTTGTTAAGCTACTGTGACCTGCACGTCTCTGCCAAGGGGCATTTGAACCGTCTTGTTAACTACTGCGACCTCCACTGCTCTTCCAAGGGGCATTTAATCCGTCTTGTTAAGCTACTGCGAACTGCACGTCTCTTCCAAGGGGCATTTAAACCGTCTTGTTAAGCTTCTGCGACTTGCACGTCTCTTCCAAGGGGCATTTAACCGTCTTGTTAAGCTACTGCGAACTGCATGTCTCTTCCAAGGGGCATTTAAACCGTCTTGTTAAGCTACTGCGACCTGCATGTCTCTTTCAATGGGCATTTAAACCATCTTGTTAAGCTGCTGTGACCTGCACGTCTCTTCCAAGGGGCATTTAAACCATCTTGTAAAGCTACTGCGACCTCCACCGCTCTTCCAAGGGGCATTTAAAATGTCTTTTTAAGCTACAGCGACCTTATCGTCTCTTACAAGGGGCATTTAAACCGTCTTGTTAAGCTACTGCGACCTGCACGTTTCTTCCAAGGGGCATTTAAATCGTCATGTTAAGCTACTGCGACCTGCATGTCTCTTGCAAGGGGCATTTAAACCGTCTTGTTAGGCTACTGCGACCTGCACGTCTCTTCCAAGGGGCATTTAAACCGTCTTGTTAAGCTACTGCAACTTGCACGTCTCTTCCAAGGGGCATTTAAACCTTCTTGTTTAGCTACTGTAACCTCCAACAGTTTTCCAACGGGCATTTAAACCGTCTTGTTAAGCTACTGCGACCTGCATGTCTATTCCAAGGGGCATTTAAACTGTCTTGTTAAGCTACTGGGAGCTGCATGTCTCTTCCAAGGGGCATTTAAACGATCTTGTTAAGCTGCTGCGACCTGCATCTCTCTACCAAGGGGCATTTAAACCGTCTTGTTAAGCTACTGCGACCTCCACCTCTCTACCAAGGGGCATTTAAACTGTCTTGTTAAGCTACTGCGACCTGCTCTACTCTACCAAATGGTATTTAAACCATCTTGTTAAGCTACTGCGACCTGCACGTCTCTTCCAAGGGGCATTTAAATCGTCTTTTTAAGCTACTGCGACCTCCACCGCTCTTCCAAGGGCATTTAAACCGTCTTGTTAAGCTACTGAGATCTGCACGTCTCTTCCAAGGGGCATTTAAACCGTCTTGTTAAGCTACTGCGACCTCCACCGCTCTTCCAAAGGGCATTTTAACCATCTTGTTAAGCTACTGTGACCTGCACGTCTCTGCCAAGGGGCATTTGAACCGTCTTGTTAACTACTGCGACCTCCACTGCTCTTCCAAGGGGCATTTAATCCGTCTTGTTAAGCTACTGCGAACTGCACGTCTCTTCCAAGGGGCATTTAAACCGTCTTGTTAAGCTTCTGCGACTTGCACGTCTCTTCCAAGGGGCATTTAACCGTCTTGTTAAGCTACTGCGAACTGCATGTCTCTTCCAAGGGGCATTTAAACCGTCTTGTTAAGCTACTGCGACCTGCATGTCTCTTTCAATGGGCATTTAAACCATCTTGTTAAGCTGCTGTGACCTGCACGTCTCTTCCAAGGGGCATTTAAACCATCTTGTAAAGCTACTGCGACTTCCACCGCTCTTCCAAGGGGCATTTAAAATGTCTTTTTAAGCTACAGCGACCTTATCGTCTCTTACAAGGGGCATTTAAACCGTCTTGTTAAGCTACTGCGACCTGCACGTTTCTTCCAAGGGGCATTTAAATCGTCATGTTAAGCTACTGCGACCTGCATGTCTCTTGCAAGGGGCATTTAAACCGTCTTGTTAGGCTACTGCGAACTGCACGTCTCTTCCAAAGGGCATTTAAACCGTTTTTTTAAGCTACTGCGACCTGCACGCCTCTTCCAAGGGGCATTTAAACCGTCTTGTTAAGCTACTGTAACCTCCACCACTTTTCCAAGGGGCATTTAAACCGTCTTGTTAAGCTACTGCGACCTGCATGTCTCTTCCAAGGGGCATTTAAATCGTCTTTTTAAGCTACTGCGACCTGCACGTCTCTTCCAAGGGGCAATTAAACCGTCTTGTTAAGCTACTGCAACTTGCACGTCTCTTCCAAGGGGCATTTAAACCTTCTTGTTTAGCTACTGTAACCTCCACCAGTTTTCCAAGGGGCATTTAAACCGGCTTGTTAAGCTACTGCGACCTGCATGTCTCTTCCAAGGGACATTTAAACTGTCTTGTTAAGCTACTGGGAGCTGCACGTCTCTTCCAAGTGGCATTTAAACCATCTTGTTAAGCTGCTGCGACCTGCATGTCTCTAACAAGGGGCATTTAAACCGTCTTTTTAAGCTACTGCGACCTCCACCTCTCTACCAAGGGGCATTTAAACCGTCTTGTTAAGCTACTGCGACCTGCTCTACTCTACCAAAGGGTATTTAAACCATCTTGTTAAGCTACTGCGACCTGCACGTCTCTTCCAAGGGGCATTTAAACCGTCTTGTTAAGCTACTGCGACCTCCATCGCTCTTCCAAGGGGCATTTAAACTGTCTTGTTAAGCTACTTAGATCTGCACGTCTCTTCCAAGGGGCATTTAAACCGTCTTGTTAAGCTACTGCAACCTCCACCGCTCTTCCAAAGGGCATTTTAACCATCTTGTTAAGCTACTGTGACCTGCCCGTCTCTGCCAAGGGGCATTTAACCCGTCTTGTTAACTACTGCGACCTCCACTGCTCTTCCAAGGGGCATTTAATCCGTCTTGTTAAGCTACTGCGAACTGCACGTCTCTTCCAAGGGGCATTTAAACCGTCTTGTTAAGCTTCTGCGACTTGCACGTCTCTTCCAAGGGGCATTTAAACCGTCTTGTTAAGCTACTGTAACCTCCACCACTTTTCCAAGGGGAATTTAAACCGTCTTGTTAAGCTACTGCGACCTGCATGTCTCTTCCAAGGAGCATTTAAACCGTCTTTTTAAGCTACTGCGACCTGCACGTCTCTTCCAAGGGGCAATTAAACCGTCTTGTTAAGCTACTGCAACTTGCACGTCTCTTCCAAGGGGCATTTAAACCTTCTTGTTTAGCTACTGTAACCTCCACCAGTTTTCCAAGGGGGATTTAAACCGTCTTGTTAAGCTACTGCGACCTGCATGTCTCTTCCAAGGGGCATTTAAACCGTCTTGTTAAGCTTCTGCGACTTGCACGTCTCTTCCAAGGGGCATTTAACCGTCTTGATAAGCTACTGCGAACTGCATGTCTCTTCCAAGGGGCATTTAAACCGTCTTGTTAAGCTACTGCGACCTGCATGTCTCTTTCACTGGGCATTTAAACCATCTTTTTAAGCTGCTGTGACCTGCACATCTCTTCCAAGGGGCATTTAAACCATCTTGTAAAGCTACTGCGACCTCCACCGCTCTTCCAAGGGGCATTTAAAAAGTCTTTTTAAGCTACAGCGACCTTATCGTCTCTTACAAGGGGCATTTAAACCGACTTGTTAAGTTACTGCGACCTGCACGTTTCTTCCAAGGGGCATTTAAATCGTCATGTTAAGCTACTGCGACCTGCATGTCTCTTGAAAGGGGCATTTAAACCGTCTTGTTAGGCTACTGCGACCTGCACGTCTCTTCCAAGGGGCATTTAAACCGTTTTGTTAAGCTACTGCGACCTGCACGTCTCTTACAAGGGGCATTTAAAGCGTCTTGTTAAGCTGCTGCGACCTGCATGTCTCTTCCAAAAAGGATTTAAACCGTCTTATTAAGCTACTGCGACCTGCACGTCTCTTTCAAAGGGCATTTAAACCGTCTTGTTAAGCTACTGCGACCTGCACGTCTCTTCCAAGGGGAATTTAAACCGTCTTGTTAAGCTACTGCGACCTGCATGTCTCTTCCAAGGAGCATGTAAACCGTCTTGTTAAGCTACTGCGACCACCACCGCTCTTCCAAGGGGCATTTAAACCGTCTCGTTAAGCTACTGCGACCTGCACGTCTCTACCAAGGGGCGTTTAAACCATCTTGTTAAGCTTCTGCGACCTGCACGTCTCTTCCAAGGGGCATTTAAACCGTCTTTTTAAGCTACTGCGACCTCCACCGCTCTTCCAAGGGGCTTTTAAACAGCCTTGTTATGCTACTGAGACCTGCACGTCTCTTCCAATGCGCATTTAAACCGTCTTTTTAAGCTCATGCGACCTGCATTTCTCTTCCAAGGGGCATTTAAACCGTCTTGTTAAGCTACTGCGACCTGCACGTCTCTTCCAAGGGTCATTTAAACCTTCTTATTAAGCTACTGGGTCCTGCGTGTCTCTTCCAAGGGGCATTTAAAACATCTTGTTAAGCTACTGCGACCTCCACCGCTCTTCCAAGGGGCATTTAAAACGTCTTGTTAAGCTACTGCGATGTTATCGTCTTTTACAAGGGGCATTTAAACGGTCTTGTTAAGCTACTGCGACCTGCACGTTTCTTCCAAGGGGCATTTAAATCGTCATGTTAAGCTACTGCGACCTGCATGTCTCTTGCAAGGGGCATTTAAACCGTCTTGTTAAGCTACTGCGACCTGCACGTCTCTTCCAAGGAGCATTTAAACCGTTTTGTTAAGCTACTGCGACCTGCACGTCTCTTCCAAAGGGCATTTAAAGCTACTTGTTAAGCTGCTGCGACCTGCATGTCTCTTCCAAAAGGGATGTAAACCGTCTTATTAAGCTACTGCGACCTGCACGTCTCTTCCAAGGGGTATTTAAACCGTCTTGTTAAGCTACTGCGACCTGCACGTCTCTTCCAAGGGGAATTTAAACCGTCTTGTTAAGCTACAGCGATGTTATCGTCTTTTACAAGGGGCATTTAAACGGTCTTGTTAAGCTACTGCGACCTGCACGTTTCTTCCAAGGGGCATTTAAATCGTCATGTTAAGCTACTGCGACCTGCATGTCTCTTGCAAGGGGCATTTAAACCGTCTTGTTAAGCTACTGCGACCTGCACGTCTCTTCCAAGGAGCATTTAAACCGTTTTGTTAAGCTACTGCGACCTGCACGTCTCTTCCAAAGGGCATTTAAAGCTACTTGTTAAGCTGCTGCGACCTGCATGTCTCTTCCAAAAGGGATGTAAACCGTCTTATTAAGCTACTGCGACCTGAACGTCTTTTCCAAGGGGCATTTAAACCGTCTTGTTAAGCTACTGCGACCTGCACGTCTCTTCCAAGGGTCATTTAAACCTTCTTATTAAGCTACTGGGTCCTGCGTGTCTCTTCCAAGGGGCATTTAAAACATCTTGTTAAGCTACTGCGACCTCCACCGCTCTTCCAAGGGGCATTTAAAACGTCTTGTTAAGCTACAGCGATGTTATCGTCTTTTACAAGGGGCATTTAAACGGTCTTGTTAAGCTTCTGCGACCTGCACGTTTCTTCCAAGGGGCATTTAAATCGTCATGTTAAGCTACTGCGACCTGCATGTCTCTTGCAAGGGGCATTTAAACCGTCTTGTTAAGCTACTGCGACCTGCACGTCTCTTCCAAGGAGCATTTAAACCGTTTTGTTAAGCTACTGCGACCTGCACGTCTCTTCCAAAGGGCATTTAAAGCTACTTGTTAAGCTGCTGCGACCTGCATGTCTCTTCCAAAAGGGATGTAAACCGTCTTATTAAGCTACTGCGACCTGCATGTCTCTTCCAAGGAGCATTTAAACCTTCTTATTAAGCTACTGCGACCTGCACGTCTCATCCAAGGAGCATTTAAACCGTCTTGTTAAGCTACTGAGACCACCACCGCTCTTCCAAGGGGCATTTAAACCGTCTTGTTAAGCTACTGCGACCTCCACCCCTCTTCCAAGGGGCATTTAAACCGTCTTGTTAAGCTTCTGCGACCTGCACGTCTCTTCCAAGGGGCATTTAAACCGTCTTGTTAAGCTACTGTAACCTCCACCACTTTTCCAAGGGGCATTTAAAACGTCTTGTTAAGCTACTGCGACCTGCATGTCTCTTCCAAGGGGCATTTAAACCATCTTTTTAAGCTACTGCGAACTGCACGTCTCTTCCAAGGGGCATTTAAACCGTCTTGTTAAGATACTGCGACTTGCACGTCTCTTCCAAGGGGCATTTAAACCTTCTTGTTTAGCTACTGTAACCTCCACCACTTTTCCAAGGGGCATTTAAACCGTCTTGTTAAGCTACTGCGACCTGCATGTCTCTTCCAAGGGGCATTGAATCCGTCTTGTTAAGCTAGTGGGACCTGCACGTCTCTTCCAAGGGGCATTTAAACCATCTTGTTAAGCTGCTGCGACCTGCATGTCTCTTCCAATGGCCATTTAAACCATCTTGTTAAGCTACTGCATCCTCCACCGCTCTACCAATGGGCATTTAAACCGTCTTTGGTAAGCTACTGCGACCTGCTCTACTCTACCAAAGGGTATTTAAACCGCCTTGTTAAGCTTCTGCGACCTGCACGTCTCTTCCAAGGGGCATTTAAACTGTCTTGTTAACCTACTGCGACTTCCACCGCTCTTCCAAGGGGCATTTAAACCGTCTTGTTAAGCTACTGAGATCTGCACGTCTCTTCCAAGGGGCATTTAAACCGTCTTGTTAAGCTACTGCGACCTCCACCGCTCTTCCAAAGGGCATTTTAACCATCTTGTTAAGCTACTGTGACCTGCACGTCTCTGCCAAGGAGCATTTAAACCGTCTTGTTAAGCTACAGAGACCTCCACTGCTCTTCCAAGGGGCATTTAATCCGTCTTGTTAAGCTACTGCGAACTGCATGTCTCTTCCAAGGGGAATTTAAACTGTCTTGTTAAGCTACTGCGACCTGCATGTCTCTTCCAAGGAGCATGTAAACCGTCTTGTTAAGCTACTGCGACCACCACCGCTCTTCCAAGGGGCATTTAAACCGTCTCGTTAAGCTACTGCGACCTGCACGTCTCTACCAAGGGGCGTTTAAACCATCTTGTTAAGCTTCTGCGACCTGCACGTCTCTTCCAAGGGGCATTTAAACCGTCTTTTTAAGCTACTGCGACCTCCACCGCTCTTCCAAGGGGCTTTTAAACAGTCTTGTTATGCTACTGAGACCTGCACGTCTCTTCCAATGCGCATTTAAACCGTCTTTTTAAGCTCATGCGACCTGCATTTCTCTTCCAAGGGGCATTTAAACCGTCTTGTTAAGCTACTGCGACCTGCACGTCTCTTCCAAGGGTCATTTAAACCTTCTTATTAAGCTACTGGGTCCTGCGTGTCTCTTCCAAGGGGCATTTAAAACATCTTGTTAAGCTACTGCGACCTCCACCGCTCTTCCAAGGGGCATTTAAAACGTCTTGTTAAGCTACAGCGATGTTATCGTCTTTTACAAGGGGCATTTAAACGGTCTTGTTAAGCTACTGCGACCTGCACGTTTCTTCCAAGGGGCATTTAAATCGTCATGTTAAGCTACTGCGACCTGCATGTCTCTTGCAAGGGGCATTTAAACCGTCTTGTTAAGCTACTGCGACCTGCACGTCTCTTCCAAGGAGCATTTAAACCGTTTTGTTAAGCTACTGCGACCTGCACGTCTCTTCCAAAGGGCATTTAAAGCTACTTGTTAAGCTGCTGCGACCTGCATGTCTCTTCCAAAAGGGATGTAAACCGTCTTATTAAGCTACTGCGACCTGCACGTCTCTTCCAAGGGGTATTTAAACCGTCTTGTTAAGCTACTGCGACCTGCACGTCTCTTCCAAGGGGAATTTAAACCGTCTTGTTAAGCTACAGCGATGTTATCGTCTTTTACAAGGGGCATTTAAACGGTCTTGTTAAGCTACTGCGACCTGCACGTTTCTTCCAAGGGGCATTTAAATCGTCATGTTAAGCTACTGCGACCTGCATGTCTCTTGCAAGGGGCATTTAAACCGTCTTGTTAAGCTACTGTGACCTGCACGTCTCTTCCAAGGAGCATTTAAACCGTTTTGTTAAGCTACTGCGACCTGCACGTCTCTTCCAAAGGGCATTTAAAGCTACTTGTTAAGCTGCTGCGACCTGCATGTCTCTTCCAAAAGGGATGTAAACCGTCTTATTAAGCTACTGCGACCTGAACGTCTCTTCCAAGGGGCATTTAAACCGTCTTGTTAAGCTACTGCGACCTGCACGTCTCTTCCAAGGGTCATTTAAACCTTCTTATTAAGCTACTGGGTCCTGCGTGTCTCTTCCAAGGGGCATTTAAAACATCTTGTTAAGCTACTGCGACCTCCACCGCTCTTCCAAGGGGCATTTAAAACGTCTTGTTAAGCTACAGCGATGTTATCGTCTTTTACAAGGGGCATTTAAACGGTCTTGTTAAGCTACTGCGACCTGCACGTTTCTTCCAAGGGGCATTTAAATCGTCATGTTAAGCTACTGCGACCTGCATGTCTCTTGCAAGGGGCATTTAAACCGTCTTGTTAAGCTACTGCGACCTGCACGTCTCTTCCAAGGAGCATTTAAACTGTTTTGTTAAGCTACTGCGACCTGCACGTCTCTTCCAAAGGGCATTTAAAGCTACTTGTTAAGCTGCTGCGACCTGCATGTCTCTTCCAAAAGGGATGTAAACCGTCTTATTAAGCTACTGCGACCTGCATGTCTCTTCCAAGGGGAATTTAAACCGTCTTGTTAAGCTACAGCGATGTTATCGTCTTTTACAAGGGGCATTTAAACGGTCTTGTTAAGCTACTGCGACCTGCACGTTTCTTCCAAGGGGCATTTAAATCGTCATGTTAAGCTACTGCGACCTGCATGTCTCTTGCAAGGGGCATTTAAACCGTCTTGTTAAGCTCCTGTGACCTGCACGTCTCTTCCAAGGAGCATTTAAACCGTTTTGTTAAGCTACTGCGACCTGCACGTCTCTTCCAAAGGGCATTTAAAGCTACTTGTTAAGCTGCTGCGACCTGCATGTCTCTTCCAAAAGGGATGTAAACCGTCTTATTAAGCTACTGCGACCTGAACGTCTCTTCCAAGGGGCATTTAAACCGTCTTGTTAAGCTACTGCGACCTGCACGTCTCTTCCAAGGGTCATTTAAACCTTCTTATTAAGCTACTGGGTCCTGCGTGTCTCTTCCAAGGGGCATTTAAAACATCTTGTTAAGCTACTGCGACCTCCACCGCTCTTCCAAGGGGCATTTAAAACGTCTTGTTAAGCTACAGCGAAGTTATCGTCTTTTACAAGGGGCATTTAAACGGTCTTGTTAAGCTACTGCGACCTGCACGTTTCTTCCAAGGGGCATTTAAATCGTCATGTTAAGCTACTGCGACCTGCATGTCTCTTGCAAGGGGCATTTAAACCGTCTTGTTAAGCTACTGCGACCTGCACGTCTCTTCCAAGGAGCATTTAAACTGTTTTGTTAAGCTACTGCGACCTGCACGTCTCTTCCAAAGGGCATTTAAAGCTACTTGTTAAGCTGCTGCGACCTGCATGTCTCTTCCAAAAGGGATGTAAACCGTCTTATTAAGCTACTGCGACCTGCATGTCTCTTCCAAGGAGCATTTAAACCTTCTTATTAAGCTACTGCGACCTGCACGTCTCATCCAAGGAGCATTTAAACCGTCTTGTTAAGCTACTGAGACCACCACCGCTCTTCCAAGGGGCATTTAAACCGTCTTGTTAAGCTACTGCGACCTCCACCCCTCTTCCAAGGGGCATTTAAACCGTCTTGTTAAGCTACTGCGACCTGCACGTCTCTTCCAAGGGGCATTTAAACCGTCTTGTTAAGCTACTGTAACCTCCACCACTTTTCCAAGGGGCATTTAAAACGTCTTGTTAAGCTACTGCGACCTGCATGTCTCTTCCAAGGGGCATTTAAACCATCTTTTTAAGCTACTGCGAACTGCACGTCTCTTCCAAGGGGCATTTAAACCGTCTTGTTAAGATACTGCGACTTGCACGTCTCTTCCAAGGGGCATTTAAACCTTCTTGTTTAGCTATGGTAACCTCCACCACTTTTCCAGGGGGCATTTAAACCATCTTGTTAAGCTACTGCGACCTGCATGTCTCTTCCAAGGGGCATTGAATCCGTCTTGTTAAGCTAGTGGGACCTGCACGTCTCTTCCAAGGGGCATTTAAACCATCTTGTTAAGCTGCTGCGACCTGCATGTCTCTTCCAATGGCCATTTAAACCATCTTGTTAAGCTACTGCATCCTCCACCGCTCTACCAATGGGCATTTAAACCGTCTTTGGTAAGCTACTGCGACCTGCTCTACTCTACCAAAGGGTATTTAAACCGCCTTGTTAAGCTTCTGCGACCTGCACGTCTCTTCCAAGGGGCATTTAAACTGTCTTGTTAACCTACTGCGACTTCCACCGCTCTTCCAAGGGGCATTTAAACCGTCTTGTTAAGCTACTGAGATCTGCACGTCTCTTCCAAGGGGCATTTAAACCGTCTTGTTAAGCTACTGCGACCTCCACCGCTCTTCCAAAGGGCATTTTAACCATCTTGTTAAGCTACTGTGACCTGCACGTCTCTGCCAAGGAGCATTTAAACCGTCTTGTTAAGCTACAGAGACCTCCACTGCTCTTCCAAGGGGCATTTAATCCGTCTTGTTAAGCTACTGCGAACTGCATGTCTCTTCCAAGGGGCATTTAAACCGTCTTGTTAAGCTTCTGCGACTTGCACGTCTCTTCCAAGGGGCATTTAAACTGTCTTGTTAAGCTACTGCGATTTCCACTTCTCTTCCAAGGGGCATTTAAACCGTCTTGTTAAGCTTCTGCGACCGGCACGTCTCTTCCAAGGGGCAATTTAACCGTCTTGTTAAGCTACTGCGACCTTCACGTCTCTTCCAAGGGGCATTTAAGCTGTCTTGTTAAGCTACTGCGACCTCCACCGCTCTTCCAAGGGGCACTTAAACCGTCTTGTTAAGCTACTGCGACCTGCACGTCTCTTCCAAGGCACATTGAAACCATCTATTTAAGCTACTGCGACCTGCATGTCTCTTCTTAGGCACAATTAAACCGTCTTTTTAAGCTACTGCGACTTGCACGTCACTTCCAAGGGGCATTGAAACCGTCTTGTTAAGCTACTGTAACCTCCACCACTTTTCCGAGGGGCATTTAAACCGTCTTGTTAAGCTACTGCGACCTTCACGTCTCTTCCAAGGGGCATTTAAGCTGTCTTGTTAAGCTACTGCGACCTCCACCGCTCTTCCAAGGGGCATTTAAACCGTTTTTTTAAGCTACTGCGACCTCCACCGCTCTTCCACAGGGCATTTAAAGCGTCTTGTTAAGCTACTACGACTTCCACTGGTCTTCCAAGGGGCATTTAATCCGTCTTGTTAAGCTATTGTAACCTCCACCGCTCTTCCAAGGGGCATTTAAACCGTCTTGTTAAGCTACTGCAACCTGCTCGTCTCTTCCAAGGGGCATTTAAACCTTCTTGTTAAGCTACTGCGACCTGCACGTCTCTTCCAAGGCACATTTAAACCATCTATTTAAGCTACTGCGACCTGCATGTCTCTTCCAAGGCGCATTTAAACCGTCTTTTTAAGCTACTGCGACTTGCACGTCACTTCCAAGGGGCATTGAAACCGTCTTGGTAAGCTACTGCGACCTGCAAGCCTATTCCATGGGGCATTTAAATGCTCTTGTTAAGCTACTGCAACCTGCACGTTTTTACCAAGGGGGATTTAAACTGTCTTGTGAAGCTACTGCGACCTGCACGTCTCTTCCAAGGGGCATTTAAACCGTCTTGTTAATCTACTGCGACCTGCATGGCTTTTCCAAGGGGCATTTAAACCTTCTTCTTAAGCTAATGCGACCTGCACATCTCTTCCAAGGGCCATTTAAACTGTCTTGTTAAGCTACTGTGACCTCCACCGCTCTTCCAAGTGGCATTTAAACCGTCTTGTTAAGCTACCGCATCCTGCACTTCTCTTCCAAGGGGCATTTAAACCGTCTTGTTAAGCTACTGCGACCTGCACGTCTCTTCCAAGGGACATTTAAACCGTCTTGTTAAGCTACTACGACCTGCACGTCTCTTCCAAGTGGTATTTAAACTGTCTTGTTAAGCTACTGTGACCTCCAGCGCTCTTCCAAGGGGAATTTAAACTATCTTTTTAAGCTACTGCGACCTGCACGTCTCTTCCACGGGGCATTTAAAGCGTCTTGTTAAGCTGCTGCGACCTGCATGTCTCCTCCAAAAAAGATTTAAACCGTCTTATTAAGGTACTGCGACCTGCACGTCTCTTCCAAAGGGCATTTAAAACGTCTTGTTAAGCTACTGCGACCTGCACGTCTCTTCCAAGGGGAATTTAAACCGTCTTGTTAAGCTACTGCGACCTGCATGTCTCTTCCAAGGGGCATTTAAACCTTCTTATTAAGCTACTGCTACCTGCACGTCTCTTCCAAGGGGCATTTAAACTGTCTTGTTAAGCTATTGTAACCTCCACCGCTCTTCCAACGGGCATTTAAACCGTCTTGTTAAGCTACTGCAACCTGCTCGTCTCTTCCAAGGGGCATTTAAACCTTCTTGTTAAGCTACTGCGACCTGCACGTCTCTTCCAAGGCACATTTAAACCATCTATTTAAGCTACTGCGACCTGCATGTCTCTTCCAAGGCGCATTTAAACCGTCTTTTTAAGCTACTGCGACTTGCACGTCACTTCCAAGGGGCATTGAAACCGTCTTGTTAAGCTACTGTGACCTGCACGTCTCTTCCAAGAGGCATTTAAACCGTCTTGGTAAGCTACTGCGACCTGCAAGCCTATTCCATGGGGCATTTAAATGCTCTTGTTAAGCTACTGCAACCTGCACGTTTTTACCAAGGGGGATTTAAACTGTCTTGTGAAGCTACTGCGACCTGCACGTCTCTTCCAAGGGGCATTTAAACCGTCTTGTTAATCTACTGCGACCTGCATGGCTTTTCCAAGGGGCATTTAAACCTTCTTCTTAAGCTAATGCGACCTGCACATCTCTTCCAAGGGCCATTTAAACTGTCTTGTTAATCTACTGTGACCTCCACCGCTCTTCCAAGTGGCATTTAAACCGTCTTGTTAAGCTACCGCAACCTGCACTTCTCTTCCAAGGGGCATTTAAACCGTCTTGTTAAGCTACTGCGACCTGCACGTCTCTTCCAAGGGACATTTAAACCGTCTTGTTAAGCTACTACGACCTGCACGTCTCTTCCAAGTGGTATTTAAACTGTCTTGTTAAGCTACTGTGACCTCCAGCGCTCTTCCAAGGGGAATTTAAACTATCTTTTTAAGCTACTGCGACCTGCACGTCTCTTCCACGGGGCATTTAAAGCGTCTTGTTAAGCTGCTGCGACCTGCATGTCTCTTCCAAAAAAGATTTAAACCGTCTTATTAAGGTACTGCGACCTGCACGTCTCTTCCAAAGGGCATTTAAACCGTATTGTTAAGCTACTGCGACCTGCACGTCTCTTCCAAGGGGAATTTAAACCGTCTTGTTAAGCTACTGCGACCTGCATGTCTCTTCCAAGGGGCATTTAAACCTTCTTATTAAGCTACTGCGACCTGCACGTCTCTTCCAAGGAGCATGGAAACCGTCTTGTTAAGCTACTGCGACCACCACCGCTCTTCCAAGGGGCATTTAAACCGTCTCGTAAAGCTACTGCGACCTGCACATCTCTACCAAGGGTCGTTTAAACCATCTTGTTAAGCTACTGCTACCTGCACGTCTCTTCCAAGGGGCATTTAAACCGTCTTTTTAAGCTACTGCAACCTCCACCGCTCTTCCAAGGGGCTTTTAAACAGTCTTGTTATGCTACTGAGACCTGCACGTCTCTTCCAAGGGGCATTTAAACCGTCTTTTTAAGCTAATGCGACCTGCATTTCTCTTCCAAGGGGCATGTAAACCGTCTTGTTAAGCTACTGCGACCACCACCGCTCTTCCAAGGGGCATTTAAACCATCTCGTTAAGCTACTGCGACCTGCACGTCTCTACCAAGGAGCGTTTAAACCATCTTGTTAAGCTTCTGCGACCTGCACGTCTCTTCCAAGGGGCATTTAAACTGTCTTTTTAAGCTACTGCGACCTCCACCGCTCTTCCAAGGGGCTTTTAAACAGTCTTGTTATGCTACTGAGACCTGCATGTCTCTTCCAATGGGCATTTAAACCGTCTTTTTAAGCTAATGCGACCTGCATTTCTCTTCCAAGGGGCATTTAAACCGTCTTGTTAAGCGACTGCGACCTGCACGTCTCTTCCAAGGGTCATTTAAACCTTCTTATTAAGCTACTGGGTCCTGCGTGTCTCTTCCAAGGGGCATTTAAAACATCTTGTTAAGCTACTGCGACCTCCACCGCTCTTCCAAGGGGCATTTAAAACGTCTTGTTAAGCTACAGCGACCTGCACGTTTCTTCCAAGGGGCATTTAAATCGTCATGTTAAGCTACTGCGACCTGCATGTCTCTTGCAAGGGGCATTTAAACCATCTTGTTAAGCTACTGCGACTTGCACGTCTCTTGCAAGGAGCATTTAAACCGTTTTGTTAAGCTACTGCGACCTGCACTTCTCTTCCAAAGGGCATTTAAAGCGTCTTGTTATGTTGCTGCGACCTGCATGTCTCTTACAAAAGGGATTTAAACCGTCTTATTAAGCTACTGCGACCTGCACGTCTCTTCCAAGGGGCATTTAAACCGTCTTGTTAAGCTACTGCGACCTGCACGTCTCTTGAAAGGGGAATTTAAACCGTCTTGTTAAGCTACTGCGACCTGCATGTCTCTTCCAAGGAGCATTTAAACCGTCTTGTTAAGCTACTGAGACCACCACCGCTCTTCCAAGGGTCATTTAAACCGTCTTGTTAAGCTACTGCGACCTCCACCCCTCTTTCAAGGGGCATTTAAACCGACTTGTTAAGCTACTGCGACCTGCACGTCTCTTCCAAGGGGCATTTAAACCGTCTTGTTAAGCTATTGTAACCTCCACCACTTTTCCAAGGGGCATTTAAAACGTCTTGTTAAGCTACTGCGACCTGCATGTCTCTTCCAAGGGGCATTTAAACCATCTTTTTAAGCTACTGCGAACTGCACGTCTCTTCCAAGGGGCATTTAAACCGTCTTGTTAAGATACTGCGACTTGCACGTCTCTTCCAAGGGGCATTTAAACCTTCTTGTTTAGCTACTGTAACCTCCACCACTTTTCCAAGGGGCATTTAAACCGTCTTGTTAAGCTACTGCGACCTGCATGTCTCTTCCAAGGGGCATTTAATCCGTCTTGTTAAGCTAGTGGGACCTGCACGTCTCTTCCAAGGGGCATTTAAACCATCTTGTTAAGCTGCTGCGACCTGCATGTCTCTTCCAAGGGGCATTTAAACCATCTTGTTAAGCTACTGCGTCCTCCACCGCTCTACCAAGGGGCATTTAAACCGTCTTGTTAAGCTACTGCGACCTGCTCTACTCTACCAAAGGGTATTTAAACCGTCTTGTTAAGCTTCTGCGACCTGCACGTCCCTTCCAAGGGGCATTTAAACTGTCTTGTTAACCTACTGCGACTTCCACCGCTCTTCCAAGGGGCATTTAAACCGTCTTGTTAAGCTACTGCGATCTGCACGTCTCTTCCAAGGGGCATTTAAACCGTCTTGTTAAGCTACTGCGACCTCCACCGCTCTTCCAAAGGGCATTTTAACCATCTTGTTAAGCTACTGTGACCTGCACGTCTCTTCCAAGGGGCATTTAAACTGTCTTGTTAAGCTATTGTGACCTCCACCGCTCTTCCAAGGGGCATTTAAACCATCTTGTTAAGCTACTGCAAACTGCTCGTCTCTTCCAAGGGGCATTTAAACCTTCTTGTTAAGCTACTGCGACCTGCACGTCTCTTCCAAGGCACATTTAAACCATCTATTTAAGCTACTGCGACCTGCATGTCTCTTCCAAGGCGCATTTAAACCGTCTTTTTAAGCTACTGCGACTTGCACTTCACTTCCAAGGGGCATTGAAACCGTCTTGTTAAGCTACTGTGACCTGCACGTCTCTTCCAAGAGGCATTTAAACCGTCTTGGTAAGCTACTGCGACCTGCAAGCCTATTCCATGGGGCATTTAAATGCTCTTGTTAAGCTACTGCAACCTGCACGTCTCTACCAAGGGGGATTTAAACTGTCTTGTGAAGCTACTGCGACCTGCACGTCTCTTCCAAGGGGCATTTAAACCGTCTTGTTAATCTACTGCGACCTGCACGGCTCTTCCAAGGGTCATTTAAACCTTCTTATTAAGCTAATGCGACCTGCACATCTCTTCCAAGGGCCATTTAAACTGTCTTGTTAAGCTACTGTGACCTCCACCGCTCTTCCAAGTGGCATTTAAACCGTCTTGTTAAGCTACCGCAACCTGCACTTCTCTTCCAAGGGGCATTTAAACCGTCTTGTTAAGCTACTGCGACCTGCACGTCTCTTCCAAGGGACATTTAAACCGTCTTGTTAAGCTACTACGACCTGCACGTCTCTTCCAAGTGGTATTTAAACTGTCTTGTTAAGCTACTGTGACCTCCAGCGCTCTTCCAAGGGGAATTTAAACTATCTTTTTAAGCTACTGCGACCTGCACGTCTCTTCCAAGGGGCATTTAAAGCGTCTTGTTAAGCTGCTGCGACCTGCATGTCTCTTCCAAAAAAGATTTAAACCGTCTTATTAAGGTACTACGACCTGCACGTCTCTTTCAAATGGCATTTAAACCGTCTTGTTAAGCTACTGCGACCTGCACGTCTCTTCCAATGGGAATTTAAACCGTCTTGTTAAGCTACTGCGACCTGCATGTCTCTTCCAAGGGGCATTTAAACCTTCTTATTAAGCTACTGCGACCTTATCGTCTTTTACAAGGGGCATTTAAACGGTCATGTTAAGCTACTGCGACCTGCACGTTTCTTCCAAGGGGCATTTAAATCGTCATGTTAAGCTACTGCGACCTGCATGTCTCTTGTAAGGGGCATTTAAACCGTCTTGTTAAGTACTGCGACCTGCACGTCTCTTCCAAGGAGCATTTAAACCGTTTTGTTAAGCTACTGCGACCTGCACGTCTCTTCCAAGGGGCATTTAAAGCATCTTGTTAAGCTGCTGCGACCTGCATGTCTCTTCCAAAAGGGATTTAAACCGTCTTATTAAGCTACTGCGACCTGCACGTCTCTTCCAAGGGGCATTTAAACAGTCTTGTTAAGCTACTGCGACCTGCACGTCTCTTCCAAGGGGAATTTAAACCGTCTTGTTAAGCTACTGCGACCTGCATGTCTCTTCCAAGGAGCATTTAAACCTTCTTATTAAGCTACTGCGACCTGCACGTCTCATCCAAGGAGCATTCAAACCGTCTTGTTAAGCTACTGCGACCACCACCGCTCTTCCAAGGGGCATTTAAACCCTCTTGTTAAGCTACTGCGACCTCCACCCCTCTTCCAAGGGGCATTTAAACCGTCTTGTTAAGCTACTGCGACCTGCACGTCTCTTCCAAGGGGCATTTAAACCGTCTTGTTAAGCTACTGTAACCTCCACCACTTTTCCAAGGGGCATTTAAACCGTCTTGTTAAGCTACTGCTACCTGCATGTCTCTTCCAAGGGGCATTTAAACCGTCTTGTTAAGCTACTGTAACCTCCACCACTTTTCCGAGGGGCATTTAAACCGTCTTGTTAAGCTACTGTGACCAGCATGTCTCTTCCAAGAGGCATTTAAACCGTCTTGGTAAGCTACTGCGACCTGCAAGCCTATTCCATGGGGCATTTAAATGCTCTTGTTAAGCTACTGCAACCTGCACGTCTCTACCAAGCGGGATTTAAATTGTCTTGTGAAGCTACTGCGACCTGCACGTCTCTTCCAAGGGGCATTTAAACTGTCTTTTTAAGCTACTGCGACCTCCAGCGCTCTTCCAAGGGGAATTTAAACTATCTTGTTAAGCTACTGCGACCTGCACGTCTCTTCCAAGGGGCATTTAAAGCGTCTTGCTAAGCTGCTGCGACCTGCATGTCTCTTCCAAAAAGGATTTAAACCGTCTTATTAAGCTACTGCGAACTGAACGTCTCTTCCAAAGGGCATTTAAACCGTCTTGTTAAGCTACTGCGACCTGCATGTCTCCTCCAAGGGGAATTTAAACCGTCTTGTTAAGCTACTGCGACCTGCATGTCTCTTCCAAAGGGCATTTAAACCTTCTTATTAAGCTACTGCGACCTGCACGTGTCTTCCAAGGAGCATGTAAACCGTCTTGTTAAGCTACTGCGACCACCACCGCTCTTCCAAAGGGCATTTAAACCGTCTTGTTAAGCTACTGCGACCTGCACGTCTCTACCAAGGGGCGTTTAAACAATCTTGTTAAGCTTCTGCGACCTGCACGTCTCTTCCAAGGGGCATTTAAACCGTCTTTTTAAGCTACTGCGACCTCCACCGCTCTTCCAAGGGGCTTTTAATCCTTCTTATTAAGCTACTGCGTCCTGCGTGTCTCTTCCAAGGGGCATTTAAAACATCTTGTTAATCTACTGCGACCTCCACCGCTCTTCCAAGGGGCATTTAAAACGCCTTGTTAAGCTACAGCGACCTTATCGTCTTTTACAAGGGGCATTTAAACCGTCTTGTTAAGCTACTGCGACCTACATGTCTTTTGCAAGGGGCATTTAAACCGTCTTGTTAAGCTACTGCGACCTGCACGTCTCTTCCAAGGGGCATTTAAACCGTTTTGTTAAGCTACTGCGACCTGCACGTCTCTTCCAAGGGGCATTTAAAGCGTCTTGTTAAGCTGCTGCGACCTGCATGTTTCTTCCAAAAGGGATTTAAACCGTCTTATTAAGCTACTGCAAACTCCACCGCTCTTCCAAGGGGCATTTAAACAGTCTTGTTAAGCTACTGTAACCTCCACCACTTTTCCAAGTGGCATTTAAACCGTCTTGTTAAGCTACTGCGACCTGCATGTCTCTTCCAAGGGGCATTTAAAACATCTTTTTAAGCTACTGAGACCTGCACGTCTCTTCCAAGGGGCATTTAAACCGTCTTGTTAAGTTACTGCGACTTGCACGTCTCTTCCAAGGGGCATTTAAAACTTCTTGTTTAGCTACTGTAACCTCCACCACTTTTCCAAGGGGCATTTAAACCGTCTTGTTAAGCTACTGCGATCTGCATGTCTCTTCCAAGGGGCATTTAATCCGTCTTGTTAAGCTAGTGGGACCTGCACGTCTCTTCCAAGGGGCATTTAAACCATCTTGTTAAGCTGCTGCGACCTGCATGTCTCTTCCAAGGGGCATTTAAACCATCTTGTTAAACTACTGTGACCTCCACCGCTCTACCAAGGAGCATTTAAACCGTCTTATTAAGCTACTGCGACCTGCTGTACTCTACCAAAGGGTATTTAAACCGTCTTGTTAAGCTACTGCGACCTGCACGTCTCTTCCAAGGGGCATTTAAACCGTCTTCTTACGCTACTGCGACCTCCACCACTCTTCCAAGGGGCATTTAAACCGTCTTGTTAAGCTACTGCGATCTGCACGTCTCTTCCAAGGGGCATTTAAACCATCTTGTTAAGCTACTGCGACCTTCACCGCTCTTCCAAAGGGCATTTTAACCATCTTGTTAATCTACTGTGACCTGCACGTCTCTGCCAAGGGGCATTTAAACCGCCTTGTTAAGCTACTGCGACCTCCACTGCTCTTCCAAGGGGCATTTAACCCGTCTTGTTAAGCTACTGCGAACTGCACGTCTCTTCCAAGGTGCATTTAAACCGTCTTGTTAAGCTTCTGCGACTTACACGTCTCTTCCAAGGGGCATTTAAACTGTCTTGTTAAGCTACTGCGAACTGCACTTCTCTTCCAAGGGGCATTTAGACCGTCTTGTTAAGCTTCTGCGACCGGCACGTCTCTTCCAAGGGGCATTTAAAACGTCTTGTTAAGCTACTGCGACCTTCACTTCTCTTCCAAGGGGCATTTAAGCTGTCTTGTTAAGCTACTGCGACCTCCACCGCTCTTCCAAGGGGCATTTAAACCGTTTTTTTAAGCTACTGCGACCTCCACCGCTCTTCCAAAGGGAATTTAAAGCATCTTGTTAAGCTACAACGACTTCCACTGGTCTTCCAAGGGGCATTTAATCCGTCTTGTTAAGCTACTGCTACCTGCACTTCTCTTCCAAGGGGCATTTAAACTGTCTTGTTAAGCTATTGTGACCTCCACCGCTCTTCCAAGGGGCATTTAAACCGTATTGTTAAGCTACTGCGACCTGCACGTCTCTACCAAGGGGCGTTTAAACCATCTTGTTAAGCTTCTGCGACCTGCACGTCTCTTCCAAGGGGCATTTAAACCGTCTTTTTAAGCTACTGCGACCTCCACCGCTCTTCCAAGGGGCTTTTAAACAGTCTTGTTATGCTACTGAGACCTGCACGTCTCTTCCCAGGGGCATTTAAACCGTCTTTTTAAGCTAATGCAATCAGCAGTTCTCTTCCAAGGGGCATTTAAACCGTCTTGTTAAGCTACTGCGACCTGCACGTCTCTTCCAAGGGTCATTTAAACCTTCTTATTAAGCTACTGCGTCCTGCGTGTCTCTTCCAAGGGGCATTTAAACCATCTTGTTAAGCTACTGCGACCTCCACCGCTCTTCCAAGGGGCATTTAAAACGTCTTGTTAAGCTACAGCGACCTTATCGTCTTTTACAAGGGGCATTTAAACGGTCTTGTTAAGCTACTGCGACCTGCACGTTTCTTCCAAGGGGCATTTCAATCGTCATGTTAAGCTACTGCGACCTGCACGTCTCTTCCAAGGGGCATTTAAACCGTTTTGTTAAGCTACTGCGACCTGCACGTCTCTTGCAAGGGGCATTTAATCCGTCTTGTTAAGCTACTGCGACCTGCACGTCTCTTCCAAGGGGCATTTAAACCGTTTTGTTAAGCTACTGCGACCTGCACGTCTCTTCCAAGGGGCATTTAAAGCGTCTTGTTAAGCTGCTGCGACCTGCATGTCTCTTCCAAAAGGGATTTAAACCGTCTTATTTAGCTAATGCGACCTGCACGTCTCTTCCAAGGGGCATTTAAACCGTCTTGTTAAGCTACTGCGACCTGCACGTCTCTTCCAAGGGGAATTTAAACCGTCTTGTTAAGCTACTGCGACCTGCATGTCTCTTCCAAGGAGCATTTAAACCTTCTTATTAAGCTACTGCGACCTGCACGTCTCTTCCAAGGAGCATGTAAACCGTCTTGTTAAGCTACTGCGACCACCACCGCTCTTCCAAGGGGCATTTAAACCATCTTGTTAAGCTACTGCGACCTCCACCGCTCTTCCAAGGGGCATTTAAACCGTCTTGTTAAGCTACTGCGACCTGCACTTCTCTTCCAAGGGGCATTTAAAACGTCTTGTTAAGCTACTGTAACCTCCACCACTTTTCCAAGGGGCCTTTAAACCGTCTTGTTAAGCTACTGCGACCTGCATGTCTCTTCCAAGGGGCATTTAAACCATCTTTTTAAGCTACTGCGACCTGCACGTCTCTTCCAAGGGGCATTTAAATCGTCTTGTTAAGCTACTGCGACTTGCACGTCTCTTCCAAGGGGCATTTAAACCTTCTTGTTTAGCTACTGTAACCTCCACCACTTTTCCAAGGGACATTTTAACCGTCTTGTTAAGCTACTGCGACCTGCATGTCTCTTCCAAGGGGCATTTAATCCGTCTTGTTAAGCTAGTGGGACCTGCACGTCTCTTCCAAGGGGCATTTAAACCATCTTGTTAAGCTGCTGCGACCTGCATGTCTCTTCCAAGGGGCATTTAAACCATCTTGTTAAGCTACTGTGACCTCCACCGCTCTACCAAGGGGCAATTAAACTGTCTTATTAAGCTCCTGCGACCTGCTCTACTCTACCAAAGGTATTTAAACCGTCTTTTTAAGCTACTGCGACCTGCACGTCTCTTCCAAGGGGCATTTAAACCGTCTTGTTAAGCTACTGTGACCTGCACGTCTCTGCCAAGGGGCATTTAATCCGTCTTGTCAAGCTACTGCGAACTGCACGTCTCTTCCAAGGGGCATTTAAACCGTCTTGTTAAGCTTCTGCGACTTGCACATCTCTTCCAAGGGGCATTTAAACTGTCTTGTTAAGCTACTGCGAACTGCACTTCTCTTCCAAGGGGCATTTTAACCGTCTTGTTAAGCTTCTGCGACCGGCACGTCTCTTCCAAGGGGCATTTTAACCGTCTTGTTAAGCTACTGTGACCTTCACTTCTCTTCCAAGGGGCATTTAAGCTGTCTTGTTAAGCTACTGCGACCTCCACCGCTCTTCCAAGGGGCATTTAAAACATTTTTTTAAGCTACTGCGACCTCCACCGCTCTTCCAAAGGGCATTTAAAGCGTCTTGTTAAGCTACTACGACTTCCACTGGTCTTCCAAGGGGCATTTAATCCGTCTTGTTAAGCTACTGCTACCTGCACTTCTCTTCCAAGGGGCATTTAACCTGTCTTGTTAAGCTATTGTGACCTCCACCGCTCTTCCAAGGGGCATTTAAACCGTCTTGTTAAGCTACTGCAACCTGCTCGTCTCTTCCAAGGGGCATTTAAACCGTCTTGTTAAGCTACTGCGACCTGCACGTCTCTTCCAAGGCACATTTAAACCGTCTACTTAAGCTACTGCGACCTGCATGTCTCTTCCAAGGCGCATTTAAACCGTCTTTTTAAGCTACTGCGACTTGCACGTCACTTCCAAGGGGCATTGAAACCGTCTTGTTAAGCTACTGTAACCTCCACCACTTTTCCGAGGGGCATTTAAACCGTCTTGTTAAGCTACTGTGACCTGCACGTCTCTTCCAAGAGGCATTTAAACCGTCTTGGTAAGCTACTGCGACCTGCAAGCCTATTCCATGGGGCATTTAAATGCTCTTGTTAAGCTACTGCAACCTGCACGTCTCTACCAAGGGGGATATAAACTGTCTTGTGAAGCTACTGCGACCTGCACGTCTCTTCCAAGGGGCATTTAAACCGTCTTGTTAATCTACTGCGACCTGCACGGCTCTTCCAAGGGGCATTTAAACCTTCTTATTAAGCTACTGCGACCTGCACATCTCTTCCAAGGGCCATTTAAACCGTCTTGTTAAGCTACTGCGACTTGCACGTCTCTTCCAAGGGCCATTTAAACTGTCTTGTTAAGCTACTGTGACCTCCACCGCTCTTCCAAGGGGCATTTAAACCGTCTTGTTAAGCTGCTGCAACCTGCTCGTCTCTTCCAAGGGGCATTTAAACCGTGTTCTTAAGCTACTGCGACCTGCACGTCTCTTCCAAGGCACATTTAAACCGTCTATTTAAGCTACTGTGACCTGCATGTCTCTTCCAAGGCGCATTTAAACCGTCTTTTTAAGCTACTGCGACTTGCACGTCGCTTCCAAGGGGCATTGAAACCGTCTTGTTAAGCTACTGTAACCTCCACCACTTTTCCGAGGGGCATTTAAACCGTCTTGTTAAGCTACTGTGACCTGCACGTCTCTTCCAAGAGGCATTTAAACCGTCTTGGTAAGCTACTGCGACCTGCAAGCCTATTCCATGGGGCATTTAAATGCTCTTGTTAAGCTACTGCAACCTGCACGTCTCTACCAAGGGGGATTTAAACTGTCTTGTGAAGCTACTGCGACCTGCAGGTCTCTTCCAAGGGGCATTTAAACCGTCTTGTTAATCTACTGCGACCTGCACGGCTCTTCCAAGGGGCATTTAAACCTTCTTATTAAGCTACTGCGACCTGCACATCTCTTCCAAGGGCCATTTAAACTGTCTTGTTAAGCTACTGTGACCTCCACCGCTCTTCCAAGTGGCATTTAAACCGTCTTGTTAAGCTACTGCAACTTGCACTTCTCTTCCAAGGGGCATTTAAAGCGTCTTGTTAAGCTATTGCGACTTGCACATCTCTTCCAAGGGACATTTAAACCGTCTTGTTAAGCTACTACGACCTGCACGTCTCTTCCAAGGGGTATTTAAACTGTCTTGTTAAGCTACTGCGACCTCCAGCGCTCTTCCAAGGGGAATTTAAACTATCTTGTTAAGCTACTGCGACCTGCACGTCTCTTCCAAGGGACATTTAAACCGTCTTGTTAAGCTACTGCGACCTGCACGTCTCTTCCAAGGGGCATTTAAACCGTCTTGTTAAGCTACTGCGACATGCACGTCTCTTCCAAAGGGCATTTAAACCGGCTTGTTAAGCTACTGCGACCTGCATGTTTCTTCCAAGGGGCATTTAAACCTTCTTATTAAGCTACTGCGACCTGCACGTCTCTTCCAAGGAGCATGTAAACCGTCTTGTTAAGCTACTGCGACCACCACCGCTCTTCCAAGGGGCATTTAAACCGTATTGTTAAGCTACTGCGACCTGCATGTCTCTACCAAGGGGCGTTTAAACCATCTTGTTAAGCTTCTGCGACCTGCACGTCTCTTCCAAGGGGCATTTAAACCGTCTTTTTAAGCTACTGCGACCTCCACCGCTCTTCCAAGAGGCATTTAAACCGTCTTGGTAAGCTACTGCGACCTGCAAGCCTATTCCATGGGGCATTTAAATGCTCTTGTTAAGCTACTGCAACCTGCACGTCTCTACCAAGGGGGATTTAAACTGTCTTGTGAAGCTACTGCGACCTGCACGTCTCTTCCAAGGGGCATTTAAACCGTCTTCTTCATCTACTGCGACCTGCACGGCTCTTCCAAGGGGCATTTAAACCTTCTTATTAAGCTACTGCGACCTGCACATCTCTTCCAAGGGCCATTTAAACCGTCTTGTTAAGCTACTGCGACTTGCACGTCTCTTCCAAGGGCCATTTAAACTGTCTTGTTAAGCTACTGTGACCTCCACCGCTCTTCCAAGGGGCATTTAAACCGTCTTGTTAAGCTGCTGCAACCTGCTCGTCTCTTCCAAGGGGCATTTAAACCGTCTTGTTAAGCTACTGCGACCTGCACGTCTCTTCCAAGGAACATTTAAACCGTCTATTTAAGCTACTGCGACCTGCATGTCTCTTCCAAGGCACATTTAAACCGTCTTTTTAAGCTACTGCGACTTGCACGTCGCTTCCGAGGGGCATTTAAACCATCTTGTTAAGCTACTGTGACCTGCACGTCTCTTCCAAGAGGCATTTAAACCGTCTTGGTAAGCTATTGCGACCTGCAAGCCTATTCCATGGGGCATTTAAATGCTCTTGTTAAGCTACTGCAACCTGCACGTCTCTACCAAGGGGGATTTAAACTGTCTTGTGAAGCTACTGCGACCTGCAGGTCTCTTCCAAGGGGCATTTAAACCGTCTTGTTAATCTACTGCGACCTGCACGTCTCTTCCAAGGGACATTTAAACCGTCTTGTTAAGCTACTACGACCTGCACGTCTTTTCCAAGGGGTATTTAAACTGTCTTGTTAAGCTACTGCGACCTCCAGCGCTCTTCCAAGGGGAATTTAAACTATCTTGTTAAGCTACTGCGACATGCACGTCTCTTCCAAAGGGCATTTAAACCGTCTTGTTAAGCTACTGCGACCTGCATGTTTCTTCCAAGGGGCATTTAAACCTTCTTATTAAGCTACTGCGACCTGCACGTCTCTTCCAAGGAGCATGTAAACCGTCTTGTTAAGCTACTGCGACCACCACCGCTCTTCCAAGGGGCATTTAAACCGTATTGTTAAGCTACTGCGACCTGCACATCTCTACCAAGGGGCGTTTAAACCATCTTGTTAAGCTTCTGCGACCTGCACGTCTCTTCCAAGGGGCATTTAAACCGTCTTTTTAAGCTACTGCGACCTCCACCGCTCTTCCAAGGGGCTTTTAAACAGTCTTGTTATGCTACTGAGACCTGCAAGTCTCTTCCAAGGGGCATTTAAACCGTCTTTTTAAGCTAATGCGATCAGCAGTTCTCTTCCAAGGGGCATTTAAACCGTCTTGTTAAGCTACTGCGACCTGCACGTCTCTTCCAAGGGTCATTTAAACCTTCTTATTAAGCTACTGCGTCCTGCGTGTCTCTTCCAAGGGGCATTTAAACCATCTTGTTAAGCTACTGCGACCTCCACCGCTCTTTCAAGGGGCATTTAAAACGTCTTGTTAAGCTACAGCGACCTTATCGTCTTTTACAAGGGGCATTTAAACGGTCTTGTTAAGCTACTGCGACCTGCACGTTTCTTCCAAGGGGCATTTAAATCGTCATGTTAAGCTACTGCGACCTGCACGTCTCTTCCAAGGGGCATTTAAACCATTTTGTTAAGCTACTGCGACCTGCACGTCTCTTGCAAGGGGCATTTAAACCGTCTTGTTAAGCTACTGCGACCTGCACGTCTCTTCCAAGGGGCATTTAAACCGTTTTGTTAAGCTACTGCGACCTGCACGTCTCTTCCAATGGGCATTTAAAGCGTCTTGTTAAGCTGCTGCGACCTGCATGTCTCTTCCAAAAGGGATTTAAACCGTCTTATTAAGCTACTGCGACATTCACGTCTCTTCCAAGGGGCATTTAAACCGTCTTGTTAAGCTACTGCGACCTGCACGTCTCTTCCAAGGGGAATTTAAACCGTCTTGTTAAGCTACTGCGAACTGCATGTCTCTTCCAAGGAGCATTTAAACCTTCTTATTAAGCTACTGCGACCTGCACGTCTCATCCAAGGAGCATATAAACCGTCTTGTTAAGCTACTGCGACCACCACCGCTCTTCCAAGGGGCATTTAAACCGTCTTGTTTAGCTACTGCGACCTCCACCGCTCTTCCAAGGGGCATTTAAACCGTCTTGTTAAGCTACTGTAACCTCCACCACTTTTCCAAGGGGCCTTTAAACCATCTTGTTAAGCTACTGCGACCTGCATGTCTCTTCCAAGGGGCATTTAAACCATCTTTTTAAGCTACTGCGACCTGCACGTCTCTTCCAAGGGGCATTTAAATTGTCTTGTTAAGCTACTGCGACTTGCACGTCTCTTCCAAGGGGCATTTAAACCTTCTAGTTTAGCTACTGTAACCTCCACCACTTTTCCAAGGGGCATTTAAACCGTCTTGTTAAGCTACTGCGACCTGCATGTCTCTTCCAAGGGGCATTTAATCCGTCTTGTTAAGCTAGTGGGACCGGCACGTCTCTTCCAAGGGGCATTTAAACCATCTTGTTAAGCTGCTGCGACCTGCATGTCTCTTCCAAGGGGCATTTAAACCATCTTGTTAAGCTACTTTGACCTCCACCGCTCTACCAAGGGGCATTTAAACCGTCTTATTAAGCTACTGCGACCTGCTCTACTCTACCAAAGGTATTTAAACCGTCTTTTTAAGCTACTGCGACGTGCACGTCTCTTCCAAGGGGCATTTAAACCGTCTTGTTAAGCGACTGCGACCTCCACCGCTCTTCCAAAGGGCATTTTAACCATCTTGTTAAGCTACTGTGACCTGCACGTCTCTGCCAAGGGGCATTTAATCCGTCTTGTCAAGCTACTGCGAACTGCACGTCTCTTCCAAGGGGCATTTAAACCGTCTTGTTAAGCTTCTGCGACTTGCACGTCTCTTCCAAGGGGCATTTAAACTGTCTTGTTAAGCTACTGCGAACTGCACTTCTCTTCCAAGGGCATTTAAACCGTCTTGTTAAGCTTCTGCGACCGGCACGTCTCTTCCAAGGGGCATTATAACCGTCTTGTTAAGCTACTGCGACCTTCACGTCTCTTCCAAGGGGCATTTAAGCTGTCTTGTTAAGCTACTGAGACCTCCACCGCTCTTCCAAGGGGCATTTCAACCGTTTTTTTAAGCTACTGCGACCTCCACCGCTCTTCCAAAGGGCATTTAAAGCGTCTTGTTAAGCTACTACGACTTCCACTGCTCTTCCAAGGGGCATTTAATCCGTCTTGTTAAGCTACTGCTACCTGCACTTCTCTTCCAAGGGGCATTTAAACTGTCTTGTTAAGCTATTGTGACCTTCACCGCTCTTCCAAGGAGCATTTAAACCGTCTTGTTAAGCTTCTGCAACCTGCTTGTCTCTTCCAAGGGGCATTTAAACCGTCTTGTTAAGCTACTGCAACCTGCACGTCTCTTCCAAGGCACATTTAAACCGTCTATTTAAGCTACTGCGACCTGCATGTCTCTTCCAAGGCTCATTTAAACCGTCTTTTTAAGCTACTGCGACTTTCACGTCACTTCCAAGGGGCATTGAAACCGTCTTGTTAAGCTACTGTAACCTCCACCACTTTTCCGAGGGGCATTTAAACCGTCTTGTTAAGCTACTGTGACCTGCATGTCTCTTCCAAGAGGCATTTAAACCGTCTTGGTAAGCTACTGCGACCTGCAAGCCTATTCCATGGGGCATTTAAATGCTCTTGTTAAGCTACTGCAACCTGCACGTCTCTACCAAGGGGGATTTAAACTGTCTTGTGAAGCTACTGCGACCTGCACGTCTCTTCCAAGGGGCATTTAAACCATCTAGTTAATCTACTGCGACCTGCACATCTCTTCCAAGGGCCATTTAAACTGTCTTGTTAAGCTACTGTGACCTCCACCGCTCTTCCAAGTGGCATTTAAACCGTCTTGTTAAGCTACTGCAACTTGCACTTCTCTTCCAAGGGGCATTTAAACCGTCTTGTTAAGCTACTGCGACCTGCACGTCTCTTCCAAGGGACATTTAAACCGTCTTGTTAAGCTACTATGACCTGCACGTCTCTTCCAAGGGGTATTTAAACTGTCTTGTTAAGCTACTGCGACCTCCAGCGCTCTTCCAAGGGGAATTTAAACTATCTTGTTAAGCTACTTCGATCTGCACGTCTCTTCCAAGGGGCATTTAAACCGTCTTGTTAAGCTACTGCGACCTGCACGTCTCTTCCAAGGGGCATTTAAACCGTCTTGTTAAGCTACTGCGACCTGCACGTCTCTACCAAGGGTCATTTAAACCTTCTTATTAAGCTACTGCGTCCTGCGTGTCTCTTCCAAGGGGCATTTAAACCATCTTGTTAAGCTACTGCGACCTCCACCGCTCTTCCAAGGGGCATTTAAAACGTCTTGTTAAGCTACAGCGACCTTATCGTCTTTTACAAGGGGCATTTAAACGGTCTTGTTAAGCTACTGCGACCTGCACGTTTCTTCCAAGGGCCATTTAAATCGTCATGTTAAGCTACTGCGACCTGCATGTCTCTTGCAAGGGGCATTTAAACCATCTTGTTAAGCTACTGCGACCTGCACGTCTCTTCCAAGAGGCATTTAAACCGTTTTGTTAAGCTACTGCGACCTGCACGTCTCTTCCAAGGGGCACTTAAAGCGTCTTGTTAAGCTGCTGCGACCTGCACGTCTCTTCCAAGGGGCATTTAAACCGTCTTGTTAACCTACTGCGACCTGCACGTCTCTTCCAAGGGGAATTTAAACCGTCTTGTTAAGCTTCTGCGACCTGCATGTCTCTTCCAAGGAGCATTTAAACCTTCTTATTAAGCTACTGCGACCTGCACGTCTCTTCCAAGGAACATTTAAACCATCTTGTTAAGCTACTGCGACCACCACCGCTCTTCCAAGGGGCATTTAAACCGTCTTGTTAAGCTACTGCGACCTCCACCGCTCTTCGAAGGGGCATTTAAACCGTCTTGTTAAGCTACTGCGACCTGCACGTCTTTTCCAAGGGGCATTTAAACCGACTTGTTAAGCTACTGTAACCTCCACCACTTTTCCAAGGGGCATTTAAACCGTCTTGTTAAGCTACTGCGACCTGCATGTCTCCTCCAAGGGGCATTTAAACCATCTTTTTAAGCTACTGCGACCTGCACGTCTCTTCCAAGGGGCATTTAAACCGTCTTCTTAAGCTACTTCGACTTGCACGTCTCTTCCAAGGGGTATTTAAACCTTCTTGTTTAGCTACTGTAACCTCCACCACTTTTCCAAGGGGCATTTAAACAGTCTTGTTAAGCTACTGCGACCTGCATGTCTCTTCCAAGGGGCATTTAATCCGTCTTCTTAAGCTACTGCGACCTGCTCTACTCTACCAAAGGGTATTTAAACCGTCTTGTTAAGCTACTGCGACCTGCACGTCTCTTCCAAGGGGCATTTAAACCGTCTTGTTACGCTACTGCGACCTCCACCGCTCTTCCAAGGGGCATTTAAACCGTCTTGTTAAGCTACTGCGATCTGCACGTCTCTTCCAAGGGGCATTTAAACCGTCTTGTTAAGCTACTGCGACCTCCACCGCTCTTCCAAATGGCATTTTAACCATCTTGTTAAGCTACTGAGACCTCCACGTCTCTGCCAAGGGGCATTTAAACCGTCTTGTTAAGCTACTGCGACCTCCACTGCTCTTCCAAGGGTCATTTAACCCGTGTTGTTAAGCTACTGCGAACTGCACGTGACGCACCCCTGGGCCTGTTATGAGTAGCGTTGCGCGCGCGAGGGCCTACCCGGAGCCGGATCTGTTGGGGGTAGTAGTCTCGTGGCGGTGACCCGGTCCGTGCCCAGGGAGTCAAACTGAGTGGCAGTCTTTAGCAGAAGATGGTACGGTGTTCGACTACGCCACCCGTTGATTGCGGCTATGAGGCCGCCGCTGCAGGGCAGACCGCTGAGGCCGGTGATATCGTTGTGCAGCGTAGATGGTATAACCCCCAATGGGAGGGGTATGGCCTCAGGGCAGCAGATGTGGATGATGGTGGTAGTGATGGTGCAGCAAGGAAGCTCAGAGACAAGTGGTGCAGTTTCAAGGCTTTTACTCACAGGTGTTGCTCCGGTCACTTCGGCCAAGAGTGACCACCCGAGCCGTGCTGCGTCCACCAGGTGCGGGACTCGGCCAACTCCCGGGCAGTTCCAGAGCGTGGTCCTGAGCTCCCCTCTCTTCCTTCCTACTGGCCGTCCCCACCAGGGACCCACCTTTGTCCGGCTTCCTCGGGCCTTATGGGGGTAGAACCTCTCTCCGGTTTCCCTGACCCTATGTGGCGTGCCTTCCTGGTGGATGTGGTGAGGGGTCGTGCCAAAACTTGACCACGACCTCCGGTTCCTGGCTAAGGATGATTAGCCTCTACCAGTTTGGGATCCGGTACCCTTTTCTGCCAACCCTTCACCCGTTAACTTGTTCTCTCGTGGGATCTCAGGGTTCCCTCTGCTCTTGTGTCTCTGGGCCTTTCTTGGTGTTTCTGTTTCTTCCTTCTCTCTCTCTCTCTGCTTCAGGCCTTCTCTCCAGGCCTGGCTCTGGAGCTGGGCCAAGCCGGAGCCACAGCTCCCTGTCAGCCCTCTCTGGCTGAACTCTCCCTCAGCTTCTCCTCAGACTGAACTGAACCCTGTCTAAAGATGGTGCCCACCTTATATACTCCCTCTGACACCCGAGCCCTGGTGACAATGCAACCAATGGGCTCCTACCTATACCCAGAGTCCCTCCCCTGTCTGCTCCTACACTACTGGGATGTTCCTCCCCCCCTCCCACTCCAGCCAGGGACAGACGCTGTCGTACCTGCACATCTAGCTGGTGGGAGTACCGTTGTTCTGTCCCCCGGAAATGGGATGAGTGTAGTGCACGCAGCTTGCTGAGCTCAGTCCCACACTCCATCCTTACCCGGGAGTGGAATACCACACCTCTGGTTCGAGGTGCAATACCCCTGTAGCAGCCGAGTCCTCGGGGTGCTACATTCCCCCCTGGTAAATCACAGCACGTCCTCGGGCTGTAAAAGAATAAAACAAAACATACAAAATTTTTTAAAGTGCACTTACATATAAAATATATCAACTTTTAACTTATCCCTTTATGGGAGGTACTTTTCTCTTAGCATGTTACTGGTATAAAACGTTACGGACACATTATAAAATAATATTAACTCTTTTAGCATAATATAAACCTTTTCATATAAAACATTCTTGACTAGTACGTCCTTGATCCCTGGCCACCGTGCAACTTGTGACCAGGTAAAGTGCAACAGTCACTAATTCTGTAATAGAAAAACAGTTCCTCTATAAAACCAGTAGGGGGCGCCTTAAGAAGCGCAACTATTTACAGGGTATGGCCGCTCTCAGTCCTCGGCCAGTGGGGAATAAGGGAATGGCTGCTCACAGTCCTCAGCCTGGTTAGGGATAGGGGCACACAGGAAACAGTTCTTTAACAGTTCCACACTAGTCCCAACGGGGACCACACTCTAATTAGCAGCATGACAAGTACCCTGACGGGTAACTATATACAGTTTCAGTTTATGCTACTTCCCTTCAGCAGCGGTGTCCTCTCCTTGTCTCCTCCTGAGGGTAGTCTTCAGACCCGTCCGGGTCCTCTTGGTCTTCCTCACACTGCAACTCCTCCTCAGTCAGCCGGTGCACGTGGAGGGCGTAGGGTCCTTTGGCACACTGATGCCGGGTGAAGGTGACCTCGTCACCCGGGTAGAGGTTACGTCCGCGGTGTCCCTCCGGCAGGTGGCTCTCGACATCCCTGCGGGTGACAAAGACGTCGCCGGGGGTTCGGTGATCCCGGATAAAGCCCCAGCCATGCTCCAGCTGGAACTTTATTACAGTCCCGGTGGCGCGGGGACCGTGGGCCGCACGGCGGTTTCGTCGGGTCCGGCGTTTCTGCTCCGCGCTTTGGACCTGCAGCTGCTCCTCGCGGGTCCTTCTCTCTCGCCGTTCTCTCTCGAAGACCTCTAGCTGATGACGGCAGCACTCCTCACGCCGGGCTGCGGCTGCCCGGGTCTCCTTGGTGAACCCCATGAGGTCCTCACCGGTGGGGTCCCATTCGAATTGGGCTTCCTCCAACGGGAGCGGGACAATTTTGGCGGGCGCCGGTGCCGGGATCAGGGGCTCACACAGGGTCCTTTCCTTCCGGAGTCGGGGGTTAATGTACTCCGGGGGCCACACAAAGGGCTGCCCATCCGGGCAAGTATGTTGCGCATACAGATCTTCACCCAGGGGTGGCACGGTGGAGGTAGAGGGTGCTGTAGGGGCAGCGGTGCCCGGAAGTACTTGGCCTTGCGTCCAGGCCGGAGGCATCCTTTCTGGGTCCAAGTATGGCACCTGCCGGGAGAAGGACGCTGCGGGGACTGCGGCGCCCGGAGGTACTCGGCCTTGCGACCAGGCCGGCGGCACTGTGGAGATAGAGGGTGCTATGGAGACCGCGGCGCCCGGGGGCACTCGGCCTTGCGACCAGGCCGGTGGTACTTCCTCCTTTGCCGCGCTCAGGATCCAGGGGCATGGCGCGGAACGAGGCGCGGCCGCGGCTCCTGTCGCTTGAGGCCTTGTTGGAAACAGTGGCGGTGCGGCAACGGGCGCGGTGAGGGGGACTTCGGGCTCTGCGACGGGGAGCTGGGGCAGGCTTACGACTACTGGGCACGGGGTGATGACGTCCCCATTACCTGCTTCCATCCCTGCGGCTCCCTCCACGGCGTCGTCTCCGGCCTTCGTCCGTCCTGCACCATCCTCAGGGGCAGACACGCTCCACGTTGCGGGTGGCGTCCTCGGCTGGCGGGTTCCAGCCTGCTGGGCCATCTCCCTTCTCCACTCGGCTAGTGCTTCTTGCTGTACTCGGGCCATCTTCCGGGCCAAAGCCTCCAGCGCGGTATGTGCACGCTCCCGATCTCTGGGGAGCTGTGCAAGGATCTCCACCAGGCCTTCTGGGGTGGCAGCCTGCAGCAGGCTCCGGACCACGGGGTCGGCGCCGCTCGCCTCTTCCTCCATCTCCGGGTGCGATCTCTCCAGACTCCTCCAGGCCACACCCATCTTCTCCTCTTTGTTCTCTATCCGCCCCCCTTGGGAGTGGCCCCAGGGCAACTTGGTGACTGTCAGCTTCAGGGGCAACCCTCCCACGCTGATGGACATTTTCATCACTGCAGTCTCTGCTGGTGGGGGCGGTGCCCGCTTTTGGCGCTCTTCTGGGACCACGCCGACGATGGGAGGTGGTCTCTTGCCACCCTCTGGCACGCCCATAATGGCGTCCGCTCTGCCAGGGCGGGAAACTGTCCCAGATGGCGGGAATTGTCTCCTGATGGCGGGAAAACTCCACGGATGGCGGGAAGAAGGCAGAAGATGGCGCCGGATGGCGGGAAACTTCGAGGATGGTGGGCAAAGGCTACAGATGGCGGGCAAACGGCGGGAAACGACTCCGGACGGTGTCCGATGGCGGGAACCCTCCGGAATTGGCGGGAGACTCCTTTTTGAGGTAATTGTGAACTTCTCTTCAGGCACGCAGTACCCGGTGGTTGCGGGCACGTAATCCTGCCGACTACGCCAAAGTTGACGAACCCCTGGGCCTGTGCTGAGTAGCGTTGCGCGCGCGAGGGCTTACCCGGAGCCGGATCTGTTGGGGGTAGTAGTCTCGTGGTGGTGACCCGGTCCGTGCCCAGGGAGTCAAACTGAGTGGCAGTCTTTAGCAGAAGATGGTACGGTGTTCGACTACGCCACCCGTTGATTGCGGCTATGAGGCCGCCGCTGCAGGGCAGACCGCTGAGACCGGTGATATGGTTGTGCAGCGTAGATGGTATAACCCCCAACGGGAGGGGTATGGCCTCAGGGCAGCAGATGTGGATGATAGTGGTAGTGATGGTGCAGCAAGGAAGCTCAGAGACGTGTGGTGCAGTTTCAAGGCTTTTACTCACAGGTGTTGCTCCGGTCACTTCGGCCAAGAGTGACCACCCGAGCCGTGCTGCGTCCACCAGGTGCGGGACTCGGCCAACTCCCGGGCAGTTCCAGAGCGTGGTCCTGAGCTCCCCTCTCTTCCTTCCTACTGGCCGTCCCCACCAGGGACCCACCTTTGTCCGGCTTCCTCGGGCCTTATGGGGGTAGAACCTCTCTCCGGTTTCCTTGACCCTATGTGGCGTGCCTTCCTGGTGGATGTGGTGAGGGGTCGTGCCAAAACTTGACCACGACCTCCGGTTCCTGGCTAAGGATGATTAGCCTCTACCAGTTTGGGATCCGGTACCCTTTTCTGCCAACCCTTCACCCGTTAACTTGTTCTCTCGTGGGATCTCAGGGTTCCCTCTGCTCTTGCGTCTCTGGGCCTTTCTTGGTGTTTCTGTTTCTTCCTTCTCTCTCTCTCTCTGCTTCAGGCCTTCTCTCCAGGCCTGGCTCTGGAGCTGGGCCCAGCCGGAGCCACAGCTCCCTGTCAGCCCTCTCTGGCTGAACTCTCCCTCAGCTTCTCCTCAGACTGAACTGAACCCTGTCTAAAGATGGTGCCCACCTTATATACTCCCTCTGACACCCGAGCCCTGGTGACAATGCAACCAATGGGCTCCTACCTATGCCCAGAGTCCCTCCCCTGTCTGCTCCTACACTACTGGGATGTTCCTCCCCCCCTCCCACTCCAGCCAGGGACAGACGCTGTCGTACCTGCACATCTAGCTGGTGGGAGTACCGTTGTTCTGTCCCCCGGAAATGGGATGAGTGTAGTGCATGCAGCTTGCTGAGCTCAGTCCCACACTCCATCCTTACCCGGGAGTGGAATACCACAACTCTGGTTCGAGGTGCAATACCCCTGTAGCAGCCGAGTCCTCGGGGTGCTACACACGTCTCTTCCAAGGGGCATTTAAACCGTCTTGTTAAACTTCTGCGACTTGCATGTCTCTTCCAAGGGGCATTTAAACTGTCTTGTTAAGCTACTGCGAACTGCACTTCTCTTCCAAGGGGCATTTAAACCGTCTTGTTAAGCTTCTGCGACCGGCACGTCTCTTCCAAGGGACATTTTAACCGTCTTGTTAAGCTACTGCGACCTTCACGTCTCTTCCAAGGGGCATTTAAGCTGTCTTGTTAAGCTACTGCGACCTCCACCGCTCTTCCAAAGGGCATTTAAAGCGTCTTGTTAAGCTACTACGACTTCCACTGCTCTTCCAAGGGGCATTTAATCAGTCTTGTTAAGCTACTGCGACCTGCACTTCTCTTCCAAGGGGCATTTATATAGTCTTGTTAAGCTATTGTGACCTCCACCGCTCTTCCAAGGGACATTTAAACCGTCTTGTTAAGCTACTGCAACCTGCTCGTCTCTTCCAAGGGGCATTTAAACCGTCTTGTTAAGCTACTGTGACCTGCACGTCTCTTCCAAGGCACATTTAAACCATCTATTTAAGCTACTGCGACCTGCATGTCTCTTCCAAGGCGCATTTAAACCGTCTTTTTAAGCTACTGCGACTTGCACGTCACTTCCAAGGGGCATTGAAACCGTCTGGTTAAGCTACTGTAACCTCCACCACTTTTCCGAGGGGCATTTAAACGGTCTTGTTAAGCTACTGTGACCTGCACGTCTCATCCAAGAGGCATTTAAACCGTCTTGGTAAGCTACTGCGACCTGCAAGCCTATTCCATGGGGCATTTAAATGCTCTTGTTAAGCTACTGCAACCTGCACGTCTCTACCAAGGGGGATTTAAACTGTCTTGTGAAGCTACTGCGACCTGCACGTCTCTTCCAAGGGGCATTTAAACCGTCTTGTTAATCTAGTGCGACCTGCACGGCTCTTCCAAGGGGCATTTAAACCTTCTTATTAAGCTACTGCGACCTGCACATCTCTTCCAAGGGCCATTTAAACTGTCTTGTTAAGCTACTGTGACCTCCACCGCTCTTCCAAGTGGCATTTAAACCGTCTTGTTAAGCTACTGCAACTTGACTTCTCTTCCAAGGGGCATTTAAACCGTCTTGTTAAGCTACTGTAACCTCCACCACTTTTCCGAGGGGCATTTAAACCGTCTTGTTAAGCTACTGTGACCTGCACGTCTCATCCAAGAGGCATTTAAACCGTCTTGGTAAGCTACTGCGACCTGCAAGCCTATTCCATGGGGCATTTAAATGCTCTTGTTAAGCTACTGCAACCTGCACGTCTCTACCAAGGGGGATTTAAACTGTCTTGTGAAGCTACTGCGACCTGCACGTCTCTTCCAAGGGGCATTTAAACCGTCTTGTTAATCTACTGCGACCTGCACGGCTCTTCCAAGGGGCATTTAAACCTTCTTATTAAGCTACTGCGACCTGCAGATCTCTTCCAAGGGCCATTTAAACTGTCTTGTTAAGCTACTGTGACCTCCACCGCTCTTCCAAGTGGCATTTAAACCGTCTTGTTAAGCTACTGCAACTTGACTTCTCTTCCAAGGGGCATTTAAACCGTCTTGTTAAGCTACTACGACCTGCACGTCTCTTCCAAGGGGTATTTAAACTGTCTTGTTAAGCTACTGCGACCTCCAGCGCTCTTCCAAGGGGAATTTAAACTATCTTGTTAAGCTACTGCGACCAGCACGTCTCTTCCAAGGGGCATTTAAACCGTCTTGTTAAGCTACTGCGACCTGCACGTCTCTTCCAAAGGGCATTTAAACCGTCTTGTTAAGCTACTGCGACCTGCATGTCTCTTCCAAGGGGCATTTAAACCTTCTTATTAAGCTACTGCGACCTGCACGTCTCTTCCAAGGAGCATGTAAACCGTCCTGTTAAGCTACTGCGACCACCACCGCTCTTCCAAGAGGCATTTAAACCGTCTTGTTAAGCTACTGCGACCTGCACGTCTCTTCCAAGGGGCATTTAAACCGTCTATTTAAGCTACTGCGACCTCCACCGCTCTTCCAAGGGGCTTTTAAACAGTCTTGTTATGCTACTGAGACCTGCACGTCTCTTCCAAGGGGCATTTAAACCTTCTTATTAAGCTACTGTGACCTGCACGTCTCTTCCAAGGAGCATGTAAACCGTCTTTTTAAGCTATTGCGACCACCACCGCTCTTCCAAGGGGCATTTAAACCATCTTGTTAAGCTACTGCGACCTCCACCGCTCTTCCAAGGGGCATTTAAACCGTCTTGTTAAGCTACTGCGACCTGCACGTCTCTTCCAAGGGGCATTTAAAACGTCTTGTTAAGCTACTGTAACCTCCACCACTTTTCCAAGGGGCATTTAAACCGCCTTGTTAAGCTACTGCGACCTGCATGTCTCTTCCAAGGGGCATTTAAACCATCTTTTTAAGCTACTGCGACCTCCACGTCTCTTCCAAGGGGCATTTAAACCGTCTTGTTAAGCTACTGCGACTTGCTCGTCTCTTCCAAGGGGCATTTAAACCTTCTTGTTTAGCTACTGTAACCTCCACCACTTTTCCAAGGGGCATTTAAACCGTCTTGTTAAGCTACTGCGACCTGCATGTCTCTTCCAAGGGGCATTTAATCTGTCTTGTTAAGCTAGTGGGACCTGCACGTCTCTTCCAAGGGGCATTTAAATCATCTTGTTAAGCTGCTGCGACCTGCATGTCTCTTCCAAGGGGCATTTAAACCATCTTGTTAAGCTACTTTGACCTCCACCGCTCTACCAAGGGGCATTAAAACCGTCTTATTAAGCTACTGCGACCTGCTCTACTCTACCAAAGGGTATTTAAAACGTCTTGTTAAGCTACTGCGACCTGCACGTCTCTTCCAAGGGGCATTTAAACCGTCTTGTTAAGCTACTGCGACCTCCACCGCTCTTCCAAGGGGCATTTAAACCGTCTTGTTAAGCTACTGCGATCAGCACGTCTCTTCCAAGGGGCATTTAAACCGTCTTTTTAAGCTACTGCGACCTCCACCGCTCTTCCAAAGGGCATTTTAACCATCTTGTTAAGCTACTGTGACCTGCACGTCTCTGCCAAGGGGCATTTAATCCGTCTTGTTAAGCTACTGCGAACTGCACGTCTCTTCCAAGGGGCATTTAAACCGTCTTGTTAATCTTCTGCGACCGGCACGTCTCTTCCAAGGGGCATTTTACCCGTCTTGTTAAGCTACTGCGACCTCCTCCGCTCTTCCAAGGGGCATTTAAACCGTCTTGTTAAGCTTCTGCGACTTGCACGTCTCTTCCAAGGGGCATTTAAAAAGTCTTGTTAAGCTACTGCGAACTGCACTTCTCTTCCATGGGGCATTTAAACCGTCTTGTTAATCTTCTGCGACCGGCACGTCTCTTCCAAGGGGCATTTTACCCGTCTTGTTAAGCTACTGCGACCTCCTCCGCTCTTCCAAGGGGAATTTAAACCGTTTTTTTAAGCTACTGCGACCTCCACCGCTGTTCCAAAGGGCATTTAAAGCGTCTTGTTAAGCTACTACGATTTCCACTGCTCTTCCAAGGGTCATTTAATCCGTCTTGTTAAGCTACTGCTACCTGCACTTCTCTTCCAAGGGGCATTTAAACTGTCTTGTTAAGCTATTGTGACCTTCACCGCTCTTCCAAGGGGCATTTAAATCGTCTTGTTAAGCTACTGCAACCTGCTCGTCTCTTCCAAGGGGCATTTAAACTGTCTTGTTAAGCTACTGCAACCTGCACGTCTCTTCCAAGGCACATTTAAACCGTCTATTTAAGCTACTGCGACCTGCATGTCTCTTCCAAGGCGATTTAAACCGTCTTTTTAAGCTACTGCGACTTTCACGTCACTTCCAAAGGGCATTGAAACCGTCTTGTTAAGCTACTGTAACCTGCACCACTTTTCCGAGGGGCATTTATACCGTCTTGTTAAGCTACTGTGACCTGCACCTCTCTTCCAAGAGGCATTTAAACCGTCTTGGTAAGCTACTGCGACCTGCAAGTCTATTCCATGGGGCATTTAAATGCTCTTGTTAAGCTACTGCAACCTGCACATCTCTACCAAGGGGGATTTAAACTGTCTTGTGAAGTTACTGCGACCTGCACGTCTCTTCCAAGGGGCATTTAAACTTTCTAGTTAATCTACTGCGACCTGCACGGCTCTTCCAAAGGGCATTTAAACCTTCTTATTAAGCTACTGCGACCTGCACATCTCTTCCAAGGGCCATTTAAACTGTCTTGTTAAGCTACTGCGACCTCCACCGCTCTTCCAAGTGGCTTTTAAACCGTCTTGTTAAGCTACTGCAACTTCCACTTCTCTTCCAAGGGGCATTTAAACCATCTTGTTAAGCTACTGCGACCTGCACGTCTCTTCCAAGGGACATTTAAACCATCTTGTTAAGCTACTACGACCTGCACGTCTCTTCCAAGGGGTATTTAAACTGTCTTTTTAAGCTACTGCGACCTCCATCGCTCTTCCAAGGGGAATTTAAACTATCTTGTTAAGCTACTTCGACCTGCACGTCTCTTCCAAGGGGCATTTAAACCGTCTTGTTAAGCTACTGCGACCTGCACGTCTCTTCCAAGGGGCATTTAAACCGTCTTGTTAAGCTACTGCAACTTGCACGTCTCTTCCAAGGGGCATTTAAACCGTCTTGTTAAGCTACTGTAACCTCCACCACTTTTCCAAGGGGCATTTAAATTGTCTTGTTAATTTACTGCGACCTCCACCGCTCTTCCATGTGGCATTTAAAGCGTCTTGTTAAGCTGCTGCGACCTGCATGTCTCTTCCAAAAGGGATTTAAACCGTCTTATTAAGCTACTGCGACCTACACGTCTCTACCAAGGGGCTTTTAAACCGTCTTGTTAAGCTACTGCGACCTGCACGTCTCTTCCAAGGGGAATTTAAACCGTCTTGTTAAGCTACTGCGACCTGCATGTCTCTTCCAAGGGCATTTAAACCTTCTTATTAAGGTACTGTGACGTGCACGTCTCTTCCAAGGAGCATGTAAACCGTCTTTTTAAGCTACTGCGACCACCACCGCTCTTCCAAGGGGCATTTAAACCATCTTGTTAAGCTACTGCGACCTCCACCGCTCTTCCAAGGGGCATTTAAACCGTCTTGTTAAGCTACTGCGACCTGCACGTCTCTTCCAAGGGGCATTTAAAACATCTTGTTAAGCTACTGTAACCTCCACCACTTTTCCAAGGGGCATTTAAACTGTCTTGTTAAGCTACTGCGACCTGCATGTCTCTTCCAAGGGGCATTTAAACCATCTTTTTAAGCTACTGCGACCTCCACGTCTCTTCCAAGGGGCATTTAAACCGTCTTGTTAAGCTACTGCGACCTGCACGTCTCTTCCAAGGGACATTTAAACCATCTTGTTAAGCTACTACGACCTGCACGTCTCTTCCAAGGGGTATTTAAACTGTCTTTTTAAGCTACTGCGACCTCCATCGCTCTTCCAAGGGGAATTTAAACTATCTTGTTAAACTACTTCGACCTGCACGTCTCTTCCAATTGGCATTTAAACCGTCTTGTTAAGCTACTGCGACCTGCACGTCTCTTCCAAGGGGCATTTAAACCGTCTTGTTAAGCTACTGCAACGTGCACGTCTCTTCCAAGGGGCATTTAAACCGTCTTGTTAAGCTAATGTAACCTCCACCACTTTTCCAAGGGGCATTTAAACTGTCTTGTTAATTTACTGCGACCTCCACCGCTCTTCCATGTGGCATTTAAAGCGTCTTGCTAAGCTGCTGCGACCTGCATGTCTCTTCCAAAAGGGATTTAAACCGTCTTATTAAGCTACTGCGACCTACACGTCTCTACCAAGGGGCTTTTAAACCGTCTTGTTAAGCTACTGCGACCTGCACGTCTCTTCCAAGGGGAATTTAAACCGTCTTGTTAAGCTACTGCGACCTGCATGTCTCTTCCAAGGGCATTTAAACCTTCTTATTAAGCTACTGTGACGTCCACGTCTCTTCCAAGGAGCATGTAAACCGTCTTTTTAAGCTACTGCGACCACCACCGCTCTTCCAAGGGGCATTTAAACCGTCTTGTTAAGCTACTGCGACCTGCACGTCTCTTCCAAGGGGCATTTAAAACATCTTGTTAAGCTACTGTAACCTCCACCACTTTTCCAAGGGGCATTTAAACCGTCTTGTTAAGCTACTGCGACCTGCATGTCTCTTCCAAGGGGCATTTAAACCATCTTTTTAAGCTACTGCGACCTCCACGTCTCTTCCAAGGGGCATTTAAACCGTCTTGTTAAGCTACTGCGACTTGCACGTCTCTTCCAAGGGGCATTTAAACCTTCTTGTTTAGCTACTGTAACCTCCACCACTTTTCCAAGGGGAATTTAAACCGTCTTGTTAAGCTACTGCGACCTGCATGTCTCTTCCAAGGGGCATTTAATCTGTCTTGTTAAGCTAGTGGGACCTGCACGTCTCTTCCAAGGGGCATTTAAATCATCTTGTTAAGCTGCTGCGACCTGCATGTCTCTTCCAAGGGGCATTTAAACCATCTTGTTAAGCTACTGTGACCTCCACCGCTCTACCAAGGGGCATTTACACCGTCTTATTAAGCTACTGCGACCTGCTCTACTCTACCAAAGGGTATTTAAACCGTCTTGTTAAGCTACTGCGACCTGCACGTCTCTTCCAAGGGGCATTTAAACCGTCTTGTTAAGCTACTGCGACCTCCACCGCTCTTCCAAGGGGCATTTAAACCATCTTGTTAAGCTACTGCGATCTGCACGTCTCTTCCAAGGGGCATTTAAACCGTCTTGTTAAGCTACTGCGACCTCCACCGCTCTTCCAAAGGGCATTTTAACCATCTTGTTAAGCTACTGTGACCTGCACGTCTCTGCCAAGGGGCATTTAATCCGTCTTGTTAAGCTATTGCGAACTGCACGTCTCTTCCAAGTGGCATTTAAACCGTCTTGTTAAGCTTCTGCGACTTGCACGTCTCTTCCAAGGGGCATTTAAACTGTCTTGTTAAGCTACTGCGAACTGCACTTCTCTTCCAAGGGGCATTTAAACCGTCTTGTTAATCTTCTGCGACCGGCACGTCTCTTCCAAGGGGCATTTTAACCGTCTTGTTAAGCTACTGCGACCTTCACGTCTCTTCCAAGGGGCATTTAAGCTGTCTTGTTAAGCTACTGCGACCTCCACCGCTCTTCCAAGGGGCATTTAAACCGTTTTTTTAAGCTACTGCGACCTCCACCGCTGTTCCAAAGGGCATTTAAAGCATCTTGTTAAGCTACTATGACTTCCATTGCTCTTCCAAGGGGCATTTAATCCGTCTTGTTAAGCTACTGCTACCTGCACTTCTCTTCCAAGGGGCATTTAAACTGTCTTGTTAAGCTATTGTGACCTTCACCGCTCTTCCAAGGGGCATTTAAACCATCTTGTTAAGCTACTGCAGCCTGCTCGTCTCTTCCAAGGGGCATTTAAACTGTCTTGTTAAGCTACTGCAACCTGCACGTCTCTTCCAAGGGGCATTTAAACTGTCTTGTTGAGCTACTGCAACCTGCACGTCTCTTCCAAGGCACATTTAAACCGTCTATTTAAGCTACTGCGACCTGCACATCTCTTCCAAGGGCCATTTAAACTGTCTTGTTAAGCTACTGTGACCTCCACCGCTCTTCCAAGTGGCTTTTAAACCGTCTTGTTAAGCTACTGCAACTTCCACTTCTCTTCCTAGGGGCATTTAAACCGTCTTGTTAAGCTACTGCGACCTGCACGTCTCTTCCAAGGGACATTTAAACCATCTTGTTAAGCTACTACGACCTGCACGTCTCTTCCAAGGGGTATTTAAACTGTCTTGTTAAGCTACAGCGACCTCCATCGCTCTTCCAAGGGGAATTTAAACTATCTTGTTAAGCTACTTCGACCTGCACGTCTCTTCCAAGGGGCATTTAAACCGTCTTGTTAAGCTACTGCGACCTGCACGTCTCTTCCAAGGGGCATTTAAACCGTCTTGTTAAGCTACTGCAACTTGCACGTCTCTTCCAAGGGGCATTTAAACCGTCTTGTTAAGCTACTGTAACCTCCACCACTTTTCCAAGGGGCATTTAAACTGTCTTGTTAATTTACTGCGACCTCCACCGCTCTTCCATGTGGCATTTAAACCGTCTTGTTAAGCTACTGCGACCTGCACTTCTCTTCCAAGGGGCATTTAAACCGTCTTGTTAAGCTACTACGACCTGCACGTTTCTTCCAAGGGGCATTTAAATCGTCATGTTAAGCTACTGCGACCTGCATGTCTCTTCCAAGGGGCATTTAAAGCGTCTTGTTAAGCTGCTGCGACCTGCATGTCTCTTCCAAAAGGGATTTAAACCGTCTTATTAAGCTACTGCGACCTACACGTCTCTTCCAAGGGGCATTTAAACCGTCTTGTTAAGCTACTGCGACCTGCACGTCTCTTCCAAGGGGAATTTAAACCGTCTTGTTAAGCTACTGCGACCTGCATGTCTCTTCAAAGGAGCATTTAAACCTTCTTATTAAGCTACTGTGACCTGCACGTCTCTTCCAAGGAGCATGTAAACCGTCTTTTTAAGCTACTGCGACCACCACCGCTCTTCCAAGGGGCATTTAAACCATCTTGTTAAGCTACTGCGACCTCCACCGCTCTTCCAAGGGCCATTTAAACCGTCTTGTTAAGCTACTGCGACCTGCACGTCTCTTCCAATTGGCATTTAAAACGTCTTGTTAAGCTACTGTAACCTCCACCACTTTTCCAAGGGGCATTTAAACCGTCTTGTTAAGCTACTGCGACCTGCATGTCTCTTCCAAGGGGCATTTAAACCATCTTTTTAAGCTACTGCGACCTCCACGTCTCTTCCAAGGGGCATTTAAACCGTCTTGTTAAGCTACTGCGACTTGCACGTCTCTTCCAAGGGGCATTTAAACCTTCTTGTTTAGCTACTGTAACCTCCACCACTTTTTCAAGGGGCATTTAAACAGTCTTGTTAAGCTACTGCGACCTGCATGTCTCTTCCAAGTGGCATTTAATCTGTCTTGTTAAGCTAGTGGGACCTGCACGTCTCTTCCAAGGGGTATTTAAATAATCTTGTTAAGCTGCTGCGACCTGCATGTCTCTTCCAAGGGGCGTTTAAACTGTCTTGTTAAGCTACTGCGACCTCCACCGCTCTTCCAAGGGGCATTTAAACCGTTTTGTTAAGCTACTGCGATCTGCACGTCTCTTCCAAGGGGCATTTAAACCGTCTTGTTAAGCTACTGCGACCTCCACCGCTCTTCCAAAGGGCATTTTAACCATCTTGTTAAGCTACTGTGACCTGAACGTCTCGGCCAAGGGGCATTTAATCCGTCTTGTTAAGCTACTGCGAACTGCACGTCTCTTCCAAGGGGCATTTAAACCGTCTTGTTAAGCTTCTGCGACTTGCACGTCTCTTCCAAGGGGCATTTAAACTGTCTTGTTAAGCTACTGCGAACTGCACTTCTCTTCCAAGGGGCATTTAAACCGTCTTGTTAATCTTCTGCGACCGGCACGTCTCTTCCAAGGGGCATTTTAACCGTCTTGTTAAGCTACTGCGACCTTCACGTCTCTTCCAAGGGGCATTTAAGCTGTCTTGTTAAGCTACTGCGACCTCCACCGCTCTTCCAAGGGGCATTTAAACCGTTTTTTTAAGCTACTGCGACCTACCCCGCTGTTCCAAAGGGCATTTAAAGCATCTTGTTAAGCTACTACGACTTCCACTGCTCTTCCAAGGGGCATTTAATCCGTCTTGTTAAGCTACAGCTACCTGCACTTCTCTTCCAAGGGGCATTTAAACTGTCTTGTTAAGCTATTGTGACCTTCACCGCTCTTCCAAGGGGCATTTAAACCGTCTTGTTAAGCTCCTGCAACCTGCTCGTCTCTTCCAAGGGGCAATTAAACTGTCTTGTTAAGCTACTGCAACCTGCACGTCTCTTCCAAGGCACATTTAAACCGTCTATTTAAGCTACTGCGACCTGCATGTGTCTTCCAAGGCGCATTTAAACCGTCTTTTTAAGCTACTGCGACTTTCACGTCACTTCCAAGGGGCATTGAAACCGTCTTGTTAAGCTACTGTAACGTGCACCGCTTTTCCGAGGGGCATTTATACCGTCTTGTTAAGCTACTGTGACCTGCACGTCTCTTCCAAGAGGCATTTAAACCGTCTTGGTAGGCTACTGCGACCTGCAAGCCTATTCCATGGAGCATTTAACTGCTCTTGTTAAGCTACTGCAACCTGCACGTCTCTACCAAGGGGGATTTAAACTGTCTTGTGAAGCTACTGCGACCTGCACGTCTCTTCCAAGGGGCATTTAAACTTTCCAGTTAATCTACTGCGACCTGCACGGCTCTTCCAAAGGGCATTTAAACCTTCTTATTAAGCTAAAGCGACCTGCACATCTCTTCCAAGGGCCATTTAAACTGTCTTGTTAAGCTACTGTGACCTCCACCGCTCTTCCAAGTGGCATTTAAACCGTCTGGTTAAGCTACTGCAACTTCCACTTCTCTTCCAAGGGGCATTTAAACCGTCTTGTTAAGCTACTGCGACCTGCACGTCTCTTCCAAGGGACATTTAAACCATCTTGTTAAGCTACTACGACCTGCACATCTCTTCCAAGGGGTATTTAAACTGTCTTGTTAAGCTACTGCGACCTCCAGCGCTCTTCCAAGGGGAATTTAAACTATCTTGTTAAGCTACTTCGACCTGCACGTCTCTTCCAAGGGGCATTTAAACCGTCTTGTTAAGCTACTGCGACCTGCACGTCTCTTCCAAGGGGCATTTAAACCGTCTTGTTAAGCTACTGCAACTTGCACGTCTCTTCCAAGGGGCATTTAAACCGTCTTGTTAAGCTACTGTAACCTCCACCACTTTTCCAAGGGGCATTTAAACTGTCTTGTTAATTTACTGCGACCTCCACCGCTCTTCCATGTGGCATTTAAACCATCTTGTTAAGCTACTGCGACCTGAACTTCTCTTCCAAGGGGCATTTAAACCGTCTTGTTAAGCTACTACGACCTGCACGTCTCTTCCAAGGGGTATTTAAACTGTCTTGTTAGGCTACAGAGACCATCACCGCTCTTCCAAGGGGAATTTAAACCATCTTGTTAAGCTACTGCGACCTTCACGTCTCTTCCAAGGGGAATTTAAACCATCTTGTTAAGCTACTGCGACCTTCACGTCTCTTCCAAGGGGCATTTAAACCATCTTGTTAAGCTACTGCGACCTGCACGTCTCTTCCAAGGGGCATTTAAACCATCTTGTTAAGCTACTGCGACCTGCACGTCTCTTCCAAGGGGCATTTCAACCGTTTTGTTAAGCTACTGCGACCTGCACGTCTCTTCCAAGGGGCATTTAAAGCGTCTTTTTAAGCTGCTGCGACCTGCATGTCTCTTCCAAGGGGCATTTAAACCGTCTTGTTAACCTACTGCGACCTGCACGTCTCTTCCAAGGGGAATTTAAACCGTCTTGTTAAGCTACTGCGACCTGCATGTCTCTTCCAAGGAGCATTTAAACCTTCTTATTAAGCTACTGCGACCTGCACGTCTCTTCCAAGGAGCATGTAAACCATCTTTTTAAGCTACTGCGACCACCACCGCTCCTCCAAGGGGCATTTAAACCGTCTTGTTAAGCTACTGCGACCTCCACCGCTCTTCCAAGGGGCATTTAAACCGTCTTGTTAAGCTACTGCGACCTGCACGTCTTTTCCAAGGGGCATTTAAACCGTCTTGTTAAGCTACTGTAACCTCCACCACTTTTCCAAGGGGCATTTAAACCATCTTGTTAAGCTACTGCGACCTGCATGTCTCTTCCAAGGGGCATTTAAACCATCTTTTTAAGCTACTGCGACCTGCACGTCTCTTCCAAGGGGCATTTAAACCGTCTTGTTAAGCTACTGCGACTTGCACGTCTCTTCCAAGGGGCATTTAAACCTTCTTGTTTAGCTACTGTAACCTCCACCACTTTTCCAAGGGGCATTTAAACAGTCTTGCTAAGCTACTGCGACCTGCATGTCTCTTCCAATGGGCATTTAATCCGTCTTCTTAAGATACTGCGACCTGCTCTACTCTACCAAAGGGTATTTAAACCGTCTTGTTAAGCTACTGCGACCTGCACGTCTCTTCCAAGGGGCATTTAAACCGTCTTGTTACGCTACTGCGACCTCCACCGCTCTTCCAAGGGGCATTTAAACCGTCTTGTTAAGCTACTGCGATCTGCACGTCTCTTCCAAGGGGCATTTAAACCGTCTTGTTAAGCTACTGCGACCTCCACCGCTCTTCCAAAGGGCATTTTAACCATCTTGTTAAGCTACTGAGACCTGCACGTCTCTGCCAAGGGGCATTTAAACCGTCTTGCTAAGCTACTGCGACCTCCACTGCTCTTCCAAGGGTCATTTAACCCGTCTTGTTAAGCTACTGCGAACTGCACGTCTCTTCCAAGGGGCATTTAAACCGTCTTGTTAAGCTTCTGCGACTTGCACGTCTCTTCCAAGGGGCATTTAAACTGTCTTGTTAAGCTACTGCGAACTGCACTTCTCTTCCAAGGGGCATTTAAACCGTCTTGTTAAGCTTCTGCGACCGGCACGTCTCTTCCAAGGGACATTTTAACCGTCTTGTTAAGCTACTGCGACCTTCACGTCTCTTCCAAGGGGCATTTAAGCTGTCTTGTTAAGCTACTGCGACCTCCACCGCTCTTCCAAGGGGCATTTAAACCGTTTTTTTAAGCTACTGCGACCTCCAGCGCTCTTCCAAAGGGCATTTAAAGCGTCTTGTTAAGCTACTACGACTTCCACTGCTCTTCCAAGGGGCATTTAATCCGTCTTGTTAAGCTAATGCGACCTGCACTTCTCTTCCAAGGGGCATTTAAACTGTCTTGTTAAGCTATTGTGACCTCCACCGCTCTTCCAAGGGACATTTAAACCGTCTTGTTAAGCTACTGCAACCTGCTCGTCTCTTCCAAGGGGTATTTAAACCATCTTGTTAAGCTACTGCGACCTGCACGTCTCTTCCAAGGCACATTTAAACCGTCTATTTAAGCTACTGCGACCTGCATGTCTCTTCCAAGTCGCATTTAAACCGTCTTTTTAAGCTACTGCGACTTGCACGTCACTTCCAAGGGGCATTGAAACCGTCTTGTTAAGCTACTGTAACCTCCACCACTTTTCCGAGGGGCATTTAAACCGTCTTGTTAAGCTACTGTGACCTGCACGTCTCATCCAAGAGGCATTTAAACCGTCTTGGTAAGCTACTGCGACCAGCAAGCCTATTCCATGGGGCATTTAAATGCTCTTGTTAAGCTACTGCAACCTGCACATCTCTACCAAGGGGGATTTAAACTGTCTTGTGAAGCTACTGTGACCTGCACGTATCTTCCAAGGGGCATTTAAACCGTCTTGTTAATCTACTGCGACCTGCACGGCTCTTCCAAGGGGCATTTAAACCTTCTTATTAAGCTACTGCGACCTGCACATCTCTTCCAAGGGCCATTTAAACTGTCTTGTTAAGCTACTGTGACCTCCACCGCTCTTCCAAGTGGCATTTAAACCGTCTCGTTAAGCTACTGCAACTTGACTTCTCTTCCAAGGGGCATTTAAACCGTCTTGTTAAGCTACTGCGACCTGCACGTCTCTTCCAAGGGACATTTAAACCGTCTTGTTAAGCTACTACGACCTGCACGTCTCTTCCAAGGGGTATTTAAACTGTCTTGTTAAGCTACTGCGACCTCCAGCGCTCTTTCAAGGGGAATTTAAACTATCTTGTTAAGCTGCTGCGACCAGCACGTCTCTTCCAAGGGGCATTTAAACCGTCTTGTTAAGCTACTGCGACCTGCACGTCTCTTCCAAGGGGCATTTAAACCGTCTTGCTAAGCTACTGTGACCTGCACGTCTCTTCCAAAGGGCATTTAAACCGTCTTGTTAAGCTACTGCGACCTGCATGTCTCTTCCAAGGGGCATTTAGACCTTCTTATTAAGCTACTGCGACCTGCACGTCTCTTCCAAGGAGCATGTAAACCGTCTTGTTAAGCTACTGCGACCACCACCGCTCTTCCAAGGGGCATTTAAACCATCTTGTTAAGCTACTGCGACCTGCACGTCTCTTCCAAGGGGCATTTAAACCGTCTTTTTAAGCTACTGCGATCTCCACCGCTCTTCCAAGGGGCTTTTAAACAGTCTTGTTATGCTACTGAGACCTGCACGTCTCTTCCAAGGGGCATTTAAACCGTCTTTTTAAGCTAATACGACCAGCATTTCTCTTCCAAGGGGCATTTAAACCGTCTTGTTAAGATACTGCGACCTGCACGTCTCTTCCAAGGGTCATTTAAACCTTCTTATTAAGCTGCTGCGTCCAGCGTGTCTCTTCCAAGGGGCATTTAAACCATCTTGTTAAGCTACTGCGACCTCCATCGCTCTTCCAAGGGGCATTTAAAACGTCTTGTTAAGCTACTGCGACCTTATCGTCTTTTACAAGGGGCATTTAAACGGTCTTTTTAAGCTACTGCGACCTGCACGTTTCTTCCAAGGGGCATTTAAATCGTCATGTTAAGCTAATGCGAACTGCATGTCTCTTGCAAGGGGCATTTAAACCGTCTAGTTAAGCTACTGCGACCTGCACGTCTCTTCCAAGGGGCATTTAAACCGTTTTGTTAAGCTACTGCGACCTGCATGTCTCTTCCAAGGGGCATTTAAAGCGTCTTGTTAAGCTGCTGCGACCTGCATGTCTCTTCCAAAAGGGATTTAAACCGTCTTATTAAGCTACTGCGACCTGCACGTCCCTTCCAAGGGGCATTTAAACCGTCTTGTTAAGCTACTGCGACCTGCACGTCTCTTCCAAGGGGAATTTAAACCGTCTTGTTAAGCTATTGCGACCTGCATGTCTCTTCCAAGGAGTATGTAAACCGTCTTTTTAAGCTACTGCGACCACCACCGCTCTTCCAAGGGGCATTTAAACCATCTTGTTAAGCTACTGCGACCTCCACCGCACTTCCAAGGGGCATTTAAACCGTCTTGTTAAGCTACTGCGTCCTGCACGTCTCTTCCAATGGGCATTTAATCCGTCTTGTTAAGCTTCTGCGACTTGCACGTCTCTTCCAAGGGGCATTTAAACTGTCTTGTTAAGCTACTGCGAACTGCACTTCTCTTCCAAGGGGCATTTAAACCGTCTTGTTAAGCTTCTGCGACCGCCACGTCTCTTCCAAGGGACATTTTAACCGTCTTGTTAAGCTACTGCGACCTTCACGTCTCTTCCAAGGGGCATTTAAGCTGTCTTGTTAAGCTACTGCGACCTCCACCGCTCTTCCAAGGGGCATTTAAACCGTTTTTTTAAGCTACTGCGACCTCCACCGCTCTTCCAAAGGGCATTTAAAGCGTCTTGTTAAGCTACTACGACTTCCACTGCTCTTCCAAGGGGCATTTAATCCGTCTTGTTAAGCTAATGCGACCTGCACTTCTCTTCCAAGGGGCATTTAAACTGTCTTGTTAAGCTATTATGACCTCCACCGCTCTTCCAAGGGACATTTAAACCGTCTATTTAAGCTACTGCGACCTGCATGTCTCTTCCAAGGCGCATTTAAACCGTCTTTTTAAGCTACTGCGACTTGCACGTCACTTCCAAGGGGCATTGAAACCGTCTTGTTAAGCTACTGTAACCTCCACCACTTTTCCGAGGGGCATTAAAACCGTCTTGTTAAGCTACTGTGACCTGCACGTCTCATCCAAGAGGCATTTAAACCGTCTTGGTAAGCTACTGCGACCAGCAAGCCTATTCCATGGGGCATTTAAATGCTCTTGTTAAGCTACTGCAACCTGCACATCTCTACCAAGGGGGATTTAAACTGTCTTGTGAAGCTACTGTGACCTGCACGTATCTTCCAAGGGGCATTTAAACCGTCTTGTTAATCTACTGCGACCTGCACGGCTCTTCCAAGGGGCATTTAAACCTTCTTATTAAGCTACTGCGACCTGCACATCTCTTCCAAGGGCCATTTAAACTGTCTTGTTAAGCTACTGTGACCTCCACCGCTCTTCCAAGTGGCATTTAAACCGTCTTGTTAAGCTACTGCAACTTAACTTCTCTTCCAAGGGGCATTTAAACCGTCTTGTTAAGCTACTGCGACCTGCACGTCTCTTCCAAGGGACATTTAAACCGTCTTGTTAAGCTACTACGACCTGCACGTCTCTTCCAAGGGGTATTTAAACTGTCTTGTTAAGCTACTGCGACCTCCAGCGCTCTTTCAAGGGGAATTTAAACTATCTTGTTAAGCTGCTGCGACCAGCACGTCTCTTCCAAGGGGCATTTAAACCGTCTTGTTAAGCTACTGCGACCTGCACGTCTCTTCCAAGGGGCATTTAGACCTTCTTATTAAGCTACTGCGACCTGCACGTCTCTTCCAAGGAGCATGTAAACCGTCTTGTTAAGCTACTGCGACCACCACCGCTCTTCCAAGGGGCATTTAAACCGTCTTGTTAAGCTACTGCGACCAGCACGTCTCTTCCAAGGGGCATTTAAACCATCTTTTTAAGCTACTGCGATCTCCACCGCTCTTCCAAGGGACTTTTAAACAGTCTTGTTATGCTACTGAGACCTGCACGTCTCTTCCAAGGGGCATTTAAACCGTCTTTTTAAGCTAATACGACCAGCATTTCTCTTCCAAGGGGCATTTAAACCGTCTTGTTAAGATACTGCGACCTGCACGTCTCTTCCAAGGGTCATTTAAACCTTCTTATTAAGCTACTGCGTCCAGCGTGTCTCTTCCAAGGGGCATTTAAACCATCTTGTTAAGCTACTGCGACCTCCATCGCTCTTCCAAGGGGCATTTAAAACGTCTTGTTAAGCTACTGCGACCTTATCGTCTTTTACAAGGGGCATTTAAACGGTCTTTTTAAGCTACTGCGACCTGCACGTTTCTTCCAAGGGGCATTTAAATCGTCATGTTAAGCTAATGCGACCTGCATGTCTCTTCCAAGGGGCTTTTAAACAGTCTTGTTATGCTACTGAGACCTGCACGTCTCTTCCAAGGGGCATTTAAACCGTCTTTTTAAGCTAATACGACCAGCATTTCTCTTCCAAGGGGCATTTAAACCGTCTTGTTAAGATACTGCGACCTGCACGTCTCTTCCAAGGGTCATTTAAACCTTCTTATTAAGCTACTGCGTCCAGCGTGTCTCTTCCAAGGGGCATTTAAACCATCTTGTTAAGCTACTGCGACCTCCATCGCTCTTCCAAGGGGCATTTAAAACGTCTTGTTAAGCTACTGCGACCTTATCGTCTTTTACAAGGGGCATTTAAACGGTCTTTTTAAGCTACTGCGACCTGCACGTTTCTTCCAAGGGGCATTTAAATCGTCATGTTAAGCTAATGCGACCTGCATGTCTCTTGCAAGGGGCATTTAAACCGTCTAGTTAAGCTACTGCGACCTGCACGTCTCTTCCAAGGGGCATTTAAACCGTTTTGTTAAGCTACTGCGACCTGCATGTCTCTTCCAAGGGGCATTTAAAGCGTCTTGTTAAGCTGCTGCGACCTGCATGTCTCTTCCAAAAGGGATTTAAACCGTCTTATTAAGCTACTGCGACCTGCACGTCTCTTCCAAGGGGCATTTAAACCGTCTTGTTAAGCTACTGCGACCTGCACCTCTCTTCCAAGGGGAATTTAAACCGTCTTGTTAAGCTATTGCGACCTGCATGTCTCTTCCAAGGAGCATGTAAACCGTCTTTTTAAGCTACTGCGACCACCACCGCTCTTCCAAGGGGCATTTAAACCATCTTGTTAAGCTACTGCGACCACCACCGCTCTTCCAAGGGGCATTTAAACCGTCTTGTTAAGCTACTGCGTCCTGCACGTCTCTTCCAAGGGGCATTTAAAACGTCTTGTTAAGCTACTGCGACCTGCATGTCACTTCCAAGGGGCATTTAAACCATCTTTTTAAGCTACTGCGACCTCCACGTCTCTTCCAAGGGGCATTTAAACCATCTTGTTAAGCTACTGCGACTTGCACTTCTCTTCCAAGGGGCATTTAAACCTTCTTGTTTAGCTACTGTAACCTCCACCACTTTTCCAAGGGGCATTTAAACCGTCTTGTTAAGCTACTGCGATATGCATGTCTCTTCCAAGGGGCATTTAATCCGTCTTGTTAAGCTAGTGGGACCTACACGTCTCTTCCAAGGGGCATTTAAACCAGCTTGTTAAGCTGCTGCGACCTGCATGTCTCTTCCAAGGGGTATTTAAACCATCTTGTTAAGCTACTGTGACCTCCACCGCTCTACCAAGGGGCATTTAAACCGTCTTATTAAGCTACTGCGACCTGCTCTACTCTACCAAAGGGTATTTAAACCGTCTTGTAAAGCTACTGCGACCTGCACGTCTCTTCCAAGGGGCATTTAAACCGTCTTGTTAATCTACTGCAACTTGCACGTCTCTTCCAAGGGGCATTTAAACCGTCTTGTTAAGCTACTGTAACCTCCACCACTTTTCCAAGGGGCATTTAAACTGTCTTGTTAATTTACTGCGACCTCCACCGCTCTTCCATGTGGCATTTAAACCGTCTTGTTAAGCTACTGCGACCTGAACTTCTCTTCCAAGGGGCATTTAAACCGTCTTGTTAAGCTACTACGACCTGCACGTCTCTTCCAAGGGGTATTTAAACTGTCTTGTTAGGCTACAGAGATCATCACCGCTCTTCCAAGGGGAATTTAAACCATCTTGTTAAGCTACTGCGACCTTCACGTCTCTTCCAAGGGGAATTTAAACCATCTTGTTAAGCTACTGCGACCTTCACGTCTCTTCCAAGGGGCATTTAAACCATCTTGTTAAGCTACTGCGACCTGCACGTCTCTTCTAAGGGGCATTTAAACCATCTTGTTAAGCTACTGCGACCTGCACGTCTCTTCCAAGGGGCATTTAAACCGTCTTGTTAAGCTACTGCGACCTGCACGTCTCTTCCAAGGCACATTTAAACCCTCTATTTAAGCTACTGCGACCTGCATGTCTCTTCCAAGGCGCATTTAAACCGTCTTTTTAAGCTACTGCGACTTGCATGTCACTTCCAAGGGGCTTTGAAACCGTCTTGTTAAGCTACTGTAACCTCCACCACTTTTCCGAGGGGCATTTAAACCGTCTTGTTAAGCTACTGTGACCTGCACGTCTCATCCAAGAGGCATTTAAACCGTCTTGGTAAGCTACTGCGACCAGCAAGCCTATTCCATGGGGCATTTAAATGCTCTTGTTAAGCTACTGCAACCTGCACATCTCTACCAAGGGGGATTTAAACTGTCTTGTGAAGCTACTGTGACCTGCACGTATCTTCCAAGGGGCATTTAAACCGTCTTGTTAATCTACTGCGACCTGCACGGCTCTTCCAAGGGGCATTTAAACCTTCTTATTAAGCTACTGCGACCTGCACATCTCTTCCAAGGGCCATTTAAACTGTCTTGTTAAGCTACTGTGACCTCCACCGCTCTTCCAAGTGGCATTTAAACCGTCTTGTTAAGCTACTGCAACTTGACTTCTCTTCCAAGGGGCATTTAAACCGTCTTGTTAAGCTACTGCGACCTGCACGTCTCTTCCAAGGGACATTTAAACCGTCTTGTTAAGCTACTACGACCTGCACGTCTCTTCCAAGGGGTATTTAAACTGTCTTGTTAAGCTACTGCGACCTCCAGCGCTCTTTCAAGGGGAATTTAAACTATCTTGTTAAGCTACTGCGACCAGCACGTCTCTTCCAAGGGGCATTTAAACCGTCTTGTTAAGCTACTGCGAACTGCACGTCTCTTCCAAGGGGCATTTAAATGGTTTTGTTAAGCTACTGCGACCTGCACGTCTCTTCCAAAGGGCATTTAAACCGTCTTGTTAAGCTACTGCGTCCTACATGTCTCTTTCAAGGGGCATTTAAACCTTCTTATTAAGCTACTGCGACCTGCACGTCTCTTCCAAGGACCATGTAAACCGTCTTGTTAAGCTACTGCGACCACCACCGCTCTTCCAAGGGGCATTTAAACCATCTTGTTAAGCTACTGCGACCTGCACGTCTCTTCCAAGGGGCATTTAAACCGTCTTTTTAAGCTACTGCGATCTCCACCGCTCTTCCAAGGGGCTTTTAAACAGTCTTGTTATGCTACTGAGACCTGCACGTCTCTTCCAAGGGGCATTTAAACCGTCTTTTTAAGCTAATACGACCAGCATTTCTCTTCCAAGGGGCATTTAAACTGTCTTGTTAAGCTACTGCGACCTGCACGTCTCTTCCAAGGGTCATTTAAACCTTCTTATTAAGCTACTGCGTCCAGCGTGTCTCTTCCAAGGGGCATTTAAACCATCTTGTTAAGCTACTGCGACCTCCATCGCTCTTCCAAGGGGCATTTAAAACGTCTTGTTAAGCTACTGCGACCTTATCGTCTTTTACAAGGGACATTTAAACAGTCTTTTTAAGCTACTGCGACCTGCACGTTTCTTCCAAGGGGCATTTAAATCGTCATGTTAAGCTAATGCGACCTGCATGTCTCTTGCAAGGGGCATTTAGACCGTCTAGTTAAGCTACTGCGACCTGCACGTCTCTTCCAAGGGGCATTTAAACCGTTTTGTTAAGCTACTGCTACCTGCATGTCTCTTCCAAGGGGCATTTATATCGTCTTGTTAAGCTGCTGCGACCTGCATGTCTCTTCCAAAAGGGATTTAAACCGTCTTATTAAGCTACTGCGACATGTACGTCTCTTCCAAGGGGAATTTAAACCGTCTTGTTAAGCTACTGCGACCTGCACGTCTCTTCCAAGGGGAATTTAAACCGTCTTGTTAAGCTATTGCGACCTGCATGTCTCTTCCAAGGAGCATGTAAACCGTCTTTTTAAGCTACTGCGACCACCACCGCTCTTCCAAGGGGCATTTAAACCATCTTGTTAAGCTACTGCGACCTCCACCGCTCTTCCAAGGGGCATTTAAACCGTCTTGTTAAGCTACTGCGTCCTGCACGTCTCTTCCAAGGGGCATTTAAACCATCTTTTTAAGCTACTGCGACCTCCACGTCTCTTGCAAGGGGCATTTAAACCATCTTGTTAAGCTACTGCGACTTGCACTTCTCTTCCAAGGGGCATTTAAACCTTCTTGTTTAGCTACTGTAACCTCCACCACTTTTCCAAGGGGCATTTAAACCGTCTTGTTAAGCTACTGCGACCTGCATGTCTCTTCCAAGGGGCATTTAATCCGTCTTGTTAAGCTAGTGGGACCTGCACGTCTCTTCCAAGGGGCATTTAAACCAGCTTGTTAAGCTGCTGCGACCTGCATGTCTCTTCCAAGGGGCATTTAAACCATCTTGTTAAGCTACTGTGACCTCCACCGCTCTACCAAGGGGCATTTAAACCGTCTTATTAAGCTACTGCGACCTGCTCTACTCTACCAAAGGGTATTTAAACCGTCTTGTTAAGCTACTGCGACCTGCACGTCTCTTCCAAGGGGCATTTAAACCGTCTTGTTAAGCTACTGCGACCTCCACCGCTCTTCCAAGGGGCATTTAAACCGTCTTGTTAAGCTACTGCGATCTGCAGATCTCTTCCAAGGGGCATTTAAACCGTCTTGTTAAGCTACTGCGACCTCCACCGCTCTTCCAAAGGGCATTTTAACCATCTTGTTAAGCTACTGTGACCTGCACGTCTCTGCCAAGGGGCATTTAATCCGTCTTGTTAAGCTACTGCGAACTACACGTCTCTTCCAAGGGGCATTTAAACCGTTTTGTTAAGCTTCTGCGACTTGCACGTCTCTTCCAAGAGGCATTTAAACTGTCTTGTTAAGCTACTGCGACCTGCAAGCCCATTCCATGGGGCATTTAAATGCTCTTGTTAAGCTACTGCAACCTGCACGTCTCTACCAAGGGGGATTTAAACTGTCTTGTGAAGCTACTGCGACCTGCACGTCTCTTCCAAGGGGCATTTAAACTTTCTAGTTAATCTACTGCGACCTGCACGGCTCTTCCAAAGGGAATTTAAACCTTCTTATTAAGCTACTGCGACCTGCACATCTCTTCCAAGGGCCATTTAAACTGTCTTGTTAAGCTACTGTGACCTCCACCGCTCTTCCAAGTGGCATTTAAACCGTCTTGTTAAGCTACTGCAACTTCCACTTCTCTTCCAAGGGGCATTTAAACCGTCTTGTTAAGCTACTGCGACCTGCACGTCTCTTACAAGGGACATTTAAACCATCTTGTTAAGCTACTACGACCTGCACGTCTCTTCCAAGGGGTATTTAAACTGTCTTGTTAAGCTACTGCGACCTCCAGCGCTCTTCCAAGGGGAATTTAAACTATCTTGTTAAGCTACTTCGACCTGCACGTCTCTTCCAAGGGGCATTTAAACCGTCTTGTTAAGCTACTGCGACCTGCACGTCTCTTCCAAGGGGCATTTTAACCGTCTTGTTAAGCTACTGCAACTTGCACGTCTCTTCCAAGGGGCATTTAAACGGTCTTGTTAAGCTACTGTAACCTCCACCAATTTTCCAAGGGGCATTTAAACTGTCTTGTTAATTTACTGCGACCTCCACCGCTCTTCCATGTGGCATTTAAACCGTCTTGTTAAGCTACTGCGACCTGCACTTCTCTTCCAAGGGGCATTTAAACCGTCTTGTTAAGCTACTACGACCTGCACGTCTCTTCCAAGGGGTATTTAAACTGTCTTGTTAAGCTACAGGGACCTTCACCTCTCTTCCAAGGGGAATTTAAACCATCTTGTTAAGCTACTGCGACCTTCACGTCTCTTCCAAGGGGCATTTAAACCATCTTGTTAAGCTTCTGCGACCTGCACGTCTCTTCCAAGGGGCATTTAAACCATCTTGTTAAGCTACTGCGACCTCCACCGCTCTTCCAAGGGGCATTTAAACCGTATTGTTAAGCTACTGCGACCTGCACGTCTCTCCCAAGGGGCATTTAAAACGTCTTGTTAAGCTACTGTAACCTCCACCACTTTTCCAAGGGGCATTTAAACAATCTTGTTAAGCTACTGTGACCTGCATGTCTCTTCCAAGGGGCATTTAAACCATCTTTTTAAGCTACTGCGACCTGCACGTCTCTTCCAAGGGGCATTTAAACCGTCTTGTTAAGCTACTGCGACTTGCACGTCTCTTCCAAGGGGCATTTAAACCTTCTTGTTTAGCTACTGTAACCTCCACCACTTTTCCAAGGGTCATTTAAACCGTCTTGTTAAGCTACTGCGACCTGCACGTCTCTTCCAAGGGGCATTTAATCCGTCTTGTTAAGCTATTGGGACCTGCATGTCTCTTCCAAGGGGCATTTAAACCATCTTGTTAAGCTACTGTGACCTCCACCGCTCTACCAAGGGGCTTTTTAACAGTCTTATTAAGCTACTGCGACCTGCTCTACTCTACCAAAGAGTATTTAAACCGTCTTGTTAAGCTACTGCGACCTGCACGTCTCTTCCAAGGGGCATTTAAACCGTCTTGTTAAGCTACTGCAACCTCCACCGCTCTTCCAAGGGGCATTTATTCCGTCTTGTTAAGCTACTGCGACCTCCACCGCTCTTCCAAAGGGCATTTTAACCATCTTGTTAAGCTACTGTGACCTGCACGTCTCTGCCAAGGGGCATTTAATCCGTCTTGTTAAGCTACTGCGAACTGCACGTCTCTTCCAAGGGGCATTTAAACCGTCTTGTTAAGCTTCTGCGACTTGCACGTCTCTTCCAAGGGGCATTTAAACTGTCTTGTTAAGCTACTGCGAACTGATCTTCTCTTCCAAGCGGCATTAAAACCGTCTTGTTAAGCTTCTGCGACCGGCACGTCTCTTCCAAGGGGCATTTTAACCGTCTTGTTAAGCTACTGCGACCTTCACGTCTCTTCCAAGGGGCATTTAAGCTGTCTTGTTAAGCTACTGTGACCTCCACCGCTCTTCCAAGGGGCATTTAAACCGTTTTTTTAAGCTACTGCGACCTCCACCGCTCTTCCAAAGGGCATTTAAAGCGGCTTGTTAAGCTACAACGACTTCCACTGCTCTTCCAAGGGGCATTTAATCCGTCTTGTTAAGCTACTGCAACCTGCTCGTCTCTTCCAAGGGGCATTTAAACCGTCTTGTTAAGCTACTGCAACCTGCACGTCTCTTCCAAGGCACATTTAAACCGTCTTTTTAAGCTACTGCGACCTGCATGTCTCTTCCAAGGCACATTTAAACCGTCTATTTAAGCTACTGCAACCTGCACGTCTCTTCCAAGGCACATTTAAACCGTCTATTTAAGCTACTGCGACCTGCATGTCTCTTCCAAGGCGCATTTAAACCGTCTTTTTAAGCTACTGCGACTTTCACGTCACTTCCAAGGGGCATTTAAACCGTCTTGTTAAGCTACTGTGACCTGCACGTCTCTTCCAAGAGGCGTTTAAACCGTCTTGGTAAGCTACTGCGACCTGCAAGCCTATTCCATGGGGGAATTTAAATGCTCTTGTTAAGCTAATGCAACCTGCACGTCTCTACCAAGGGGGATTTAAACTGTCTTGTGAAGCTACTGCGACCTGCACGTCTCTTCCAAGGGGCATTTAAACTGTCTTGTTAATCTACTGCGACCTGCACGGCTCTTCCAAGGGGCATTTAAACCTTCTTATTAAGCTACTGCGTCCTGCACATCTCTCCAAGGGCCATTTAAACTGTCTTGTTAAGCTACTGTGACCTCCACCGCTCTTCCAAGTGGCATTTAAACCGTCTTGTTAAGCTACTGCAACTTGCACTTCTCTTCCAAGGGACATTTAAACCATCTTGTTAAGCTACTGCGACCTGCACGTCTCTTCCAAGGGACATTTAAACCGTCTTGTTAAGCTACTACGACCTTCACGTCTCTTCCAAGGAGTATTTAAACTGTCTTGTTAAGCTACTGCGACCTCCAGCGCTCTTCCAAGGGGAATTTAAACTATCTTGTTAAGCAACTTCGACCTGCACGTCTCTTCCAAGGGGCATTTAAACCGTCTTGTTAAGCTACTGCGACCTGCACGTCTCTTCCAAGGGACATTTAAACCGTCTTGTTAAGCTACTGCAACTTGCACGTCTCTTCCAAGGGGCATTTAAACCGTCTTGTTAAGCTACTGTAACCTCCACCACTTTTCCAAGGGGCATTCAAACTGTCTTGTTAATTTACTGCGACCCCCACCGCTCTTCCATGTGGCATTTAAACCGTCTTGTTAAGCTACTGCGACCTGCACTTCTCTTCCAAGGGGCATTTAAACCGTCTTGTTAAGCTGCTACGACCTGCACGTCTCTTCCAAGGGGTATTTAAACTGTCTTGTTAAGCTACTGCGACCTCCACCGCTCTTCCAAGGGGAACTTAAACCATCTTGTTAAGCTACTGCGACCTTCACGTCTCTTCCAAGGGGCATTTAAACCATCTTGTTAAGCTACAGCGACTTGCACGTCTCTTCCAAGGGGCATTTAAACCGTCTTGTTAAGCTACTGTAACCTCCACCACTTTTCCAAGGGGCATTTAAACCGTCTTGTTAAGCTACTGCGACCTGCATGTCTCTTCCAAGGGGCATTTAAACCGTCCTTTTAAGCTACTGCGACCTGCATGTTTCTTCCATGTGGCATTTAAACCGTCTTGTTAAGCTACTGCGACCTGCAAGTCTCTTCCAAGGGGTATTTAAACCGTCTTGTTAAGCTACCGCGACTTGCACGTCTCTTCCAAGGGGCATTTAAACCTTCTTGTTTAGCTACTGTAACCTCCACCACTTTTCCAAGGGGCATTTAAACCGTCTGGTTAAGCTACTGCGACCTGCATGTCTCTTCCAAGGGGCATTTAAACCGTCTTGTTAAGCTGCTGCGACCTGCATGTCTCTTCCAAGGGGCATTTAAACCGTCTTGTTAAGCTACTGCCACCTCCACCGCTCTACCAAGGGGCATTTAAACCGTCTTGTTAAGCTACTGCGACCTCCACTGCTCTTCCAAGGGGCATTTAATCCGTCTTGTTAAGCTACTGCGAACTGCACGTCTCTTGCAATCTGCATTTAAACAGTCTTGTTAAGCTTCTGCGACTTGCACGTCTCTTCCAAGGGGCATTTAAACTGTCTTGTTAAGCTACTGCGAAATGCACTTCTCTTCCAAGGGGCACTTAAACCGTCTTGTTAAGCTTCTGCGACTTCCACGTCTCTTCCAAGGGGCATTTAAACCGTCTTGTTAAGCTACTGCGAACTGCACGTCTCTTCCAAGGGGCATTTAAACCGTCTTGTTAAGCTTCTGCGACTTGCACGTCTCTTCCAAGGGGCATTTAAACCGTCTTGTTAAGCTTCTGCGACCTGCACGTCTCTTCCAAGGGCCATTTTAACCGTCTTGTTAAGCTACTGCGACCTTCACGTCTCTTCCAAGTGGCATTTAAGCTGTCTTGTTAAGCTACTGCGACCTCCAACGCTCTTCCAAGGGACATTTAAACCGTCTTTTTCAGCTACTGCGACCTCCACCGCTCTTCCAAAGGGCATTTAAACCGTCTTGTTAAGCTACTACGACCTCCACTGGTCTTCCAAGGGGCATTTAATCCGTCTTGTTAAGCTACTGCTACCTGCACTTCTCTTCCAAGGGGCATTTAAACTATCTTGTTAAGCTATTGTGACCTCCACCGCTCTTCCAAGGGCATTTAAACAATCTTGTTAAGCTACTGCGACCTGCTCGTTTCTTCCAAGGGGCATTTAAACCGTCTTGTTAAGCTACTGCGACCTGCACGTCTCCTCCAAGGCACATTTAAACCGTCTTTTTAAGCTACTGCGACCTGCATGTCTCTTCCAAGGCGCATTTAAACCGTCTTTTTAAGCTACTGCGACTTGCACGTCACTTCCAAGGGGCATTTAAACCGTCTTGTTAAGTTACTGTAACCTCCACCACTTTTCCGAGGGGCATTTAAACCGTCTTGTTAAGCTACTGTGACCTGCAAGCCTATTCCATGGGGCATTTAAATCCTCTTGTTAAGCTACTGCAACCTCCACGTCTCTATCAAGGGGGATTTAAACTGTCTTGTGAAGCTACTGCGACCTGCACGTCTCTTCCAAGGGGCATTTAAACCGTCTTGCTAAGCTACTGCGACCTGCACGTCTCTTCCAAGGGGCATTTAAACCTTCTTATTAAACTACTGCGACCTACACATCTCTTCCAAGGGGCATTTAAACAGTCTTGTTAAGCTACTGTGACCTCCACCGCTCTTCCAAGTGGCATTTAAACCGTCCTGTTAAGCTACTGCGACCTGCACTTCTCTTCCAAGGGGCATTTAAACCATCTTGTTAAGCTACTGCGACCTGCACGTCTCTTCCAAGGGACATTTAAACCATCTTGTTAAGCTACTATGACCTGCACGTCTCTATCAAGGTGTATTTAAAATGTCTTGTTAAGCTACTGCAACCTCCAGCGCTCTTCCAAGGGGAATTTAAACCATCTTGTTAAGCTACTGCGACCTGCACATCTCGTCTATGGGCATTTAAACCGTCTTGTTAAGCTACTGCGACCTGCACGTCTCTTCCAAGGGGCATTTAAACCATCTTGTTAAGCTACTGCGACTTGCACTTCTCTTCCAAGGGGCATTTAAACCATCTTGTTAAGCTACTGTAACCTCCACCACTTTTCCAAGGGGCATTTAAACAGTCTTGTTAAGCTACTGCGACCTGCATGTCTCTTCCAAGGGGCATTTAAACCGTCTTTTTAAGCTACTGCGACCTGCACGTCTCTTCCAAGGGGTCATTTAAACCGTCTTGTTAAGCTACTACGACTTGCAAGTCTCTTCCAAGGGGCATTTACACTTTCTTGTTTAGCTGCTATAACCTCCACCACTTTTCCAAGGGGCATTTAAACCATCTTGTTAAGCTACTGCGACCTGCTCTACTCAACCAAAGGGTATTTAAACAGTCTTGTTAAGCTACTGCGACCTGCACGTCTCTTCCAAGGAGCATTTAAACCGTCTTGTTAAGCTACTGCGACCTCCACCGCTCTTCCAAGGGGCATTTAAACCGTGTTATTAAGCTACTGCTACCTGCACGTCTCTTCCAAGGGGCATTTAAACTGTCTTGTTAAGCTACTGCGAACTGCACTTCTCTTCCAAGGGGCATTTAAACCGTCTTGTTAAGCTTCTGCGACCGGCACGTCTCTTCCAAGGGGCATTTTAACCGTCTTGTTCAGCTACTGCGACCTTCACGTCTCTTCCAAGGGGCATTTAAGCTGTCTTGTTAAGCTACTGTGACCTCCACCGCTCTTCCAAGGGGCATTTAAACCATTTTTTTAAGCTACTGCGACCTCCACCGCTCTTCCAAAGGGCATTTAAAGCGTCTTGTTAAGCTACTACGACTTCCACTGCTCTTCCAAGGGGCATTTAATCCGTCTTGTTAAGCTACTGCTACCTGCACTTCTCTTCCAAGGGGCATTTAAACTGTCTTGTTAAGCTATTGTGACCTTCACCGCTCTTCCAAGGGGCATTTAAACCGTCTTGTTAAGCTACTGCAACCTGCTCGTCTCTTCCAAGGGCATTTAAACCGTCTTGTTAAGCTACTGCAACCTGCACGTCTCTTCCAAGGCACATTTAAACCGTCTATTTAAGCTACTGCGACCTGCATGTCTCTTCCAAGGCGCATTTAAACCGTCTTTTTAAGCTACTGCGACTTTCACGTCACTTCCAAGGGGCATTGAAACCGTCTTGTTAAGCTACTGTAACCTCCACCACTTTTCCGAGGGGCATTTAAACCGTCTGGTTAAGCTACTGTGACCTGCACGTCTCTTCCAAGAGGCATTTAAACCGTCTTGGTAAGCTACTGCGACCTGCAAGCCTATTCCATGGGGCATTTAAATGCTCTTGTTAAGATACTGCAGCCTGCACGTCTCTACCAAGGGGGATTTAAACTGTCTTGTGAAGCTACTGCGACCTGCACGTCTCTTCCAAGGGGCATTTAAACTGTCTTGTTAATCTACTGCGACCTGCACGGCTCTTCCAAGGGGCATTTAAACCTTCTTATTAAGCTACTGCGACCTGCACATCTCTCCAAGGGTCATTTAAACTGTCTTGTTAAGCTACTGTGACCTCCACCGCTCTTCCAAGTGGCATTTAAACCGTCTTGTTAAGCTACTGCAACTTGCACTTCTCTTCCAAGGGGCATTTAAACCATCTTGTTAAGCTACTGCGACCTGCACGTCTCTTCCAAGGAGTATTTAAACTGTCTTGTTATGCTACTGCGACCTCCAGCGCTCTTCCAAGGGGAATTTAATCTATCTTGTTAAGCTACTGCGACCTGCACGTCTCTTCCAAGGGGCATTTAAACCGTCTTGTTAAGCTACTGCGACCTGCACGTCTCTTCCAAGGGGCATTTAAACAGTCTTGTTAAGCTACTGCAACTTGCACGTCTCTTCCAAGGGGCATTTAAACCGTCTTGTTAAGCTACTGTAACCTCCACCACTTTTCCAAGGGGCATTTAAACTGTCTTGTTAATTTACTGCGACCTACACCGCTCTTCCATGTGGCATTTAAACCGTCTTGTTAAGCTACTGCGACCTACACTTCTCTTCCAAGGGGCATTTAAACCGTCTTATTAAGCTACTACGACCTGCACGTCTCTTCCAAGGGGTATTTAAACTGTCTTGTTAAGCTACTGCGACCTCCACCGCTCTTCCAAGGGGAATTTAAACCTTCTTGTTAAGCTACTGCGACCTTAACGTCTCTTCCAAGGGGCATTTAAACCATCTTGTTAAGCTACTGCGACCTGCACGTCTCTTCCAAGGGGCATTTAAACCATCTTGATAAGCTACTGCGACTTGCACGTCTCTTCCAAGGGGCATTTAAACCGTCTTGTGAAGCTACTGTAACCTCCACCACTTTTCCAAGGGGCATTTAAACCGTCTTGTTAAGCTTCTGCGACCTGCATGTCTCTTCCAAGGGGCATTTAAACCGTCCTTTTAAGCTACTGCGACCTGCATGTTTCTTCCATGTGGCACTTAAACCGTCTTGTTAAGCTACTGCGACCTGCATGTCTCTTCCAAGGGGTATTTAAACCGTCTTGTTAAGCTACTGCGACTTGCACGTCTCTTCCAAGGGGCATTTAAACCTTCTTGTTTAGCTACTGTAACCTCCACCACTTTTCCAAGGGGCATTTAAACCGTCTGGTTAAGCTACTGCGACCTGCATGTCTCTTCCAAGGGGCATTTAAACCGTCTTGTTAAGCTACTGAGACCTGCACGTCTCTTCCAAGGGCATTTAAACCGTCTTTTTAAGCTGCTGCGACCTGCATGTCTCTTCCAAGGGGCATTTAAACCGTCTTGTTAAGCTCCTGCCACCTCCACCGCTCTACCAAGGGGCATTTAAACCGTCTTGTTAAACTACTGCGACCTCCACTGCTCTTCCAAGGGGCATTTAATCCGTCTTGTTAAGCTACTGCGAACTGCACGTCTCTTCCAAGGGGCATTTAAACAGTCTTGTTAAGCTTCTGCGACTTGCACGTCTCTTCCAAGGGGCATTTAAACCGTCTTGTTAAGCTACTGCGAACTGCATGTCTCTTCCAAGGGGCATTTAAACCGTCTTGTTAAGCTTCTGCGACTTGCACGTCTCTTCCAAGGGGCATTTAAACCGTCTTGTTAAGCTACTGCGAACTGCACGTCTCTTCCAAGGGGCATTTAAACCGTCTTGCTAAGCTTCTGCGACTTGCACGTCTCTTCCAAGGGGCATTTAAACCGTCTTGTTAAGCTTCTGCGACCTGCATGTCTCTTCCAAGGGCCATTTTAACCGTCTTGTTAAGCTACTGCGACCTTCACGTCTCTTCCAAGTGGCATTTAAGCTGTCTTGTTAAGCTACTGCGACCTCCACCGCTCTTCCAAGGGGCATTTAAACCGTCTTTTTAAGCTACTGCGACCTCCACCGCTCTTTCAAAGGGCAGTTAAACCATCTTGTTAAGCTACTACGACCTCCACTGCTCTTCCAAGGGGCATTTAATCCGTCTTGTTAAGCTACTGCTACCTGCACTTCTCTTCCAAGGGGCATTTAAACTGTCTTGTTAAGCTATTGTGACCTCCACCGCTCTTCCAAGGGCATTTAAACCCTCTTGTTAAGCTACAGCGACCTGCTCGTTTCTTCCAAGGGGCATTTAAACCGTCTTGTTAAGCTACTGCGACCTGCACGTCTCCTCCAAGGCACATTTAAACCGTCTTTTTAAGCTACTGCGACTTGCACGTCACTTCCAAGGGGCATTTAAACCGTCTTGTTAAGTTACTGTAACCTCCACCACTTTTCCGAGGGGCATTTAAACCGTCTTGTTAAGCTACTGTGACCTGCAAGCCTATTCCATGGGGCATTTAAATCCTCTTGTTAAGCTGCTGCAACCTCCACGTCTCGATCAAGGGGAATTTAAACTGTCTTGTGAAGCTACTGCGACCTGCACGTCTCTTCCAAGGGGCATTTAAACCGTCTTGCTAAGCTACTGCGACCTGCACGTCTCTTCCAAGGGGCTTTTAAACCTTCTTATTAAACTACTGCGACCTGCACATCTCTTCCAAGGGCCATTTAAACTGTCTTGTTAAGCTACAGTGACCTCCACCGCTCTTCCAAGTGGCATTTAAACCGTCTTGTTAAGCTACTGCGACCTGCACTTCTCTTCCAAGGGGCATTTAAACCGTCTTGTTAAGCTACTACGACCTGCATGTCTCTTGCAAGGTGTATTTAAAATGTCTTGTTAAGCTACTTCAACCTCCAGCGCTCTTCCAAGGGGAATTTAAACCATCTTGTTAAGCTACTGCGACCTGCACATCTCGTCTATGGGGCATTTAAACCGTCTTGTTAAGCTACTGCGACCTGCACGTCTCTTCCAAGGGGCATTTAAACCATCTTGTTAAGCTACTGCGACTTGCACTTCTCTTCCAAGGGGCATTTAAACCATCTTGTTAAGCTACTGTAACCTCCACCACTTTTCCAAGGGGCATTTAAACTGTCTTGTTAATTTACTGCGACCTACACCGCTCTTCCATGTGGCATTTAAACCGTCTTGTTAAGCTACTGCGACCTACACTTCTCTTCCAAGGGGCATTTAAACCGTCTTATTAAGCTACTACGACCTGCACGTCTCTTCCAAGGGGTATTTAAACTGTCTTGTTAAGCTACTGCGACCTCCACCGCTCTTCCAAGGGGAATTTAAACCTTCTTGTTAAGCTACTGCGACCTTAACGTCTCTTCCAAGGGGCATTTAAACCATCTTGTTAAGCTACTGCGACCTGCATGTCTCTTCCAAGGGGCATTTAAACCATCTTGATAAGCTACTGCGACTTGCACGTCTCTTCCAAGGGGCATTTAAACCGTCTTGTTAAGCTACTGTAACCTCCACCACTTTTCCAAGGGGCATTTAAACCGTCTTGTTAAGCTTCTGCGACCTGCATGTCTCTTCCAAGGGGCATTTAAACCGTCCTTTTAAGCTACTGCGACCTGCATGTTTCTTCCATGTGGCACTTAAACCGTCTTGTTAAGTTACTGCGACCTGCATGTCTCTTCCAAGGGGTATTTAAACCGTCTTGTTAAGCTACTGCGACTTGCACGTCTCTTCCAAGGGGCATTTAAACCTTCTTGTTTAGCAACTGTAACCTCCACCACTTTTCCAAGGGGCATTTAAACCGTCTGGTTAAGCTACTGCGACCTGCATGTCTCTTCCAAGGGGCATTTAAACCGTCTTGTTAAGCTACTGGGACCTGCACGTCTCTTCCAAGGGCATTTAAACCGTCTTTTTAAGCTGCTGCGACCTGCATGTCTCTTCCAAGGGGCATTTAAACCGTCTTGTTAAGCTCCTGCCACCTCCACCGCTCTACCAAGGGGCATTTAAACCGTCTTGTTAAACTACTGCGACCTCCACTGCTCTTCCAAGGGGCATTTAATCCGTCTTGTTAAGCTACTGCGAACTGCACGTCTCTTCCAAGGGGCATTTAAACAGTCTTGTTAAGCTTCTGCGACTTGCACGTCTCTTCCAAGGGGCATTTAAACCGTCTTGTTAAGCTACTGCGAACTGCATGTCTCTTCCAAGGGGCATTTAAACCGTCTTGTTAAGCTTCTGCGACTTGCACGTCTCTTCCAAGGGGCATTTAAACCGTCTTGTTAAGCTACTGCGAACTGCACGTCTCTTCCAAGGGGCATTTAAACCGTCTTGCTAAGCTTCTGCGACTTGCACGTCTCTTCCAAGGGGCATTTAAACGGTCTTGTTAAGCTTCTGCGACCTGCACGTCTCTTCCAAGGGCCATTTTAACCGTCTTGTTAAGCTACTGCGACCTTCACGTCTCTTCCAAGTGGCATTTATGCTGTCTTGTTAAGCTACTGCGACCTCCACCGCTCTTCCAAGGGGCATTTAAACTGTCTTTTTAAGCTACTGCGACCTCCACCGCTCTTCCAAAGGGCAGTTAAACCGTCTTGTTAAGCTACTACGACCTCCACTGCTCTTCCAAGGGGCATTTAATCCGTCTTGTTAAGCTACTGCTACCTGCACTTCTCTTCCAAGGGGCATTTAAACTGTCTTGTTAAGCTATTGTGACCTCCACCGCTCTTCCAAGGGCATTTAAACCCTCTTGTTAAGCTACAGCGACCTGCTTGTTTCTTCCAAGGGGCATTTAAACCGTCTTGTTAAGCTACTGCGACCTGCACGTCTCCTCCAAGGCACATTTAAACCGTCTTTTTAAGCTACTGCGACTTGCACGTCACTTCCAAGGGGCATTTAAACCGTCTCGTTAAGTTACTGTAACCTCCACCACTTTTCCGAGGGGCATTTAAACCGTCTTGTTAAGCTACTGTGACCTGCAAGCCTATTCCATGGGGCATTTAAATCCTCTCGTTAAGCTGCTGCAACCTCCACGTCTCGATAAAGGGGAATTTAAACTGTCTTGTGAAGCTACTGCGACCTGCACGTCTCTTCCAAGGGGCATTTAAACCGTCTTGCTAAGCTACTGCGACCTGCACGTCTCTTCCAAGGGGCATTTAAACCTTCTTATTAAACTACTGCGACCTGCACATCTCTTCCAAGGGCCATTTAAACTGTCTTGTTAAGCTACAGTGACCTCCACCGCTCTTCCAAGTGGCATTTAAACCGTCTTGTTAAGCTACTGCGACCTGCACTTCTCTTCCAAGGGGCATTTAAACCGTCTTGTTAAGCTACTACGACCTGCATGTCTCTTGCAAGGTGTATTTAAAATGTCTTGTTAAGCTACTTCAACCTCCCGCGCTCTTCCAAGGGGAATTTAAACCATCTTGTTAAGCTACTGCGACCTGCACATCTCGTCTATGGGGCATTTAAACCGTCTTGTTAAGCTACTGCGACCTGCACGTCTCTTCCAAGGGGCATTTAAACCATCTTGTTAAGCTACTGCGACTTGCACTTCTCTTCCAAGGGGCATTTAAACCATCTTGTTAAGCTACTGTAACCTCCACCACTTTTCCAAGGGGCATTTAAACAGTCTTGTTAAGCTACTGCGACCTGCATGTCTCTTCCAAGGGGCATTTAAACTGTCTTTTTAAGTTACTGCGACCTGCACGTCTCTTCCAAGGGGTCATTTAAACCGTCTTGTTAAGCTACTACGACTTGCAAGTCTCTTCCAAGGGGCATTTACACCTTCTTGTTCAGCTGCTGTAACCTCCACCACTTTTCCAAGGGGCATTTAAACCGTCTTGTTAAGCTACTGCGACCTGCTCTACTCAACCAAAGGGTATTTAAACGTCTTGTTAAGCTACTGCGACCTGCACGTCTCTTCCAAGGGGCATTTAAACCGTCTTGTTAAGCTACTGCTACCTGCACGTCTCTTCCAAGGGGCATTTAAACTGTCTTGTTAAGCTACTGCGAACTGCACTTCTCTTCCAAGGGGCATTTAAACCGTCTTGTTAAGCTTCTGTGACCGGCACGTCTCTTCCAAGGGGCATTTTAAACGTCTTGTTAAGCTACTGCGACCTTCACGTCTCTTCCACGGGGCATTTAAGCTGTCTTGTTAAGCTACTGCGACCTCCACCGCTCTTCCAAGGGGCATTTAAACCGTTTTTTTAAGCTACTGCAACCTCCACCGCTCTTCCAAAGGGCATTTAAAGCCTCTTGTTAAGCTACTACGACTTCCACTGCTCTTCCAAGGGGCATTTAATCCGTCTTGTTAAGCTACTGCTACCTGCACTTCTCTTCCAAGGGGCATTTAAACTGTCTTGTTAAGCTATTGTGACCTTCACCGCTCTTCCAAGGGGCAATTAAACCGTCTTGTTAAGCTACTGCAACCTGCTCGTCTCTTCCAAGGGGCATTTAAACTGTCTTGTTGAGCTACTGCAACCTGCACGTCTCTTCCAAGGCACATTTAAACCGTCTATTTAAGCTACTGCGACCTGCATGTCTCTTCCAAGGCGCATTTAAACCGTCTTTTTAAGCTACTGCGACTTTCACGTCACTTCCAAGGGGCATTGAAACCGTCTTGTTAAGCTACTGTAACCTCCACCACTTTTCTGAGGGGCATTTAAACCGTCTTGTTAAGCTACTGTGACCTGCACGTCTCTTGCAAGAGGCATTTAAACTGTCTTGGTAAGCTACTGCGACCTGCAAGCCTATTCCATGGGGCATTTAAATGCTCTTGTTAAGCTACTGCAACCTGCACATCTCTACCAAGGGGGATTTAAACTGTCTTGTGAAGCTACTGCGACCTGCACGTCTCTTCCAAGGGGCATTTAAACCGTCTTGTTAATCTACTGCGACCTGCACGGCTCTTCCAAGGGGCATTTAAACCTTCTTATTAAGGTACTGCGACCTGCACATCTCTTCCAAGGGCCATTTAAACTGTCTTGTTAAGCTACTGTGACCTCCACCGCTCTTCCAACTGGCATTTAAACCGTCTTGTTAAGCTACTGCAACTTGCACTTCTCTTCCAAGGGGCATTTAAACCATCTTGTTAAGCTACTGCGACCTGCACGTCTCTTCCAAGGGACATTTAAACCGTCTTGTTAAGCTACTACGACCTGCACGTCTCTTCCAAGGGGTATTTAAACTGTCTTGTTAAGCTACTGCGACCTCCAGCGCTCTTCCAAGGGGAATTTAAACTATCTTGATAAGCTACTTCGACCTGCACGTCTCTTCCAAGGGGCATTTAAACCGTCTTGTTAAGCTACTGCGACCTGCACGTCTCTTCCAAGGGGCATTTAAACCGTCTTGTTAAGCTACTGCAACTTGCACGTCTCTTCCAAGGGGCATTTAAAACGTCTTGTTAAGCTACTGTAACCTCCACCACTTTTCCAAGGGGCATTTAAACTGTCTTGTTAATTTACTGCGACCTCCTCCGCTCTTCCATGTGGCATTTAAACCGTCTTGTTAAGCTACTGCGACCTGCACTTCTCTTCCAAGGGGCATTTAAACCGTCTTGTTAAGCTACTACGACCTTCACGTCTCTTCCAAGGGGTATTTAAACTGTCTTGTTAAGCTACAGGGACCTCCACCTCTCTTCCAAGGGGAATTTAAACCATCTTGTTAAGCTACTGAGACGTTCACGTCTCTTCCAAGGGGCATTTAAACCATCTTGTTAAGCTACTGCAACCTGCACGACTCTTCCAAGGGGCATTTAAACCATCTTCTTAAGCTACTGCGACTTGCACGTCTCTTCCAAGGGGCATTTAAACCGTCTTGTTAAGCTACTGTAACCTCCACCACTTTTCCAAGGGGCATTTAAACTGTCTTGTTAATTTACTGCGACCTCCACCGCTCTTCCATGTGGCATTTAAACCGTCTTGTTAAGCTACTGCGACCTGCACTTCTCTTCCAAGGGGCATTTAAACCGTCTTGTTAAGCTACTACGACCTGCACGTCTCTTCCAAGGGGTATTTAAACTGTCTTGTTAAGCTACAGGGACCTCCACCGCTCTTCCAAGGGGAATTTAAACCATCTTGTTAAGCTACTGCGACCTTCACGTCTCTTCCAAGGGGCATTTAAACCATCTTGTTAAGCTACTGCGACCTGCACGTCTCTTCCAAGGGGCATTTAAACCATCTTCTTAAGCTACTGCGACTTGCACGTCTCTTCCAAGGGGCATTTAAACCGTCTTGTTAAGCTACTGTAACCTCCACCACTTTTCCAAGGGGCATTTAAACCGTCTTGTTAAGCTACTGAGACCTGCATGTCTCTTCCAAGGGGCATTTAAACCGTCTTGCTAAGCTACTGCGACCTGCACGTCTCTTCCAAGGGGCATTTAAACCTTCTTATTAAACTACTGCGACCTGCACATCTCTTCCAAGGGCCATTTAAACTGTCTTGTTAAGCTACAGTGACCTCCACCGCTCTTCCAAGTGGCATTTAAACCGTCTTGTTAAGCTACTGCGACCTGCACTTCTCTTCCAAGGGGCATTTAAACCGTCTTGTTAAGCTACTACGACCTGCATGTCTCTTGCAAGGTGTATTTAAAATGTCTTGTTAAGCTACTTCAACCTCCAGCGCTCTTCCAAGGGGAATTTAAACCATCTTCTTAAGCTACTGCGACCTGCACATCTCGTCTATGGGGCATTTAAACCGTCTTGTTAAGCTACTGCGACCTGCACGTCTCTTCCAAGGGGCATTTAAACCATCTTGTTAAGCTACTGCGACTTGCACTTCTCTTCCAAGGGGCATTTAAACCATCTTGTTAAGCTACTGTAACCTCCACCACTTTTCCAAGGGGCATTTAAACAGTCTTGTTAAGCTACTGCGACCTGCATGTCTCTTCCAAGGGGCATTTAAACTGTCTTTTTAAGTTACTGCGACCTGCACGTCTCTTCCAAGGGGTCATTTAAACCGTCTTCTTAAGCTACTACGACTTGCAAGTCTCTTCCAAGGGGCATTTACACCTTCTTGTTTAGCTGCTGTAACCTCCACCACTTTTCCAAGGGGCATTTAAACCGTCTTGTTAAGCTACTGCGACCTGCTCTACTCAACCAAAGGGTATTTAAATGTCTTCTTAAGCTACTGCGACCTGCACGTCTCTTCCAAGGGGCATTTAAACCGTCTTGTTAAGCTACTGCTACCTGCACGTCTCTTCCAAGGGGCATTTAAACTGTCTTGTTAAGCTACTGCGAACTGCACTTCTCTTCCAAGGGGCATTTAAACCGTCTTGTTAAGCTTCTGTGACCGGCACGTCTCTTCCAAGGGGCATTTTAAACGTCTTGTTAAGCTACTGCGACCTTCACGTCTCTTCCAAGGGGCATTTAAGCTGTCTTGTTAAGCTACTGCGACCTCCACCGCTCTTCCAAGGGGCATTTAAACCGTTTTTTTAAGCTACTGCAACCTCCACCGCTCTTCCAAAGGGCATTTAAAGCCTCTTGTTAAGCTACTACGACTTCCACTGCTCTTCCAAGGGGCATTTAATCCGTCTTGTTAAGCTACTGCTACCTGCACTTCTCTTCCAAGGGGCATTTAAACTGTCTTGTTAAGCTATTGTGACCTTCACCGCTCTTCCAAGGGGCAATTAAACCGTCTTGTTAAGCTACTGCAACCTGCTCGTCTCTTCCAAGGGGCATTTAAACTGTCTTGTTAAGCTACTGCAACCTGCACGTCTCTTCCAAGGCACATTTAAACCGTCTATTTAAGCTACTGCGACCTGCATGTCTCTTCCAAGGCGCATTTAAACCGTCTTTTTAAGCTACTGCGACTTTCACGTCACTTCCAAGGGGCATTGAAACCGTCTTGTTAAGCTACTGTAACCTCCACCACTTTTCCGAGGGGCATTTAAACCGTCTTGTTAAGCTACTGTGACCTGCACGTCTCTTCCAAGAGGCATTTAAACCGTCTTGGTAAGCTACTGCGACCTGCAAGCCTATTCCATGGGGCATTTAAATGCTCTTGTTAAGCTACTGCAACCTGCACATCTCTACCAAGGGGGATTTAAACTGTCTTGTGAAGCTACTGCGACCTGCACGTCTCTTCCAAGGGGCATTTAAACCGTCTTGTTAATCTACTGCGACCTGCACGTCTCTTCCAAGGGGCATTTAAACCTTCTTATTAAGGTACTGCGACCTGCACATCTCTTCCAAGGGCCATTTAAACTGTCTTGTTAAGCTACTGTGACCTCCACCGCTCTTCCAACTGGCATTTAAACCGTCTTGTTAAGCTACTGCAACTTGCACTTCTCTTCCAAGGGGCATTTAAACCATCTTGTTAAGCTACTGCGACCTGCACGTCTCTTCCAAGGGACATTTAAACCGTCTTGTTAAGCTACTACGACCTGCACGTCTCTTCCAAGGGGTATTTAAACTGTCTTGTTAAGCTACTGCGACCTCCAGCGCTCTTCCAAGGGGAATTTAAACTATCTTGATAAGCTACTTCGACCTACACGTCTCTTCCAAGGGGCATTTAAACCGTCTTGTTAAGCTACTGCGACCTGCACGTCTCTTCCAAGGGGCATTTAAACCGTCTTGTTAAGCTACTGCAACTTGCACGTCTCTTCCAAGGGGCATTTAAAACGTCTTGTTAAGCTACTGTAACCTCCACCACTTTTCCAAGGGGCATTTAAACTGTCTTGTTAATTTACTGCGACCTCCACCGCTCTTCCATGTGGCATTTAAACCGTCTTGTTAAGCTACTGCGACCTGCACTTCTCTTCCAAGGGGCATTTAAACCGTCTTGTTAAGCTACTACGACCTGCACGTCTCTTCCAAGGGGTATTTAAACTGTCTTGTTAAGCTACAGGGACCTCCACCGCTCTTCCAAGGGGAATTTAAACCATCTTGTTAAGCTACTGCGACGTTCACGTCTCTTCCAAGGGGCATTTAAACCATCTTGTTAAGCTACTGCGACCTGCACGACTCTTCCAAGGGGCATTTAAACCATCTTCTTAAGCTACTGCGATCTGCACGTCTCTTCCAAGGGGCATTTAAACCGTCTTGTTAAGCTACTGTAACCTCCACCACTTTTCCAAGGGGCATTTAAACTGTCTTGTTAATTTACTGCGACCTCCACCGCTCTTCCATGTGGCATTTAAACCGTCTTGTTAAGCTACTGCGACCTGCACTTCTCTTCCAAGGGGCATTTAAACCGTCTTGTTAAGCTACTACGACCTGCACGTCTCTTCCAAGGGGTAATTAAACTGTCTTGTTAAGCTACAGGGACCTCCACCGCTCTTCCAAGGGGAATTTAAACCATCTTGTTAAGCTACTGCGACCTTCACGTCTCTTCCAAGGGGCATTTAAACCATCTTGTTAAGCTACTGGGACCTGCACGTCTCTTCCAAGGGGCATTTAAACCATCTTCTTAAGCTACTGCGACTTGCACGTCTCTTCCAAGGGGCATTTAAACCGTCTTGTTAAGCTACTGTAACCTCCACCACTTTTCCAAGGGGCATTTAAACCGTCTTGTTAAGCTACTGAGACCTGCATGTCTCTTCCAAGGGGCATTTAAACCGTCCTTTTAAGCTACTGCGACCTGCATGTTTCTTCCATGTGGCATTTAAACCGTCTTGTTAAGCTACTGCGACCTGCATGTCTCTTCCAAGGGGTATTTAAACCGTCTTATTAAGCTACTGCGACTTGCACGTCTCATCCAAGGGGCATTTAAACCTTCTTGTTTAGCTTGTTATGTTCTGCCACCAAAGCTAAGGAAAGAGAGGAGATCTGTCCCTACTATAAGACTCAGCTGAATCCCTACGATGTAACAGGGAACCTGATCCTGCGATCAGACCTGCTAAAGTCCTAATCTAGTCTGTACGGAGACCTATAGATGTGGGGAGGGAATCCCTACAAGTACTAAGGACTGGGAGGAATATGGGACACCTCCTAACAGAAATAGTAGCAGACAGAAGAACAAACAAAATAGATAGAACATAGAGGTCCGTAGACCAAGCAAACTAACAGAGTTAGATACAGAGCACAGGCAAGCTAGAAAGTAGATATACAATGAAGTCCAGCAAAGCCAGAAGGGCGGAGCAGGATTAAATAGGCCAACAAGGTCATGTGACCAGCAAAGGAAAAAAAACCTAACAGCAAGGTTCTAACAGTACCCCCCCTTCTAAGAGGATCCTCCGGATCCCCTAGGACCAGGCTTATCAGGAAATCTCCTGTGAAACGCTCTGATAAGTCTGGACGCGGAAACATCATCTGACCTCACCCAAGAGTTATCCTCGGGTCCGAAACCTTTCCAGGCCACAAGATACTGCAAACTACCTCTATACCGCCTAGAGTCAAGGATGCGAGAAATTTCATATTCCCCGTCCTCCACCACCGGAGGAACAGAGGCAGAGGCGTCACCATCCGACACGACAGCTTTTTTTAACAGAGAGACATGAAAGACCGGATTAATTCTCCAGGAGGTAGGAACCTCCAACCTAACAGCAGATTGGTTGACAACCTGAAGCACCTTAAAGGGCCCTACAAACTTGGGACCCAATTTCTTAGAAGGAATCCTCAACCGCAGATTCCTAGAGGACAACCAAACCATGTCACCAACAGCGAACAAAACCTCCTGTCGTTTCCTATCAAAGTAGTCTTTAGATTTTCTGTTGGCCTCCTGAAGATTACCACGCACATCCGTCCAAACTCTTTCCAAATCACCGGAAAAATTCTCCTCCTCAGGCACGGCAGATCCCAACTTGGAGAACGACCCAAACGACGGATGTCTCCCAGAACAACAAAAAAAAGGCGAACAACCAGCAGAAGAAGATGTATGATTGTTCAGAGCAAATTCGGCAAGTGGCAGAAACTCAGACCACCCCTCTTGATTGTCTGCCACAAAACAACGCAAGAACTGCTCAACATCCTGGTTTTTCCTTTCTGTCTGGCCATTAGATTCAGGATGGTATCCGGACGAAAACGACAAATGAATTCCCAACCTGTCACAAAAGGCACGCCAAAAACGAGCCACGAACTGAGGACCCCTATCAGAAACAATGTCAGTAGGAACGCCATGAAGTCTGACAATTTCCTTGACAAAGGCCTTAGCGAGAGTTTTAGCGCAGGGCAGTTTGACGAAGGGAACCAAGTGACACATCTTGCTAAAACGGTCCACGACCACCCAGATGACAGTAAAACCCTCAGAGGGGGGAAGGTCAGTTATAAAGTCCATAGCCAAATGTGTCCAAGGAGCACTGGGGACCTCCAAAGGACAAAGCAACCCCGCAGCAGGAGTATGTGAGGACTTGGATCTAGCACATATAGTACATTGGCGCACCCACTTAATGACTTCCTTCTGCCATCCAGGCCACCAAAAACTGCGACCCACCAGTCTCTTGGTCTCAGAGATTCCGGGATGACCTGCCAACCGAGATTCGTGACACTCAACAAACAAATCTCTCCTAAAGGTCCCAGGCACAAACAACCTCCCATGAGGGGTGTTAGATGGGGCATTCTCCTGAGCTTTTAGAATCTCATCTTCCAAAACGGAGTCTAAAGCAGCTATCACAACACCTTCTTGTAAAATGTTTTCCTCTTTCTCAGCACCGACTATGGGAGAAAAACTGCGAGACAAGGCATCCGCCTTAACATTCTTAGTACCAGGGATGTAAGTAACGGAGAAATTAAACCGCGAGAAAAACAGTGCCCACCTAGCCTGACGGGCATTCAGGCGCTTGGCAGCATCAAGATATATCAGATTTTTATGATCCGTAAGAACCTGAACGGGAAATTCCGCACCTTCCAAGAAGTGGCACCAGTGTTCAAATGCGAGTTTAATAGCCAATAATTCCCGATTACCAATATCGTAATTCAATTCAGTCTCCGAAAATTTTTTGGAAAAAAAGGCACAGGGATGTAATCCATCCCCGTTATCCTGAGACAATACTGCGCCAACCCCCACAGAGGAAGCATCAACCTCAACCAAAAACGGCCTAGTAACATCAGGCTGCATAAGGATGGGAGCAGAGGTGAACCTCTCCTTGAGATACACAAAAGCTTCAATGGCCTCAGAAGACCACTGAACCGCATCAGCACCTTTCCTGGTGAGATCAGTCAGAGGTTTGACAATACTAGAAAATTTTTTTATGAATTTTCTATAGTAATTGGCGAAACCCAAAAACCTCTGTATCGATTTCAAACCAATAGGCCTAGGCCATTCCTGCACAGCCTGAACCTTAACCGGATCCATCTCAAAACCTTTGCTGGAGATAATGTAGCCCAAAAAACTAATTCTCTGTACAGCGAACTCACATTTCTCGAGCTTAGCAAAAAGCGAATTGTCCATTAATAACTGTAATACCTCACGCACGCTCCGCCAATGAGACTCCAGATCTGGCGAATAAATCAAAATGTCATCCAAATACACAACCACATTTTTACCAATCAAAGGTCTAAGGATGTCATTAATCAGATTCTGAAAAAATGCAGGAGCATTAGTAAGACCAAAAGGCATAACCAGATTCTCAAAATGACCCACAGGAGTGTTAAAAGCAGTCTTCCATTCATCACCCTCCTTCATGCGCAACAGATTGTATGCCCCCTTAAGGTCAATTTTAGAGAACCACTTGGCCCCCAATAACTGGTTAAACAGATCAGGAATCAATGGCAGTGGGTAAGGATTGCGTACCGTAATTTTGTTAATCTCACGGAAATCCAGACAAGGACGTAAACCGCCGTCCTTTTTTTTTACAAAAAAAAATCCAACCGCCACAGGAGACTTAGAGGGCCTAATGTGACCGGCGGCCAAACTTGTCTGTATGTATTCCTCCAAAGCCTTCCTCTCAGGAATAGTAAGGTTAAATAAACGACTTTTAGGAAGAGTCGCTCCAGGGACAAATTCAATAGAACAATCATAGTCTCTATGGGGAGGCAAAACCTGCGATTCCTTCTCAGAAAAAACTCTCCAAAAATCCTGAATAGGAACAGGCAATTCTCCCCTATCCAAAGCTGCAATACGCCCGTTACAACACTTGTCATAACATTTATGGCTCCAGGATTTAATTTCACTGGTAGACCAATCCAGTACAGGATTGTGAAATTTTAACCAGGGCAAACCCAATATTACTGGAGAAGGCAAGTTATTCAACACTACCAAATCCAATTTCTCATGGTGAACACCATTAATAGTGAGAGGAAATTCACTGACCTTGAGAGTAATATTCTTCAAAGGGGAGCCATCCACAGAAACCACAGCAATGGGGGATGATAAAGGTTCAGGTTTTAAATTGAGTTTTTCCACGAATCCCCCATCAATTACATTCAGTGTAGACCCGCAATCAACAAACACCCGAAATTCCATTAATTTTTCCTGAGCAATCGTGGAAGCAGCTAAAAATATACCCTTGGAATTTAAACAGGCAATACGGGCGTGACTGACCATTTTTTTTTTTTTCTTTATACGAAGCTCACAGCCTTTAATCAAATGACCAGATTTCCCGCAATAGAAACACAAGCCTTCCGAAAAACGACGATCTTTTTCTTGAGAGCGAGGTGCCACCGATCCAATCTCCATCGGTTCACCACTGTTAGTACACACATTCTCATAACCAGAAACTGACATAGCAGAGGATTTGCTCTCATTAACCCTAGCACGCAGTCTTCTATCCACCCGTATAGCTAATTGCATAGCCTGTTGCAAATCCTCAGGTGTAGGATAAGCAATTAGCAGGTCTTTAACCCTTTCACTGAGCCCAGCAAGAAATAGACTTTTCAGAGCAGAATCGTTCCACCCTGTTTGAGTGGACCAACGACGGAAATGTGTACAATATTTTTCTACATTACCTGATCCCTGTTTTAAACGTCTCAACTCAGTCTCAGCTGATGCGACACGGTCAGGATCATCATATAATAGTCCTAAAGCAGAAAAAAAACTATCCACTGATCTGAAGCATGTATCACTAGGTTGCAAAGAAAAGGCCCACTCCTGAGGCTCTTTGCGCAAAAGTGACATTATGAACCCTACGCGCTGGGATTCATCCCCAGAGGACTTGGGTCTCAAACGAAAATACAATAAGCAAGCATTTTTAAATGAAAAAAATTCTCGATGTTCACCAAAAAATAAATCCGGCAAACATACCTTAGGCTCCAAGAAATATGCTCCAGGACAGTTACTCACGTGCTGATGGAGCTCGGCCACTTCCAGAGAGAGTCCCTGCAGGTGTTTAGCCAAATCCTGAACCGACACCATGATGGAACAAAAAAAATCTTTCCTTAGAGAATTTGCAGGCTGGACTTACTGTTATGTTCTGCTACCAAAGCTAAGGAAAGAGAGGAGATCTGTCCCTACTATAAGACTCAGCTGAATCCCTACGATGCAACAGGGAACCTGATCCTGCGATCAGACCTGCTAAAGTCCTAATCTAGTCTGTACGGAGACCTATAGATGTGGGGAGGGAATCCCTACAAGTACTAAGGACTGGGAGGAATATGGGACACCTCCTAACAGAAATAGTAGCAGACAGAAGAACAAACAAAATAGATAGAACATAGAGGTCCGTAGACCAAGCAAACTAACAGAGTTAGATACAGAGCACAGGCAAGCTAGAAAGTAGATATACAATGAAGTCCAGCAAAGCCAGAAGGGCGGAGCAGGATTAAATAGGCCAACAAGGTCATGTGACCAGCAAAGGAAAAAAAACCTAACAGCAAGGTTCTAACATAGCTACTGTAACCTCCACCACTTTTCCAAGGGGCATTTAAACCGTCTGGTTAAAATACTGCGACCTGCATGTCTCTTCCACGGGGCATTTAAACCGTCTTGTTAAGCTACTGGGACCTGCACGTCTCTTCCAAGGGGCATTTAATCCCTCTTGTTAAGCTGCTGCGACCTGCATGTCTCTTCCAAGGGGCATTTAAACCGTCTTGTTAAGCTACTGCGACCTCCACCGCTCTACCAAGGGGCATTTAAACCGTCTTGTTAAGCTACTGCGACCTCCACTGCTCTTCCAAGGGGCATTTAATCCGTCTTGTTAAGCTACTGCGAACTGCACGTCTCTTCCAAAGGGCATTTAAACCGTCTTGTTAAGCTTCTGCGACTTGCACGTCTCTTCCAAGGGGCATTTAAACCGTCTTGTTAAGCTACTGCGAACTGCACTTCTCTTCCAAGGGGCATTTAAACCGTCTTGTTAAGCTACTGCGACTTGCACGTCTCTTCCAAGGGGCATTTAAACCGTCTTGTTAAGCTACTGCGACTTGCACGTCTCTTCCACGGGGCATTTAAACTATCTTGTTAAGCTACTGCGAACTGCACGTCTCTTCCAAGGGGCATTTAAACCGTCTTGTTAAGCTTCTGCGACTTGCACGTCTCTTCCAAGGGGCATTTAAACCGTCTTGTTAAGCTTCTGCGACCTGCATGTCTCTTCCAAGGGGCATTTTAACCGTCTTGTTAAGCTACTGCGACCTTCACGTCTCTTCTAAGTGGCATTTAAGCTGTCTTGTTAAGCTACTGCGACCTCCACCGCTCTTCCAAGGGGCATTTAAACCGTCTTTTTAAGCTACTGCGACCTCCACCGCTCTTCCAAAGGGCATTTAAACCGTCTTGTTAAGCTACTACGACCTCCACTGCTCTTCCAAGGGGCATTTAATCCATCTTGTTAAGCTACTGCTACCTGCACTTCTCTTCCAAGGGGCATTTAAACTGTCTTGTTAAGCTATTGTGACCTCCACCGCTCTTCCAAGGGCATTTAAACCCTCTTGTTAAGCTACTGCGACCTGCTCGTTTCTTCCAAGGGGCATTTAAACCGTCTTGTTAAGCTACTGTGACCTGCAAGCCTATTCCATGGGGCATTTAAATCCTCTTGTTAAGCTACTGCAACCTCCACGTCTCTATCAAGGGGGATTTAAACTGTCTTGTGAAGCTACTGCGACCTGCACGTCTCTTCCAAGGGGCATTTAAACCGTCTTGTTAAGCTACTGCGACCTGCATGTCTCTTCCAAGGGGTATTTAAACCGTCTTATTAAGCTACTGCGACTTGCACGTCTCATCCAAGGGGCATTTAAACCTTCTTGTTTAGCTTGTTATGTTCTGCCACCAAAGCTAAGGAAAGAGAGGAGATCTGTCCCTACTATAAGACTCAGCTGAATCCCTACGATGTAACAGGGAACCTGATCCTGCGATCAGACCTGCTAAAGTCCTAATCTAGTCTGTACGGAGACCTATAGATGTGGGGAGGGAATCCCTACAAGTACTAAGGACTGGGAGGAATATGGGACACCTCCTAACAGAAATAGTAGCAGACAGAAGAACAAACAAAATAGATAGAACATAGAGGTCCGTAGACCAAGCAAACTAACAGAGTTAGATACAGAGCACAGGCAAGCTAGAAAGTAGATATACAATGAAGTCCAGCAAAGCCAGAAGGGCGGAGCAGGATTAAATAGGCCAACAAGGTCATGTGACCAGCAAAGGAAAAAAAACCTAACAGCAAGGTTCTAACAGTACCCCCCCTTCTAAGAGGATCCTCCGGATCCCCTAGGACCAGGCTTATCAGGAAATCTCCTGTGAAACGCTCTGATAAGTCTGGACGCGGAAACATCATCTGACCTCACCCAAGAGTTATCCTCGGGTCCGAAACCTTTCCAGGCCACAAGATACTGCAAACTACCTCTATACCGCCTAGAGTCAAGGATGCGAGAAATTTCATATTCCCCGTCCTCCACCACCGGAGGAACAGAGGCAGAGGCGTCACCATCCGACACGACAGCTTTTTTTAACAGAGAGACATGAAAGACCGGATTAATTCTCCAGGAGGTAGGAACCTCCAACCTAACAGCAGATTGGTTGACAACCTGAAGCACCTTAAAGGGCCCTACAAACTTGGGACCCAATTTCTTAGAAGGAATCCTCAACCGCAGATTCCTAGAGGACAACCAAACCATGTCACCAACAGCGAACAAAACCTCCTGTCGTTTCCTATCAAAGTAGTCTTTAGATTTTCTGTTGGCCTCCTGAAGATTACCACGCACATCCGTCCAAACTCTTTCCAAATCACCGGAAAAATTCTCCTCCTCAGGCACGGCAGATCCCAACTTGGAGAACGACCCAAACGACGGATGTCTCCCAGAACAACAAAAAAAAGGCGAACAACCAGCAGAAGAAGATGTATGATTGTTCAGAGCAAATTCGGCAAGTGGCAGAAACTCAGACCACCCCTCTTGATTGTCTGCCACAAAACAACGCAAGAACTGCTCAACATCCTGGTTTTTCCTTTCTGTCTGGCCATTAGATTCAGGATGGTGTCCGGACGAAAACGACAAATGAATTCCCAACCTGTCACAAAAGGCACGCCAAAAACGAGCCACGAACTGAGGACCCCTATCAGAAACAATGTCAGTAGGAACGCCATGAAGTCTGACAATTTCCTTGACAAAGGCCTTAGCGAGAGTTTTAGCGCAGGGCAGTTTGACGAAGGGAACCAAGTGACACATCTTGCTAAAACGGTCCACGACCACCCAGATGACAGTAAAACCCTCAGAGGGGGGAAGGTCAGTTATAAAGTCCATAGCCAAATGTGTCCAAGGAGCACTGGGGACCTCCAAAGGACAAAGCAACCCCGCAGCAGGAGTATGTGAGGACTTGGATCTAGCACATATAGTACATTGGCGCACCCACTTAATGACTTCCTTCTGCCATCCAGGCCACCAAAAACTGCGACCCACCAGTCTCTTGGTCTCAGAGATTCCGGGATGACCTGCCAACCGAGATTCGTGACACTCAACAAACAAATCTCTCCTAAAGGTCCCAGGCACAAACAACCTCCCATGAGGGGTGTTAGATGGGGCATTCTCCTGAGCTTTTAGAATCTCATCTTCCAAAACGGAGTCTAAAGCAGCTATCACAACACCTTCTTGTAAAATGTTTTCCTCTTTCTCAGCACCGACTATGGGAGAAAAACTGCGAGACAAGGCATCCGCCTTAACATTCTTAGTACCAGGGATGTAAGTAACGGAGAAATTAAACCGCGAGAAAAACAGTGCCCACCTAGCCTGACGGGCATTCAGGCGCTTGGCAGCATCAAGATATATCAGATTTTTATGATCCGTAAGAACCTGAACGGGAAATTCCGCACCTTCCAAGAAGTGGCACCAGTGTTCAAATGCGAGTTTAATAGCCAATAATTCCCGATTACCAATATCGTAATTCAATTCAGTCTCCGAAAATTTTTTGGAAAAAAAGGCACAGGGATGTAATCCATCCCCGTTATCCTGAGACAATACTGCGCCAACCCCCACAGAGGAAGCATCAACCTCAACCAAAAACGGCCTAGTAACATCAGGCTGCATAAGGATGGGAGCAGAGGTGAACCTCTCCTTGAGATACACAAAAGCTTCAATGGCCTCAGAAGACCACTGAACCGCATCAGCACCTTTCCTGGTGAGATCAGTCAGAGGTTTGACAATACTAGAAAATTTTTTTATGAATTTTCTATAGTAATTGGCGAAACCCAAAAACCTCTGTATCGATTTCAAACCAATAGGCCTAGGCCATTCCTGCACAGCCTGAACCTTAACCGGATCCATCTCAAAACCTTTGCTGGAGATAATGTAGCCCAAAAAACTAATTCTCTGTACAGCGAACTCACATTTCTCGAGCTTAGCAAAAAGCGAATTGTCCATTAATAACTGTAATACCTCACGCACGCTCCGCCAATGAGACTCCAGATCTGGCGAATAAATCAAAATGTCATCCAAATACACAACCACATTTTTACCAATCAAAGGTCTAAGGATGTCATTAATCAGATTCTGAAAAAATGCAGGAGCATTAGTAAGACCAAAAGGCATAACCAGATTCTCAAAATGACCCACAGGAGTGTTAAAAGCAGTCTTCCATTCATCACCCTCCTTCATGCGCAACAGATTGTATGCCCCCTTAAGGTCAATTTTAGAGAACCACTTGGCCCCCAATAACTGGTTAAACAGATCAGGAATCAATGGCAGTGGGTAAGGATTGCGTACCGTAATTTTGTTAATCTCACGGAAATCCAGACAAGGACGTAAACCGCCGTCCTTTTTTTTTACAAAAAAAAATCCAACCGCCACAGGAGACTTAGAGGGCCTAATGTGACCGGCGGCCAAACTTGTCTGTATGTATTCCTCCAAAGCCTTCCTCTCAGGAATAGTAAGGTTAAATAAACGACTTTTAGGAAGAGTCGCTCCAGGGACAAATTCAATAGAACAATCATAGTCTCTATGGGGAGGCAAAACCTGCGATTCCTTCTCAGAAAAAACTCTCCAAAAATCCTGAATAGGAACAGGCAATTCTCCCCTATCCAAAGCTGCAATACGCCCGTTACAACACTTGTCATAACATTTATGGCTCCAGGATTTAATTTCACTGGTAGACCAATCCAGTACAGGATTGTGAAATTTTAACCAGGGCAAACCCAATATTACTGGAGAAGGCAAGTTATTCAACACTACCAAATCCAATTTCTCATGGTGAACACCATTAATAGTGAGAGGAAATTCACTGACCTTGAGAGTAATATTCTTCAAAGGGGAGCCATCCACAGAAACCACAGCAATGGGGGATGATAAAGGTTCAGGTTTTAAATTGAGTTTTTCCACGAATCCCCCATCAATTACATTCAGTGTAGACCCGCAATCAACAAACACCCGAAATTCCATTAATTTTTCCTGAGCAATCGTGGAAGCAGCTAAAAATATACCCTTGGAATTTAAACAGGCAATACGGGCGTGACTGACCATTTTTTTTTTTTTCTTTATACGAAGCTCACAGCCTTTAATCAAATGACCAGATTTCCCGCAATAGAAACACAAGCCTTCCGAAAAACGACGATCTTTTTCTTGAGAGCGAGGTGCCACCGATCCAATCTCCATCGGTTCACCACTGTTAGTACACACATTCTCATAACCAGAAACTGACATAGCAGAGGATTTGCTCTCATTAACCCTAGCACGCAGTCTTCTATCCACCCGTATAGCTAATTGCATAGCCTGTTGCAAATCCTCAGGTGTAGGATAAGCAATTAGCAGGTCTTTAACCCTTTCACTGAGCCCAGCAAGAAATAGACTTTTCAGAGCAGAATCGTTCCACCCTGTTTGAGTGGACCAACGACGGAAATGTGTACAATATTTTTCTACATTACCTGATCCCTGTTTTAAACGTCTCAACTCAGTCTCAGCTGATGCGACACGGTCAGGATCATCATATAATAGTCCTAAAGCAGAAAAAAAACTATCCACTGATCTGAAGCATGTATCACTAGGTTGCAAAGAAAAGGCCCACTCCTGAGGCTCTTTGCGCAAAAGTGACATTATGAACCCTACGCGCTGGGATTCATCCCCAGAGGACTTGGGTCTCAAACGAAAATACAATAAGCAAGCATTTTTAAATGAAAAAAATTCTCGATGTTCACCAAAAAATAAATCCGGCAAACATACCTTAGGCTCCAAGAAATATGCTCCAGGACAGTTACTCACGTGCTGATGGAGCTCGGCCACTTCCAGAGAGAGTCCCTGCAGGTGTTTAGCCAAATCCTGAACCGACACCATGATGGAACAAAAAAAATCTTTCCTTAGAGAATTTGCAGGCTGGACTTACTGTTATGTTCTGCTACCAAAGCTAAGGAAAGAGAGGAGATCTGTCCCTACTATAAGACTCAGCTGAATCCCTACGATGCAACAGGGAACCTGATCCTGCGATCAGACCTGCTAAAGTCCTAATCTAGTCTGTACGGAGACCTATAGATGTGGGGAGGGAATCCCTACAAGTACTAAGGACTGGGAGGAATATGGGACACCTCCTAACAGAAATAGTAGCAGACAGAAGAACAAACAAAATAGATAGAACATAGAGGTCCGTAGACCAAGCAAACTAACAGAGTTAGATACAGAGCACAGGCAAGCTAGAAAGTAGATATACAATGAAGTCCAGCAAAGCCAGAAGGGCGGAGCAGGATTAAATAGGCCAACAAGGTCATGTGACCAGCAAAGGAAAAAAAACCTAACAGCAAGGTTCTAACATAGCTACTGTAACCTCCACCACTTTTCCAAGGGGCATTTAAACCGTCTGGTTAAAATACTGCGACCTGCATGTCTCTTCCACGGGGCATTTAAACCGTCTTGTTAAGCTACTGGGACCTGCACGTCTCTTCCAAGGGGCATTTAATCCCTCTTGTTAAGCTGCTGCGACCTGCATGTCTCTTCCAAGGGGCATTTAAACCGTCTTGTTAAGCTACTGCGACCTCCACCGCTCTACCAAGGGGCATTTAAACCGTCTTGTTAAGCTACTGCGACCTCCACTGCTCTTCCAAGGGGCATTTAATCCGTCTTGTTAAGCTACTGCGAACTGCACGTCTCTTCCAAAGGGCATTTAAACCGTCTTGTTAAGCTTCTGCGACTTGCACGTCTCTTCCAAGGGGCATTTAAACCGTCTTGTTAAGCTACTGCGAACTGCACTTCTCTTCCAAGGGGCATTTAAACCGTCTTGTTAAGCTACTGCGACTTGCACGTCTCTTCCAAGGGGCATTTAAACCGTCTTGTTAAGCTACTGCGACTTGCACGTCTCTTCCACGGGGCATTTAAACTATCTTGTTAAGCTACTGCGAACTGCACGTCTCTTCCAAGGGGCATTTAAACCGTCTTGTTAAGCTTCTGCGACTTGCACGTCTCTTCCAAGGGGCATTTAAACCGTCTTGTTAAGCTTCTGCGACCTGCATGTCTCTTCCAAGGGGCATTTTAACCGTCTTGTTAAGCTACTGCGACCTTCACGTCTCTTCTAAGTGGCATTTAAGCTGTCTTGTTAAGCTACTGCGACCTCCACCGCTCTTCCAAGGGGCATTTAAACCGTCTTTTTAAGCTACTGCGACCTCCACCGCTCTTCCAAAGGGCATTTAAACCGTCTTGTTAAGCTACTACGACCTCCACTGCTCTTCCAAGGGGCATTTAATCCATCTTGTTAAGCTACTGCTACCTGCACTTCTCTTCCAAGGGGCATTTAAACTGTCTTGTTAAGCTATTGTGACCTCCACCGCTCTTCCAAGGGCATTTAAACCCTCTTGTTAAGCTACTGCGACCTGCTCGTTTCTTCCAAGGGGCATTTAAACCGTCTTGTTAAGCTACTGTGACCTGCAAGCCTATTCCATGGGGCATTTAAATCCTCTTGTTAAGCTACTGCAACCTCCACGTCTCTATCAAGGGGGATTTAAACTGTCTTGTGAAGCTACTGCGACCTGCACGTCTCTTCCAAGGGGCATTTAAACCGTCTTGTTAAGCTACTGCGACCTGCACGTCTCTTCCAAGGGGCATTTAAACCTTCTTATTAAACTACTGCGACCTGCACATGTCTTACAAGGGCCATTTAAACTGTCTTGTTAAGCTACTGTGACCTCCACCGCTCTTCCAAGTGGCATTTAAACCGTCTTGTTAAGCTACTGCGACCTGCACTTCTCTTCCAAGGTGCATTTAAACCGTCTTGTTAACTACTGCGACCTGCATGTCTCTTCCAAGGGGCATTTAAACCGTCTTTTTAAGCTACTGCGACTTGCACGTCTCTTCCAAGGGGCATTTAAACCTTCTTGTTTAGCTACTGTAACCTCCACCACTTTTCCAAGGGGCATTTAAACCGTCTTGTTAAGCTACTGCGACTTGCACGTCTCTTCCAAGGGGCATTTAAACCGTCTTGTTAAGCTACTTGGACCTGCACGTCTCTTACAGGGGGCATTTAAACCATCTTGTTAAGCTGCTGCGACCTGCATGTCTCTCCCAAGGGGCATTTATACCGTCTTGTTAAGCTACTGCGACCTGCTCTACTCTACCAAAGGGTATTTAAACCGTCTTGTTAAGCTACTGCGACCTGCACGTCTCTTCCAAGGGGCATTTAAACCGTCTTGTTAAGCTACTGCGACCTCCACCGCTCTTACAAGGGGCATTTAAACCGTCTTGTTAAGCTACTGCGACCTACACGTCTCTTCCAAGGGGCATTTAAGACGTCTTGTTAAGCTACTGCGACCTCCACCGCTCTTCCAAAGGGCATTTTAACCATATTGTTAAGCTACTGTAACCTGTACGTCTCTGCCAAGGGGCATTTAAACCGTCTTGTTAAGCTACTGTGACCTCCACTGCTCTTCCAAGGGGCATTTAATCCGTCTTGTTAAGCTACTGCGAACTGCACGTCTCTTCCAAGGGGCATTTAAACCTTCTTGTTAAGCTTCTGCGACTTGCACGTCTCTTCCAATGGGCATTTAAACCATCTTGTTAAGCTACTGCGAACTGCACTTCTCTTCCAAGGGGCATTTAAACTGTCTTATTAAGCTTCTGCGACCTGCACGTCTCTTCCAATGGGCATTTTAACCATCTTGTTAAGCTACTGCGACCTTCACGTCTCTTCCAAAGGGCATTTAAGCTGTCTTTTTAAGCTACTGCGACCTCCACCGCTCTTAAAAAGGGCATTTAAACCGTCTTGTTAAGCTACTACGACCTCCACTGCTCTTCCAGGGGGCATTTAAATCGTCTTGTTAAGCTACTGCTACCTGCACTTCTCTTCCAAGGGGCATTTAAACTGTCTTGTTAAGCTATTGTGACCTCCACCGCTCTTCCAAGGGGCATTTAAACCGTCTTGTTAAGCTACTGCGACCTGCACGTCTCTTCCAAGGCACATTTAAAGCATCTTTTTAAGCTACTGCGACCTGCATGTCTCTTCCAAGGCGCATTTAAACCGTCTTTTTAAGCTACTGCGACTTGCATGTCACTTCCAAGGGCCATTTAAACCATCTTGTTAAGCTACTGTAACCTCCACCACTTTTCCGAGGGGCATTTAAACCGTCTTGTTAAGCTACTGTGACTTGCACGTCTCTTCCAAGAGGCATTTAAACCTTCTAGATAAGCTACTGCGACCTGCAAGCCTATTCCATGGGGCATTTAAATCCTCTTGTTAAGCTACTGCAACCTGCACGTCTCTGCCAAGGGGGATTTAAACTGTCTTGTGAAGCTACTGCGACCTGCACGTCTCTACCAAGGGGGATTTAAACTGTATTGTGAAGCTACTGCGACCTGCACGTCTCTTCCAAGGGGCATTTAAACCGTCTTGTTAAGCTACTGCGACCTGCACGTCTCTTCCAAGGGGCATTTAAACCTTCTTATTAAGCTACTGCGACCTGCACATCTCTTCCAAGGGCCATTTAAACTGTCTTGTTAAGCTACTGTGACCTCCACCGCTGTTCCAAGTGGCATTTAAACCGTCTTGTTAGCTACTGCGACCTGCACTTCTCTTCCAAGGGGCATTTAAACCGTCTTGTAAAGCTACTGCGACCTGCACGTCTCTTCCAAGGGACATTTAAACCGTCTTGTTAAGCTACTACGACCTGCACGTCTCTTCCAAGGGGCATTTAAACTGTCTTGTTAAGCTACTGCGACCTCCAGCGCTCTTCCAAGAGGAATTTAAACTATCTTGTTAAGCTACTGCGACCTGCACGTCTCTTCCAAGGGGCATTTAAACCGTCTTGTTAAGCTACTGCGACCTGCACGTCTCTTCCAAGGGGCATTTAAACCGTCTTGTTAAGCTACTGCAACTTGCACGTCTCTTCCAAGGGGCATTTAAACCGTCTTGTTAAGCTACTGTAACCTCCACCACTTTTCCAAGGGGCATTTAAACTGTCTTGTTAATTTACTGCGACCTCCACCGTTCTTCCATGTGGCATTTAAACCGTCTTGTTAAGCTTCTGCGACCTGCACTTCTCTTCCAAGGGGCATTTAAATCGTCTTGTTAAGCTACTACGACCTGCACGTCTCTTCCAAGGGGTATTTAAACTGTCTTGTTAAGCTACAGGCACCTCCACCGCTCTTCCAAGGGGAATTTAAACCATCTTGTTAAGGTACTGCGACCTGCACGTCTCTTCCAAGGGGCATTTAAACCATCTTGTTAAGCTACTGCGACCTGCACGTCTCTTCCAAGGGGCATTTTAACCATCTTGTTAAGCTACTGCGACTTGCACGTCTCTTCCAAGGGGCATTTAAACCGTCTTGTTAAGCTACTGTAACCTCCACCAGTTTTCCAAGGGGCATTTAAACCGTCTTGTTAAGCTACTGCGACCTGCATGTCTCTTCCAAGGGGCATTTAAACCGTCCTTTTAAGCTACTGCGACCTGCATGTTTCTTCCATGTGGCATTTAAACCGTCTTGTTAAGCTACTGCGACCTGCATGTCTCTTCCAAGGGGTATTTAAACCGTCTTGTTAAGCTACTGCGACTTGCACATCTCTTCCAAGGGCTATTCAAACGGTCATGTTAAGCTACTTTAACCTCCACCACTTTTCCAAGGGGCATTCAAACGGTCATGATAAGCTACTGTAACCTCCACCACTTTCCAAGGGGCATTTAAACCGTCTTTTTAAGCTACTGCGACTTGCACGTCACTTCCAAGGGTCATTCAAAACGTCTTGTTAAGCTACTGTAACCTCCACCACTTTTCCAAGGGGCATTTAAACCGTCTTGTTAAGCTACTGTGACCTGCACGTCTCTTCCAAGAGGCATTTAAACCGTCTTGGTAAGGTACTGCGACCTGCAACCTAATCCCAGGGCATTTAAACCCTCTTGTTAAGCTACTGCAACCTGCACGTCTCTAGCAAGTGGGATTTAAACTGTCATGTGAAGCTACTGCGACCTGCACGTCTCTTCCAAGGGGCATTTAAACCGTCTTGTTAAGCTACTGCGACGTGCACGTCTCTTCCAAGGGGCATTTAAACCTTCTTATTAAGCTACTGCGACCTGCACATCTCTTCCAAGGGCAATTTAAACTGTCTTGTTAAGCTAGTGCAACCTCCACCGCTCTTCCAAGTGGCATTTAAACCGTCTTGTTAAGCTACTGCGACCTGGACTTCTCTTCCAAGGGGCATTTAAACCGTCTTGTTAAGCTACTGCGACCTGCACGTCTCTTCCAAGGGACGTTTAAACCGTCTTGTTAAGCTACTGCGACCTTCACGTCTCTTCCAAGGGGCATTTAAACCGTCTTGTTAAGCTACTGCGACCTGCACGTCTCTTCCAAGGGACGTTTAAACCGTTTTGTTAAGCTACTACGACCTGCACGTCTCTTCCAAGGGGTATTTAAACTGTCTTGTTAAGCTACTGCGACCTCCCCCGCTCTTCCAAGGGGCATTTAAACCGTCTTTTTAAGCTACTGCGATCTGCACGTCTATTCCAAGGGGCATTTAAACCGACTTGTTAAGCTACTGCGACTTGCTCTACTCAACCAAAGAGTATTTAAACCGTCTTGTTAAGCTACTGCGACCTGCACATCTCTTCCAAGGGGCATTTAAACCATCTTGCTAAGCTACTGCGACCTCCACCGCTCTTCCAAGGGCATTTAAACCGTCTTGTTAAGCTACTGCGACCTGCACGTCTCTTCCAAGGGGCATTTAAACCGTCTTGTTAAGCTACTGCGAACTGCACGTCTCTTCCAAGGGGCATTTAAACCATCTTGTTAAGCTTCTGCGACCTGCAAGTCTCTTCCAAGGGGCATTTTAACCGTCTTGTTAAGCTACTGCGACCTTCACTTCTCTTCCAAGGGGCATTTAAACCGTCTTGTTAAGCTACTGTGACCTGCACGTCTCTACCAAAGGGCATTTAAATCGTCTTGTTAAGCTACTGCAACCTCCACTGCTCTTCCAAGGGGCATTTAATCCGCCTTGTTAAGCTACTGCGACCTGCAGGTCTCTTCCATGGGGCATTTAAACCGTCTTGTTAAGCTACTGCGTACTGCACGTGTCTTCCAAGGGGCATTTAAACTGTCTTGTTAAGCTACTGCGACCTCCACCGCTCTTCCAAGGGGCATTTAAACCGTCTTGTTAAGCTACTGCGACCTGTATGTCTCTTCCAAGGGGCATTTAAACCGTTTTCTCAAGCTACTGCGACCTGCACGTCTCTTCCAAGGGGCATTTAAACCGTCTTGGTAAGCTACTGCGACTTGCACGTCTCTTCAAAGGGGCATTTAAACCTTCTTGTTTAGATAACTGTAACCTTCACCACTTTTTCAAGGGGCATTTAAACCGTCTTGTTAAGCTACTGTGACCTACTTGTCTCTTCCAAGGGGCATTTAAACCGTCTTGTTAAGCTACTGGGACCTGCACGTCTCTTCCAAGGGGCATTTAAACCGTCTTGTTAAGCTGCTGCGACCTTCATGTCTCTTCCAACGGGCATTTAAACCGTCTTGTTAAGCTACTGCGACCTCCACCGCTCTACCAAAGGGCATTTAAACAATCTTGTTAAGCTACTGCGACCTGGTCTACTCTACCAGAGGGTATTTAAACCTTCTTGTTAAGCTACAGCGACCTGCATGTCTCTTCCAAGGGGCATTTAAACCATCTTGTTAAGCTACTGCGACCTCCACCGCTCTTCCAAGGGGCATTTAAACCGTCTTGTTAAGCTACTGCGACCTCCACCACTCTTCCAAAGGGCATTTTAACCATCTTTTTAAGCTACTGTGACCTGCACGTCTCTACCAAGGGGCATTTAAACCGACTTGTTAAGCTACTGCGACCTCCACTGCTCTTCCAAGGGGCATTTAATCCGTCTTGTTAAGCTACTGTTAACTGCACGTCTCTTCCAAGGGGCATTTAAACCGTCTTTTTAAGCTTCTGCGACCTGCACGTCTCTTCCAAGGGTCATTTAAACCGTCTTGTTAAGCTACTGAGAACTGCACGTCTCTTCCAAGGGGCATTTTAACAGTCTTGTTAAGCTTTTGCGACCTGCATGTCTCTTCCAAGGGGCATTTTAACCGTCGTCTTAAGCTACTGCGACCTTCACGTCTCATACAAGGGGCATTTAAGCTGCCTTGTTAAGCTATTACGACCTCCACCGCTCTTCCATGGTGCATTTAAACCGTTTTTTAAGCTACTGCGACCTCCACCGCTCTTCCAAAGGGCATTTTAAACGTCTTGTTAAGCTACTGTGACCTGCACGTCTCTACCAAGGGGCATTTAAACCGTCTTGTTAAGCTACTGCGACCTGCACGTCTCTTCCAAGGGGCATTTAAACCATCTTGTTAAGGTACTGCGACCTGCACGTCTCTTCCAAGGGGCATTTAAACTGTCTTGTTAAGCTACTGCGACCTCCACCGCTCTTCCAAGGTGCATTTAAGCCGTCTTGTTAAGCTACTGCGACTTGCACGTCTCTTCCAGGGGCCCTTAAACCGTCCTGCTAAGCTACTGTAACCTCCGCCACTTTTCCAAGGGGCATTTAAACCGTCTTGTTAAGCTACTTCGACATGCACGTCTCTTCCAAGGGGCATTTAAAGAGCTTTGTTAAGCTATTGCGATCTGCATGTCTCTTCCAAGGGGCATTTAAATCATCTTGTTAAGCTGCTGCGACCTGCATGTCTCTTCCAAGGGGCATTTAAACCATCTTGTTAAGCTACTTCGACCTCCACCGCACTTCCAAGGGGCATTTAAACCGTCTTTTTAAGCTACTTCGACCTGCACGTCTCTTCCAAGGGGCATTTAAACCGTCTTGTTAAGCTACTGCGACCTCCACCGCTCTTCCAAGGGGCATTTAAACCGTCTTGTTAAGCTACTGTGACCTGCACGTTTCTACCAAGGGGCATTTAAACCGACTTATTAAGCTACTGCGACCTGCATGTCTCTTCCAAGGGGCATTTAAACCATTTTCTCAAGCTACTGCGACCTGCACCTCTCTTCCAAGGGGCATTTAAACCGTCTTGGTAAGCTACTGCGACTTGCACGTCTCTTCAAAGGGGCATTTAAACCTTCTTGTTTAGATACTGTAACCTCCACCACTTTTTCAAGGGGCATTTAAACCGTCTTGTTAAGCTACTGCGACCTACATGTCTCTTCCAAGGGGCATTTAAACCGTCTTGTTAAGCTACTGGGACCTGCACGTTTCTTCCAAGGGGCATTTAAACCGTCTTGTTAAGCTACTGCGACCTGCATGTCTCTTCCAAGGGGCATTTAAACCGTTTTCTCAAGCTACTGCGACCTGCACGTCTCTTCCAAGGGGCATTTAAATCGTCTTGGTAAGCTACTGCGACTTGCACGTCTTTTCAAAGGGGCATTTAAACCTTCTTGTTTAGATACTGTAACCTCCACCACTTTTTCAAGGGGCATTTAAACCGTCTTGTTAAGCTACTGCGACCTACATGTCTCTTCCAAGGGGCATTTAAACCGTCTTGTTAAGCTACTGGGACCTGCACGTCTCTTCCAAGGGGCATTTAAACCGTCTTGTTAAGCTGCTGCGACCTTCATGTCTCTTCCAACGGGCATTTAAACCGTCTTGTTAAGCTACTGCGACCTCCACCGCTCTACCAAAGGGCATTTAAACAATCTTGTTAAGCTACTGCGACCTGCTCTACTCTACCAGAGGGTATTTAAACCTTCTTTTTAAGCTACAGCGACCTGCACGTCTCTTCCAAGGGGCATTTAAACCATCTTGTTAAGGTACTGCGACCTCCACCGCTCTTCCAAGGGGCATTTAAACCGTCTTGTTAAGCTACTGCGACCTCCACCGCTCTTCCAAAGGGCATTTTAACCATCTTTTTAAGCTACTGTGACCTGCACGTCTCTACCAAGGGGCATTTAAACCGTCTTGTTAAGCTACTGCGACCTCCACTGCTCTTCCAAGGGGCATTTAATCCGTCTTGTTAAGCTACTGTTAACTGCACGTCTCTTCCAAGGGGCATTTAAACCGTCTTTTTAAGCTTCTGCGACCTGCACGTCTCTTCCAAGGTGCATTTAAACCGTCTTGTTAAGCTACTGAGAACTGCACGTCTCTTCCAAGGGGCATTTTAACCGTCTTGTTAAGCTTTTGCGACCTGCATGTCTCTTCCAAGGGGCATTTTAACCGTCGTCTTAAGCTACTGCGACCTTCACGTCTCTTCCAAGGGGCATTTAAGCTGCCTTGTTAAGCTACTGCGACCTCCACCGCTCTTCCATGGGGCATTTAAACCGTTTTTTAAGCTACTGCGACCTCCACCGCTCTTCCAAAGGGCATTTCAAACGTCTTGTTAAGCTACTGTGACCTGCACGTCTCTACCAAGGGGCATTTAAACCGTCTTGTTAAGCTACTGCGACCTGCACGTCTCTTCCAAGGGGCATTTAAACCGTCTTGTTAAGGTACTGCGACCTGCACGTCTCTTCCAAGGGGCATTTAAACTGTCTTGTTAAGCTACTGCGACCTCCACCGCTCTTCCAAGGCGCATTTAAGCCGTCTTGTTAAGCTACTGCGACTTGCACGTCTCTTCCAGGGGCCCTTAAACCGTCCTGCTAAGCTACTGTAACCTCCGCCACTTTTCCAAGGGGCATTTAAACCGTCTTGTTAAGCTACTGCGACCTGCACGTCTCTTCCAAGGGGCATTTAAAGAGCTTTGTTAAGCTATTACGTTCTGCATGTCTCTTCCAAGGGGCATTTAAATCGTCTGGTTAAGCTGCTGCGACCTGCATGTCTCTTCCAAGGGGCATTTAAACCATCTTGTTAAGCTACTTCGACCTCCACCGCACTTCCAAGGGGCATTTAAACCGTCTTTTTAAGCTACTTCGACCTGCACGTCTCTTCCAAGGGGCATTTAAACCGTCTTGTTAAGCTACTGCGACCTCCACCGCTCTTCCAAGGGGCATTTAAACCGTCTTGTTAAGCTACTGCGACCTGCACGTCTCTTCCAAGTGGCATTTAAACCGTCTTGTTAAGCTACTGTGACCTGCACGTTTCTACCAAGGGGCATTTAAACTGACTTATTAAGCTACTGCGACCTGTACGTCTCTTGCAAGCGGCATTTGAACCGTCTTGTTAAGCTACTGCGACCTGCACGTCTCCTCCAAGAGGCATTTAAACCGTCTTGTTAAGCTACTGCTACCTGCACGTCTCTTCCAAGGGGCATTTAAACAGGCTTGTTAAGCTTCTGCGACCTGTACGTCTCTTCCAAGGGGCATTTAAACCGTCTTGTTAAGCTACTGCGATCTCCACCGCTCTGGCAAGGGGCATTTAAACCGTCTTGTTAAGCTACTGCGACCTGCACGTCTCTTCCACGGGGCATTTAAGCCGTCTTGTTAAGCTACTGCGACTTGCACGTCTCTTCCAAGGGGCACTTAAACCGTCTTGTTAAGCTACTGTAACCTCCATCACTTTTCCAAGGGGCATTTAAACCATCTTGTTAAGCTACTGCGACCTGCACGTCTCTTCCAAGGGGCATTTAAACCACCTTGTTAAGCTACTGCGACCTGCATGTCTCTTCCAATGGGCATTTAAATCATCTTGTTAAGCTGCTGCGACCTGCACGTCTCTTCCAAGTGGCATTTAATCCATCTTGTTAAGCTACTGCGACCTCCACCGCTCTTCCAAGGGGCATTTAAACCGTCTTGTTAAGCTACTGCGACCTCCAACGCTCTTCCAAAGGGCATTTTAACCATCTTCTTAAGCTACTGCGACCTTCACCGCTCTTCAAAGGGGCATTTAAACCGTCTTGTTAAGCTACTGCGACCTTGTCGTCTCTTACAAGGGGCATTTAAACCATCTTGTTAAGCTACTGCGACCTCAACCGCTCTACCAAGGGGCATTTAAACAGTCTTGTTAAGCTACTGCGACCTGCTCTACTCTACCAGAGGGTATTTAAACCGTCTTGTTAAGCTACAGCGACCTGCACGTCTCTTCCAAGGGGCATTTAAACCATCTTGTTAAGCTACTGCGACCTCCACCGCTCTTCCAAGGGGCATTTAAACCGTCTTGTTAAGCTACTGCGACCTCCACCGCTCTTCCAAAGGGCATTTTAACCATCTTTTTAAGCTACTGTGACCTGCACGTCTCTACCAAGGAGCATTTAAACCGTCTTGTTAAGCTACTGCGACCTCCACTGCTCTTCCAATTGGCATTTAATCCGTCTTGTTAAGCTACTGTTAACTGCACGTCTCTTCCAAGGGGCATTTAAACCGTCTTTTTAAGCTTCTGCGACCTGCACGTCTCTTCCAAGGGGCATTTAAACCGTCTTGTTAAGCTACTGCGAACTGCACGTCTCTTCCAAGGGGCATTTTAACCGTCTTGTTAAGCTTTTGCGACCTGCACGTCTCTTCCAAGGGGCATTTTAACCGTCGTGTTAAGCTACTGCGACCTTCACGTCTCTTCCAAGGGGCATTTAAGCTGCCTTGTTAACCTACTGCGACCTCCACCGCTCTTCCACGGGGCATTTAAACCGTTTTTTAAGCTACTGCGACCTCCACCGCTCTTCCAAAGGGCATTTTAACCGTCTTGTTAAGCTACTGTGACCTGCACGTCTCTACCAAGGGGCATTTAAACCGTCTTGCTAAGCTACTGCGACTTGCACGTCTCTTCCAAGGGGCATTTAAACCGTCCTGTTAAGCTACTGTGACCTGCACGTTTCTACCAAGGGGCATTTAAACCGACTTATTAAGCTACTGCGACCTGTACGTCTCTTGCAAGCAGCATTTAAACCGTCTTGTTAAGCTACTGCGATCTGCACGTCTCCTCCAAGAGGCATTTAAACCGTCTTGTTAAGCTACTGCTACCTGCACGTCTCTTCCAAGGGGCATTTAAACAGGCTTGTTAAGCTACTGCGACCTGTACGTCTCTTCCAAGGGGCATTTAAACCGTCTTGTTAAGCTACTGAGATCTCCACCGCTCTGGCAAGGGGCATTTAAACCGTCTTGTTAAGCTACTGCGACCTGCACGTCTCTTCCACGGGGCATTTAAGCCGTCTTGTTAAGCTTCTGCTACTTGCACGTCTCTTCCAAGGGTCATTTAAACCGTCTTGTTAAGCTACTGTAACCTCCACCACTTTTCCAAGGGGCATTTAAACCATCTTGTTAAGCTACTGCGACCTGCACGTCTCTTCCAAGGGGCATTTAATCCATCTTGTTAAGCTACTGCGACCTGCATGTCTCTTCCAATGGGCATTTAAATCATCTTGTTAAGCTGCTGCGACCTGCACGTCTCTTCCAAGTGGCATTTAAACCGTCTTCTTAAGCTACTGCGACCTCCACCGCTCTACCAAGGGGCATTTAAACAGTCTTGTTAAGCTACTGCGACCTGCTCTACTCTACCAGAGGGTATTTAAACCGTCTTGTTAAGCTACAGCGACCTGCACGTCTCTTCCAAGGGGCATTTAAACCATCTTGTTAAGCTACTGCGACCTCCACCGCTCTTCCAAGGGGCATTTAAACCGTCTTGTTAAGCTACTGAGACCTCCACCGCTCTTCCAAAGGGCATTTTAACCATCTTTTTATGCTACTGTGACCTGCACGTCTCTACCAAGGGGCATTTAAACCGTCTTGTTAAGCTACTGCGACCTCCACTGCTCTTCCAAGGGGCATTTAATCCGTCTTGTTAAGCTACTGTTAACTGCACGTCTCTTCCAAGGGGCATTTAAACCGTCTTGTTAAGCTTTTGCGACCTGCACGTCTCTTCCAAGGGGCATTTTAACCGTCGTGTTAAGCTACTGCGACCTTCACGTCTCTTCCAAGGGGCATTTAGGCTGCCTTGTTAAGCTACTGCGACCTTCACCGCTCTTCCATGGGGCATTTAAACCGTTTTTTAAGCTACTGCGACCTCCACCGCTCTTCCAAAGGGCATTTTAACCGTCTTGTTAAGCTACTGTGACCTGCACGTCTCTACCAAGGGGCATTTAAACCGTCTTGTTAAGCTACTGCGACCTGCACTTCTCTTCCAAGGGGCATTTAAGCCGTCTTGTTAAGCTACTGTGACTTGCACGTCTCTTCCAAGGGGCATTTAAACAGTCTTGTTAAGCTACTGCAACCTCCACCACCTTTCCAAGGGGCATTTAGGCTGCCTTGTTAAGCTACTGCGACCTCCACCGCTCTTCCATGGGGCATTTAAACCGTTTTTTAAGCTACTGCGACCTCCACCGCTCTTCCAAAGGGCATTTTAACCGTCTTGTTAAGCTACTGTGACCTGCACGTCTCTACCAAGGGGCATTTAAACCGTCTTGTTAAGCTACTGCGACCTGCACTTCTCTTCCAAGGGGCATTTAAGCCGTCTTGTTAAGCTACTGTGACTTGCACGTCTCTTCCAAGGGGCATTTAAACAGTCTTGTTAAGCTACTGCAACCTCCACCACTTTTCCAAGGGGCATTTAAACCATCTTGTTAAGCTACTGCGACCTGCACGTCTCTTCCAAGGGGCATTTAAACCGTCTTGCTAAGCTTCTGTGACCTGCACGTCTCTTGCAAGGGGCATTTAAACCATCTTGTTAAGCTACTGCGACCTGCATGTCTCTTCCAAGGGGCATTTAAACTGTCTTGTTAAGCTACTGCGAACTCCACAGCTCTGCCAAGGGGCATTTAAACCGTCTTGTTAAGGTACTGCGACCTGCACGTCTCTTCCAAGGGGCAATAAAACTGTCTTGTTAAGCTACTGCGACCTCCACCGCTCTTCCAAGGCGCATTTAAGCCGTCTTGTTAAGCTACTGCGACTTGCACATCTCTTCCAGGGGCCCTTGAACCGTCCTGTTAAGCTACTGTAACCTCCGCCACTTTTCCAAGAGGCATTTAAACCGTCTTGTTAAGCTACTGCGACCTGCACGTCTCTTCCAAGGGGCATTTAAAGAGCTTTGTTAAGCTATTGCGACCTGCATGTCTCTTCAAAGGGGCATTTAAATCGTCTTGTTAAGCTGCTGCGACCTGCATGTCTCTTCCAAGGGGCATTTAAACCATCTTGTTAAGCTACTTCGACCTCCACCGCACTTCCAAGGGGCATTTAAACTGTCTTTTTAAGCTACTGCGACGTGCACGTCTCTTCCAAGGGGCATTTACACCGTCTTGTTAAGCTACTGCGACCTCCACCGCTCTTCCAAGGGGCATTTAAACCGTCTTGTTAAGCTGCTGCGACCTGCACGTCTCTTCCAAGTGGCATTTAAACCGTCTTGTTAAGCTACTGCGACCTGCATGTCTCTTCCAAGTGGCATTTAAACCGTCTTGTTAAGCTACTGCGACCTGCAAGTCTCTTCCAAGGGGCATTTAAACCTTCTTATTAAGCTACTGCGACCTGCACGTCTCTTCCAAGGGGCATTTAAACCGTTTTGTTAAGCTACTGCGACCACGACCGCTCTTAAAATTGGCATTTAAACCGTCTTGTTAAGCTACTGCGACCTGCACGTCTCTACCAAGGGGAGTTTAAACCAACTTGTTAAGCTTCTGCGACCTGCACGTCTCTTCCAAGGGGCATTTAAACTGTCTTTATAAGCTACTGCGACCTCCACCGCTCTTCCAAGGGGCATTTAAACCGTCTTGTTAAGCTACTGAGACCTGCACGTCTCTTCCAAGGGGCATTTAAACCGTCTTTTTAAGCTAATGCGACCTGCATTTCTCTTCCAAGGGGCATTTAAACCGTCTTTTTAAGCTACTGCGACCTGCACGTCTCTTCCAAGGGTCATTTAAACCTTCTTATTAAGCTACTGCGTCCTGCTTGTCTCTTCCAAGGGGCATTTAAACAGTCTTGTTAAGCTACTGCGACCTGAACGTCTCTTCAAAGGGGCATTTAAACTGTCTTGTTAAGCTACTGCGACCTCCACCTCTCTTCCAGGGGGCATTTAAAACGTCTTGGTAACCTACTGCGACCTGCTCGTCTCTTCCAAGGGGCATTTAAACCCTCTTGTTAAGCTAGTGCGACCTGCACGTCTTTTCCAAGGCGCATTTAAACAGACTTTTTAAGCTACTGCCACTTGCACGTCTCTTCCAAGGGGCATTTAAACCGTCTTGTTAAGCTACTGTAACCTCCACCACTTTTCCAAGGGACATTTAAACAGTCTTGTTAAGCTAATGCGACCTGCACATCTCTTCCAACGGGCATTTAAACTGTCTTGTTAAGCTACTGCGACCTGTATGTCTCTTTCAAGGGGCATTTAAACCTTCTTATTAAGCTACTGTGACCTGCACATCTCTTCCAAGGGGCATTTAAACAGTCTTGTTAAGCTACTGCGAACTGCACTTCTCTTCCAAGGGGCATTTAAACCGTCTTGTTAAGCTACTGCGACCTGCACGTCTCTTCGAAGGGACACTTAAGCCGTCTTATTAAGCTAGTACGACCTGCACGTCTCTTCCAAGGGTCATTTAAACCTTCTTATTAAGCTACTGCGTCCTGCATGTCTCTTCCAAGGGGCATTTAAACTGTCTTGTTAAGCTACTGCGACGTCCACCGCTCTACCAAGGGGGATTTAAACCGTCTTGTTAAGCCACTGCGACCTGAACGTCTCTTCAAAGGGGCATTAAAACTGTCTTGTTAAGCTACTGCGACCTCCACCTCTCTTCCAGGGGGCATTTAAACCGTCTTGGTAACCTACTGCAACCTGCTCATCTCTTCCAAGGGGCATTTAAACCCTCTTGTTAAGCTAGTGCAACCTGCACGTCTTTTCCAAGGCGCATTTAAACCGTCTTTTTAAGCTACTGCCACTTGCACGTCTCTTCCAAGGGGCATTTAAACCGTCTTGTTAAGCTACTGCAACCTGAACGTCTCTTCCAAGGGGCATTTAAACCGTCTTGTTAAGTTACTGCGATCTCCACCGCTCTTCCAAAGGGCATTTTAACCATCTTGTTAAGCTTCTGTGACCTGCACGTCTCCACCAAGGGGCATTTAAACCGTTTTGCTAAGCTACTGCGACCTCCACTGCTCTTCCAAGGGGCATTTAATCCGTCTTTTTAAGCTAATGCGACCTGCATTTCTCTTCCAAGGGGCATTTAAACCGTATTGTTAAGCTACTGCGACCTGCACGTCTCTTCCAAGGGTCATTTAAACCTTCTTATTATGCTACTTCGTCCTGCATTTCTCTTCCAAGGGGCATTTAAACTGACTTGTTAAGCTACTGCGACGTCCACAGCTCTTCCAAGGGGCCTTTAAACTGTCTTATTAAGCTACTGCTACCTGCACGTCTCTTCAAAGGGGCATTTAAACTGTCTTGTTAAGCTACTGCGAACTCCACCTCTCTTCCAGGGGGCATTTAAACCGTCTTGATAACCTACTGCGACCTGCTCGTCTCTTCCAAGGCACATTTAAACCGTCTTTTTAAGCTACTGCCACTTGCACGTCTCTTCCAAGGGGCATTTAGCCCGTCTTGTTAAGCTACTGCGACCTGCACGTCTCTTCCAAGGGGCATTTAAAATGTCTTGTTAAGCTACTGCGACCTGCACCTCTCTTTCAAGGGGCATTTAAACCTTCTTATTAAACTACTGTGACCTGCACGTCTCTTCCAAGGGGCCTTTAAACTGTCTTGTTAAGTTACTGCGACCTCCACCGCTCTTCCAAGGGGCATTTAAACCGTCTTGTTAAGCTAGTGCGACCTGCACGTCTCTTCCAAGGGACATTTAAACAGTCTTATTAAGCTACTACGACCTGCACGTCTCTTCCAAGGGGTATTTAAACTGTCTTGTTAAGCTACTGCTTCCTGCACGGCTCTTCCAAGGGGCATTTAAACCGTCTTGTTAAGCTACTGCGACCTGCACGTCTCTTCCAAGGGGCATTTAAACCATCTTGTTAAGCTACTGCGACCTGCACGTCTCTTCCAAGGGGCATTTAAACCGTCTTGCTAAGCTACTGCGACTTGCACGTCTCTTCCAAGGGGCATTTAAACCGTCTTGTTAAGTTACTGTAACCTCCACCACTTTTCCAAGGGGCATTTAGACCGTCTTGTTAAGCTACTGCGACCTGCACGTCTCTTCCAAGGGGCATTTAAACTGTCTTGTTAAGCTACAGGGACCTGCACCTCTTTTTCAAGGGGCATTTAAACCTTCTTATTAAACTACTGTGACCTGCACATCTCTTCCAATGGGCCTTTAAACTGTCTTGTTAAGTTACTGCGACCTCCACCGCTCTTCCAAGGGGCATTTAAACCGTCTTGTTAAGCTAGTGCGACCTGCACGTCTCTTCCAAGGGGCATTTAAACCGTCTTATTAAGCTACTACGACCTGCACGTCTCTTCCAAGGGGTATTTAAACTGTCTTGTTAAGCTACTGCGACCTGCACGTCTCTTCCAAGGGGCATTTAAACTGTCTTGTTAAGCTACTGCGACCTGCACGTTTCTTCTAAGTGGCATTTAAACAATCTTGTTAAGCTACTGCGACCTGCACGTCTCTTGCAAGGGGCATTTAAACCGTCTTGCTAAGCTACTGCGACTTGCACGTCTCTTCCAAGGGGCATTTAAACCGTCTTGTTAAGCTACTGTAACCTCCACCACTTTTCCAAGGGGTCTTTTAATACATCTTGTTAAGCTACTGCGACCTGCACGTCTCTTCAAAGGGGCATTTAAACTGTCTTGTTAAGCTACTGCGACCTCCACCTCTCTTCCAGGGGGCATTTAAACCGTCTTGTTAACCTACTGCGACCTGCTCGTCTCTTCCAAGGGGCATTTAAACCCTCTTGTTAAGCTAGTGCGACCTGCACGTCTCTTCCAAGGCACATTTAAACCATCTTTTTAAACTACTACCACTTGCACGTCTCTTCCAAGGGGCATTTAAACTGTCTTGTTAAGTTACTGTAACCTCCACCACTTTTCCAAGGGGCATTTAGACCGTCTTGTTAAGCTACTGTGACCTGCACATCTCTTCCAAGGGGCCTTTAAGCTGTCTTGTTAAGTTACTGTGACCTCCACCGCTCTTCCAAGGGGCGTTTAAACCGTCTTGTTAAGCTAGTGCGACCTGCATGTCTCTTCCAAGGGGCATTTAAACCGTCTTGTTTAGCTACTGTAACCTCCACCACTTTTCCAAGGGGCATTCAAACCGTCTTGTTAAGCTACTGCGACCTGCACGTCTCTTCCAGGGGGCATTTAAACCGTCTTGTTAAGCTGCTGCGACCTGCATGTCTCTTCCAAGGGGCATTTAAACCGTCTTGTTAAGCTACTGCGACCTGCTCTACTGTACCAAAGGGTATTTAAACCATCTTTTTAAGCTACTGCGACCTGCACGTCTCTTCCAAGGGGCATTTAAACCGTCTAGTTAAGCTACTGCGACCTCCACCGCTCTTCCAAAGGGCATTTTAACCATCTTGTTAAGATACTGTGACCTGCACGTCTCTACCAATGGGCATTTAAACCGTCTTGTTAAGCTACTGCGACCTCCACTGCTCTTCCAAGGGGCATTTAATCCGTCTTGTTAAGCTACTGCTAACTGCACGTCTCTTCCAAGGGGCATTTAAACCGTCTTGTTAAGCTTCTGCGACCTGCACGTCTCTTCCAAGGGGCATTTAAAAAGTCTTGTTAAGCTACTGCGACCTTCCCGTCTCTTCCAAGGGGCATTTAAGCTGTCTTGTTAAGCTACTGCGACCTCCACCGCTCTTCCAAGGGGCATTTAAACCGTCTCTTTAAGCTACTGCGACCTCCACCGCTCTTCCAAAGGGCATTTTAACCGTCTTGTTAAGCTACTGTGACCTGCACGTCTCTACCAAGGGGCATTTAAACCGTCTTGTTAAGCTACTGCGACCTCCACTGCTCTTCCAAGGGGCATTTAATCCGTTTTGTTAAGCTACTGCTACATGCACGTCTCTTCCAAGGGGCATTTAAACTGTCTTGTTAAGCTACTGTGACATCCACCGCTTTTCCAAGGGGCATTTAAACCGTCTTGTTATGCTACTGCGACCTGCACTTCTCTTCCAAGGCACATTTAAACCGTCTTTTTAAGCTACTGCGACCTGCACTTGTCTTCCAAGGGGCATTCAAACGGTCATGTTAAGCTACTGTAACCTACACCACTTTTCCAAGGGGCATTTAAACCGTCTTTTTAAGCTACTGCGACTTGCACGTCACTTCCAAGGGGCATTCAAAACGTCTTGTTAAGCTACTGTAACCTCCACCACTTTTCCAAGGGGCATTTGAACCGTCTTGTTAAGCTACTCTGACCTGCACGTCTCTTCCAAGAGGCATTTAAACCGTCTTGGTAAGCTACTGCGACCTGCAAGCCTAATCCCAGGGCATTTAAACCCTCTTGTTAAGCTACTGCAACTTGCACGTCTCTACCAAGTGGGATTTAAACTGTCTTGTGAAGCTACTGCGACCTGCACGTCTCTTCCAAGGGGCATTTAAACCATCTTGTTAAGCTACTGCGACCTGCACGTCTCTTCCAAGGGGCATATAAACCTTCTTATTAAGCTACTGCGACCTGCACATGTCTTCCAAGGGTCATTTAAACTGTCTTGTTAAGCTACTGCAACCTCCACCGCTCTTCCAAGTGGCATTTAAACCGACTTGTTAAGCTACTGCGACCTGGACTTCTCTTCCAAGGGGCATTTAAACCGTCTTGTTAAGCTACTGCGACCTTCACATCTCTTCCAAGGGACGTATAAACCGTTTTGTTAAGCTACTACGACCTGCACGTCTCTTCCAAGGGGTATTTAAACTGTCTTGTTAAGCTACTGCGGCCTCCACTGCTCTTCCAAGGGGAATTTAAACCATCTTGTTAAGCTACTGCGACCTGCACGTCTCTTCAAAGGGGCATTTAAACCGTCTTGTTAAGCTACTGCGACCTGCACGTCTCTTCCAAGGGGCATTTAAACCGTCTTGTTAAGCTACTGCGACTTGCACGTCTCTTACAAGGGGCATTAAAACCGTCTTGTTAAGCTACTGTAACCTCCACCAGTTTGCCAAGGGACATTTAAACCGTCTTGTTAAGCTACTGCGACCTGCATGTCTCTTCCAAGGGGCATTTAAACTGTATTGTTAAGCTACTGCGACCTGCACCTCTCTTTCAAGGGGCATTTAAACCTTCTTATTAAACTACTGTGACCTGCACATCTCTTCCAAGGGGCCTTTAAACTGCCTTGTTAAGTTACTGCGACCTCCACCGCTCTTCCAAGGGGCATTTAAACCGTCTTGTTAAGCTAGTGCGACCTGCACGTCTCTTCCAAGGGGCATTTAAACCGTCTTGTTAAGCTACTGCAACCTGAACGTCTCTTCCAAGGGGCATTTAAACCGTCTTGTTAAGTTACTGCGATCTCCACCGCTCTTCCAAAGGGCATTTTAACCATCTTGTTAAGCTTCTGTGACCTGCACGTCTCCACCAAGGGGCATTTAAACCGTTTTGCTAAGCTACTGCGACCTCCACTGCTCTTCCAAGGGGCATTTAATCCGTCTTTTTAAGCTAATGCGACCTGCATTTCTCTTCCAAGGGGCATTTAAACCGTATTGTTAAGCTACTGCGACCTGCACGTCTCTTCCAAGGGTCATTTAAACCTTCTTATTATGCTACTTCGTCCTGCATTTCTCTTCCAAGGGGCATTTAAACTGACTTGTTAAGCTACTGCGACGTCCACAGCTCTTCCAAGGGGCCTTTAAACTGTCTTATTAAGCTACTGCGACCTGCACGTCTCTTCCAAGGGGCATTTAAAATGTCTTGTTAAGCTACTGCGACCTGCACCTCTCTTTCAAGGGGCATTTAAACCTTCTTATTAAACTACTGTGACCTGCACGTCTCTTCCAAGGGGCCTTTAAACTGTCTTGTTAAGTTACTGCGACCTCCACCGCTCTTCCAAGGGGCATTTAAACCGTCTTGTTAAGCTAGTGCGACCTGCACGTCTCTTCCAAGGGACATTTAAACAGTCTTATTAAGCTACTACGACCTGCACGTCTCTTCCAAGGGGTATTTAAACTGTCTTGTTAAGCTACTGCTTCCTGCACGTCTCTTCCAAGGGGCATTTAAACCGTCTTGTTAAGCTACTGCGACCTGCACGTCTCTTCCAAGGGGCATTTAAACCATCTTGTTAAGCTACTGCGACCTGCACGTCTCTTCCAAGGGGCATTTAAACCGTCTTGCTAAGCTACTGCGACTTGCACGTCTCTTCCAAGGGGCATTTAAACCGTCTTGTTAAGTTACTGTAACCTCCACCACTTTTCCAAGGGGCATTTAGACCGTCTTGTTAAGCTACTGCGACCTGCACGTCTCTTCCAAGGGGCATTTAAACTGTCTTGTTAAGCTACAGGGACCTGCACCTCTTTTTCAAGGGGCATTTAAACCTTCTTATTAAACTACTGTGACCTGCACATCTCTTCCAATGGGCCTTTAAACTGTCTTGTTAAGTTACTGCGACCTCCACCGCTCTTCCAAGGGGCATTTAAACCGTCTTGTTAAGCTAGTGCGACCTGCACGTCTCTTCCAAGGGGCATTTAAACCGTCTTATTAAGCTACTACGACCTGCACGTCTCTTCCAAGGGGTATTTAAACTGTCTTGTTAAGCTACTGCGACCTGCACGTCTCTTCCAAGGGGCATTTAAACTGTCTTGTTAAGCTACTGCGACCTGCACGTTTCTTCTAAGTGGCATTTAAACAATCTTGTTAAGCTACTGCGACCTGCACGTCTCTTGCAAGGGGCATTTAAACCGTCTTGCTAAGCTACTGCGACTTGCACGTCTCTTCCAAGGGGCATTTAAACCGTCTTGTTAAGCTACTGTAACCTCCACCACTTTTCCAAGGGGTCTTTTAATACATCTTGTTAAGCTACTGCGACCTGCACGTCTCTTCAAAGGGGCATTTAAACTGTCTTGTTAAGCTACTGCGACCTCCACCTCTCTTCCAGGGGGCATTTAAACCGTCTTGTTAACCTACTGCGACCTGCTCGTCTCTTCCAAGGGGCATTTAAACCCTCTTGTTAAGCTAGTGCGACCTGCACGTCTCTTCCAAGGCACATTTAAACCATCTTTTTAAACTACTACCACTTGCACGTCTCTTCCAAGGGGCATTTAAACTGTCTTGTTAAGTTACTGTAACCTCCACCACTTTTCCAAGGGGCATTTAGACCGTCTTGTTAAGCTACTGTGACCTGCACATCTCTTCCAAGGGGCCTTTAAGCTGTCTTGTTAAGTTACTGTGACCTCCACCGCTCTTCCAAGGGGCGTTTAAACCGTCTTGTTAAGCTAGTGCGACCTGCATGTCTCTTCCAAGGGGCATTTAAACCGTCTTGTTTAGCTACTGTAACCTCCACCACTTTTCCAAGGGGCATTCAAACCGTCTTGTTAAGCTACTGCGACCTGCACGTCTCTTCCAGGGGGCATTTAAACCGTCTTGTTAAGCTGCTGCGACCTGCATGTCTCTTCCAAGGGGCATTTAAACCGTCTTGTTAAGCTACTGCGACCTGCTCTACTGTACCAAAGGGTATTTAAACCATCTTTTTAAGCTACTGCGACCTGCACGTCTCTTCCAAGGGGCATTTAAACCGTCTAGTTAAGCTACTGCGACCTCCACCGCTCTTCCAAAGGGCATTTTAACCATCTTGTTAAGATACTGTGACCTGCACGTCTCTACCAAGGGGCATTTAAACCGTCTTGTTAAGCTACTGCGACCTCCACTGCTCTTCCAAGGGGCATTTAATCCGTCTTGTTAAGCTACTGCTAACTGCACGTCTCTTCCAAGGGGCATTTAAACCGTCTTGTTAAGCTTCTGCGACCTGCACGTCTCTTCCAAGGGGCATTTAAAAAGTCTTGTTAAGCTACTGCGACCTTCCCGTCTCTTCCAAGGGGCATTTAAGCTGTCTTGTTAAGCTACTGCGACCTCCACCGCTCTTCCAAGGGGCATTTAAACAGTCTCTTTAAGCTACTGCGACCTCCACCGCTCTTCCAAAGGGCATTTTAACCGTCTTGTTAAGCTACTGTGACCTGCACGTCTCTACCAAGGGGCATTTAAACCGTCTTGTTAAGCTACTGCGACCTCCACTGCTCTTCCAAGGGGCATTTAATCCGTTTTGTTAAGCTACTGCTACATGCACGTCTCTTCCAAGGGGCATTTAAACTGTCTTGTTAAGCTACTGTGACATCCACCGCTTTTCCAAGGGGCATTTAAACCGTCTTGTTATGCTACTGCGACCTGCACTTCTCTTCCAAGGCACATTTAAACCGTCTTTTTAAGCTACTGCGACCTGCACTTGTCTTCCAAGGGGCATTCAAACGGTCATGTTAAGCTACTGTAACCTACACCACTTTTCCAAGGGGCATTTAAACCGTCTTTTTAAGCTACTGCGACTTGCACGTCACTTCCAAGGGGCATTCAAAACGTCTTGTTAAGCTACTGTAACCTCCACCACTTTTCCAAGGGGCATTTGAACCGTCTTGTTAAGCTACTCTGACCTGCACGTCTCTTCCAAGAGGCATTTAAACCGTCTTGGTAAGCTACTGCGACCTGCAAGCCTAATCCCAGGGCATTTAAACCCTCTTGTTAAGCTACTGCAACTTGCACGTCTCTACCAAGTGGGATTTAAACTGTCTTGTGAAGCTACTGCGACCTGCACGTCTCTTCCAAGGGGCATTTAAACCATCTTGTTAAGCTACTGCGACCTGCACGTCTCTTCCAAGGGGCATATAAACCTTCTTATTAAGCTACTGCGACCTGCACATGTCTTCCAAGGGTCATTTAAACTGTCTTGTTAAGCTACTGCAACCTCCACCGCTCTTCCAAGTGGCATTTAAACCGTCTTGTTAAGCTACTGCGACCTGGACTTCTCTTCCAAGGGGCATTTAAACCGTCTTGTTAAGCTACTGCGACCTTCACATCTCTTCCAAGGGACGTATAAACCGTTTTGTTAAGCTACTACGACCTGCACGTCTCTTCCAAGGGGTATTTAAACTGTCTTGTTAAGCTACTGCGGCCTCCACTGCTCTTCCAAGGGGAATTTAAACCATCTTGTTAAGCTACTGCGACCTGCACGTCTCTTCAAAGGGGCATTTAAACCGTCTTGTTAAGCTACTGCGACCTGCACGTCTCTTCCAAGGGGCATTTAAACCGTCTTGTTAAGCTACTGCGACTTGCACGTCTCTTACAAGGGGCATTAAAACCGTCTTGTTAAGCTACTGTAACCTCCACCAGTTTGCCAAGGGACATTTAAACCGTCTTGTTAAGTACTGCGACCTGCATGTCTCTTCCAAGGGGCATTTAAACTGTATTGTTAAGCTACTGCGACCTGCACGTCTCTTTCAAGGGGCATTTAAACCTTCTTATTAAACTACTGTGACCTGCACATCTCTTCCAAGGGGCCTTTAAACTGCCTTGTTAAGTTACTGCGACCTCCACCGCTCTTCCAAGGGGCATTTAAACCGTCTTGTTAAGCTAGTGCGACCTGCACGTCTCTTCCAAGGGGCATTTAAACCGTCTTGTTAAGCTGCTGCGACCTGCACGTCTCTTCCAAGGGGCATTTAAACTGTCTTGTTAAGCTACTGCGACCTGACGTCTCTTCCAAGTGGCATTTAAACAATCTTGTTAAGCTACTGCGACCTGCACGTCTCTTGCAAGGGGCATTTAAACCGTATTGCTAAGCTACTGCGACTTGCACGTCTCTTCCAAGGGGCATTTAAACCGTCTTGTTAAGCTACTGTAACCTCCACCACTTTTCCAAGGGGTCTTTTAATATATCTTGTTAAGCTACTGCGACCTGCACGTCTCTTCAAAGGGGCATTTAAACTGTCTTGTTAAGCTACTGCGACCTCCACCTCTCTTCCAGGGGGCATTTAAACCGTCTTGTTAACCTACTGCGACCTGGACGTCTCTTCCAAGGGGCATTTAAACCCTCTTGTTAAGCTAGTGCGACCTGCACGTCTCTTCCAAGGCGCATTTAAACCGTCTTTTTAAACTACTGCCACTTGAACGTCTCTTCCAAGGGGCATTTAAACTGTCTTGTTAAGTTACTGTAACCTCCACCACTTTTCCAAGGGGCATTTAGACAGTCTTGTTAAGCTACTGCGACCTGCACATCTCTTCCAAGGGGCATTTAAACCGTCTTGTTAAGCTAATGCGACCTGCACGTCTCTACCAAGGGGCATTTAAACTGTCTTGTTAAGCTACTGCGACCTGCATGTCTCTTTCAAGGGGCATTTAAACCTTCTTATTAAGCTACTGTGACCTGCACATCTCTTCCAAGGGGCATTTAAACCGTCTTGTTAAGCTACTGCGACCTGCACTTCTCTTCCAAGGGGCATATAAACCGTCTTGTTAAGCTACTGCGACCTGCATGTCTCTTCGAAGGGACATTTAAGCCGTCTTATTAAGCTAGTACGACCTGCACGTCTCTTCCAAGGGTCATTTAAACCTTCTTATTAAGCAACTGCGTCCTGCACGTCTCTTCCAAGGGGCATTTAAACCGTCTTGTTAAGTTACTGCAATCTCCACCGCTCTTCCAAAGGGCATTTTAACCATCTTGTTAAGCTTCTGTGACCTGCACGTCTCCACCAAGGGGCATTTAAACTGTTTTGCTAAGCTACTGCGACCTCCACTGCTCTTCCAAGGGGCATTTAATCCGTCTTGTTAAGCTACTGCGAACTGCACTTCTCTTCCAAGGGGCATTTAAACCGTCTTGTTAAGCTACTGCGAACTGCACGTCTCTTCCAAGCGGCATTTAAACCGTCTTGTTAAGCTTTTGCTACCTGCACGTCTCTTCCAAGGGGCATTTTAACCGTCTTGTTAAGCTACTGCGACCTTATCTTCTCTTCCAAGGGGTATTTAAACTGTCTTGTTAAGCTACTGCAACCTCCACTGCTCTTCCAAGGGGCATTAAATCCGTCTTTTTAAGCTGCTGCAAACTGCACGTCTCTTCCATGGGGCATTTAAACCGTCTTGTTAAGCTACTGCGACCTGCACGTCTCTTCCAAGGGGCATTTAAACTGTCTTGTTAAGCTACTGCGACCACCACTGCTCTTCCAAGGGGCATTTAAACCGTCTTGTTAAGCTACTGCGACCTCCACCGCTCTTCCATGGGGCATTTAAACCGTCTCTTTAAGCTACTGCGACCTCCACCGCTCTTCCAAAGGGCATTTTAACCGTCTTGTTAAGCTACTGTGACCTGCACGTCTCTACCAAGGGGCATTTAAACCGTCTTGTTAAGCTACTGCGACCTCCACTGCTCTTCCAAGGGGCATTTAATCCGTTTTGTTAAGCTACTGCTACATGCACGTCTCTTCCAAGGGGCATTTAAACTGTCTTGTTAAGCTACTGTGACATCCACCGCTTTTCCAAGGGGCATTTAAACCGTCTTGTTAAGCTACTGCGACCTGCACTTCTCTTCCAAGGCACATTTAAACCGTCTTTTTAAGCTACTGCGACCTGCACTTCTCTTCCAAGGGGCATTCAAACGGTCATGTTAAGCTACTGTAACCTACACCACTTTTCCAAGGGGCATTTAAACCGTCTTTTTAAGCTACTGCGACTTGCACGTCACTTCCAAGGGGCATTCAAAACGTCTTGTTAAGCTACTGTAACCTCCACCACTTTTCCAAGGGGCATTTGAACCGTCTTGTTAAGCTACTGTGACCTGCACGTCTCTTCCAAGAGGCATTTAAACCGTCTTGGTAAGCTACTGCGACCTGCAAGCCTAATCCCAGGGCATTTAAACCCTCTTGTTAAGCTACTGCAACTTGCACGTCTCTACCAAGTGGGATTTAAACTGTCTTGTGAAGCTACTGCGACCTGCACGTCTCTTCCAAGGGGCATTTAAACCGTCTTGTTAAGCTACTGCGACCTGCACGTCTCTTCCAAGGGGCATTTAAACCTTCTTATTAAGCTACTGCGACCTGCACATGTCTTCCAAGGGTCATTTAAACTGTCTTGTTAAGCTACTGCAACCTCCACCGCTCTTCCAAGTGGCATTTAAACCGTCTTGTTAAGCTACTGCGACCTGGACTTCTCTTCCAAGGGGCATTTAAACCGTCTTATTAAGCTACTGCGACCTTCACGTCTCTTCCAAGGGACGTATAAACCGTTTTGTTAAGCTACTACGACCTGCACGTCTCTTCCAAGGGGTATTTAAACTGTCTTGTTAAGCTACTGCGGCCTCCACTGCTCTTCCAAGGGGAATTTAAACCATTTTGTTAAGCTACTGCGACCTGCACGTCTCTTCAAAGGGGCATTTAAACCGTCTTGTTAAGCTACTGCGACCTGCACGTCTCTTCCAAGGGGCATTTAAACCGTCTTGTTAAGCTACTGCGACTTGCACGTCTCTTACAAGGGGCATTAAAACCGTCTTGTTAAGCTACTGTAACCTCCACCAGTTTGCCAAGGGACATTTAAACCGTCTTGTTAAGCTACTGCGACCTGCATGTCTCTTCCAAGGGGCATTTAAACTGTCTTGTTAAGCTACTGCGACCTGCACCTCTCTTTCAAGGGGCATTTAAACCTTCTTATTAAACTACTGTGACCTGCACATCTCTTCCAAGGGGCCTTTAAACTGTCTTGTTAAGTTACTGCGACCTCCACCGCTCTTCCAAGGGGCATTTAAACCGTCTTGTTAAGCTAGTGCGACCTGCACGTCTCTTCCAAGGGGCATTTAAACCGTCTTGTTAAGCTGCTGCGACCTGCACGTCTCTTCCAAGGGGCATTTAAACTGTCTTGTTAAGCTACTGCGACCTGCACGTCTCTTGCAAGGGGCATTTAAACCGTATTGCTAAGCTACTGAGACTTGCACGTCTCTTCCAAGGGGCATTTAAACCGTCTTGTTAAGCTACTGTAACAGCCACCACTTTTCCAAGGGGTCTTTTAATACATCTTGTTAAGCTACTGCGACCTGCACGTCTCTTCAAAGGGGCATTTAAACTGTCTTGTTAAGCTACTGCGACCTCCACCTCTCTTCCAGGGGGCATTTAAACCGTCTTGTTAACCTACTGCGACCTGGACGTCTCTTCCAAGGGGCATTTAAACCCTCTTGTTAAGCTAGTGCGATCTGCACGTCTCTTCCAAGGCGCATTTAAACCGTCTTTTTAAACTACTGCCACTTGAACGTGTCTTCCAAGGGGCATTTAAACTGTCTTGTTAAGTTACTGTAACCTCCACCACTTTTCCAAGGGGCATTTAGACAGTCTTGTTAAGCTACTGCGACCTGCACATCTCTTCCAAGGGGCATTTAAACCGTCTTGTTAAGCTAATGCGACCTGCACGTCTCTACCAAGGGGCATTTAAACTGTCTTGTTAAGCTACTGCGACCTGCATGTCTCTTTCAAGGGGCATTTAAACCTTCTTATTAAGCTACTGTGACCTGCACATCTCTTCCAAGGGGCATTTAAACCGTCTTGTTAAGCTACTGCGACCTGCACTTCTCTTCCAAGGGGCATTTAAACCGTCTTGTTAAGCTACTGCGACCTGCATGTCTCTTCGAAGGGACATTTAAGCCGTCTTATTAAGCTAGTACGACCTGCACGTCTCTTCCAAGGGTCATTTAAACCTTCTTATTAAGCAACTGTGTCCTGCATGTCTCTTCCAAGGGACATTTAAACTGTCTTGTTAAGCTACTGCGACGTCCACCGCTCTACCAAGGGGGATTTAAACCGTCTTGTTAAGCCACTGCGACCTGAACGTCTCTTCAAAGGGGCATTTAAACTGTCTTGTTAAGCTACTGCGACCTCCACCTCTCTTCCAGGGGGCATTTAAACCATCTTGGTAACCTACTGCGACCTGCTCGTCTCTTCCAAGGGGCATTTAAACCCTCTTGTTAAGCTAGTGCAACCTGCACGTCTTTTCCAAGGCGCATTTAAACCATCTTTTTAAGCTACTGCCACTTGCACGTCTCTTCCAAGGGGCATTTAAACCGTCTTTTTAAGCTACTGCAACCTGCACGTCTCTTCCAAGGGGCATTTAAACCGTCTTGTTAAGTTACTGCGATCTCCACCGCTCTTCCAAAGGGCATTTTAACCATCTTGTTAAGCTTCTGTGACCTGCACGTCTCCACCAAGGGGCATTTAAACCGTTTTGCTAAGCTACTGCGACCTCCACTGCTCTTCCAAGGGGCATTTAATCCGTCTTGTTAAGCTACTGCGAACTGCACGTCTCTTCCAAGGGGCATTTAAACCGTCTTGTTAAGCTACTGCGAACTGCACGTCTCTTCCAAGCGGCATTTAAACCGTCTTGTTAAGCTTTTGCTACCTGCACTTCTCTTCCAAGGGGCATTTTAACCGTCTTGTTAAGCTACTGCGACCTTATCTTCTCTTCCAAGGGGTATTTAAACTGTCTTGTTAAGCTACTGCAACCTCCACTGCTCTTCCAAGGGGCATTAAATCCGTCTTGATAAGCTGCTGCAAACTGCACGTCTCTTCCATGGGGCATTTAAACCGTCTTGTTAAGCTACTGCGACCTGCACGTCTCTTCCAAGGGGCATTTAAACTGTCTTGTTAAGCTACTGCGACCACCACTGCTCTTCCAAGGGGCATTTAAACCGTCTTGTTAAGCTACTGCGACTTGCACGTCTCTACCAAGGGGCGTTTAAACCGTCTTGTTAAGCTTCTGCGATCTGCACGTCTCTTCCAAGGGGCATTTAAACTGTCTTTTTAAGCTACTGCTACCTCCACCGCTCTTCCAAGGGGCATTTAAACCGTCTTGTTAAGCTACTGAGACCTGCACTTCTCTTCCAAGGGGCATTTAAACCGTCTTTTTAAGCTAATGCGACCTGCATTTCTCTTCCAAGGGGCATTTAAACCGTATTGTTAAGCTACTGCGACCTGCACGTCTCTTCCAAGGGGCATTTAAACCGTCTTGTTAAGCTACTGCGACCTCCACCGCTCTTCAAAGGGGCATTTAAACCGTTTTTTAAGCTACTGCGACCTCCACCGCTCTTCCAAAGGGCATTTTAACCATCTTGTTAAGCTACTGTGACCTGCACGTCTCTACCAAGGGGCATTTAAACCGTCTTATTATGCTGCTGCGTCCTGCATTTCTCGTCCAAGGGGCATTTAAACTGACTTGTTAAGCTACTGCGACGTCCACAGCTCTTCCAAGGGGCCTTCAAACCGTCTTATTAAGCTACTGCGACCTGCACGTCTCTTCAAAGGGGCATTTAAACTGTCTTGTTAAGCTACTGCGACCTCCACCTCTCTTCCAGGGGGCATTTAAACCGTCTTGATAACCTACTGCGACCTGCTCGTCTCTTCCAAGGCGCATTTAAACCATCTTTTTAAGCTACTGCCACTTGCACGTCTCTTCCAAGGGGGATTTAAACCGTCTTGTTAAGTTACTGTAACCTCCACCACTTTTCCAAGGGGCATTTAGACCGTTTTGTTAAGCTACTGCGACCTGCACATCTCTTCCAAGGGGCATTTAAAATGTCTTGTTAAGCTACTGCGACCTGCACCTCTCTTTCAAGGGGCATTTAAACCTTCTTATTAAACTACTGTGACCTGCACGTCTTTTCGAAGGGGCCTTTAAACTGTCTTGTTAAGTTACTGCGACCTCCACCGCTCTTCCAAGGGACATTTAAACCGTCTTGTTAAGCTAGTGCGACCTGCACGTCTCATCCAAAGGGCATTTAAACAGTCTTATTAAGCTACTACAACCTGCACGTCTCTTCTAAGGGGTATTTAAACTGTCTTGTTAAGCTACTGCGACCTGCACGTCTCTTCCAAGGGGCATTTAAACCGTCTTGTTAAGCTACTGCGACCTGCACGTCTCTTCCAAGGGGCATTTAGACCGTCTTGGTAAGCTACTGCGACCTGCACGTCTCTTCCAAGGGGCATTTAAACTGTCTTGTTAAGCTACTGCGACCTGCAACTCTCTTTCAAGGGGCATTTAAACCTTCTTATTAAACTAACGTGACCTGCACATCTCTTCCAAGGGGCATTTAAACTGTCTTGTTAAGCTACTGCGACCTGCACGTCTCTTCCAAGTGGCATTTAAACAATCTTGTTAAGCTACTGCGACCTGCACGTCTCTTGCAAGGGGCATTTAAACCGTCTTGCTAAGCTACTGCGACTTGCACGTCTCTTCCAAGGGGCATTTAAACCGTCTTGTTAAGCTACTACGACCTGCACGTCTCTTCCAAGGGGTATTTAAACTGTCTTGTTAAGCTACTGCGACCTGCACGTCTCTTCCAAGGGGCATTTAAACTGTCTTGTTAAGCTACTGCGACCTGCACGTCTCTTCCAAGTGGCATTTAAACAATCTTGTTAAGCTACTGCGACCTGCACGTCTCTTGCAAGGGGCATTTAAACCGTCTTGCTAAGCTACTGCGACTTGCACGTCTCTTCCAAGGGGCATTTAAACCGTCTTGTTAAGCTACTGTTACCTCCACCACTTTTCCAAGGGGCATTTAAACCGTCTTGTTAAGCTAATGCGACCTGCATGTCTCTTCAAAGGGGCATTTAAACTGTCTTGTTAAGCTACTGCGACCTCCACCTCTCTTCCAGGGGGCATTTAAACCGTCTTGTTAACCTACTGCGACATGCTCGTCTCTTTCAAAGGGCATTTAAACCCTCTTTTTAAGCTAGTGCGACCTGCACGTCTCTTCCAAGGCGCATTTAAACCGTCTTTTTAAACTACTGCCACTTGCACGTCTCTTCCAAGGGGCATTTAAACTGTCTTGTTAAGTTACTGTAACCTCCACCACTTTTCCAAGGGGCATTTAGACCGTCTTGTTAAGTTACTGCGACCTCCACCGCTCTTCCAAGGGACATTTAAACCGTCTTGTTAAGCTAGTGCGACCTGCACGTCTCATCCAAAGGGCATTTAAACAGTCTTATTAAGCTACTACAACCTGCACGTCTCTTCTAAGGGGTATTTAAACTGTCTTGTTAAGCTACTGCGACCTGCACGTCTCTTCCAAGGGGCATTTAAACCGTCTTGTTAAGCTACTGCGACCTGCACGTCTCTTCCAAGGGGCATTTAGACCGTCTTGGTAAGCTACTGCGACCTGCACGTCTCTTCCAAGGGGCATTTAAACTGTCTTGTTAAGCTACTGCGACCTGCAACTCTCTTTCAAGGGGCATTTAAACCTTCTTATTAAACTAACGTGACCTGCACATCTCTTCCAAGGGGCATTTAAACTGTCTTGTTAAGCTACTGCGACCTGCACGTCTCTTCCAAGTGGCATTTAAACAATCTTGTTAAGCTACTGCGACCTGCACGTCTCTTGCAAGGGGCATTTAAACCGTCTTGCTAAGCTACTGCGACTTGCACGTCTCTTCCAAGGGGCATTTAAACCGTCTTGTTAAGCTACTACGACCTGCACGTCTCTTCCAAGGGGTATTTAAACTGTCTTGTTAAGCTACTGCGACCTGCACGTCTCTTCCAAGGGGCATTTAAACTGTCTTGTTAAGCTACTGCGACCTGCACGTCTCTTCCAAGTGGCATTTAAACAATCTTGTTAAGCTACTGCGACCTGCACGTCTCTTGCAAGGGGCATTTAAACCGTCTTGCTAAGCTACTGCGACTTGCACGTCTCTTCCAAGGGGCATTTAAACCGTCTTGTTAAGCTACTGTTACCTCCACCACTTTTCCAAGGGGCATTTAAACCGTCTTGTTAAGCTAATGCGACCTGCATGTCTCTTCAAAGGGGCATTTAAACTGTCTTGTTAAGCTACTGCGACCTCCACCTCTCTTCCAGGGGGCATTTAAACCGTCTTGTTAACCTACTGCGACATGCTCGTCTCTTTCAAAGGGCATTTAAACCCTCTTTTTAAGCTAGTGCGACCTGCACGTCTCTTCCAAGGCGCATTTAAACCGTCTTTTTAAACTACTGCCACTTGCACGTCTCTTCCAAGGGGCATTTAAACTGTCTTGTTAAGTTACTGTAACCTCCACCACTTTTCCAAGGGGCATTTAGACCGTCTTGTTAAGCTACTGCGACCTGCACGTCTCTTCCAAGGGGCATTTAAACTGTCTTGTTAAGCTACTGCGACCTGCACGTCTCTTTCAAGGGGCATTTAAACCTTCTTATTAAACTACTGTGACCTGCACATCTCTTCCAAGGGGCCTTTAAACGGTCTTGTTAAGTTACTGTGACCTCCACCGCTCTTCCAAGGGGCATTTAAACCGTCTTGTTAAGCTACTGCGACCTGCACGTCTCTTGCAAGGGGCATTTAAACCGTATTGCTAAGCTACTGAGACTTGCACGTCTCTTCCAAGGTGCATTTAAACCGTCTTGTTAAGCTACTGTAACCTCCACCACTTTTCCAAGGTGCATTTAAACCGTCTTTTTAAACTACTGCCACTTGCACGTCTCTTCCAAGGGGCATTTAAACTGTCTTGTTAAGTTACTGTAACCTCCACCACTTTTCCAAGGGGCATTTAGACAGTCTTGTTAAGCTACTGTGACCTGCAGGTCTCTACCAAGGGGCATTTAAACCGTCTTGTTAAGCTACTGCGACCTCCACTGCTCTTCCAACGGGCATTTAATCCGTCTTGTTAAGCTACTGCTACATGCACGTCTCTTCCAAGGGGCATTTAAACTGTCTTGTTAAGCTACTGTGACATCCACCGCTTTTCCAATGGGCATTTAAACCGTCTTGTTAAGCTACTGCGACCTGCACGTCTCTTCCAAGGCACATGTAAACCTTCTTTTTAACCTACTGCGACCTGCACTTCTCTTCCAAGGGGCATTCAAACGGTCATGTTAAGCTACTGTAACCTCCACCACTTTTCCAAGGGGTATATAAACCGTCTTTTTAAGCTACTGCGACTTGCACGTCACTTCCAAGGGGCATTCAAAACGTCTTGTTAAGCTACTGTAATCTCCACCATATTTTCCAAGGGGCATTTAAACCGTCTTGTTAAGCTACTGTGACCTGCACGTCTCTTCCAAGAGGCATTTAAACCGTCTTGGTAAGCTACTGCGACCTGCAAGCCTAATCCCAGGGCATTTAAACCCTCTTGTTAAGCTACTGCAACTTGCACGTCTCTACCAAGTGGGATTTAAACTGTCTTGTGAAGCTACTGCGACCTGCACGTCTCTTCCAAGGGGCATTTAAACCGTCTTGTTAAGCTACTGCGACCTCCACTGCTCTTCCAACGGGCATTTAATCCGTCTTGTTAAGCTACTGCTACATGCACGTCTCTTCCAAGGGCCATTTAAACTGTCTTGTTAAGCTACTGCAACCTCCACCGCTCTTCCAAGTGGCATTTAAACCGTCTTGTTAAGCTACTGCGACCTGGATTTCTCTTCCAAGGGGCATTTAAACCGTCTTGTTAAGCTACTGCGACCTGCACGTCTCTTCCAAGGGACGTATAAACCGTTTTGTTAAGCTACTACGACCTGCACGTCTCTTCCAAGGGGTATTTAAACTGTCTTGTTAAGCTACTGCGACCTCCGCCGCTCTTCCAAGGGGAATTTAAACCATCTTGTTAAGCTACTGCGACCTGCACGTCTCTTCAAAGGGGCATTTAAACCGTCTTGTTAAGCTACTGCGACCTGCACGTCTCTTCCAAGGGGAATTTAAACTGTCTTGTTAAGCTACTGCGACCTCCACCGCTCTTCCAAAGGGCATTTTAACCATCTTGTTAAGCTTCTGTGACCTGCACGTCTCTACCAAGGGGCATTTAAACCATCTTGTTAAGGTACTGCGACCTCCACTGCTCTTCCAAGGGGCATTTAATCCGTCTTGTTAAGCTACTGCGACCTGCACGTCTCTTCCAAGGGGCATTTAAACCGTCTTGTTAAGCTACTGCGAACTGCACGTCTCTTCCAAGGGGCATTTAAACCGTCTTGTTAAGCTTCTGCGACCTGCAAGTCTCTTCCAAGGGGCATTTTAACCGTCTTGTTAAGCTACTGCGACCTTCACTTCTCTTCCAAGGGGCATTTAAACTGTCTTGTTAAGCTACTGCGACCTCCACCGCTCTTCCAAGCGGCATTTAAACCGTCTTGTTAAGCTACTGCAACCTCCACTGCTCTTCCAAGGGGCATTTAAACCTTCTTCTTAAGCTACTGCGACCTGCACTTCTCTTCCAAGTGGCATTTAAACCGTCTTGTTAAGCTACTGCGACCTACACTTCTGTTCCAAGGGGCATTTAAACCGTCTTGTTAAGCTACTGCGACCTCCACCGCTCTTCCAAACGGCATTTTAACCATCTTGTTAAGCTACTGTGACCTGCACGTCTCTACCAAGGGGCATTTAAACCGTCTTGTTATACTACTGCGACCTCCACTGCTCTTCCAAGGGGCATTTATTCCGTCTTGTTAAGCTACTGTTAACTGCACGTCTCTTCCAAGGGACATTTAAACCGTCTTTTTAATCTTCTGCAACCTGCACGTCTCTTCCAAGGGGCATTTAAACCGTCTTGTTAAGCTACTGCGAACTGCACGTCTCTTTCAAGGGGCATTTTAACCGTCTTGTTAAGCTTTTGCGACCTGCACGTCTCTTCCAAGGGGCATTTTAACCGTCGTGTTAAGCTACTGCGACCTTCACGTCTCTTCCAAGGGGCATTTAAGCTGCCTTGTTAAGCTACTGCGACCTCCACCGCTCTTCCAAGGGGCATTTAAACCGTTTTTTAAGCTACTGCGACCTCCACCGCTCTTCCAAAGGGCATTTTAACCGTCTTGTTAAGCTACTGTGACCTGCACGTCTCTACCAAGGGGCATTTAAACCGTCTTGTTAAGCTACTGCGACCTGCATGTCTCTTCCAAGGGGCATTTAAGCCGTCTTGTTAAGCTACTGTGACTTGCACGTCTCTTCCAAGGGGCATTTAAACAGTCTTGTTAAGCTACTGCAACCTCCACCACTTTTCCAAGGGGCATTTAAACCGTCTTGTTAAGCTACTGCGACCTGGACGTCTCTTCCAAGGGGCATTTAAACCGTCTTGTTAAGCTACTGCGAACTGAACTTCTCTTTCAAGGGGCATTTAAACAGTCTTGAAAGCTTCTGTGACCTGCACGTCTCTTCCAAGGGGCATTTAAACCGTCTTGTTAAGCTACTGCGACCTGCATGTCTCTTCCAAGGGGCATTTAAACTGTCTTGTTAAGCTACTGCGACCTCCACAGCTCTGCCAAGGGGCATTTAAACCGTCTTGTTAAGGTACTGCGACCTGTACGTCTCTTCCAAGGTCATTTAAACCGTCTTGTTAAGCTACTGCGACCTCCACCGCTCTTCCAAGGCGCATTTAAGCCGTCTTGTTAAGCTACTGCGACTTGCACGTCTCTTCCAGGGGCCCTTAAACAGTCCTGTTAAGCTTCTGTAACCTCCGCCACTTTTCCAAGGGGCATTTAAACCGTCTTGTTAAGCTACTGCGACCTGCACGTCTCTTCCAAGGGGCATTTAAATCGTCTTGTTAAGCTGCTGCGACCTGCATGTCTCTTCCAAGGGGCATTTAAACCGTTTTATTAAGCTACTTCGACCTCCACCGCACTTCCAAGGGGCATTTAAACCGTCTTTTTAAGCTACTGCGACCTGCACGTCTCTTCCAAGGGGCATTTAAACCGTCTTGTTAAGCTACCGCGACCTCCACCGCTCTTCCAAGGGGCATTTAAACCGTCTTGTTAAGCTACTGCGACCTGCACGTCTCTTCCAAGTAGCATTTAAACCGTCTTGTTAAGCTACCTTGACCTGCACGTTTCTACCAAGGGGCATTTAAACCGACTTATTAAGCTACTGCGACCTGCACGTCTCTTCCAAGGGGCTTTTAAACTGTCTTGTTAAACTACTGCTACCTGCACGTCTCTTCCAAGGGGCATTTAAACCGTTTTGTTAAGCTACTGCGACCTGCAGGTCTCTTCCAAGGGGCATTTAAACAGGCTTGTTAAGCTACTGCGACCTCCACAGCTCTTCCAAGGGGCATTTAAACCGTCTTGTTAAGCTAGTGCGACCTGCACGTCTCTTCCAAGGGCCATTTAAACCGTCTTGGTAAGCTACTGCGACCTGCAAGCCTCTTCCAAGGGGCCTTTAAACCTTCTTGTTAAGCTACTGTAACCTCCACCCCTTTTCCAAGGTGCATATAAACCGTCTTGTTAAGCTACTGCGACCTGCACGTCTCTTCCAAGGGGCATTTAAAAAGCTTTGTTAAGCTACTGCGTCCTGCATGTCTGTTCCAAGGGGCATTTAAACCGTCTTTTTAAGCTACTGCGACCTGCACGTCTCTTCCAAGTGGCATTTAAACTGTCTTGTTAAGCTGCTGCGACATGCATGTCTCTTCCAAGGGGCATTTAAACAGTCTTGTTAAGCTACTGCGACCTCCACCGCACTTCCAAGGTGCATTTAAACCGTCTTGTTAAGCTACTGCGACCTGCACGTCTCTTTCAAGGGGCATTTAAACTGTCTTGTTAAGCTACTTCGACCTCCACCGCTCTTTCAAGGGAGATTTAAACCTTCTTTTTAAGATACTGCGACCAGCATGTCTATTCCAAGGGGCATTTAAACCGTCTTGTTAAGTTACTGCGACCTGCACGTCTCTTCCAAGGGGCATTTAAACAGTCTTATTAAGCTACTACGACCTGCAAGTCTCTTCCAATGGGCATTTAAACCGTCTTGTTAAGCTACTGCGACCTCCACCGCTCTTCCATGGGGGAATTTATACCGTCTTGTTAAGCTACTGGGACCTGCACGTCTCTTCCAAGGGGCATTTAAACAGTCTTATTAAGCTACAGCGACCTGCACGTCTCTTCCAATGGGCATTTAAACCGTCTTGTTAAGCTACTGCGACCTCCACCGCTCTTCCAAGGGGCATTTAAACCTTCTTGTTAAGCTACTGCGACCTGCACTTCTCTTCCAAGAGGCATTTAAACCATTTTGGTAAGCTACTGCGACCTGCAAGCCTATTCTAAGGGGCATTTAAACCCTCTTGTTAAGCTGCTGCGACCTGCATGTCTCTTGTAAGGGGCATTTAAACCGTCTTGTTAAGCTACTGCGACCTGCATGTCTCTTCCAAGGGGCATTTAAACCATCTTGTTAAGCTACTGCGACCTGCATGTCTCTTCTAAGGGGCATTTAAACCATCTTGTTAAGCTGCTGCGACCTGCATGTCTCTTGTAAGGGGCATTTAAACCGTCTTCTTAAGCTACTGCGACCTGCACGTCTTTTCCAAGGGGCATTTAAACCGTGTTGTTAAGCTTCTGCGACCTGCACGTCTCTTCCAAGGGGTATTTAAACCGTCTTGGTAAGCTACTGCGATCTGCATGTCTCTACCAAGAGGCATTTAAACCGTCTTGTTAAGCTACTGCGACCTGCAAGTCTCTTCCAAGGGGCATTTAAACAGGCTTGTTAAGCTACTGCGACCTGCATGTCTCTTCCAAGGGGCATTTAAACCATCTTGTTAAGCTACTGCGACCTCCACCGCTCTTCCAAGGGGCATTTAAACCATCTTGTTAAGCTACTGCGACCTGCATATCTCTTCCAAGTGATATTTAAACCGTCTAGTTAAGCTACTGCAACCTGCACGTCTCTTCCAAGGGGCATTTAAACCTTCTTGTTAAACTACTGTGACCTGCACGTGTTTTGCAAGGGGCATTTAAACCGTCTTGTTAAGCTACTGCAACCTCCACCGCTCTTCGAAGGTGCATTTAAACCATGTTGTTAAGCTACTGCGACCTGCACTTCTCTTCCAAGTGGCATTTAAACCGTCATGGTAAGCTACTGCGACCTGCAGGCCTCTTCTAAGGGGCATTTAAACCTTCTTGTTAAGCTACTGCGACTTGCACGTCTCTTGCAAGGGGCATTTAAACCGTCTTGTTAAGCTACTGCAACCTGCACGACTCTTCCAAGGGGCAATTAAACTGTCTTGGTAAGCTACTGCGACCTGCATGTCTATACCATGGGGCATTTAAACCGTCTTGTTAAGCTACTGCGACCTGCACGTCTCTTCCAAGGGACATTTAAACAGACTTGTTAAGCTGCTGCGTCCTGCATGTCTCTTCCAAGGGGCATTTAAACCGTCTTGTTAAGCTACTGCGGCCTCCACCACTCTTCCAAGGGGCATTTAAACCATCTTGTTAGGCTACTGCTACCTGCACGTCTGTTCCAAGTGCCATTTAAACCGTCTTGGTAAGCTACTGCGACCTGCAAGCCACTTCCAAGAGGCAATTAAACCGTCTTGTTAAGCTACTGCGACCTGCACGTCTCTTCCAAGGGGCATTTAAACCATCTTGTTAAGCTACTGCAACCTGCACTTCTCTTCCAAGGGGCATTTAAACCGTCTTGGTAAGCTACTGCGACCTCCACCGCTCTTCCAAGGGTCATTTAAACCGTCTTGTTATTCTACTGCGACCAGCACGTCTGTTCCAAGTGCCATTTAAACCGTCTTGGTAAGCTACTGCGACCTGCAAGCCTCTTCCAAGGTGCATTTAAACCATCTTGTTAAGCTACTGCGACCTGCACGTCTCTTCCAAGGGGCATTCAAACCGTCTTATTAAGCTACTGCGACCTCCACCTCTCTTCCAAGTGGCATTTAAACCGTTTTTTAAGCTACTACGACCTGCACGTCTCTTCCAAGGGGCATTTAACCCGTCTTCCTAAGCTACTGCGACCTGCACGTCTCTTCCAAGGGGCATTTACACCGTCTTATTAAGCTACTGTGACCTGCATGTCTCTTCCAAAGGGCATTAAAATTGTCTTGTTAAGCTAATGCGACCTCCACCGCTCTTCCAAAGGGCATTTAAACCGTCTTGTTAAGCTACTGCGACCTGCACGTCTCTTCCAAGGGGCATATAAACCATCTTGTTAAGCTACTGCGACCTACACGTCTCTTCCAAGGGGCATTTAAACCGTCTTGTTAAGCTACTGCGACTTGCACGTCTCTTCCAAGGGGCATTTAAACCTTCTTTTTAAGCTACTGTAACCTCCACCACTTTTCCAAGGGGCATTTAAACAGTCTTGTTAAGCTACTGCGACCTCCACTGCTCTTCCAAGGGGCATTTAATCCTTCTTGTTAAGCTACTGCTACATGCACGTCTCTTCCAAGGGGCATTTAAACTGTCTTGTTAAGCTACTGCGACCTCCATCGCTCTTCCAAGTGGCATTTAAACCTTCTTGTTAAGCTACTGCGACCTGCACTTCTCTTCCAAGGGGCATTTAAACCGTCTTGTTAAGCTACTGCGACCTCCACCGTTCTTCCAAAAGGCATTTAAACCGTCTTGTTAAGCTACTGCGACCTGCATGTCTCTTCCAAGGGGCAATTAAACCATCTTATTAATCTACTGCGACCTCCACCTCTTTTCCAAGGGGCATTTAAACCGTCTTGTTAAGCTACTGCGACCTGCACCTCTATTCCAAGGGGCATTTAAACCGTCTTGTTAAGCTACTGCGACCTCCACCGCTCTTCCAAGGGCCATTTAAACCGTCTTGTTAAGCTACTGCGACCTGCACGTCTCTTCCATGGGGCATTTAAACCATCTTGTTAAGCTACTGCGACCTGCTCGTCTCTTCCAAGGGGCAATTAAACCATCTTGTTAAGCTACTGGGACCTGCACGTCTCTTCCAAGGGGCATTTAAACCATCTTGTTAAGCTACTGCGACCTCCACCGCTCTTCCAAGGGGCATTTAAACCGTCTTGTTAAGCTACATTGACCTGCACTACTCTACCAAAGAACATTTAAACCGTTTGGTTATGCTACTGCGACCTGCACGTCTCTTCCAAGGGGCATTTAAACCGTCTTCTTAAGCTACTGCGACCTCCACCGCTCTTCCAAGGGGCATTTAAACCCTCTTGTTAAGCTACTGCGACCTGCACGTCTCTTCCAAGGAGCTTTTAAACCATCTTTTTAATCTACTGCGACCTCCACCGCTTTTCCAAGGGGCATTTAAACAGTCTTCTTAAGCTGCTGCGATCTGCAGGTCTGTATCAAGGGGCATTTCATCCGTTTTGTTAAGCTACTACGACCTCCACCGCTCTTCCAAGGGGCATTTAAACCGTCTTGTTACGCTACTGCGACCTGCACGTCTCTTCCAAGGGGCATTTAAATCGTCTTGTTAAGCTACTGCGACCTCTACCGCTTTTCAAAGGGGCATTTAAACCGTCTTGTTAAGCTACTGCGACCTGCATTACTCTACCAAAGGGTGTTTAAACCATCTTGTTAAGCTACTGCGACCTGCACGTCTCTTCCAAGGGGCATTTAAACGATCTTGTTAAGCTTATGCGACCTCCACCGCTTTTCCAAGGGGCATTTAAACCGTCTTGTTAAGCTACTGCGACCTCCACCGCTCTTCCAAGGGGCATTTAAACCGTCTTGTTAAGCTACTGCGACCTGCACGTCTCTTCCAAGGGGCATTTAAACCGTCTTGTTAAGCTACTGGGACCTGCACGTCTCTTCCAAGGGGCATTTAAACCGTCTTGTTAAGCTACTGCGACCTCCACCGCTATTCCAAGGGGCATTTAAACTGTCTTGTTAAGCTACTGTGACCTGCACTACTCTACCAAAGAATATTTAAACCGTTTGGTTCTGCTACTACGACCTGCACGCCTCTTCCAAGGGGCATTTAAACCGTCTTGTTAAGCTACTTCGACCTCCACCGCTCTTGCAAGGGGCATTTAAACCCTCTTGTTAAGCTACTGCGACCTGCACGTCTCTTTCAAGGAGCATTTAAACCATCTTTTTAATCTACTGCGACCTCCACCGCTTTTCCAAGGGGCATTTAAAATGTCTTGTTAAGCTACTGTGACCTGCACGGCTCTTCCAAGGGGCATTTAAACCGTCTTGTTAAGCTACTGTCACCTGCACTACTCTACCAAAGAATATTTAAACCGTTTTGTTATGCTACTGCGACCTGCACGTCTCTTCCAAGGGGCATTTAAACCGACTTGTTAAGCTACTGCGACCTGCACGTCTCTTCCAAGTAGCATTTAAACCATCTTTTTAATCTACTGCGACCTCCACCGCTTTTCCAAGGGGCATTTAAACCGTCTTGTTAAGCTACTGAGACCTGCACGTCTCTTCCAACGGGCATTTAAACAGTCTTGTTAATCTACTGCGACCTGCACGTCTCTTCCAAGGGGCATTTAAACCGTCTTGTTAAGCTGCTGCGATCTGCAGGTCTCTATCAAAGGGCATTTAATCCATTTTGTTAAGCTACTACGACCTCCACCTCTCTTCCAAGGGGCATTTAAACCGTCTTGTTAAGCTACTGCGACCTGCACGTCTCTTCCAAGGGGCATTTAAACCATCTTGTAAAGTTACTGCGACCTGTACGTTTCTTCCAAGCGGTATTTAAACCGTTTTGTTAAGCTACTGCCACCTGCACGTCTCTTCCAAGGGGCATTTAAACCTTCTTGTTAAGCTACTGCGACCTCCACTGCTTTTCAAAGGGGCATTTAAACCATCTTGTTAAGCTACTCCGACCTGCACGTCTCTTCCAAGGGGCATTTAAACCATCTTGTTAATCTACTGCGTCCTCCACCGCTCTGCCAAAGGGTATTTAAACCATCTTGTTAAGCTACTGTGAACTGCACGTCTCTACCAAGAGGCATTTAAACCATCTTGTTAAGCTTCTGCGACCTCCACTGCTCTTCCAAGGGCCATTTAATCCGTCTTGTTAAGCTACTGCGACCTGCACGTCTCTTCCAAGGGGCATTTAAACCGTCTTGATAAGCTACTGCGAACTGCACGTCTCTTCCAAGGGGCATTTAAACCGTCTTGTTAAGCTTTTGCGACCTGCACGTCTCTTCCAAGGGGCATTTAAACCGTCTTGTTAAGCTACTGCGACCTGCATGTCTCTTCCAAGGGGCATTTAAACTGTCTTGTTAAGCTACTGCGACCTCCACCGCTCTTCCAAGGGGCATTTAAACCGTCTTTTTAAGCTACTGCGAACTGCACGTCTCTTCCAAGGGGCATTTAAGCCGTCTTGTTAAGCAGTACAAGACGGCTTAAATGCCCCTTGGAAGAGCGACTGTTCCAAGGGGCATTTAAACCGTCTTGTTAAGCTACTGTAACCTCCACCACTTTTCCAAGGTGCATTTAAACCGTCTTGTTAAGCTACTGCGACCTGCACGTCTCTTCCAAGTGGCATTTAAAAAGCTTTGTTAAGCTACTGCGACCTGCATGTCTTTTCCAAGGGGCATTTAATCCGTCTTGTTAAGCTACTGCGCCCTGCACGTCTCTTCCAAGGGGCATTTAAACCGTCTTGTTAAGCCGCTGCGACCTGCATATCTCTTCCAAGGGACATTTAAACCGTCTTTTTAAGCTACTGCAACCTCCACCGCACTTCCTGGGGGCATTTAAACCGTCTTGTTAAGCTACTGCGACTAGTGTTGAGCCACCCCCGTAGTGTTCGAGTTCGGTTCAGTTCGTCGAACACCCGTGTGTTCGCCGAACTGTCCATCGAACTGTTCGTCGATCACCTTCGAACACCGTTAAAACCAATGGCAGGCAAACAAAAACACATAGAAACACATAGAAAAGACCGTCAAAGGTGTCCAAAAGCTGACAAACTGCTCAGAAGACATAACTAACACATGGAAAAGTGACAAGTACATATAGTCATGCGAAAAGAAAAGAGGTGGAGGAGTAAAAGGAGGGGGAGACACAGATATAGGCATGTCATGCCCTTCTAAAATCCAAAAAGTGAGAAGCCGACACGGCCAGTCCGTTCCTGCCCGTGCCACCTCCATGTCGCCGGGATTGTGCCAGAGCCGCGGTGGACCCTGACGGCCAGCCCCCCTCTCCCAATACTGGTGCCTGTCCGCTGGTGGGTCGAGCGAGCCCCCCTGTGGTGGAGGCAGCTCTAAGCTTTTTAATTTAAATTGTCTCTCTAATTTGAATGAATACACTTTAAATCCTTTTACAAGGATCTATTGGAGGGCAAGTCTCATGCCAGCAGCTACGTAATTCCAGCTCCAGTAGCGTCCACTAAAGCTGCTGCAGTTAAAAAGCTTTTATAAGGATCGAGCTCGGCTGTCGACCGCAAGGCATCCTACCGCCAGTCCCAGCCTCCTGATGCTCTTCACTGAGTATCCCGTGGTCCCGAAGCATTTCCTTTGAAAAAATTAAGTGTCCAAACTACAGGTGGTGTAGCTTGCTTAACAGCCGGGATAATCCTCTGACTAGCAGACACTGCTACTAGGCACAAAGTATTTCCTGGGCTAGATGCAGTTAAAAATTTGTAATTAGATACTCTCGTTGGATGCTGAGAAAGCATTCCATAGAGTCTCCTGGCACGCCATATATTATTCTCTTAAAAAGCTTGGGGTAGGGGTCTAGGGGACCCTTTTATAGCCAAAATCACGGCCCTGTATCGCAATACGTCACCTAGGCTGAAGATAAATGGAACTGTAGTAACCTGAGGGCTCGGTTGCTACAGAGGTATTGCACCTCACCCAGAGGTGTGATATCTCACTCTCAGGTAAGGATGGAGTGTGGATCAGGACCCGACACCTGCATGCATTACACCACATTGCCATGGGGCAGGGCGACCAATATGCTCCTGAGATGGGCACGACTGTCCCTGTCCCTGGCTGGAGTGGGGGGAGGGAACACTGAGGAAGGGGAACCCTGTAGTGCAGGAGCAGGGAGGAAGCAGTTCCTGGGTGCATTGAGAAGGGAGTATAAAAGGTGTGCACCATCTTAGTTCAGTGCAGAGAAGTCTGAGCAGAAGTGACAGGGAGCAGGGGCTCTGCAACAGAGTAACACAGTAACAGAGGCCCAGGCCTGGAAGAGGGAGAAGGAAGGAAGAGGAGCGGAGAAGGCTCCAGGAACGAGAAACGAAGGGATCCCAGGGGTGCGGACGGGCGAGTCGCCACCGCACGCCCGAATCCACCTGCGTGGAGGGGTCAGGCCAAAGGGGGAGACCGGTCCCCGAAACTAGTGGAGGCGGGAAACGACCCTCAGCTAGAAACCGGAGGCTGTGACATTTTATGTGGCACAGCCCCTTGCTACACCCGCTAGGAAAGCACCACATAGGGTCAGAGAAACTGGCGCCAAGTTTACCAAGAGGAGGCCTGAGGCAGCCGGACAGAAGGGTTGGTAAGAAAGGCCAGACAAAGGACACACAAAGGGGGTCCTGTGAAGCGCTCCAAAGTTATCTGGGAGTTGTCTGAGCCTCTCACCTGGTGAGCACAGTACGACGTGGGCAGCCGTTACCTGCAGAAGTGGTCTGCATAATAAGAACTGTGAGTAAAGGCCCTGGACTGCATCACTGACTCCGTGTCGTTACTGCTGCTGCCCTGCACCATCACCCCCATCCTCGGCATACACTGCCCTGAGGCTATACTCCTCCCGTGGGGAGTTGTGCTACGCTCTGCTGCACCCACAACACCAGCCTCAGCGGTCTGCCCTGCAGCGGCGGTTCACTCTGACCGCAATCCACGGGTGGCGTAGTCGGACGTTTAAACATCAAAACCACATAAATAGTTCCGCCACTGGTTTGACCGCGCTGAGCCACGGAACCGGGTCGCCGCCACGGAGACTACAACCACCAGCATCCACCAAAAAGGGTCCGGCTCTGGGTGTCCCAAGGCCCAGGGGGCGCATCAGAACATTTTCATCACCTTTCATAATCACCAATGGGACAAGGCAGGGATGTCCTCTGTCCCCTCTCTTATACATCCTAGTGACGGAGCACCTGCTCTCATCAATTTGCCATAACCCCAATATTAGGTGGATTGAGGTGGGAGGCACGGAGTACAAGTGCTCTCTATTTGCTGATGATGTCCTAGTATATATCACTCAATCACATATATTCATCCCTGCTGTTATGCTGAAATAGATCACTTTGTTACATGGTCAAATTTTAAAATCAATGCAGCGAAGTCTGAGGCCCTCGATGTCTCCCTCCCCAAATCCATACAGGATTCCATCCAGTCCAACTTTCCCTTTGCCTGGCCCTCACAGGGTATCAAATACTTAGGAATTCCTATTCATAGAGACCTCTCCCATCTATGTTATCTTAATTTTGGGCCCTTTATTGAACAACTCCATACAGACCACGGTAGGCACTTTAGAACTGTAAGATTCACTATGTGAACCACTAGTGTTTTGTGGAAAAGCACATGTACACTGTGTTCCAAATTATTATGCAAAAAGTGTTTAGGGGTGATAAGGGAAGAATTTGTATGTTTGTCAGTTAAACTCATTGATGGTGATGTGTGTCAGGGCTCTTTATATCACTGTAAGCAATTGCAGACACCTGTGCTAATTAGTTTGGCAGGTGTGTCCAATGAAAGGCAAGACTACTTAAGAAGGCTGTCCCACATTATTAAGCAGCCTACATTTTCTGCCAAAGTGGGAAAGAAAAAGGATGTGTCGGCTGCTGAGAAGCAAAAAATTGTGCAGTGTTTAGGTCAAGGCATGACTACAATCAACATTGTGCGATGATCAGGATGAAGTGTCTCGGCAATCAAGAAGTATGTAGCTGATTCACAGTACACACGTGTGCGTGCTGATAAGGGCAAATTGAGGACTCTTTACTACAGGCAATTACGTCAGGTTAAAAGAGCAGCGGCAAAAAAGCCTTGTCATAGCAGCAGACAAGTTTTTGAAGCTGCTGGTGCCTCCAACGTCCCCCGAACAACAAGATGCAGGGTCCTTCAGAGGTTTGCAGCTGTGCGTACGCCATCCTGTCGACCTCCTCTATCCACTGCACACAAGCAGAAACGGCTCCAGTGGGCCAAACAATACATGAAGATTGATTTCAAAACTGTTTTGTTCACGGATGAGTGCCATGCAACGCTCGATGGTCCAGATGGATGGAGTGGAGGATGGCTGGTTGATGGACACCCCACGCAAACACGGCTACAGCGCCAACAAGGAGGAGGTGGAGTAATGTTTTGGGCTGGAATCATGGGGAGAGAGATTGTCGGCCCCTTTAGGATCCCTGAAGGGGTAAAGATGAACTCCATAATGTATGTGGAGTTTCTCAAACAGCACTTCCTGCCATGGTTCATGAAGAAGAACCGTATATTCCACAGCAAGATCATTTTCATGCATGATAATGCACCGTCTCATGCTGCACATAACACATCTGCATCTCTGGCTGATATGGGCATAAAAGGGGACAAACTTATGGTGTGACCCCCATGCTCCCCTGACCTCTACCCCATTCAGAACCTCTGGAGCATCATCAAAAGGAGTGTCTATGATGGCGGGAGGCAGTTCACATCTAAGCAACAGCTCTGGGAGGGTATTCTGTCCTCATGCAAAACAATTGAAGCAGAAACCATCCAAAACCTGACAAATTCAATGGACGAGAGAGTTCAGAAGCTCCTTTCGAACAAGGGGTCCTATGTGCAAATGTAACATCGCCTAGAATAAAGTTTTGAGTTGAAAACTGTTTGATTTCGGTTTCTAATAACCTGCTAATGCTTATAATTTCAAAAATGACCATTTTTTTTCTCTTTATTAAAATGAAAAGGTTGATCGAAGAGTGTGGGGGATCTAAGAGTGTGGCAACCCAGTAGTCAGGATTACTTCGAATTCTGACAATCTGAGGGTCATGTTGCAGGTAGTGCAGCAAGAAGGCACTTATGTGTCTTGCGCATCTCGGAGCCCCAAAATTATTTTCCGGGCTAGATGCAGCTAAAAATTATTATTAATTTGAAAGCTGGTGGAGCTTAGTACAGATGGCCTAATAGAATCAGTACTGCACATTGCTACAAAGCCCAAATTATTTTCCAGCCAAGATACAGATAAACATGATTAGTAATTTTAAATCTGGTGGAGCTTAGTATAGATGGCCTAATAGAATCAGTACTGCACACTGCTACAAAGCCCAAATTATTTTCCAGCCAAGATACAGATAAACATGATTAGTAATTTTAAATCTGGTGGAGCTTAGTATAGATGGCCTAATAGAATCAGTACTGCACACTGCTACAAAGCCCAAATTATTTTCCAGCCAAGATACAGATAAACATGATTAGTAATTTGAAAGCTTAAAACGGTTGGTGAGGTGATTTTAACCAATCATCAAGCTTTTACTCTCCCCAGGATGACACAGGGGTAGAAAAGTCATTTTGGATCCATGATTTGTTCATCTTTATGAACGTGAGTCTGTCTACATTATCAGTGGAGAGCCGCGTGCGCTTATCTGTCAGCACACCACCAGCAGCGCTGAACACACGTTCAGACAGAACGCTGGCTGTGGGGCATGACAAGATCTCCAAGGCGTAAGTGGCTAGCTCCGGCCATTTATCCAGATTGGAAGCCCAAAAAGAGCAAGGGTCCAGTGACACAGTCATGCCTTCAATGTTTACTTGGAGATACTCCTGTACCATCGTCTCAAGGCGTTGACTATGTGTCAGACTTCTTGTCTCCTGTGGCCTTGCAAAGGACGGGCTAAAAAAGTGGTGAAATGATTCCGCAAAATTGATGTTACCAGCTGATACTGTGTTTCTGTTACGGTTTGAGTGCTGAACACTCGACGGTCCCATGGTTGGCAAGTTGGAACTGTGAGATTCACTACGTGCACCACTGGTGTTTTGTGGAAAAGCACATTAAGATTCTGCAACAGTCTCTGCTGATACTCCTGCATGCGTGCATCCCTTTCTATGGCAGGAATAATTTCTGCAAATTTACTTTTGTACCGGGGATCTAACAGTGTGGCAACCCAGTAGTCAGGATTATTTCTAATTCTCACAATTCGAGGGTCATGTTGCAGGTAGTGCAGCAAGAAGGCACTCATGTGTCTTGTGCATCCAGGAGCACCAAGTCCCTGTTGTGTTGGTGGCGAGGTAACAATCATGCTTCCTTCCTCTGTCCTCTCCCCCCAACCTCGCACAACAGAAATGTGATCAAGGTCTCCCTCATCTGATGAGTCTTCCATCAGTTCGTCCTCCACTTCTTCCTGGGCTCCTGCACCTTCCTCACTAGTTTGGCTGCTACCATGCGCCCTGGTAAAACCATCTCCCCCACCCTCACATGCCTGCCGCCTTGGTGCTGCCGACCGTCTGGACCTTGCAGATGTTAGCCCTTCCGCATACAACTCCTCCTCCTCTACTTCCTCCACCTCCTCTTGTGCCACCACCTGACTCCGAATTCTGTTTAACATGTGCTCCAGCATGTAAATCACCGGAATAGTCATGCTGATAATGGCATCGTCAGCACTAAACATCTTCGTCGCCATTTCAAAACTGTGCAGAAGGGTGCATAGGTCCCTGATCTGAGACCACTCCTCCAGCGTGATTTGCCCCACCTCTGGATCTCGTTGGCCCACGCTATACGTCAGAACGTATTGCACCAGGGCTTGTCGGTGCTGCCACAGTCGCTGCAACATGTGCAGAGTTGAATTCCACCGGGTAGGCACATCGCATTTTAGCCGGTGAAGTGGCAGGCCCAACGACTTCTGTAGAGATGTAAGTCGCTGAGCTGCGGGATGCGAACGGCGGAAGTGAGCACACAGCGACCGTGCCCTCTGCAGAAGGCCATCTAGTCCGGGATAGTGGGCTAAAAATTGCTGGACAACCAGGTTCAACACATGAGCAATACAAGGCACGTGTGTGACATTGCCCCGGCGAAGGGCCGAACCCAGGTTTGCAGCATTGTCACACACGGCCTTCCCTGGTTTCAGGTCCAGTGGAGACAACCATTCATGAAATTGGTTCTCCAGAGCTGACCACAACTCCTCAGCTGTGTGACTCACATTTCCCAGACATTTCAAAGTAAAAACCGCCTGATGACGTTGAGCCCTACTGCCAGCATAGTAAGGAGGACCTTACTATGTGGACCCAGGCAACTATAGGCCGGTGAGTCTGACTTCTATACCAGGAAAGATCTTTGAACAAATTATTAAACAACATGTATGTAAGTACATGGATAAGAATGAAGTGATTAACCAGAGTCAGCATGGGTTTGTAACTAACAAGTCATGTCAGACTAACTTAATTTCCTTCTATGACAGAATCACTGACTGGGTGGATCAGGGAAATGCTGTAGATATAGTATATCTTGACTTCAGCAAAGCATTTGACAAAGTATCTCACACCATCCTTATTGAAAAAATGACCAAGTATGCAATGGACCAGGCAACTGTTAGGTGGATTCATAACTGGCTTAGTGATCGGACTCAAAGGGTGGTTGTAAATGGCTTCACATCCAGCTGGATGAATGTCTCAAGTGGGGTACCACAGGGCTCCGTCCTGGGACCTGTATTGTTCAACATCTTTATCAATGATTTAGATGAAGGAATTGAGGGTAAACTGATTAAATTTGCTGATGACACAAAGCTAGGAGGGATAGCTAATACTAGAAAAGAGAGAGAGGGGATTCAAAAAGACCTAAATAAACTGGAGCAGCAAACAACAGAATGGTTTTTAACAGGGAAAAATGCAAAGTACTACATCTGGGCAATAAAAATGAAAAAAGCATATACAGAATGGGAGGAATAGAGCTAAGCAACAGTACATGTGAAAAAGACTTAGGTATACTAATAGATCATAGACTGAACATGAGTCAACAGTGTGATGCAGCAGCAAAAAAGGCAAATACAATTCTGGGATGTATTAACAGAAGCATACAGTCTAGATCACGTGAAGTCATTATCGGTCTTTACTCCTCTTTGGTCAGACCTCATCTGGAATACTGTGTACAGTTTTGGGCACCACATTTTAAAAAAGACATAGACAAACTGGAGCAAGTTCAGAGAAGAGTGACCAGAATGGTGACTGGTCTGCAAACTATGTCCTATGAGGAACGGTTGCAGGATTTGGAAATGTTTAGCTTGCAAAAAAGAAGACTGAGAGGAGACTTAATAGCTGTCTACAAATATGTCAAGGGCTGTCACATTGTAGAAGGATCATCTTTATTCTCATTTGCACAAGGAAAGACTAGAAGCAATGGGATGAAACTAAATGGGAGGAGACACAGATTAGATATTAGAAAAAACTTTTTGACATTTAGGGTGATTAATGAGTGGAACAGGCTGCCACGAGAGGTGGTGAGTTCCCCTTCAATGGACGTCTTCAAACAGAGGCTGGACAGACATCTGTCTGAGATGATTTAGTGAATCCTGCTTTGAGCAGGGGGTTGGACCAGATGACCCAGGAGGTCCCTTCCAACTCTACCATTCTATGATTCTATGAGGTGTGCAGGATCCCTGTTAGAAAGCTTGTGGCATGACCAGACAGGCTTTGGGTGCAGGTGGAGGACCGAGAGGAGGTTGAGGAGGCAGAAGCAGTGGAGGAACTTTGAGATAAAGAGGATTGACGCACAACTCGTGGGGACGGCAAGACTTGGACAGCAACCCCTTGTCCTGCTGTCACCATAGTTACCCAGTGCCCAGTCAGCGACATGTAACGCCCCTGTCCATGCCTACTCGTCCAAGTGTCTGTGGTGAAATGCACCCTGTCATACACAGAGTTTCTCAAAGAAGCGGTGATGTTGTGTGCGACATGCTGGTGGAGCGCAGGCACACCTTTCCTTGAGAAGTAGTGCCGACTGGGCATCTGGTACTGGGGCACTACGACGGACATAAGGTCTCGAAAATCCTCTGTGTCCACCAGGCGGAAAGGCAGCATTTCTGTAGCCAAGAGCTTGCAGATGGTGAAATTCAACCTCTTAGCTTTCTCATGGCTAGGAGGAAATGGTCTTTTACTTGTCCACATCTGAGGGACCGAGGGCTGGCTGTTGTGCTTAGACGGGGTTGATAAGGTTGTCACCGGCAAACTGCCGGTCTGTGAGGAAGATGCAGGCGGACATGTTAGGTTGCCTTGATCCAAAGGTGGTGCTATCGATGTCGGACAGCGCTCAACACCAGCTGGTGTTACCACCTCCAAAGAAAATGATGACCTGCCAATCACGCTGGCTGTTGCGGGTAAAGAGGTGGCAGGTCTGCGTCCCAAAACAGGTGTGACTGCTGTCCCCCCAGTCACAGAGGATGAAGAGGCCGCGGATGCACAAGATGTGGCAGACGGTGGTTGGCCCGGCCGGCTAGGCCGCATTGTAGCACACTGAGCTTCCCACTGCAACTTATGCTTCATGTCCATGTGCCGGTTCATGCATGAAGTACTCAAACTATGTATTTTTTGGCCTCTACTTAGCTTTTGCTGAGAAATGTTACAGATAACACGAGTTGGGTCATCTTTATCGATCTGAAAAAATGCCCAGGCTATGCAAGGCTTAGCACCCATGCGTCCTGAAGAGCCACCACGACTTGTGGTGAGAGGCAGAGTTGTGTTTGAGGATGCAGTTGTTGACGTGCTTCCAGTACTACGTCTCTGTCCAGGAAGGCGCAACCTGACCTCGTCGTCACTAGCATTCTCCTCCACCTCCTCTGCTGACCTCATCTCTTGGCTGACTGTGGGTTGACAGTAAGTGGGATCTCCAACCTCATCATCATCACCCTGTGCGTTATCACACCCGTCGTCCTCAGAGCCAACCTGTTCCTGCCCTGACAAAAAACTAAAGTTGTCGCTCCAATCAGGTATTTGAGTCTCATCATCGTCTTCCTCATTGTCTCCACCAACAGGAGTTACAGTTTGGGAATGAGGGTCTACATTATGGTCAGAACCTTCTGCGTCTGGTGCTGGATCCGACTCATAAAGATTCTGGGCATCAGTGCAGATCATTTCCTCGTCTGGATTCACAGAAGCGCTGGAGCCGACCTCTGATTCCCAGGCTATAGTATGAGTAAACAGCTCTGCAGACTCAACCATCTGTTCTACCTCATACTCAGACGGGCAGCTGGAGATTTGGGAGCTGTGAGGAAGCAAGTGCGATTGGGGTGACACCTCTGAGGACTGGAGTATTTGTGATGTTGAAGTTGATGTGGAGGAGAGCCCACTTAAAGGAGCACTTGATATCCGTTGAAGCACCTGCTGTTTTTGTGCCTCATCTGGAATTTGTAGCGATTGGCGTGGCCATAAGAAAGGGATCTTATCACATTGTCCGCTAAAGAAGTAGACATTTTAGTTTGGCTGGAAGATGGTCTTTCTTCTGCAGATGTTACTGTTGCTTTAACACCTACCCCATGGACACAACCTTTTTCCCCTTCCCAACATGCCTATTCCCCTTTCCACCAGCAGCAGGCCTTTTTCCACTCATTTTGGTGGTTAACTAATTCATAACTCTGGAGTTGTTTGCACAAAAAAACAATGGATGGGAACCGAGCAGAGCTGAGTGGCGAAACTGTGGTATTAGGCCAAAACTATTGGCTGGGTTAGATGCAGAAAAAAATTATATTCAATTTGCAACCTGATGGAGGTCAGTATAGATGGACTAATAGACCAAGTCCCACACACTGATAGAAGCCCAAATATTTTTTCAGAGCTAGATGCAGAAAAAAATTATATTCAATTTGCAACCTGGTGGAGGTCAGTATAGATGGACTAATAGAACAAGTCCCACACACGGCTAGAAGCCCAAATATTTTTTCAGAGCTAGATGCAGATAAAAATTATTTTTAATTTGCAACCTGATGGAGGTCAGTATAGATGGACTAATAGACCAAATCCCACACACTGCTAGAAGCCCAAATATTTTTTCAGAGCTAGATGCAGAAAAAAATTATATTAAATTTGCAACCTGGTGGAGGTCAGTATAGATGGACTAATAGAACAAGTCCCACACACTGCTAGAAGCCCAAATATTTTTTTAGCGCTAGATGCAGAAAAAAATGATATTCAATTTGCAACCTGGTGGAGGTCAGTATAGATGGACTAATAGACCAAGTCCCACACACTGCTAGAAGCCCAAATATTTTTTCAGAGCTAGATGCAGATAAAAATTATTTTTAATTTGCAACCTGATGGAGGTCTGTATAGATGGACTAATAGAACAAGTCCCACACACTGCTAGAAGCCCAAATATTTTTTCAGAGCTAGATGCAGAAAAAAATTATATTCAATTTGCAACCTGGTGGAGGTCAGTAGAGATGGACTAATAGACCAAGTCCCACACACTGCTAGAAGCCCAAATATTTTTTCAGAGCTAGATGCAGAAAAAAATTATATTGAATTTGCAACCTGATGGGGGTCAGTATAGATGGACTAATAGAACAAGTCCCACACACTGCTAGAAGCCCAAATATTTTTTCAGAGCTAGATGCAGATAAAAATTATTTTTAATTTGCAACCTGATGGAGGTCAGTATAGATGGACTAATAGAACAAGTCCCACACACTGCTAGAAGCCCAAATATTTTTTCAGAGCTAGATGCAGATAAAAATTATTTTTAATTTACAACCTGATGGAGGTCAGTATAGATGGACTAATAGACCAAGTCTCACACACTGCTAGAAGCCCAAATATTTTTTCAGAGCTAGATGCAGATAAAAATTATTTTTAATTTGCAACCTGATGGAGGTCAGTATAGATGGACTAATAGAACAAGTCCCACACACTGCTAGAAGCCCAAATATTTTTTCAGAGCTAGATGCAGAAAAAAATTATATTCAATTTGCAACCTGATGGAGGTCAGTACAGATGTACTAATAGAACAAGTCCCACACACTGCTAGAAGCCCAAATATTTTTTCAGAGCTAGATGCAGAAAAAAATTATATTCAGTTTTCAACCTGGTGGAGGTCAGTATAGATGGACTAGTAGAACAAGTCCCACACACTGCTAGAAGCCCAAATATTTTTTCAGAGCTAGATGCAGATAAAAATTATTTTTAATTTGCAACCTGATGGAGGTCAGCATAGATGGACTAATAGAACAAGTCCCACACACTGCTAGAAGCCCAAATATTTTTTCAGAGCTAGATGCAGAAAAAAATTATTTTTAATTTGCAACCTGATGGAGGTCAGTATAGATGGACTAATAGAACAAGTCCCACACACTGCTAGAAGCCCAAATATTTTTTCAGAGCTAGATGCAGAAAAAAATTATATTCAATTTGCAACCTGGTGGAGGTCAGTATAGATGGACTAATAGAACAAGTCCCACACACTGCTAGAAGCCCAAATATTTTTTCAGAGCTAGATGCAAAAAAAAATTGTATTCACTTTGCAACCTGATGGAGGTCAGTATAGATGGACTAATAGAATGATGCTATGCCCAAAAGGTTTTACTTCACTAGGTACAGTAAAAAAATTGGTATTCTATACACAGGTGGTGTAGCTTGCAACACAGATAGGCTACTCCACTGACTAACACACTCTGCAATAGGCCAAAAAGGAATAGATTTGCTAGATTTAGCCAAATGCTGCGAAAAAAACAGTGGTGCCGTCTAACACGCAGCTGCAGCAGTGAGAAAATGGTGGCGAAGGGGAAAATGGCTGGGTCTTATAGGGCAAGGACATGTGACATACACTGCCAATGACACATGCCCTTGCTTGTGTGAAAAAAAGCACTTCGCTCCGTGTGTGCGCTGCTGATAGGCTGACAGACTGCACCTCCCCACTGTAAATGCGGGAAAGAGAAAAAAAAATGGAGATCTTCATTATTCCTGCAGAGATCCATCCCCTGCCCCTCCCCCCGCCCCGCTGTACACTCAAACTGCGTATTAACATTCATTTTCATCATTACTGAAAAAAAAATCCTGTTATGATTTTGGTGCACGAACAGTTATCGAACATAACCTCGAACAGCCGAATTTTTTTCAAATCGTTCGTGTTCGCCGAACGGCTCAAAATCCGCCCAAAACAGCTTGAATTTGAGATTGGCGAACAGTTCGAGTCGAACAACGCTCATCTCTAACAGCGAACTACACGTCTCTTTCAAGGGGCATTTAAACCGTCTTGTTAAGCTACTGCGACCTGCACGTCTCTTCCAATGGGCATTTAAACCGTTTTGTTAAGCTACTACGACCTCCACCGCTCTTCCAAGGGGCATTTAGACAGCCTTGTTAAGCTACTGCGACGTGCACGTCTCTTCCAAGTGGCATTTCAACCGTCTTGTTAAGCTACAGTGACCTGCACGTTTCTACCAAGGGACATTTAAACCGTCTCATTAAGCTACTGCGACCTGCACGTCTCTTGCAAGGGGCATTTAAACAGTCTTGTTAAGCTACTGCGACCTGCACGTCTCTTCCAAGGGGCATTTAAACCATTGTGTTAAGCTGCTGCGACCTCCACCGCTCTTCCAAGGGGCATTTAAACCGTCTTGTTAAGCTACTGCGACCTGCACGTCTCTTCCAAGGAGCATTTAAACCATCTTTTTAATCTACTGCGACCTCCACCGCTTTTCCAAGGCGCATTTAAACCGTCTTGTTAAGCTACTGCGAACTGCATGTCTCATGCAAGGGGCATTTAAACCGTCTTGTTAAGCTACTGCGACCTCCACCGACCTTCCAAGGGGCATTTAAACCGTCTTGTTAAGCTACTGCGACCTGCACGTCTCTTCCAAGGGGCATTTAAACCGTCTTGTTAAGCTGCTGCGACCTGCAAGTCTCTATCAAGGGGCATTTAATCCGTTTTGTTAAGCTACTACGACCTGCACGTCTCTTCCAAGGGGCATTTAAACCGTCTTGTTAAGCTACTGCGACCTCAGCCGCTCTTCCAAGGGGCATTTAAACCGTCTTGTTAAGCTACTTCGACCTGCACGTCTCTTCCAAGGGGCATGTAAACCATCTTGTTAAGCTACTGCGACCTGCACGTTTCTTCTAAGGGGCATTTAAACCGTCTTGTTAAGCTACTGCGACCTGCACGTCTCTTGCAAGGGGTATTTAAACCGTTTTGTTAAGCTACTGCGACCTGCTCGTCTCTTCCAAGGGGCATTTAAACCGTGTTGATAAGCTACTGCGACCTCCACCGCTTTTCAAAGGGGCATTTAAACCATCTTCTTAAGCTACTGGGACCTTCACGTCTCTTCCAAGTGGCATTTAAACCGTCTTATTAAGCTACTGTGACCTGCACGTCTCTTCAAAGGGGCATTTAAACCGTCTTGTTTAGGTACTGCGACCTGCACGTCTCTACCAAGGGGCATTTAAACTGTCTTTTTAATCTACTGCGACATGCACGTCTCTTCCAAGGGGCAATTAAACCGTCTTGTTAAGCTACTGCGACCTGCACGTCTCTACCAAGGGGCATTTAAACCATCTTGTTAAGCTACTGCGACCTCCACCGCTCTTCCAAAGGGCATTTTAACCGTCTTGTTAAGCTACTGTGACCTGCACGTCTCTACCAAGAGGCATTTAAACCGTCTTGTTAAGCTACTGCGACCTCCACTGATCTTCCAAGTGCCATTTAAACCGTCTTGTTAAGCTACTGCGACCTGCACGTCTCTTCCAAGGGGCATTTAAACCGTCTTGTTAAGCTACTGCGAACTGCACGTCTCTACCAAGGGGCATTTAAACCATCTTGTTAAGCTACTGTGACGTGCATGTCTCTTCCAAGGGGCATTTAAACTGTCTTGTTAAGCTACTGCGACCTCCACTGCTCTGCCAAGGGGCATTTAAACCGTCTTGTTAAGCTACTGCGACCTGCACGTCTCTTGCAAGGGGCATTTAAACTGTCTTGTTAAGCTACTGCGACCTCCAACGCTCTTCCAAGGGGCATTTAAACCGTCTTTTTAACCTACTGCGAACTGCACGTCTCTTCCAAGGGGCATTTAAACCATCTTGTTATGCTACTGCGACCTGCACGTCTCTTCCAAGGGGCATTTAAGCCGTCTTGTTAAGCTACTGCGACATGCACGTCTCTTCCAAGGGGCATTTAAACCATCTTGTTAAGCTACTGTAACCTCCACCACTTTTCCAAGGGGCATTTAAACCGTTTTGTTAAGGTACTGCGACCTGCATGTCTCTTCCAAGGGGCATTTAATCCGTCTTGTTAAGCTACTGTGCCCTGCACGTCTCTTCCAAGGGGCATTTAAACCGTCTTGTTAAGCTGCTGCGACCTGCATGTCTCTTCCAAGGGACATTTAAACCGTCTTGTTAAGCTACTGCGACCTCCACCGCACTTCCAAGGGGCATTTAAACTGTCTTGTTAAGCTACTGCGACCTGCACGTCTCTTTCAAGGGGCATTTAAACTGTCTTGTTAAGCTACTGCGACCTCCACCGCTCTTCCAAGGGGCATTTAAACCGTCTTTTTAAGCTACTGTGACCTGCACGTCTCTTCCAATGGGCATTTAAACCGTCTTGTTAAGCTACTGCGACCTCCACCGCTCTTCCAAGAGTCATTTAAACAATCTTGTTAAGCTACTGTGACCTGCACTACTCTACCAAAGGGTATTTAAACCATCTTGTTAAGCTACTGCGACCTCCACCGCTCTTCCAAGGGGCATTTAAACCGTCTTGTTAAGCTACTGCGACCTGCACGTCTCTTCCAAGGAGCATTTAAACCATCTTTTTAATCTACTGCGACCTTCACGGCTTTTCCAAGGGGCATTTACACGGTCTTGTTAAGCTACCGCGACCTGCACGTCTCTTGCAAGGAGCATTTAAACCGTCTTGTTAAGCTACTGCGACGTCCACCGCTCTTCCAAGGGGCATTTAAACCGACTTGTTAAGCTACTGCGACCTGCACGTCTCTTCCAAGGGGCATTTAAACCGTCTTTTTAAGCTACTGTGACCTGCACGTCTCTTCCAATGGGCATTTAAACCGTCTTGTTAAGCTACTGCGACCTCCACCGCTCTTCCAAGAGTCATTTAAACAGTCTTGTTAAGCTACTGTGACCTGCACTACTCTACCAAAGGGTATTTAAACCATCTTGTTAAGCTACTGCGACCTCCACCGCTCTTCCAAGGGGCATTTAAACCGTCTTGTTAAGCTACTGCGACCTGCACGTCTCTTCCAAGGAGCATTTAAACCATCTTTTTAATCTACTGCGACCTTCACGGCTTTTCCAAGGGGCATTTACACGGTCTTGTTAAGCTACCGCGACCTGCACGTCTCTTGCAAGGGGCATTTAAACCGTCTTGTTAAGCTACTGCGACGTCCACCGCTCTTCCAAGGGGCATTTAAACTGACTTGTTAAGCTACTGCGACCTGCACGTCTCTTCCATGGGGCATTTAAACCATCTTGTTAAGCTACTGCGACCTGCACGTCTCTTCCAAGGGGCATTTAAACCGTCTTGTTAAGCTACTGCGACCTGCACGTCTCTTCCAACGGGCATTTAAACAGTCTTGCTAAGCTACTGCCACCTGCACGTCTCTTCCAAGGGGCATTTAAACCGTCTTGTTAAGCTGCTGCGACCTCCAGGTCTCTATCAAGGGGCATTTAATCCATTTTGTTAAGCTACTACGACATCCACCGCTCTTCCAAGGGGCATTTAAACCATCTTGTTAAGCTACTGCGACCTGCACGTCTCTTCCAAGGGGCATTTAAACCGTCTTGAAAAGCTACTGCGACCTGCACGTTTCTTCCAAGGGACATTTAAACCGTCTTGCTAAGCTACTGCGACCTGCACGTCTCTTGCAAGGGGTATTTAAACCGTTTTGTTAAGTTACTGCGACCTGCACGTCTCTTCCAAAGGGCATTTAAACCGTCTTGTTAAGCTACTGCGACCTCCACCGCTTTTCAAAGGGGTATTTAAACCATCTTCTTAAGCTACTGGGACCTGCACGTCTCTTCCAAGGAGCATTTAAACGGTCTTATTAAGCTACTGTGACCTGCACGTCTCTTCCAAGGGGCATTTGAACCGTCTTGTTTTGCTACTGCAACCTGCACGTCTCCACCAAGGGGCATTTAAACTTTCTTGTTAATCTACTGCGACCTGCACGTCTCTTCCAAGGGTCATTTAAACCATCTTGTTAAGCTACTGCGACCTCCACCGCTCTTCCAAAGGGCATTTTAACCGTTTTGTTAAGCTACTGTGACCTCCACTACTCTTCCAAGGGGTATTTAAACCGTCTTGTTAAGCTTTTGCGAACTGCACGTCTCTTCCAAGGGGCATTTAAACTGTCTTGTTAAGCTACTGCGACCTCCACAGCTCTGCCAAGGGGCATTTAAACCGTCTTGTTAAGCTACTGCGACCTGCACGTCTCTTCCAAGGGGCATTTAAACTGTCTTGTTAAGCTATTGCCAACTCCACCGCTCTTCCAAGGGGCATTTAAACCGTCTTTTTAAGCTACTGCGTGCTGCACGTCTCTTCTAAGGGGCATTTAAACCATCTTGTTAAGCTACTGCGATCTGCACGTCTCTTCCAAGGGGCATTTAAGCCGTCTTGTTAAGTTACTGCGACTTGTACGTCTCTTCAAGGGGCATTTAAACCATCTTGTTAAGCTACTGTAACCTCCACCACTTTTCCAAGGGGCATTTAAACCGTCTTGTTAAGCTACTGTGACCTGCACGTCTCTTCCAAGGGGCATTTAATAAGCTTTGTTAAGCTACTGCTACCTGCATGTCTCTTCCAAGGGGCATTTAATCCGTCTTGTTAAGCTACTGCTCCCTGCAAGTCTCTTCAAAGGGGCATTTAAAGCGTCTTGTTAAGCTGCTGCGACCTGCATGTCTCTTCCAAGGGACATTTAAACCGTCTTGTTAAGCTACTGCGACCTCCACCGCACTTCCAAGGGGCATTTAAACCGTTTTGTTAAGCTACTGCGACCTGCGCGTCTTTTTCAAGGGGCATTTAAACTGTCTTGTTAAGCTACTGCGACCTCCACCGCTCTTCCAAGGGGTATTTAAACCGTCTTGTTAATCTACTGCGACCTGCACGTCTCTTCCAAGTGGCATTTAAACCGTCTAGTTAAGCTACTCTTACCTGCACGTTTCTACCAAGGGGCATTTAAACCGTCTCATTAAGCTACTGCGACCTGCACGTCTCTTGCAAGGGGCATTTAAACAGTCTTGTTAATCTACTGCGACCTGCATGTCTCTTCCAAGGGGCATTTAAACCGTCTTGTTAAGCTGCTACGTCCTGCAGGTCTTTACCAAGGGGCATTTATTCCTTTTTGTTAAGCTACTGCGACCTGCATGTCTCTTCCAAGGGGCATTTAAACCGTCTTGTTAAGCTACTGGGTCCTGCACGTCTCTTCCAATGGGCATTTAAACCGTCTTGTTAAGCTACTGCGACCTCCACCGCTATTCCAAGGGGCATTTAAACCGTCTTGTTAAGCTACTGTGACCTGCATGTCTCTTCCAAGGGGCATTTAAACCGTCTTGTTAAGCTACTGGGACCTGCACGTCTCTTCCAAGGGGCATTTAAACCGTCTTGTTAAGCTACTGTGACCTGCACTACTCTACCAAAGGGTATTTAAACAGTCTTGTTAAGCTACTGCGACCTGCACGTCTCTTCCAAGGGGCATTTAAACCGTCTTGTTAAGATACTGCGACCTGCACGTCTCTTCCAAGGGGCATTTAAACCGTCTTGTTAAGCTACTGCGACCTGCACGTCTCTTTCAAGGGGCATTTAAACCGTCTTGTTAAGCTACTGGGACCTGCACGTCTCTTCCAAGGGGCATTTAAACCATCTTGTTAAGCTACTGCGACCTCCACCGCTATTCCAAGGGGCATTTAAACCGTCTTGTTAAGCTACTGCGACCTCCATCGCTCTTCCAAGGGGCATTTAAACCGCCTTGTTAAGCTACTGCGACCTGCACGTCTCTTCCATGGGGCATTTAAACCGTCTTGTTAAGCTACTGTGACCTGCACTACTGTACCAAAGGGTATTTAAACCGTCTTGTTAAGCTGCTGCGACCTGCAGGTCTCTATCAAGGGGCATTAAATCCGTTTTGTTAAGCTACTACGACCTCCACCGCTCTTCCAATGGGCATTTAAACCGTCTTTTTAAGCTACTGCGACCTGCACGTCTCTTCCAAGGGGCATTTAAACCGTCTTGTAAAGCTACTGCGACCTGCACGTTTCTTCCAAGGGGCATTTAAACCTTCTTGTTAAGCTACTGCGACCTGCACGTCTCTTGCAAGGGGAATTTAAACCGTTTTGTTAAGCTACTGCGACCTGCACGTCTCTTCCAAGGGGCATTTTAACCGTCTTGTTAAGCTACTGCGACCTCCACAGCTTTTCAAAGGGGCATTTAAACCATCTTGTTAAGCTACTGGGACTAGAGATGAGCGTTGTTCTACTCGAACTGTTCGCCAATCTCAAATTCGAGCTGTTTTGGGCGGTGTTCGAGCCGGTCGGCGAACACGAACAATTTGAGAAAAATTCGGCTGTTCGAGGTTATCTTCGATAACTGTTCGTGCACCAAAATCATAACTGGATTTTTTCTCAGTAATGATGAAAATTAATGTTAATACGCAGTTTGAGTGTACAGCGGGGCGGGGGGAGGGTCAGGGGATGGATCTCTGCAGGAACAATGAAGATCTCCATTTTTTTTTCTCTTTCCCGCATTTGCAGTGGGGAGGTGCAATCTGTCAGCCTATCAGCAGCGCACACACGGAGCGAAGTGCTTTTTTTCACACAAGCAAGGGCATGTGTGATTGGCAGTGTATGTCACATGTCCTTGCCCTATAAGACCAAGCCATTTTCCCCGTCGCCACCATTTTCTCACTGCTGCAGCTGCGTGTTAGACGGCACCGCTGTTGCTGTGTGCGCTATACCTTGTTAATTTCAAGCCAATTTTCGCACAAATATACAGATAGCTTGGGAGTAGGGAATAGTTGTGATTGCAGTCCTTTTAAGGACTAGGTTACAGCATTTCCTACGACTTTTATCAAGCAGGTCTGTGCTCTTAAATAGATAGATTGTGGGAGTAAAGACTAATTGTAATTGGAGTCCTTTTCAGGACTAGGTTACATCAGTTCCTATCAGTTTTTGCCAGGCAGGTCTGTGCCAGTGCCGTGCAAGTTTTTTTCACAGCATTTGGCTGAATCTAGCAAAGCTAATCCTTTTTGGCCTATTGCAGAGTGTGTTAGTCAGTGGAGTAGCCTATCTGTGTTGCAAGATATACCACCTGTGTATAGAATACCAATTTTTTTACTGCACCTAGTGAAGTAAAATCTTTTGGGCATAGCATCATTCTATTAGTCCATCTATACTGACCTCCATCAGGTTGCAAATTAAAAATAATTTTTTTCTGCATCTAGCTCTGAAAAAATATTTGGGCTTCTAGCAGTGTGTGGGACTTGTTCTATTAATCCATCTATACTGACCTCCATCAGGTTGCAAACTGAATATAATTTTTTTCTGCATCTAGCTCTGAAAAAATATTTGGGCTTCTAGCAGTGTGTGGGACTTGGTCTATTAGTCCATCTATACTGACCTCCATCAGGTTGCAAATTAAAAATAATTTTTTTCTTCATTTAGCTCTGAAAAAATATTTGGGCTTCTAGCAGTGTGTGGGACTTGTTCTATTAGTCCTTCTATACTGACCTCCAGCAGGTTGCAAATTGAATATAATTTTTTTCTGCATCTAGCTCTGAAAAAATATTTGGGCTTCTAGCGGTGTGTGGGACTTGGTCTATTAGTCCATCTATACTGACCTCCATCAGGTTGCAAATTAAAAATAATTTTTTTCTGCATCTAGCTCTGAAAAAATATTTGGGCTTCTAGCAGTGTGTGGGACTTGGTCTATTAGTCCATCTATACTGACCTCCATCAGGTTGCAAATTAAAAATAATTTTTTTCTTCATTTATCTCTGAAAAAATATTTGGGCTTCTAGCAGTGTGTGGGACTTGTTCTATTAGTCCTTCTATACTGACCTCCAACAGGTTGCAAATTGAATATAATTTTTTTCTGCATCTAGCTCTGAAAAAATATTTGGGCTTCTAGCGGTGTGTGGAACTTGGTCTATTAGTCCATCTATACTGACCTCCATCAGGTTGCAAATTAAAAATAATTTTTTTCTGCATCTAGCTCTGAAAAAATATTTGGGCTTCTAGCAGTGTGTGGGACTTGGTCTATTAGTCCATCTATACTGACCTCCATCAGGTTGCAAATTGAATAAAAAAATTTTCTGCATCTAGCTCTGAAAAAATATTTGGGCTTCTAGCGGTGTGTGGGAATTGGTCTATTAGTCCATCTATACTGACCTCCATCAGGTTGCAAATTAAAAATAATTTTTTTCTGCATCTAGCTCTGAAAAAATATTTGGGCTTCTAGCGGTGTGTGGGACTTGGTCTATTAGTCCATCTATACTGACCTCCATCAGGTTGCAAATTAAAAATAATTTTTTTCTGCATCTAGCTCTGAAAAAATATTTGGGCTTCTAGCAGTGTGTGGGACTTGGTCTATTAGTCCATCTATACTGACCTCCATCAGGTTGCAAATTAAAAATAATTTTTTTCTTCATTTAGCTCTGAAAAAATATTTGGGCTTCTAGCAGTGTGTGGGACTTGTTCTATTAGTCCTTCTATACTGACCTCCAGCAGGTTGCAAATTGAATATAATTTTTTTCTGCATCTAGCTCTGAAAAAATATTTGGGCTTCTAGCGGTGTGTGGGACTTGGTCTATTAGTCCATCTATACTGACCTCCATCAGGTTGCAAATTAAAAATAATTTTTTTCTGCATCTAGCTCTGAAAAAATATTTGGGCTTCTAGCAGTGTGTGGGACTTGGTCTATTAGTCCATCTATACTGACCTCCATCAGGTTGCAAATTAAAAATAATTTTTTTCTGCATCTAGCTCTGAAAAAATATTTGGGCTTCTAGCGGTGTGTGGGACTTGGTCTATTAGTCCATCTATACTGACCTCCATCAGGTTGCAAATTAAAAATAATTTTTTTCTGCATCTAGCTCTGAAAAAATATTTGGGCTTCTAGCAGTGTGTGGGACTTGGTCTATTAGTCCATCTATACTGACCTCCATCAGGTTGCAAATTGAATAAAAAAAATTTCTGCATCTAGCTCTGAAAAAATATTTGGGCTTCTAGCGGTGTGTGGGACTTGGTCTATTAGTCCATCTATACTGACCTCCATCAGGTTGCAAATTAAAAATAATTTTTTTCTGCATCTAACCCAGCCAATAGTTTTGTCCTAATACCACAGTTTGGCCACTCAGCTCTGCTCGGTTACCATCCATTGTTTTTTTGTGCAAACAACTCCAGAGTTGTGAATTAGTTAACCACCAAAATGAGTGGAAAAAGGCCTGCTGCTGGTGGAAAGGGGAATAGGCGTGTTGGGAAGGGGAAAAAAGGTTGTGTCCGTGGGGTAGGTGCAGAAGAAAGACCATCTTCCAGCCAAACTAAAATGTCTACTTCTTTTAGCGGACAATGTGATAAGATCCCTTTCTTACGGCCACGCCAATCGCTACAAATTCCAGATGAGGCACAAAAACAGCAGGTGCTTCAACGGATATCAAGTGCTCCTTTAAGTGGGCTCTCCTCCACATCAACTTCAACATCACAAATACTCCAGTCCTCAAAGGTGTCACCCAAATCGCACTTGCTTCCTCACAGCTCCCAAATCTCCAGCTGCCCGTCTGAGTATGAGGTAGAACAGATGGTTGAGTCTGCAGAGCTGTTTACTCAAACTATAGCCTGGGAATCAGAGGTCGACTCCAGCGCTTCTGTGAATCCAGACGAGGAAATGATCTGCACTGATGCCCAGAATCTTTATGAGTCGGATCCAGGACCAGACGCAGAAGGTTCTGACCATAATGTAGACCCTCATTCCCAAACTGTAACTCCTGTTGGTGGAGACAATGAGGAAGACGATGATAAGACTCAAATACCTGATTGGAGCGACAACTTTAGTTTTTTGTCAGGGCAGGAACAGGTTGGCTCTGAGGACGACGGGTGTGATAACGCACAGGGTGATGATGATGAGGTCGGAGATCCCACTTACTGTCAACCCACAGTCAGCCAAGAGATGAGGTCAGCAGAGGAGGTGGAGGAAGATGCTAGTGACGACGAGGTCAGGTTGCGCCTTCCTGGACAGAGACGTAGTACTGGAAGCACGTCAACAACTGCATCCTCAAACACAACTCTGCCTCTCACCACAAGTCGTGGTGGCTCTTCAGGTCGCATGGGTGCTAAGCCTTGCATAGCCTGGGCATTTTTTCAGATCGATAAAGATGACCCAACTCGTGTTATCTGTAACATTTGTCAGCAAAAGCTAAGTAGAGGCCAAAAAATACATAGTTTGAGTACTTCATGCATGAACCGGCACATGGACATGAAGCATAAGTTGCAGTGGGAAGCTCAGTGTGCTACAATGCGGCCTAGCCGGCCGGGCCAACCACCGTCTGCCATATCTTGTGCATCCGCGGCCTCTTCATCCTCTGTGACTGGGGGGACAGCAGTCACACCTGTTTTGGGGCGCAGACCTGCCACCTCTTTACCCGCAACAGCCAGCGTGATTGGCAGGTCATCATTTTCTTTGGAGGTGGTAACACCAGCTGGTCTTGAGCGCTGTCCGACATCGATAGCACCACCTTTGGATCAAGGCAACCTAACATGTCCGCCTGCATCTTCCTCACAGACCGGCAGTTTGCCGGGGACACCCTTATCAACCCCGTCTAAGCACAATAGCCAGCCCTCGGTCCCTCAGATGTGGACAAGTAAAAGACCATTTCCTCCTAGCCATGAGAAAGCTAAGAGGTTGAATTTCACCATCTGCAAGCTCTTGGCTACAGAAATGCTGCCTTTCCACCTGGTGGACACAGAGGATTTTCGAGACCTTATGTCCGTCGCAGTGCCCCAGTACCAGATGCCCAGTCGGCACTACTTCTCAAACCAGCATGTCGCACACAACATCACCGCTTCTTTGAGAAACTCTGTGTGTGACAGGGTGCATTTCACCACAGACACTTGGACGAGTAGGCATGGACAGGGGCGTTACATGTCGCTGACTGGGCACTGGGTAACTATGGTGACAGCAGGACAAGGGGCTGCTGTCCAAGTCTTGCCGTCCCCACGAGTTGTGCGTCAATCCTCTTTATGTCAAAGTTCCTCCACTGCTTCTGCCTCCTCAACCTCCTCTCGGTCTTCCACCTGCACCCAAAGCCTGTCTGGTCATGCCACAAGCTTTCTAACTGCGCAGAAGGGATCCTGCACAATTGGTTACTATGCTGGCAGTAGGGCTCAACGTCATCAGGCGGTTTTTACATTGAAATGTCTGGGAAATGTGAGTCACACAGCTGAGGAGTTGTGGTCAGCTCTGGAGAACCAATTTCATGAATGGTTGTGTCCACTGGACCTGAAACCAGGGAAGGTCGTGTGCGACAATGCTGCAAACCTGGGTGCGGCCCTTCGCCGGGGCAATGTCACACACGTGCCTTGTATGGCTCACGTGTTGAACCTGGTTGTCCAGCAATTTTTAGCCCACTATCCCAGACTAGATGGCCTTCTGCAGAGGGCACGGTCGCTGTGTGCTCACTTCCGCCGTTCGCATCCCGCAGCTCAGCGACTTACATCTCTACAGAAGTCGTTGGGCCTGCCACTTCACCGGCTAAAATGCGATGTGCCTACCAGGTGGAATTCAACTCTGCACATGTTGCAGCGACTGTGGCAGCACCGACAAGCCCTGGTGCAATACGTTCTGACGTATAGCCTGGGCCAACGAGATTCAGAGGTGGGGCAAATCACGCTGGAGGAGTGGTCTCAGATCAGGGACCTATGCACCCTTCTGCACAGTTTTGAAATGGCGACGAAGATGTTTAGTGCTGACGATGCCATTATCAGCATGACTATTCCGGTGATTTACATGCTGGAGCACATGTTAAACAGAATTCGGAGTCAGGTGGTGGCACAAGAGGAGGTGGAGGAAGTAGAGGAGGAGGAGTTGTATGCGGAAGGGCTAACATCTGCAAGGTCCAGACGGTCGGCAGCACCAAGGCGGCAGGCATGTGAGGGTGGGGGAGATGATTTTACCAGGGCGCATGGTAGCAGCCAAACTAGTGAGGAAGGTGCAGGAGCCCAGGAAGACTCATCAGATGAGGGAGACCTTGATCACATTTCTGTTGTGCGAGGTTGGGGGGAGAGGACAGAGGAAGGAAGCATGATTGTTACCTCGCCACCAACACAACAGGGACTTGGTGCTCCTGGATGCGCAACACACATGAGTGCCTTCTTGCTGCACTACCTGCAACATGACCCTCGAATTGTGAGAATTAGAAATAATCCTGACTACTGGGTTGCCACACTGTTAGATCCCCGGTACAAAAGTAAATTTGCAGAAATTATTCCTGCCATAGAAAGGGATGCACGCATGCAGGAGTATCAGCAGAGACTGTTGCAGAATCTTACATGTGCTTTTCCACAAAATACCAGTGGTGCACGTAGTGAATCTCACAGTTCCAACTTGACAACCGTGGGACCGTCAAGTGTTCAGCACTCAAACCGTAACAGAACCACAGTATCTGCTGGTAACATCAATTTTGCGGAATCATTTCACCACTTTTTTAGCCCATCCTTTGCAAGGCCACAGGAGACAAGAAGTCTGACACATAGTCAACGCCTAGAGACGATGGTACAGGAGTATCTCCAAGTAAACATTGAAGCCACGACTGTGTCACTGGACCCTTGCTCTTTTTGGGCTTCCAATCTGGATAAATGGCCGGAGCTAGCCACTTACGCCTTGGAGATCTTGTCATGCCTCGCAGCCAGCGTTCTGTCTGAACGTGTGTTCAGCGCTGCTGGTGGTGTGCTGACAGATAAGCGCACGCGGCTCTCCACTGATAATGTAGACAGACTCACGTTCATAAAGATGAACAAATCATGGATCCGAAACGACTTTTCTACCCCTGTGTCATCCTGGGGAGAGTAAAAGCTTGATGATTGGTTAAAATCACCCTACCAACCGTTTTAAGCTTTCAAATTACTAATCATGTTTATCTGTATCTTGACTGGAAATTAATTTGGGCTTTGTAGCAGTGTGCAGCACTGATCCTATTAGGCCATCTATAATAAGCTTCACCAGATTTAAAATTAAAAATAATTTTTAGCTGCATCTAGGCCGGAAAATAATTTTGGGGCTCCGAGATGCGCAAGACACATAAGTGCCTTCTTGCTGCACTACCTGCAGCATGACCCTCATATTGTCAGAATTCGAAGTAATCATGACTACTGGGTTGCCACACTCTTAGATCCCCCAAACTTTTCGATCAACCTTTTCATTTTAATAAAGACCAAAAAAATGGTCATTTTTGAAATTATAAGCATTAGCAGGTTGTTAGAAACTGAAATCAAACAGTTTTCAACTCAAAACTTTATTCTAGGTGATGTTACATTTTCACATAGGACCCCTTGTTCGAAAGGAGCTTCTGAACTCTCTCATCCATTGAATTTGTCAGGTTTTGGATGGTTTCTGCTTCAATTGTTTTGCATGAGGACAGAATACCCTCCCAGAGCTGGTGCTTAGATGTGAACTGCCTCCCGCCATCATAGACACTCCTTTTAATGATGCTCCAAAGGTTCTGAATGGGGTAGAGGTCAGGGGAGCATGGGGGTCACACCATAAGTTTGTCCCTTTTTATGCCCATATCAGCCAGAGATGCAGATGTTTTATGTGCAGCATGAGATGGTGCATTATCATGCAGAAAAATGATCTTGCTGTGAAATACACGGTTCTTCTTCTTGAACCATGGCAGGAAGTGCTGTTTGAGAAAATCCACATACATTATGGAGTTCATCTTTAGCGCCTTCAGAGATCCTAAAGGGGCCGACAATCTCTCTCCCCATGATTCCAGCCCAAAACATTACTCCACCTCCTCCTTGTTGGCGCTGTAGCCGTGTTTGCGTGGGGTGTCCATCAACCAGCCATCCTCCACTCCATTCATCTGGACCATCGAGCGCTGCACGGCACTCATACGTGAACAAAACAGTTTTGTAATCAGTCTTCATGTAATGTTTGGCCCACTGGAGCCGTTTCTGCTTGTGTGAAGTGGATAGAGGAGGTCGACAGGATGGCGTATGCACAGCTGCAAACCTCTGAAGGACCCTGCATCTTGTTGTTCGGGGGACGTTGGAGGCACAAGCAGCTTCAAAAACTTGTCTGCTGCTATGACAAGGCTTTTTTGCCGCTGCTCTTTCAACCTGACGTAATTGCCTGTAGGAAAGAGTCCTCAATTTGCCCTTATCAGCACGCACACGTGTGTACTGTGAATCAGCTACATACTTCTTGATTGCCAAGACACTTCATCCTGATCATCGCACAATGTTGATTGTAGTCATGCCTTGACCTAAACACTCCACAATTTGTTGCTTCTCAGCAGCCGACACATCCTTTTTCTTTCCCATTTTGGCAGAAAATGTAGGCTGCTTAATAATGTGAGAGAGCCTTCTTAAGTAGTCTTGCCTTTCATTGGACACACCTGCCAAACTAATTAGCACAGGTGTCTGCAATTGCTTACAGTGATATAAAGAGCCCTGACACACATCACCATCAATGAGTTTAACTGACAAACAAACAAATTCTTCCCTTATCACTCCTAAACACTTTTTGCATAATAATTTGGAACGCGGTGTACATGTGCTTTTCCACAAAACACCAGTGGTTCACGTAGTGAATCTTACAGTTCTAACTTGCCAACCATGGTCTGTATGGAATTGTTCAATAAAGGGCCCAAAATTAAGATAACATAGATGGGAGAGGTCTCTATGAATAGGAATTCCTAAGTATTTGATACCCTGTGAGGGCCAGGCAAAGGGAAAGTTGGACTGGATGGAATCCTATATGGATTTAGGGAGGGAGACATCGAGGGCCTCAGACTTCGCTGCATTGATTTTAAAATTTTACCATGTAACAAAGTGATCTATTTCAGCCATAACAGCAGGGATGGATATATGTGATTGAGTGATATATACTAGGACATCATCAGCAAATAGAGAGCACTTGTACTCGGTGCCTCCCACCTCAATCCACCTAACATTGGGGTTATGGCGAATTGATGAGAGCAGGTGCTCCGTCACTAGGATGTATAAGAGAGGGGACAGAGGACATCCCTGCCTTGTCCCATTGGTGATTGTGAAAGGTGATGAAAATGTTCTGACGCACCCCCTGGGCCTTGGGACACCCGGAGCCGGACCCTTTTTGGTGGATGCTGGTGGTTGTAGTCTTCGTGGCGGCGATCCGGTTCCGTGGCTCAGGGCGGTCAAACCAGTGGCGGAACTATTTATGTGGTTTTGATGTTTAAATGTCCGACTACGCCACCCGTGGATTGCGGTCAGAGTGAACCGCCGCTACAGGGCAGACCGCTAAGGCTGGTGTTGTGGGTGCAGCAGAGCGTAGCATAACTCCCCACGGGAGGAGTATAGCCTCAGGGCAGTGTATGCGGAGGATGGGGGTGATGGTGCAGGGCAGCAGCAGTAACGACACGGAGTCAGTGATGCAGTTCAGGGCCTTTACTCACAGTTCTTATTATCCAGACCACGTCTGCAGGTAACGGCTGCCCACGTCGTACTGTGCTCACCAGGTGAGGGGCTCAGACAACTCCCAGATAACTTTGGAGCGCTTCACAGGACCCCCTTTGTGTGTCCTTTGTCTGGCCTTTCTTACCAACACTTCTGTCCGGCTGCCTCGGGCCTCCTCTTGGTAAACTTGGCGCTAGTTTCCCTGACCATATGTGGTGCCTTCCTAGCGGGTGGAGCAAGGGGCTGCGCCACATAAAATGTCAGAGCCTCCGGTTTCTAGCTGAGGGTCGTTTCCTGCCTCCACTAGTTCGGGGACCGGTCTCCCCCTTTGGCCTGACCCCTCCACGCAGGTGGATTCGGGCGTGCGGTGGCGACTCGCCCGTCCGCACCCCTGGGATCCCTTCATTCCTCGTTCCTGGAGCCTTCTCCGCTCCTCTTCCTTCCTTCTCCCTCTTCTAGGCCTGGGCCTCTGTTACTAGGCCCGCCTCCGGAGCAGAGCTCATGCAGAGCCCCTGCTCCCTGCCACTTCTGCTCAGACTTCTCTGCACTGAACTAAGATGGTGCCCACCTTTTATACTCCCTTCTCAATGCACCCAGGAACTGCTTCCTCCCTGCTCCTGCACTGCAGGGTTCCCCTTCCTCAGTGTTCCCTCCCCCCACTCCAGCCAGGGACAGGGACTGTCGTGCCCATCTCAGGGGCATATTGGTCGCCCTGCCCCACGGCAATGTGGTGTAATGCATGCAGGTGTCGGGTCCTGATCCACACTCCATCCTTATCTGAGAGTGAGATATCACACCTCTGGGTGAGGTGCAATACGTCTGTAGCAACCGAGCCCTCGGTGCTACAGTTCCATTTATCTTCAGCCTAGGTGACGTATTGTGATACAGGGCCATGATTTTGGCTATAAAAGGGTCCCCTAGACCCCTACCCCAAGCTTTTTAAGAGAATCATATATGGCGTGCCAGGAGACTCTATGGAATGCTTTCTCAGCATCCAACGAGAGTATCTACTTACAAATTTTTAACTGCATCTAGCCCAGGAAATACTTTGTGCCTAGTAGCAGTGTCTGCTAGTCAGCGGATTATCCCGGCTGTTAAGCAAGCTACACCACCTGTAGTTTGGACACTTAATTTTTTCAAAGGAAATGCTTCGGGACCACGGGATACTCAGTGAAGAGCATCAGGAGGCACCCCAAGGCATAGGGGCTGGGACTGGCACTAGGATGCCTTGCGGTGGACAGCCGAGCTCGATCCTTATAAAAGCTTTTTAACTGCAGCAGCTTTAGTGGACGCTACTGGAGCTGGAATTACGCGGCTGCTGGCATGAGACTTGCCCTCCAATAGATCCTTGTAAATGGATTTAAAGTGTATTCATTCAAATTAGAGGGACAATTTAAATTAAAAAGCTTAGAGCTGCCTCCACCACAGGGGGGCTCTCTTGACCCACCAGCGGACAGGCACCAGTATTGGGAGAGGGGGGCTGGCCGTCAGGGTTCACCGCGGCTCTGGCACAAACCCGGCGACACGGAGGTGGCACGGGCAGGAGCGGACTGGCCGTGTCAGCTTCTCACTTTTTGGATTTTAGAAGGGCATGACATGCCTATATCTGTGTCTCCCCCTCCTTTTACTCCTCCACCTCTTTTCTTTTCGCATGACTATATGTACTTGTCACTTTTCCATGTGTTAGTTGTGTCTTCTGAGCAGTTTGTCAGCTTTTGGACACCTTTGAAGGTGTTTTCTATGTGTTTCTATGTGTTTTTGTTTGCCTGCCATTGGTTTTAACGGTGTTCGAAGGTGTTCGAAGAACAGTTCGACGAACAGTTCGGCGAACACACGGGTGTTCGACGAACCGAACCGAACTCGAACACTACGGGGGTGGCTCAACACTAACTGGGACCTGCACGTCTCTTCCAAGGGGCAACTAAACTGTCTTATTAAGCTACTGTGACCTGCACGTCTCTTCCAAGGGGCATTTAAACCATCTTGTTTAGCTACTGCGACCTGCAAGTCTCTACCAACAGGCATTTAAACTGTCTTGCTAATCTACTGTGACATACACGTCTCTTCCAAGGGGCAATTAAACCGTCTTGTTAAGCTTCTGCGACCTGCACGTCTCTTCCAAGGGGCATTTAAACCATCTTGTTAAGCTACTGCGACCTCCACCGCTCTTCCAAAGGGCATTTTAACCGTCTTGTTAAGCTACTGTGACCTGCACGTCTCTACCAAGAGGCATTTAAACCGTCTTGTTAAGCTACTGCGACCTCCACTGCTCTTCCAAGGGCCATTTAATCCGTCTTGTTAAGCTACTGCGACCTGCACGTCTCTTCCAAGGGGCATTTAAACCACCTTGTTAAGCTACTGCGAACTGCACGTCTTTTCCAAGGGGCATTTAAACCGTCTTGTTAAGCTTTTGCGATCTGCACGTCTCTTCCAAAGGGCATTTAAACCATCTTGTTAACCTACTGCGACCTACATGTCGGTGCCAAGGGGCATTTAAACCGTCTTGTTAAGCTACTGCGATCTGCATATCTCTTCCAAGGGGCATTTAAACTGTTTGTTAAGCTGCTGCGACCTCCACCGATCTTCCAAGGGGCATTTAAACCGTCTTTTTAAGCTACTGCGAACTGCACGTCTCTTCCAAGGGGCATTTAAGCAGTCTTGTTAAACTACTGCGACTTGCACGTCTCTTCCAAGGGGCATGTACACCGTCTTGTTAAGCTACTGTAACCTCCACCACTTTTCCAAGGGCATTTAAACCATCTTGTTAAGCTACTGCGACCTGCACGTCTCTTCCAAGGGGCATTTAAAAAGCTTTGTTAAGCTACTGCGACCTGCATGTCTCTTCCAAGGGACATTTAAACCGTCTTGTTAAGCTACTGTGACCTCCACCACACTTTCAAGGGGCATGTAAACCGTCTTGTTAAGCTACTGCGACCTGCACGTCTCTTTCAAGGGGAATTTAAACTGTCTTGTTAAGCTACTGCGACCTCCATCGCTCTTTCAAGGGGCATTTAAACCATCTTTTTAAGCTACTGCGACCTGCACGTCTCTTCCAATGGGCATTTAAACCGTCTTGTTAAGCTACTGCGACCTGCACGTCTCTTCCAAGTGGCATTTAAACCGTCTTGTTAAGCTACTGTGACCTGCACGTTTCTACGAAGGGCCATTTAAACCATCTTGTTAAGCTACTGCGACCTGCACGTCTCTTCCAAGTGGCATTTAAACCGTCTTGTTAAGCTACTGTGACCTGCACGTTTCTACCAAGGGGCATTTAAACAGTCTTGTTAAGCTACTGCGAACTGCACGTCTCTTCCAAGGGGCATTTAAACCGTCTTGTTAAGCTACTGCAACCTGCACGTCTCTTCCATGGGGCATTTAAACCATCTTGTTAAGCTACTGCGACCTGCACGTCTCTTCCAAGGGGCATTTAAACCATTCTGTTAAGCTACTGCGACCTGTACTTCTCTTCCAATGGGCATTTATACCATCTTGTTAATCTGCTGCAACCTGCACGTCTCATCCAAGGGGCATTTAAACCGTCTTGTTAAGCTACTGCAACCTCCATCTCTCTTCCAAGGGGCATTTAAACCGTCTTGTTAAGCTACTGTGAACTACACGTCTGTCCAAGGGGCATTTAAATTGTCTTGTTAAGCTACTGCAACCTGCACGTTTCTTACAAGGGGCATTTAAACCGTCTTGTTAAGCTACTGCGACCTGCATGTCTCTTGCAAGGGACATTTAAACCATCTTGTTAAGCTATGCCACCTGCACGTCTCTTCCAAGGGGCATTTAAACTGTTTTGTGAAGCTACTGCGACCTGCACATCTCTTCCAAGGGGCATTTAAACCTTCTTTTTAAGCTGCTGCGACCTGCATGTCTCTTCCAAGAGGCATTTAAACCGTCTTACTAAGCTATTGCGACCTGCACGTCTCTTCCAAGGGGCATTTAAACCGTCTTGTTAAGCTACTGCGACCTGCACGTCTCTTCCAAGGGGCATTTAAACCGTCTTGTTAAGTTACTGCGACCTGCACGTCTCTTCCAAGGGGCATTTAAACCTCATTATTAAGCTACTGCGACCTGCAATTCTCTTCCAAGGGGCATTTAAACCGTCTTGTTAAGATACTGCGACCACCACCGCTCTTCCAAGGGGCATTTAAACCGTCTTGTTAAGCTACTGCGACCTGCACGTTTCTACCAAGGGCCTTTAAACCATCTTGTTAAGCTACTGCGACCTGCACGTCTCTTCCAAGCGGCATTTAAACCGTCTTTTTAAGCTACTGCGACCTCCACCGCTCTTCCAAGGGGCATTTAAACCGTGTTGTTACTCTACTTCGACCTGCACGTCTCTTCCAAGGGGCATTTAAACCCTCTTTTTAAGCTACTGCGACCTGCATTTCTCTTCCAAGTGGCATTTAAACCGCCTTGTTAAGCTACTGCGACCTGCATGTCTCTTCCAAGGGTCATTTAAACCGTCTTATTAAGCTACTGCGTCCTGAATGTCTCTTCCAAGGGGCATTTAAAAAGTCTTGTTAAGCTACTGCAACCTGCTTGTCTCTTCAAAGGGGCATTTAAACCATCTTGTTAAGCTACTGCGACCTGCAAGTCTCTTCCAAGGCGCATTTAAACCGTCTTTTTAAGCTACTGCCACTTGAACGTCTCTTCCAAGGGGCATTTAAAGCATCTTGTTAAGCTAGTGTAACCTGCAGCACTCTTCCAAGGGGCATTTAAACCGTCTTGTTAAGCTACTGCGAACTGCACGTCTCTTTCAAGGGGAATTTAAACCGTCTTGTTAAGCTACTGTGACCTGCACGTTTCTACCAAGGGCCATTTAAACCATCTTGTTAAGCTACTGCGACCTGCACGTCTCTTCCAAGTGGCATTTAAACCGTCTTGTTAAGCTACTGTGACCTGCACGTTTCTACCAAGGGGCATTTAAACAGTCTTGTTAAGCTACTGCGAACTGCACGTCTCTTCCAAGGGGCATTTAAACCGTCTTGTTAAGCTACTGCAACCTGCACGTCTCTTCCATGGGGCATTTAAACCATCTTGTTAAGCTACTGCGACCTGCACGTCTCTTCCAAGGGGCATTTAAACCATTTTGTTAAGCTACTGCGACCTGTACTTCTCTTCCAATGGGCATTTATACCATCTTGTTAATCTGCTGCAACCTGCACGTCTCATCCAAGGGGCATTTAAACCGTCTTGTTAAGCTACTGCAACCTCCATCTCTCTTCCAAGGGGCATTTAAACCGTCTTGTTAAGCTACTGTGAACTACACGTCTGTCCAAGGGGCATTTAAATTGTCTTGTTAAGCTACTGCAACCTGCACGTTTCTTACAAGGGGCATTTAAACCGTCTTGTTAAGCTACTGCGACCTGCATGTCTCTTGCAAGGGACATTTAAACCATCTTGTTAAGCTATGCCACCTGCACGTCTCTTCCAAGGGGCATTTAAACTGTTTTGTGAAGCTACTGCGACCTGCACATCTCTTCCAAGGGGCATTTAAACCTTCTTTTTAAGCTGCTGCGACCTGCATGTCTCTTCCAAGAGGCATTTAAACCGTCTTACTAAGCTATTGCGACCTGCACGTCTCTTCCAAGGGGCATTTAAACCGTCTTGTTAAGCTACTGCGACCTGCACGTCTCTTCCAAGGGGCATTTAAACCGTCTTGTTAAGTTACTGCGACCTGCACGTCTCTTCCAAGGGGCATTTAAACCTCATTATTAAGCTACTGCGACCTGCACTTCTCTTCCAAGGGGCATTTAAACCGTCTTGTTAAGATACTGCGACCACCACCGCTCTTCCAAGGGGCATTTAAACCGCCTTGTTAAGCTACTGCGACCTGCACGTTTCTACCAAGGGCCTTTAAACCATCTTGTTAAGCTACTGCGACCTGCACGTCTCTTCCAAGCGGCATTTAAACCGTCTTTTTAAGCTACTGCGACCTCCACCGCTCTTCCAAGGGGCATTTAAACCGTGTTGTTACTCTACTTCGACCTGCACGTCTCTTCCAAGGGGCATTTAAACCCTCTTTTTAAGCTACTGCGACCTGCATTTCTCTTCCAAGTGACATTTAAACCGCCTTGTTAAGCTACTGCGACCTGCACGTCTCTTCCAAGGGTCATTTAAACCGTCTTATTAAGCTACTGCGTCCTGCATGTCTCTTCCAAGGGGCATTTAAAAAGTCTTGTTAAGCTACTGCAACCTGCTCGTCTCTTCAAAGGGGCATTTAAACCATCTTGTTAAGCTACTGCGACCTGCAAGTCTCTTCCAAGGCGCATTTAAACCGTCTTTTTAAGCTACTGCCACTTGAACGTCTCTTTCAAGGGGCATTTAAAGCATCTTGTTAAGCTAGTGTAACCTGCAGCACTCTTCCAAGGGGCATTTAAACCGTCTTGTTAAGCTACTGCGACCTGCACATCTCTTCAAAGGGGCATTTAAACCATCTTGTTAAGCTACTGCGTCCTGCAGGTCTTTTCCAAGGGGCATTTAAACCGTCTTTTTATGCTACTGAGACCTCCACCGCTCTTCCAAGGGGCATTTAAACCATCTTGTTAAGCTACTGCGACCTGCACTTCTCTTCCAAGGGGCATTTAAACCGTCTTGGTAAGCTACTGCGACCTCCAAGCCTCTTCTAAGGGGCATTTAAACCCTCTGGTTAAGCTACTGAGACCTGCGCGTCTCTTGCAAGGGGCATTCAAACCGTCTTGTTAAGCTACTGCGACCTGCACGTCTCTTCCAAGGGGCATTTAAACAGTCTGGTTAATCTACTGCGACCTGTACGTCTCTTCCAAGGGGCATTTAAACCGTCTTGGTAAGCTACTGCGACCTGCATGTCTCTACCAAGGGGCATTTAAACCGTCTTTTTAAGCTACTGCGACCTGCATGTCTCTGCCAAGGGGCATTTAAACAGGCTTGTTAAGCTGCTGCGACCTGCACGTCTCTTCCAAGGGGCATTTAAACCATCTTGTTAAGCTACTGCGACCTCCACCGCTCTTCCAAGGGGCATTTAAACCGTCTTGTTAAGCTACTGCGACCTGCATTTCTCTTTCAAGGGGCATTTAAACCGTCTTGCTAAGCTACTGCGTACTGCACCTCTCTTCCAAGGGGCATTTAAACCGTCTTGTTAAGCTACTGCGACCTGCACGTCCCTTCAAAGGGGCATTTAAACTGTTTTGTTAAGCTACTGCGACCTCCACCTCTTTTCCAGTGGGCATTTAAAACATCTTGATAAGCTACTGCAACCTGCTCGTCTCTTCCAATGGGCATTTAAACCGTCTTGTTATGCTACTGCGACCTGCACGTCTCTTCCAAGGCGCATTTAAACTGTCTTTTTAAGCTACTGCGACTTGAACATCTCTTCCAAGGGGCATTTAAACCTTCTTGTTAAGCTACTGTAACCTCCACCACTTTTCCAAGGGGCATTTAAACTGTCTTGTTAAGCTACTGCGACCTGCACATCTCTTCCAAGGGGCATTTAAACCATCTTGTTAAGCTACTGCGACCTCCACCGCTTTTCCAAGAGGCATTTAAACCATCTTGTTAAGCTACTGCGACCTGCACTACTCTTCCAAGGGGCATTTAACCCGTCTTGGTAAGCTACTGTTACCTGCAAGCCTCTTCTAAGGGCCATTTAAACCCTCTTGTTAAGCTACTGCGACCTGCAAGCCTCTTCTAAGGGGCATTTAAACCCTCTTGTTAAGCAACTGTGACCTGCACTTCTCTTGCAAGGGGCATTTAAACCGTCTTGTTAAGCTACTGCTACCTCCACCGCTCTTCCAAGGGGCATTTAAACCGTCTTGTTAAGCTACTGCGACCTGCACGTCTTTTCCAAGGGGCATTTAAACCGTCTTGTTAAGCTACTGCGACCTGCAAGCCTCTTCTAAGGGGCATTTAAACCCTCTTGTTAAGCTACTGTGACCTGCACGTCTCTTGCAAGGGGCATTTAAACCGTCTTGTTAAGCTACTGCGACCTGCATGTCTCTTCCAAGGGGCATTTAAACCGTCCTGTTAATCTACTGCGACCTGCACGTCTCTTCCAAGGGGCATTTAAACCGTCTTGGTAAGCTACTGCGACCTGCATGTCTCTACCAAGGGGCATTTAAACCGTCATGTTAAGCTGCTGCGACCTGCACGTCTCTTCCAAGGGGCATTTAAACAGGCTTGTTAAGCTACTGCGACCTGCACTTCTCTTCCAAGGGGCATATAAACCGTCTTGTTAAGCTACTGCGACCTGCTTGTCTCTTCCATGGGGCATTTAAACCGTGTTGTTAAGCTACTGTAACCTCCACCACTTTTCCAAGGGGCATTTAAACCTTTTTGTTAAGCTTCTGCGACCTGCACGTCTCTTCCAAGGGGCATTTAAACCGTCTTGTTAAGCTATTGCGACCTGCATGTCTCTACCAAGGGGCATTTAAACCGTCTTATTTAGCTACTGCGACCTGCACGTCTCTTCCAAGGGGCATTTAAACAGTCTTGTAAAGCTGCTGTGACCTGCATGTCTCTTCCAAGGGGCATTTAAACCATCTTGTTAAGCTACTGCGCACTCCACCGCTCTTCCAAGGGGCATTTAAACCATCTTGTTAAGCTACTGCGACCTGCACGTCTCTTCCAAGGGCCATTTAAACCGTCTTGGTAAGCTACTGCGACCTGCAAGCCTCTTCCATGGGGCATTTAAACCGTCATATTAAGCTACTGCAACCTGCACGTCTTTTCCAAGAGGCATTTAAACCATCTTGTTAAGCTACAGTGAACTGCACGTCTTTTCCAATTGGCATTTAAACCGTCTTGTTAAAGTACAGCAACCTGCACGTCTCTTCCAAGGGGCATTTAAACCATCTTATTAAACTACTGCGACTTGCATGTTTCTTCCAAGGGGCATTTAAACCGTCTTATTAAGCTACTGCGACCTGCACGTCTCTTCCAAGGGGCATTTAAACTGTCTTGTTAAGCTACTGCGACCTCCTCCTCTCTTCCAAGGGGCATTTAAACCGTCTTGTTAAGCTACTACGACCTGCACGTCTCTTCCAAGGGCATTTAAACTGTCTTGTTAAGCTACTGCAACCTCCACCTCTCTTCCAAGGGGCATTTAAACCATCTTGTTAAGCTACTGCGACCTGCACGTCTCTTACAAGGGGCATTTAAACCGTTTTGTTAAGCTACTGCGACCAGCACGTCTCTTCCAAAGGGCATATAAACCGCCTTGTTAAGCTATTGCGACCTGCCTATCTCTACGAAGGGGCATTTAAAGCGTCTTGTTAAGCTATAGCGACCTGAACGTCTCTTCCAAGGGGCATTTAAACAGTCTTGTAAAGCTGCTGTGACCTGCATGTCTCTTCCAAGGGGCATTTAAACCATCTTGTTAAGCTACTGCGACCTCCAACGCTCTTACAAGGGGCACTTAACCCATCTTCTTAAGCTACTGCGACCTGCACTTCTCTTCCAAGGGCCATTTAAACCTTCTTGGTAAGCTACTGCGACCTGCAAGCCTCTTCCAAGGGGCATTTAAACTGTCTTGTTAAGCTGCTGCGACCTCCACCGCTCTTCCAAGGGGCATTTAAACCGTCTTGTTAAGCTACTGCGACCTGCACTTCTCTTCCAAGGGGCATATAAACCATCTTGTTAAGCTACTGCGACCTCCACCGCTCTTCCAAGGGGCATTTAAACCATTTTGTTAAGCTACTGCGACCTGCACTTCTCTTCCAAGGGGCATTTAAACCGTCTTGGTAAGCTACTGTGACCTGCAAGCCTCTTCTAAGGGGCATTTAAACCCTCTTGTTAAGCTCCTGCGACCTGCACGTCTCTTGCAAGGGGCATTTAAAAAGTCTTGTTAAGCTACTGCGATCTGCACGTCTCTTCCAAGGGGCATTTAATCCATCTTGTTAATCTACTGCGACCTGCACGTCTCTTCCAAGGGGCATTTAAACTGTCTTGGTAAGCTATTGCGACCTGCATGTCTCTACCAAGGGGCATTTAAACCGTCTTGTTAAGCTACTGCGACCTGCACGTCTCTTCCAAGCGGCATTTATACAGGCTTGTTAAGCTACTGCGACCTCCACCGCTCTTCCAAGGGGCATTTAAAGTCTTGTTAAGCTACTGCGACCTGCACGTCTTTTCCAAGGGGCATATAAACCGTCATGTTAAGCTACTGCGGCCTCCACCGCTTTTCCAAGTGGCATTTAAACCATCTTGTTAAGCTACCGCGACCTGCACTTCTCTTCCAAGGGGCATTTAAACCGTCTTGGTAAGCTACTGCGACCTGCAAGCCTCTTCTAAGGGGCATTTAAACCCTCTTGTTAAGCTACTGCGACCTGCACGTCTCTTCCAAGGGGCATTTACACCATCTTATTAAGCTACTGCGACCTGCACGTCTCTTCCAAGGGGCATTTAAACTGTCTTGTTAAGCTACTGTGACCTCCACCTCTCTTCCAAGGGGCATTTAAACCGCCTTGTTAAGCTACTGCGACCTGCACGTCTCTTCCAAGGGGCATTTAAACCGTCTTGTTAAGCTACTGTAACCTCCACCACTTTTCCAAGGGGCATTTAAACTGTCTTGTTAAGCTACAGCGACCTGCACGTCTCTTCCAAGGGGCATTTAAACCATCTTTTTAAGCTACTGCGACCTGCATGTCTCTTCCAAGGGGCATTTAAACCGTCTTGTTAAGCTAATGCGACCTGCATGTCTCTACCAAGGGGAATTTAAACTGTCTTGTTAAGCTACTGCGACCTGCACGTCTCTTCCAAGGGGCTTTTAAACAATCTTGTAAACATGATGTGACCTGCATGTCTCTTCCAAAGGGCATTTAAACCATCTTGTTAAGCTACTGCGACCTCCACCGCTCTTCCAAGGGGCATTTAAACCATCTTGTTAAGCTACTGCGACCTTCACGTCTCTTCCAAGGGCCATTTAAACCGTCTTGGTAAGCTACTGCGACCTGCAAGCCTCTTCCAAGGGGCATTTAAACCGTCTTGTTAAACTACTGCGACCTGCACTTCTCTTCCAAGGGGCAAATAAACCGTCTTGTTAAGCTACTGCGAACTGCACGTCTCTTCCATGGGGCATTTAAACCGTGTTATTAAGCTTTTGCGACCTGCATGTCTCTACCAAGGGGCATTTAAACCGTCTTGTTTAGGTACTGCGACCTGCACGTCTCTTCCAAGGGGCATTTAAACAGTCTTGTAAAGCTGCTGTGACCTGCATGTCCCTTCCAAGGGGCATTTAAACCATCTTGTTAAGCTACTGCGACCTCCACCGCTCTGCCAAGTGGCATTTATTCCATCTTGTTAAGCTACTGCGACCTGTACGTCTCTTCCAAGGGCCATTTAAACCGTCTTATTAAGCTACTGCAACCTGCACGTCTTTTCCAAGAGGCATTTAAACCGTCTTGTTAAGCTACTGCAACCTGCACGTCTCTTCCAAGGGGCATTTAAACCGTCTTATTAAGCTACTGCGACTTGCATGTCTCTTCCAAGGGGCATTTAAACCGTCTTATTAAGCTACTGCGAACTGCACGTCTCTTCCATGGGGCATTTAAACCGTGTTATTATGCTATTGCGTCCTGCATGTCTCTACCAAGGGGCATTTAAACCGTCATGTTTAGCTACTGCAACCTGCACGTCTCTTCCAAGGGGCATTTAAACAGTCTTGTAAAGCTGCTGTGACGTGCATGTCCCTTCCAAGGGGCATTTAAACCATCTTGTTAAGCTACTGCGACCTCCACCGCTCTTCCAAGGGGCATTTAAACCGTCTTGTTAAGCTTCTGCGACCTGCACGTCTCTTCCAAGGGGCATTTAAACCATCTTGTTAAGCTATTGCGACCTGCATGTCTCTACCAAGGGGCATTTAAACCGTCTTATTAAGCTACTGCGACCTGCACGCCTCTTCCAAGGGGCTTTTAAACTGTCTTGTTAAGCTACTGCGACCACCACCGCTCTTCCAAGGGGCATTTAAACCGTCTTGTTAAGCTACTGCGACCTGCACTTCTCTTCCAAGGGGCATATAAACCGTCTTGTTAAGCTACTGCGACCTGCACGTCTCTTCCAAGGGGCATTTAAACCGTCTTGTTAAGCTACTGCGACTTACACGTGTCTTCCAAGGGGCATTTAAACCGTCTTGTTAAGCTACTGCGACCTGCACTTCTCTTCCAAGGGTCATATAAACCGTCTTGTTAAGCTACTGCGACCTCCACCGCTCTTCCAAGGGGCATTTAAACCATTTTGTTAAGCTACTGCGACCTGCACTTCTCTTCCAAGGGGCATTTAAACCGTCTTGGTAAGCTACTGCGACCTGCAAGCCTCTTCTAAGGGGCATTTAAACCCTCTTGTTAATCAACTGCGACTTGCACGTCTCTTGCAAGGGGCATTTAAACTGTCTTGTTAAGCTACTGCGACCTGCACGTCTCTTCCAAGGGGCATTTAAACCGTCTTGTTAAGCTACTGCGACTTACACGTGTCTTCCAAGGGGCATTTAAACCGTCTTGTTAAGCTACTGCGACCTGCACTTCTCTTCCAAGGGTCATATAAACCGTCTTGTTAAGCTACTGCGACCTCCACCGCTCTTCCAAGGGGCATTTAAACCATTTTGTTAAGCTACTGCGACCTGCACTTCTCTTCCAAGGGGCATTTAAACCGTCTTGGTAAGCTACTGCGACCTGCAAGCCTCTTCTAAGGGGCATTTAAACCCTCTTGTTAATCAACTGCGACTTGCACGTCTCTTGCAAGGGGCATTTAAACTGTCTTGTTATGCTACTGCGACCTGCACGTCTCTTCCAAGGGGCATTTAATCCATTTTGTTAATCTACTGCGACCTGCACGTCTCTTCCAAGGGGCATTTAAACCATCTTGGTAAGCTACTGCGACCTGCATGTCTCTACCAAGGGGCATTCAAACCGTCTTGTTAAGCTACTGCGACCTGCACGTCTCTTCCAAGCGGCATTTATACAGTCTTGTTAAGCTACTGAGACCTCCACCGCTCTTCCAAGGGGCATTTAAACAGTCTTGTTAAGCTACTGCTACCTGCACGTCTTTTCCAAGGGGCATATAAACCGTCATGTTAAGCTACTGCGACCTCCACCGCTTTTCCAAGTGGCATTTAAACCATCTTGTTAAGCTACCGCGGCCTGCACTTCTCTTCCAAGGGGCATTTAAACCGTCTTGGTAAGCTACTGCGACCTGCAATCTTCTTCTAAGGGGCATTTAAACCCTCTTGTTAAGCTACTGCGACCTGCACGTCTCTTCCAAGGGGCATTTACACAATCTTGTTAAGCTACTGCGACCTGCACGTCTCTTCCAAGGGGCATTTAAACCGTCTTATTAAGCTACTGCGACCTGCACGTCTCTTCCAAGGGGCATTTAAACTGTCTTGTTAAGCTACTGCGACCTCCACCTCTCTTCCAAGGGGCATTTAAACCGTCTTGTTAAGCTACTGCGACCTGCACGTCTCTTCCAAGGGGCATTTAAACCGTCTTGTTAAGCTACTGCGACCTGCACGTCTCTTCCAATGGGCATTTAAACCGTCTTATTAAGCTACTGCGACCTGCACGTCTCTTCCAAGGGGCTTTTAAACTGTCTTGTTAAGCTACTGCGACCACCACCGCTCTTACAAGGGGAATTTAAACCATCTTGTTAAGCTACTGCGACCTGCACTTCTCTTCCAAGGGGCATATAAACCGTCTTGTTAAGCTACTGCGACCTGCACGTCTCTTCCAAGGGGCATTTAAACCGTCTTGTTAAGCTACTGCGACTTGCACGTGTCTTCCAAGGGGCATTTAAACCGTCTTGTTAAGCTACTGTAACCTCCACCACTTTTCCAAGGGGCATTTAAACCGTCTTGTTAAGCTACTGCGACCTCCACCGCTCTTCCAAGGGGCATTTAAACTGTCTTGTTAAGCTACTGCGAATTGCACGTCTATTGCAATGGGCATTTAAACCGTCTTGTTAAGCTACAGCGACCTGAACGTCTCTTCCAAGGGGCATTTAAACCATCTTGTTAAGCTACTGCGACCTGCATGTCTCTTCCAAGGGGCATTTAAACCTTCTTGTTAAGCTAATGCGACCTGCATGTCTCTACCAAGGGGAATTTAAACTGTCTTGTTAAGCTACTGCGACCTGCACGTCTCTTCCAAGGGGCATTTAACCAGTCTTGTAAAGCTGCTGTGACCTGCATGTCTCTTCCAAAGGGCATCTAAACCATCTTGTTAAGCTACTGCGACCTCCACCGCTCTTCCAAGGGGCATTTAAACCATCTTGTTAAGCTACTGCGACCTGCACGTCTCTTCCAAGGGCCATTTAAACCATCTTGGTAAGCTACTGCGACCTGCAAGCCTCTTCCAAGGGGCATTTAAACCGTCTTGTTAAGCTACTGCGACCTGCACTTCTCTTCCAAGGGGCATATAAACCGTCTTGTTAAGCTACTGCAACCTGCACGTCTCTTCCAAGGGGCATTTAAACAGTCTTGTAAAGCTGCTGTGACCTGCATGTCCCTTCCAAGGGGCATTTAAACCATCTTGTTAAGCTACTGCGACCTCCACCGCTCTTCCAAGGGGCATTTAAACCGTCTTGTTAAGCTTCTGCGACCTGAACGTCTCTTTCAAGGGGCATTTAAACCATCTTGTTAAGCTATTGCAACCTGCATGTCTCTACCAAGGGGCATTAAAACCGTCTTGTTTAGCTACTGCGACCTGCACGTCTCTTCCAAGGGGCATTTAAACAGTCTTGTAAAGCTGCTGTGACCTGCATGTCCCTTCCAAGGGGCATTTAAACCATCTTGTTAAGCTACTGCGACCTCCACCGCTCTTCCAAGGGGCATTTATTCCATCTTGTTAAGCTACTGCGACCTGTACGTCTCTTCCATGGGCCATTTAAACCGTCTTTTTAAGCTACTGCAACCTGCACGTCTTTTCCAAGAGGCATTTAAACCGTCTTGTTAAGCTACTGCAACCTGCATGTCTCTTCCAAGGGGCATTTAAACCGTCTTATTAAGCTACTGCGACTTGCATGTCTCTTCCAAGGGGCATTTAAACCGTCTTATTAAGCTACTGCGACCTGCACGTCTCTTCCAAGGGGCATTTAAACTGTCTTGGTAAGCTACTGCGACCTGCAAGCCTCTTCCAAGGGGCATTTAAACTGTCTTGTTAAGCTGCTGCGACCTCCACCGCTCTTCCAAGGGGCATTTCAACCTTATTGTTAAGCTACTGCGACCTGCACTTCTCTTCCAAGGGGCATATAAACCGTCTTGTTAAGCTACTGCGAACTGCACGTCTCTTCCATGGGGCATTTAAACCGTGTTATTAAGCTACGGTAACCTCCACCACTTTTCCAAGGGGCATTTAATCCGTCTTGTTAAGCTTCTGCGACCTGCACGTCTCTTCCAAGGGGTATTTAAACAGTCCTGTAAAGCTGCTGTGACCTGCATGTCCCTTCCAAGGGGCATTTAAACCATCTTGTTAAGCTACTGCGACCTCCACCGCTCTTCCAAGGGGCATTTATACCATCTTGTTAAGCTACTGCGACCTGCACGTCTCTTCCAAGGGCCATTTAAACCGTCTTATTAAGCTACTGCAACCTGCACGTCTTTTCCAAGGGGCATTTAAACCGTCTTTTTAAGCTACAGTGAACTACACGTCTTTTCCAAATGGCATTTAAACCGTCTTGTTAAGATACTGCGACCTGCACATATCTTCCAAGGGGCATTTAAACCGTCTTATTAAGCTACTGCGACTTGCATGTCTCTTCCAAGGGGCATTTAAACCGTCTTATTAAGCTACTGCGACCTGCACGTCTCTTCCAGGGGGCATTTAAACTGTCTTGTTAAGCTACTGCGACCTCCACCTCTCTTCCAAGGGGCATTTAAACCGTCTTCTTAAGCTACTGCGACCTGCACGTCTCTTCCAATGGGCATTTAAACCGTCTTATTAAGCTACTGCGACTTGCACGTCTCTTCCAATGAGCATTTAAACCGTCTTATTAAGCTACTGCGACCAGCACGTCTCTTCCAAGGGGCTTTTAAACTGTCTTGTTAAGCTACTGTGACCGCCAGCGCTCTTCCAAGGGGCATTTAAACCATCTTGTTAAGCTACTGCGACCTGCACGTCTCTTTCAAGGGCCATTTAAACCGTCTTGTTAAGCTACTGCGACCTGCACTTCTCTTCCAAGGGGCATATAAACCGTCTTGTTAAGCTACTGCGACCTGCACGTCTCTTCCAAGAGGCATTTAAACCGTCTTGTTAAGCTACTGCGACTTGCACGTGTCTTCCAAGGGGCATTTAAACCGTCTTGTTAAGCTACTGTAAGCTCCACCACTTTTCCAAGGGGCATTTAAACTGTCTTGTTAAGCTACTGCGACCTCCACCGCTCTTCCAAGGGGCATTTAAAGCGTCTTGTTAAGCTACTGCGAATTGCACGTCTCTTGCAAGGGGCATTTAAACCGTCTTCTTAAGCTACAGCGACCTGCACGTCTCTTCCAAGGGGCATTTAAACCATCTTGTTAAGCTACTGCGACCTGCATGTCTCTTCCAAGGGGCATTTAAACCGTCTTGTTAAGCTAATGCGACCTGCATGTCTCTACCAAGGGGAATTTAAACTGTCTTGTTGAGCTACTGCGACCTGCACGTCTCTTCCAAGGGGCATTTAAACAGTCTTGTAAAGCTGCTGTGACCTGCATGTCTCTTCCAAAGGGCATTTAAACCATCTTGTTAAGCTACTGCGACCTCCACCGCTCTTCCAATGGGCATTTAAACCATCTTGTTAAGCTACTGCGACCTGCACGTCTCTTCCAAGGGCCATTTAAACCGTCTTGGTAAGCTACTGCGACCTGCAAGCCTCTTCCAAGGGGCATTTAAACTGTCTTGTTAAGCTGCTGCAACCTCCACCGCTCTTCCAAGGGGCATTTAAACCGTCTGGTTAAACTACTGCGACCTGCACTTTTCTTCCAAGGGGCATATAAACCGTCTTGTTAGGCTCCTGCGAACTGCACGTCTCTTCCATGGGGCATTTAAACCGTGTTATTAAGCTATTGCGACCTGCATGTTTCTACCAAGGGGCATTTAAACCTTCTTATTAAGCTACTGCGACTTGCATGTCTCTTCCAAGGGGCATTTAAACCGTCTTATTAAGCTACTGCGACCTGCACGTATCTTCCAAGGGGCACTTAAACTGTCTTGTTAAGCTACTGCGACCTTCACCTCTCTTCCAAGGGGCATTTAAACCGTCTTGTTAAGCTACTGCGACCTGCACGTCTCTTCCAAGGGGCATTTAAACTGTCTTGTTAAGCTACTGCGACCTGCACGTCTGTTCCAAGGGGCATTTAAACCATCTTATTAAGCTACTGCGACTTGCACGTCTCTTCCAATAGGCATTTAAACCGTATTATTAAGCTACTGCGACCAGCATGTCTCTTCCAAGGGGCTTTTAAACTGTCTTGTTAAGCTACTGCGACCACCACCGCTCTTCCAAGGGGCATTTAAACCGTCTTGTTAAGCTACTGCGACCTGCACTTCTCTTCCAAGGGGCATATAAACCGTCTGGTTAAGCTACTGCGACCTGCACGTCTCTTCCAAGGGGCATTTAAACCGTCTTGTTAAGCTACTGTGACTTGCATGTGTCTTCCAAGGGGCATTTAAACCATCTTGTTAAGGTACTGTAACCTCCACCACTTTTCCAAGGGGCATTTAAACTGTCTTGTTAAGCTACTGCGACCTCCACCGCTCTTCCAAGAGGCATTTAAACCGTCTTGTTAAGCTACTGCGAACTGCACGTCTCTTCCATGGGACATTTAAACCGTGTTATTAAGCTATTGCGACCTGCATGTCTCTACCAAGGGGCATTTAAACGGTCTTGTTTAGCTACTGCGACCTGCACGTCTCTTCCAAGGGGCATTTAAACCGTCTTGTTAAGCTGCTGTGACCTGCAGGTCCCTTCCAAAGGGCATTTAAACCATCTTGTTAAGCTACTGCGACCTCCACCGCTCTTCCAAGGGGCATTTAAACCATCTTGTTAAGCTACTGCGACCTGCACGTCTCTTCCAAGGGCCATTTAAACCGTCTTGGTAAGCTACTGCGACCTGCAAGCCTTTTCCAAGGGGCATTTAAACCGTCTTGTTAAGCTACTGCGACCTCCACCTCCCTTCCAAGGGGCATTTAAACCGTATTGTTAAGCTACTGCGACCTGCACGTCTCTTCCAAGGGGCATTTACACCATCTTGTTAAGCTACTGCGACCTGCACGTCTCTTCCAAGGGGCATTTAAACCGTCTTATTAAGCTACTGCGACCTGCACGTCTCTTCCAAGGGGCATTTAAACTGTCTTGTTAAGCTACTGCGACCTCCACCTCTCTTCCAAGGGGCATTTAAACCGTCTTGTTAAGCTACTGCGACCTGCACGTCTCTTCCAAGGGGCATTTAAACCGTCTTGTTAAGCGACTGCGACCTGCACGTCTCTTACAATGGGCATTTAAACCGTCTTGTTAAGCTACTGCAACTTGCACGTGTCTTCCAAGGGGCATTTAAACCGTCTTGTTAAGCTACTGTAACCTCCACCACTTTTCCAAGGGGCATTTAAACCGTCTTGTTAAGCTACTGCTTATTGCACGTCTATTGCAAGGGGCATTTAAACCGTCTTGTTAAGCTACAGCTACCTGCATGTCTCTTCCAAGGGGCATTTAAACCATCTTGTTAAGCTACTGCGACCTGCATGTATCTTCCAAGGGGCATTTAAACCGTCTTGTTAAGCTAATGCGACCTCCATGTCTATACCAAGGGGAATTTAAACTGTCTTGTTAAGCTACTGCGACCTGCACGTCTCTTCCAAGGGGCATTTAAACAGTCTTGTAAAGCTGTTGTGACCTGCATGTCTTTTCCAAAGGGCATTTAAACCATCTTGTTAAGCTACTGCGACCTCCACCGCTCTTCCAAGGGGCATTTAAACCATCTTGTTAAGCTACTGCGACCTGCACGTCTCTTCCAAGGGCCATTTAAACCGTCTTGGTAAGCTACTGCGACCTGCAAGCCTCTTCCAAGGGGCATTTAAACTGTCTTGTTAAGCTGCTGCGACCTCCACCGCTCTTCCAAGGGGCATTTAAACCGTCTTGTTAAATTACTGCGACCTGCACTTCTCTTCCAAGGGGCATATAAACCGTCTTGTTAAGCTACTGCGAACTGCACGTCTCTTCCATGGGGCATTAAAACCGTGTTATTAAACTATTGCGACCTGCATGTCTCTACCAAGGGGCATTTAAACCATCTTATTAAGCTACTGCGACTTGCATGTCTCTTCCAAGGGGCATTTAAACCGTCTTATTAAGCTACTGCGACCTGCACGTCTCTTCCAAGGGGCATTTAAGCTGTCTTGTTAAGCTACTGCGACCTGCACGTCTCTTGCAAGGGCCATTTAAACCGTCTTGTTAAGGTACTGCGACCTCCACCTCTCTTCCAAGGGGCATTTAAACCGTCTTGTTAAGCTACTGCGACCTGCACGTCTCTTCCAAGGGGCATATAAACTGTCTTGTTAAGCTTCTGCGACCTGCACGTCTCTTCCAAGGGGCATTGAAACCGTCTTGTTAAGCTACTGTAACCTCCACCACTTTTCCAAGGGGCATTTAAACTGTCTTGTTAAGCTACTGCGACCTCCACCGCTCTTCCAAGGGGCATTTAAACCGTCTTGTTAAGCTACTGCGACCTGCATGTCTCTTCCAAGGGGCATTTAAACCGTCTTGTTAAGCTAATGCGACCTGCATGTCTCTACCAAGGGGAATTTAAACTGTCTTGTTGAGCTACTGCGACCTGCACGTCTCTTCCAAGGGGCATTTAAACAGTCTTGTAAAGCTGCTGTGACCTGCATGTCTCTTCCAAAGGGCATTTAAACCATCTTGTTAAGCTACTGCGACCTCCACCGCTCTTCCAATGGGCATTTAAACCATCTTGTTAAGCTACTGCGACCTGTACGTCTCTTCCAAGGGCCATTTAAACCGTCTTGGTAAGCTACTGCGACCTGCAAGCCTCTTCCAAGGGGCATTTAAACTGTCTTGTTAAGCTGCTGCAACCTCCACCGCTCTTCCAAGGGGCATTTAAACCGTCTTGTTAAACTACTGCGACCTGCACTTTTCTTCCAAGGGGCATATAAACCGTCTTGTTAGGCTGCTGCGAACTGCACGTCTCTTCCATGGGGCATTTAAACCGTGTTATTAAGCTATTGCGACCTGCATGTTTCTACCAAGGGGCATTTAAACCTTCTTATTAAGCTACTGCGACTTGCATGTCTCTTCCAAGGGGCATTTAAACCGTCTTATTAAGCTACTGCGACCTGCACGTATCTTCCAAGGGGCACTTAAACTGTCTTGTTAAGCTACTGCGACCTTCACCTCTCTTCCAAGGGGCATTTAAACCGTCTTATAAAGCTACTGCGACCTGCACGTCTCTTCCAAGGGGCATTTAAACTGTCTTGTTAAGCTACTGCGACCTGCACGTCTGTTCCAAGGGGCATTTAAACCATCTTATTAAGCTACTGCGACTTGCACGTCTCTTCCAATGGGCATTTAAACCGTCTTATTAAGCTACTGCGACCAGCATGTCTCTTCCAAGGGGCTTTTAAACTGTCTTGTTAAGCTACTGCGACCACCACCGCTCTTCCAAGGGGCATTTAAACCGTCTTGTTAAGCTACTGCGACCTGCACTTCTCTTCCAAGGGGCATATAAACCGTCTGGTTAAGCTACTGCGACCTGCACGTCTCTTCCAAGGGGCATTTAAACCGTCTTGTTAAGCTACTGTTACTTGCATGTGTCTTCCAAGGGGCATTTAAACCATCTTGTTAAGGTACTGTAACCTCCACCACTTTTCCAAGGGGCATTTAAACTGTCTTGTTAAGCTACTGCGACCTCCACCGCTCTTCCAAGAGGCATTTAAACCGTCTTGTTAAGCTACTGCGAACTGCACGTCTCTTCCATGGGACATTTAAACCGTGTTATTAAGCTATTGCGACCTGCATGTCTCTACCAAGGGGCATTTAAACGGTCTTGTTTAGCTACTGCGACCTGCACGTCTCTTCCAAGGGGCATTTAAACCGTCTTGTTAAGCTGCTGTGACCTGCAGGTCCCTTCCAAAGGGCATTTAAACCATCTTGTTAAGCTACTGCGACCTCCACCGCTCTTCCAAGGGGCATTTAAACCATCTTGTTAAGCTACTGCGACCTGCACGTCTCTTCCAAGGGCCATTTAAACCGTCTTGGTAAGCTACTGCGACCTGCAAGCCTTATCCAAGGGGCATTTAAACCGTCTTGTTAAGCTACTGCGACCTCCACCTCCCTTCCAAGGGGCATTTAAACCGTATTGTTAAGCTACTGCGACCTGCACGTCTCTTCCAAGGGGCATTTACACCATCTTGTTAAGCTACTGCGACCTGCACGTCTCTTCCAAGGGGCATTTAAACCGTCTTATTAAGCTACTGCGACCTGCACGTCTCTTCCAAGGGGCATTTAAACTGTCTTGTTAAGCTACTGCGACCTCCACCTCTCTTCCAAGGGGCATTTAAACCGTCTTGTTAAGCTACTGCGACCTGCACGTCTCTTCCAAGGGGCATTTAAACCATCTTGTTAAGCGACTGCGACCTGCACGTCTCTTACAATGGGCATTTAAACCATCTTGTTAAGCTACTGCAACTTGCACGTGTCTTCCAAGGGGCATTTAAACCGTCTTGTTAAGCTACTGTAACCTCCACCACTTTTCCAAGGGGCATTTAAACCGTCTTGTTAAGCTACTGCTTATTGCACGTCTATTGCAAGGGGCATTTAAACCGTCTTGTTAAGCTACAGCTACCTGCATGTCTCTTCCAAGGGGCATTTAAACCATCTTGTTAAGCTACTGCGACCTGCATGTATCTTCCAAGGGGCATTTAAACCGTCTTGTTAAGCTAATGCGACCTCCATGTCTATACCAAGGGGAATTTAAACTGTCTTGTTAAGCTACTGCGACCTGCACGTCTCTTCCAAGGGGCATTTAAACAGTCTTGTAAAGCTGTTGTGACCTGCATGTCTTTTCCAAAGGGCATTTAAACCATCTTGTTAAGCTACTGCGACCTCCACCGCTCTTCCAAGGGGCATTTAAACCATCTTGTTAAGCTACTGCGACATGCACGTCTCTTCCAAGGGCCATTTAAACCGTCTTGGTAAGCTACTGCGACCTGCAAGCCTCTTCCAAGGGGCATTTAAACTGTCTTGTTAAGCTGCTGCGACCTCCACCGCTCTTCCAAGGGGTATTTAAACCGTCTTGTTAAATTACTGCGACCTGCACTTCTCTTCCAAGGGGCATATAAACCGTCTTGTTAAGCTACTGCGAACTGCACGTCTCTTCCATGGGGCATTTAAACCGTGTTATTAAACTATTGCGACCTGCATGTCTCTACCAAGGGGCATTTAAACCGTCTTATTAAGCTACTGCGACTTGCATGTCTCTTCCAAGGGGCATTTAAACCGTCTTATTAAGCTACTGCGACCTGCACGTCTCTTCCAAGGGGCATTTAAACTGTCTTGTTAAGCTACTGCGACCTGCACGTCTCTTGCAAGGGCCATTTAAACCGTCTTGTTAAGGTACTGCGACCTCCACCTCTCTTCCAAGGGGCATTTAAACCGTCTTGTTAAGCTACTGCGACCTGCACGTCTCTTCCAAGGGGCATATAAACTGTCTTGTTAAGCTTCTGCGACCTGCACGTCTCTTCCAAGGGGCATTGAAACCGTCTTGTTAAGCTACTGTAACCTCCACCACTTTTCCAAGGGGCATTTAAACTGTCTTGTTAAGCTACTGCGACCTCCACCGCTCTTCCAAGGGGCATTTAAACCGTCTTGTTAAGCTACTGCGAATTGCACGTCTCTTGCAAGGGGCATTTAAACCATCTTGTTAAGCTACAGCGACCTGCACGTCTCTTCCAAGGGGCATTTAAACCATCTTGTTAAGCTACTGCGACCTGCATGTCTCTTCCAAGGGGCATTAAAACCGTCTTGTTAAGGTAATGCGACCTGCATGTCTCTACCAAGGGGAATTTAAACTGTCTTGTTAAGCTACTGCGACCTGCATGTCTCTTCCAAGGGGCATTTAAACCGTCTTGTTAAGCTACTGCGACTTGCACGTGTCTCCCAAGGGGCAGTTAAACTGTCTTGTTAAGCTACTGTAACCTCCACCACTTTTCCAAGGGGCAGTTAAACTGTCTTGTTAAGCAACTGCGACATCCACCGCTCTTCCAAGGGGCATTTAAACCGTCTTGTTAAGCTACTGCGAATTGCACGTCTATTGCAAGGGGCATTTAAACCGTCTTGTTAAGCTACTGTGACCTGCATGTCTCTTCCAAGGGGCATTTAAACCATCTTGTTAAGCTAATGCGACCTCCATGTCTCTACCAAGGGGAATTTAAACTGTCTTGTTAAGCTACTGCGACCTGCACGTCTCTTCCAAGGGGCATTTAAACAGTCTTGTAAAGCTGCTGTGAGCTGCATGTCTCTTCCAAAGGGCATTTAAACCATCTTGTTAAGCTACTGCGACCTCCACCGCTCTTCCAAGGGGCATTTAAACCATCTTGTTAAGCTACTGCGACCTGCACGTCTCTTCCAAGGGCCATTTAAATCGTCTTGGTAAGCTACTGCGACCTGCAAGCCTCTTCCAAGGGGCATTTAAACCGTCTTGTTAAACTACTGCGACCTGCACTTCTCTTCCAAGGGGCATATAAACCGTCTTGTTAAGCTACTGCGAACTGCACGTCTCTTCCATGGGGCATTTAAACCGTGTTATTAAGCTATTGCGACCTGCATGTCTCTACCAAGAGGCATTTAAACCGTCTTGTTTAGCTACTGCGACCTGCCCGTCTCTTCCAAGGGGCATTTAAACAGTCTTGTAAAGATGCTGTGACCTGCATGTCCCTTCCAAGGGGCATTTAAACCATCTTGTTAAGCTACTGCGACCTCCACCGCTCTTCCAAGGGGCATTTAAACCGTCTTGTTAAGCTTCTGCGACCTGCACGTCTCTTCCAAGGGGCATTTAAACCGTCTTGTTAAGCTATTGCGACCTGCATGTCTCTACCAAGGGGCATTTAAACCGTCTTGTTTAGCTACTGCGACCTGCACGTCTCTTACAAGGGGCATTTAAACAGTCTTGTAAAGCTGCTGTGACCTGCATGTCCCTTCCAAGGGGCATTTAAACCATCTTGTTAAGCTACTGCGACCTCCACCGCTCTTCCAAGGGGCATTTATTCCATCTTGTTAAGCTACTGTGACCTGCACGTCTCTTCCAAGGGCCATTTAAACCGTCTTATTAAGCTACTGCAACCTGCTCGTCTTTTCCAAGAGGCATTTAAACCGTCTTGTTAAGCTACTGCGACCTGCACCTCTCTTCCAAGGGGCATTTAAACCGTCTTATTAAGCTACTGCGACCTGCACGTCTCTTCCAAGGGGCATTTAAACTGTCTTGGTAAGCTACTACGACCTGCAAGCCTCTTCCAAGGGGCATTTAAACTGTCTTGTTAAGCTGCTGCGACCTGCATGTCTCTTCCAAGGGGCATTTAAACTGTCTTGTTAAGCTACTGCGACCTGCACGTCTCTTCCAATGGGCATTTAAACCATCTTATTAAGCTACTGCGACTTGCATGTCTCTTCCAATGGGCATTTAAACCATCTTATTAAGCTACTGCGACTTGCACGTCTCTTCCAATGGGCATTTAAACCGTCTTATTAAGCTACTGCGACCTGCACTTCTCTTCCAAGGGGCATATAAACCGTCTGGTTAAGCTACTGCGACCTCCACGTCTCTTCCAAGGGGCATTTAAACCCGTCTTGTTAAGCTACTGCGACTTGCACGTGTCTTCCAAGGGGCATTTAAACCGTCTTGTTAAGCTACTGTAACCTCCACAACTTTTCCAAGGGGCATTTAAACTGTCTTGTTAAGCTACTGCGTCCTCCACCGCTCTTCCAAGGGGCATTTAAACCGTCTTGTTAAGCTACTGCGAATTGCACGTCTCTTGCAAGGGGCATTTCAACCGTCTTGTTAAGCTACAGCGACCTGCACATCTCTTCCAAGGGGCATTTAAACCATCTTGTTAAGCTACTGCGACCTGCATGTCTCTTCCAAGGGGCATTTAAACCGTCTTGTTAAGCTAATGCGACCTGCATGTCTCTACCAAGGGGAATTTAAACTGTCTTGTTAAGCTACTGCGACCTGCATGTCTCTTCCAAGGTGCATTTAAACAGTCTTGTAAAGCTGCTGTGACCTGCATGTCTCTTCCAAAGGGCATTTAAACCATCTTGTTAAGCTACTGTGACCTCCACCGCTCTTCCAAGGGGCATTTAAACCATCTTGTTAAGCTACTGCGACCTGCACGTCTCTTTCAAGGGCCATTTAAACCGTCTTGGTAAGCTACTGCGACCTGCAAGCCTCTTCCAAGGGGCATTTAAACTGTCTTGTTAAGCTGCTGCGACCTCCACCGCTCTTCCAAGGGGCATTTAAACCGTCTTCTTAAACTACTGCGACCTGCACTTCTCTTCCAAGGGGCATATATACCGTCTTGTTAAGCTACTGCGAACTGCACGTCTCTTCCATGGGGCATTTAAACTGTGTTATTAAGCTATTGCGACCTGCATGTCTCTACCAAGGGGCATTTAAACCGTCTTGTTTAGCTACTGCGACCTGCACGTCTCTTCCAAGTGGCATTTAAACCATCTTGTTAAGCTACTGCGACCTCCACCGCTCTTCCAAGGGGCATTTAAACCGTCTTGTTATGCTTCTGCGACCTGCACGTCTCTTCCAAGGGGCATTTAAACCGTCTTGTTAAGCTATTGCGACCTGCATGTTTCTACCAAGGGGCATTTAAACCGTCTTGTTTAGCTACTGCGACCTGCATGTCTCTTCCAAGGGGCATTTAAACAGTCTTGTAAAGCTGCTGTGACCTGCATGTCCCTTCCAAAGGGCATTTAAACCATCTTTTTAAGCTACTGCGACCTCCACCGCTCTTCCAAGGGGCATTTAAACCATCTTGTTAAGCTACTGCGACCTGCACGTCTCTTCCAAGGGCCATTTAAACCGTCTTGGTAAGCTACTGCGACCTGCAAGCCTTTTCCAAGGGGCATTTAAACTGTCTTGTTAAGCTGCTGCGACCTCCACCGCTCTTCCAAGGTTCATTAAAACCGTCTTGTTAAACTACTGCGACCTGCACTTCTCTTCCAAGGGGCATATAAACCGTCTTGTTAAGCTACTGCGAACTGCACGTCTCTTCCATGGGGCATTTAAACCGTGTTATTAAGCTATTGCGACCTGCATGTCTCTACCAAGGGGCATTTAAACCGTCTTGTTTAGCTACTGCGACCTGCACGTCTCTTCCAAGGGGCATTTAAACAGTCTTGTAAAGCTACTGCGACCTGCACGTCTCTTCCAAGGGGCATTTAAACCATCTTGTTAAGCTACTGCGACCTCCACCGCTTTTCTAAGGGGCATTTAAACCCTCTTGTTAAGCTCCTGCGACCTGCACGTCTCTTGCAAGGGGCATTTAAACCGTCTTGTTAAGCTACTGCGACCTGCTCGTCTCTTCCAAGGGGCATTTAATCCATCTTGTTAATCTACTGCGACCTGCATGTCTCTTCCAAGGGGCATTTAAACCGTCTTGGTAAGCTACTGCGACCTGCATGTCTCTACCAAGGGGCATTTAAACCGTCTTGTTAAGCTACTGCGACCTGCACATCTCTTCCAAGCGGCATTTATACAGGCTTGTTAAGCTACTGCGACCTCCACCGCTCTTCCAAGGGGCATTTAAACAGTCTTGTTAAGCTACTGCGACCTGCACGTCTTTTCCAAGGGGCATATAAACCATCATGTTAAGCTACTGCGACCTCCACCGCTTTTCCAAGTGGCATTTAAACCATCTTGTTAAGTTACCGCGACCTGCACTTCTATTCCAAGGGGCATTTAAACCGTCTTGGTAAGCTACTGCGACCTGCAAGCCTCTTCTAAGGGGCATTTAAACCCTCTTGTTAAGCTACTGCGACCTGCACGTCTCTTCCAAGGGGCATTTACACCATCTTGTTAAGCTACTGCGACCTGCACGTCTCTTCCAAGGGGCATTTAAACCGTCTTATTAAGCTACTGCGACCTGCACGTCTCTTCCAAGGGGCATTTAAACTGTCTTGTTAAGCTACTGCGACCTCCACCTCTCTTCCAAGGGGCATTTAAACCATCTTGTTAAGCTACTGCGACCTGCACGTCTCTTCCAAGGGGCATTTAAACCGTCTTGTTAAGCGACTGCGACCTGCACGTCTCTTCCAATATACATTTAAACTGTCTTGTTAAGCTACTGCGACTTGCACGTGTCTTCCAAGGGGCATTTAAACCGTCTTTTAAGCTACTGTAACCTCCACCACTTTTCCAAGGGGCATTTAAACTGTCTTGTTAAGCTACTGCGACATCCACCGCTCTTCCAAGGGGCATTTAAACCGTCTTGTTAAGCTACTGCTTATTGCACGTCTATTGCAAGGGGCATTTAAACCGTCTTGTTAAGCTACAGAGACCTGCACGTCTCTTCCAAGGGGCATTTAAACCATCTTGTTAAGCTACAGAGACCTGCATGTCTCTTCCAAGGGGCATTTAAACCGTCTTGTTAAGCTAATGCGACCTGCACGTCTCTTCCAAGGGGCATTTAAACAGTCTTGTAAATCTGTTGTGACCTGCATGTCTCTTCCAAAGGGCATTTAAACCATCTTGTTAAGCTACTGCGTCCTCCACCGCTCTTCCAAGGGGCATTTAAACCATCTTATTAAGCTACTGCGACTTGCATGTCTCCTCCAAGGGGCATTTAAACCGTCTTATTAAGCTACTGTGACCTGCACGTCTCTTCCAAGGGGCATTTAAACTGTCTTGTTAAGCTACTGCGACCTGCACGTCTCTTCCAAGGGCCATTTAAACCATCTTGTTAAGGTACTGCGACCTCCTCCTCTCTTCCAAGGGGCATTTAAACCGTCTTTTTAAGCTACTGCGACCTGCACGTCTTTTCCAAGGGGCATTTAAACTGTCTTGTTAAGCTTCTGCGACCTGCACGTCTCTTCCAAGGGGCATTTAAACCGTCTTGTTAAGCTACTGTAACCTCCACCACTTTTCCAAGGGGCATTTAAACTGTCTTGTTAAGCTACTGCGACCTCCACCGCTCTTCCAAGGGGCATTTAAACCGTCTTGTTAAGCTACTGCGAATTGCACGTCTCTTGCAAGGGGCATTTAAACAGTCTTGTTAAGCTACAGCGACCTGTACGTCTCTTCCACGGGGCATTTAAACCATCTTGTTAAGCTACTGCAACCTGCATGTCTTTTCCAAGGGGCATTTAAACCGTCTTGTTAAGCTAATGCGACCTGCATGTCTCTACCAAGGGGAATTTAAACTGTCTTGTTAAGCTACTGCGACCTGCACGTCTCTTCCAAGGGGCATTTAAACAGTCTTGCAAAGCTGCTGTGACCTGCATGTCTCTTCCAAAGGGCATTTAAACCATCTTGTTAAGCTACTGCGACCTCCACCGCTCTTCCAATAGGCATTTAAACCATCTTGTTAAGCTACTGCGACCTGCACGTCTCTTCCAAGGGCCATTTAAACCTTCTTGGTAAGCTACTGCGACCTGCAAGCCTCTTCCAAGGGGCATTTAAACTGTCTTGTTAAGCTGCTGTGACCTCCACCGCTCTTCCAAGGGGCATTTAAACCGTCTTGTTAAACTACTGCGACCTGCACTTCTCTTCCAAGTTGCATATAAACCGTCTTGTTAAGCTACTGCGAACTGCACGTCTCTTTCATGGGGCATTTAAACCGTGTTATTAAGCTATTGCGACCTGCATGTCTGTACCAAGGGGCATTTAAACCGTCTTGTTTAGCTACTGCGACCTGCACGTATCTTCCAAGGGGCATTTAAACAGTCTTGTAAAGCTGCTGTGACCTGCATGTCCCTTCCAAGGGGCATTTAAACCATCTTGTTAAGCTACTGCGACCTCCACCGCTCTTCTAAGGGGCATTTAAACCCTCTTGTTAAGTTCCTGCGACCTGCACGTCTCTTGCAAGGGGCATTTAAACCGTCTTGTTAAGCTACTGCGACCTGCACGTCTCTTCCAAGGGGCATTTAATCCATCTTGTTAATCTACTACGACCTGCACGTCTCTTCCAATGGGCATTTAAACCGTCTTGGTAAGCTACTGCGACCTGCATGTCTCTACCAAGGGGCATTTAAACCATCTTGTTAAGCTACTGCGACCTGCACGTCTCTTCCAAGCGGCATTTATACAGGCTTGTTAAGCTACTGCGACCTCCACCGCTCTTCCAAGGGGCATTTAAACAGTCTTGTTAAGCTACTGCGACCTGCACGTCTTTTCCAAGGGGCATATAAACCGTCATGTTAAGCTACTGCGACCTCCACCGCTTTTCCAAGTGGCATTTAAACCATCTTGATAAGCTACCGCGACCTGCAATTCTCTTACAAGGGGCATTTAAACCGTCTTGGTAAGCTACTGCGACCTGCAAGCCTCTTCTAAGGGGCATTTAAACCCTCTTGTTAAGCTACTGCGTCCTGCACGTCTCTTCCAAGGGGCATTTACACCATCTTGTTAAGCTACTGCGACCTGCACGTCTCTTCCAAGGGGCATTTAAACCGTCTTATTAAGCTACTGCGACCTGCACGTCTCTTCCAAGGGGCATTTAAACTGTCTTGTTAAGCTACTGCGACCTCAACCTCTCTTCCAAGGGGCATTTAAACCGTCTTGTTAAGCTACTGCGACCTGCACGTCTCTTCCAAGGGGCATTTAAACCGTCTTGTTAAGCGACTGCAACCTGCACGTCTCTTCCAATGGGCATTTAAACCGTCTTGTTAAGCTACTGCGACTTGCACGTGTCCTCCAAGGGGCATTTAAACCGTCTTGTTAAGCTACTGTAACCTCCACCACTTTTCCAAGGGGCATTTAAACTGTCTTGTTAAGCTACTGCGACATCCACCGCTCTTCCAAGGGGCATTTAAACCATCTTGTTAAGCTACTGCGACCTGCACGTCTCTTCCAAGGGGCATTTAAACCATCTTGTTAAGCTATTGCGACCTGCATGTCTCTACCAAGGGGCATTTAAACCGTCTTGTTTAGCTACTGCGACCTGCTCGTCTCTTCCAAGGGGCATTTAAACAGTCTTGTAAAGCTGCTGTGACCTGCATGTCCCTTCCAAGGGGCATTTAAACCATCTTGTTAAGCTACTGCGACCTCCACCGCTCTTCCAAGGGGCATTTATTCCATCTTGTTAAGCTACTGCGACCTGCACGTCTCTTCCAAGGGCCATTTAAACCGTCTTCTTAAGCTACTGCAACCTGCTCGTCTTTTCAAAGAGGCATTTAAACCGTCTTGTTAAGCTACTGCGACCTGCACGTCTCTTCCAAGCGGCATTTAAACCGTCTTATTAAGCTACTGCGACTTGCATGTCTCTTCCAAGGGGCATATAAAAAGTCTTATTAAGCTACTGCGACCTGCACGTCTCTTCCAAGGGGCATTTAAACTGTCTTGGTAAGCTACTGCGACCTGCAAGCCTCTTCCAAGGGGCATTTAAACTGTCTTGTTAAGCTGCTGCGACCTCCACCGCTCTTCCAAGGGGCATTTAAACCGTTTTGTTAAGCTACTGCGACCTGCACTTCTCTTCCAAGGGGCATATAAACTGTCTTGTTAAGCTACTGCGACCTTCACTTCTCTTCCAAGGGGCATTTAAACCATCTTGTTAAGCTACTGCGAACTGCACGTCTCTTCCATGGGGCATATAAACCGTGTTATTAAGCTAATGTAACATCCACCACTTTTCCAAGGGGCATTTAAACCGTCTTGTTAAACTTGTGCGACCTGCACGTCTCTTCCAAGGGGCATTTAAACAGTCTTGTAAAGCTACAGTGAACTGCACGTCTTTTCCAAATGGCATTTAAACCGTCTTGTTAAGCTATTGCGACCTGCATGTCTCTACCAAGGGGCATTTAAACAGTCTTGTAAAGCTACAGTGAACTGCACGTCTTTTCCAAATGGCATTTAAACCGTCTTGTTAAGCTACTGCGACCTGCACGTCTCTTCCAAGGGGCATTTAAACCGTCTTATTAAGCTACTGCGGCTTGCATGTCTTTTCCAAGGGGCATTTAAACCGTCTTATTAAGCTACTGCGACCTGCACGTCTCTTCCAAGGGGCATTTAAACTGTCTTGTTAAGCTGCTGCGACCTCCACCTCTCTTCCAAGGGGCATTTAAACCGTCTTGTTAAGCTACTGCGACCTGCACGTCTCTTCCAAGGGGCATTTAACCTGTCTTGTTAAGCTACTGCGACCTGCACGTCTCTTCCAATGGGCATTTAAACCGTCTTATTAAGCTACTGCGACTTGCACGTCTCTTCCAATGGGCATTTAAACCGTCTTATTAAGCTACCGCGACCAGCACGTCTCTTCCAAGGGGCTTTTAAACTGTCTTGTTAAGCTACTGCGACCACCACCGCTCTTCCAAGGGGCATTTAAACCGTCATGTTAAGCTACTGCGACCTGCACTTCTCTTCCAAGGGGCATATAAACCGTCTTGTTAAGCTACTGCGACCTGCACGTCTCTTCCAAGGGGCATTTAAACCATCTTGTTAAGCTACTGCGACTTGCACGTGTCTTCCAATGGGCATTTAAACCGTCTTGTTAAGCTGCTGTAACCTTCACCACTTTTCCAATGGGCATTTAAACAGTCTTGTTAAGCTACTGCGACCTCCACCGCTCTTCCAAGGGGTATTTAAACCGTCTTGTTAAGCTACTGCGAATTGCACGTCTCTTGCAAGGGGCATTTAAACTGTCTTGTTAAGCTACAGCGACCTGCACGTCTCTTCCAAGGGGCATTTAAACCATCTTGTTAAGCTACTGCGAACTGCATGTCTCTTCCAAGGGGCATTTAAACCGTCTTGTTAAGCTAATGCGACCTGCATGTCTCTACCAAGGGGAATTTAAACTGTCTTGTTAAGCTACTGTGACCTGCACGTCTCTTCCAAGGGGCATTTAAACAGTCTTGTAAACATGCTGTGACCTGCATGTCTCTTCCAAAGGGCATTTAAACCGTCTTGTTAAGCTACTGTGACCTCCACCGCTCTTCCAAGAGGCATTTAAACCATCTTGTTAAGCTGCTGCGACCTGCACGTCTCTTCCAAGGGCCATTTAAACCTTCTTGGTAAGCTACTGCGACCTGCATGTCTCTTCCAAGGGGCATTTAAACTGTCTTGTTAAACTGCTGCGACCTCCACCGCTCTTCCAAGGGGAATTTAAACCGTCTTGTTAAACTACTGTGACCTCCACCGCTCTTCCAAGGGACATTTAAACCGTCTTGTTAAGTTTCTGCGACCTGCACGTCTCTTCCAAGGGGCATTTAAACCGTCTTGTTAAGCTATTGCGACCTGCATATCTCTACCAAGGGGAATTTAAACCGTCTTGTTTAGCTACTGCGACCTGCATGTCTCTTCCAAGGGGCATTTAAACAGTCTTGTAAAGCTGCTGTGACCTGCATGTCCCTTCCAAAGGGTATTTAAACCATCTTGTTAAGCTACTGCGACCTCCACCGCACTTCCAAGGGGCATTTAAACCATCTTGTTAAGCTACTGCGACCTGCACGTCTCTTCCAAGGGCCATTTAAACCGTCTTGGTAAGCTACTGCGACCTGCAAGCCTCTTCCAAGGGGCATTTAAACTGTCTTGTTAAGCTGCTGCGACCTCCACCGCTCTTCCAAGGGGCATTTAAACCGTTTTGTTAAACTACTGCGACCTGCACTTCTCTTCCAAGGGGCATATAAACCGTCTTGTTAAGCTACTGCGAACTGCACGTCTCTTCCATGGGGCATTTAAACCGTGTTATTAAGCTATTGCGACCTGCATGTCTCTACCAAGGGGCATTTAAACCGTTTTGTTTAGCTACTGCGACCTGCACGTCTCTTCCAAGGGGCATTTAAACAGTCTTGTAAAGCTGCTGTGACCTGCATGTCCCTTCCAAGGGGCATTTAAACCATCTTGTTAGGCTACTTCGACCTCCACCACTCTTCCAAGGGGCATTTAAACCGTCTTGTTAAGCTTCTGCGACCTGCACGTCTCTTCCAAGGGGCTTTTAAACCGTCTTGTTAAGCTACAGTGAACTGCACGTCTTTTCCAAGTGGCATTTAAACCGTCTTGTTAAGCTAGTGCGACCTGCACGTCTCTTCCAAGGGGCATTTAAACCGTCTTATTAAGCTACTGCGACTTGCATGTCTCTTCCAAGGGGCATTTAAACCGTCTTATTAAGCTACTGCGACCTGCACGTCTCTTCAAAGGGGCATTTAAACTGTCTTGGTAAGCTACTGCGACCTGCAAGCCTCTTCCAAGGGGCATTTAAACTGTCTTGTTAAGCTGCTGAGACCTCCACCGCTCTTCCAAGGGGCATTTAAACCGTCGTGTTAAGCTACTGCGACCTGCACTTCTCTTTCAAGGGGCACATAAACCGTCTTGTTAAACTACTGCGAACTGCACGTCTCTTCCATGGGGAATTTAAACCGTGTTATTAAGCTACTGTAACCTCCACCACTTTTCCAAGGGGCATTTAAACCGTCTTGTTAAGCTTCTGCGACCTGCACGTCTTTTCCAAGGGGCATTTAAACCGTCTTGATAAGCTATTGCGACCTGCATGTCCCTTCAAAGGGGCATTTAAACCATCTTGTTAAGTTACTGCGACCTCCACCGCTCTTCCAAGGGGCATTTATACCATCTTGTTAAGCTACTGCGACCTACACGTCTCTTCCAAGGGCCATTTAAACCGTCTTATTAAGCTACTTCAACCTGCACGTCTTTTCCAAGAGGCATTTAAACCGTCTTGTTAAGCTACAGTGAACTGCACGTCTCTTCCGAGGGGCATTTAAACTGTCTTGTTAAGCTACTGCGACCTGCACGTCTCTTCCAAGGGGCATTTAAACTGTCTTGTTAAGCTACTGCGACTTCCACCTCTCTTCCAAGGGGCATTTAAACCGTGTTGTTAAGCTACTGCGACCTGCACGTCTCTTCCAAGGGGCATTTAAACTGTCTTGTTAAGCTACTGCGACCTGCACGTCTCTTCCAATGGGCATTTAAACAGTCTAATTAAGCTACTGCGACTTGCACGTCTCTTCCAATGGGCATTTAAACCGTTTAATTAAGCTACTGCGACCAGCACGTCTCTTCCAAGGAGCATTTAAACTGTCTTGTTAAGCTACTGCGACCTCCACCGCTCTTCCAAGGGGCATTTAAACCATCTTTTTAAGCTACTCCGACCTGCACTTCTCTTCCAAGGGGCATTTAAACCGTCTTGTTAAGCTACTGCGACCTGCACGTCTCTTCCAAGGGGCATTTAAACCGTCTTGTTAAGCTACTGCGACCTGCACGTCTCTTCCAAGGGGCATTTAAACAGTCTTGCAAAGCTGCTGTGACCTGCATGTCTCTTCCAAGGGGCATTTAAACCATCTTGTTAAGCTACTGCGACCTCCACCGCTCTTCCAAGGAGCATTTAAACCGACTTGTTAAGCTAATGCGACCTGCACGTCTCTTCCAAGGGGCATTTAAACCGTCTTGTTAAGCTACTTCGACATGCACGTCTCTTCCAAGGAGCATTTAAACTGTCTTTTTAAGCTACTGCGACCTGCATTTCTCTTCCAAGGGGCATTTAAACCGTCTTGTTAAGCTACTGCGACCTGCACGTCTCTTCCAAGGGTCATTTAAACCGTCTTATTAAGCTACTGCATCCTGTATGTCTCTTCCAAGGGGCATTTAAACTGTCTTGTTAAGCTACTGCGACCTCCACCGCTCTTCCAAGGGGCATTTAAACCATCTTGTTAAGCTACTGCGACCTGGACGTCTCTTCAAAGTGGCATTTAAACTGTCTTGTTAAGCTACTGCGACCTCCACCTCTTTTCCAGGGGGCATTTAAACCGTTTTGTTAAGCTACTGCAACCTGCTCGTCTCTTCCAAGGGGCATTTAAACCGTCTTGTTAAGCTACTGCGACCTACACGTCTCTTCCAAGGCGCATTTAAACAGTCTTTTTAAGCTACTGCGACTTGAACGTCTCTTCCAAGGGGCATTTAAACCGTCTTGTTAAGCAACTGTAACCTGCACCACTTTTCCAAGGGGCATTTAAAAAGGCTTTGTTAAGCTACTGCTACCTGCACATCTCTTCCAAGGGGCATTTAAACCATCTTGTTAAGCTACTGCGACCTGCAGGTCTTTTCCAAGGGGCATTTAAACCATCTTGTTAAGCTATTGCGACCTCCACCGCTCTTCCAAGGGGCATTGAAACCCATCTTGTTAAGCTACTGCGACCTGCACTTCTCTTCCAAGGGGCATTTAAACCGTCTTGGTAAGCTACTGCGATCTGCAAGCCTATTCTAAGGGGCATTTAAATCCTCTGGTTAAGCTACTGCGACCTGCACGTCTCTTGCAAGGGGCATTTAAACCGTCTTGTTAATCTACTGCGACCTGCACGTCTCTTCCAAGGGACATTTAAACCGTCTTGGTAAGCTAATGCGACTTGCACGTCTCTACCAAGGGGCATTTAAACACACTTGTTAAGCTACTGCGACCTGCACGTCTCTTCCAAGGGGCATTTAAACTGTCTTGTTAAGTTGCTGTGACCTGCATGTCTCTTCCAAGGGGCATTTAAACCGTCTTGTTAAGCTACTGCGACCTCCACCGCTCTTCCAAGGGGCATTTAAACCGTCTTGTTAAGCTACTGCGACCTGCACGTCTCTTCAAAGGGGCATTTAAACTGACTTGTTATGCTACTGCGACCTGCACGTCTCTTCCAAGGCGCATTTAAACTGTCTTTTTAAGCTACTGAGACTTGAACGTCTCTTACAAGGGGCATTTAAACCATCTTGTTAAGCTACTGTAACCTCCATCACTTTTCCAAGGGGCATTTAAACCATCTTGTTAAGCTACTGCGACGTGCACGTCTTTTCCAAGGGGCATTTAAATAGTCTTGTTAAGCTACTGCGACCTCCACCGCTCTTCCAAGGGGCATTTAAACCAACTTGTTAAGTTACTGCGACCTGCACTTCTCCACCAAGGGGCATTTAAACCGTCTTGGTAAGCTACTGCGTCCTGCAAGCCTCTTCTAAGGGGCACTTAAACCCTCTTGTTAAGCTACTGCGACCTCCTCGTCTCTTGCAGGGGGCATTTAAACCGTCTTGTTAAGCTACTGCGATCTGCACGTCTCTTCCAAGGGGCATTTAAACCGTTTTGTTAATCTACTGCGACCTGCACGTCTCTTCCAAGGGGCACTTAAACAGTCTTGGTAAGCTACTGCGACCTGCATGTCTCTACCAAGGGGCATTTAAACCGTCTTGTTAAGTTACTGCGACCTGCACGTCTCTTCAAAGGTGAATTTAAACAGGCTTGTTAAGCTGCTGCGACCTGCATGTCTCTTCCAAGGGGCATTTAAACCGTCTTGTTAAGCTACTGCGATCTGCACGTCTCTTCCAAGTGACATTTAAACCGTCTTGGTAAGCTACAGCGACCTGCAAGCCTCTTCCAAGGGGCATTTAAACCGTCTTGTTAAGCTACTGAGACCTGCACGTCTCTACCAAGGGGCATTTAAACCATCTTGTTAAGCTATTGCGACCTGCAGGTCTTTTCCAAGGGGCATTTAAACCATCTTGTTAAGCTATTGCGACCTCCACCGCTCTTCCAAGGGGCATTTAAACCCATCTTGTTAAGCTACTGCGACCTGCACTTCTCTTCCAAGGGGCATTTAAACCGTCTTGGTAAGCTACTGCGATCTGCAAGCCTATTCTAATGGGCATTTAAACCCTCTGGTTAAGCTACTGCGACCTGCACGTCTCTTGCAAGGGGCATTTAAACCGTCTTGTTACTCTACTGCGACCTGCACGTCTCTTCCAAGGGACATTTAAACCGTCTTGGTAAGCTACTGCGACTTGCACGTCTCTACCAAGGGGTATTTAAACCGTCTTGTTAAGCTACTGCGACCTGCACGTCTCTTCCAAGGGGCATTTAAACTGTCTTGTTAAGTTGCTGTGACCTGCACGTCTCTTCCAAGGGGCATTTAAACCGTCTTGTTAAGCTACTGCGACCTCCACCGCTCATCCAAGGGGCATTTAAACCATCTTGTTAAGCTACTTCGACCTGCACGTCTCTTCTAAGGGGCATTTAAACCGTCTTTTTAAGCTACTGTGACCTGCATTTCTCGTCCAAGGGGCATTTAAACCGTCTTGTTAAGTTACTGCGAACTGCACGTCTCTTTCAAGGGTCATTTAAACCGTCTTATAAAGCTACTGCGTCCTGCATGTCTCTTCCAAGGGGCATTTAAACTGTCTTCTTAAGGTACTGCAACCTCCACCGCTCTTCCAAGGGGCATTTAAACCGTCTTGTTAAGCTACTGCGACCTGCACATCTCTTCAAAGGGGCATTTAAACTGTCTTGTTAAGCTACTGCGACCACCACCGCTCTTCCAAGGGGCATTTAAACCGTCATGTTAAGCTACTGCGACCTGCACTTCTCTTCCAAGGGGCATTTAAACCATCTTGTTAAGCTACTGCGACTTGCACTTGTCTTCCAATGGGCATTTAAACCGTCTTGTTAAGCTGCTGTAACCTCCACCACTTTTCCAATGGGCATTTAAACAGTCTTGTTAAGCTACTGTGACCTCCACCGCTCTTCCAAGGGGCATTTAAACCGTCTTGTTAAGCTACTGCGAATTGCACGTCTCTTGCAAGGGGCATTTAAACTGTCTTGTTAAACTACAGCGACCTGCACGTCTCTTCCAAGGGGCATTTAAACCATCTTGTTAAGCTACTGCGACCTGCATGTCTCTTCCAAGGGGCATTTAAACCGTCTTGTTAAGCTAATGCGACCTGCATGTCTCTACCAAGAGGAATTTAAACTGTCTTGTTAAGCTACTGCGACCTGCACGTCTCTTCCAAGGGGCATTTAAACAGTCTTGTAAAGCTGCTGTGACCTGCATGTCTCTTCCAAAGGGCATTTAAACCATCTTGTTAAGCTACTGCGACCTCCACCGCTCTTCCAAGAGGCATTTAAACCATCTTGTTAAGCTACTGCGACCTGCACGTCTCTTCCAAGGGCCATTTAAACCTTCTTGGTAAGCTACTGCGACCTGCAAGCCTCTTCCAAGGGGCATTTAAACTGTCTTGTTAAACTGCTGCGACCTCCACCGCTCTTCCAAGGGGAATTTAAACCGTCTTGTTAAACTACTGCGACCTCCACCGCTCTTCCAAGGGGCATTTAAACCGTCTTGTTAAGCTTCTGCGACCTGTACGTCTCTTCCAAGGGGCATTTAAACCGTCTTGTTAAGCTATTGCGACCTGCATGTCTCTACCAAGGGGAATTTAAACCGTCTTGTTTAGCTACTGCGACCTGCATGTCTCTTCCAAGGGGCATTTAAACAGTCTTGTAAAGCTGCTGTGACCTGCATGTCCCTTCCAAAGGGTATTTAAACCATCTTGTTAAGCTACTGCGACCTCCACCGCTCTTCCAAGGGGAATTTAAACCATCTTGTTAAGCTACTGCGACCTGCACGTCTCTTCCAAGGGCCATTTAAACCGTCTTGGTAAGCTACTGCGACCTGCAAGCCTATTCCAAGGGGCATTTAAACTGTCTTGTTAAGCTGCTGCGACCTCCAACGCTCTTCCAAGGGGCATTTAAACCGTTTTGTTAAACTACTGCGACCTGCACTTCTCTTCCAAGGGGCATATAAACCGTCTTGTTAAGCTACTGCGAACTGCACGTCTCTTCCATGGGGCATTTAAACCGTGTTATTAAGCTATTGCGACCTGCATGTCTCTACCAAGGGGCATTTAAACCATTTTGTTTAGCTACTGCGACCTGCACGTCTCTTCCAAGGGGCATTTAAACAGTCTTGTAAAGCTGCTGTAACCTGCATGTCCCTTCCAAGGGGCATTTAAACCATCTTGTTAAGCTACTGCGACCTCCACCGCTCTTCCAAGGGGCATTTAAACCGTCTTGTTAAGCTTCTGCGACCTGCACGTCTCTTCCAAGGGGCATTTAAACCGTCTTGTTAAGCTACAGTGAACTGCACGTCTTTTCCAAGTGGCATTTAAACCGTCTTGTTAAGCTAGTGCGACCTGCACGTCTCTTCCAAGGGGCATTTAAACCGTCTTATTAAGCTGCTGCGACTTGCATGTCTCTTCCAAGGGGCATTTAAACCGTCTTATTAAGCTACTGCGACCTGCACGTCTCTTCCAAGGGGCATTTAAACTGTCTTGGTAAGCTACTGCGACCTGCAAGCCTCTTCCAAGGGGCATTTAAACTGTCTTGTTAAGCTGCTGAGACCTCCACCGCTCTTCCAAGGGGCATTTAAACCGTCTTGTTAAGCTACTGCGACCTGCACTTCTCTTTCAAGGGGCATATACACCGTCTTGTTAAACTACTGCGAACTGCACGTCTCTTCCATGGGGCATTTAAACCGTGTTATTAAGCTACTGTAACCTCCACCACTTTTCCAAGGGGCATTTAAACCGTCTTGTTAAGCTTCTGCGACCTGCACGTCTCTTCCAAGGGGCATTTAAACCGTCTTGATAAGCTATTGCGACCTGCATGTCCCTTCAAAGGGGCATTTAAACCATCTTGTTAAGCTACTGCGACCTCCACCGCTCTTCCAAGGGTCATTTATACCATCTTGTTAAGCTACTGCGACCTGCACGTCTCTTCCAAGGGCCATTTAAACCGTCTTATTAAGCTACTGCAACCTGCACGTCTTTTCCAAGAGGCATTTAAACTGTCTTGTTAAGCTACAGTGAACTGCTCGTCTCTTCCAAGGGGCATTTAAACTGTCTTGTTAAGCTACTGCGACCTGCACGTCTCTTCCAAGGGGCATTTAAACTGTCTTGTTAAGCTACTGCGACTTCCACCTCTCTTCCAAGGGGCATTTAAACCGTGTTATTAAGCTACTGCGACCTGCACGTCTTTTCCAAGGGGCATTTAAACTGTCTTGTTAAGCTACTGCGACCTGCACGTCTCTTCCAATGGGCATTTAAACAGTCTTATTAAGCTACTGCGACTTGCACGTCTCTTCCAATGGGCATTTAAACCGTCTTATTAAGCTACTGCGACCAGCACGTCTCTTCCAAGGGGCATTTAAACTGTCTTGTTAAGCTACTGCGACCCCCACCGCTCTTCCAAGGGGCATTTAAACCGTCTTTTTAAGCTACTGCGACCTGCACTTCGCTTCCAAGGGGCATATAAACCGTCTTGTTAAGCTACTGCGACCTGCACGTCTCTTTCAAGGGGCATTTAAGCCGTCTTGTTAAGCTACTGCGACTTGCACGTGTCTTCCAAGGGGCATTTAAACCGTCTTGTTAAGCTACTGTAACCTCCACCACTTTTCCAAGGGGCATTTAAACCGTCTTGTTAAGCTACTGCGACCTGCACGTCTCTTCCAAGGGGCATTTAAACCGTCTTGTTAAGCTACTGCGACCTGCACGTCTCTTCCAAGGGGCATTTAAACAGTCTTGCAAAGCTGCTGTGACCTGCATGTCTCTTCCAAGGGGCATTTAAACCATCTTGTTAAGCTACTGCGACCTCCACCGCTCTTCCAAGGAGCATTTAAACCGACTTGTTAAGCTAATGCGACCTGCACGTCTCTTCCAAGGGGCATGTAAACCGTCTTGTTAAGCTACTTCGACATGCACGTCTCTTCCAAGGAGCATTTAAACTGTCTTTTTAAGCTACTGCGACCTGCATTTCTCTTCCAAGGGGCATTTAAACTGTCTTGTTAAGCTACTGCGACCTGCACGTCTCTTCCAAGGGTCATTTAAACCGTCTTATTAAGCTACTGCATCCTGTATGTCTCTTCCAAGGGGCATTTAAACTGTCTTGTTAAGCTACTGCGACCTCCACCGCTCTTCCAAGGGGCATTTAAACCATCTTGTTAAGCTACTGCGACCTGGACGTCTCTTCAAAGTGGCATTTAAACTGTCTTGTTAAGCTACTGCGACCTCCACCTCTTTTCCAGGGGGCATTTAAACCGTTTTGTTAAGCTACTGCAACCTGCTCGTCTCTTCCAAGGGGCATTTAAACCGTCTTGTTAAGCTACTGCGACCTACACGTCTCTTCCAAGGCGCATTTAAACAGTCTTTTTAAGCTACTGCGACTTGAACGTCTCTTCCAAGGGGCATTTAAACCGTCTTGTTAAGCAACTGTAACCTGCACCACTTTTCCAAGGGGCATTTAAAAAGGCTTTGTTAAGCTACTGCTACCTGCACATCTCTTCCAAGGGGCATTTAAACCATCTTGTTAAGCTACTGCGACCTGCAGGTCTTTTCCAAGGGGCATTTAAACCATCTTGTTAAGCTATTGCGACCTCCACCGCTCTTCCAAGGGGCATTTAAACCCATCTTGTTAAGCTACTGCGACCTGCACTTCTCTTCCAAGGGGCATTTAAACCGTCTTGGTAAGCTACTGCGATCTGCAAGCCTATTCTAAGGGGCATTTAAACCCTCTGGTTAAGCTACTGCGACCTGCACGTCTCTTGCAAGGGGCATTTAAACCGTCTTGTTAATCTACTGCGACCTGCACGTCTCTTCCAAGGGACATTTAAACCGTCTTGGTAAGCTAATGCGACTTGCACGTCTCTACCAAGGGGCATTTAAACACACTTGTTAAGCTACTGCGACCTGCACGTCTCTTCCAAGGGGCATTTAAACTGTCTAGTTAAGTTGCTGTGACCTGCATGTCTCTTCCAAGGGGCATTTAAATCGTCTTGTTAAGCTACTGCGACCTCCACCGCTCTTCCAAGGGGCATTTAAACACACTTGTTAAGCTACTGCGACCTGCACGTCTCTTCTAAGGGGCATTTAACCGTCTTTTTAAGCTACTGTGACCTGCATTTCTCGTCCAAGGGGCATTTAAACCGTCTTGTTAAGCTACTGCGAACTGCACGTCTCTTTCAAGGGTCATTTAAACCGTCTTATAAAGCTACTGCGTCCTGCATGTCTCTTCCAAGGGGCATTTAAACTGTCTTGTTAAGGTACTGCAACCTCCACCGCTCTTCCAAGGGGCATTTAAACCGTCTTGTTAAGCCACTGCGACCTGCACGTCTCTTCAAAGGCGCATTTAAACTTTCTTGTTATGCTACTGCGACCTGCACGTCTCTTCCAAGGCGCATTTAAACTGTCTTTTTAAGCTACTGCGACTTGAACGTCTCTTCCAAGGGGCATTTAAACCATCTTGTTAAGCTACTGTAACCTCCATCACTTTTCCAAGGGGCATTTAAACCATCTTGTTAAGCTACTGCGACGTTCACGTATTTTCCAAGGGGCATTTAAACAATCTTGTTAAGCTACTGCGACCTCCACCGCTCTTCCAAGGGGCATTTAAACCATCTTGTTAAGTTACTGCGACCTGCACTTCTCCACCAAGGGGCATTTAAACCGTGTTGGTAAGCTACTGCGTCCTGCAAGCCTCTTCTAAGGGGCATTTAAACCCTCTTGTTAAGCTACTGCGACCTGCTCGTCTCTTGCAGGGGGCATTTAAACCGTCTTGTTAAGCTACTGCGATCTGCACGTCTCTTCCAAGGGGCATTTAAACCGTCTTGTTAATCTACTGCGACCTGCACGTCTCTTCCAAGGGGCACTTAAACAGTCTTGGTAAGCTACTGCGACCTGCATGTTTCTACCAAGGGGCATTTAAACCGTCTTGTTAAGTTACTGCGACCTGCACGTCTCTTCAAAGGTGAATTTAAACAGGCTTGTTAAGCTGCTGCTACCTGCATGTCTCTTCCAAGGGGCATTTAAACCGTCTTGTTAAGCTGCTGCGACCTACACCGCTCTTCCAAGGGGCATTTAAACCGTCTTGTTAAGCTACTGCGACCTGCACGTCTTTTCCAAGTGACATTTAAACCGTCTTGGTAAGCTACAGCGAGCTGCAAGCCTCTTCCAAGGGGCATTTAAACCGTCTTGTTAAGCTACTGAGACCTGCACGTCTCTAAAAAGGGGCATTTAAACCATCTTGTTAAGCTATTGCGACCTGCAGGTCTTTTCCAAGGGGCATTTAAACCATCTTGTTAAGCTATTGCGACCTCCACCGCTCTTCCAAGGGGCATTTAAACCCATCTTGTTAAGCTACTGCGACCTGCACTTCTCTTCCAAGGGGCATTTAAACCGTCTTGGTAAGCTACTGCGATCTGCAAGCCTATTCTAAGGGGCATTTAAACCCTCTGGTTAAGCTACTGCCACCTGCACGTCTCTTGCAAGAGGCATTTAAACCGTCTTGTTAATCTACTGCGACCTGCACGTCTCTTCCAAGGGACATTTAAACCGTCTTGGTAAGCTACTGCGACTTGCACGTCTCTACCAAGGGGCATTTAAACCATCTTGTTAAGCTACTGCGACCTGCACGTCTCTTCCAAGGGGCATTTAAACTGTCTTGTTAAGTTGCTGTGACCTGCATGTCTCTTCCAAGGGGCATTTAAACCGTCTTGTTAAGCTACTGCGACCTGCACATCTCTTCCAAGGGGCATTTAAACCGTCTTGTCAAGCTACTGCGACTTGCACGTGTCTTCCAAGGGGCATTTAAACCATCTTGTTAAGCTACTGTAGCCTCCACCACTTTTCCAAGGGGCATTTAAACAGTCTTGTTAAGCTACTGCGACCTGCACGTCTCTTCCAAGGGGCGTTTAAACCGTCTTGTTAAGATATTGAGACCTGCATGTCTCTACCAAGGGGCATTTAAACCGTCTTGTTAAGCTACTGCAACCTGCACGTCTCTTGCAAGGGGCATTTAAACAGTCTTGTTAAGCTGCTGTGACCTGCATGTCTCTTCCAAGGTTCATTTAAACCATCTTGTTAAGCTACTGCGACCTCCACCGCTCATCCAAGGGGCATTTAAACCATCTTGTTAAGCTACTGCGACCTGTAAAGCCTCTTCGAAGGGGCATTTAAACCGTCTTATTAAGCTACTGCGACCTGCACGCCTTTTCCAAGAGGCATTTAAACCATCTAGTTAAGCTACTGTGACCTGCACGTCTTTTCCAAGGGGCATTTAAACCGTTTTGTTAAGCTACTGCGACTTGCACGTCTTTTCCAAGGGGCATTTAATCCGTCTTATTAAGCTACTGTAACCTCCACCACTTTTCCAAGGGGCATTTAAACCGTCTAGTTAAGCTACTGCGACCTGCACGTCTCTTCCAAAGGGCATTTAAACCGTCTTGTTATCCTACTGCGACCTGCACGTCTCTTCCAAGGTGCATTTAAACCGCCTTTTTAAGCTACTGCGACTTGCACGTCTCTTCCAAGGGGCATTTAAACCGTCTTATTAAGCTACTGTAACCTCCACCACTTTTCCAAGGGGCATTTAAACCGTCTAATTAAGCTACTGCGACCTGCACGTCTCTTCCAAGGGGCATTTAAACCGTCTTGTTAAGCCACTGCGACCTGCACGTCTCTGCCAAGGGGCAATTAAATCGTCTTTTTAAGCTGCTGCGACCTGCATGTCTCTTCCAAGTGGCATTTGACCGTCTTGTTAAGCTACTGCGACCTCCACCGCTGTTCCAAGGGGCATTTAAACCATCTTGTTAAGCTACTGCGACCTGCACATCTCTTACAAGGGGCATTTAAACCGTCTTGTTAAGCCACTGCGACCTCCACCACTCTTCCAAAGGGCATTTTAACCGTCTTGTTAAGCTACTGTGACCTGCACGTCTCTACCAAGGGGCATTTAAACCGTCTTGTTAAGCAAATGCGACCTCCACTGCTCTTCCAAGGGGCATTTAATCTGTCTTGTTAAGCTTCTGCGACCTGCACGTCTCTTCCAAGGGGCCTTTAAACCATCTTGTTAAGCTACTGCGAACTGTACGTCTCTTTCCAAGGGGCATTTAAACCGTCTTGTTAAGCTTTTGTGACCTGCACGTCTCTTCCAAGGGGCATTAAAACCGTCTTGTTAAGCTACTGCGACCTGCATGTCTCTTTCAAGGGGCATTTAAACTGTATTGTTAAGCTACTGCGAACTCCACCGCTCTGCCAAGGGGCATTTAAAGCGTCTTGTTAAGCTACTGCGACCTGCACGTCTCTTCCAAGGGGCATTCAAACTGTCTTGTTAAGCTACTGCGACCTGCATGTCTCTTCCAAGGGGCATTTAAACCGTCTTGTTAAGCTACTGCGACCTGCACGTCTCTTCCAAGTGACATTTAAACCGTCTTGGTAAGCTACAGCGACCTGCAAGCCTCTTCCAAGGGGCATTTAAACCGTCTTGTTAAGCTACTGAGACCTGCACGTCTCTACCAAGGGGCATTTAAACCATCTTGTTAAGCTACTGCTACCTGCACGTCTTTTCCAATGGGCATTTAAATCGTCTTGTTAAGCTACTGCGACCTCCACCGCTCTTCCAAGGGGCATTTAAACCATCTTCTTAAGCTACTGTGACCTGCACTTCTCTTCCAAGGGGCATTTAAACTGTCTTGGTAAGCTACTGCGACCTGCAAGCCTCTTCTAAGGGGCATTTAAACCATCTTGTTAAGCTACTGCGACCTGCACGTCTCTTGCAAGGGGCATTTAAACCCTCTTGTTAAGCTACGGCGACCTGCACGTCTCTTCCAAGGGACATTTAAACCATCTTTTTAAGCTACTGCGACCTGCACGTCTCTTCCAAGTGGCATTTAAACCGTCTTATTAAGCTACTGCGACCTGCACCTCTCTTCCATGGGGCATTTAAACTGTCTTTTTAAGCTACTGCGACCTCCACCTCTCTTCCAAGGGGCATTTAAACCGTCTTGTTAAGCTACTGCGACCTGCACGTCTCTTCCAAGGGGCATTTAAACTGTCTTGTTAAGCTACTGCGACCTGCACGTCTCTTCCATGTGGCATTTAAACCGTCTTATTAAGCTACTGCGACCTGCACGTCTCTTCCAAGGGGCATTTAAACTGTCTTATTAAGCTACTGCGACCTCCACCACTCTTCCAAGGGGCATTTAAACCGTCTTGTTAAGCTACTGCGACCTGCACGTTTCTTCCAAGGGGCATATAAACCGTCTTGTTAAGCTACTGCGACCTGCACATCTCTTCCAAGGGGCATTTAAACCGTCTTGTCAAGCTACTGCGACTTGCACGTGTCTTCCAAGGGGCATTTAAACCGTCTTGTTAAGCTACTGTAACCTCCACCACTTTTCCAAGGGGCATTTAAACAGTCTTGTTAAGCTACTGCGACCTGCACGTCTCTTCCAAGGGGCGTTTAAACCGTCTTGTTAAGCTATTGAGACCTGCATGTCTCTACCAAGGGGCATTTAAACCGTCTTGTTAAGCTACTGCAACCTGCACGTCTCTTGCAAGGGGCATTTAAACAGTCTTGTTAAGCTGCTGTGACCTGCATGTCTCTTCCAAGGTGCATTTAAACCATCTTGTTAAGCTACTGCGACCTCCACCGCTCATCCAAGGGGCATTTAAACCATCTTGTTAAGCTACTGCGACCTGTAAAGCCTCTTCGAAGGGGCATTTAAACCGTCTTATTAAGCTACTGCGACCTGCACGCCTTTTCCAAGAGGCATTTAAACCATCTAGTTAAGCTACTGTGACCTGCACGTCTTTTCCAAGGGGCATTTAAACCGTTTTGTTAAGCTACTGCGACTTGCACGTCTTTTCCAAGGGGCATTTAATCCGTCTTATTAAGCTACTGTAACCTCCACCACTTTTCCAAGGGGCATTTAAACCGTCTAGTTAAGCTACTGCGACCTGCACGTCTCTTCCAAGGGGCATTTAAACCGTCTTGTTATGCTACTGCGACCTGCACGTCTCTTCCAAGGTGCATTTAAACCGTCTTTTTAAGCTACTGCGACTTGCACGTCTCTTCCAAGGGGCATTTAAACCGTCTTGCTAAGCTACTGTAACCTCCACCACTTTTCCAAGGGGCATTTAAACCGTCTAGTTAAGCTACTGCGACCTGCACGTCTCTTCCAAGGGGCATTTAAACCGTCTTGTTAAGCCACTGCGACCTGCAGGTCTCTGCCAAGGGGCAATTAAACCGTCTTTTTAAGCTGCTGCGACCTGCATGTCTCTTCCAAGTGGCATTTAAACCGTCTTGTTAAGCTACTGCGACCTCCACCGCTCTTCCAAGGGGCATTTAAACCATCTTGTTAAGCTACTGCGACCTGCACATCTCTTACAAGTTGCATTTAAACCGTCTTGTTAAGCCACTGCGACCTCCACCACTCTTCCAAAGGGCATTTTAACCGTTTTGTTAAGCTACTGTGACCTGCACGTCTCTACCAAGGGGCATTTAAACCGTCTTGTTAAGCAAATGCGACCTCCACTGCTCTTCCAAGGGGCATTTAATCTGTCTTGTTAAGCTTCTGCGACCTGCACGTCTCTTCCAAGGGGCCTTTAAACCATCTTTTTAAGCTACTGCGAACTGTACGTCTCTTCCAAGGGGCATTTAAACCGTCTTGTTAAGCTGTTGTGACCTGCACGTCTCTTCCAAGGGGCATTCAAACTGTCTTGTTAAGCTACTGCGACCTGCATGTCTCTTCCAAGGGGCATTTAAACCGTCTTGTTAAGCTACTGCGACCTGCGCGTCTCTTCCAAGGGGCATTTAAGCCGTCTTTTTAAGCTACTGCAACTTGCACCACTCTTCCAAGGGGCATTTAAACCGTCTTGTTAAGCTACTGCGACCTGCACGTTTCTTCCAAGGGGCATATAAACCGTCTTGTTAAGCTACTGCGACCTGCACATCTCTTCCAAGGGGCATTTAAACCGTATTGTCAAGCTACTGCGACTTGCACGTGTCTTCCAAGGGGCATTTAAACCGTCTTGTTAAGCTACTGTAACCTCCATCACTTTTCCAAGGGGCATTTAAACAGTCTTGTTAAGCTACTGTGACCTGCACGTCTCTTCCAAGGGGCGTTTAAACCGTCTTGTTAAGCTATTGAGACCTGCATGTCTCTACCAAGGGGCATTTAAACCGTCTTGTTAAGCTACTGCAACCTGCACGTCTCTTGCAAGGGGCATTTAAACAGTCCTGTTAAGCTGCTGTGACCTGCATGTCTCTTCCAAGGTGCATTTAAACCATCTTGTTAAGCTACTGCGACCTCCACCGCTCATCCAAGGGGCATTTAAACCATCTTGTTAAGCTACTGCGACCTGTAAAGCCTCTTCGAAGGGGCATTTAAACCGTCTTATTAAGCTACTGCGACCTGCACGCCTTTTCCAAGAGGCATTTAAACCATCTAGTTAAGCTACTGTGACCTGCACGTCTTTTCCAAGGGGCATTTAAACCGTTTTGTTAAGCTACTGCGACTTGCACGTCTTTTCCAAGGGGCATTTAATCCGTCTTATTAAGCTACTGTAACCTCCACCACTTTTCCAAGGGGCATTTAAACCGTCTAGTTAAGCTACTGCGACCTGCACGTCTCTTCCAAGGGGCATTTAAACCGTCTTGTTATGCTACTGCGACCTGCACGTCTCTTCCAAGGTGCATTTAAACTGTCTTTTTAAGCTACTGCGACTTGCACGTCTCTTCCAAGGGGCATTTAAACCATCTTGCTAAGCTACTGTAACCTCCACCACTTTTCCAAGGGGCATTTAAACCGTCTAGTTAAGCTACTGCGACCTGCACGTCTCTTCCAAGGGGCATTTAAACCGTCTTGTTAAGCCACTGCGACCTGCACGTCTCTGCCAAGGGGCAATTAAACCGTCTTTTTAAGCTGCTGCGACCTGCATGTCTCTTCCAAGTGGCATTTAAACCGTCTTTTTAAGCTACTGCGACCTCCACCGCTCTTCCAAGGGGCATTTAAACCATCTTGTTAAGCTACTGCGACCTGCACATCTCTTACAAGGGGCATTTAAACCGTCCTGTTAAGCCACTGCGACCTCCACCACTCTTCCAAAGTGCATTTTAACCGTCTTGTTAAGCTACTGTGACCTGCACGTCTCTACCAAGGGGCATTTAAACCGTCTTGTTAAGCAAATGCGACCTCCACTGCTCTTCCAAGGGGCATTTAATCTGTCTTGTTAAGCTTCTGCGACCTGCACGTCTCTTCCAAGGGGCCTTTAAACCGTCTTGTTAAGCTACTGCGAACTGTACGTCTCTTCCAAGGGGCATTTAAACCGTCTTGTTAAGCTTTTGTGACCTGCACGTCTCTTCCAAGGGGCATTAAAACCGTCTTGTTAAGCTACTGCGACCTGCATGTCTCTTCCAAGGGGCATTTAAACTGTATTGTTAAGCTACTGAGAACTCCACCGCTCTGCCAAGGGGCATTTAAAGCGTCTTGTTAAGCTACTGCGACCTGCACGTCTCTTCCAAGGGGCATTCAAACTGTCTTGTTAAGCTACTGCGACCTGCATGTCTCTTCCAAGGGGCATTTAAACCGTCTTGTTAAGCTACTGCGACCTGCGCGTCTCTTCCAAGGGGCATTTAAGCCGTCTTTTTAAGCTACTGCAACTTGCACGTCTCTTCCAAGGGGCATTTAAACCGACTTGTTAAGCTACTGTAACCTCCACAACTTTTCTAAGGGGCATTTAAACCTTCTTGCTAAGCTACTGCGACCTGCACGTCTCTTTCAAGGGGCATTTAAAATGCTTTGTTAAGCTACTGCGACCTGCACGTCTCTTCCAAGGTGCAATTAAACAGTAATGTTAAGCTGCTGCGACCTGCATGTCTCTTCCAAGGGGCATTTAAACCGTCTTGTTAAGCTACTGCGACCTCCACCGCACTTCCAAGGGGCATTTAAACCGTCTTGTTAAACTACTGCGACCTGCACGTCTCTTCCAAGGGGCATTTAAACCGTTTTGTTAAGCTACTGCGTCCTGCACGTCTCTTCCAAGGGGCATTTAAACCGTCTTAATAAGCTTCTGCTACCTGCACGTCTCTTCCAATGGGCATTTAAACCGTCTTGTTATGCTACTGCGACCTCGACCGCTCTTCCAAGGGGCATTTAAACCGTCTTCTTAAGCTACTGTGACCTGCACGTGTCTTCCAAGTGGCATTTAAACCGTCTTTTTAATCTACTGTGACCTGCACGTTTCTACCAAGCGGCATTTAAACCATCTTAATAAGCTACTGCGACCTGCACGTCTCTTGCAAGGGGCATTTAAACCGTCTTGTTAAGCTACTGTGACTTGCACGTCTTTTGCAAGGGGCATTTAAACCGTCTTGTTAAGCCAATGCGACCTCCACCGCTCTTCCAAGGGGCATTTTAACCATCTTCTTAAGCTACTGCGACCTGCACGTCTCTTACAAGGGGCATTTAAACTGACTTGTTAAGCTACTGCGAACTCCACCGCTCTTCCAATGGGCATTTAAACCGTCTTTTTAAGCTACTGCGACCTGCATGTCTCTTCCAAGGGGCATTTAAACCGTCTTGTTAAGCTACTGCGACCTGCATGTCTCTTCCAAGGGGCATTTAAGCCGTCTTTTTAAGCTACTGCAACTTGCACGTCTCTTCCAAGGGGCATTTAAACCGTCTTGTTAAGCTACTGTAACCTCCACAACTTTTCTAAGGGTCATTTAAACCGTCTTGCTAAGCTACTGCGACCTGCACGTCTCTTCCAAGGGGCATTTAAAAAGCTTTGTTAAGCTACTGCGACCTGCATGTCTCTTCCAAGGGACATTTAATCGGTCTTGTTAAGCTACTGCAACCTGCACGTCTCTTCCAAGGGGCATTTAAACAGTAATGTTAAGCTGCTGCGACCTGCATGTCTCTTCCAAGGGGCATTTAAACCGTCTTGTTAAGCTACTGCGACCTCCACCGCACTTCCAAGGGGCATTTAAACCGTCTTGTTAAGCTACTGCGACCTGCACGTCTCTTCCAAGGGGCATTTAAACCGTCTTGTTAAGATACTGCGACCTGCACGTCTCTTCCAAGGGGCATTTAAACCGTCTTGTTAAGATACTGCATCCTGCACGTCTCTTCCAAGGGGCATTTAAACCGTCTTAATAAGCTTCTGCTACCTGCACGTCTCTTCCAATGGGCATTTAAACCGTCTTGTTATGCTACTGCGACCTCCACCGCTCTTCCAAGGGGCATTTAAACCGTCTTGTTAAGCTACTGCGACCTCCACCGCACTTCCAAGGGGCATTTAAACCGTCTTGTTAAGCTACTGCGACCTGCACGTCTCTTCCAAGGGGCATTTAAACCGTCTTGTTAAGCTATTGCGACCTGCACTTCTCTTCCAATGGGCATTTAAAATGTCTTGTTAAGCTACTGCTACCGCCACCGCACTTCCAATGGGCATTTTAACCATCTTGTTAAGCTACTCCGACCTGCACGTCTCTTTCAAGGGGCATTTAAACTGTCTTGTTAAGCTACTGCGACCGCTACCGCTCTTCCAAGGGGCATGTAAACCGTCTTGTTAAGCTACTGCGACCTGCATGTCTCTTCCAAGGGGCTTTTAAACCGTCTTGAAAAGCTACTGCGACCTTCACGTCTCTTCCAAGGGGCATTTAAACCATCTTGTTAAGCTACTGCGACTTGCACGTCTTTTCCAAGGGGCATTTAAACCGTCTTGTTAAGCTACAGCGACCTGCAGGTCTCTTTCAACGGGCTTTTAAACCGTCTTGTTAAGCTACTGTAACCTCCACCTCTTTTCCAAGGGGCATTTAAACCGTCTTGTTAAGCTACTGCTACCTGCACGTCTCTTCCAAGGGGCATTTAAACCGTCTTGTTAAGCTACTGCGACCTGCACTTCTCTTCCAAGGGGCATTTAAACAGTCTTGTTAAGCTACTGCTACCTGCATGTCTCTTGCAAGGGGCATTTAAACCATCTTGTTAAGCTACGGCGACCTGCACGTCTCTTCCAAGGGGCATTAAAACCATCTTGTTAAGCTACTGCGACCTCCACCTCTCTTCCAAGGGGCATTTAAACCATCTTGTTAAGCTACTGCGACCTGCACATCTGTTCCAAGGGGCATTTAAACCATCTTTTTAAGCTACTGCGACCTGCACGTCTCTTCCAAGTGGCATTTAAATCGTCTTGTTAAGCTACTGCGACCTGCACGTCTCTTCCAAGGGGCATTTAAACTGTCTTGTTAAGCTACTGCGAACTCCACCACTCTTCCAAGGGGCATTTAAACCATCTTGTTAAGCTACTGCGACCTGCACGTTTCTTCCAAGGGGCATATAAACCGTCTTGTTAAGCTACTGTGACCTGCACATCTCTTCCAAGGGGCATTTAAACCATCTTGTTAAGCTACTGCGACTTGCACGTGTCTTCCAAGGGGCATTTAAACCATCTTGTTAAGCTACTGTAACCTCCACCACTTTTCCAAGGGGCATTTAAACCGTCTTGTTAAGCTACTGCGACCTGCACGTCTCTTCCAAGGGGCGTTAAAACCGTCTTGTTAAGCTATTGCGACCTGCATGTCTCTACCAAGGGGCATTTAAACCGTCTTGTTAAGCTACTGCCACCTGCATGTCTCTTTCAAGGGGCATTTAAACAGTCTTGTTAAGCTGCTGTGACCTGCATGTCTCTTCCAAGGTACATTTAAACCATCTTGTTAAGCTACTGCGACCTCCACCGCTCTTCAAAGGGGCATTTAAACCATCTTGTTAAGCTACTGCGACCTGCAAGCCTCTTCCAAGGGGCATTTAAACCATCTTATTAAGCTACTGCGACCTGCACGCCTTTTCCAAGAGGCATTTAAACCATCTATTTAAGCTACTGTGACCTGCACGTCTTTTCCAAGGGGCATTTAAACCGTCTTGTTAAGCTACTGCGACCTGCACGTCTTTTCCAAGGGGCATTTAATCCGTCTTATTAAGCTACTGCGACCTGCACTTCTCTTCCAAGGAGCATTTAAACTGTCTTGTTAAGCTACTGCGACCTCCACCGCTCTTTCAAGGGGCATTTACACCGTGTTGTTTAGCTACTGCGACCTGCAAATCTCTTCCAAGGGGCATTTAAACTAACTTGTTAAGCTACTGCGACCTCCACCGCTCTTCCAAGGGGCGTTTAAACCATCTTGTTAAGCTACTGCGACCTGCTCTTCTCTACCAAGGGGCATTTAAACCGTCTTGTTATGCTACTGCGACCTGCACGTCTCTTCCAAGGCGCATTTAAACCGTCTTTTTAAGCTGCTGCGACTTGCAAGTCTCTTCCAAGGGGCATTTAAACCATCTTGTTAAGCTACTGTAACCTCCACCACTTTTCCAAGGGGCATTTAAACCGCCTAGTTAAGCTACTGTGAGCTGCTCATCTCTTCCAAGGGGCATTTAAACCGGCTTGTTAAGCTACTGTAACCTCCACCACTTTTCCAAGGGGCATTTAAACCGTCTAGTTTAGCTACTGCGACCTGCTCGTCTCTTCCAAGGGGCATTTAAACCGTCTTGTTAAGCTACTGCGACCTGCACGTCTCTTCCAAGGGGCATTTAAACCGTCTTTTTAAGCTGCTGCGACCTGCATGTCTCTTCCAAGTGGCATTTAAACCGTCTTGTTAAGCTACTGCGACCTCCACCGCTCTTCCAAGGGGCATTGAAACCATCTTGTTAAGCTACTGCGACCTGCACATCTCTTACAAGGGGCATTTAAACCGTCTTGTTAAGCTACTGCAACCTCCACCACTCTTCCAAAGGGCATTTTAACCGTCTTGTTAAGCTACTGTGACCTGCACGTCTCTACCAAGGGGCATTTAAACCGTCTTGTTAAGCTAATGCGACCTCCACTGCTCTTCCAAGGGGCATTTAATCTGTCTTGTTAAGCTACTGCGACCTGCACATCTCTTACAAGGGGCATTTAAACCATCTTGTTAAGCCACTGCGACCTCCACCACTCTTCCAAAGGGCATTTTAACCGTCTTGTTAAGCTACTGTGACCTGCACGTCTCTACCAAGGGGCATTTAAACCGTCTTGTTAAGCTAATGCGACCTGCACGTCTCTTCCAAGGGGCATTTAAACCGTCTTGTTAAGCTACTGCGAGCTGCATGTCTCTTCCAAGGGGCATTTAAACTGTATTGTTAAGCTACTGCGACCTCCACCGCTCTGCCAAGGGGCATTTAAACCGTCTTGTTAAGCTACTGCGACCTGCACGTCTCTTCCAAGAGGCATTCAAACTGTCTTGTTAAGCTACTGCGACCTCCACCACTCTTCCAAGGTGCATTTAAACCGTCTTGTTAAGCTACTGCGACCTGCACGTTTCTTCCAAGGGGCATATAAACCATCTTGTTAAGCTATTGCGACCTGCACATCTCTTCCAAGGGGCATTTAAACCGTCTTTTTAAGCTACTGCGACTTGCACGTGTCTTCCAACGGGCATTTAAACCGTCTTGTTAAGCTACTGTAACCTCCACCACTTTTCCAAGGGGCATTTAAACCGTCTTGTTAAGCTACTGCGACCTGCACGTCTCTTCCAAGGGGCGTTTAAACCGTCTTGTTAAGCTATTGCGACCTGCATGTCTCTACCAAGGGGCATTTAAACCGTCTTGTTAAGCTACTGCAACCTGCACGTCTCTTTCAAGGGGCATTTAAACAGTCTTGTTAAGCTGCTGTGACCTGCATGTCTCTTCCAAGGTGCATTTAAACCATCTTGTTAAGCTACTGCGACCTCCACTGCTCTTCCAAGGGGCATTTAAACCATCTTGTTAAGCTACTGCGACCTGCACTTCTCTTCCAAGGGGCATTTAAACTGTCTTATTAAGCTACTGCGACCTGCAGGCCTTTTCCAAGAGGCATTTAAACCATCTAGTTAAGCTACTGTGACCTGCACGTCTTTTCCAAGGGGAATTAAAACCGTCTTGTTAACCTACTGCGACCTGCACTTCTCTTCCAAGGGGCATTTAAACTGTCTTGTTAAGCTACTGCGACCTCCACCGCTCTTTCAAGGGGCATTTACACTGTGTTGTTAAGCTACTGCGACCTGCGAGTCTCTTGCAAGTGGCATTCAAACTGTCTTGTTAAGTTACTGCGACCTTCACCACTCTTCCAAGGGGCATTTAAAATGTCTTGTTAAGCTACTGCGACCTGCACGTTTCTTCCAAGGGGCATATAAACCATCTTGTTAAGCTATTGCGACCTGCACATCTCTTCCAAGGGGCATTTAAACCGTCTTTTTAAGCTACTGCGACTTGCACGTGTCTTCCAAGGGGCAATTAAACCGTCTTGTTAAGCTACTGTAACCTCCACCACTTTTCCAAGGGGCATTTAAACCGTCTTGTTAAGCTACTGCGACCTGCACGTCTCTTCCAAGGGGCGTTTAAACCGTCTTGTTAAGCTATTGCGACCTGCATGTCTCTACCAAGGGGCATTTAAACCGTCTTGTTAAGCTACTGCAACCTGCACGTCTCTTTCAAGGGGCATTTAAACAGTCTTGTTAAGCTGCTGTGACCTGCATGTCTCTTCCAAGGTGCATTTAAACCATCTTGTTAAGCTACTGCGACCTTCACTGCTCTTCCAAGGGGCATTTAAACCATCTTGTTAAGCTACTGCGACCTGCAAGCCTCTTCCAAGGGGCATTTAAACCGTCTTATTAAGCTACTGCGACCTGCAGGCCTTTTCCAAGAGGCATTTAAACCATCTAGTTAAGCTACTGTGACCTGCACGTCTTTTCCAAGGGGAATTTAAACCGTCTTGTTAAGCTACTGCGACCTGCACGTCTTTTCCAAGGGGCATTTAATCCGTCTTATTAAGCTACTGCGACCTGCACTTCTCTTCCAAGGGGCATTTAAACTGTCTTGTTAAGCTACTGCGACCTCCACCGCTCTTTCAAGGGGCATTTACACCGTGTTGTTAAGCTACTGCGACCTGCAAGTCTCTTCCAAGGGGCATTTAAACTAACTTGTTAAGCTACTGCGACCTCCACCGCTCTTCCAAGGGGCTTTTAAACCATATTGTTAAGCTACTGCGACCTGCTCATCTCTTACAAAGGGCATTTAAACCGTCTTGTTAAGCCAATGCGACCTCCACCACTCTTCCAAAGGGCATTTTAACCGTCTTGTTAAGCTACTGTGACCTGCACGTCTCTACCAAGGGGCATTTAAACAGTCTTGTTAAGCTAATGCGAACTCCACTGCTCTTCCAAGGGGCATTTAATCCATCTTGTTAAGCTTCTACGACCTGCACGTCTCTTCCAAGGGCCATTTAAACCGTCTTGTTAAGCTACTGCGAACTGTACATCTCTTCCAAGGGGCATTTAAACCGTCTTGTTAAGCTTTTGTGACCTGCACGTCTCTTCCAAGGGGCATTAAAACAGTCTTGTTAAGCTACTGCGACCTGCATGTCTCTTCCAAGGGGCATTTAACGTGTATTGTTAAGCTACTGCGACCTCCACCGCTCTGCCAAGGGGCATTTAAACCGTCTTGTTAAGCTACTGCGACCTCCACGTCTCTTCCAAGGGGCATTCAAACTGTCTTGTTAAGCTACTGAAACCTCCAAAGCTCTTCCAAGGGGCATTTAAACCGTCTTTTTAAGCTACTGCGACCTGCACGTCTCTTCCAAGGGGTATTTAAACCGTCTTGTTAAGCTACTGCGACCTGCACGTCTCTTACAAGGGGCATTTAAACTGACTTGTTAAGCTACTGCGACCTCCACCGCTCTTCCAAGGGGCATTTAAACCGTCTTGTTAAGCTATTGCGACCTGTACTTCTCTTCCAATGGGCATTTAAAATGTCTTGTTAAGCTACTGCTATCGCCACCGCACTTACAATGGGCATTTTAACCATCTTGTTAAGCTACTGCGACCTGCACGTCTCTTTCAAGGGGCATTTAAACTGTCTTGTTAAGCTACTGCGACCGCCACCGCTCTTCCAAGGGGCATGTAAGCCGTCTTGTTAAGCTACTGCGACCTGCATGTCTCTTCCAAAGGGCATTTTAACCGTCTTGTTAAGCTTCTGTGACCTGCACGTCTCTACCAAGGGGAAATTAAACCGTCTTGTTAAGCTAATGCGACCTCCACTGCTCTTCCAAGGGGCATTTAATCCATCTTGTTAAGCTTCTACGACCTGCATGTCTCTTCCAAGGGGCATTTAAACCGTCTTGTTAAGCTACTGCGAACTGTACATCTCTTCCAAGGGGCATTTAAACCGTCTTGTTAAGCTTTTGTGACCTGCACGTCTCTTCCAAGGGGCATTAAAACCGTCTTGTTAAGCTACTGCGACCTGCATGTCTCTTCCAAGGGGCATTTAATGTGTATTGTTAAGCTACTGCGACCTCCACCGCTCTGCCAAGGGGCATTTAAACCGTCTTGTTAAGCTACTGCGACCTGCACGTCTCTTCCAAGGGGCATTCAAACTGTCTTGTTAAGCTACTGAAACCTCCAAAGCTCTTCCAAGGGGCATTTAAACCGTCTTTTTAAGCTACTGCGACCTGCACGTCTCTTCCAAGGGGTATTTAAACCGTCTTGTTAAGCTACTGCGACGTGCACGTCTCTTACAAGGGGCATTTAAACTGACTTGTTAAGCTACTGCGACCTCCAGCGCTCTTCCAAGGGGCATTTAAACCGTCTTGTTAAGCTATTGCGACCTGTACTTCTCTTCCAATGGGCATTTAAAATGTCTTGTTAAGCTACTGCTATCGCCACCGCACTTCCAATGGGCATTTTAACCATCTTGTTAAGCTACTGCGACCTGCACGTCTCTTTCAAGGGGCATTTAAACTGTCTTTGTTAAGCTACTGCGACCGCCACCGCTCTTCCAAGGGGCATGTAAGCCGTCTTGTTAAGCTACTGCGACCTGCATGTCTCTTCCAAGGGGCATTTAAACCGTCTTGAAAAGCTACTGCGACCTTCGCGTCTCTTCCAAGGGGCATTTAAACCGTCTTGTTAAGCTACTGTGACTTGCACGTCTTTTCCAAGGGGCATTTAAACCGTCTTGTTAAGCTACTGTAACCTCCCCCACTTTTCCAAGGGGCATTTAAACCGTTTTGTTAAGCTACGGCGACTTGCACGTCTTTTCCAGGGGCATTTAAACCGTCTTGTTAAGCTACTGCGACCTGCAAGTCTCTTCCAAGGGGCATTTAAACCGTCTTGTTAAGCTGCTGTGAAATGCATGTCTCTTCCAAGGGACATTTAAACCGTCTTGATAAGCTACTGTGACTTGCACGTCTTTTCCAAGGGGCATTTAAACCATCTAGTTAAGCTACTGCGACCTCCTCCGCTCTTCCAAGGGGCATTTAAACCGTCTTGTTAAGCTGCTGCGACCTGCATGTCTCTTCCAAGGGGCATTTAAACGATTTTGTTAAGCTACTGCGACCTGCACGTCTCTTCCAAGGGGCATTTAAACCATCTTCTTAAGCTGCTGCGACCTGTATTTCTCAACCAAGGGGCATTTAAACCGTCTTGTTAAGCTACTGCGACCTGGATGTCTCTTCCAAGGGGCATTAAAAACCGTCTTGTTAAGCTACTTCGACCTGCACGTCTCTTCCAAGGGGCATTTAAACCGTCTTGTTAAGCTACTGCGACCTCCACCGCTCTTCCAAGGGGCATTTAAACCGACTTTTTAAGATACTGCGACCTGCACGTCTCTTCCAAGTGGCATTTAAACCGTCTTGTTAAACTACTGTGACCTGCACGTTTCTACCAAGGGGCATTTAAACAGTCTTATTAAGCTACTGCGACCTGCTCGTCTCTTGCAAGGGGCATTTAAACCGTCTTGTTAAGCTACTGCGACCTCCACCGCTCTTCCAAGGGGCATTTTAACCGTCTTGTTTAGGTTCTGCGACCTGCGCGTCTCTTTCAAGGGGCATTTAAACTGACTTTTTAAGCCACTGCGATCTCCATCGCTCTTCCAAGGGGCATTTAAACCGTCTTGTTAAGCTACTGCGACCTGCATGTCTCTTCCAAGGGGCATCTAAACCGTCTTGTTAAGCTACTGTGACTTGCACGTGTTTCCCAAGGGGCATTCAAACAGTTTTGTTAAGCTACTGTAACCTCAACCACTTTTCCATGGGGCATTTAAACGATCTTGTTAAGCTACTGTGACCTGCACGTCTCTTTCAAGGAGCATTTAAACCGTCTTGTTCAACTACTGCGACCTGCATGTTTCTTCCAAGGGGCATTTAAACTGTCTTGTTAAGCTACTGCGACCTGCACATCTCTTCCAAGGGGCATTTAAACCGTCTTGTTAAGCTGCTGCGTCCTGCATGTCTCTTCCAAGGGGCATTTAAACAGTTTTGTTAAGCTACTGCGAACTCCACCGCTCTTCCAAGGGGCATTTAAACCATGTTGTTAAGCTACTGCGACCTGCACGTCTCTTCCAAGGGGCATTTAAACCCTCTTGTTAAGCTACTGCTACCGCCACTGCTCTTCCAAGGGGCATTTCAACCGTCTTGTTAAGCTACTGCAACCTGCTTGTCTCTTGCAAGGGGCATTTAAACCGTCTTGTTAAGCTTCTGTGACCTGCACGTCTCTTCCAAGGGGCATTGAAACCGTCTTGTTAAGCTATTGTAACCTCCACCACTTTTCCAAGGGACCTTTAAACCGTTTGTTAAGCTACTGCGACTTGCTCGTCTCTTCCAAGGGGCCTTTAAACTGTCTTGTTAAGCTACTGCGACCTGCTCGTCTCTTCCAAGGGGCATTTAAACCATCTTGTTAAGCTACTGCAACCTGCAAGTCTCTTCCAAGGGGCATTTAAACCGTCTTGATAAGCTGCTGCGACCTGCATGTCTCTTCCAAGGGGCATTTAAACCGTCTTGTTCAGATACTGCGACCTCTACCGCTCTTTCAAGAGTCATTTAAACCTTCTTCTTAAGCTGCTGCGACCTGCATGTCTCAACCAAGGGGCATTTAAACCGTCTTGTTAAGCTACTGCAACCTCCACCGCTCTTCCAAGGGGCATTTAAACCGCCTTGTTAAGCTACTGCGACCTGCACGTCTCTTCCAAGGGGCATTTAAACAGTCTTGTTAAGCTACTGATACTGCCACCGCTCTTCCAAGGGTCATTTTAACCGTCTTATTAAGCTACTGCGACCTGCACGTCTCTTTCAACGGGCATTTATACAGTCTTGTTAAGCTTCTGCGCCTTGCACGTCTTTTCCAAGGGGCATTTAAACGGTCTTGTTAAGCTACTGCGACCTTTACCGCTCTTCCAAGGGGCATTTAAACCGTCTTGTTAAGCTACTGCGACCTGCATGTCTCTTCCAAGGGGCATTTAAACCATCTTGTTAAGCTACTGCGACTTGCACGTCTTTTCCAAGGGGCATTTAAACCGTCTTGTTAAGCTACTGCAACCTGCACTTCTCTTCCAAGGGGCATTTAAACCGTCTTGTTAAGCTACTGCGACCTGTAAGTCTCTTCCAAGGGGCATTAAAACCGTCTTGATAAGCTGCTGCGACCTGCATGTCTCTTCCAAGGGGAAATTAAACCATCTTGTTAAGCTCCTGCGACTTGCACGTCTTTTCCAAGGGGCATTTAAACCGTCTTGTTAAGCTACTGCGACCTGGATGTCTCTTCCAAGGGGCATTAAAAACCGTCTTGTTAAGCTACTTCGACCTGCACGTCTCTTTCAAGGGGCATTTAAACCGTCTTGTTAAGCAGCTGCGACCTGCATGTCTCTTCCAAGGGGCATTTAAACCTTCTTGTTAAGCTACTGCGACCTCCACCGCTCTTCCAAGGGGCATTGAAACCGTCTTTTTAAGCTCCTGCGACCTGCACGTCTCTTCCAAGTGGCGTTTAAACCGTCTTGTTAAGCTACTGTGACCTGGACGTTTCTACCAAAGGGCATTTAAACAGTCTTATTAAGCTACTGCGACCTGCTCGTCTCTTGCAAGGGGCATTTAAACCGTCTTGTTAAGCTACTGCGACCTCCACCGCTCTTCCAAGGGGCATTTTAACCGTCTTGTTTAGCAACTGCGACCTGCTCGTCTCTTTCAAGGGGCATTTAAACTGACTTGTTAAGCTACAGCGACCTGCACGTCTCTTCCAAGGGGCATCTAAACCATCTTGTTAAGCTACTGCGAATTGCACGTGTTTCCCAAGGGGCATTTAAATAGTTTTGTTAAGCTACTGTAACCTCCACCACTTTTCCAAGGGGCATTTAAACCATCTTGTTAAGCTACTGTGACCTGCACGTCTCTTTCAAGGAGCATTTAAACCATCTTGTTCAACTACTGCGACCTGCATGTTTCTTCCAAGGGGCATTTAAACTGTCTTGTTAAGCTACTGCGACCTGCACATCTCTTCCAAGGGGCATTTAAACCGTCTTGTTAAGCTACTGCGACCTGCATGTCTCTTCCAAGGGGCATTTAAACAGTCTTGTTAAGCTACTGCGACCTGCACGTCTCTTCCAAGGGGCATTTAAACCCTCTTGTTTAGCTACTGCTACCGCCACTGCTCTTCCAAGGGGCATTTCAACCGTCTTGTTAAGCTACTGCAACCTGCATGTCTCTTGCAAGGGGCATGTAAGCTGTCTTGTTAGGCAACTGCGACCTCCACGTCTCTTCCAAGGTGCATTTAAACCGTCTTGTTAAGCTACTGCGACCTGCACATCTCTTCCAAGGGGCATTTAAACCTTCTTGTTAAGCTACTGCGACCTGCACGTCTCTTCCAAGGGGCATTTAAACCTTCCTGTTATGCTATTGTAACCTCCACCACTTTTCCAAGGGACATTTAAGCCGTCTTGTTAAGCCACTGCGACTTGCTCGTCTCTTCCAAGGGGCCTTTAAACCGTCTTGTTAAGCTACTGCGACCTGTTCGTCTTTTCCAAGGAGCCTTTAAACCGTCTTGTTAAGCTACTGCGACCTGCATGTCTCTTCCAAGGGGCATTTAAACCATCTTGTTAAGCTACTGTGACCTGCAAGTCTCTTCCAAGGGGCATTTAAACCGTCTTGATAAGCTGCTGCGACCTGCATGTCTCTTCCAAGGGGCATTTAAACCGTCTTGTTAAGCTACTGCGACCTCCACCGCTCTTCCAAGAGGCATTTAAACCTTCTTGTTAAGCTGCTGCGACCTGCATGTCTCAACCAAGGGGCATTTAAACCGTCTTGTTAAGCTACTGCGACCTCCACCGCTCTTCCAAGGGGCATTTAAACCGTCTTGTTAAGCTACTGTGACCTGCACGTCTCTTCCAAGGGGCATTTAAACAGTCTTGTTAAGCTACTGCTACCGCCACCGCTCTTCCAAGGGGCATTTTAACCGTCTTGTTAAGCTACTGCGACCTGCACGTCTCTTTCAATGGGCATTTAAACCGTCTTGTTAAGCTACTGTAACCTCCACCTCTTTTCCAAGGGGCATTTAAACCGTCTTGTTAAGCTACTGCAACCTGCACGTCTTTTCCAAGGGGCATTTAAACCGTCTTGTTAAGCTACTGTGACCTGCAAGTCTCTTCCAAGGGGCATTTAAACTGTCTTGATAAGCTGCTGCGACCTGCATGTCTCTTCCAAGGGGCATTTAAAACGTCTTGTTAAGCTACTGCGACCTGCATGTCTCTTCCAAGGGGCATTTAAACCGTCTTGTTAAGCTACTGCGACCTGCATGTCTCTTCGACGGGGCATTTAAACCATCTGGTTAAGCTACTGTGACCTGCAAGTCTCTTCCAAGGGGCATTTAAACCGTCTTGTTAAGCTACTGCGACCTGCATGTCTCTTCGACGGGGCATTTAAACCATCTGGTTAAGCTACTGTGACCTGCAAGTCTCTTCCAAGGGGCATTTAAACAGTCTTGTTAAGCAACTGCTACTGCCACCGCTCTTCCAAGGGGCATTTTAACCGTCTTGTTAAGCTACTGCGACCTGCACGTCTCTTTCAACGGGCATTTAAACCGTCTTGTTAAGCTACTGTAACCTCCACCTCTTTTCCAAGGGGCATTTAAACCGTCTTGTTAAGCTACTGCTACCGCCACCGCTCTTCCAAGGGGCATTTTAACCGTCTTGTTAAGCTACTGCGACCTGCACGTCTCTTTCAATGGGCATTTAAACCGTCTTGTTAAGCTACTGTAACCTCCACCTCTTTTCCAAGGGGCATTTAAACCGTCTTGTTAAGCTACTGCAACCTGCACGTCTTTTCCAAAGGGCATTTAAACCGTCTTGTTAAGCTACTGTGACCTGCAAGTCTCTTCCAAGGGGCATTTAAACTGTCTTGTTAAGCTACTGCGACCTGCACATCTCTTCCAAGGGGCATTTAAACCATCTTGTTAAGCTGCTGCGACCTGCATGTCTCTTCCAAGGGGCATTTAAACAGTTTTGTTAAGCTACTGCGAACTCCTCCGCTCTTCCAAGGGGCATTTAAACATCTTGTTAAGCTACTGCGACCTGCACGTCTCTTCCAAGGGGCATTTAAACCCTCTTGTTAAGCTACTGCTACCGCCACTGCTCTTCCAAGGGGCATTTCAACCGTCTTGTTAAGCTACTGCAACCTGCTTGTCTCTTGCAAGGGGCATTGAAACCATCTTGTTAAGCTATTGTAACCTCCACCACTTTTCCAAGGGACATTTAAACCGTTTGTTAAGCTACTGCGACTTGCTTGTCTCTTCCAAGGGGCCTTTAAACCTTCTTGTTAAGCTACTGCGACCTGCTCGTCTCTTCCAATGGGCATTTAAACCATCTTGTTAAGCTACTGCAACCTGCAAGTCTCTTCCAAGGGGCATTTAAACAGTCTTGATAAGCTGCTGCGACCTGCATGTCTCTTCCAAGGGGCATTTAAACCGTCTTGTTAAGCTACTGCGACCTCCACCGCTCTTTCAAGAGGCGTTTAAACCTTCTTCTTAAGCTTCTGCGACCTGCATGTCTCAACCAAGGGGCATTTAAACCGTCTTGTTAAGCTACTGCAACCTCCACAGCTCTTCCCAGGGGCATTTAAGCCGTCTTGTTAAGCTACTGCGACCTGCACGTCTCTTCCAAGGGGCATTTAAACAGTCTTGTTAAGCTACTGCTACTGCCACCGCTCTTCCAAGGGTCATTTTAACCGTCTTGTTAAGCTACTGCGACCTGCACGTCTCTTTCAACGGGCATTTATACAGTCTTGTTAAGCTTCTGCGCCTTGCATGTCTTTTCCAAGGGTCATTTAAACCGTCTTGTTAAGCTACTGCAATCTGCACTTCTCTTCCAAGTGGCATTTAAACCGTCTTGTTAAGCTACTGCGACCTGTAAGTCTCTTCCAAGGGGCATTTAAACCGTCTTGATAAGCTGCTGCGACCTGCATGTCTCTTCCAAGGGGCATTTAAAACGTCTTGTTAAGCTACTGCGACCTGTAAGTCTCTTCCAAGGGGCATTTAAACCGTCTTGATAAGCTGCTGTGACCTGCATGTCCCTTCCAAGGGGAATTTAAACCATCTTGTTAAGCTACTGCGACTTGCACGTCTTTTCCAAGGGGCATTTAAACCGTCTTGTTTAGCTACTGTGACTTCCACCACTTTTCCAATGGGCATTTAAACCGTCTTGTTAAGCTACTGCGACCTGGATGTCTCTTCTAAGGGGCATTTAAAACCGTCTTGTTAAGCTACTTCGACCTGCACGTCTCTTTCAAGGGGCATTTAAACCGTCTTGTTAAGCAGCTGCGACCTGCATGTCTCTTCCAAGGGGCATTTAAACCGTCTTGTTAAGCTACTGCGACCTCCACTGCTCTTCCAAGGGGCATTTAAACCGTCTTGTTAAGCTACTGCGACCTGCATGTCTCTTCCAAGGGGCATTTAAACCGTCTTGTTAAGCTACTGCTACCGCCACCGCTCTTCCAAGGGGCATTTTAACCGTCTTGTTAAGCTACTGCGACCTGCACGTCTCTTTCAATGGGCATTTAAACCGTTTTGTTAAGCTATTGTAACCTCCACCTCTTTTCCAAGGGGCATTTAAACCATCTTGTTAAGCTACTGCAACCTGCACGTCTTTTCCAAGGGGCATTTAAACCGTCTTGTTAAGCTACTGTGACCTGCAAGTCTCTTCCAAGGGGCATTTAAACTGTCTTGATAAGCTGCTGCGACCTGCATGTCTCTTCCAAGGGGCATTTAAAACGTCTTGTTAAGCTACTGCGACCTGCACGTCTCTTCCAAGGGGCATTTAAACCGTCTTGTTAAGCTACTGCGACCTGCATGTCTCTTCGAAGGGGCATTTAAACCATCTTGCTAAGCTACTGTGACCTGCAAGTCTCTTCCAAGGGCATTTAAACCATCTTGTTAAGCTACTGCTACCGCCACCGCTCTTCCAAGGGGCATTTTAACCGTCTTGTTAAGCTACTGCGACCTGCACGCCTCTTTCAACGGGCATTTAAACCGTCTTGTTAAGCTACTGTAACCTCCACCTCTTTTCCAAGGGGCATTTAAACCGTCTTGTTAAGCTACTGCAACCTGCACTTCTCTTCCAAGGGGCATTTAAACCGTCTTGTTAAGCTACTGCGACCTGTACGTCTCTTCCAAGGGGCATCTAAATCGTCTTGTTAAGCTACTGCGATTTGCACGTGTTTCCAAGGGGCATTTAATCAGTTTTGTTAAGCTACTGTAACCTCCACCACTTTTCCAAGGGGCATTTAAACCATCTTGTTAAGCTACTGTGACCTGCACGTCTCTTTCAAGGAGCATTTAAACCATCTTGTTCAACTACTGCGACCTGCATGTTTCTTCCAAGGGGCATTTAAACTGTCTTGTTAAGCTACTGCGACCTGCACATCTCTTCCAAGGGGCATTTAAACTGTCTTGTTAAGCTGCTGCGACCTGCATGTCTCTTCCAAGGGGCATTTAAACAGTCTTGTTAAGCTACTGCGAACTCCACCGCTCTTCCAAGGGGCATTTAAACCATCTTGTTAAGCTACTGCGACCTGCACGTCTCTTTCAAGGGGCATTTAAACCCTCTTATTAAGCTACTGCTACCGCCACTGCTCTTCCAAGGGGCATCTCAACCGTCTTGTTAAGCTACTGCAACCTGCATGTCTCTTGCAAGGGGCATTTAAGCTGTCTTGTTAAGCTACTGCGACCTCCACGTCTCTTCCAAGGGGCATTTAATCCGTCTTGTTAAGCTATTGTAACCTCCACCACTTTTCCAAGGGACATTTAAACCGTCTTGTTAAGCTACTGCGACTTGCTCGTCTCTTCCAAGGGGCCTTTAAACCGTCTTGTTAAGCTACTGCGACCTGCTCGTCTTTTCCAAGGAGCCTTTAAAACATCTTGTTAAGCTACTGCGACCTGCATGTCTCTTCCAAGGGGCATTTAAACCATCTTGTTAAGCTACTGCGACATGCAAGTCTTTTCCAAGTGTCATTTAAACCATCTTGTTAAGCTACTGCGACCTGCATGTTTCTTCCAAGGGGCATTTAAACTGTCTTGTTAAGCTACTGCGACCTGCACATCTCTTCTAAGGGGCATTTAAACCGTCTTGTTAAGCTGCTGCGACCTGCATGTCTCTTCCAAGGGGCATTTAAACAGTCTTGTCAAGCTACTGCGACCTCAACCGCTCTTCCAAGGGGCATTTAAGCAATCTTGTTAAGCTACTGCGACCTGCACGTCTCTTCCAAGGGGCTTTTCAACCGTCTTGTTAAGCTACTGCAACCTGCATGTCTCTTGCAAGGGGCATTTAAACCGTCTTGTTAAGCTACTGCGACCTCCACCGCTCTTCCAAGGGGCATTTAAACCGTCTTGTTAAGCTACTGCGACTTGCAAGTCTTTTCCAAGGGGCATTTAAACCGTCTTGTTAAGCTACTGTAAGCTCCACCACTTTTTCAAGGGGCATTTAAAACGTCTTGTTAATCTACTGCGACCTGCACTTCTCTTCCAAGGGACATTTAAACCATCTTGTTAAGCTACTGCGACCTGCATGTCTCTTCCAAGGGGCATTTAAATGGTCTTGTTTAGCTACAGCGACCAGCACGTCTCTTCCAAAGGGCATTTAAACCATCTTGTTAAGCTACTGCGACCTGCATGTCTCTTATAAGTGGAATTTAAACCATCTTGTTAAGCTACTGCGACTTGCACGTCTTTTCCAAGGGGCATTTAAATCGTCTTGTTAAGCTACTGCGACCTGCACGTCTCTTTCAATGGGCATTTAAACCGTCTTGTTAAGCTACTGTAACCTCCACCTCTTTTCCAAGGGGCATTTAAACCGTCTTGTTAAGCTACTGCAACCTGCACGTCTTTTCCAAGGGGCATTTAAACCGTCTTGTTAAGCTACTGTGACCTGCAAGTCTCTTCCAAGGGGCATTTAAACTGTCTTGTTAAGCTACTGCGACCTGCACATCTCTTCCAAGGGGCATTTAAACCATCTTGTTAAGCTGCTGCGACCTGCATGTCTCTTCCAAGGGGCATTTAAACAGTTTTGTTAAGCTACTGCGAACTCCTCCGCTCTTCCAAGGGGCATTTAAACATCTTGTTAAGCTACTGCGACCTGCACGTCTCTTCCAAGGGGCATTTAAACCCTCTTGTTAAGCTACTGCTACCGCCACTGCTCTTCCAAGGGGCATTTCAACCGTCTTGTTAAGCTACTGCAACCTGCTTGTCTCTTGCAAGGGGCATTGAAACCATCTTGTTAAGCTATTGTAACCTCCACCACTTTTCCAAGGGACATTTAAACCGTTTGTTAAGCTACTGCGACTTGCTTGTCTCTTCCAAGGGGCCTTTAAACCTTCTTGTTAAGCTACTGCAACCTGCAAGTCTCTTCCAAGGGGCATTTAAACAGTCTTGATAAGCTGCTGCGACCTGCATGTCTCTTCCAAGGGGCATTTAAACCGTCTTGTTAAGCTACTGCGACCTCCACCGCTCTTTCAAGAGGCATTTAAACCTTCTTCTTAAGCTTCTGCGACCTGCATGTCTCAACCAAGGGGCATTTAAACCGTCTTGTTAAGCTACTGCAACCTCCACAGCTCTTCCCAGGGGCATTTAAACCGTCTTGTTAAGCTACTGCGACCTGCACGTCTCTTCCAAGGGGCATTTAAACAGTCTTGTTAAGCTACTGCTACTGCCACCGCTCTTCCAAGGGTCATTTTAACCGTCTTGTTAAGCTACTGCGACCTGCACGTCTCTTTCAACGGGCATTTATACAGTCTTGTTAAGCTTCTGCGCCTTGCATGTCTTTTCCAAGGGGCATTTAAACCGTCTTGTTAAGCTACTGCAATCTGCACTTCTCTTCCAAGTGGCATTTAAACCGTCTTGTTAAGCTACTGCGACCTGTAAGTCTCTTCCAAGGGGCATTTAAACCGTCTTGATAAGCTGCTGCGACCTGCATGTCTCTTCCAAGGGGCATTTAAAACGTCTTGTTAAGCTACTGCGACCTGTAAGTCTCTTCCAAGGGGCATTTAAACCGTCTTGATAAGCTGCTGTGACCTGCATGTCCCTTCCAAGGGGAATTTAAACCATCTTGTTAAGCTACTGCGACTTGCACGTCTTTTCCAAGGGGCATTTAAACCGTCTTGTTTAGCTACTGTAACTTCCACCACTTTTCCAATGGGCATTTAAACCGTCTTGTTAAGCTACTGCGACCTGGATGTCTCTTCTAAGGGGCATTTAAAACCGTCTTGTTAAGCTACTTCGACCTGCACGTCTCTTTCAAGGGGCATTTAAACCGTCTTGTTAAGCAGCTGCGACCTGCATGTCTCTTCCAAGGGGCATTTAAACCGTCTTGTTAAGCTACTGCGACCTCCACTGCTCTTCCAAGGGGCATTTAAACCGTCTTGTTAAGCTACTGCGACCTGCATGTCTCTTCCAAGGGGCATTTAAACCGTCTTGTTAAGCTACTGCTACCGCCACCGCTCTTCCAAGGGGCATTTTAACCGTCTTGTTAAGCTACTGCGACCTGCACGTCTCTTTCAATGGGCATTTAAACCGTTTTGTTAAGCTATTGTAACCTCCACCTCTTTTCCAAGGGGCATTTAAACCGTCTTGTTAAGCTACTGCAACCTGCACGTCTTTTCCAAGGGGCATTTAAACCGTCTTGTTAAGCTACTGTGACCTGCAAGTCTCTTCCAAGGGGCATTTAAACTGTCTTGATAAGCTGCTGCGACCTGCATGTCTCTTCCAAAGGGCATTTAAAACGTCTTGTTAAGCTACTGCGACCTGCACGTCTCTTCCAAGGGGCATTTAAACCGTCTTGTTAAGCTACTGCGACCTGCATGTCTCTTCGAAGGGGCATTTAAACCATCTTGCTAAGCTACTGTGACCTGCAAGTCTCTTCCAAGGGGCATTTAAACCATCTTGTTAAGCTACTGCTACCGCCACCGCTCTTCCAAGGGGCATTTTAACCGTCTTGTTAAGCTACTGCGACCTGCACGCCTCTTTCAACGGGCATTTAAACCGTCTTGTTAAGCTACTGTAACCTCCACCTCTTTTCCAAGGGGCATTTAAACCGTCTTGTTAAGCTACTGCAACCTGCACTTCTCTTCCAAGGGGCATTTAAACCGTCTTGTTAAGCTACTGCGACCTGTACGTCTCTTCCAAGGGGCATCTAAATCGTCTTGTTAAGCTACTGCGATTTGCACGTGTTTCCAAGGGGCATTTAATCAGTTTTGTTAAGCTACTGTAACCTCCACCACTTTTCCAAGGGGCATTTAAACCATCTTGTTAAGCTACTGTGACCTGCACGTCTCTTTCAAGGAGCATTTAAACCATCTTGTTCAACTACTGCGACCTGCATGTTTCTTCCAAGGGGCATTTAAACTGTCTTGTTAAGCTACTGCGACCTGCACATCTCTTCCAAGGGGCATTTAAACTGTCTTGTTAAGCTGCTGCGACCTGCATGTCTCTTCCAAGGGGCATTTAAACAGTCTTGTTAAGCTACTGCGAACTCCACCGCTCTTCCAAGGGGCATTTAAACCATCTTGTTAAGCTACTGCGACCTGCACGTCTCTTTCAAGGGGCATTTAAACCCTCTTATTAAGCTACTGCTACCGCCACTGCTCTTCCAAGGGGCATCTCAACCGTCTTGTTAAGCTACTGCAACCTGCATGTCTCTTGCAAGGGGCATTTAAGCTGTCTTGTTAAGCTACTGCGACCTCCACGTCTCTTCCAAGGGGCATTTAATCCGTCTTGTTAAGCTATTGTAACCTCCACCACTTTTCCAAGGGACATTTAAACCGTCTTGTTAAGCTACTGCGACTTGCTCGTCTCTTCCAAGGGGCCTTTAAACCGTCTTGTTAAGCTACTGCGACCTGCTCGTCTTTTCCAAGGAGCCTTTAAACCATCTTGTTAAGCTACTGCGACCTGCATGTCTCTTCCAAGGGGCATTTAAACCATCTTGTTAAGCTACTGCGACATGCAAGTCTTTTCCAAGTGTCATTTAAACCATCTTGTTAAGCTACTGCGACCTGCATGTTTCTTCCAAGGGGCATTTAAACTGTCTTGTTAAGCTACTGCGACCTGCACATCTCTTCTAAGGGGCATTTAAACCGTCTTGTTAAGCTGCTGCGACCTGCATGTCTCTTCCAAGGGGCATTTAAACAGTCTTGTCAAGCTACTGCGACCTCAACCGCTCTTCCAAGGGGCATTTAAGCAATCTTGTTAAGCTACTGCGACCTGCACGTCTCTTCCAAGGGGCTTTTCAACCGTCTTGTTAAGCTACTGCAACCTGCATGTCTCTTGCAAGGGGCATTTAAACCGTCTTGTTAAGCTACTGCGACCTCCACCGCTCTTCCAAGGGGCATTTAAACCGTCTTGTTAAGCTACTGCGACTTGCAAGTCTTTTCCAAGGGGCATTTAAACCGTCTTGTTAAGCTACTGTAAGCTCCACCACTTTTCCAAGGGGCATTTAAAACGTCTTGTTAATCTACTGCGACCTGCACTTCTCTTCCAAGGGACATTTAAACCATCTTGTTAAGCTACTGCGACCTGCATGTCTCTTCCAAGGGGCATTTAAATGGTCTTGTTTAGCTACAGCGACCAGCACGTCTCTTCCAAGGGGCATTTAAACCATCTTGTTAAGCTACTGCGACCTGCATGTCTCTTATAAGTGGAATTTAAACCATCTTGTTAAGCTACTGCGACTTGCACGTCTTTTCCAAGGGGCATTTAAATCGTCTTGTTAAGCTACTGCGGCCTGCACGTCTCTTTCAATGGGCATTTAAACCGTCTTGTTAAGCTACTGTAACCTCCACCTCTTTTCCAAGGGGCATTTAAACCGTCTTGTTAAGCTACTGCAACCTGCACGTCTTTTCCAAGGGGCATTTAAACCGTCTTGTTAAGCTACTGTGACCTGCAAGTCTCTTCCAAGGGGCATTTAAACTGTCTTGTTAAGCTACTGCGACCTGCACATCTCTTCCAAGGGGCATTTAAACCATCTTGTTAAGCTGCTGCGACCTGCATGTCTCTTCCAAGGGGCATTTAAACAGTTTTGTTAAGCTACTGCGAACTCCTCCGCTCTTCCAAGGGGCATTTAAACATCTTGTTAAGCTACTGCGACCTGCACGTCTCTTCCAAGGGGCATTTAAACCCTCTTGTTAAGCTACTGCTACCGCCACTGCTCTTCCAAGGGGCATTTCAACCGTCTTGTTAAGCTACTGCAACCTGCTTGTCTCTTGCAAGGGGCATTGAAACCATCTTGTTAAGCTATTGTAACCTCCACCACTTTTCCAAGGGACATTTAAACCGTTTGTTAAGCTACTGCGACTTGCTTGTCTCTTCCAAGGGGCCTTTAAACCTTCTTGTTAAGCTACTGCGACCTGCTCGTCTCTTCCAATGGGCATTTAAACCATCTTGTTAAGCTACTGCAACCTGCAAGTCTCTTCCAAGGGGCATTTAAACAGTCTTGATAAGCTGCTGCGACCTGCATGTCTCTTCCAAGGGGCATTTAAACCGTCTTGTTAAGCTACTGCGACCTCCACCGCTCTTTCAAGAGGCATTTAAACCTCCTTCTTAAGCTTCTGCGACCTGCATGTCTCAACCAAGGGGCATTTAAACCGTCTTGTTAAGCTACTGCAACCTCCACAGCTCTTCCCAGGGGCATTTAAACCGTCTTGTTAAGCTACTGCGACCTGCACGTCTCTTCCAAGGGGCATTTAAACAGTCTTGTTAAGCTACTGCTACTGCCACCGCTCTTCCAAGGGTCATTTTAACCGTCTTGTTAAGCTACTGCGACCTGCACGTCTCTTTCAACGGGCATTTATACAGTCTTGTTAAGCTTCTGCGCCTTGCATGTCTTTTCCAAGGGGCATTTAAACCGTCTTGTTAAGCTACTGCAATCTGCACTTCTCTTCCAAGTGGCATTTAAACCGTCTTGTTAAGCAACTGCGACCTGTAAGTCTCTTCCAAGGGGCATTTAAACCGTCTTGATAAGCTGCTGCGACCTGCATGTCTCTTCCAAGGGGCATTTAAAACGTCTTGTTAAGCTACTGCGACCTGTAAGTCTCTTCCAAGGGGCATTTAAACCGTCTTGATAAGCTGCTGTGACCTGCATGTCCCTTCCAAGGGGAATTTAAACCATCTTGTTAAGCTACTGCGACTTGCACGTCTTTTCCAAGGGGCATTTAAACCGTCTTGTTTAGCTACTGTAACTTCCACCACTTTTCCAATGGGCATTTAAACCGTCTTGTTAAGCTACTGCGACCTGGATGTCTCTTCTAAGGGGCATTTAAAACCGTCTTGTTAAGCTACTTCGACCTGCACGTCTCTTTCAAGGGGCATTTAAACCGTCTTGTTAAGCAGCTGCGACCTGCATGTCTCTTCCAAGGGGCATTTAAACCGTCTTGTTAAGCTACTGCGACCTCCACTGCTCTTCCAAGGGGCATTTAAACCGTCTTGTTAAGCTACTGCGACCTGCATGTCTCTTCCAAGGGGCATTTAAACCGTCTTGTTAAGCTACTGCTACCGCCACCGCTCTTCCAAGGGGCATTTTAACCGTCTTGTTAAGCTACTGCGACCTGCACGTCTCTTTCAATGGGCATTTAAACCGTTTTGTTAAGCTATTGTAACCTCCACCTCTTTTCCAAGGGGCATTTAAACCGTCTTGTTAAGCTACTGCAACCTGCACGTCTTTTCCAAGGGGCATTTAAACCGTCTTGTTAAGCTACTGTGACCTGCAAGTCTCTTCCAAGGGGCATTTAAATTGTCTTGATAAGCTGCTGCGACCTGCATGTCTCTTCCAAGGGGCATTTAAAACGTCTTGTTAAGCTACTGCGACCTGCACGTCTCTTCCAAGGGGCATTTAAACCGTCTTGTTAAGCTACTGCGACCTGCATGTCTCTTCGAAGGGGCATTTAAACCATCTTGCTAAGCTACTGTGACCTGCAAGTCTCTTCCAAGGGGCATTTAAACCATCTTGTTAAGCTACTGCTACCGCCACCGCTCTTCCAAGGGGCATTTTAACGGTCTTGTTAAGCTACTGCGACCTGCACGCCTCTTTCAACGGGCATTTAAACCGTCTTGTTAAGCTACTGTAACCTCCACCTCTTTTCCAAGGGGCATTTAAACCGTCTTGTTAAGCTACTGCAACCTGCACTTCTCTTCCAAGGGGCATTTAAACCGTCTTGTTAAGCTACTGCGACCTGTACGTCTCTTCCAAGGGGCATCTAAATCGTCTTGTTAAGCTACTGCGATTTGCACGTGTTTCCAAGGGGCATTTAAACAGTTTTGTTAAGCTACTGTAACCTCCACCACTTTTCCAAGGGGCATTTAAACCATCTTGTTAAGCTACTGTGACCTGCACGTCTCTTTCAAGGAGCATTTAAACCATCTTGTTCAACTACTGCGACCTGCATGTTTCTTCCAAGGGGCATTTAAACTGTCTTGTTAAGCTACTGCGACCTGCACATCTCTTCCAAGGGGCATTTAAACTGTCTTGTTAAGCTGCTGCGACCTGCATGTCTCTTCCAAGGGGCATTTAAACAGTCTTGTTAAGCTACTGCGAACTCCACCGCTCTTCCAAGGGGCATTTAAACCATCTTGTTAAGCTACTGCGACCTGCACGTCTCTTCCAAGGGGCATTTAAACCCTCTTATTAAGCTACTGCTACCGCCACTGCTCTTCCAAGGGGCATCTCAACCGTCTTGTTAAGCTACTGCAACCTGCATGTCTCTTGCAAGGGGCATTTAAGCTGTCTTGTTAAGCTACTGCGACCTCCACGTCTCTTCCAAGGGGCATTTAATCCGTCTTGTTAAGCTATTGTAACCTCCACCACTTTTCCAAGGGACATTTAAACCGTCTTGTTAAGCTACTGCGACTTGCTCGTCTCTTCCAAGGGGCCATTAAACCGTCTTGTTAAGCTACTGCGACCTGCTCGTCTTTTCCAAGGAGCCTTTAAACCATCTTGTTAAGCTACTGCGACCTGCATGTCTCTTCCAAGGGGCATTTAAACCATCTTGTTAAGCTACTGCGACATGCAAGTCTTTTCCAAGTGTCATTTAAACCATCTTGTTAAGCTACTGCGACCTGCATGTTTCTTCCAAGGGGCATTTAAACTGTCTTGTTAAGCTACTGCGACCTGCACATCTCTTCTAAGGGGCATTTAAACCGTCTTGTTAAGCTGCTGCGACCTGCATGTCTCTTCCAAGGGGCATTTAAACAGTCTTGTCAAGCTACTGCGACCTCAACCGCTCTTCCAAGGGGCATTTAAGCAATCTTGTTAAGCTACTGCGACCTGCACGTCTCTTCCAAGGGGCTTTTCAACCGTCTTGTTAAGCTACTGCAACCTGCATGTCTCTTGCAAGGGGCATTTAAACCGTCTTGTTAAGCTACTGCGACCTCCACCGCTCTTCCAAGGGGCATTTAAACCGTCTTGTTAAGCTACTGCGACTTGCAAGTCTTTTCCAAGGGGCATTTAAACCGTCTTGTTAAGCTACTGTAAGCTCCACCACTTTTCCAAGGGGCATTTAAAACGTCTTGTTAATCTACTGCGACCTGCACTTCTCTTCCAAGGGACATTTAAACCATCTTGTTAAGCTACTGCGACCTGCATGTCTCTTCCAAGGGGCATTTAAATGGTCTTGTTTAGCTACAGCGACCAGCACGTCTCTTCCAAGGGGCATTTAAACCATCTTGTTAAGCTACTGCGACCTGCATGTCTCTTATAAGTGGAATTTAAACCATCTTGTTAAGCTACTGCGACTTGCACGTCTTTTCCAAGGGGCATTTAAATCGTCTTGTTAAGCTACTGAGACCTGGATGTCTCTTCCAAGGGGCATTAAAAACCGTCTTGTTAATCTACTTCGACCTGCACGTCTCTTTCAAGGGGCATTTAAACCGTCTTGTTAAGCAGCTGCGACCTGCATGTCTCTTCCAAGCGGCATTTAAACCGTCTTGTTAAGCTACTGCGACCTCCACCGCTCTTCCAAGGGGCATTTAAACCGTCTTTTTAAGCTCCTGCGACCTGCACGTCTCTTCCAAGTGGCATTTAAACCGTCTTGTTAAGCTACTGTGACCTGCACGTTTCTACCAAGGCGCATTTAAACAGTCTTTTTAAGCTACTGTGACCTGCATTTCTCGTCCAAGGGGCATTTAAACCGTCTTGTTAAGCTACTGCGAACTGCACGTCTCTTTCAAGGGTCATTTAAACCGTCTTATAAAGCTACTGCGTCCTGCATGTCTCTTCCAAGGGGCATTTAAACTGTCTTGTTAAGGTACTGCAACCTCCACCGCTCTTCCAAGGGGCATTTAAACCGTCTTGTTAAGCCACTGCGACCTGCACGTCTCTTCAAAGGCGCATTTAAACTTTCTTGTTATGCTACTGCGACCTGCACGTCTCTTCCAAGGCGCATTTAAACTGTCTTTTTAAGCTACTGCGACTTGAACGTCTCTTCCAAGGGGCATTTAAACCATCTTGTTAAGCTACCGTAACCTCCATCACTTTTCCAAGGGGCATTTAAACCATCTTGTTAAGCTACTGCGACGTTCACGTATTTTCCAAGGGGCATTTAAACAATCTTGTTAAGCTACTGCGACCTCCACCGCTCTTCCAAGGGGCATTTAAACCATCTTGTTAAGTTACTGCGACCTGCACTTCTCCACCAAGGGGCATTTAAACCGTGTTGGTAAGCTACTGCGTCCTGCAAGCCTCTTCTAAGGGGCATTTAAACCCTCTTGTTAAGCTACTGCGACCTGCTCGTCTCTTGCAGGGGGCATTTAAACCGTCTTGTTAAGCTACTGCGATCTGCACGTCTCTTCCAAGGGGCATTTAAACCGTCTTGTTAATCTACTGCGACCTGCACGTCTCTTCCAAGGGGCACTTAAACAGTCTTGGTAAGCTACTGCGACCTGCATGTTTCTACCAAGGGGCATTTAAACCGTCTTGTTAAGTTACTGCGACCTGCACGTCTCTTCAAAGGTGAATTTAAACAGGCTTGTTAAGCTGCTGCTACCTGCATGTCTCTTCCAAGGGGCATTTAAACCGTCTTGTTAAGCTGCTGCGACCTACACCGCTCTTCCAAGGGGCATTTAAACCGTCTTGTTAAGCTACTGCGACCTGCACGTCTTTTCCAAGTGACATTTAAACCGTCTTGGTAAGCTACAGCGAGCTGCAAGCCTCTTCCAAGGGGCATTTAAACCGTCTTGTTAAGCTACTGAGACCTGCACGTCTCTAAAAAGGGGCATTTAAACCATCTTGTTAAGCTATTGCGACCTGCAGGTCTTTTCCAAGGGGCATTTAAACCATCTTGTTAAGCTATTGCGACCTCCACCGCTCTTCCAAGGGGCATTTAAACCCATCTTGTTAAGCTACTGCGACCTGCACTTCTCTTCCAAGGGGCATTTAAACCGTCTTGGTAAGCTACTGCGATCTGCAAGCCTATTCTAAGGGGCATTTAAACCCTCTGGTTAAGCTACTGCCACCTGCACGTCTCTTGCAAGGGGCATTTAAACCGTCTTGTTAATCTACTGCGACCTGCACGTCTCTTCCAAGGGACATTTAAACCGTCTTGGTAAGCTACTGCGACTTGCACGTCTCTACCAAGGGGCATTTAAACCGTCTTGTTAAGCTACTGCGACCTGCACGTCTCTTCCAAGGGGCATTTAAACTGTCTTGTTAAGTTGCTGTGACCTGCATGTCTCTTCCAAGGGGCATTTAAACCGTCTTGTTAAGCTACTGCGACCTGCACATCTCTTCCAAGGGGCATTTAAACCGTCTTGTCAAGCTACTGCGACTTGCACGTGTCTTCCAAGGGGCATTTAAACCATCTTGTTAAGCTACTGTAGCCTCCACCACTTTTCCAAGGGGCATTTAAACAGTCTTGTTAAGCTACTGCGACCTGCACGTCTCTTCCAAGGGGCGTTTAAACCGTCTTGTTAAGATATTGAGACCTGCATGTCTCTACCAAGGGGCATTAAACCGTCTTGTTAAGCTACTGCAACCTGCACGTCTCTTGCAAGGGGCATTTAAACAGTCTTGTTAAGCTGCTGTGACCTGCATGTCTCTTCCAAGGTTCATTTAAACCATCTTGTTAAGCTACTGCGACCTCCACCGCTCATCCAAGGGGCATTTAAACCATCTTGTTAAGCTACTGCGACCTGTAAAGCCTCTTCGAAGGGGCATTTAAACCGTCTTATTAAGCTACTGCGACCTGCACGCCTTTTCCAAGAGGCATTTAAACCATCTAGTTAAGCTACTGTGACCTGCACGTCTTTTCCAAGGGGCATTTAAACCGTTTTGTTAAGCTACTGCGACTTGCACGTCTTTTCCAAGGGGCATTTAATCCGTCTTATTAAGCTACTGTAACCTCCACCACTTTTCCAAGGGGCATTTAACCCGTCTAGTTAAGCTACTGCGACCTGCACGTCTCTTCCAAAGGGCATTTAAACCGTCTTGTTATCCTACTGCGACCTGCACGTCTCTTCCAAGGTGCATTTAAACCGCCTTTTTAAGCTACTGCGACTTGCACGTCTCTTCCAAGGGGCATTTAAACCGTCTTATTAAGCTACTGTAACCTCCACCACTTTTCCAAGGGGCATTTAAACCGTCTAGTTAAGCTACTGCGACCTGCACGTCTCTTCCAAGGGGCATTTAAACCGTCTTGTTAAGCCACTGCGACCTGCACGTCTCTGCCAAGGGGCAATTAAATCGTCTTTTTAAGCTGCTGCGACCTGCATGTCTCTTCCAAGTGGCATTTGACCGTCTTGTTAAGCTACTGCGACCTCCACCGCTCTTCCAAGGGGCATTTAAACCATCTTGTTAAGCTACTGCGACCTGCACATCTCTTACAAGGGGCATTTAAACCGTCTTGTTAAGCCACTGCGACCTCCACCACTCTTCCAAAGGGCATTTTAACCGTCTTGTTAAGCTACTGTGACCTGCACGTCTCTACCAAGGGGCATTTAAACCGTCTTGTTAAGCAAATGCGACCTCCACTGCTCTTCCAAGGGGCATTTAATCTGTCTTGTTAAGCTTCTGCGACCTGCACGTCTCTTCCAAGGGGCCTTTAAACCATCTTGTTAAGCTACTGCGAACTGTACGTCTCTTCCAAGGGGCATTTAAACCATCTTGTTAAGCTTTTGTGACCTGCACGTCTCTTCCAAGGGGCATTAAAACTGTCTTGTTAAGTTGCTGTGACCTGCATGTCTCTTCCAAGGGGCATTTAAACCGTCTTGTTAAGCTACTGCGACCTGCACATCTCTTCCAAGGGGCATTTAAACCGTCTTGTCAAGCTACTGCGACTTGCACGTGTCTTCCAAGGGGCATTTAAACCATCTTGTTAAGCTACTGTAGCCTCCACCACTTTTCCAAGGGGCATTTAAACAGTCTTGTTAAGCTACTGCGACCTGCACGTCTCTTCCAAGGGGCGTTTAAACCGTCTTGTTAAGATATTGAGACCTGCATGTCTCTACCAAGGGGCATTAAACCGTCTTGTTAAGCTACTGCAACCTGCACGTCTCTTGCAAGGGGCATTTAAACAGTCTTGTTAAGCTGCTGTGACCTGCATGTCTCTTCCAAGGTTCATTTAAACCATCTTGTTAAGCTACTGCGACCTCCACCGCTCATCCAAGGGGCATTTAAACCATCTTGTTAAGCTACTGCGACCTGTAAAGCCTCTTCGAAGGGGCATTTAAACCGTCTTATTAAGCTACTGCGACCTGCACGCCTTTTCCAAGAGGCATTTAAACCATCTAGTTAAGCTACTGTGACCTGCACGTCTTTTCCAAGGGGCATTTAAACCGTTTTGTTAAGCTACTGCGACTTGCACGTCTTTTCCAAGGGGCATTTAATCCGTCTTATTAAGCTACTGTAACCTCCACCACTTTTCCAAGGGGCATTTAACCCGTCTAGTTAAGCTACTGCGACCTGCACGTCTCTTCCAAAGGGCATTTAAACCGTCTTGTTATCCTACTGCGACCTGCACGTCTCTTCCAAGGTGCATTTAAACCGCCTTTTTAAGCTACTGCGACTTGCACGTCTCTTCCAAGGGGCATTTAAACCGTCTTATTAAGCTACTGTAACCTCCACCACTTTTCCAAGGGGCATTTAAACCGTCTAGTTAAGCTACTGCGACCTGCACGTCTCTTCCAAGGGGCATTTAAACCGTCTTGTTAAGCCACTGCGACCTGCACGTCTCTGCCAAGGGGCAATTAAATCGTCTTTTTAAGCTGCTGCGACCTGCATGTCTCTTCCAAGTGGCATTTGACCGTCTTGTTAAGCTACTGCGACCTCCACCGCTCTTCCAAGGGGCATTTAAACCATCTTGTTAAGCTACTGCGACCTGCACATCTCTTACAAGGGGCATTTAAACCGTCTTGTTAAGCCACTGCGACCTCCACCACTCTTCCAAAGGGCATTTTAACCGTCTTGTTAAGCTACTGTGACCTGCACGTCTCTACCAAGGGGCATTTAAACCGTCTTGTTAAGCAAATGCGACCTCCACTGCTCTTCCAAGGGGCATTTAATCTGTCTTGTTAAGCTTCTGCGACCTGCACGTCTCTTCCAAGGGGCCTTTAAACCATCTTGTTAAGCTACTGCGAACTGTACGTCTCTTCCAAGGGGCATTTAAACCATCTTGTTAAGCTTTTGTGACCTGCACGTCTCTTCCAAGGGGCATTAAAACCGTCTTGTTAAGCTACTGCGACCTGCATGTCTCTTTCAAGGGGCATTTAAACTGTATTGTTAAGCTACTGCGAACTCCACCGCTCTGCCAAGGGGCATTTAAAGCGTCTTGTTAAGCTACTGCGACCTGCACGTCTCTTCCAAGGGGCATTCAAACTGTCTTGTTAAGCTACTGCGACCTGCATGTCTCTTCCAAGGGGCATTTAAACCGTCTTGTTAAGCTACTGCGACCTGCACGTCTCTTCCAAGTGACATTTAAACCGTCTTGGTAAGCTACAGCGACCTGCAAGCCTCTTCCAAGGGGCATTTAAACCGTCTTGTTAAGCTACTGAGACCTGCACGTCTCTACCAAGGGGCATTTAAACCATCTTGTTAAGCTACTGCTACCTGCACGTCTTTTCCAATGGGCATTTAAATCGTCTTGTTAAGCTACTGCGACCTCCACCGCTCTTCCAAGGGGCATTTAAACCATCTTCTTAAGCTACTGTGACCTGCACTTCTCTTCCAAGGGGCATTTAAACTGTCTTGGTAAGCTACTGCGACCTGCAAGCCTCTTCTAAGGGGCATTTAAACCGTCTTGTTAAGCTACTGCGACCTGCACGTCTCTTGCAAGGGGCATTTAAACCCTCTTGTTAAGCTACGGCGACCTGCACGTCTCTTCCAAGGGACATTTAAACCATCTTTTTAAGCTACTGCGACCTGCACGTCTCTTCCAAGTGGCATTTAAACCGTCTTATTAAGCTACTGCGACCTGCACCTCTCTTCCATGGGGCATTTAAACTGTCTTTTTAAGCTACTGCGACCTCCACCTCTCTTCCAAGGGGCATTTAAACCGTCTTGTTAAGCTACTGCGACCTGCACGTCTCTTCCAAGGGGCATTTAAACTGTCTTGTTAAGCTACTGCGACCTGCACGTCTCTTCCAAGGGGCATTTAAACCGTCTTATTAAGCTACTGCGACCTGCACGTCTCTTCCAAGGGGCATTTAAACTGTCTTATTAAGCTACTGCGACCTCCACCACTCTTCCAAGGGGCATTTAAACCGTCTTGTTAAGCTACTGCGACCTGCACGTTTCTTCCAAGGGGCATATAAACCATCTTGTTAAGCTACTGCGACCTCCACCGCTCTTCCAAGGGGCATTTAAACCATCTTGTTATGCTTCTGCGACCTGCACATCTCTTACAAGTTGCATTTAAACCGTCTTGTTAAGCCACTGCGACCTCCACCACTCTTCCAAAGGGCATTTTAACCGTCTTGTTAAGCTACTGTGACCTGCACGTCTCTACCAAGGGGCATTTAAACCGTCTTGTTAAGCAAATGCGACCTCCACTGCTCTTCCAAGGGGCATTTAATCTGTCTTGTTAAGCTTCTGCGACCTGCACGTCTCTTCCAAGGGGCCTTTAAACCATCTTTTTAAGCTACTGCGAACTGTACGTCTCTTCCAAGGGGCATTTAAACCGTCTTGTTAAGCTTTTGTGACCTGCACGTCTCTTCCAAGGGGCATTCAAACTGTCTTGTTAAGCTACTGCGACCTGCATGTCTCTTCCAAGGGGCATTTAAACCGTCTTGTTAAGCTACTGCGACCTGCGCGTCTCTTCCAAGGGGCATTTAAGCCGTCTTTTTAAGCTACTGCAACTTGCACCACTCTTCCAAGGGGCATTTAAACCGTCTTGTTAAGCTACTGCGACCTGCACGTTTCTTCCAAGGGGCATGTAAACCGTCTTGTTAAGCTACTGCGACCTGCACATCTCTTCCAAGGGGCATTTAAACCGTATTGTCAAGCTACTGCGACTTGCACGTGTCTTCCAAGGGGCATTTAAACCGTCTTGTTAAGCTACTGTAACCTCCATCACTTTTCCAAGGGGCATTTAAACAGTCTTGTTAAGCTACTGTGACCTGCACGTCTCTTCCAAGGGGCGTTTAAACCGTCTTGTTAAGCTATTGAGACCTGCATGTCTCTACCAAGGGGCATTTAAACCGTCTTGTTAAGCAACTGCAACCTGCACGTCTCTTGCAAGGGGCATTTAAACAGTCCTGTTAAGCTGCTGTGACCTGCATGTCTCTTCCAAGGTGCATTTAAACCATCTTGTTAAGCTACTGCGACCTCCACCGCTCATCCAAGGGGCATTTAAACCATCTTGTTAAGCTACTGCGACCTGTAAAGCCTCTTCGAAGGGGCATTTAAACCGTCTTATTAAGCTACTGCGACCTGCACGCCTTTTCCAAGAGGCATTTAAACCATCTAGTTAAGCTACTGTGACCTGCACGTCTTTTCCAAGGGGCATTTAAACCGTTTTGTTAAGCTACTGCGACTTGCACGTCTTTTCCAAGGGGCATTTAATCCGTCTTATTAAGCTACTGTAACCTCCACCACTTTTCCAAGGGGCATTTAAACCGTCTAGTTAAGCTACTGCGACCTGCACGTCTCTTCCAAGGGGCATTTAAACCGTCTTGTTATGCTACTGCGACCTGCACGTCTCTTCCAAGGTGCATTTAAACTGTCTTTTTAAGCTACTGCGACTTGCACGTCTCTTCCAAGGGGCATTTAAACCGTCTTGCTAAGCTACTGTAACCTCCACCACTTTTCCAAGGGGCATTTAAACCGTCTAGTTAAGCTACTGCGACCTGCACGTCTCTTCCAAGGGGCATTTAAACCGTCTTGTTAAGCAAATGCGACCTCCACTGCTCTTCCAAGGGGCATTTAATCTGTCTTGTTAAGCTTCTGCGACCTGCACGTCTCTTCCAAGGGGCCTTTAAACCGTCTTGTTAAGCTACTGCGAACTGTACGTCTCTTCCAAGGGGCATTTAAACCGTCTTGTTAAGCTTTTGTGACCTGCACGTCTCTTCCAAGGGGCATTAAAACCGTCTTGTTACGCTACTGCGACCTGCATGTCTCTTCCAAGGGGCATTTAAACTGTATTGTTAAGCTACTGAGAACTCCACCGCTCTGCCAAGGGGCATTTAAAGCGTCTTGTTAAGCTACTGCGACCTGCACGTCTCTTCCAAGGGGCATTCAAACTGTCTTGTTAAGCTACTGCGACCTGCATGTCTCTTCCAAGGGGCATTTAAACCGTCTTGTTAAGCTACTGCGACCTGCGCGTCTCTTCCAAGGGGCATTTAAGCCGTCTTTTTAAGCTACTGCAACTTGCACGTCTCTTCCAAGGGGCATTTAAACCGACTTGTTAAGCTACTGTAACCTCCACAACTTTTCTAAGGGGCATTTAAACCTTCTTGCTAAGCTACTGCGACCTGCACGTCTCTTTCAAGGGGCATTTAAAATGCTTTGTTAAGCTACTGCGACCTGCACGTCTCTTCCAAGGTGCAATTAAACAGTAATGTTAAGCTGCTGCGACCTGCATGTCTCTTCCAAGGGGCATTTAAACCGTCTTGTTAAGCTACTGCGACCTGCACGTCTCTTCCAAGGGGCATTTAAACCGTTTTGTTAAGCTACTGCGTCCTGCACGTCTCTTCCAAGGGGCATTTAAACCGTCTTAATAAGCTTCTGCTACCTGCACGTCTCTTCCAATGGGCATTTAAACCGTCTTGTTATGCTACTGCGACCTCGACCGCTCTTCCAAGGGGCATTTAAACCGTCTTCTTAAGCTACTGTGACCTGCACGTGTCTTCCAAGTGGCATTTAAACCGTCTTTTTAAGCTACTGTGACCTGCACGTTTCTACCAAGCGGCATTTAAACCATCTTAATAAGCTACTGCGACCTGCACGTCTCTTGCAAGGGGCATTTAAACCGTCTTGTTAAGCTACTGTGACTTGCACGTCTTTTGCAAGGGGCATTTAAACCGTCTTGTTAAGCCAATGCGACCTCCACCGCTCTTCCAAGGGGCATTTTAACCATCTTCTTAAGCTACTGCGACCTGCACGTCTCTTACAAGGGGCATTTAAACTGACTTGTTAAGCTACTGCGAACTCCACCGCTCTTCCAATGGGCATTTAAACCGTCTTTTTAAGCTACTGCGACCTGCATGTCTCTTCCAAGGGGCATTTAAACCGTCTTGTTAAGCTACTGCGACCTGCATGTCTCTTCCAAGGGGCATTTAAGCCGTCTTTTTAAGCTACTGCAACTTGCACGTCTCTTCCAAGGGGCATTTAAACCGTCTTGTTAAGCTACTGTAACCTCCACAACTTTTCTAAGGGTCATTTAAACCGTCTTGCTAAGCTACTGCGACCTGCACGTCTCTTCCAAGGGGCATTTAAAAAGCTTTGTTAAGCTACTGCGACCTGCATGTCTCTTCCAAGGGACATTTAATCGGTCTTGTTAAGCTACTGCGACCTGCACGTCTCTTCCAAGGGGCATTTAAACAGTAATGTTAAGCTGCTGCGACCTGCATGTCTCTTCCAAGGGGCATTTAAACCGTCTTCTTAAGCTACTGCGACCTCCACCGCACTTCCAAGGGGCATTTAAACCGTCTTGTTAAGCTACTGCGACCTGCACGTCTCTTCCAAGGGGCATTTAAACCGTCTTGTTAAGATACTGCGACCTGCACGTCTCTTCCAAGGGGCATTTAAACCGTCTTGTTAAGATACTGCATCCTGCACGTCTCTTCCAAGGGGCATTTAAACCGTCTTAATAAGCTTCTGCTACCTGCACGTCTCTTCCAATGGGCATTTAAACCGTCTTGTTATGCTACTGCGACCTCCACCGCTCTTCCAAGGGACATTTAAACCGTCTTCTTAAGCTACTGTGACCTGCACGTCTCTTCCAAGTGGCATTTAAACCGTCTTTTTAAGCTACTGTGACCTGCACGTTTCTACCAAGCGGCATTTAAACCATCTTAATAAGCTACTGAGACCAGCACGTCTCTTGCAAGGGGCATTTAAACCGTCTTGTTAAGCTACTGTGACTTGCACGTCTTTTGCAAGGGGCATTTAAACCGTCTTGTTAAGCTAATGCGACCTCCACCGCTCTTCCAAGGGGCATTTTAACCATCTTGTTAAGCTACTGCGACCTGCACGTCTCTTACAAGGGGCATTTAAACTGACTTGTTAAGCTACTGCGAACTCCACCGCTCTTCCAAGGGGCATGTAAACCGTCTTGTTAAGCTATTGCGACCTGCACTTCTCTTCCAATGGGCATTTAAAATGTCTTGTTAAGCTACTGCTACCGCCACCGCACTTCCAATGGGCATTTTAACCATCTTGTTAAGCTACTCCGACCTGCACGTCTCTTTCAAGGGGCATTTAAACTGTCTTGTTAAGCTACTGCGACCGCTACCGCTCTTCCAAGGGGCATGTAAACCGTCTTGTTAAGCTACTGCGACCTGCATGTCTCTTCCAAGGGGCTTTTAAACCGTCTTGAAAAGCTACTGCGACCTTCACGTCTCTTCCAAGGGGCATTTAAACCGTCTTGTTAAGCTACTGCGACTTGCACGTCTTTTCCAAGGGGCATTTAAACCGTCTTGTTAAGCTACAGCGACCTGCAGGTCTCTTTCAACGGGCTTTTAAACCGTCTTGTTAAGCTACTGTAACCTCCACCTCTTTTCCAAGGGGCATTTAAACCGTCTTGTTAAGCTACTGCTACCTGCACGTCTCTTCCAAGGGGCATTTAAACCGTCTTGTTAAGCTACTGCGACCTGCACTTCTCTTCCAAGGGGCATTTAAACAGTCTTGTTAAGCTACTGCTACCTGCATGTCTCTTGCAAGGGGCATTTAAACCATCTTGTTAAGCTACGGCGACCTGCACGTCTCTTCCAAGGGGCATTAAAACCATCTTGTTAAGCTACTGCGACCTCCACCTCTCTTCCAAGGGGCATTTAAACCATCTTGTTAAGCTACTGCGACCTGCACATCTGTTCCAAGGGGCATTTAAACCATCTTTTTAAGCTACTGCGACCTGCACGTCTCTTCCAAGTGGCATTTAAATAGTCTTGTTAAGCTACTGCGACCTGCACGTCTCTTCCAAGGGGCATTTAAACTGTCTTGTTAAGCTACTGCGAACTCCACCACTCTTCCAAGGGGCATTTAAACCATCTTGTTAAGCTACTGCGACCTGCACGTTTCTTCCAAGGGGCATATAAACCGTCTTGTTAAGCTACTGTGACCTGCACATCTCTTCCAAGGGGCATTTAAACCATCTTGTTAAGCTACTGCGACTTGCACGTGTCTTCCAAGGGGCATTTAAACCATCTTGTTAAGCTACTGTAACCTCCACCACTTTTCCAAGGGGCATTTAAACCGTCTTGTTAAGCTACTGCGACCTGCACGTCTCTTCCAAGGGGCGTTTAAACCGTCTTGTTAAGCTATTGCGACCTGCATGTCTCTACCAAGGGGCATTTAAACCGTCTTGTTAAGCTACTGCCACCTGCATGTCTCTTTCAAGGGGCATTTAAACAGTCTTGTTAAGCTGCTGTGACCTGCATGTCTCTTCCAAGGTACATTTAAACCATCTTGTTAAGCTACTGCGACCTCCACCGCTCTTCAAAGGGGCATTTAAACCATCTTGTTAAGCTACTGCGACCTGCAAGCCTCTTCCAAGGGGCATTTAAACCATCTTATTAAGCTACTGCGACCTGCACGCCTTTTCCAAGAGGCATTTAAACCATCTATTTAAGCTACTGTGACCTGCACGTCTTTTCCAAGGGGCATTTAAACCGTCTTGTTAAGCTACTGCGACCTGCACGTCTTTTCCAAGGGGCATTTAATCCGTCTTATTAAGCTACTGCGACCTGCACTTCTCTTCCAAGGAGCATTTAAACTGTCTTTGTTAAGCTACTGCGACCTCCACCGCTCTTTCAAGGGGCATTTACACCGTGTTGTTTAGCTACTGCGACCTGCAAATCTCTTCCAAGGGGCATTTAAACTAACTTGTTAAGCTACTGCGACCTCCACCGCTCTTCCAAGGGGCGTTTAAACCATCTTGTTAAGCTACTGCGACCTGCTCTTCTCTACCAAGGGGCATTTAAACCGTCTTGTTATGCTACTGCGACCTGCACGTCTCTTCCAAGGCGCATTTAAACCGTCTTTTTAAGCTGCTGCGACTTGCAAGTCTCTTCCAAGGGGCATTTAAACCATCTTGTTAAGCTACTGTAACCTCCACCACTTTTCCAAGGGGCATTTAAACCACCTAGTTAAGCTACTGCGAGCTGCTCATCTCTTCCAAGGGGCATTTAAACCGGCTTGTTAAGCTACTGTAACCTCCACCACTTTTCCAAGGGGCATTTAAACCGTCTAGTTTAGCTACTGCGACCTGCTCGTCTCTTCCAAGGGGCATTTAAACCGTCTTGTTAAGCTACTGCGACCTGCACGTCTCTTCCAAGGGGCATTTAAACCGTCTTTTTAAGCTGCTGCGACCTGCATGTCTCTTCCAAGTGGCATTTAAACCGTCTTGTTAAGCTACTGCGACCTCCACCGCTCTTCCAAGGGGCATTGAAACCATCTTGTTAAGCTACTGCGACCTGCACATCTCTTACAAGGGGCATTTAAACCGTCTTGTTAAGCTACTGCAACCTCCACCACTCTTCCAAAGGGCATTTTAACCGTCTTGTTAAGCTACTGTGACCTGCACGTCTCTACCAAGGGGCATTTAAACCGTCTTGTTAAGCTAATGCGACCTCCACTGCTCTTCCAAGGGGCATTTAATCTGTCTTGTTAAGCTACTGCGACCTGCACATCTCTTACAAGGGGCATTTAAACCATCTTGTTAAGCCACTGCGACCTCCACCACTCTTCCAAAGGGCATTTTAACCGTCTTGTTAAGCTACTGTGACCTGCACGTCTCTACCAAGGGGCATTTAAACCGTCTTGTTAAGCTAATGCGACCTGCACGTCTCTTCCAAGGGGCATTTAAACCGTCTTGTTAAGCTACTGCGAGCTGCATGTCTCTTCCAAGGGGCATTTAAACTGTATTGTTAAGCTACTGCGACCTCCACCGCTCTGCCAAGGGGCATTTAAACCGTCTTGTTAAGCTACTGCGACCTGCACGTCTCTTCCAAGAGGCATTCAAACTGTCTTGTTAAGCTACTGCGACCTCCACCACTCTTCCAAGGTGCATTTAAACCGTCTTGTTAAGCTACTGCGACCTGCACGTTTCTTCCAAGGGGCATATAAACCATCTTGTTAAGCTATTGCGACCTGCACATCTCTTCCAAGGGGCATTTAAACCGTCTTTTTAAGCTACTGCGACTTGCACGTGTCTTCCAACGGGCATTTAAACCGTCTTGTTAAGCTACTGTAACCTCCACCACTTTTCCAAGGGGCATTTAAACCGTCTTGTTAAGCTACTGCGACCTGCACGTCTCTTCCAAGGGGCGTTTAAACCGTCTTGTTAAGCTATTGCGACCTGCATGTCTCTACCAAGGGGCATTTAAAGCGTCTTGTTAAGCTACTGCAACCTGCACGTCTCTTTCAAGGAGCATTTAAACAGTCTTGTTAAGCTGCTGTGACCTGCATGTCTCTTCCAAGGTGCATTTAAACCATCTTGTTAAGCTACTGCGACCTCCACTGCTCTTCCAAGGGGCATTTAAACCATCTTGTTAAGCTACTGCGACCTGCACTTCTCTTCCAAGGGGCATTTAAACTGTCTTATTAAGCTACTGCGACCTGCAGGCCTTTTCCAAGAGGCATTTAAACCATCTAGTTAAGCTACTGTGACCTGCACGTCTTTTCCAAGGGGAATTAAAACCGTCTTGTTAACCTACTGCGACCTGCACGTCTTTTCCAAGGGGCATTTAATCCGTCTTATTAATCTACTGCGACCTGCACTTCTCTTCCAAGGGGCATTTAAACTGTCTTGTTAAGCTACTGCGACCTCCACCGCTCTTTCAAGGGGCATTTACACTGTGTTGTTAAGCTACTGCGACCTGCGAGTCTCTTGCAAGGGGCATTCAAACTGTCTTGTTAAGTTACTGCGACCTTCACCACTCTTCCAAGGGGCATTTAAACCGTCTTGTTAAGCTACTGCGACCTGCACGTTTCTTCCAAGGGGCATATAAACCATCTTGTTAAGCTATTGCGACCTGCACATCTCTTCCAAGGGGCATTTAAACCGTCTTTTTAAGCTACTGCGACTTGCACGTGTCTTCCAAGGGGCAATTAAACCGTCTTGTTAAGCTACTGTAACCTCCACCACTTTTCCAAGGGGCATTTAAACCGTCTTGTTAAGCTACTGCGACCTGCACGTCTCTTCCAAGGGGCGTTTAAACCGTCTTGTTAAGCTATTGCGACCTGAATGTCTCTACCAAGGGGCATTTAAACCGTCTTGTTAAGCTACTGCAACCTGCACGTCTCTTTCAAGGGGCATTTAAACAGTCTTGTTAAGCTGCTGTGACCTGCATGTCTCTTCCAAGGTGCATTTAAACCATCTTGTTAAGCTACTGCGACCTTCACTGCTCTTCCAAGGGGCATTTAAACCATCTTGTTAAGCTACTGCGACCTGCAAGCCTCTTCCAAGGGGCATTTAAACCGTCTTATTAAGCTACTGCGACCTGCAGGCCTTTTCCAAGAGGCATTTAAACCATCTAGTTAAGCTACTGTGACCTGCACGTCTTTTCCAAGGGGAATTTAAACCGTCTTGTTAAGCTACTGCGACCTGCACGTCTTTTCCAAGGGGCATTTAATCCGTCTTATTAAGCTACTGCGACCTGCACTTCTCTTCCAAGGGGCATTTAAACTGTCTTGTTAAGCTACTGCGACCTCCACCGCTCTTTCAAGGGGCATTTACACCGTGTTGTTAAGCTACTGCGACCTGCAAGTCTCTTCCAAGGGGCATTTAAACTAACTTGTTAAGCTACTGCGACCTCCACCGCTCTTCCAAGGGGCTTTTAAACCATATTGTTAAGCTACTGCGACCTGCTCATCTCTTACAAAGGGCATTTAAACCGTCTTGTTAAGCCAATGCGACCTCCACCACTCTTCCAAAGGGCATTTTAACCGTCTTGTTAAGCTACTGTGACCTGCACGTCTCTACCAAGGGGCATTTAAACAGTCTTGTTAAGCTAATGCGAACTCCACTGCTCTTCCAAGGGGCATTTAATCCATCTTGTTAAGCTTCTACGACCTGCACGTCTCTTCCAAGGGCCATTTAAACCGTCTTGTTAAGCTACTGCGAACTGTCCATCTCTTCCAAGGGGCATTTAAACCGTCTTGTTAAGCTTTTGTGACCTGCACGTCTCTTCCAAAGGGCATTAAAACAGTCTTGTTAAGCTACTGCGACCTGCATGTCTCTTCCAAGGGGCATTTAACGTGTATTGTTAAGCTACTGCGACCTCCACCGCTCTGCCAAGGGGCATTTAAACCGTCTTGTTAAGCTACTGCGACCTCCACGTCTCTTCCAAGGGGCATTCAAACTGTCTTGTTAAGCTACTGAAACCTCCAAGGCTCTTCCAAGGGGCATTTAAACCGTCTTTTTAAGCTACTGCGACCTGCACGTCTCTTCCAAGGGGTATTTAAACCGTCTTGTTAAGCTACTGCGACCTGCACGTCTCTTATAAGGGGCATTTAAACTGACTTGTTAAGCTACTGCGACCTCCACCGCTCTTCCAAGGGGCATTTAAACCGTCTTGTTAAGCTATTGCGACCTGTACTTCTCTTCCAATGGGCATTTAAAATGTCTTGTTAAGCTACTGCTATCGCCACCGCACTTACATTGGGCATTTTAACCATCTTGTTAAGCTACTGCGACCTGCACGCCTCTTTCAAGGGGCATTTAAACTGTCTTGTTAAGCTACTGCGACCGCCACCGCTCTTCCAAGGGACATGTAAGCCGTCTTGTTAAGCTACTGCGACCTGCATGTCTCTTCCAAAGGGCATTTTAACCGTCTTGTTAAGCTACTGTGACCTGCACGTCTCTACCAAGGGGAAATTAAACCGTCTTGTTAAGCTAATGCGACCTCCACTGCTCTTCCAAGGGGCATTTAATCCATCTTGTTAAGCTTCTACGACCTGCATGTCTCTTCCAAGGGGCATTTAAACCGTCTTGTTAAGCTACTGCGAACTGTACATCTCTTCCAAGGGGCATTTAAACCGTCTTGTTAAGCTTTTGTGACCTGCACGTCTCTTCCAAGGGGCATTAAAACCGTCTTGTTAAGCTACTGCGACCTGCATGTCTCTTCCAAGGGGCATTTAATGTGTATTGTTAAGCTACTGCGACCTCCACCGCTCTGCCAAGGGGCATTTAAACCGTCTTGTTAAGCTACTGCGACCTGCACGTCTCTTCCAAGGGGCATTCAAACTGTCTTGTTAAGCTACTGAAACCTCCAAAGCTCTTCCAAGGGGCATTTAAACCGTCTTTTTAAGCTACTGCGACCTGCACCTCTCTTCCAAGGGGTATTTAAACCGTCTTGTTAAGCTACTGCGACGTGCACGTCTCTTACAAGGGGCATTTAAACTGACTTGTTAAGCTACTGCGACCTCCAGCGCTCTTCCAAGGGGCATTTAAACCGTCTTGTTAAGCTATTGCGACCTGTACTTCTCTTCCAATGGGCATTTAAAATGTCTTGTTAAGCTACTGCTATCGCCACCGCACTTCCAATGGGCATTTTAACCATCTTGTTAAGCTACTGCGACCTGCACGTCTCTTTCAAGGGGCATTTAAACTGTCTTGTTAAGCTACTGCGACCGCCACCGCTCTTCCAAGGGGCATGTAAGCCGTCTTGTTAAGCTACTGCGACCTGCATGTCTCTTCCAAGGGGCATTTAAACCGTCTTGAAAAGCTACTGCGACCTTCGCGTCTCTTCCAAGGGGCATTTAAACCGTCTTGTTAAGCTACTGTGACTTGCACGTCTTTTCCAAGGGGCATTTAAACCGTCTTGTTAAGCTACTGTAACCTCCCCCACTTTTCCAAGGGGCATTTAAACCGTTTTGTTAAGCTACGGCGACTTGCACGTCTTTTCCAGGGGCATTTAAACCGTCTTTTTAAGCTACTGCGACCTGCAAGTCTCTTCCAAGGGGCATTTAAACCGTCTTGTTAAGCTGCTGTGACCTGCATGTCTCTTCCAAGGGACATTTAAACAGTCTTGATAAGCTACTGTGACTTGCACGTCTTTTCCAAGGGGCATTTAAACCATCTAGTTAAGCTACTGCGACCTCCTCCGCTCTTCCAAGGGGCATTTAAACCGTCTTGTTAAGCTGCTGCGACCTGCATGTCTCTTCCAAGGGGCATTTAAACGATTTTGTTAAGCTACTGCGACCTGCACGTCTCTTCCAAGGGGCATTTAAACCATCTTCTTAAGCTGCTGCGACCTGTATTTCTCAACCAAGGGGCATTTAAACCGTCTTGTTAAGCTACTGCGACCTCCACCGCTCTTCCAAGGGGCATTTAAACCGTCTTGTTAAGCTACTGCTACCGCCACCTCTCTTCCAAGGGGCATTTTAACCGTCTTGTTAAGCTACTGCGACCTGCACGTCTCTTTCAACGGGCATTTAAACCGTCTTATTAAGCTACTGTCACCTCCACCTCTTTTCCAAGGGGCATTTAAACCATGTTGTTAAGCTACAGCAACCTGCACGTCTCTTCCAAGGGGCATTTAAACCGTCTTGTTAAGCTACTGCGACCTGCATGTCTCTTCCAAGGGGCATTTAAACGGTCTTGTTAAGCTACTGCGACCTGCACGTCTCTTCCAAGGGGCATTTAAACCGTCTTGTTAAGCTGCTGCGACCTGTATGTTTCTTCCAAGGGGCATTTAAACGGTCTTGTTAAGCTACTGTGACCTCCAAGTCTCTTTCTAGGGGCATTTAAACCATCTTGTTAAGCTACTGCGACCTCCACGTCTCTTCCAAGGGGCAAATAAAGCGTCTTGTTAAGCTACTGCTACCGCCACCGCTCTTCCAAGGGGCATTTCAACCGTCTTGTTAAGCTACTGCGACCTGCATGTCTCTTGCAAGGGGCATTTAAACCATCTTGTTAAGCTACTGCGACCTCCACGTCTCTTCCAAGGGGCATTTAAACCATCTTTTTAAGCTTCTGCGACCTGCACGTCTCTTCCAAGGGGCATTTAAACCGTCTTGTTAAGCTAATGCGACCTGCACATCTCTTCCAAGGGGCATTTGAACCTTCTTGTTAAGCTACTGCGACCTGCACGTCTCTTTCAACGGGCATTTAAACCGTCTTATTAAGCTACTGTCACCTCCACCTCTTTTCCAAGGGGCATTTAAACCATGTTGTTAAGCTACAGCAACCTGCACGTCTCTTCCAAGGGGCATTTAAACCGTCTTGTTAAACTACTGCGACCTGCATGTCTCTTCCAAGGGGCATTTAAACGGTCTTGTTAAGCTACTGCGACCTGCACGTCTCTTCCAAGGGGCATTTAAACCGTCTTGTTAAGCTGCTGTGACCTGTATGTTTCTTCCAAGGGGCATTTAAACGGTCTTGTTAAGCTACTGTGACCTCCAAGTCTCTTTCTAGGGGCATTTAAACCATCTTGTTAAGCTACTGCGACCTCCACGTCTCTTCCAAGGGGCAAATAAAGCGTCTTGTTAAGCTACTGCTACCGCCACCGCTCTTCCAAGGGGCATTTCAACCGTCTTGTTAAGCTACTGCGACCTGCATGTCTCTTGCAAGGGGCATTTAAACCATCTTGTTAAGCTACTGCGACCTCCACGTCTCTTCCAAGGGGCATTTAAACCATCTTTTTAAGCTTCTGCGACCTGCACGTCTCTTCCAAGGGGCATTTAAACCGTCTTGTTAAGCTAATGCGACCTGCACATCTCTTCCAAGGGGCATTTGAACCTTCTTGTTAAGCTACTGCGACCTGCAGGTCTCTTTCAACGGGCATTTAAATCGTCTTGTTAAGCTACTGTAACCTCCACCTCTTTTCCAAGGGGCATTTAAACTGTCTTGTTAAGCTACTGCAACCTGCACGTCTCTTCCAAGGGGCATTTAAACCGTCTTGTTAAGCTACTGCGACCTGCACGTGTCTTCTAAGGGGCATTTAAACAGTCTTGTTAAGCTACTGCGACCTGCATGTCTCTTGCAAGGGGCATTTAAACCGTCTTGTTAAGCTACTGCGACCTCCAAGTCTCTTCCAAGGGGCATTTAAACCATCTTGTTAAGCTTCTGCGACCTGCACGTCTCTTCCAAGGGGCATTTAAAACGTCTTGTTAAGCTAATGCGACCTGCACGTCTCTTCCAAGAGGCATTTAAACCGTCTTGTTAAGCTACTGCTACCGCCACCGCTCTTCCAAGGGGCATTTTAACCGTCTTGTTAAGCTACTGCGACCTGCACGTCTCTTCCAAGGGGCATTTAAAACGTCTTGTTAAGCTACTGCGACCAGCACGTCTCTTCCAAGGGGCATTTAAACCGTCTTGTTAAGCTACTGCAACCTGCATGTCTCTTCCAAGGGGCATTTAAACCATCTTGTTAAGCTACTGCGACCTGCAAGTCTCTTCCAAGGGGCATTTAAACCGTCTTGTTAAGCTACTGCTACCGCCACCGCTCTTCGAATGGGCATTTTAACCGTCTTGTTAAGCTACTGTGACCTGCACGTCTCATTCAACGGGCATTTAAACCATCCTGTTAAGCTACTGTAACCTCCACCTCTTTTCCAAGAGGCATTTAAACAGTCTTGTTAAGCTACTGCAACCTGCATGTCTCTTCCAAGGGGCATTTAAACCGTCTTGTTAAGCTACTGCGACCTGCAAGTCTCTTCCAAGGGGCATTTAAACCGTCTTGATAAGCTGCTGCGACCTGCATGTCTCTTCCAAGGGGCATTTAAACTGTCTTGTTAAGGTACTGCGACCTCCACCGCTCTTCCAAGGGGCATTTAAACCATCTTGTTAAGCTACTACGACCTGCACGTCTCTTCCAAGGGGCATTTAAACCATCTTGTTAAGATACTGCGATCTCCTCCGCTCTTCCAAGGTGCATTTAAACCGTCTTGTTAAGCTACTGCGTCCTGCATGTCTCTTCCAAGCGGCATTTAAACCATCTTGTTAAGCTACTTCGACCTGCACGTCTCTTCCAAGGGGCATTTAAACCGTCTTGTTAAGCTGCTGCGACCTGCATGTCTCAACCAAGTGGCATTTAAACCGTCTTGTTAAGCTACTGCGACCTCCACCGCTCTTCCAAGGGGCATTTAAACAGTCTTGTTAAGCTACTGCGACCTGCACGTCTCTTCCAAGGGGCATTTAAACCGTCTTGCTAAGCTACTGCTTCCGCCACCGCTCTTCCAAGGGGCATTTTAACCGTCTTTTTCAGCTACTGCGATCTGCACGTCTCTTTTAACGGGCATTTAAACCGTCTTGTTAAGCTACTGCGCCTTGCACGTCTTTTCCAAGGGGCATTTAAACCGTCTTGTTAAGCTACTGCGACCTTTACCGCTCTTAAAAGGGGCATTTAAACAGTCTTGTTAAGCTACTGCGACCTGCATGTCTCTTCCAAGAGGCATTTAAACCGTCTTGTTAAGCTACTGCGACCTGCACGTCTCTTCCAAGGGGCATTTAAACCGTCTTGTTAAGCTAATGTTACCACCACCGCTCTTCCAAGGGGCATTTTAACCTTCTTGTTAAGCTACTGCGACCTGCACGTCTCTTTCAACGGACATTTAAAACGTCTTGTTAAGCTACTGTAACATCCACCTCTTTTCCAAGGGGCATTTAAACCATCTTGTTAAGCTACAGCAACCTGCACGTCTCTTCCAAGGGGCATTTAAACCGTCTTGTTAAGCTACTGCGACCTGCATGTCTCTTCCAAGGGGCATTTAAACGGTCTTGTTAAGCTATTGCGACCTGCACGCCTCTTTCAAGGGGCATTTAAACCGTCTTGTTAAGCTGCTGCGACCTGCATGTGTAGCGCCCCGAGGGTTCGGCCGCTACAGGGGTATTGCACCTCTGCCAGAGGTGTGATATTCCACTCCTAGGTAAGGATGGAGTATGGACCAGGGCTCAGTTAGCTGCATGCAGCACACACACCCCATTTCCCAGGGACAGCTCAACGGTGCTCCCACTAGACAGAAGTGCAGGCACGACCGACCATGTCCCTGCTGGAGTGGGGAGGGAGGGGTGGAACACCCAGTGCTGTAGGGGCAGATAGGGGGCAGTTCCTGAGTGTAGGAAGGAGCTCATTGGTTGCTGGTCACCTGGGCTCATGGTCAGAGGGAGGTATAAAAGGTGGGCACCATCTTAGATCAGTGTTCAGTCTGTGTGGAGAGGAGAAGACAGGGAGCAGCAGCTCAGGCTGAGTGCTGCTCCAGAGGCAGGCCTAGGGAAGAGGCCGGGGCCTGAGAGGAGAAGGAGAAGTGGGCCTGGAGAAGAGGCCGAGGAGGAGGTGAAGGGGAGCTGAGATTCTGGCTCATCTCAGCTCCAAGAGAAAGGAACAGAAACAGAAAGGAACTGCAAAGAAGGAGAGACAGAGAAACAGAAGGGCTCAGGAACAAGAAGGTGGAAGGGACCCTAAGAACCCACGAGAATCCAGGGTGCAGGGTCAGGCAGATTAAGGGTACCGGATCCCAAGTTGGTGGAGGAGAAACAACCCTCAGCCAAAGACCGGTCGTCGTGATCATATATTGGTGCGACACCTCATCAAACCTGCTAGGAAGGCACCATATAGGACAGCGGAGGACGGGGCCCACGTTTAACCGCACAGGTCCGCGGCAGCTGGACAAAAGTGGGTCACTGGTGAGGCAGGCCAGAGAAAGGATAAAAGGGGGTCCTGTGCCATGCTCCTGAACTGCCTGGGAGTTGACCGAGCCCCTCACCTGGTGGACGCAGCACGGCTCAGGCGGTCACTGCTGGCCGAAGTGACCTGGAACAAACGAACTGAGTAAAGACCCTGGACTGTAACTTGTTGTCTGTGTGCTCCTTCGCGCTTCCAGCACTATCAGCACCGGGACTCGCACTACCATCACTCCCAACATCCACTACACTGCCCTGGGGCTGCACTCTTGCCGTGGGGAGTCACATCACCTCAGCTGCACCCATCATCAGCCCCAGCGGACTGCCTTGCAGCGGCGGTTCCTAATAACCATAATCCACGGGTGGCGTAGTCGGACATTATCTAAAGCACGTAGCAGACTACCATTGGCCTGACCACCCTGAGCCGTGGAACCGGGTTGCCACTACTACCCCCATCGTTCCCCTATCGCCCAGATCCGCGTGCCCCACGGCCCAGGGGGCGAGTCACATGTCTCTTACAAGAGGCATTTAAACCGTCTTGTTAAGCTACTGCGAACTCGACGTTTCTTCCAAGGGGCATTTAAACCATCTTGTTAAGCTTCTGCGAACTGCATGTCTCTTCCAAGGGGCATTTAAATCGTCTTGTTAAGCTACTGCGACCTTTACCGCTCTTCCAAGGGGCATTTAAACCGTCTTGTTAACCTACTGCGACCTGCATGTCTCTTCTAAGGGGCATTTAAACCGTCTTGTTAAGCTACTGCTACCGCCACCGCTCTTCCAAGGGGCATTTTAACCGTCTTGTTAAGCTACTGCGAACTGCACGTCTCTTTCAACGGGCATTTAAACCGTCTTGTTAAGCTACTGTAACCTCCACCTCTTTTCCAAGGGGCATTTAAACCGTCTTGTTAAGCTACTGCAACCTGCACTTCTCTTCCAAGGGGCATTTAAACTGTCTTGTTAAGCTACTGCGACCTGCAAGTCTCTTCCAAGGGGCATTTAAACCGTCTTGATGAGCTGCTGCAACCTGCATGTCTCTTCCAAGGGGCATTTAAAACGTCTTGTTAAGCTACTGCGACCTGCAAGTCTCTTCCAAGGGGCATTTAAACCGTCTTGATAAGCTGCTGCGACCTGCATGTCTCTTCCAAAGGGAATTTAAACCATCTTGTTAAGCTACTGCGACTTGCACGTCTTTTCCAATTGGCATTTAAACCGTCTTGTTAAGCTACTGTAACTTTCACCACTTTTCCAATGGGCATTTAAACCGTCTTGTTAAGCTACTGCGACCTGCACGTCTCTTCCAAGGGGCATTTAAACCGTCTTGTTAAGCTACTGCGACCTGGATGTCTCTTCCAAGGGACATTAAAAACGGTCTTGTTAAGCTACTTCGACCTGCACGTCTCTTTCAAGGGGCATTTAAACCGTCTTGTTAAGCTGCTGCGACCTGCATGTCTCTTCCAAGGGGCATTTAAAACGTCTTGTTAAGCTACTGCGACCTGCACGTCTCTTCCAAGGGGCATTTAACCGTCTTGTTAAGCTACTGCGACCTGGATGTCTCTTCCAAGGGGCATTAAAAACCGTCTTGTTAAGCTACTTCGACCTGCACGTCTCTTCCAAGGGGCATTTAAACCGTCTTGTTAAGCTACTGCGACCTCCACCGCTCTTCCAAGGGGCATTTAAACCGACTTTTTAAGATACTGCGACCTGCACGTCTCTTCCAAGTGGCATTTAAACCGTCTTGTTAAACTACTGTGACCTGCACGTTTCTACCAAGGGGCATTTAAACAGTCTTATTAAGCTACTGCGACCTGCTCGTCTCTTGCAAGGGGCATTTAAACCGTCTTGTTAAGCTACTGCGACCTCCACCGCTCTTCCAAGGGGCATTTTAACCGTCTTGTTTAGGTTCTGCGACCTGCGCGTCTCTTTCAAGGGGCATTTAAACTGACTTTTTAAGCTACTGCGATCTCCATCGCTCTTCCAAGGGGCATTTAAACCGTCTTGTTAAGCTACTGCGACCTGCACGTCTCTTCCAAGGGGCATCTAAACCGTCTTGTTAAGCTACTGTGACTTGCACGTGTTTCCCAAGGGGCATTCAAACAGTTTTGTTAAGCTACTGTAACCTCAACCACTTTTCCATGGGGCATTTAAACGATCTTGTTAAGCTACTGTGACCTGCACGTCTCTTTCAAGGAGCATTTAAACCGTCTTGTTCAACTACTGCGACCTGCATGTTTCTTCCAAGGGGCATTTAAACTGTCTTGTTAAGCTACTGCGACCTGCACATCTCTTCCAAGGGGCATTTAAACCGTCTTGTTAAGCTGCTGCGTCCTGCATGTCTCTTCCAAGGGGCATTTAAACAGTTTTGTTAAGCTACTGCGAACTCCACCGCTCTTCCAAGGGGCATTTAAACCATGTTGTTAAGCTACTGCAACCTGCACGTCTCTTCCAAGGGGCATTTAAACCCTCTTGTTAAGCTACTGCTACCGCCACTGCTCTTCCAAGGGGCATTTCAACCGTCTTGTTAAGCTACTGCAACCTGCTTGTCTCTTGCAAGGGGCATTTAAACCGTCTTGTTAAGCTTCTGTGACCTGCACGTCTCTTCCAAGGGGCATTGAAACCGTCTTGTTAAGCTATTGTAACCTCCACCACTTTTCCAAGGGACCTTTAAACCGTTTGTTAAGCTACTGCGACTTGCTCGTCTCTTCCAAGGGGCCTTTAAACTGTCTTGTTAAGCTACTGCGACCTGCTCGTCTCTTCCAAGGGGCATTTAAACCATCTTGTTAAGCTACTGCAACCTGCAAGTCTCTTCCAAGGGGCATTTAAACCGTCTTGATAAGCTGCTGCGACCTGCATGTCTCTTCCAAGGGGCATTTAAACCGTCTTGTTCAGATACTGCGACCTCTACCGCTCTTTCAAGAGTCATTTAAACCTTCTTCTTAAGCTGCTGCGACCTGCATGTCTCAACCAAGGGGCATTTAAACCGTCTTGTTAAGCTACTGCAACCTCCACCGCTCTTCCAAGGGGCATTTAAACCGCCTTGTTAAGCTACTGCGACCTGCACGTCTCTTCCAAGGGGCATTTAAACAGTCTTGTTAAGCTACTGATACTGCCACCGCTCTTCCAAGGGTCATTTTAACCGTCTTGTTAAGCTACTGCGACCTGCACGTCTCTTTCAACGGGCATTTATACAGTCTTGTTAAGCTTCTGCGCCTTGCACGTCTTTTCCAAGGGGCATTTAAACGGTCTTGTTAAGCTACTGCGACCTTTACCGCTCTTCCAAGGGGCATTTAAACCGTCTTGTTAAGCTACTGCGACCTGCATGTCTCTTCCAAGGGGCATTTAAACCATCTTGTTAAGCTACTGCGACTTGCACGTCTTTTCCAAGGGGCATTTAAACCGTCTTGTTAAGCTACTGCAACCTGCACTTCTCTTCCAAGGGGCATTTAAACCGTCTTGTTAAGCTACTGCGACCTGTAAGTCTCTTCCAAGGGGCATTAAAACCGTCTTGATAAGCTGCTGCGACCTGCATGTCTCTTCCAAGGGGCATTTAAAACGTCTTGTTAAGCTACTGCGACTTGCAAGTCTCTTCCAAGGGGCATTTAAACCGTCTTGATAGGCTGCTGCGACCTGCATGTCTCTTCCAAGGGGAAATTAAACCATCTTGTTAAGCTCCTGCGACTTGCACGTCTTTTCCAAGGGGCATTTAAACCGTCTTGTTAAGCTACTGCGACCTGGATGTCTCTTCCAAGGGGCATTAAAAACCGTCTTGTTAAGCTACTTCGACCTGCACGTCTCTTTCAAGGGGCATTTAAACCGTCTTGTTAAGCAGCTGCGACCTGCATGTCTCTTCCAAGGGGCATTTAAACCTTCTTGTTAAGCTACTGCGACCTCCACCGCTCTTCCAAGGGGCATTGAAACCGTCTTTTTAAGCTCCTGCGACCTGCACGTCTCTTCCAAGTGGCGTTTAAACCGTCTTGTTAAGCTACTGTGACCTGGACGTTTCTACCAAAGGGCATTTAAACAGTCTTATTAAGCTACTGCGACCTGCTCGTCTCTTGCAAGGGGCATTTAAACCGTCTTGTTAAGCTACTGCGACCTCCACCGCTCTTCCAAGGGGCATTTTAACCGTCTTGTTTAGCAACTGCGACCTGCGCGTCTCTTTCAAGGGGCATTTAAACTGACTTGTTAAGCTACAGCCACCTGCACGTCTCTTCCAAGGGGCATCTAAACCATCTTGTTAAGCTACTGCGAATTGCACGTGTTTCCCAAGGGGCATTTAAATAGTTTTGTTAAGCTACTGTAACCTCCACCACTTTTCCAAGGGGCATTTAAACCATCTTGTTAAGCTACTGTGACCTGCACGTCTCTTTCAAGGAGCATTTAAACCATCTTGTTCAACTACTGCGACCTGCATGTTTCTTCCAAGGGGCATTTAAACTGTCTTGTTAAGCTACTGCGACCTGCACATCTCTTCCAAGAGGCATTTAAACCGTCTTGTTAAGCTACTGCGACCTGCATGTCTCTTCCAAGGGGCATTTAAACAGTCTTGTTAAGCTACTGCGACCTGCACGTCTCTTCCAAGGGGCATTTAAACCCTCTTGTTTAGCTACTGCTACCGCCACTGCTCTTCCAAGGGGCATTTCAACCGTCTTGTTAAGCTACTGCAACCTGCATGTCTCTTGCAAGGGGCATGTAAGCTGTCTTGTTAAGCTACTGCGACCTCCACGTCTCTTCCAAGGGGCATTTAATCCGTCTTGTTAAGCTATTGTAACCTCCACCACTTTTCCAAGGGACATTTAAACCGTCTTGTTAAGCTACTGCGACTTGCTCGTCTCTTCCAAGGGGCCTTTAAACCGTCTTGTTAAGCTACTGCGACCTGCTCGTCTTTTCCAAGGAGCCTTTAAACCATCTTGTTAAGCTACTGCGACCTGCATGTCTCTTCCAAGGGGCATTTAAACCATCTTGTTAAGCTACTGCGACATGCAAGTCTTTTCCAAGTGTCATTTAAACCATCTTGTTAAGCTACTGCGACCTGCATGTTTCTTCCAAGGGGCATTTAAACTGTCTTGTTAAGCTACTGCGACCTGCACATCTCTTCTAAGGGGCATTTAAACCGTCTTGTTAAGCTGCTGCGACCTGCATGTCTCTTCCAAGGGGCATTTAAACAGTCTTGTCAAGCTACTGCGACCTCAACCGCTCTTCCAAGGGGCATTTAAGCAATCTTGTTAAGCTACTGCGACCTGCACGTCTCTTCCAAGGGGCTTTTCAACCGTCTTGTTAAGCTACTGCAACCTGCATGTCTCTTGCAAGGGGCATTTAAACCGTCTTGTTAAGCTACTGCGACCTCCACCGCTCTTCCAAGGGGCATTTAAACTGTCTTGTTAAGCTACTGCGACTTGCAAGTCTTTTCCAAGGGGCATTTAAACCGTCTTGTTAAGCTACTGTAAGCTCCACCACTTTTCCAAGGGGCATTTAAAACGTATTGTTAATCTACTGCGACCTGCACTTCTCTTCCAAGGGACATTTAAACCATCTTGTTAAGCTACTGCGACCTGCATGTCTCTTCCAAGGGGCATTTAAATGGTCTTGTTTAGCTACAGCGACCAGCACGTCTCTTCCAAGGGGCATTTAAACCATCTTGTTAAGCTACTGCGACCTGCATGTCTCTTATAAGTGGAATTTAAACCATCTTGTTAAGCTACTGCGACTTGCACGTCTTTTCCAAGGGGCATTTAAATCGTCTTGTTAAGCTACTGCGACCTGCACGTCTCTTTCAATGGGCATTTAAACCGTCTTGTTAAGCTACTGTAACCTCCTCCTCTTTTCCAAGGGGCATTTAAACCGTCTTGTTAAGCTACTGCAACCTGCACGTCTTTTCCAAGGGGCATTTAAACCGTCTTGTTAAGCTACTGTGACCTGCAAGTCTCTTCCAAGGGGCATTTAAACTGTCTTGTTAAGCTACTGCGACCTGCACATCTCTTCCAAGGGGCATTTAAACCATCTTGTTAAGCTGCTGCGACCTGCATGTCTCTTCCAAGGGGCATTTAAACAGTTTTGTTAAGCTACTGCGAACTCCTCCGCTCTTCCAAGGGGCATTTAAACATCTTGTTAAGCTACTGCGACCTGCACGTCTCTTCCAAGGGGCATTTAAACCCTCTTGTTAAGCTACTGCTACCGCCACTGCTCTTCCAAGGGGCATTTCAACCGTCTTGTTAAGCTACTGCAACCTGCTTGTCTCTTGCAAGGGGCATTGAAACCATCTTGTTAAGCTATTGTAACCTCCACCACTTTTCCAAGGGACATTTAAACCGTTTGTTAAGCTACTGCGACTTGCTTGTCTCTTCCAAGGGGCCTTTAAACCTTCTTGTTAAGCTACTGCGACCTGCTCGTCTCTTCCAATGGGCATTTAAACCATCTTGTTAAGCTACTGCAACCTGCAAGTCTCTTCCAAGGGGCATTTAAACAGTCTTGATAAGCTGCTGCGACCTGCATGTCTCTTCCAAGGGGCATTTAAACCGTCTTGTTAAGCTACTGCGACCTCCACCGCTCTTTCAAGAGGCATTTAAACCTTCTTCTTAAGCTTCTGCGACCTGCATGTCTCAACCAAGGGGCATTTAAACCGTCTTGTTAAGCTACTGCAACCTCCACAGCTCTTCCCAGGGGCATTTAAACCGTCTTGTTAAGCTACTGCGACCTGCACGTCTCTTCCAAGGGGCATTTAAACAGTCTTGTTAAGCTACTGCTACTGCCACCGCTCTTCCAAGGGTCATTTTAACCGTCTTGTTAAGCTACTGCGACCTGCACGTCTCTTTCAACGGGCATTTATACAGTCTTGTTAAGCTTCTGCGCCTTGCATGTCTTTTCCAAGGGGCATTTAAACCGTCTTGTTAAGCTACTGCAATCTGCACTTCTCTTCCAAGTGGCATTTAAACCGTCTTGTTAAGCTACTGCGACCTGTAAGTCTCTTCCAAGGGGCATTTAAACCGTCTTGATAAGCTGCTGCGACCTGCATGTCTCTTCCAAGGGGCATTTAAAACGTCTTGTTAAGCTACTGCGACCTGTAAGTCTCTTCCAAGGGGCATTTAAACCGTCTTGATAAGCTGCTGTGACCTGCATGTCCCTTCCAAGGGGAATTTAAACCATCTTGTTAAGCTACTGCGACTTGCACGTCTTTTCCAAGGGGCATTTAAACCGTCTTGTTTAGCTACTGTAACTTCCACCACTTTTCCAATGGGCATTTAAACCGTCTTGTTAAGCTACTGCGACCTGGATGTCTCTTCTAAGGGGCATTTAAAACCGTCTTGTTAAGCTACTTCGACCTGCACGTCTCTTTCAAGGGGCATTTAAACCGTCTTGTTAAGCAGCTGCGACCTGCATGTCTCTTCCAAGGGGCATTTAAACCGTCTTGTTAAGCTACTGCGACCTCCACTGCTCTTCCAAGGGGCATTTAAACCGTCTTGTTAAGCTACTGCGACCTGCATGTCTCTTCCAAGGGGCATTTAAACCGTCTTGTTAAGCTACTGCTACCGCCACCGCTCTTCCAAGGGGCATTTTAACCGTCTTGTTAAGCTACTGCGACCTGCACGTCTCTTTCAATGGGCATTTAAACCGTTTTGTTAAGCTATTGTAACCTCCACCTCTTTTCCAAGGGGCATTTAAACCGTCTTGTTAAGCTACTGCAACCTGCACGTCTTTTCCAAGGGGCATTTAAACAGTCTTGTTAAGCTACTGTGACCTGCAAGTCTCTTCCAAGGGGCATTTAAACTGTCTTGATAAGCTGCTGCGACCTGCATGTCTCTTCCAAGGGGCATTTAAAACGTCTTGTTAAGCTACTGCGACCTGCACGTCTCTTCCAAGGGGCATTTAAACCGTCTTGTTAAGCTACTGCGACCTGCATGTCTCTTCGAAGGGGCATTTAAACCATCTTGCTAAGCTACTGTGACCTGCAAGTCTCTTCCAAGGGGCATTTAAACCATCTTGTTAAGCTACTGCTACCGCCACCGCTCTTCCAAGGGGCATTTTAACCGTCTTGTTAAGCTACTGCGACCTGCACGCCTCTTTCAACGGGCATTTAAACCGTCTTGTTAAGCTACTGTAACCTCCACCTCTTTTCCAAGGGGCATTTAAACCGTCTTGTTAAGCTACTGCAACCTGCACTTCTCTTCCAAGGGGCATTTAAACCGTCTTGTTAAGCTACTGCGACCTGTACGTCTCTTCCAAGGGGCATCTAAATCGTCTTGTTAAGCTACTGCGATTTGCACGTGTTTCCAAGGGGCATTTAAACAGTTTTGTTAAGCTACTGTAACCTCCACCACTTTTCCAAGGGGCATTTAAACCATCTTGTTAAGCTACTGTGACCTGCACGTCTCTTTCAAGGAGCATTTAAACCATCTTGTTCAACTACTGCGACCTGCATGTTTCTTCCAAGGGGCATTTAAACTGTCTTGTTAAGCTACTGCGACCTGCACATCTCTTCCAAGGGGCATTTAAACTGTCTTGTTAAGCTGCTGCGACCTGCATGTCTCTTCCAAGGGGCATTTAAACAGTCTTGTTAAGCTACTGCGAACTCCACCGCTCTTCCAAGGGGCATTTAAACCATCTTGTTAAGCTACTGCGACCTGCACGTCTCTTCCAAGGGGCATTTAAACCCTCTTATTAAGCTACTGCTACCGCCACTGCTCTTCCAAGGGGCATCTCAACCGTCTTGTTAAGCTACTGCAACCTGCATGTCTCTTGCAAGGGGCATTTAAGCTGTCTTGTTAAGCTACTGCGACCTCCACGTCTCTTCCAAGGGGCATTTAATCCGTCTTGTTAAGCTATTGTAACCTCCACCACTTTTCCAAGGGACATTTAAACCGTCTTGTTAAGCTACTGCGACTTGCTCGTCTCTTCCAAGGGGCCTTTAAACCGTCTTGTTAAGCTACTGTGACCTGCTCGTCTTTTCCAAGGAGCCTTTAAACCATCTTGTTAAGCTACTGCGACCTGCATGTCTCTTCCAAGGGGCATTTAAACCATCTTGTTAAGCTACTGCGACATGCAAGTCTTTTCCAAGTGTCATTTAAACCATCTTGTTAAGCTACTGCGACCTGCATGTTTCTTCCAAGGGGCATTTAAACTGTCTTGTTAAGCTACTGCGACCTGCACATCTCTTCCAAGGGGCATTTAAACTGTCTTGTTAAGCTGCTGCGACCTGCATGTCTCTTCCAAGGGGCATTTAAACAGTCTTGTCAAGCTACTGCGACCTCAACCGCTCTTCCAAGGGGCATTTAAGCAATCTTGTTAAGCTACTGCGACCTGCACGTCTCTTCCAAGGGGCTTTTCAACCGTCTTGTTAAGCTACTGCAACCTGCATGTCTCTTGCAAGGGGCATTTAAACCGTCTTGTTAAGCTACTGCGACCTCCACCGCTCTTCCAAAGGGCATTTAAACCGTCTTGTTAAGCTACTGCGACTTGCAAGTCTTTTCCAAGGGGCATTTAAACCGTCTTGTTAAGCTACTGTAAGCTCCACCACTTTTCCAAGGGGCATTTAAAACGTCTTGTTAATCTACTGCGACCTGCACTTCTCTTCCAAGGGACATTTAAACCATCTTGTTAAGCTACTGCAACCTGCATGTCTCTTCCAAGGGGCATTTAAATTGTCTTGTTTAGCTACAGCGACCAGCACGTCTCTTCCAAGGGGCATTTAAACCATCTTGTTAAGCTACTGCGACCTGCATGTCTCTTATAAGTGGAATTTAAACCATCTTGTTAAGCTACTGCGACTTGCACGTCTTTTCCAAGGGGCATTTAAATCGTCTTGTTAAGCTACTGCGACCTGGATGTCTCTTCCAAGGGGCATTAAAAACCGTCTTGTTAATCTACTTCGACCTGCACGTCTCTTTCAAGGGGCATTTAAACCGTCTTGTTAAGCAGCTGCGACCTGCATGTCTCTTCCAAGCGGCATTTAAACCGTCTTGTTAAGCTACTGCGACCTCCACCGCTCTTCCAAGGGGCATTTAAACCGTCTTTTTAAGCTCCTGCGACCTGCACGTCTCTTCCAAGTGGCATTTAAACCGTCTTGTTAAGCTACTGTGACCTGCACGTTTCTACCAAGGGGCATTTAAACAGTCTTATTAAGCTACTGCGACCTGCTCGTCTCTTGCAAGGGGCATTTAAACCGTCTTGTTAAGCTACTGCGACCTCCACCGCTCTTCCAAGGGGCATTTTAACCGTCTTGTTTAGCTACTGCGACCTGCGCGCCTCTTTCAAGGGGCATTTAAACTGACTTGTTAAGCTACTGCGACCTGCACGTCTCTTTCAAGGGGCATCTAAACCGTCTTGTTAAGCTACTGCGAATTGCACGTGTTTCCCAAGGGGCATTTAAACAGTTTTGTTAAGCTACTGTAACCTCCACCTCTTTTCCAAGGGGCATTTAAACCATCTTGTTAAGCTACTGTGACCTGCACGTCTCTTTCAAGGAGCATTTAAACCATCTTGTTCAACTACTGCGACCTGCATGTTTCTTCCAAGGGGCATTTAAACTGTCTTGTTAAGCTACTGCGACCTGCACATCTCTTCCAAGGGGCATTTAAACCGTCTTGTTAAGCTGCTGCGACCTGCATGTCTCTTCCAAGGGGCATTTAAACAGTCTTGTTAAGCTACTGCGAACTCCACCGCTCTTACAAGGGGCATTTAAACCATCTTGTTAAGCTACTGCGACCTGCACGTCTCTTCCAAGGGGCATTTAAACCCTATTGTTAAGCTACTGATACCGCCACTGCTCTTCCAAGGGGCATTTCAACCGTCTTGTTAAGCTACTGCAACCTGCATGTCTCTTGCAAGGGGCATTTAAGCTGTCTTGTTAAGCTACTGCGACCTCCACGTCTCTTCCAAGGTGCATTTAAACCGTCTTGTTAAGCTACTGCGACCTGCACATCTCTTCCAAGGGGCATTTAAACCTTCTTGTTAAGCTACTGCGATCTGCACGTTTCTTCCAAGGGGCATTTAAACCGTCTTGTTAAGCTATTGTAACCTCCACCACTTTTCCAAGGGACATTTAAACCGTCTTGTTAAGCCACTGCGACTTGCTCGTCTCTTCCAAGGGGCCTTTAAACCGTCTTGTTAAGCTACTGCGACCTGTTCGTCTTTTCCAAGGAGCCTTTAAACCGTCTTGTTAAGCTACTGCGACCTGCATGTCTCTTCCAAGGGGAATTTAAACCATCTTGTTAAGCTACTGCGACTTGCACGTCTTTTCCAAGGGGCATTTAAACCGTCTTATTAAGCTACTGCGACCTGGATGTCTCTTCCAAGGGGCATTAAAAACCGTCTTGTTAAGCTACTTCGACCTGCACGTCTCTTTCAAGGGGCATTTAAACCGTCTTGTTAAGCAGCTGCGACCTGCATGTCTCTTCCAAGGGGCATTTAAACCGTCTTGTTAAGCTACTGCGACCTCCACCGCTCTTCCAAGGGGCATTGAAACCGTCTTTTTAAGCTCCTGCGACCTGCACGTCTCTTCCAAGTGGCGTTTAAACCGTCTTGTTAAGCTACTGTGACCTGGACGTTTCTACCAAAGGGCATTTAAACAGTCTTATTAAGCTACTGCGACCTGCTCGTCTCTTGCAAGGGGCATTTAAACCGTCTTGTTAAGCTACTGCGACCTCCACCGCTCTTCCAAGGGGCATTTTAACCGTCTTGTTTAGCTACTGCGACCTGCGCGTCTCTTTCAAGGGGCATTTAAACTGACTTGTTAAGCTACTGCGATCTGCACGTTTCTTCCAAGGGGCATTTAAACCGTCTTGTTAAGCTATTGTAACCTCCACCACTTTTCCAAGGGACATTTAAACCATCTTGTTAAGCCACTGCGACTTGCTCCTCTCTTCCAAGGGGCCTTTAAACCGTCTTGTTAAGCTACTGCGACCTGTTCGTCTTTTCCAAGGAGCCTTTAAACCGTCTTGTTAAGCTACTGCGACCTGCATGTCTCTTCCAAGGGGAATTTAAACCATCTTGTTAAGCTACTGCGACTTGCACGTCTTTTCCAAGGGGCATTTAAACCGTCTTATTAAGCTACTGCGACCTGGATGTCTCTTCCAAGGGGCATTAAAAACCGTCTTGTTAAGCTACTTCGACCTGCACGTCTCTTTCAAGGGGCATTTAAACCGTCTTGTTAAGCAGCTGCGACCTGCATGTCTCTTCCAAGGGGCATTTAAACCGTCTTGTTAAGCTACTGCGACCTCCACCGCTCTTCCAAGGGGCATTGAAACCGTCTTTTTAAGCTCCTGCGACCTGCACGTCTCTTCCAAGTGGCGTTTAAACCGTCTTGTTAAGCTACTGTGACCTGGACGTTTCTACCAAAGGGCATTTAAACAGTCTTATTAAGCTACTGCGACCTGCTCGTCTCTTGCAAGGGGCATTTAAACCGTCTTGTTAAGCTACTGCGACCTCCACCGCTCTTCCAAGGGGCATTTTAACCGTCTTGTTTAGCTACTGCGACCTGCGCGTCTCTTTCAAGGGGCATTTAAACTGACTTGTTAAGCTACAGCGACCTGCACGTCTCTTCCAAGGGGCATCTAAACCATCTTGTTAAGCTACTGCGAATTGCACGTGTTTCCCAAGGGGCATTTAAATAGTTTTGTTAATCTACTGTAACCTCCACCACTTTTCCAAGGGGCATTTAAACCATCTTTTTAAGCTACTGTGACCTGCACGTCTCTTTCAAAGAGCATTTAAACCATCTTGTTCAACTACTGCGACCTGCATGTTTCTTCCAAGGGGCATTTAAACTGTCTTGTTAAGCTACTGCGACCTGCACATATCTTCCAAGGGGCATTTAAACCGTCTTGTTAAGCTACTGCGACCTGCATGTCTCTTCCAAGGGGCATTTAAACAGTCTTGTTAAGCTACTGCGACCTGCACGTCTCTTCCAAAGGGCATTTAAACCCTCTTGTTTAGCTACTGCTACCGCCACTGCTCTTCCAAGGGGCATTTCAACCGTCTTGTTAAGCTACTGCGACCTGCATGTCTCTTGCAAGGGGCATTTAAGCTGTCTTGTTAGGCTACTGCGACCTGCACATCTCTTCCAAGGGGCATTTAAACCTTCTTGTTAAGCTACTGCGACCTGCACGTCTCTTCCAAGGGGCATTTAAACCGTCCTGTTAAGCTAGTGCAACCTCCACCACTTTTCCAAGGGACATTTAAGCCGTCTTGTTAAGCCACTGCGACTTGCTCGTCTCTTCCAAGGGGCCTTTAAACCGTCTTGTTAAGCTACTGCGACCTGTTCGTCTTTTCCAAGGAGCCTTTAAACCGTCTTGTTAAGCTACTGCGACCTGCATGTCTCTTCCAAGGGGCATTTAAACCATCTTGTTAAGCTGCTGCGACCTGCAAGTCTCTTCCAAGGGGCATTTAAACCGTCTTGATAAGCTGCTGCGACCTGCATGTCTCTTCCAAGGGGCATTTAAACCGTCTTGTTAAGCTACTGCGACCTCCACCTCTCTTCCAAGGGGCATTTTAACCGTCTTGTTTAGGTACTGCGACCTGCGCGTCTCTTTCAAGGGGCATTTAAACTGACTTGTTAAGCTACTGCGATCTGCACGTTTCTTCCAAGGGGCATTTAAACCGTCTTGTTAAGCTATTGTAACCTCCACCACTTTTCCAAGGGACATTTAAAGCGTCTTGTTAAGCCACTGCGACTTGCTCGTCTCTTCCAAGGGGCCTTTAAACCGTCTTGTTAAGCTACTGCGACCTGTTCGTCTTTTCCAAGGAGCCTTTAAACCGTCTTGTTAAGCTACTGCGACCTGCATGTCTCTTCCAAGGGGAATTTAAACCATCTTGTTAAGCTACTGCGACTTGCACGTCTTTTCCAAGGGGCATTTAAACCGTCTTATTAATCTACTGCGACCTGGATGTCTCTTCCAAGGGGCATTAAAAACCGTCTTGTTAAGCTACTTCGACCTGCACGTCTCTTTCAAGGGGCATTTAAACCGTCTTGTTAAGCAGCTGCGACCTGCATGTCTCTTCCAAGGGGCATTTAAACCGTCTTGTTAAGCTACTGCGACCTCCACCGCTCTTCCAAGGGGCATTGAAACCGTCTTTTTAAGCTCCTGCGACCTGCACGTCTCTTCCAAGTGGCGTTTAAACCGTCTTGTTAAGCTACTGTGACCTGGACGTTTCTACCAAAGGGCATTTAAACAGTCTTATTAAGCTACTGCGACCTGCTCGTCTCTTGCAAGGGGCATTTAAACCGTCTTGTTAAGCTACTGCGACCTCCACCGCTCTTCCAAGGGGCATTTTAACCGTCTTGTTTAGCTACTGCGACCTGCGCGTCTCTTTCAAGGGGCATTTAAACTGACTTGTTAAGCTACAGCGACCTGCACGTCTCTTCCAAGGGGCATCTAAACCATCTTGTTAAGCTACTGCGAATTGCACGTGTTTCCCAAGGGGCATTTAAATAGTTTTGTTAAGCTACTGTAACCTCCACCACTTTTCCAAGGGGCATTTAAACCATCTTTTTAAGCTACTGTGACCTGCACGTCTCTTTCAAAGAGCATTTAAACCATCTTGTTCAACTACTGCGACCTGCATGTTTCTTCCAAGGGGCATTTAAACTGTCTTGTTAAGCTACTGCGACCTGCACATCTCTTCCAAGGGGCATTTAAACCGTCTTGTTAAGCTACTGCGACCTGCATGTCTCTTCCAAGGGGCATTTAAACAGTCTTGTTAAGCTACTGCGACCTGCACGTCTCTTCCAAGGGGCATTTAAACCCTCTTGTTTAGCTACTGCTACCGCCACTGCTCTTCCAAGGGGCATTTCAACCGTCTTGTTAAGCTACTGCAACCTGCATGTCTCTTGCAAGGGGCATTTAAGCTGACTTGTTAGGCTACTGCGACCTCCACGTCTCTTCCAAGGTGCATTTAAACCGTCTTGTTAAGCTACTGCGACCTGCACATCTCTTCCAAGGGGCATTTAAACCTTCTTGTTAAGCTACTGCGACCTGCACGTCTCTTCCAAGGGGCATTTAAACCGTCCTGTTAAGCTAGTGTAACCTCCACCACTTCTCCAAGGGACATTTAAGCCGTCTTGTTAAGCCACTGCGACTTGCTCGTCTCTTCCAAGGGGCCTTTAAACCGTCTTGTTAAGCTACTGCGACCTGTTCGTCTTTTCCAAGGAGCCTTTAAACCGTCTTGTTAAGTTACTGCGACCTGCATGTCTCTTCCAAGGGGCATTTAAACCATCTTGTTAAGCTACTGCGACCTGCAAGTCTCTTCCAAGGGGCATTTAAACCGTCTTGATAAGCTGCTGCGACCTGCATGTCTCTTCCAAGGGTCATTTAAACCGTCTTGTTAAGCTACTGCGACCTCCACCGCTCTTCCAAGAGGCATTTAAACCTTCTTGTTAAGCTGCTGCGACCTGCATGTCTCAACCAAGGGGCATTTAAACCGTCTTGTTAAGCTACTGCGACCTCCACCGCTCTTCCAAGGGGCATTTAAACTGTCTTGTTAAGCTACTGTGACCTGCACGTCTCTTCCAAGGGGCATTTAAACAGTCTTGTTAAGCTACTGCTACCGCCACCGCTCTTCCAAGGGGCATTTTAACCGTCTTGTTAAGCTACTGCGACCTGCACGTCTCTTTCAATGGGCATTTAAACCGTCTTGTTAAGCTACTGTAACCTCCACCTCTTTTCCAAGGGGCATTTAAACCGTCTTGTTAAGCTACTGCAACCTGCACGTCTTTTCCAAGGGGCATTTAAACCGTCTTGTTAAGCTACTGTGACCTGCAAGTCTCTTCCAAGGGGCATTTAAACTGTCTTGATAAGCTGCTGCGACCTGCATGTCTCTTCCAAGGGGCATTTAAAACGTCTTGTTAAGCTACTGCGACCTGCACGTCTCTTCCAAGGGGAATTTAAACCGTCTTGTTAAGCTACTGCGACCTGCATGTCTCTTCGACGGGGCATTTAAACCATCTTGTTAAGCTACTGTGACCTGCAAGTCTCTTCCAAGGGGCATTTAAACCGTCTTGTTAAGCTACTGCTACCGCCACCGCTCTTCCAAGGGGCATTTTAACCGTCTTGTTAAGCTACTGCGACCTGCACGTCTCTTTCAACGGGCATTTAAACCGTCTTGTTAAGCTACTGTAACCTCCACCTCTTTTCCAAGGGGCATTTAAACCGTCTTGTTAAGCTACTGCTACCGCCACCGCTCTTCCAAGGGGCATTTTAACCGTCTTGTTAAGCTACTGCGACCTGCACGTCTCTTTCAATGGGCATTTAAACCGTCTTGTTAAGCTACTGTAACCTCCACCTCTTTTCCAAGGGGCATTTAAACCGTCTTGTTAAGCTACTGCAACCTGCACGTCTTTTCCAAGGGGCATTTAAACCGTCTTGTTAAGCTACTGTGACCTGCAAGTCTCTTCCAAGGGGCATTTAAACTGTCTTGTTAAGCTACTGCGACCTGCAGATCTCTTCCAAGGGGCATTTAAACCGTCTTGCTAAGCTGCTGCGACCTGCATGTCTCTTCCAAGGGGCATTTAAACAGTTTTGTTAAGCTACTGCGAACTCCTCCGCTCTTCCAAGGGGCATTTAAACATCTTGTTAAGCTACTGCGACCTGCACGTCTCTTCCAAGGGGCATTTAAACCCTCTTGTTAAGCTACTGCTACCGCCACTGCTCTTCCAAGGGGCATTTCAACCGTCTTGTTAAGCTACTGCAACCTGCTTGTCTCTTGCAAGGGGCATTTAAACCGTCTTGTTAAGCTATTGTAACCTCCACCACTTTTCCAAGGGACATTTAAACCGTTTGTTAAGCTACTGCGACTTGCTTGTCTCTTCCAAGGGGCCTTTAAACCTTCTTGTTAAGCTACTGCGACCTGCTCGTCTCTTCCAATGGGCATTTAAACCATCTTGTTAAGCTACTGCAACCTGCAAGTCTCTTCCAAGGGGCATTTAAACAGTTTTGATAAGCTGCTGCGACCTGCATGTCTCTTCCAAGGGGCATTTAAACCGTCTTGTTAAGCTACTGCGACCTCCACCGCTCTTTCAAGAGGCATTTAAACCTTCTTCTTAAGCTTCTGAGACCTGCATGTCTCAACCAAGGGGCATTTAAACCGTCTTGTTAAGCTACTGCAACCTCCACAGCTCTTCCCAGGGGCATTTAAACCATCTTGTTAAGCTACTGCGACCTGCACGTCTCTTCCAAGGGGCATTTAAACAGTCTTGTTAAGCTACTGCTACTGCCACCGCTCTTCCAAGGGTCATTTTAACCGTCTTGTTAAGCTACTGCGACCTGCACGTCTCTTTCAACGGGCATTTATACAGTCTTGTTAAGCTTCTGCGCCTTGCATGTCTTTTCCAAGGGGCATTTAAACCGTCTTGTTAAGCTACTGCAATCTGCACTTCTCTTCCAAGGGGCATTTAAACCGTCTTGTTAAGCTACTGCGACCTGTAAGTCTCTTCCAAGGGGCATTTAAACCGTCTTGATAAGCTGCTGCGACCTGCATGTCTCTTCCAAGGGGCATTTAAAACGTCTTGTTAAGCTTCTGCGCCTTGCATGTCTCTTCCAAGGTGCATTAAAAACCGTCTTGTTAAGCTACTTCGACCTGCACGTCTCTTTCAAGGGGCATTTAAACCGTCTTGTTAAGCAGCTGCGACCTGCATGTCTCTTCCAAGGGGCATTTAAACCGTCTTGTTAAGCTACTGCGACCTCCACTGCTCTTCCAAGGGGCACTTAAACCGTCTTGTTAAGCTACTGTGACCTGCAAGTCTCTTCCAAGGGGCATTTAAACTGTCTTGATAAGCTGCTGCGACCTGCATGTCTCTTCCAAGGGGCATTTAAAACGTCTTGTTAAGCTACTGCGACCTGCACGTCTCTTCCAAGGGGCATTTAAACCGTCTTGTTAAGCTACTGTGACCTGCATGTCTCTTCGAAGGGGCATTTAAACCATCTTGCTAAGCTACTGTGACCTGCAAGTCTCTTCCAAGGGGCATTTAAACCATCTTGTTAAGCTACTGCTACCGCCACCGCTCTTCCAAGGGGCATTTTAACCGTCTTGTTAAGCTACTGCGACCTGCACGCCTCTTTCAACGGGCATTTAAACCGTCTTGTTAAGCTACTGTAACCTCCACCTCTTTTCCAAGGGGCATTTAAACCGTCTTGTTAAGCTACTGCAACCTGCACTTCTCTTCCAAGGGGCATTTAAACCGTCTTGTTAAGCTACTGCGACCTGTACGTCTCTTCCAAGGGGCATCTAAATCGTCTTGTTAAGCTACTGCGATTTGCACGTGTTTCCATTGGGCATTTAAACAGTTTTGTTAAGCTACTGTAACCTCCACCACTTTTCCAAGGGGCATTTAAACCATCTTGTTAAGCTACTGTGACCTGCACGTCTCTTTCAAGGAGCATTTAAACCATCTTGTTCAACTACTGCGACCTGCATGTTTCTTCCAAGGGGCATTTAAACTGTCTTGTTAAGCTACTGCGACCTGCACATCTCTTCCAAGGGGCATTTAAACCGTCTTGTTAAGCTGCTGCGACCTGCATGTCTCTTCCAAGGGGCATTTAAACAGTCTTGTTAAGCTACTGCGAACTCCACCGCTCTTCCAAGGGGCATTTAAACCATCTTGTTAAGCTACTGCGACCTGCACGTCTCTTCCAAGGGGCATATAAACCCTCTTATTAAGCTACTGCTACCGCCACTGCTCTTCCAAGGGGCATCTCAACCGTCTTGTTAAGCTACTGCAACCTGCATGTCTCTTGCAAGGGGCATTTAAGCTGTCTTGTTAAGCTACTGCGACCTCCACGTCTCTTCCAAGGGGCATTTAATCCGTCTTGTTAAGCTATTGTAACCTCCACCACTTTTCCAAGGGACATTTAAACCGTCTTGTTAAGCTACTGCGACTTGCTCGTCTCTTCCAAGGGGCCTTTAAACCGTCTTGTTAAGCTACTGCGACCTGCTCGTCTTTTCCAAGGAGCCTTTAAACCATCTTGTTAAGCTACTGCGACATGCAAGTCTTTTCCAAGTGTCATTTAAACCATCTTGTTAAGCTACTGCGACCTGCATGTTTCTTCCAAGGGGCATTTAAACTGTCTTGTTAAGCTACTGCGACCTGCACATCTCTTCTAAGGGGCATTTAAACCGTCTTGTTAAGCTGCTGCGACCTGCATGTCTCTTCCAAGGGGCATTTAAACAGTCTTGTCAAGCTACTGCGACCTCAACCGCTCTTCCAAGGGGCATTTAAGCAATCTTGTTAAGCTACTGCGACCTGCACGTCTCTTCCAAGGGGCTTTTCAACCGTCTTGTTAAGCTACTGCAACCTGCATGTCTCTTGCAAGGGGCATTTAAACCGTCTTGTTAAGCTACTGCGACCTCCACCGCTCTTCCAAGGGGCATTTAAACCGTCTTGTTAAGCTACTGCGACTTGCAAGTCTTTTCCAAGGGGCATTTAAACCGTCTTGTTAAGCTACTGTAAGCTCCACCACTTTTCCAAGGGGCATTTAAAACGTCTTGTTAATCTACTGCGACCTGCACTTCTCTTCCAAGGGGCATTTAAACCATCTTGTTAAGCTACTGCGACCTGCATGTCTCTTCCAAGGGGCATTTAAATGGTCTTGTTTAGCTACAGCGACCAGCACGTCTCTTCCAAGGGGCATTTAAACCATCTTGTTAAGCTACTGCGACCTGCATGTCTCTTATAAGTGGAATTTAAACCATCTTGTTAAGCTACTGCGACCTGTAAGTCTCTTCCAAGGGGCATTTAAACAGTTTTGATAAGCTGCTGCGACCTGCACGTCTCTTTCAAGGGGCATTTAAACCGTCTTGTTAAGCAGCTGCGACCTGCATGTCTCTTCCAAGCGGCATTTAAACCGTCTTGTTAAGCTACTGCGACCTCCACCGCTCTTCCAAGGGGCATTTAAACCGTCTTTTTAAGCTCCTGCGACCTGCACGTCTCTTCCAAGTGGCATTTAAACCGTCTTGTTAAGCTACTGTGACCTGCACGTTTCTACCAAGGGGCATTTAAACAGTCTTATTAAGCTACTGCGACCTGCTCGTCTCTTGCAAGGGGCATTTAAACCGTCTTGTTAAGCTACTGCGACCTCCACCGCTCTTCCAAGGGGCATTTTAACCGTCTTGTTTAGCTACTGCGACCTGCGCGTCTCTTTCAAGGGGCATTTAAACTGACTTGTTAAGATACTGCGACCTGCACGTCTCTTCCAAGGGGCATCTAAACCGTCTTGTTAAGCTACTGTGAATTGCACGTGTTTCCCAAGGGGCATTTAAACAGTTTTGTTAAGCTACTGTAACCTCCACCTCTTTTCCAAGGGGCATTTAAACCATCTTGTTAAGCTACTGTGACCTGCACGTCTCTTTCAAGGAGCATTTAAACCATCTTGTTCAACTACTGCGACCTGCATGTTTCTTCCAAGGGGCATTTAAACTGTCTTGTTAAGCTACTGCGACCTGCACATCTCTTCCAAGGGGCATTTAAACCGTCTTGTTAAGCTGCTGCGACCTGCATGTCTCTTCCAAGGGGCATTTAAACAGTCTTGTTAAGCTACTGCGAACTCCACCGCTCTTACAAGGGGCATTTAAACCGTCTTGTTAAGCTACTGCGACTTGCAAGTCTTTTCCAAGGGGCATTTAAACCGTCTTGTTAAGCTACTGTAAGCTCCACCACTTTTCCAAGGGGCATTTAAAACGTCTTGTTAATCTACTGCGACCTGCACTTCTCTTCCAAGGGGCATTTAAACCATCTTGTTAAGCTACTGCGACCTGCATGTCTCTTCCAAGGGGCATTTAAATGGTCTTGTTTAGCTACAGCGACCAGCACGTCTCTTCCAAGGGGCATTTAAACCATCTTGTTAAGCTACTGCGACCTGCATGTCTCTTATAAGTGGAATTTAAACCATCTTGTTAAGCTACTGCGACCTGTAAGTCTCTTCTAAGGGGCATTTAAACAGTTTTGATAAGCTGCTGCGACCTGCATGTCTCTTCCAAGGGGCTTTTCAACCGTCTTGTTAAGCTACTGCAACCTGCATGTCTCTTGCAAGGGGCATTTAAATCGTCTTGTTAAGCTACTGCGACCTGGATGTCTCTTCCAAGGGGCATTAAAAACCGTCTTGTTAATCTACTTCGACCTGCACGTCTCTTTCAAGGGGCATTTAAACCGTCTTGTTAAGCAGCTGCGACCTGCATGTCTCTTCCAAGCGGCATTTAAACCGTCTTGTTAAGCTACTGCGACCTCCACCGCTCTTCCAAAGGGCATTTAAACCGTCTTTTTAAGCTCCTGCGACCTGCACGTCTCTTCCAAGTGGCATTTAAACCGTCTTGTTAAGCTACTGTGACCTGCACGTTTCTACCAAGGGGCATTTAAACAGTCTTATTAAGCTACTGCGACCTGCTCGTCTCTTGCAAGGGGCATTTAAACCGTCTTGTTAAGCTACTGCGACCTCCACCGCTCTTCCAAGGGGCATTTTAACCGTCTTGTTTAGCTACTGCGACCTGCGCGTCTCTTTCAAGGGGCATTTAAACTGACTTGTTAAGCTACTGCGACCTGCACGTCTCTTCCAAGGGGCATCTAAACCGTCTTGTTAAGCTACTGTGAATTGCACGTGTTTCCCAAGGGGCATTTAAACAGTTTTGTTAAGCTACTGTAACCTCCACCTCTTTTCCAAGGGGCATTTAAACCATCTTGTTAAGCTACTGTGACCTGCACGTCTCTTTCAAGGAGCATTTAAACCATCTTGCTCAACTACTGCGACCTGCATGTTTCTTCCAAGGGGCATTTAAACTGTCTTGTTAAGCTACTGCGACCTGCACATCTCTTCCAAGGGGCATTTAAACCGTCTTGTTAAGCTGCTGCGACCTGCATGTCTCTTCCAAGGGGCATTTAAACAGTCTTGTTAAGCTACTGCGAACTCCACCGCTCTTACAAGGGGCATTTAAACCATCTTGTTAAGCTACTGCGACCTGCACGTCTCTTCCAAGGGGCATTTAAACCCTCTTGTTAAGCTACTGATACCGCCACTGCTCTTCCAAGGGGCATTTCAACCGTCTTGTTAAGCTACTGCAACCTGCATGTCTCTTGCAAGGGGCATTTAAGCTGTCTTGTTAAGCTACTGCGACCTCCACGTCTCTTCCAAGGTGCATTTAAACCGTCTTGTTAAGCTACTGCGACCTGCACATCTCTTCCAAGGGGCATTTAAACCTTCTTGTTAAGCTACTGCGATCTGCACGTTTCTTCCAAGGGGCATTTAAACCGTCTTGTTAAGCTATTGTAACCTCCACCACTTTTCCAAGGGACATTTAAACCGTCTTGTTAAGCCACTGCGACTTGCTCGTCTCTTCCAAGGGGCCTTTAAACCGTCTTGTTAAGCTACTGCGACCTGTTCGTCTTTTCCAAGGAGCCTTTAAACCGTCTTGTTAAGCTACTGCGACCTGCATGTCTCTTCCAAGGGGCATTTAAACCATCTTGTTAAGCTACTGCGACCTGCAAGTCTCTTCCAAGGGGCATTTAAACCGTATTGATAAGCTGCTGCAACCTGCATGTCTCTTCCAAGGGGCATTTAAACCGTCTTGTTAAGCTACTGCGACCTCCACCGCTCTTCCAAGAGGCATTTAAATCTTCTTGTTAAGCTGCTGCGACCTGCATGTCTCAACCAAGGGGCATTTAAACCGTCTTGTTAAGCTACTGCGACCTCCACCGCTCTTCCAAGGGGCATTTAAACCGTCTTGTTAAGCTACTGCGACCTGCACGTCTCTTCCAAGGGGCATTTAAACAGTCTTGTTAAGCTACTGCTACTGCCACCGCTCTTCCAAGGGTCATTTTAACCGTCTTGCTAAGCTACTGCGACCTGCACGTCTCTTTCAAAGGGCATTTATTCAGTCTTGTTAAGCTTCTGCGCCTTGCACGTCTTTTCCAAGCGGCATTTAAACCGTCTTGTTAAGCTACTGCGACCTTTACCGCTCTTCCAAGGGGCATTTAAACCGTCTTGTTAAGCTACTGCGACCTGCATATCTCTTCCAAGGGGCATTTAAACCGTCTTGTTAAGCTACTGCTACCGCCACCGCTCTTCCAAGGGGCATTTTAACCGTCTTGTTAAGCTACTGCGACCTGCACGTCTCTTTCAATGGGCATTTAAACCATCTTGTTAAGCTACTGTAACCTCCACCTCTTCTTCAAGGGGCAATTAAACCGTCTTGTTAAGCTACTGCAACCTGCACGTCTTTTCCAAGGGGCATTTAAACCGTCTTGTTAAGCTACTGTGACCTGCAAGTCTCTTCCAAGGGGCATTTAAACTGTCTTGTTAAGCTACTGCGACCTGCACATCTCTTCCAAGGGGCATTTAAACCGTCTTGTTAAGCTGCTGCGACCTGCATGTCTCTTCCAAGGGGCATTTAAACAGTTTTGTTAAGCTACTGCGAACTCCATCGCTCTTCCAAGGGGCATTTAAACCATCTTGTTAAGCTACTGCGACCTGCACGTCTCTTCCAAGGGGCATTTAAACCCTCTTGTTAAGCTACTGCTACCGCCACTGCTCTTCCAAGGGGCATTTCAACCGTCTTGTTAAGCTACTGCAACCTGCTTGTCTCTTGCAAGGGGCATTTAAACCGTCTTGTTAAGCTACTGCGACCTGCACGTCTCTTCCAAAGGGCATTGAAACCGTCTTGTTAAGCTATTGTAACCTCCACCACTTTTCCAAGGGACATTTAAACCGTTTGTTAAGCTACTGCGACTTGCTCGTCTCTTCCAAGGGGCCTTTAAACCGTCTTGTTAAGCTACTGCGACCTGCTCGTCTCTTCCAATGGGCATTTAAACCATCTTGTTAAGCTACTGCAACCTGCAATTCTCTTCCAAGGGGCATTTAAACAGTCTTGATAAGCTGCTGCGACCTGCATGTCTCTTCCAAGGGGCATTTAAACCGTCTTGTTAAGCTACTGCGACCTCCACCGCTCTTTCAAGAGGCATTTAAACCTTCTTCTTAAGCTGATGCGACCTGCATGTCTCAACCAAGGGGCATTTAAACCGTCTTGTTAAGCTACTGCAACCTCCACCGCTCTTCCAAGGGGCATTTAAACCGTCTTGTTAAGCTACTGCGACCTGCACGTCTCTTCCAAGGGGCATTTAAACAGTCTTGTTAAGCTACTGCTACTGCCACCGCTCTTCCAAGGGTCATTTTAACCGTCTTGTTAAGCTACTGCGACCTGCACGTCTCTTTCAACGGGCATTTATACAGTCTTGTTAAGCTTCTGCGCCTTGCATGTCTTTTCCAAGGGGCATTTAAAACGTCTTATTAAGCTACTGCAACCTGCACTTCTCTTCCAAGGGGCATTTAAACCGTCTTGTTAAGCTACTGCGACCTGTAAGTCTCTTCCAAGGGGCATTTAAACCGTCTTGATAAGCTGCTGCGACCTGCATGTCTCTTCCAAGGGGCATTTAAAACGTCTTGTTAAGCTACTGCGACCTGCAAGTCTCTTCCAAGGGGCATTTAAACCGTCTTGATAAGCTGCTGCGACCTGCATGTCTCTTCCAAGGGGAATTTAAACCATCTTGTTAAGCTACTGCGACTTGCACGTCTTTTCCAAGGGGCATTTAAACCGTCTTGTTAAGCTACTGTAACTTCCACCACTTTCCCAATGGGCATTTAAACCGTCTTGTTAAGCTACTGCGACCTGCACGTCTCTTCCAAGGGGCATTTAAGCCGTCTTGTTAAGCTACTGCGACCTGGATGTCTCTTCCAAGGGGCATTAAAAACCGTCTTGTTAAGCTACTTCGACCTGCACGTCTCTTTCAAGGGGCATTTAAACCGTCTTTTTAAGCAGCTGCGACCTGCATGTCTCTTCCAAGGGGCATTTAAACCGTCTTGTTAAGCTACTGCGACCTCCACCGCTCTTCCAAGGGGCATTTAAACCGTCTTTTTAAGCTACTGCGATCTGCACGTCTTTTCCAAGTGGCATTTAAACCGTCTTGTTAAGCTACTGTGACCTGCACGTTTCTACCAAGGGGCATTTAAACAGTCTTATTAAGCTAATGCGACCTGCTCGTCTCTTGCAAGGGGCATTTAAACCGTCTTGTTAAGCTACTGCGACCTCCACCGCTCTTCCAAGGGTCATTTTAACCATCTTGTTTAGCTACTGCGACCTGCGCGTCTCTTTCAAGGGGCATTTAAACTGACTTGTTAAGCTACTGCAAACTGCACGTCTCTTCCAAGGGGCATCTAAACCATCTTGTTAAGCAACTGCGAATTGCACGTGTTTCCCAAGGGGCATTTAAACAGTTTTGTTAAGCTACTGTAAACTCCACCACTTTTCCAAGGGGCATTTAAGCCATCTTGTTAAGCTACTGTGACCTGCACGTCTCTTTCAAGGAGCATTTAAACCATCTTGTTCCAACTACTGCGACCTGGATGTTTCTTCCAAGGGGCATTTAAATTGTCTTGTTAAGCTACTGCGACCTGCACATCTCTTCCAAGGGGCATTTAAACCGTCTTGTTAAGCTGCTGCGAACTCCACCGCTCTTCCAAGGGGCATTTAAACCATCTTGTTAAGCTACTGCGAACTCCACCGCTCTTCCAAGGGGTATTTAAACCCTCTTGTTAAGCTACTGCTACCGCTACTGCTCTTCCAAGGGGCATTTCAACCGTCTTGTTAAGCTACTTCAACCTGCATGTCTCTTGCAAGGGGCATTTAAGCTGTCTTGTTAAGCAGCTGCGACCTGCATGTCTCTTCCAAGGGGCATTTAAACCGTCTTGTTAAGCTACTGCGACCTCCACCGCTCTTCCAAGGGGCATTTAAACCGTCTTTTTAAGCTACTGCGATCTGCACGTCTTTTCCAAGTGGCATTTAAACCGTCTTGTTAAGCTACTGTGACCTGCACGTTTCTACCAAGGGGCATTTAAACAGTCTTATTAAGCTAATGCGACCTGCTCGTCTCTTGCAAGGGGCATTTAAACCGTCTTGTTAAGCTATTGTAACCTCCACCACTTTTCCAAGGGACATTTAAGCCGTCTTGTTAAGCCACTGCGACTTGCTCGTCTCTTCCAAGGGGCCTTTAAACCGTCTTGTTAAGCTACTGCGACCTGTTCTTCTTTTCCATGGAGCCTTTAAACCGTCTTGTTAAGCTACTGCGACCTGCATGTCTCTTCCAAGGGGCATTTAAACCATCTTGTTAAGCTACTGCGACCTGCAAGTCTCTTCCAAGGGGCATTTAAACCGTCTTGATAAGCTGCTGCGACCTGCATGTCTCTTCCAAGGGGCATTTAACCCGTCTTGTTAAGCTACTGCGACCTCCACCGCTCTTCCAAGAGGCATTTAAACCTTCTTGTTAAACTGCTGCGACCTGCATGTCTCAACCAAGGGGCATTTAAACCGTCTTGTTAAGCTACTGCGACCTCCACCGGTCTACCAAGGGGCATTTAAACCGTCTTGTTAAGCTACTGCGACCTGCACGTCTCTTCCAAGGGGCATTTAAACAGTCTTGTTAAGCTACTGCTACTGCCACCGCTCTTCCAAGGGTCATTTTAACCGTCTTGCTAAGCTACTGCGACCTGCACGTCTCTTTCAAAGGGCATTTATTCAGTCTTGTTAAGCTTCTGCGCCTTGCACGTCTTTTCCAAGGGGCATTTAAACCGTCTTGTTAAGCTACTGCCACCTTTACCGCTCTTCCAAGGGGCATTTAAACCGTCTTGTTAAGCTACTGCGACCTGCATGTCTCTTCCAAGGGGCATTTAAACCGTCTTGTTAAGCTACTGCTACCGCCACCGCTCTTCCAAGGGGCATTTTAACCGTCTTGTTAAGCTACTGCGACCTGCACGTCTCTTTCAATGGGCATTTAAACCGTCTTGTTAAGCTACTGTAACCTCCACCTCTTTTCCAAGGGGCATTTAAACCGTCTTGTTAAGCTACTGCGACCTCCACCGCTCTTCCAAGGGGCATTTTAACCATCTTGTTTAGCTACTGCGACCTGCGCGTCTCTTTCAAGGGGCATTTAAACTGACTTGTTAAGCTACTGTGACCTGCACGTCTCTTCCAAGGGGCATCTAAACCGTCTTGTTAAGCTACTGCGAATTGCACGTGTTTCCCAAGTGGCATTTAAACAGTTTTGTTAAGCTACTGTAACCTCCACCTCTTTTCCAAGGGGCATTTAAACCATCTTGTTAAGCTACTGTGACCTGCACGTCTCTTTCAAGGAGCATTTAAACCATCTTGTTCAACTACTGCGACCTGCATGTTTCTTCCAAGGGGCATTTAAACTGTCTTGTTAAGCTACTGCGACCTGCACATCTCTTCCAAGGGGCATTTAAACCGTCTTGTTAAGCTGCTGCGACCTTCATGTCTCTTCTAAGGGGCATTTAAACAGTCTTGTTAAGCTACTGCGAACTCCACCGCTCTTCCAAGGGGCATTTAAACCATCTTGTTAAGCTACTGCGACCTGCATGTCTCTTCCAAGGGGCATTTAAACCCTGTTGTTAAGCTACTGATACCGCCACTGCTCTTCCAAGGGGCATTTCAACCGTCTTGTTAAGCTACTGCAACCTGCATGTCTCTTGCAAGGGGCATTTAAGCTGTCTTGTTAAGCTACTGCGACCTCCACGTCTCTTCCAAGGTGCATTTAAACCGTCTTGTTAAGCTACTGCGACCTGCACATCTCTTCCAAGGGGCATTTAAACCTTCTTGTTAAGCTACTGCGATCTGCACATTTCTTCCAAGGGGCATTTAAACCGTCTTGTTAAGCTATTGTAACCTCCACCACTTTTCCAAGGGACATTTAAACCGTCTTGTTAAGCCACTGCGACTTGCTCGTCTCTTCCAAGGGGCCTTTAAACCGTCTTGTTAAGCTACTGCGACCTGTTCGTCTTTTCCAAGGAGCCTTTAAACCGTCTTGTTAAGCTACTGCGACCTGCATGTCTCTTCCAAGGGACATTTAAACCATTTTGTTAAGATACTGCGACCTGCAAGTCTCTTCCAAGGGGCATTTAAACCGTATTGATAAGCTGCTGCAACCTGCATGTCTCTTCCAAGGGGCATTTAAACCGTCTTGTTAAGCTACTGCGACCTCCACCGCTCTTCCAAGAGGCATTTAAATCTTCTTGTTAAGCTGCTGCGACCTGCATGTCTCAACCAAGGGGCATTTAAACCGTCTTGTTAAGCTACTGCGACCTCCACCGCTCTTCCAAGGGGCATTTAAACCGTCTTGTTAAGCTACTGCGACCTGCACGTCTCTTCCAAGGGGCATTTAAACAGTCTTGTTAAGCTACTGCTACTGCCACCGCTCTTCCAAGGGTCATTTTAACCGTCTTGTTAAGCTACTGCGACCTGCACGTCTCTTTCAAAGGGCATTTATTCAGTCTTGTTAAGCTTCTGCGCCTTGCACGTCTTTTCCAAGGGGCATTTAAACCGTCTTTTTAAGCTACTGCGACCTTTACCGCTCTTCCAAGGGGCATTTAAACCGTCTTGTTAAGCTACTGCGACCTGCATATCTCTTCCAAGGGGCATTTAAACCGTCTTGTTAAGCTACTGCTACCGCCACAGCTCTTCCAAGGGGCATTTTAACCGTCTTGTTAAGCTACTGCGACCTGCACGTCTCTTTCAATGGGCATTTAAACCGTCTTGTTAAGCTACTGTAACCTCCACCTCTTTTCCAAGGGGCATTTAAACCGTCTTGTTAAGCTACTGCAACCTGCACGTCTTTTCCAAGGGGCATTTAAACCGTCTTGTTAAGCTACTGTGACCTGCACGTCTTTTCCAAGGGGCATTTAAATCGTCTTGTTAAGCTACTGTGACCTGCAAATCTCTTCCAAGGGGCATTTAAACTGTCTTGTTAAGCTACTGCGACCTGCACATCTCTTCCAAGGGGCATTTAAACCGTCTTTTTAAGCTGCTGCGACATGCATGTCTCTTCCAAGGGGCATTTAAACAGTTTTGTTAAGCTACTGCGAACTCCACCGCTGTTCCAAGGGGCATTTAAACCATCTTGTTAAGCTACTGCGACCTGCACGTCTCTTCCAAAGGGCATTTAAACCCTCTTGTTAAGCTACTGCTACCGCCACTGCTCTTCCAAGGGGCATTTCAACCGTCTTGTTAAGCTACTGCAACCTGCTTGTCTCTTGCAAGGGGCATTTAAACCGTCTTGTTAAGCTACTGCGACCAGCGCGTCTCTTCCAAGGGGCATTGAAACCGTCTTGTTAAGCTATTGTAACCTCCACCACTTTTCCAAGGGACATTTAAACCGTTTGTTAAGCTACTGAGACTTGCTCGTCTCTTCCAAGGGGCCTTTAAACCGTCTTGTTAAGCTACTGCGACCTGCTCGTCTCTTCCAATGGGCATTTAAACCATCTTGTTAAGCTACTGCAAACTGCAAGTCTCTTCCAAGGGGCATTTAAACAGTCTTGATAAGCTGCTGCGACCTGCATGTCTCTTCCAAGGGACATTTAAACCGTCTTGTTAAGCTACTGCGACCTCCACCGCTCTTTCAAAAGGCATTTAAACCTTCTTCTTAAGCTGCTGCGACCTGCATGTCTCAACCAAGGGGCATTTAAACCGTCTTGTTAAGCTACTGCGACCTGCACGTCTCTTCCAAGGGGCATTTAAACCGTCTTGTTAAGCTACTGCGACCTGGATGTCTCTTCCAAGGGGCATTAAAAACCGTCTTGTTAAGCTACTTCGACCTGCACGTCTCTTTCAAGGGGCATTTAAACCGTCTTTTTAAGCAGCTGCGACCTGCATGTCTCTTCCAAGGGGCATTTAAACCGTCTTGTTAAGCTACTGCGACCTCCACCGCTCTTCCAAGGGGCATTTAAACCGTCTTTTTAAGCTACTGCGATCTGCACGTCTCTTCCAAGTGGCATTTAAACCGTCTTGTTAAGCTACTGTGACCTGCACGTTTCTACCAAGGGGCATTTAAACAGTCTTATTAAGCTACTGCAACCTGCAAGTCTCTTCCAAGGGGCATTTAAACAGTCTTGATAAGCTGCTGCGATCTGCATGTCTCTTCCAAGGGGCATTTAAACCGTCTTGTTAAGCTACTGCTACCGCCACCGCTCTTCCAAGGGTCATTTTAACCGTCTTGTTAAGCTACTGCGACCTGCACGTCTCTTTCAAAGGGCATTTATTCAGTCTTGTTAAGCTTCTGCGCCTTGCACATCTTTTCCAAGGGGCATTTAAACCATCTTGTTAAGCTACTGCGACCTTTACCGCTCTTCCAAGGGGCATTTAAACCGTCTTGTTAAGCTACTGCGACCTGCATGTCTCTTCCAAGGGGCATTTAAACCGTCTTGTTAAGCTACTGCTACCGCCACCGCTCTTCCAAGGGGCATTTTAACCGTCTTGTTAAGCTACTGCGACCTGCACGTCTCTTTCAATGGGAATTTAAACCGTCTTGTTAAGCTACTGTAACCTCCACCTCTTTTCCAAGGGGCATTTAAACCGTCTTGTTAAGCTACTGCGACCTCCACCGCTCTTCCAAGGGGCATTTTAACCGTCTTGTTTAGCTACTGCGACCTGCGCGTCTCTTTCAAGGGGCATTTAAACTGACTTGTTAAGCTACTGCGACCTGCACGTCTCTTCCAAGGGGCATCTAAACCGTCTTGTTAAGCTACTGCGAATTGCACGTGTTTAACAAGGGGCATTTAAACAGTTTTGTTAAGCTACTGTAACCTCTACCTCTTTTCCAAGGGGCATTTAAACCATCTTGTTAAGCTACTGTGACCTGCACGTCTCTTTCAAGGAGCATTTAAACCATCTTGTTCAACTACTGCGACCTGCATGTTTCTACCAAGGGGCATTTAAACTGTCTTGTTAAGCTACTGCAACCTGCACATCTCTTCCAAGGGGCATTTAAACTGTCTTGTTAAGCTGCTGCGACCTGCATGTCTCTTCCAAGGGGCATTTAAACAGTCTTGTTAAGCTACTGCGACCTCCACCGCTCTTTCAAGAGGCATTTAAACCTTCTTCTTAAGCTTCTGCGACCTGCATGTCTCAACCAAGGGGCATTTAAACCGTCTTGTTAAGCTACTGCGACCTGCACGTCTCTTCCAAGGGGCATTTAAACCGTCTTGTTAAGCTACTGCGACCTGGATGTCTCTTCCAAGGGGCATTAAAAACAGTCTTGTTAAGCTACTTCGACCTGCACGTCTCTTTCAAGGGGCATTTAAACCGTCTTTTTAAGCAGCTGCGACCTGCATGTCTCTTCCAAGGGGCATTTAAACCGTCTTGTTAAGCTAAAGCGACCTCCACCGCTCTTCCAAGGGTCATTTTAACCATCTTGTTTAGCTACTGCGACCTGCGCGTCTCTTTCAAGGGGCATTTAAACTGACTTGTTAAGCTACTGCAACCTGCACGTGTCTTCCAAGGGGCATCTAAACCGTCTTGTTAAGCTACTGCGAATTGCACGTGTTTCCCAAGGGGCATTTAAACAGTTTTGTTAAGCTACTGTAAACTCCACCACTTTTCCAAGGGGCATTTAAGCCATCTTGTTAAGCTACTGTGACCTGCACGTCTCTTTCAAGGAGCATTTAAACCATCTTGTTCAACTACTGCGACCTGGATGTTTCTTCCAAGGGGCATTTAAACTGTCTTGTTAAGCTACTGCGACCTGCACATCTCTTCCAAGGGGCATTTAAACCGTCTTGTTAAGCTGCTGCGAACTCCACCGCTCTTCCAAGGGGCAATTAAACCATCTTGTTAAGCTACTGCGAACTCCACCGCTCTTCCAAGGGGCATTTCAACCGTCTTGTTAAGCTACTGCAACCTGCATGTCTCTTGCAAGGGGCATTTAAGCTGTCTTGTTAAGCTACTGCGACCTCCACGTCTCTTCAAAGGTGCATTTAAACCGTCTTGTTAAGCTACTGCGACCTGCACATCTCTTCCAAGGGGCATTTAAACCTTCTTGTTAAGCTACTGCGACCTGCACGTCTCTTCCAAGGGGCATTTAAACCGTCTTGTTAAGCTATTGTAACCTCCACCACTTTTCCAAGGGACATTTAAGCCGTCTTGTTAAGCCACTGCGACTTGCTCGTCTCTTCCAAGGGGCCTTTAAACCGTCTTGTTAAGCTACTGCGACCTGTTCGTCTTTTCCAAGGAGCCTTTAAACCGTCTTGTTAAGCTACTGCGACCTGCAAGTCTCTTCCAAGGGGCATTTAAACCATCTTGTTAAGCTACTGCGACCTGCAAGTCTCTTCCAAGGGGCATTTAAACCGTCTTGATAAGCTGCTGCGACCTGCATGTCTCTTCCAAGGGGCATTTAACCCGTCTTGTTAAGCTACTGCGACCTCCACCGCTCTTCCAAGAGGCATTTAAACCTTCTTGTTAAGCTGCTGCGACCTGCATGTCTCAACCAATGGGCATTTAAACCGTCTTGTTAAACTACTGCGACCTCCACCGCTCTACCAAGGGGCATTTAAACCGTCTTGTTAAGCTACTGCGACCTGCACGTTTCTTCCAAGGGGCATTTAAACAGTCTTGTTAAGATACTGCTACTGCCACCACTCTTCCAAGGGTCATTTTAACCGTCTTGTTAAGCTACTGCGACCTGCACGTCTCTTTCAAAGGGCATTTATTCAGTCTTGTTAAGCTTCTGCGCCTTGCACATCTTTTCCAAGGGGCATTTAAACCATCTTGTTAAGCTACTGCGACCTTTACCGCTCTTCCAAGGGGCATTTAAACCGTCTTGTTAAGCTACTGCGACCTGCATGTCTCTTCCAAGGGGCATTTAAACCGTCTTGTTAAGCTACTGCTACCGCCACCGCTCTTCCAAGGGGCATTTTAACCGTGTTGTTAAGCTACTGCGACCTGCACGTCTCTTTCAATGGGAATTTAAACCGTCTTGTTAAGCTACTGTAACCTCCACCTCTTTTCCAAGGGGCATTTAAACCGTCTTGTTAAGCTACTGCGACCTCCACCGCTCTTCCAAGGGGCATTTTAACCGTCTTGTTTAGCTACTGCGACCTGCGCGTCTCTTTCAAGGGGCATTTAAACTGACTTGTTAAGCTACTGCGACCTGCACGTCTCTTCCAAGGGGCATCTAAACCGTCTTGTTAAGCTACTGCGAATTGCACGTGTTTCCCAAGGGGCATTTAAACAGTTTTGTTAAGCTACTGTAACCTCTACCTCTTTTCCAAGGGGCATTTAAACCATCTTGTTAAGCTACTGTGACCTGCACGTCTCTTTCAAGGAGCATTTAAACCATCTTGTTCAACTACTGCGACCTGCATGTTTCTTCCAAGGGGCATTTAAACTGTCTTGTTAAGCTACTGCAACCTGCACATCTCTTCCAAGGGGCATTTAAACTGTCTTGTTAAGCTGCTGCGACCTGCATGTCTCTTCCAAGGGGCATTTAAACAGTCTTGTTAAGCTACTGCGAACTCCACCGCTCTTCCAAGGGGCATTTAAACCATCTTGTTAAGCTACTGCGACCTGCATGTCTCTTCCAAGGGTCATTTAAATCCTCTTGTTAAGCTACTGATACCGCCACTGCTCTTCCAAGGGGCATTTCAACCGTCTTGTTAAGCTACTGCAACCTGCATGTCTCTTGCAAGGGGCATTTAAGCTGTCTTATTAAGCTACTGCGACCTCCACGTCTCTTCCAAGGTGCATTTAAACCGTCTTGTTAAGCTACTGCGACCTGCACATCTCTTCCAAGGGGCATTTAAACCTTCTTCTTAAGCTACTGCGATCTGCACGTTTCTTCCAAGGGGCATTTAAACCGTCTTGTTAAGCTATTGTAACCTCCACCACTTTTCCAAGGGACATTTAAACCGTCTTGTTAAGCTACTGCGACCTGCAAGTCTCTTTCAACGGGCATTTAAACCGTCTTGTTAAGCTACTGTAACCTCCACCTCTTTTCCAAGGGGCATTTAAACCGTCTTGTTAAGCTACTGCGACCTGCACGTCTCTTCCAAGGGGCATTTAAACAGTCTTGTTAAGCTACTGCGACTAGAGATGAGCGTTGTTCGACTCGAACTGTTCGCCAATCTCAAATTCGAGCTGTTTTGGGCGGTGTTCTAGCCGTTCGGCGAACACGAACAATTTGAGAAAAATTCGGCTGTTCGAGGTTATGTTCGATAACTGTTCGTGCACCAAAATCATAACTGGATTTTTTCTCAGTAATGATGAAAATTAATGTTAATACGCAGTTTGAGTGTACAGCGGGGTGGGGGGAGGGGCAGGGGATGGATCTCTGCAGGAATAATGAAGATCTCCATTTTTTTTTCTCTTTCCCGCATTTAAAGTGGGGTGGTGCAATCTGTCAGCCTATCAGCAGCGCACACACGGAGCAAAGTGCTTTTTTTCACACAAGCAAGGGCATGTGTCATTGGCAGTGTATGTCACATGTCCTTGCCCTATAAGACCAAGCCATTTTCCCCGTCGCCACCATTTTCTCACTGCTGCAGCTGCGTGTTAGACGGCACCGCTGTTGCTGTGTGCGCTATACCTTGTTAATTTCAAGCCAATTTTCTCACAAATCTACAGATAGCTTGGGAGTATTGAATAGTTGTGATTGCAGTCCTTTTAAGGACTAAGTTACAGCATTTCCTACGACTTTCATCAGGCAGGTCTGTGCTTTAAATAGATAGATTGTGGGAGTAAAGACTAATTGTAATTGCAGTCCTTTTCAGGACTAGGTTACATCAGTTCCTATCAGTTTTTGCCAGGCAGGTCTGTGCCAGTGCTGTGCAAGTATTTTTCACAGCATTTGGCTGAATCTAGCAAAGCTAATCCTTTTTGGCCTATTGCAGAGTGTGTTAGTCAGTGGAGTAGCCTATCTGTGTTGCAAGATATACCACCTGTGTATAGAATACCAATTTTTTTACTGCACCTAGTGAAGTAAAATCTTTTGGGCATAGCATCATTCTATTAGTCCATCTATACTGACCTCCATCAGGTTGCAAATTGAATATAATTTTTTTCTGCATCTAGCTCTGAAAAAATATTTGGGCTTCTAGCAGTGTGTGGGACTTGTTCTATTAGTCCATCTATACTGACCTCCATCAGGTTGCAAACTGAATATAATTTTTTTCTGCATCTAGCTCTGAAAAAATATTTGGCCTTCTAGCAGTATGTGGGACTTGTTCTATTAATCCATCTATACTGACCTCCATCACGCTGCAAATTCAAAATAATTTTTTGTCTGCATCTACCTCTGAAAAAATATTTGGCCTTCTAGCAGTGTGTGGGACTTTCTCTATTAGTCCATCTATACTGACCTCCATCAGGTTGCAAATTAAAAATAATTTTTATCTGCATCTACCTCTGAAAAAATATTTGGGCTTCTAGCTGTGTGTGGGACTTGTTCTATTAGTCCATCTATACTGACCTCCATCAGGTTGCAAACTGAATATAATTTTTTTCTGCATCTAGCTCTGAAAAAATATTTGGCCTTCTAGCAGTGTGTGGGACTTGTTCTATTAGTCCACATATACTGACCTCCATCAGGTTGCAAATTCAAAATAAATTTTTGTCTGTATCTAGCTCTGAAAAAATATTTGGCCTTCTAGCAGTGTGTGGGACTTGTTCTATTAGTCCACATATACTGACCTCCATCAGATTGCAAATTCAAAATAATTTTTTGTCTGTATCTAGCTCTGAAAAATTATTTGGCCTTCTAGCTGTGTGTGGGACTTTCTTTATTAGTCCATCTATACTGACCTCCATCAGGTTGCAAACTGAATATATTTTTTTTCTGCATCTACCTCTGAAAAAATATTTGGGCTTCTAGCAGTGTGTGGGACTTTCTCTATTAGTCCATCTATACTGACCTCCATCAGGTTGCAAACTGAATACAATTTTTTTCTGCATCTACCTCTGAAAAAATATTTGGGCTTCTAGCTGTGTGTGGGACTTGTTCTATTAGTCCATCTATACTGACCTCCATCAGGTTGCAAACTGAATATGTTTTTTTTCTGTATCTAGCTCTGAAAAAATATTTGGCCTTCTAGCAGTGTGTGGGACTTATTCTATTAGTCCACCTATACTGACCTCCATCAGGTTGCAAATTCAAAATAATTTTTTGTCTGCATCTAGCTCTGAAAAAATATTTGACCTTCTAGCAGTGTGTGGGAATTTCTTTATTAGTCCATCTATACTGACCTCCATCAGGTTGCAAACTGAATATATTTTTTTCTGCATCTACCTCTGAAAAAATATTTGGGCTTCTAGCAGTGTGTGGGACTTTCTCTATTAGTCCATCTATACTGACCTCCATCACGCTGCAAATTCAAAATAATTTTTTTCTGCATCTAGCTCTGAAAAAATATTTGGCCTTCTAGCAGTGTGTGGGACTTGTTCTATTTGTCCATCTATACTGACCTCCATCAGGTTGCAAATTCAAAATAATTTTTTGTCTGCATCTAGCTCTGAAAAAATATTTGGCCTTCTAGCAGTGTGTGGGACATTCTCTATTAGTCCATCTATACTGACCTCCATCAGGTTGCAAATTAAAAATAATTTTTTGTCTGCATCTAGCTCTGAAAAAATATTTGGCCTTCTAGCTGTGTGTGGGTCTTTCTCTATTAGTCCATCTATACTGACCTCCATCAGATTGCAAACTGAATATATTTTTTTTCTGCATCTACCTCTGAAAAAATATTGGGCTTCTAGCTGTGTGTGGGACTTGTTCTATTAATCCATCTATACAGACCTCCATCAGGTTGCAAACTGAATATAATTTTTTTCTGCATCTAGCTCTGAAAAAATATTTGGCCTTCTAGCAGTGTGTGGGACTTGTTCTATTAGTCCATCTATACTGACCTCCATCAGATTGCAAATTCAAAATAATTTTTTGTCTGCATCTAGCTCTGAAAAAATATTTGGCCTTCTAGCAGTGTGTGGGACTTTCTCTATTAGTCCATATATACTGACCTCCATCATGTTGCAAATTAAAAATAATTTTTATCTGCATCTACCTCTGAAAAAATATTTGGGCTTCTAGCTGTGCGTGCGACTTGTTCTATTAGTCCATCTATACTGACCTCCATCAGGTTGCAAACTGAATATAATTTTTTTCTGCATCTAGCTCTGAAAAAATATTTGGCCTTCTAGCAGTGTGTGGGACTTTCTCTATTAGTCCATCTATACTGACCTCCATCAGGTTGCAAATTAAAAATAATTTTTTGTCTGCATCTAGCTCTGAAAAAATATTTGGCCTTCTAGCAGTGTGTGGGACTTTCTCTATTAGTCCATCTATACTGACCTCCATTAGGTTGCAAATTCAAAATAATTTTTATCTGCATCTAGCTCTGAAAAAATATTTGGCCTTCTAGCAGTGTGTGGGACTTTCTCTATTAGTCCATCTATACTGACCTCCATCAGGTTGCAAATTCAAAATAATTTTTTGTCTGCATCTAGCTCTGAAAAAATATTTGGCCTTCTAGCAGTGTGTGGGACTTTCTCTATTAGTCCATCTATACTGACCTCCATCAGGCTGCAAATTAAAAATAATTTTTATCTGCATCTACCTCTGAAAAAATATTTGGCCTTCTAGCTGTGTGTGGGACTTGTTCTATTAGTCCATCTATACTGACCTCCATCAGGTTGCAAACTGAATATAATTTTTTTCTGCATCTAGCTCTGAAATAATATTTGGCCTTCTAGTAGTGTGTGGGACTTTCTCTATTAGTCCATCTATACTGACCTCCATCATGTTGCAAATTAAAAATAATTTATATCTGCATCTAGCTCTGAAAAAATATTTGGCCTTCTAGCAGTGTGTGGGACTTTCTCTATTAGTCCATCTATACTGACCTCCATCAGGTTGCAAACTGAATATATTTTTTTTCTGCATCTACCTCTGAAAAAATATTGGGCTTCTAGCTGTGTGTGGGACTTGTTCTATTAATCCATCTATACAGACCTCCATCAGGTTACAAACTGAATATAATTTTTTTCTGCATCTACCTCTGAAAAAATATTTGGGCTTCTAGGTGTGTGTGGGACTTGTTCTATTAGTCCATCTATACTGACCTCCATCAGGTTGCAAACTGAATATAATTTTTTTCTGCGTCTAGCTCTGAAAAAATATTTGGCCTTCTAGCAGTGTGTGGGACTTGTTCTATTAGTCCATCTATACTGACCTCCATCAGGTTGCAAATTCAAAATAATTTTTTGTCTGCATCTAGCTCTGAAAAAATATTTGGCCTTCTAGCAGTGTGTGGGACATTCTCTATTAGTCCATCTATACTGACCTCCATCAGGTTGCAAATTAAAAATAATTTTTTGTCTGCATCTAGCTCTGAAAAAATATTTGGCCTTCTAGCAGTGTGTGGGACTTTCTCTATTAGTCCATCTATACTGACCTCCATCAGGTTGCAAACTGAATATATTTTTTTTCTGCATCTACCTCTGAAAAAATATTGGGCTTCTAGCTGTGTGTGGGACTTGTTCCATTAATCCATCTATACAGACCTCCATCAGGTTGCAAACTGAATATAATTTTTTTCTGCATCTACCTCTGAAAAAATATTTGGGCTTCTAGCTGTGTGTGGGACTTGTCCTATTAGTCCATCTATACTGACCTCCATCAGGTTGCAAACTGAATATAATTTTTTTCTGCATCTAGCTCTGAAAAAATATTTGGCCTTCTAGCAGTGTGTGGGACTTGTTCTATTAGTCCATCTATACTGACCTCCATCAGGTTGCAAATTCAAAATAATTTTTTGTCTGCATCTAGCTCTGAAAAAATATTTGGCCTTCTAGCAGTGTGTGGGACTTTCTCTATTAGTCCATCTATACTGACCTCCATCAGGTTGCAAATTGAATATAATTTTTTTCTGCATCTGCCTCTGAAAAAATATTTGGGCTTCTAGCTGTGTGTGGGACTTGTTCTATTAGTCCATCTATACTGACCTCCATCAGGTTGCAAACTGAATATAATTTTTTTCTGCATCTAGCTCTGAAAAAATATTTGGCCTTCTAGCAGTGTGTGGGACTTGTTCTATTAGTCCTTCTATACTGACCTCCATCAGGTTGCAAATTGAATATAATTTTTTTCTGCATCTAACCCAGCCAATTGTTTTGGCCTAATACCACAGTTTGGCCACTCAGCTCTGCTCGGTTCCCATCCATTGTTTTTTTGTGCAAACAACTCCAGAGTTGTGAATTAGTTAACCACCAAAATGAGTGTAAAAAGGCCTGCTGCTGATGGAAAGGGGAATAGGTGTGTTGAGAAGGGGAAAAAAGGTTGTGTCCGTGGGGTAGGTGTTAAAGCAACAGTAACATCTGCAGAAGAAAGACCATCTTCCAGCCAAACTAAAATGTCTACTTCTTTTAGCGGACAGTGTGATAAGATCCCTTTCTTACGGCCACGCCAATCGCTACAAAATCCAGATGAGGCACAAAAACAGCAGGTGCTTCAACGGATATCAAGTGCTTCTTTAAGTGGGCTCTCCTCCACATCATGCTAGAGATGGGGTGCACCTTACGAAGACTGGAAAACATGTATTTGGAAGTCGCCTTGCTACACTCATCAGAAGAGCTTTAAACTAGAACAATGTGGGAAGGGAAGCAAAAGGCCAGAAAAAGCCATACAGCTGACAAATACTATTGAGATCTCTGCTACTGGAAGTGGAAAAGAACAAAGACAAAAAAATCTAAATAATAAAAATATGGGAGGAAGAGAAACCAATCACAAACTAAAATGTTTTTATACAAATGCACAAAGCATGGGCAACAAACAAGGAGAATTGGAACTACTAATGCAGGAAAAGGAATATGATGTCATTGGAATCACTGAAACTTGGTGGGACGATACACATGATTGGAATAAAAGGCTAAAAGGATACAACTTATTTGCAAGAAACAGACTTGATAAACGAGGAGGAGGTGTTGCATTGTATGTTAGAAAAGCGTATATCTGCACAGAGATTGAAGCTTCAGAGACTGGGAGTTCTGTGGAAACTGTTTGGGTAAGAATACAAGGAGAGAACAACGGAAAGGACACCATTGTAGGCATTTACTACAGGCCACCTGGGCAAGCTGAAGATATGGATGAACTCTTTATGTATCAAATGACCAAGTTCTCCAAAAAATATGACGTAGTGGTCATGGGAGATTTCAACTATCCAGACATTTGTTGGGAATCTCTCTCAAGTAAAACTAACAGGTCAAGCAAATTCTTATCCTCTCTTGCTGACAACTTTATCTTCCAAAAGGTAGGGGAGAAAACAAGGGGATCTGCTACTTTGGATCTAATCCTTATAAACAGGGAGGAAATGGTTGAGGAGGTAAAGGTGGCTGGGACCCTAGGAGGCAGCGATCATGCTATTATAGAATTTTGGATAACTAGAGGAGGAAGACATGTGAAGACTCAAACTTCAAGGTTAGATTTTAGAAAGGCAGATTTTAAGAGACTCAGAAAGAGAATAGGAGGGATCCAATGGCTGGATGTCCTTAAGGACAAAAATGTCCAGGAAGGATGGGAAATTTTTAAAAATGAGCTTCTCAAAGCACAATCGTTAACAATCCCGAAAAGTAGGAAGAATGGGAAGCATTTAAGGAAACCAGGATGGATGAACACAGAACTTAAACACATGCTAAAAAGAAAGAAAGAAATATTTATTAAATGGAAAGAGGGAGGCATATCTAAAGAAGATTATAATGCAGTCTGCAGATCCTGCAGGGCACGTATCAGGTTAGCTAAAGCTGACAATGAATTAAGGCTTGCAAGAGATGTCAAAAGCAATAAAAAAGGATTTTGGGGGTATGTCAAAAGTAAAAGAAAAGTCAAAGATGCTATAGGATTTTTACAGGATGAAAATGGAGAAATGGTAAGAGAGGATGTTGAGAAGGCCGAACTTTTTAATTCCTATTTTGCATCTGTTTTCACTCAGAAAGAAAATGTAACATCAACTGATCTTCACTGTCCTTTTAAAGGAATAGAGGAATCCAAGTTATCAGTAAACAGAAAGATTGTGAGGGAATATTTAGCTAACATAAATGAGTTCAAGTCTCCAGGTCCAGATGAATTACACCCCAGAGTACTGAAGGAGATTGTAGAAGAAATTTTAGAACCACTCTCCATAATCTTTGAAAATTCTTGGAGAACAGGAGAAGTCCCAGAAGACTGGAGAAGAGCAAATGTTGTTCCTATCTTCAAAAAGGGGAAGAAGGTGGACCCAGGGAACTATAGGCCGGTGAGTCTGACTTCTATACCAGGAAAGATCTTTGAACAAATTATTAAACAACATGTATGTAAGTACATGGATAAGAATGAAGTGATTAACCAGAGTCAGCATGGGTTTGTAACTAACAAGTCATGTCAGACTAACTTAATTTCCTTCTATGACAGAATCACTGACTGGGTGGATCAGGGAAATGCTGTAGATATAGTATATCTTGACTTCAGCAAAGCATTTGACAAAGTATCTCACATAATCCTTATTGAAAAAATGACCAAGTATGCAATGGACCAGGCAACTGTTAGGTGGATTCATAACTGGCTTAGTGATCGGACTCAAAGGGTGGTTGTAAATGGCTTCACATCCAGCTGGATGAATGTCTCAAGTGGGGTACCACAGGGCTCCGTCCTGGGACCTGTATTGTTCAACATCTTTATCAATGATTTAGATGAAGGAATTGAGGGTAAACTGATTAAATTTGCTGATGACACAAAGCTAGGAGGGATAGCTAATACTAGAGAAGAGAGAGAGAGGATTCAAAAAGACCTAAATAAACTGGAGCAGTGGGCAGCAACCAACAGAATGTTTTTTAACAGGGAAAAATGCAAAGTACTACATCTGGGCAATAAAAATGAAAAAAGCATATACAGAATGGGAGGAATAGAGCTAAGCAACAGTACATGTGAAAAAGACTTAGGTATACTAATAGATCATAGACTGAACATGAGTCAACAGTGTGATGCAGCAGCAAAAAAGGCAAATACAATTCTGGGATGTATTAACAGAAGCATACAGTCTAGATCACGTGAAGTCATTATCGGTCTTTACTCCTCTTTGGTCAGACCTCATCTGGAATACTGTGTACAGTTTTGGGCACCACATTTTAAAAAAGACATAGACAAACTGGAGCAAGTTCAGAGAAGAGCGACCAGAATGGTGACTGGTCTGCAAACCATGTCCTATGAGGAACGGTTGCAGGATTTGGGAATGTTTAGCTTGCAAAAAAGAAGACTGAGAGGAGACTTAATAGCTGTCTACAAATATGTCAAGGGCTGTCACATTGTAGAAGGATCATCTTTATTCTCATTTGCACAAGGAAAGACTAGAAGCAATGGGATGAAACTAAATGGGAGGAGACACAGATTAGATATTAGAAAAAACTTTTTGACAGTTAGGGTGATTAATGAGTGGAACAGGCTGCCAAGAGAGGTGGTGAGTTCCCCTTCAATGGACGTCTTCAAACAGAGGCTGGACAGACATCTGTCTGAGATGATCTAGTGAATCCTGCTTTGAGCAGGGGGTTGGACCAGATGACCCAGGAGGTCCCTTCCAACTCTACCATTCTATGATTCTATGATTCTATGATCAACTTCAACATCACAAATACTCCAGTCCTCAAAGGTGTCATCCCAATCGCACTTGCTTCCTCACAGCTCCCAAATCTCCAGCTGCCCGTCTGAGTATGAGGTAGAACAGATGGTTGAGTCTGCACAGCTGTTTACTCATACTATAGCCTGGGAATCAGAGCTTCTGTGAATCCAGACGAGGAAATGATCTGCACTGATGCCCAGAATCTTTATGAGTCGGATCCAGGACCAGACGCAGAAGGTTCTGACCATAATGTAGACCCTCATTCCCAAACTGTAACTCCTGTTGGTGGAGACAATGAGGAAGACGATGATGAGACTCAAATACCTGATTGGAGCGACAACTTTAGTTTTTTGTCAGGGCAGGAACAGGTTGGCTCTGAGGACGACGGGTGTGATAACGCACAGGGTGATGATGATGAGGTTAGAGATCCCACTTACTGTCAACCCACAGTCAGCCAAGAGATGAGGTCAGCAGAGGAGGTGGAGGAAGATGCTAGTGACGACGAGGTCAGGTTGCGCCTTCCTGGACAGAGACGTAGTACTGGAAGCACATCAACCACTGCATCCTCAAACACAACTCTGCCTCTCACCACAAGTCGTGGTGGCTCTTCAGGTCGCATGGGTGCTAAGCCTTGCATAGCCTGGGCATTTTTTCAGATCGATAAAGATGACCCAACTCGTGTTATCTGTAACATTTCTCAGCAAAAGCTAAGTAGAGGCCAAAAAATACATAGTTTGAGTACTTCATGCATGAACCGGCACATGGACATGAAGCATAAGTTGCAGTGGGAAGCTCAGTGTGCTACAATGCGGCCTAGCCGGCCGGGCCAACCACCGTCTGCCATATCTTGTGCATCCGCGGCCTCTTCATCCTCTGTGACTGGGGGGACAGCAGTCACACCTGTTTTGGGGCGCAGACCTGCCACCTCTTTACCCGCAACATCCAGCGTGATTGGCAGGTCATCATTTTCTTTGGAGGTGGTAACACCAGCTGGTGTTGAGCGCTGTCCGACATCGATAGCACCACCTTTGGATCAAGGCAACCTAACATGTCCGCCTGCATCTTCCTCACAGACCGGCAGTTTGCCGGGGACACCCTTATCAACCCCGTCTAAGCACAATAGCCAGCCCTCGGTCCCTCAGATGTGGACAAGTAAAAGACCATTTCCTCCTAGCAATGAGAAAGCTAAGAGGTTGAATTTCACCATCTGCAAGCTCTTGGCTACAGAAATGCTGCCTTTCCGCCTGGTGGACACAGAGGATTTTCGAGACCTTATGTCCGTCTCAGTGCCCCAGTACCAGATGCCCAGTCGGCACTACTTCTCAAAGAAAGGTGTGCCTGCGCTCCACCAGCATGTCGCACACAACATCACCGCTTCTTTGAGAAACTCTGTGTGTGACAGGGTGCATTTCACCACAGACACTTGGACGAGTAGGCATGGACAGGGGCGTTACATGTCGCTGACTGGGCACTGGGTAACTATGGTGACAGCAGGACAAGGGGCTGCTGTCCAAGTCTTGCCGTCCCCACGAGTTGTGCGTCATTCCTCTTTATGTCAAAGTTCCTCCACTGCTTCTGCCTCCTCAACCTCCTCTCGGTCTTCCACCTGCACCCAAAGCCTGTCTGGTCATGCCACAAGCTTTCTAACTGCACAGAAGGGATCCTGCACACCTCCTTACTATGCTAGCAGTAGGGCTCATCGTCATCAGGCGGTTTTTACTTTGAAATGTCTGGGAAATGTGAGTCACACAGCTGAGGAGTTGTGGTCAGCTCTGGAGAACCAATTTCATGAATGGTTGTCTCCACTGGACCTGAAACCAGGGAAGGCCGTGTGCGACAATGCTGCAAACCTGGGTGCGGCCCTTCGCCGGGGCAATGTCACACACGTGCCTTGTATGGCTCACGTGTTGAACCTGGTTGTTCAGCAATTTTTAGCCCACTATCCCAGACTAGATGGCCTTCTGCAGAGGGCACGGTCGCTGTGTGCTCACTTCCGCCGTTCGCATCCCGCAGCTCAGCGACTTACATCTCTACAGAAGTCGTTGGGCCTGCCACTTCACCGGCTAAAATGCGATGTGCCTACCCAGTGGAATTCAACTCTGCACATGTTGCAGCGACTGTGGCAGCACCGACAAGCCCTGGTGCAATACGTTCTGACGTATAGCCTGGGCCAACGAGATCCAGAGGTGGGGCAAATCACGCTGGAGGAGTGGTCTCAGATCAGAGACCTATGCACCCTTCTGCACAGTTTTGAAATGGCGACGAAGATGTTTAGTGCTAACGATGTCATTATCAGCATGACTATTCCGGTGATTTACATGCTGGAGCACATGTTAAACAGAATTCGGAGTCAGGTGGTGGCACAAGAGGAGGTGGAGGAAGTAGAGGAGGAGGAGTTGTATGCGGAAGGGCTAACATCTGCAAGGTCTAGACGGTCGGCAGCACCAAGGCGGCAGGCATTTGAGGGTGAGGGAGATGGTTTTACCAGGGCGCATGGTAGCAGCCAAACTAGTGAGGAAGGTGCAGGAGCCCAGGAAGAAGTGGAGGACGAACTGATGGAAGACTCATCAGATGAGGGAGACCTTGATCACATTTCTGTTGTGCGAGGTTGGGGGGAGAGGACAGAGGAAGGAAGCATGATTGTTACCTCGCCACCAACACAACAGGGACTTGGTGCTCCTGGATGCGCAACACACATGAGTGCCTTCTTGCTGCACTACCTGCAACATGACCCTCGAATTGTGAGAATTAGAAATAATCCTGACTACTGGGTTGCCACACTGTTAGATCCCCGGTGCAAAAGAAATTATTCCTGCCATAGAAAGGGATGCACGCATGCAGGAGTATCAGCAGAGACTGTTGCAGAATCTTACATGTGCTTTTCCACAAAACACCAGTGGTGCACGTAGTGAATCTCACAGTTCCAACTTGCCAACCGTGGGACCGTCAAGTGTTCAGCACTCAAACCGTAACAGAACCACAGTATCTGCTGGTAACATCAATTTTGCGGAATCATTTCACCACTTTTTTAGCCCATCCTTTGCAAGGCCACAGGAGACAAGAAGTCTGACACATAGTCAACGCCTAGAGACGATGGTACAGGAGTATCTCCAAGTAAACATTGAAGCCATGACTGTGTCACTGGACCCTTGCTCTTTTTGGGCTTCCAATCTGGATAAATGGCCGGAGCTAGCCACTTACGCCTTGGAGATCTTGTCATGCCCCGCAGCCAGCGTTCTGTCTGAACGTGTGTTCAGCGCTGCTGGTGGTGTGCTGACAGATAAGCGCACGCGGCTCTCCACTGATAATGTAGACAGACTCACGTTCATAAAGATGAACAAATCATGGATCCGAAATGACTTTTCTACCCCTGTGTCATCCTGGGGAGAGTAAAAGCTTGATGATTGGTTAAAATCACCCTACCAACCGTTTTAAGCTTTCAAATTACTAATCATGTTTATCTGTATCTTGGCTGGAAAATAATTTGGGCTTTGTAGCAGTGTGCAGCACTGATTCTATTAGGCCATCTATAATAAGCTCCACCAGATTTAAAATTACTAATCATGTTTATCTGTATCTTGACTGGAAAATAATTTGGGCTTTGTAGCAGTGTGCAGCAGTGATCCTATTAGGCCATCTATACTAAGCTCCACCAGATTTAAAATTAATAATAATTTTTAGCTGCATCTAGCCCGGAAAATAATTTTGGGGCTCCGAGATGCGCAAGACACATAAGTGCCTTCTTGCTGCACTACCTGCAACATGACCCTCATATTGTCAGAATTCGAAGTAATCATGACTACTGGGTTGCCACACTCTTAGATCCCCCAAACTTTTCGATCAACCTTTTCATTTTAATAAAGACCAAAAAAATGGTCATTTTTGAAATTATAAGCATTAGCATGTTATTGGAAACTGAAATCAAACAGTTTTCAACTCAAAACTTTATTCTAGGTGATGTTACATTTTCACATAGGACCCCTTGTTCGAAAGGAGCTTCTGAACTCTCTCGTCCATTGAATTTGTCAGGTTTTGGATGGTTTCTGCTTCAATTGTTTTGCATGAGGACAGAATACCCTCCCAGAGCTGTTGCTTAGATGTGAACTGCCTCCCGCCATCATAGACACTCCTTTTGATGATGCTCCAGAGGTTCTGAATGGGGTAGAGGTCAGGGGAGCATGGGGGTCACACCATAAGTTTGTCCCGTTTTATGCCCATATCAGCCAGAGATGCAGATGTTTTATGTGCAGCATGAGATGATGCATTATCATGCAAAAAAATGATCTTGATGTGAAATACACGGTTCTTCTTCTTGAACCATGGCAGGAAGTGCTGTTTGAGAAAATCCACATACATTATGGAGTTCATCTTTAGCGCCTTCAGGGATCCTAAAGGGGCCGACAATATCTCTCCCCATGATTCCAGCCCAAAACATTACTCCACCTCCTCCTTGTTGACGCTGTAGCCGTGTTTGCGTGGGGTGTCCATCAACCAGCCATCCTCCACTCCATCCATCTGGACCATCGAGCGCTGCACGGCACTCATCCGTGAACAAAACAGTTTTGAAATCAGTCTTCATGTAATGTTTGGCCCACTGGAGCCGTTTCTGCTTGTGTGAAGTGGATAGAGGAGGTCGACAGGATGGCGTATGCACAGCTGCAAACCTCTGAAGGACCCTGCATCTTGTTGTTCGGGGGACGTTGGAGGCACGAGCAGCTTCAAAAACTTGTCTGCTGCTATGACAAGGCTTTTTTGCCGCTGCTCTTTTAACCTGACGTAATTGCCTGTAGGAAAGAGTCCTCAATTTGCCCTTATCAGCACGCACACGTGTGTACTGTGAATCAGCTACATACTTCTTGATTGCCAAGACACTTCATCCTGATCATCGCACAATGTTGATTGTAGTCATGCCTTGACCTAAACACTCCACAATTTGTTGCTTCTCAGCAGCCGACACATCCTTTTTCTTTCCCATTTTGGCAGAAAATGTAGGCTGCTTAATAATGTGAGACAGCCTTCTTAAGTAGTCTTGCCTTTCATTGGACACACCTGCCAAACTAATTAGCACAGGTGTCTGCAATTGCTTACAGTGATATAAAGAGCCCTGACACACATCACCATCAATGAGTTTAACTGACAAACAAACAAATTCTTCCCTTATCACTCCTAAACACTTTTTGCATAATAATTTGGAACACAGTGTACATGTGCTTTTCCACAAAACACCAGTGGTTCACGTAGTGAATCTTACAGTTCTAACTTGCCAACCGTGGTCTGTATGGAGTTGTTCAATAAAGGGCCCAAAATTAAGATAACATAGATGGGAGAGGTCTCTATGAATAGGAATTCCTAAGTATTTGATACCCTGTGAGGGCCAGGCAAAGGGAAAGTTGGACTGGATGGAATCCTATATGGATTTGGGGAGGGAGACATCGAGGGCCTCAGACTTCGCTGCATTGATTTTAAAATTTGACCATGTAACAAAGTGATCTATTTCAGCCATAACAGCATGGATGGATATATGTGATTGAGTGATATATACTAGGACATCATTAGCAAATAGAGAGCACTTTTACTCGGTGCCTCCCACCTCAATCCACCTAATATTGGGGTCATGGCGAATTGATGAGAGCAGGTGCTCCGTCACTAGGATGTATAAGAGAGGGGACAGAGGACATCCCTGCCTTGTCCCATTGGTGATTGTGAAAGGTGATGAAAATGTTCTGATGCACCCCCTGGGCCTTGGGACACCCGGAGCCGGACCCTTTTTGGTGGATGCTGGTGGTTGTAGTCTTCGTGGCGGCGACCCGGTTCCGTGGCTCAGGGTGGTCAAACCAGTGGCGGAACTATTTATGTGGTTTTGATGTTTAAATGTCCGACTACGCCACCCGTGGATTGCGGTCAGAGTGAACCGCCGCTGCAGGGCAGACCGCTGAGGCTGGTGTTGTGGGTGCAGCAGAGCGTAGCATAACTCCCCACGGGAGGAGTATAGCCTCTGGGCAGTGTATGCGGAGGATGGGGGTGATGGTGCAGGGCAGCAGCAGTAACGACACGGAGTCAGTGATGCAGTCCATGGCCTTTACTCACAGTTCTTATTATCCAGACCACGTCTGCAGGTAACGGCTGCCCACATCGTACTGTGCTCACCAGGTGAGGGGCTCAGACAACTCCCAGATAACTTTGGAGCGCTTCACAGGACCCCCTTTGTGTGTCCTTTGTCTGGCCTTTCTTACCAACCCTTCTGTCCGGCTGCCTCGGGCCTCCTCTTGGTAAACTTGGCGCCAGTTTCCCTGACCCTATGTGGTGCCTTCCTAGCGGGTGTAGCGAGGGGCTGCGCCACATAAAATGTCACAGCCTCCGGTTTCTAGCTGAGGGTCGTTTCCTGCCTCCACTAGTTTCGGTGACCGGTCTCCCCCTTTGGCCTGACCCCTCCACGCAGGTGGATTCGGGCGTGCGGTGGCGACTCGCCCGTCCGCACCCCTGGGATCCCTTCATTCCTCGTTCCTGGAGCCTTCTCCGCTCCTCTTCCTTCCTTCTCCCTCTTCTAGGCCTGGGCCTCTGTTACTAGGCCCGCCTCCGGAGCAGAGCTCATGCAGAGCCCCTGCTCGCTGCCACTTCTGCTCAGACTTCTCTGCACTGAACTAAGATGGTGCCCACCTTTTATACTCCCTTCTCAATGCACCCAGGAACTGCTTCCTCCCTGCTCCTGCACTACAGGGTTCCCCTTCCTCAGTGTTCCCTCCCCCCACTCCAGCCAGGGACAGGGACTGTCGTGCCCATCTCAGAGGCATATTGGTCGCCCTGCCCCACGGCAATGTGGTGTAATGCATGCAGGTGTCGGGTCCTGATCCACACTCCATCCTTACCTGAGAGTGAGATATCACACCTCTGGGTGAGGTGCAATACCTCTGTAGCAACCGAGCCCTCAGGGTGCTACAGTTCCATTTATCTTCAGCCTAGGTGACGTATTGTGATACAGGGCCGTGATTTTGGCTATAAAAGGGTCCCCTAGACCCCTACCCCAAGCTTTTTAAGAGAATCATATATGGCGTGCCAGGAGACTCTATGGAATGGTTTCTCAGCATCCAACGAGAGTATCTAATTACAAATTTTTAACTGCATCTAGCCCAGGAAATACTTTGTGCCTAGTAGCAGTGTCTGCTAGTCAGCGGATTATCCCGGCTGTTAAGCAAGCTACACCACCTGTAGTTTGGACACTTAATTTTTTCAAAGGAAATGCTTCGGGACCACGGGATACTCAGTGAAGAGCATCAGGAGGCACCCCAAGGCATAGGGGATGGGATTGGCAGTAGGATGCCTTGCGGTGGACAGCCGAGCTCGATCCTTATAAAAGCTTTTTAACTGCAGCAGCTTTAGTGGACGCTACTGGAGCTGGAATTACGCGGCTGCTGGCATGAGACTTGCCCTCCAATAGATCCTTGTAAATGGATTTAAAGTGTATTCATTCAAATTAGAGAGACAATTTAAATTAAAAAGCTTAGAGCTGCCTCCACCACAGGGGGGCTCGCTCGACCCACCAGCGGACAGGCACCAGTATTCGGAGAGGGGGCTGGCCGTCAGGGTTCACCGCGGCTCTGGCACAAACCCGGCGACACGGAGGTGGCACGGGCAGGAGCGGACTGAACGTGTCGGCTTCTCACTTTTTGGATTTTAGAAGGGCATGACACGCCTATATCTGTGTCTCCCCCTCCTTTTACTCCTCCACCTCTTTTATTTTCTCATGACTATATGTACTTGTCACTTTTCCAAGTGTTAGTTGTGTCTTCTGAGCAGTTTGTCAGCTTTTGGACACCTTTGAAGGTGTTTTCTATGTGTTTCTATGTGTTTTTGTTTGCCTGCCATTGGTTTTAACGGTGTTCGAAGGTGTTCGACGAACAGTTCGACGAACAGTTCGGCGAACACACGTGTGTTCGACGAACCGAACCAAACTCGAACACTACGGGGGTGGCTCAACACTAACTGCGACTTGCACGTCTCTTCCAAGGGGCATTTAAACCGTCTTGTTAAGCTACTGCTACCGCCACCGCTCATCCAAGGGGCATTTTAACCGTCTTTATCAGCTACTGCGACCTGCACGTCTCTTTCAACGGGCATTTAAACCGTCTTGTTAAGCTACTGCGCCTTGCACGTCTTTTCCAAGGGGCATTTAAACCGTCTTGTTAAGCTACTGCGACCTTTACCGCTCTTTCAAGGGGCATTTAAACCGTCTTGTTAAGCTACTGCGACCTTTAACGCTCTTCCAAGGGGCATTTAAACCGTCTTGTTAAGCTACTGCGAACTGCATGTCTCTTCCAAGAGGCATTTAAACCATCTTGTTAAGCTACTGCGACTTGCACGTCTCTTCCAAGGGGCACTTAAACCATCTTGTTAAGCTACTGCTACCACCACGGCTCTTCCAAGGGGCATTTTAACCTTCTTGTTAAGCTACTGCGACCTGCACGTCTCTTTCAACGGGCATGTAAACCATCTTGTTAAGCTACTGTAACGTCCACCTCTTTTCCAAGGGGTATTTAAACCATCCTGTTAAGCTGCAGCAACCTGCACGTCTCTTCCAAGGGGCATTTAAACCGTCTGATTAAGCTACTGCGACCTGCATGTCTCTTCCAAGGGGCATTTAAACCGTCTTGTTAAGCTACTGCGACCTGCACGTCTCTTCCAAGGGGCATTTAAACCGTCTTGTTAAGCTACTGCGACCTGCACGTCTCTTCCAAGGGGCATTTAAACCGTCTTGTTAAGCTACTGCGACCTGCATGTCTCTTGCAATGGTCATTTAAACCATCTTGTTAAGCTATTGCAACCTCCACGTCTCTTCCAAGGGGCATTTAAACCATCTTGTTAAGCTTCTGCGACCTGCACGTCACTTCCAAGGGGCATTTAAACCATCTTGTTAAGCTAATGCGACCTGCACGTCTCTTCCAAGGGGCATTTAAACCGTCTTGTTAAGCTACTGCTACCGCCACCGCTCTTCCAAGGGGCATTTAAACAGTCTTGTTAAGCTACTGCAACCTGCACGTCTCTTCCAAGGGGCATTTAAACCGTCTTGTTAAGCTAATGCGACCTGCACGTCTCTTTCAAGGGGCATTTAAACCGTCTTGTTAAGCTACTGCGACCTGCACGTCTCTTCCAAGGGGCATTTAAACCGTCTTGTTAAGCTACTGCGACCTGCATGTCTCTTCCAAGGGGAATTTAAACCGTCCTGTTAAGCTACTGCGACCTGCAAGTCTCTTTCAAGGGGCATTTAAACCGTCTTGTTAAGCTACTGCTACCGCCACCGCTCTTCCAAGGGGCATTTTAACCGTCTTGTTAAGCTACTGCGACCTGCAAGTCTCTTTCAACGGGCATTTAAACCGTCTTGTTAAGCTATTGTAACCTCCACCACTTTTCCAAGGGAAATTTAAACTGTCTTGTTAAGCTACTGCTACCTGCACATCTCTTCCAAGGGGCATTTAAACCTTCTTATTAAGCTACTGCGACCTGCTCGTCTCTTCCAAGGGGCCTTTAAACCGTCTTGTTAAGCTACTGCGACCTGCATGTCTCTTCCAAGGGGCATTTAAACCATCTTGTTAAGCTACTGCAACCTGCAAGTCTCTTCCAAGGGGCATTTAAACCGTCTTGATAAGCTGCTGCGACCTGCATGTCTCTTCCAAGGGGCCTTTAAACCGTCTTGTTAAGCTACTGCGACCTGCATGTCTCTTGCAACGGGCATTTAAACCATCTTGTTAAGCTACTGCGACCTGCATGTCTCTTCCAAGGGGCATTTAAACCGTATTGATAAGCTGCTGCGACCTGCATTTCTCTTCCAAGGGGCTTTTAAACCATCTTGTTAAGCTGCTGCGACCTCCACCGCTCTTCCAAGAGGCATTTAAACCATCTTGTTAAGCTGCTGCGACCTGCATGTCTCAGCCAAGGGGCATTTAAACCGTCTTGTTAACCTACTGCGACCTCCACCGCTCTTCCAAGGGGCATTTAAACCGTCTTGTTAAGCTACTGCGACCTGCACGTCTCTTCCAAGGGGCATTTAAACCGTCTTGTTAAGCTACTGCTACTGCCACCGCTCTTCCAAGGGTCATTTTAACCGTCTTGTTAATCTACTGCGACCTGCACGTCTCTTTCAACGGGCATTTAAACAGTCTTGTTAAGCTACTGCAACCTGCATGTCTCTTCCAAGGGGCATACAAACGGACTTGTTATGCTACTGCGACTTGCACGTCTCTTCCAAGGGGCATTTAAACCATCTTGTTAAGCTGCTGCGACCTGCATGTCTCTTCCAAGGGGCATTTAAACCCTCTTGTTAAGCTACTGCGACCTGCACTTCTCTTCCAAGGGGCATTTAAACCGTCTTGTTAAGCTTCTGCGACCTGCACGTCTCTTCCAAGGGGCATTGAAATCGCCTTGTTAAGCTAATGCGACCTGCATGTCTCTTCCAAGGGGTCATTTAATCAGTCTTGCTAAGCTACTGCGACCTGCACGTCTCTTCCAAGGAGCATTTAAACCGTCTTGTTATGCTACTGCGACCTGCACGTCTCTTCCAAGGGGCATTTAAACCGCCTTGTTAAGCTACTGTAACCTCCACCGCTCTTCCAAGGGGCATTTAAACCGTCTTGTTAAGCTACTGCGACTTGCACGTCTTTTCCAAGGGGCATTTAAACCGTCTTGTTAAGCTACTGCGACCTCCACCGCTCTTCCAAGGGGCATTTAATCCGTCTTTTTAAGCTATTGCGACCTGCACGTCTCTTTCACGGGGCATTTAAACTGACTTGTTAAGCTACTGCGACCTCCAACGCTCTTCCAAGGGGCATTTAAACCATCTTGTTAAGCTACTGCGACCTGCACGTCTCTTCCAAGGGGCATTTAAACCGTCTTGTTAAGCTACTGCGACTTGCACGTGTTTCCCAAGGGGCATTTAAACAGTTTTGTTAAGCTACTGTAACCTCCACCACTTTTCCAAGGGACATTTAAACCATCTTGTTACGCTACTGTGATCTGCACGTCTCTTTCAAGGAGCATTTAAACCATCTTGTCAAGCTACTGCGACCTGCATGTTTCTTCCAAGGGGCATTTAAACTGTCTTGTTAAGCTACTGCGACCTGCACATCTCTTCGAAGGGGCATTTAAACCGTCTTGTTAAGCTGCTGCGACCTGCATGTCTCTTCCAAGGGGCATTTAAACAGTCTTGTTGAGCTTCTGCGACCTCCACCGCTCTTCCAAGGGGCATTTAAACCATCTTGTTAAGCTACTGCGACCTGCAAGTCTCTTCCAAGGGGCATTTAAACCATCTTGTTAAGCTGCTGCGACCTGCATATCTCTTCCAAGGGGCATTTAAACCGTCTTGTTAAGCTACTGCGAACTCCACGTCTCTTCCAAGGGGCATTTAAACCATCTTGTTAAGCTACTGCGACCTGCACATCTCTTCCAAGGGGCATTTAAATCGTCTTGCTAAGCTAATGCGACCTGCACGTCTCTTCCAAGGGGCATTTAATCCGTCTTGTTAAGCTACTGCGACCTGCACTTCTCTTCCAAGGGGCATTTAAACCGTCTTGTTAAGCTACTGCGACCTGCATGTCTCTTCCAAGGGGCATTTAAACCGTCTTGTTAAGCTACTGCGACCTCCACCGCTCTTCCAAGGGGCATTTAAACCGTCTTGTTAAGCTACTGCGACTTGCACGTCTTTTCCAAGGGGCATTTAAACCGTCTTGTTAAGCTACTGTAAGCTCCACCACTTTTCCAAGGGGCATTTAAACCGTCTTGTTAAGCTACTGTGACCTGCATGTCTCTTCCAAGGGGCATTTAAACGGTCTTGTTAAGCTACTGCGACCTTCAAGTCTCTTCCAAGGGGCATTTAAACCGTCTTGATAAGCTGCTGCGACCTGCATGTCTCTTCCAAGGGGCATTTAAACCATCTTTTTAAGCTACTGCGACCTGCAAGTCTCTTCCAAGGGGCATTTAAACCATCTTGTTAAGCTACTGCGACCTGGCTGTCTCTTCCAAGGGGCATTTAAACCGTCTTGTTAAGCTACTTCGACCTGCACGTCTCTTCCAAGGGGCATTTAAACCTTCTTGTTAAGCTACTGCGACCTGCACGTCTCTTCCAAGGGGCATTTAAACCATCTTGTTAAGCTATTGTAACCTCCACCACTTTTCCAAGGGACATTTAAACCGTCTTGTTAAGCTACTGCGACCTGCTCGTCTCTTCCAAGGGGCCTTTAAACCGTCTTGTTAAGCTACTGTGACCTGCATGTCTCTTCCAAGGGGCATTTAAACCATCTTGTTAAGCTACTGCAACCTGCAAGTCTCTTCCAAGGGGCATTTAAACCGTCTTGATAAGCTGCTGCGACCTGCATGACTCTTCCAAGGGGCCTTTAAACCGTCTTGTTAAGCTACTGCGACCTGCATGTCTCTTCTAAGGGGCATTTAAACCATCTTGTTAAGCTACTGCGACCTGCATGTCTCTTCCAAGGGGCATTTAAACCGTCTTGTTAAGCTGCTGCGACCTGCATTTCTCTTCCAAGGGGCATTTAAACCATCGTGTAAGCTGCTGCGACCTCCAGCGCTCTTCCAAGAAGCATTTAAACCGTCTTGTTAAGCTGCTGCGACCTGCATGTCTCAGCCAAGGGGCATTTAAACCGTCTTGTTAAGCTACTGCGACCTCCACCGCTCTTCCAAGGGGCATTTAAACCGTCTTGTTAAGCTACTGCGACCTGCACGTCTCTTCCAAGGGGCATTTAAACCGTCTTGTTAACCTACTTCTACTGCCACAGCACTTCCATGGGTCATTTTAACCATCTTGTTAAGCTACTGCGACCTGGCCGTCTCTTTCATCGGGCTTTTAAACAGTCTTGTTAAGCTACTGCAACCTGCATGTCTCTTCCAAGGGGCATATAAACGGACTTGTTAAGCTACTGCGACTTGCACGTCTCTGCCAAGGGGCATTTAAAACCATCTTGTTAAGCTGCTGCGACCTGCATGTCTCTTCCAAGGGGAAATTAAACCTTCTTGTTAAGCTACTGCTACCTCCACATCTCTTCCAAGGGGGCATTTAAACCGTCTTGTTAAGCTAATGCGACCTGCATGTCTCTTCCAAGGGGCATTTAATCCGTCTTGCTAAGCTACTGCGACCTGCACGTCTCTTCCAAAGGGCATTTAAACCATCTTGTTAAGCTACTGCGACCTGCACGTCTCTTCCTAGGGGCATTTAAACCGCCTTGTTAAGCTACTGTAACCTCCACCGCTCTTCCAAGGGGCATTTAAACCGTCTTGTTAAGCTACTGCGACTTGCAAGTCTTTTCCAAGGGGCATTTAAACCGTCTTGTTAAGCTACTGCGACCTCCACCGCTCTTCCAAGGGGCATTTAATCCGTCTTTTTAAGCTACTGCGACCTGAACGTCTCTTTCAAGGGGCATTTAAACTGACTTGTTAAGCTACTGCGACCTCCAACGCTCTTCCAAGGGGCATTTAAACCATCTTGTTAAGCTACTGCGACCTGCACATCTCTTCCAAGGGGCATTTAAACCGTCTTGTTAAGCTACTGCGACTTGCACGTGTTTCCCAAGGGGCATTTAAACAGTTTTGTTAAGCTACTGTAACCTCCACCACTTTTCCAAGGGACATTTAAACCATCTTGTTACGCTACTGTGATCTGCACGTCTCTTTCAAGGAGCATTTAAACCATCTTGTCAAGCTACTACGACCTGCATGTTTCTTCCAAGGGGCATTTAAACTGTCCTGTTAAGCTACTGAGGCCTGCACATCTCTTCGAAGGGGCATTTAAACCGTCTTGTTAAGCTGCTGCGACCTGCATTTCTCTTCGAAGGGGCATTTAAACAGTCTTGTTAAGCTACTGCGACCTCCACGTCTCTTCCAAGGGGCATTTTAACCATCTTGTTAAGCTTCTGCGACCTGCACGTCTCTTCCAAGGGGCATTTAAATCGTCTTGTTAAGCTAATGGGACCTGCACGTCTCTTCCAATGGGCATTTAATCCGTCTTGTTAAGCTACTGCGACCTGCACTTCTCTTCCAAGGGGCATTTAAACCGTCTTGCTAAGCTACTGCGACCTGCACGTCTCTTCCAAGGGGCATTTTAACCGTCTTGTAAAGCTACTGTAAGCTCCACCACTTTTCCAAGGGGCATTTAAAACATCTTGATAAGCTACTGCGACCTGCACGTCTCTTCCAAGGGGCATTTAAACCGTCTTGTTAAGCTACTGCGACCTGCATGTCTCTTCCAAGGGGCATTTAAACTGCCTTGTTAAGCTACTGTGACCTGCATGTCTCTTCCAAGGGGCATTTAAACGGTCTTGTTAAGCTACTGCGACCAGCACGTCTCTTCCAAGGGGCATTTAAACTGTCTTGTTAAGCTACTGCGACCTTCAAGTCTCTTCCAAGGGGCATTTAAACCGTCTTGATAAGCTGCTGCGACCTGCATGTCTCTTCCAAGGGGCCTTTAAACCGTCTTGTTAAGCTACTGCGACCTGCATGTCTCTTCCAAGGGGCATTTAAACCGTCTTGTTAAGCTACTGCGACCTCCACCGCTCTTCCAAGGGGCATTTAAACCGTCTTGTTAAGCTACTGCGACTTGCACGTCTTTTCCAAGGGGCATTTAAACCGTCTTGTTAAGCTACTGTAAGCTCCACCACTTTTCCAAGGGGCATTTAAACCGTCTTGTTAAGCTACTGTGACCTGCATGTCTCTTCCAAGGGGCATTTAAACGGTCTTGTTAAGCTACTGCGACCTTCAAGTCTCTTCCAAGGGGCATTTAAACCGTCTTGATAAGCTGCTGCGACCTGCATGTCTCTTCCAAGGGGCATTTAAACCATCTTTTTAAGCTACTGCGACCTGCAAGTCTCTTCCAAGGGGCATTTAAACCATCTTGTTAAGCTACTGCGACCTGGCTGTCTCTTCCAAGGGGCATTTAAACCGTCTTGTTAAGCTACTTCGACCTGCACGTCTCTTCCAAGGGGCATTTAAACCTTCTTGTTAAGCTACTGCGACCTGCACGTCTCTTCCAAGGGGCATTTAAACCATCTTGTTAAGCTATTGTAACCTCCACCACTTTTCCAAGGGGCATTTAAACCGTCTTGTTAAGCTACTGCGACCTCCACCGCTCTTCCAAGGGGCATTTAAACCGTCTTGTTAAGCTACTGCGACTTGCACGTCTTTTCCAAGGGGCATTTAAACCGTCTTGTTAAGCTACTGTAAGCTCCACCACTTTTCCAAGGGGCATTTAAACCGTCTTGTTAAGCTACTGTGACCTGCATGTCTCTTCCAAGGGGCATTTAAACGGTCTTGTTAAGCTACTGCGACCTTCAAGTCTCTTCCAAGGGGCATTTAAACCGTCTTGATAAGCTGCTGCGACCTGCATGTCTCTTCCAAGGGGCATTTAAACCATCTTTTTAAGCTACTGCGACCTGCAAGTCTCTTCCAAGGGGCATTTAAACCATCTTGTTAAGCTACTGCGACCTGGCTGTCTCTTCCAAGGGGCATTTAAACCGTCTTGTTAAGCTACTTCGACCTGCACGTCTCTTCCAAGGGGCATTTAAACCTTCTTGTTAAGCTACTGCGACCTGCACGTCTCTTCCAAGGGGCATTTAAACCATCTTGTTAAGCTATTGTAACCTCCACCACTTTTCCAAGGGACATTTAAACCGTCTTGTTAAGCTACTGCGACCTGCTCGTCTCTTCCAAGGGGCCTTTAAACCGTCTTGTTAAGCTACTGTGACCTGCATGTCTCTTCCAAGGGGCATTTAAACCATCTTGTTAAGCTACTGCAACCTGCAAGTCTCTTCCAAGGGGCATTTAAACCGTCTTGATAAGCTGCTGCGACCTGCATGACTCTTCCAAGGGGCCTTTAAACCGTCTTGTTAAGCTACTGCGACCTGCATGTCTCTTCTAAGGGGCATTTAAACCATCTTGTTAAGCTACTGCGACCTGCATGTCTCTTCCAAGGGGCATTTAAACCGTCTTGTTAAGCTGCTGCGACCTGCATTTCTCTTCCAAGGGGCATTTAAACCATCGTGTAAGCTGCTGCGACCTCCAGCGCTCTTCCAAGAAGCATTTAAACCGTCTTGTTAAGCTGCTGCGACCTGCATGTCTCAGCCAAGGGGCATTTAAACCGTCTTGTTAAGCTACTGCGACCTCCACCGCTCTTCCAAGGGGCATTTAAACCGTCTTGTTAAGCTACTGCGACCTGCACGTCTCTTCCAAGGGGCATTTAAACCGTCTTGTTAACCTACTTCTACTGCCACAGCACTTCCATGGGTCATTTTAACCATCTTGTTAAGCTACTGCGACCTGCACGTCTCTTTCATCGGGCTTTTAAACAGTCTTGTTAAGCTACTGCAACCTGCATGTCTCTTCCAAGGGGCATATAAACGGACTTGTTAAGCTACTGCGACTTGCACGTCTCTGCCAAGGGGCATTTAAAACCATCTTGTTAAGCTGCTGCGACCTGCATGTCTCTTCCAAGGGGAAATTAAACCTTCTTGTTAAGCTACTGCTACCTCCACATCTCTTCCAAGGGGGCATTTAAACCGTCTTGTTAAGCTAATGCGACCTGCATGTCTCTTCCAAGGGGCATTTAATCCGTCTTGCTAAGCTACTGCGACCTGCACGTCTCTTCCAAAGGGCATTTAAACCATCTTGTTAAGCTACTGCGACCTGCACGTCTCTTCCTAGGGGCATTTAAACCGCCTTGTTAAGCTACTGTAACCTCCACCGCTCTTCCAAGGGGCATTTAAACCGTCTTGTTAAGCTACTGCGACTTGCAAGTCTTTTCCAAGGGGCATTTAAACCGTCTTGTTAAGCTACTGCGACCTCCACCGCTCTTCCAAGGGGCATTTAATCCGTCTTTTTAAGCTACTGCGACCTGAACGTCTCTTTCAAGGGGCATTTAAACTGACTTGTTAAGCTACTGCGACCTCCAACGCTCTTCCAAGGGGCATTTAAACCATCTTGTTAAGCTACTGCGACCTGCACATCTCTTCCAAGGGGCATTTAAACCGTCTTGTTAAGCTACTGCGACTTGCACGTGTTTCCCAAGGGGCATTTAAACAGTTTTGTTAAGCTACTGTAACCTCCACCACTTTTCCAAGGGACATTTAAACCATCTTGTTACGCTACTGTGATCTGCACGTCTCTTTCAAGGAGCATTTAAACCATCTTGTCAAGCTACTACGACCTGCATGTTTCTTCCAAGGGGCATTTAAACTGTCCTGTTAAGCTACTGAGGCCTGCACATCTCTTCGAAGGGGCATTTAAACCGTCTTGTTAAGCTGCTGCGACCTGCATTTCTCTTCGAAGGGGCATTTAAACAGTCTTGTTAAGCTACTTCGACCTCCACGTCTCTTCCAAGGGGCATTTTAACCATCTTGTTAAGCTTCTGCGACCTGCACGTCTCTTCCAAGGGGCATTTAAATCGTCTTGTTAAGCTAATGGGACCTGCACGTCTCTTCCAATGGGCATTTAATCCGTCTTGTTAAGCTACTGCGACCTGCACTTCTCTTCCAAGGGGCATTTAAACCGTCTTGCTAAGCTACTGCGACCTGCACGTCTCTTCCAAGGGGCATTTTAACCGTCTTGTAAAGCTACTGTAAGCTCCACCACTTTTCCAAGGGGCATTTAAAACATCTTGATAAGCTACTGCGACCTGCACGTCTCTTCCAAGGGGCATTTAAACCGTCTTGTTAAGCTACTGCGACCTGCATGTCTCTTCCAAGGGGCATTTAAACTGCCTTGTTAAGCTACTGTGACCTGCATGTCTCTTCCAAGGGGCATTTAAACGGTCTTGTTAAGCTACTGCGACCAGCACGTCTCTTCCAAGGGGCATTTAAACTGTCTTGTTAAGCTACTGCGACCTTCAAGTCTCTTCCAAGGGGCATTTAAACCGTCTTGATAAGCTGCTGCGACCTGCATGTCTCTTCCAAGGGGCCTTTAAACCGTCTTGTTAAGCTACTGCGACCTGCATGTCTCTTCCAAGGGGCATTTAAACCATCTTTTTAAGCTACTGCGACCTGCAAGTCTCTTCCAAGGGGCATTTAAACCGTCTTGTTAAGCTACTGTGACCTGGATGTCTCTTCCAAGGGGCATTTAAACCGTCTTGTTAAGCTACTTCGACCTGCACGTCTCTTCCAAGGGGCACTTAAACCGTCATGTTAAGCTGCAGCGTTCTGCATGTGTCTTCCAAGGGGCATTTAAACCATCTTGTTAAGCTACTGTTACCTCCACCGCTATTCCAAGGGGCATTTAATCCGTCTTTTTAAGCTACTGCGACCTGCACGTCTCTTCCAAGTGGCATTTAAACCGTCTGGTTAAGCTACTGTGACCTGCACGTTTCTACCAAGGGGCATTTAAACAGTCTTATTAAGCTACTGCGACCTGCTCGTCTCTTGCAAGGGGCATTTAAACCGTCTTGTTAAGCTACTGTGACTTGCACGTCTTTTGCAAGGGGTCATTTAAACCGTCATGTTAAGCTACTGCGACCTCCAACGCTCTTCCAAGGGGCATTTTAACCGTCTTGTTAAGCTACTGTAACCGCCACCACTTTTCCAAGGGGCATTTAAACCATCTTGTTAAGCTACTGTGACCTTCACGTCTCTTTCAAGGAGCATTTAAACCATCTAGTCAAGCTACTGCGACCTGCATGTTTCTTCCAAGGGTCATTTAAACTGTCTTGTTAAGCTACTGCGACCTGCACATCTCTTCCAAGGGGCATTTAAACCGTCTTGTTAAGCTGCTGCGACCTGCATGTCTCTTTCAACGGGCATTTAAACAGTCTTGTTAAGCTACTGCGACCTCCACCGCTCTTCCAAGGGGCATTTAAACCATCTGGTTAAGCTATTGCAACCTGCACGTCTCTTCCAAGGGGCATTTAAAAAATCTTGTTAAGCTACTGCTACCGCCACTGCTCTTGCAAGGGGCATTTCAACCGTTTTGTTAAGCTACTGCAACCTGTATGTCTCTTGCAAGGGGCAATTAAACCGTTTTGTTAAGCTACTGCGACCTCCACGTCTCTTCCAAGGTGCATTTAAACCGTCTTGTTCAGCTACTGCGACCTGCACATCTCTTCCAAGGGGCATTTAAACCTTCTCGTTAAGCTACTGCGACCAGCACGTCTCTTCCAAGGGGCATTTAAACAGTCTTGTTAAGCTACTGCGACCTCCAACGCTCTTCCAAGGGGCATTTAAACCGTCTTGTTAAGCTACTGCGACCTGCACGTCTCTTCCAATGGGCATTTAAACCGTCTTGTTAAGCTACTGCGACTGCGTGTCTCTTCCAAGGGGCATTTAAACCGTCTTGTTAAGCTACTGTGACCTGCACGTCTGTTCCAAGGGGCATTTAAACCATCTTGTTAAGCTACTGCGACTTGCACGTCTTTTCCAAGGGGCATTTAATCCGTCTTGTTAAGATACTGTAACTTCCACCACTTTTCCAATGGGCATTTAAACCGTCTTGTTAAGCTACTGCGACCTGCACGTCTCTTCCAAGGGGCATTTAAACCGTCTTGTTAAGCTACTGCGACCTGGATGTCTCTTCCAAGGGGCATTTAAACCGTCTTGTTAAGCTACTTCGACCTGCACGTCTCTTCCAAGGGGCATTTAAACAGTCATGATAAGCTGCTGCGTTCTGCATGTCTCTTCCAAGGGGCATTTAAACCGTCTTGTTAAGCTACTGCGAACTCCACCGTTCTTCCAAGGGGCATTTAAACCGTCTTTTTAAGCTACTGCGACCTGCACGTCTCTTCCAAGTGGCATTTAAACTGTCTTGTTAAGCTACTGTGACCTGCACGTTTCTACCAAGGGGCATTTAAACAGTCTTATTAAGCTACTGCGACCTGCTCGTCTCTTGCAAGGAGCATTTAAACCGTCTTGTTAAGCTACTGCGACTTGCACGTCTTTTGCAAGGGGTCATTTAAACCGTCATGTTAAGCTACTGCGATCTCCACCGCTCTTCCAAGGGGCATTTTAACCTTCTTGTTTAGCTACTGCGACCTGCATTTCTCTTCCAAGGGGCAGTTAAACCATCTTGTTAAGCTACTGCGACTTGCACGTCTTTTCCAAGGGGCATTTAATCCGTCTTGTTAAGACACTGTAACTTCCACCACTTTTCCAAGGGGCATTTAAACAGTCTTGTTAAGCTACTGCGACCTGCACGTCTCTTCCAAGGGGCATTTAAACCGTCTTGTTAAGCTACTGCGACCTGGATGTCTCTTCCAAGGGGCTTTTAAACCATCTTGTTAAGCTACTTCGACCTGCACGTCTCTTCCAAGGGGCATTTAAGCAGTCATGTTAAGCTGCTGCGTTCTGCATGTCTCTTCCAAGGGGCATTTAAACCGTCTTGTTAAGCTACTGCGACCTCCACCGTTCTTCCAAGGGGCATTTAAGCCGTCTTTTTAAGCTACTGCGACCTGCACGTCTCTTGCAAGGGGCATTTAAACCGTCTTGTTAAGCTACTGCGACTTGCACGTCTTTTGCAAGGGGTCACTTAAACCGTCTTGTTAAGCTACTGCGCTCTCCACCGCTCTTCCAAGGGGCATTTTAACCGTCTTGTTTAGCTACTGCGACCTGCACGTCTCTTCCAAGGGGCATTTAAACCGTCTTGTTAAGCTACTGCGACTTGCACGTGTTTCCCAAGGGGCATATAAACAGTTTTGTTAAGCTACTGTAACCTCCACCACTTTTCCAAGGGGCATTTAAACCATCTTGTTAAGCTACTGTGACCTGCACGTCTCTTTCAAGGAGCATTTAAACCATCTTGTCAAGCTACTGCGACCTGCATGTTTCTTCCAAGGGGCATTTAAACTGTCTTGTTAAGCTACTGCGACCTGCACATCTCTTCCAAGGGGCATTTAAACCGTCTTGTTAAGCTGCTGCGACCTGCACGTCTCTTCCAAGGGGCATTTAAACAGTCTTGTTAAGCTACTGCGACCTCCACCGCTCTTCCAAGGGTCATTTAAACCATCTTGTTAAGCTACTGCGACCTTCACGTCTCTTCCAAGGGGCATTTAAACCGTCTTGTTAAGCTGCTGCGTTCTGCATGTCTCTTCCAAGGGGCATTTAAACCGTCTTGTTAAGCTACTGCGACCTCCACCGCTCTTCCAAGGGGCATTTAAACCGTCTTTTTAAGCTACTGCGACCTGCACGTCTCTTCCAAGTGGCACTTAAACCGTCTTGTTAAGCTACTGTGACCTGCACGTTTCTACCAAGGGGCATTTAAACAGTCTTATTAAGCTACTGCGACCTGCTCGTCTCTTGCAAGGGGCATTTAAACAGTCTTGTTAAGCTACTGCGACTTGCACGTCTTTTGCAAGGGATCATTTAAACCGTCTTGTTAAGCTACTGCGACCTCCACGGCTCTTCCAAGAGGCATTTTAACTGTCTTGTTTAGCTACTGCGATCTGCGCGTCTCTTTCAAGGGGCATTTAAACTGACTTGTTAAGCTACTGCGACCTCCAACGCTCTTCCAAGGGGCATTTAAACCATCTTGTTGAGCTACTGCGACCTGCACGTCTCTTCTAAGGGCATTTAAACCGTCTTGTTAAGCTACTGCGACTTGCACGTATTTCCCAAGGGGCATTTAAACAGTTTTATTAAGCTACTGTAACCTCCACCACTTTTCCAAGGGGCATTTAAACCATCTTGTTAAGCTACTGTGACCTGCGCGTCTCTTTCAAGAAGCATTTAAACCATCTTGTCAAGCAACTGCGACCTGCACATCTCTTCCAAGGGGCATTTAAACCGTCTTGTTAAGCTGCTGCGACCTGCATGTCTCTTCCAAGCGGCATTTAAACCATCTTGTTAAGCTACTGCGACCTGCACGTCTCTTCCAAGGGGCATTTAAACCCTCTTGTTAAGCTACTGCTACCGCCACTGCTCTTCCAAGGGGCATTTCAACCGTCTTGTTTAGCTACTGCAACCTTTATGTCTCTTGCAAGGGGCATTTAAACCATCTTGTTAAGCTACTGCGACCTCCACGTCTCTTCCAAGGTGCATTTAAATCGTCTTGTTAAGCTACTGCGACCTGCACATCTCTTCCAAGGGGCATTTAAACCTTCTCGTTAAGCTACTGCGACCTGCACGTCTCTTCCAAGGGGCATTTAGACAGTCTTGTTAAGCTACTTCGACCTCCAACGCTCTTCCAAGGGGCATTTAAACCGTCTTGTTAAGCTACTGCAACCTGCACGTCTCTTCCAATGGGCATTTAAACCGTCTTTTTAAGCTACTGCGACCTGCATGTCTCTTCCAAGGGGCATTTAAACCGTCTTGAAATGCTACTGCGACTTGCACGTCTTTACAAAGGGGCATTTAAACCGTCTTGTTAAGCTACTGCGACTTGCACGTCTTTTGCAAGGGGTCATTTAAACCGTTTTGTTAAGCTACTGCGACCTCCACCGCTCTTCCAAGGGGCATTTTAACCGTCTTGTTAAGCTACTGCGTCCTGCGCGTCTTTTTCAAGGGGCATTTAAATGACTTGTTAAGCTACTGCGACCTCCACTGCTCTTCCAAGGGGCATTTAATCCGTCTTGTTAAGCTACTGCGACCTGCACGTCTCTTCCAAGGGGCATTTTAACAGTCTTGTTAAGCTACTGCGACCTGCGCATCTCTTTCAAGGGGCATTTAAACTGACTTGTTAAGCTACTGCGACCTGCACGTCTCTTCCATTGTCATTTAAACCGTCTTTTAAAGCTACTGCGACCTCCACCGCTCTTCTAAGGGGCATTTAAAACATCTTGTTAAGCTATTGCGACCTGCACGTCTCTTTCAAGGGGCATTTAAAATGTCTTGTTAAGCTACTTTGACCTGCACGTCTATTCCAAGGGGCATTTAAACCGTCCTGTTAAGCTACTGCGACCTGCATGTCTCTTCCAAGGGGCATTTAAACCGTCTTGTTAAGCTACTGCGACCAGCAAGTCTTTTCCAAGGGGAATTTAAACCTTCTTGTTAAGCTACTGCTACCTCCACATCTCTTCCAAGGGAGCATTTTAACCGTCTTGTTAAGCTACTGCGACCTGCACGTCTCTTTCAACGGGCATTTAAACCGTCTTGTTAAGCTACTGTAAACTCCACCTCTTTTCCAAGGGGCATTTAAACCGTCTTTTTAAGTTACTGCAACCTGCACGTCTCTTCCAAGGGGCATTTAAACCGTCTTGTTAAGCTACTGCGACCTGCAAGTCTATTCCAAGGGGCATTTAAAACGTCTTGATAAGCTGCTACGACCTGCATGTCTCTTCCAAGGGGCATTTAAACTGTCTTGTTAAGGTACTGCGACCTCCACCGCTCTTACAAGCGGCATTTAAACCGTCTTGTTAAGCTACTACGACCTGCACATCTCTTCCAAGGGGCATTTAAACCATCTTGTTAAGCTACTGCTACCTCCTCCGCTCTTCCAAGGGTCATTTAAACCGTCTTAATAAGCTACTGCGACCTGCATGTCTCTTCCAAGCTGCATTTAAACCATCTTGTTAAGCTACTGCGAACTGCACGTCTCTTCCAAGGGGCATTTAAACCGTCTTGTTAAGCTGCTGCGACCTGCATGTCTCAACCAAGTGGCATTTAAACCGTCTTGGTAAGCTACTGCGACCTTCACCGCTCTTCCAAGGGGTATTTAAACAGTCTTGTTAAACTACTGCGACCTGCACGTCTCTTCCAAGGGGCATTTAAACCGTCTTGTTAAGCTACTGCTACCGCCACCGCTCTTCCAAGGGGCATTTTAACCGTCTTTTTCAGCTACTGCGACCTGCACGTCTCTTTCAACGGGCATTTAAACCGTCTTGTTAAGCTACTGCGCCTTGCACGTCTTTTCCAAGGGGCATTTAAACCATCTTGTTAAGCTCCTGAGACCTTTACCGCTCTTCTAAGGGGCATTTAAACCGTCTTGTTAAGCTACTACGACTTGCATCTCTCTTCCAAGAGGCATTTAAACCGTCTTGTTAAGCTACTGCGACCTGCACGTCTCTTCCAATGGGCATTTAAACCGTCTTGTTAAGCTACTGCTACAACCACCGCTCTTCCAAGGGGCATTTTAACCTTCTTCTTAAGCTACTGCGACCTGCACGTCTCTTTCAACGGGCATTTAAACCGTCTTGTTAAGCTACTGTAACGTCCACCTCTTTTCCAAGGGGCATTTAAACCATCTTGTTAAGCTACAGCAACCTGCACGTCTCTTTCAAGGGGCATTTAAACCGTCTTGTTAAGCTACTGCGACCTGCATGTCTCTTCCAAGGGGCATTTAAACGGTCTTGTTAAGCTACTGCGACGTGCACGTCTCTTCCAAGGGGCATTTAAACCGTCTTGTTAAGCTGCTGCGAACTGCATGTCTCTTCCAATGGGCATTTAAGCCATCTTGTTAAGCTACAGCTCACTCCACGTTTCTTCCAAGGTGCATTTAAACCGTCTTGTTAAGCTACTGCGACCTCCACCACTCTTCCAAGGGGCATTTTAACCGTCTCCTTTAGCTACTGCGAACTGCGCGTCTCTTTCAATGGGCATTTAAACTGACTTGTTAAGCTACTGCGACCTCCATCGCTCTTCCAAGCGGCATTTAAACCGTCTTGTTAAGCTACTGTGACCTCCACGTCTCTTTCAACGAGCATTTAAACCATCTTGTTAAGCTACTGCAACCTGTATGTTTCTTCCAAGGGGCATTTAAACTGTCTTGTTAAGCTACTGCGACCTGCACATCTTTTTCAAGGGGCATTTAAACCATCTTGTTAAGCTGCTGCGACCTGCATGTCTCTTCCAAGGGGCATTTAAACAGTATTTTTAAGCTACTGCGACCTTTACCGCTCTTCCAATGGGCATTTAAACCATCTTGTTAAGCTACTGCGACCTGCACGTCTCTTCCAAGGGGCATTTAAACCCTCTTGTTAAGCTACTGCTACCGCCACTGCTCTTCCAAGGGGCATTTAAACCGTCTTGTTAAGCTACTGCGACCTGTATGTCTCTTTCAAGGGGCATTTAAACTGTCTTGTTAAGATACTGTGACCTCAACCGCTCTTCCAAGGGGCATTTAATCCGTCTTGTTAAGCTACTGCAACCTGCACTTCTCTTCCAAGGGGCATTTAAACCGTCTTGTTAAGCTACTGAGACCTGCACGTCTCTTCTAAGGGGCATTTAAACCGTCTTGTTAAGCTACTGCGACCTCCACCGCTCTTCCAAGGGGCATTTAAACCGTCTTGTTTAGCTACTGGGACCAGCACGTCTCTTCCAAGGGGCATTTAAACCGTCTTGTTAAGCTACTGCGACCTGCATTTCTCTTCCAAGTGGCATTTAAACCGTCTTGTTAAGCTACTGTGACCTGCATGTCTCTTCCAAGGGGCATTTAAACCATCTTATTAAGCTACTGCGACTTGCACGTCTTTTCCAAGGGGCATTTAAACCGTCTTGTTAAGATACTCTAACTTCCACCACTTTTCCAATGGGCATTTAAACCGTCTTATTAAGCTACTGCGACGTGCACGTGACTTCCAAGGGGCATTTAAAAAGTCTTGTTAAGCTACTGCGACCTGGATGTCTCTTCCAAGGGGCATTTAAACCGTCTTGTTAAGCTACTTCGACCTGCACGTCTCTTCCAAGGGGCATTTAAACCGTAATGTTACGCTGCTGCGTTCTGCATGTCTCTTCCAAGGGGCACTTAAACCGTCTTGTTAAGCTACTGCGACCTCCACCGCTCTTCCAAGGGGCATTTAAACCGTCTTTTTAAGCTACTGCGACCTGCACGTCTCTTCCAAGTGGCACTTAAACCGTCTTGTTAAGCTACTGTGACCTGCACGTTTCTACCAAGGGGCATTTAAACAGTCTTATTAAGCTACTGCGACCTGCTCGTCTCTTGCAAGGGGCATTTAAACAGTCTTGTTAAGCTACTGCGACTTGCAGGTCTTTTGCAAGGGCTCATTTAAACCGTCTTGTTAAGCTACTGCGACCTCCACGGCTCTTCCAAGAGGCATTTTAACCGTCTTGTTTAGCTACTGCGACCTGCGCGTCTCTTTCAAGGGGCATTTAAACTGTCTTGTTAAGCTACTGTGACCTGCACGTCTCTTTCAAGGAGCATTTAAACCATCTTGTCAAGCAACTGCGACCTGCACGTCTCTTCCAAGGGGCATTTAAACCCTCTTATTAAGCTACTGCTACCACCACTGCTCTTCCAAGGGGCATTTAAACCGTCTTGTTAAGCTACTGCGACCTGCACGTCTCTTCTAAGGGGCATTTAAATCGTCTTGTTAAGCTACTGCGACTTGCACGTGTTTCCCAAGGGGCATTTAAACAGTTTTATTAAGCTACTGTAACCTCCACCACTTTTCCAAGGGGCATTTAAACCATCTTGTTAAGTTACTGTGACCTGCACGTCTCTTTCAAGGAGCATTTAAACCATCTTGTCAAGCAACTGCGACCTGCATATTTCTTCCAAGGGGCATTTAAACTGTCTTGTTAAGCTACAGCGACCTGCACATCTCTTCCAAGGGGCATTTAAACCGTCTTGTTAAGCTGCTGCGACCTGCATGTCTCTTCCAAGGGGCATTTAAACAGTCTTGTTAAGCTACTGCGATCTCCACCGCTCTTCCAAGGGGCATTTAAACCATCTTGTTAAGCTACTGCGACCTGCACGTCTCTTCCAAGGGGCATTTAAACCCTCTTATTAAGCTACTGCTACCGCCACTGCTCTTCCAAGGGGCATTTAAACCGTCTTGTTAAGCTACTGCGACCTGCACGTCTCTTCTAAGGGGCATTTAAATCGTCTTGTTAAGCTACTGCGACTTGCACGTGTTTCCCAAGGGGCATTTAAACAGTTTTATTAAGCTACTGTAACCTCAACCACTTTTCCAAGGGGCATTTAAACCATCTTGTTAAGCTACTGTGACCTGCACGTCTCTTTCAAGGAGCATTTAAACCATCTTGTCAAGCAACTGCGACCTGCATGTTTCTTCCAAGGGGCATTTAAACTGTCTTGTTAAGCTACTGCGACCTGCACATCTCTTCCAAGGGGCATTTAAACCGTCTTGTTAAGCTGCTGCGACCTGCATGTCTCTTCCAAGGGGCATTTACACAGTCTTGTTAAGCTACTGCGATCTCCACCGCTCTTCCAAGGGGCATTTAAACCATCTTGTTAAGCTACTGCGACCTGCACATCTCTTCCAAGGGGCATTTAAACCCTCTTATTAAGCTACTGCTACCGCCACTGCTCTTCCAAGGGGCATTTCAACCGTCTTGTTTAGCTACTGCAACCTGTATGTCTCTTGCAAGGGGCATTTAAACCGTCTTGTTAAGCTACTGCGACCTCCACGTCTCTTCCAAGGTGCATTTAAACCGTCTTGTTAAGCTACTGCGACCTGCACATCTCTTCCAAGGGGCATTTAAACCTTCTCGTTAAGCTACTGCGACCTGCACGTCTCTTCCAAGGCGCATTTAGACAGTCTTGTTAAGCTACTGCGACCTCCAACGCTCTTCCAAGGGGCATTTAAACCGTCTTGTTAAGCTACTGCGACCTGCACGTCTCTTCCAATGGGCATTTAAACCGTCTTTTTAAGCTACTGCGACCTGCATGTCTCTTCCAAGGGGCATTTAAACCGTCTTGAAATGCTACTGCGACTTGCACGTCTTTTCAAAGGGGCATTTAAACCGTCTTGTTAAGCTACTGCGACTTGCACGTCTTTTGCAAGGGGTCATTTAAACCGTTTTGTTAAGCTACTGCCACCTCCACCGCACTTCCAAGGGGCATTTTAACCGTCTTGTTAAGCTACTGCGACCTGCGCGTCTCTTTCAAGGGGCATTTAAACTGACTTGTTAAGCTACTGCGACCTCCACTGCTCTTCCAAGGGGCATTTAAACCGTCTTGTTAAGCTACTGCGACCTGCACGTCTCTTCCAATGTCATTTAAACCGTCTTTTAAAGCTACTGCGACCTCCACCGTTCTTCCAAGGGGCATTTAAACCATCTTGTTAAGCTATTGCGACCTGCACGTCTTTGCCAAGGGGCATTTAAACCGTCTTGTTAAGCTACTGTGACCTGCACGTCTATTCCAAGGGGCATTTAAACCGTCCTGTTAAGCTACTGCGACCTGCATGTCTCTTCCAAGGGGCATTTAAACCGTCTTGTTAAGCTACTGCGACCAGCAAGTCTCTTCCAAAGGGCATTTAAACCGTCTTGTTAAGCTACTGCTACCGCCACCGCTCTTCCAAGGGGGCATTTTAACCGTCTTGTTAAGCTACTGCGACCTGCACGTCTCTTTCAACGGGCATTTAAACCGTCTTGTTAAGCTACTGTAACCTCCACCTCTTTTCCAAGGGGCATTTAAACCGTCTTGTTAAGCTACTGCAACCTGCACTTCTCTTCCAAGGGGCATTTAAACCGTCTTGTTAAGCTACTACGACCTGCAAGTCTCTTCCAAGGGGCATTTAAAACGTCTTGATAATCTGCTACGACCTGCATGTCTCTTCCAAGGGGCATTTAAACTGTCTTGTTAAGGTACTGCGACCTCCACTGCTCTTACAAGTGGCATTTAAACCATCTTGTTAAGCTACTACGACCTGCACATCTCTTCCAAGGGGCATTTAAACCATCTTGTTAAGCTACTGCTACCTCCTCCGCTCTTCCAAGGGGCATTTAAACCGTCTTAATAAGCTACTGCGACCTGCATGTCTCTTCCAAGCTGCATTTAAACCATCTTGTTAAGCTACTGCGACCTGCACGTCTCTTCCAAGGGGCATTTAAACCGTCTTGTTAAGCTGCTGCGACCTGCATGTCTCAACCAAGTGGCATTTAAACCGTCTTGGTAAGCTACTGTGACCTCCACCGCTCTTCCAAGGGGCATTTAAACAGTCTTGTTAAACTACTGCGACCTGCACGTTTCTTCCAAGGGGCATTTAAGCCGTCTTGTTAAGCTACTGCTACCGCCACCGCTCTTCCAAGGGGCATTTTAACCGTCTTTTTCAGCTACTGCGACCGGCACGTCTCTTTCAACGGGCATTTAAACCGTCTTGTTAAGCTACTGCGCCTTGCACGTCTTTTCCAAGGGGCATTTAAACCATCTTGTTAAGCTACTGAGACCTTTTCCGCTCTTCTAAGGGGAATTTAAACCGTCTTGTTAAGCTACTACGACTTGCATCTCTCTTCCAAGAGGCATTTAAACCGTCTTGTTAAGCTACTGCGACCTGCACGTCTCTTCCAATGGGCATTTAAACCGTCTTGTTAAGCTACTGCTACCCCCACCGCTCTTCCAATGGGCATTTTAACCTTCTTGTTAAGCTACTGCGACCTGCACGTCTCTTTCTACGGGCATTTAAACCGTCTTGTTAAGCTACTGTAACGTCCATCTCTTTTCCAAGGGGCATTTAAACCATCTTGTTAAGCTACTGCGACCTGCATGTCTCTTCCAAGGGGCATTTAAACGGTCTTGTTAAGCTACTGCGACGTGCACGTCTCTTCCAAGGGGCATTTAAATCGTCTTGTTAAGCTACAGCGAACTCCACGTCTCTTCCAAGGGGCATTTAAATCATCCTGTTAAGCTTCTGCGACCTGCACGTCTCTTCCAAGGGGCATTTAAATCGTCTTGTTAAGCTAATGTGACCTGCACGTCTCTTCCAAGGGGCATTTAATCCGTCTTGTTAAGCTACTGCGACCTGCACTTCTCTTCCAAGGGGCATTTAAACCGTCTTGTTAAGCTACTGCGACCTCCAGCGCTCTTCCAAGGGGCATTTAAACCGTCTTGTTAAGCTACTGTAAGCTCCACCACTTTTCCAATGGGCATTTAAAACGTCTTGTTAAGCTACTGCGACCTGCACGTCTCTTCCAAGGGGCATTTAAACCATCTTGTTAAGCTACTGCGACCTGCACGTCTCTTCCAAGGGGCATTTAAACGGTCTTGTTAAGCTACTTCGACCAGCACGTCTCTTCCAAGGGGCATTTAAACCGTCTTGTTAAGCTACTGCGACCTGCACGTCTCTTCTAAGGGGCATTTAAATCGTCTTGTTAAGCTTCTGCGACTTGCACTTGTTTCCCAAGGGGCATTTAAACAGTTTTATTAAGCTACTGTAACCTCCACCACTTTTCCAAGGGGCATTTAAACCATCTTGTTAAGTTACTGTGACCTGCACGTCTCTTTCAAGGAGCATTTAAACCATCTTGTCAAGCAACTGCGACCTGCATGTTTCTTCCAAGGGGCATTTAAACTGTCTTGTTAAGCTACTGCGACCTGCACATCTCTTCCAAGGGGCATTTAAACCGTCTTGTTAAGCTGCTGCGACCTGCATGTCTCTTCCAAGGGGCATTTGAACAGTCTTGTTAAGCTACTGCGATCTCCACCGCTCTTCCAAGGGGCATTTAAACCATCTTGTTAAGCTACTGCGACCTGCACGTCTCTTCCAAGGGGCATTTAAACCCTCTTATTAAGCTACTGCTACCGCCACTGCTCTTCCAAGGGGCATTTAAACCGTCTTGTTAAGCTACTTCGACCTGCACGTCTCTTCTAAGGGGCATTTAAATCGTCTTGTTAAGCTACTGCGACTTGCACGTGTTTCCCAAGGGGCATTTAAACAGTTTTATTAAGCTACTGTAACCTCCACCACTTTTCCAAGGGGCATTTAAACCATCTTGTTAAGCTACTGTGACCTGCACGTCTCTTTCAAGGAGCATTTAAACCATCTTGTCAAGCAACTGCGACCTGCATGTTTCTTCCAAGGGGCATTTAAACTGTCTTGTTAAGCTACTGCGACCTGCACATCTCTTCCAAGGGGCATTTAAACCGTCTTGTTAAGCTGCTGCGACCTGCATGTCTCTTCCAAGGGGCATTTACACAGTCTTGTTAAGCTACTGCGATCTCCACCGCTCTTCCAAGGGGCATTTAAACCATCTTGTTAAGCTACTGCGACCTGCACGTCTCTTCCAAGGGGCATTTAAACCCTCTTATTAAGCTACTGCTACCGCCACTGCTCTTCCAAGGGGCATTTCAACCGTCTTGTTTAGCTACTGCAACCTGTATGTCTCTTGCAAGGGGCATTTAAACCGTCTTGTTAAGCTATTGCGACCTCCACGTCTCTTCCAAGGTGCATTTAAACCGTCTTGTTAAGCTACTGTGACCTGCATGTCTCTTCCAAGGGGCATTTATACCATCTTGTTAAGCTACTGCGACTTGCACGTCTTTTCCAATGGGCATTTAAACCGTCTTGTTAAGATACTGTAACTTCTAACACTTTTCCAATGGGCATTTAAACCGTCTTGTTAAGCTACTGCGACCTGCACGTCTCTTCCAAGAGGCATTTAAACCGTCTTGTTAAGCTACTGCGACCTAGATGTCTCTTCCAAGGGGCTTTTAAACCGTCTTGTTAAGCTACTTCGACCTGCACGTCTCTTCCAAGGGGCATTTAAACCGTCTTGTTAAGCTGCTGCGTCCTGCATATCTCTTCCAAGGGGCATTTAAACCGTCTTGTTAAGCTACTGCGACCTCCACCGCTCTTCCAAGGGGCATTTAAACCGTCTTTTTAAGCTACTGCGACCTGAACGTCTCTTCCAAGTGGCATTTAAACCGTCTTGTTAAGCTACTGTGACCTGCACGTTTCTACCAAGGGGCATTTACAAAGTCTTATTAAGCTACTGCGACCTGCTCGTCTCTTGCAAGGGGCATTTAAACAGTCTTGTTAAGCTACTGCGACTTGCACGTCTTTTGCAAGGGGCATTTAAACTGTCTTGTTAAGCTACTGCGACCTGCACATCTCTTTCAAGGGGCATTTAAACCATCTTGTTAAGCTGCTGCGACCTGCATGTCTCTTCCAAGGGGCATTTAAACAGTCTTGTTAAGCTACTACGAGGTCCACCGCTCTTCCAAGGGGCATTTAAACCATCTTGTTAAGCTACTGCGACCTGCACGTCTCTTCCAAGGGGAATTTAAACCCTCTTGTTAAGCTACTGCTACCGCCACTGCTCTTCCAAGGGGCATTTAAACCGTCTTGTTAAGCTACTGCGACCTGCATGTCTCTTTCAAGGGGCATTTAAACTGTCTTGTTAAGCTACTGTGACCTCAACCGCTCTTCCAAGGGGCTTTTAAACCGTCTTTTTAAGCTACTGCGACCTGCACGTCTCTTCTGCGGGGCATTTAAACCGTCTTATTAAGCTACTGCGACCTGCACGTCTCTTCCAATGTCATTTAAGCAGTCTTTTAAAGCTACTGCGACCTCCACTGCTTTTCCAAGGGGCATTTAAACCGTCTTGTTAAGCTACTGCGACCTGCACGTCTCTTCCAAGAGGCATTTAAACCGTTTTGTTAAGCCACTGCGACCTTTACCGCTCTTAAAAGGGGCATTTAAACCGTCTTGTTAAGCTACTGCGACCTGCACGTCTCTTCCCAGGGGCATTTTAACCGTCTTGTTAAGCTACTGCGACATGCACGTCTCTTTCAACGGGCATTTAAACCGTCTTGTTAAACTACCTTAACCTCCACCTCTTTCCCAAGGGGCATTTAAACGGTCTTGTTAAGCTACTGCAACCTGCACGCCTCTTCCAAGGGCCATTTAAACCGTCTTGTTAAGCTACTGCGACCTGCATGCCTCTTCCAAGGGGCATTTAAACCGTCTTGTTAAGCTACAGCGAACTCCACGTCTCTTCCAAGGGGCATTTAAACCATCCTGTTAAGCTTCTGCGACCTGCACGTCTCTTCCAAGGGGCATTTAAATCGTCTTGTTAAGCTAATGTGACCTGCACGTCTCTTCCAAGGTTCATTTAATCCGTCTTGTTAAGCTACTGCGACCTGCACTTCTCTTCCAAGGGGCATTTAAACCGTCTTGTTAAGCTACTGCGACCTCCACCGCTCTTCCAAGGGGCATTTAAACCGTCTTGTTAAGCTTCTGCGACGTTTACCGCTCTTCCAAGGGGCATTTAAATCGTCTTGTGAAGCTACTGCGACCTGCATGTCTCTTCCAAGGGGCATTTAAACCATCTTGTTAAGCTACTGCGACCTGCACGTCTCTTCCAATGGGCATTTTAACCGTCTTGTTAAGCTACTGCTACCGCCACCGCTCTTCCAAGGGGCAATTTAACCGTCTTGTTAAGATACTGCGACGTGCACGTATCTTTCAACGGGCATTTAAACCTTCTTGTTAAGCTACTGTAACCTCCACCTCTTTTCCAAGGGGCATTTAAACCGTCTTGTTAAGCTACTGCAACCTGCACGTCTCTTCCAAGGGGCATTTAAACCGTCTTGTTAAGCTACTGCGACCTGCAAGTCTCTTCCAAGGGGCATTTAAACCGTCTTGATAAGCTGCTGCGACCTGCACATCTCTTCCAAGGGGCACTTAAACTGTCTTGTTAAGCTACTGCGACCTCCACCGCTCTTCCAAGGGGCATTTAAACCGTCTTGTTAAGCTACTACGACCTGCACGTCTCTTCCAAGGGGCATTTAAACCATCTTGTTAAGCTACTGCTACCGCCACCGCTCTTTCAAGAGGCATTTTAACCGTCTTGTTAAGCTACTGCGACCTGCACATCTGTTTCAAGGGGCATTTAATCCGTCTTGTTAAGCTACTGCGACTAGTACGTCTTTACCAAAGGGCATTTAAACCATCTTGTTAAGCTGCTGCGACCTCCTCCGCTCTTCCAAGGGGCATTTAAACCGTCTTGTTAAGCTACTGCGACCTGCATGTCTCTTCCAAGGGGCATTTAAACCATCTTGTTAAGCTACTGCGACCTGCACGTCTCTTCCAAGGGGCATTTAAACCGTCTTGTTAAGCTGCTGCGACCTGCATGTCTCAACCAAGGGGCATTTAAACCGTCTTGTTAAGCTACTGCGACCTCCACTGCTCTTCCAAGGAGCATTTATACTGTCTTGTTAAGCTACTGCGACCTGCACGTCTCTTCCAAGGGGCATTTAAACCGTCTTGTTAAGCTACTGTTACCGCCACCGCTCTTCCAAGGGGCATTTTAAACGTCTTGTTAAGCTACTGCAACCTGCACGTCTCTTTCAACGGGCATTTAAACAGTCTTGTTAAGCTACTGCGCCTTGCACGTCTTTTCCAAGGGGCATTTAAACCTTCTTGTTAAGCTACTGCGAACTTTACCGCTCTTCCAAGGGGCATTTAAACCGTCTTGTTAAGCTACTGCGACCTGCATGTCTCTTCCAAGGGGCATTTAAACCGTCTTGTTAAGCTACTGCGACCTGCACGTCTCTTCCAAGGGGCATTTAAACAGTCTTGTTAAGCTACTGCTACCGCCACCGCTCTTCCAAGGGGCATTTTAACAGTCTTGTTAAGCTATTGCGACCTGCATGTCTCTTCCAAGGGGCATTTAAACCGTCTTGTTAAGCTACTGCGACCTGCATGTCTCTTCCAAGGGGCATTTAAACCATCTTGTTAAGCTACTGCGACCTGCACGTCTCTTCCAAGGGGCATTTTAACCGTCTTGTTAAGCTACTGCTACCGCCACCGCTCTTCCAAGGGGCAATTTAACCGTCTTGTTAAGATGCTGCGACGTGCACGTCTCTTTCAACGGGCATTTAAACCGTCTTGTTAAGCTACTGTAACCTCCACCTCTTTTCCAAGGGGCATTTAAACCATCTTGTTAAGCTACTGCAACCTGCACGTCTCTTCCAAGGGGCATTTAAACCGTCTTGTTAAGCTACTGCGACCTGCAAGTCTCTTCCAAGGGGCATTTAAACCGTCTTCTTAAGCTACTGCAACCTGCACGTCTCTTCCAAGGAGCATTTAAACCGTCTTGTTAAGCTACTGCGACCTGCACGTCTCTTTCAAGGGGCATTTAATCCTTGTTGTTAAGCTACTGCGACTTGTACGTCTTTTCCAAGGGGATTTTAAACCATCTTGTTAAGCTACTGCGACCTGCATGTCTCTTCCAAGGGGCATTTAAACCATCTTGTTAAGCTACTGCGACCTGCACGTCTCTTCCAAGGGGCATTTAAACCGTCTTGCTAAGCTGCTGCGACCTGCATGTCTCAACCAAGGGGCATTTAAACCGTCTTGTTAAGCTACTGCGACCCCCACCGCTCTTCCAAGGGGCATTTATACTGTCTTGTTAAGCTACTGCTACCTGCACGTCTCTTCCAAGGGGCATTTAAACCATCTTGTTAAGTTACTGCTACCGCCACCGCTCTTTCAAGAGGCATTTTAACCGTCTTGTTAAGCTACTGCGACCTGCACATCTGTTTCAAGGGGCATTTAATCCGTCTTGTTAAGCTATTGCGACTAGTACGTCTTTTCCAAGGGGCATTTAAACCATCTTGTTAAGCTGCTGCGACCTCCTCCGCTCTTCCAAGGGGCATTTAAACCTTCTTGTTAAGCTACTGCGACCTGCATGTCTCTTCCAAGGGGCATTTAAACCATCTTGTTAAGCTACTGCGACCTGCACGTCTCTTCCAAGGGGCATTTAAACCGTCCTGTTAAGCTGCTACGACCTGCATGTCTCAACCAAGGGGCATTTAAACCGTCTTGTTAAGCTACTGCGACCTCCACTGCTCTTCCAAAGAGCATTTATACTGTCTTGTTAAGCTACTGCGACCTGCTCGTCTCTTCCAAGGGGCATTTAAACCGTCTTGTTAAGCTAGTGTTACCGCCACCGCTCTTCCAAGGGGCATTTTAAACGTCTTGTTAAGCTACTGCAACCTGCACGTCTCTTTCAACGGGCATTTAAACAGTCTTGTTAAGCTACTGCGACTTGCAGGTCTTTTGCAAGGGCTCATTTAAACCGTCTTGTTAAGCTACTGCGACCTCCACGGCTCTTCCAAGAGGCATTTTAACCGTCTTGTTTAGCTACTGCGACCTGCGCGTCTCTTTCAAGGGGCATTTAAACTGTCTTGTTAAGCTACTGTGACCTGCACGTCTCTTTCAAGGAGCATTTAAACCATCTTGTCAAGCAACTGCGACCTGCACGTCTCTTCCAAGGGGCATTTAAACCCTCTTATTAAGCTACTGCTACCGCCACTGCTCTTCCAAGGGGCATTTAAACCGTCTTGTTAAGCTACTGCGACCTGCACGTCTCTTCTAAGGGGCATTTAAATCGTCTTGTTAAGCTACTGCGACTTGCACGTGTTTCCCAAGGGGCATTTAAACAGTTTTATTATGCTACTGTAACCTCCACCACTTTTCCAAGGGGCATTTAAACCATCTTGTTAAGTTACTGTGACCTGCACGTCTCTTTCAAGGAGCATTTAAACCATCTTGTCAAGCAACTGCGACCTGCATATTTCTTCCAAGGGGCATTTAAACTGTCTTGTTAAGCTACAGCGACCTGCACATCTCTTCCAAGGGGCATTTAAACCGTCTTGTTAAGCTGCTGCGACCTGCATGTCTCTTCCAAGGGGCATTTAAACAGTCTTGTTAAGCTACTGCGATCTCCACCGCTCTTCCAAGGGGCATTTAAACCATCTTGTTAAGCTACTGCGACCTGCACGTCTCTTCCAAGGGGCATTTAAACCCTCTTATTAAGCTACTGCTACCGCCACTGCTCTTCCAAGGGGCATTTAAACCGTCTTGTTAAGCTACTGCGACCTGCACGTCTCTTCTAAGGGGCATTTAAATCGTCTTGTTAAGCTACTGCGACTTGCACGTGTTTCCCAAGGGGCATTTAAACAGTTTTATTAAGCTACTGTAACCTCCACCACTTTTCCAAGGGGCATTTAAACCATCTTGTTAAGCTACTGTGACCTGCACGTCTCTTTCAAGGAGCATTTAAACCATCTTGTCAAGCAACTGCGACCTGCATGTTTCTTCCAAGGGGCATTTAAACTGTCTTGTTAAGCTACTGCGACCTGCACATCTCTTCCAAGGGGCATTTAAACCGTCTTGTTAAGCTGCTGCGACCTGCATGTCTCTTCCAAGGGGCATTTACACAGTCTTGTTAAGCTACTGCGATCTCCACCGCTCTTCCAAGGGGCATTTAAACCATCTTGTTAAGCTACTGCGACCTGCACATCTCTTCCAAGGGGCATTTAAACCCTCTTATTAAGCTACTGCTACCGCCACTGCTCTTCCAAGGGGCATTTCAACCGTCTTGTTTAGCTACTGCAACCTGTATGTCTCTTGCAAGGGGCATTTAAACCGTCTTGTTAAGCTACTGCGACCTCCACGTCTCTTCCAAGGTGCATTTAAACCGTCTTGTTAAGCTACTGCGACCTGCACATCTCTTCCAAGGGGCATTTAAACCTTCTCGTTAAGCTACTGCGACCTGCACGTCTCTTCCAAGGCGCATTTAGACAGTCTTGTTAAGCTACTGCGACCTCCAACGCTCTTCCAAGGGGCATTTAAACCGTCTTGTTAAGCTACTGCGACCTGCACGTCTCTTCCAATGGGCATTTAAACCGTCTTTTTAAGCTACTGCGACCTGCATGTCTCTTCCAAGGGGCATTTAAACCGTCTTGAAATGCTACTGCGACTTGCACGTCTTTTCAAAGGGGCATTTAAACCGTCTTGTTAAGCTACTGCGACTTGCACGTCTTTTGCAAGGGGTCATTTAAACCGTTTTGTTAAGCTACTGCCACCTCCACCGCACTTCCAAGGGGCATTTTAACCGTCTTGTTAAGCTACTGCGACCTGCGCGTCTCTTTCAAGGGGCATTTAAACTGACTTGTTAAGCTACTGCGACCTCCACTGCTCTTCCAAGGGGCATTTAAACCGTCTTGTTAAGCTACTGCGACCTGCACGTCTCTTCCAATGTCATTTAAACCGTCTTTTAAAGCTACTGCGACCTCCACCGTTCTTCCAAGGGGCATTTAAACCATCTTGTTAAGCTATTGCGACCTGCACGTCTTTGCCGAGGGGCATTTAAACCGTCTTGTTAAGCTACTGTGACCTGCACGTCTATTCCAAGGGGCATTTAAACCGTCCTGTTAAGCTACTGCGACCTGCATGTCTCTTCCAAGGGGCATTTAAACCGTCTTGTTAAGCTACTGCGACCAGCAAGTCTCTTCCAAAGGGCATTTAAACCGTCTTGTTAAGCTACTGCTACCGCCACCGCTCTTCCAAGGGGGCATTTTAACAGTCTTGTTAAGCTACTGCGACCTGCACGTCTCTTTCAACGGGCATTTAAACCGTCTTGTTAAGCTACTGTAACCTCCACCTCTTTTCCAAGGGGCATTTAAACCGTCTTGTTAAGCTACTGCAACCTGCACTTCTCTTCCAAGGGGCATTTAAACCGTCTTGTTAAGCTACTACGACCTGCAAGTCTCTTCCAAGGGGCATTTAAAACGTCTTGATAATCTGCTACGACCTGCATGTCTCTTCCAAGGGGCATTTAAACTGTCTTGTTAAGGTACTGCGACCTCCACTGCTCTTACAAGTGGCATTTAAACCATCTTGTTAAGCTACTACGACCTGCACATCTCTTCCAAGGGGCATTTAAACCATCTTGTTAAGCTACTGCTACCTCCTCCGCTCTTCCAAGGGGCATTTAAACCGTCTTAATAAGCTACTGCGACCTGCATGTCTCTTCCAAGCTGCATTTAAACCATCTTGTTAAGCTACTGCGACCTGCACGTCTCTTCCAAGGGGCATTTAAACCGTCTTGTTAAGCTGCTGCGACCTGCATGTCTCAACCAAGTGGCATTTAAACCGTCTTGGTAAGCTACTGTGACCTCCACCGCTCTTCCAAGGGGCATTTAAACAGTCTTGTTAAACTACTGCGACCTGCACGTTTCTTCCAAGGGGCATTTAAGCCGTCTTGTTAAGCTACTGCTACCGCCACCGCTCTTCCAAGGGGCATTTTAACCGTCTTTTTCAGCTACTGCGACCGGCACGTCTCTTTCAACGGGCATTTAAACCGTCTTGTTAAGCTACTGCGCCTTGCACGTCTTTTCCAAGGGGCATTTAAACCATCTTGTTAAGCTACTGAGACCTTTTCCGCTCTTCTAAGGGGAATTTAAACCGTCTTGTTAAGCTACTACGACTTGCATCTCTCTTCCAAGAGGCATTTAAACCGTCTTGTTAAGCTACTGCGACCTGCACGTCTCTTCCAATGGGCATTTAAACCGTCTTGTTAAGCTACTGCTACCCCCACCGCTCTTCCAATGGGCATTTTAACCTTCTTGTTAAGCTACTGCGACCTGCACGTCTCTTTCTACGGGCATTTAAACCGTCTTGTTAAGCTACTGTAACGTCCATCTCTTTTCCAAGGGGCATTTAAACCATCTTGTTAAGCTACTGCGACCTGCATGTCTCTTCCAAGGGGCATTTAAACGGTCTTGTTAAGCTACTGCGACGTGCACGTCTCTTCCAAGGGGCATTTAAATCGTCTTGTTAAGCTACAGCGAACTCCACGTCTCTTCCAAGGGGCATTTAAATCATCCTGTTAAGCTTCTGCGACCTGCACGTCTCTTCCAAGGGGCATTTAAATCGTCTTGTTAAGCTAATGTGACCTGCACGTCTCTTCCAAGGGGCATTTAATCCGTCTTGTTAAGCTACTGCGACCTGCACTTCTCTTCCAAGGGGCATTTAAACCGTCTTGTTAAGCTACTGCGACCTCCAGCGCTCTTCCAAGGGGCATTTAAACCGTCTTGTTAAGCTACTGTAAGCTCCACCACTTTTCCAATGGGCATTTAAAACGTCTTGTTAAGCTACTGCGACCTGCACGTCTCTTCCAAGGGGCATTTAAACCATCTTGTTAAGCTACTGCGACCTGCACGTCTCTTCCAAGGGGCATTTAAACGGTCTTGTTAAGCTACTTCGACCAGCACGTCTCTTCCAAGGGGCATTTAAACCGTCTTGTTAAGCTACTGCGACCTGCACGTCTCTTCTAAGGGGCATTTAAATCGTCTTGTTAAGCTTCTGCGACTTGCACTTGTTTCCCAAGGGGCATTTAAACAGTTTTATTAAGCTACTGTAACCTCCACCACTTTTCCAAGGGGCATTTAAACCATCTTGTTAAGTTACTGTGACCTGCACGTCTCTTTCAAGGAGCATTTAAACCATCTTGTCAAGCAACTGCGACCTGCATGTTTCTTCCAAGGGGCATTTAAACTGTCTTGTTAAGCTACTGCGACCTGCACATCTCTTCCAAGGGGCATTTAAACCGTCTTGTTAAGCTGCTGCGACCTGCATGTCTCTTCCAAGGGGCATTTGAACAGTCTTGTTAAGCTACTGCGATCTCCACCGCTCTTCCAAGGGGCATTTAAACCATCTTGTTAAGCTACTGCGACCTGCACGTCTCTTCCAAGGGGCATTTAAACCCTCTTATTAAGCTACTGCTACCGCCACTGCTCTTCCAAGGGGCATTTAAACCGTCTTGTTAAGCTACTTCGACCTGCACGTCTCTTCTAAGGGGCATTTAAATCGTCTTGTTAAGCTACTGCGACTTGCACGTGTTTCCCAAGGGGCATTTAAACAGTTTTATTAAGCTACTGTAACCTCCACCACTTTTCCAAGGGGCATTTAAACCATCTTGTTAAGCTACTGTGACCTGCACGTCTCTTTCAAGGAGCATTTAAACCATCTTGTCAAGCAACTGCGACCTGCATGTTTCTTCCAAGGGGCATTTAAACTGTCTTGTTAAGCTACTGCGACCTGCACATCTCTTCCAAGGGGCATTTAAACCGTCTTGTTAAGCTGCTGCGACCTGCATGTCTCTTCCAAGGGGCATTTACACAGTCTTGTTAAGCTACTGCGATCTCCACCGCTCTTCCAAGGGGCATTTAAACCATCTTGTTAAGCTACTGCGACCTGCACGTCTCTTCCAAGGGGCATTTAAACCCTCTTATTAAGCTACTGCTACCGCCACTGCTCTTCCAAGGGGCATTTCAACCGTCTTGTTTAGCTACTGCAACCTGTATGTCTCTTGCAAGGGGCATTTAAACCGTCTTGTTAAGCTATTGCGACCTCCACGTCTCTTCCAAGGTGCATTTAAACCGTCTTGTTAAGCTACTGTGACCTGCATGTCTCTTCCAAGGGGCATTTATACCATCTTGTTAAGCTACTGCGACTTGCACGTCTTTTCCAATGGGCATTTAAACCGTCTTGTTAAGATACTGTAACTTCTAACACTTTTCCAATGGGCATTTAAACCGTCTTGTTAAGCTACTGCGACCTGCACGTCTCTTCCAAGAGGCATTTAAACCGTCTTGTTAAGCTACTGCGACCTAGATGTCTCTTCCAAGGGGCTTTTAAACCGTCTTGTTAAGCTACTTCGACCTGCACGTCTCTTCCAAGGGGCATTTAAACCGTCTTGTTAAGCTGCTGCGTCCTGCATATCTCTTCCAAGGGGCATTTAAACCGTCTTGTTAAGCTACTGCGACCTCCACCGCTCTTCCAAGGGGCATTTAAACCGTCTTTTTAAGCTACTGCGACCTGAACGTCTCTTCCAAGTGGCATTTAAACCGTCTTGTTAAGCTACTGTGACCTGCACGTTTCTACCAAGGGGCATTTACAAAGTCTTATTAAGCTACTGCGACCTGCTCGTCTCTTGCAAGGGGCATTTAAACAGTCTTGTTAAGCTACTGCGACTTGCACGTCTTTTGCAAGGGGCATTTAAACTGTCTTGTTAAGCTACTGCGACCTGCACATCTCTTTCAAGGGGCATTTAAACCATCTTGTTAAGCTGCTGCGACCTGCATGTCTCTTCCAAGGGGCATTTAAACAGTCTTGTTAAGCTACTACGAGGTCCACCGCTCTTCCAAGGGGCATTTAAACCATCTTGTTAAGCTACTGCGACCTGCACGTCTCTTCCAAGGGGAATTTAAACCCTCTTGTTAAGCTACTGCTACCGCCACTGCTCTTCCAAGGGGCATTTAAACCGTCTTGTTAAGCTACTGCGACCTGCATGTCTCTTTCAAGGGGCATTTAAACTGTCTTGTTAAGCTACTGTGACCTCAACCGCTCTTCCAAGGGGCTTTTAAACCGTCTTTTTAAGCTACTGCGACCTGCACGTCTCTTCTGCGGGGCATTTAAACCGTCTTATTAAGCTACTGCGACCTGCACGTCTCTTCCAATGTCATTTAAACAGTCTTTTAAAGCTACTGCGACCTCCACTGCTCTTCCAAGGGGCATTTAAACCGTCTTGTTAAGCTACTGCGACCTGCACGTCTCTTCCAAGAGGCATTTAAACCGTTTTGTTAAGCCACTGCGACCTTTACCGCTCTTAAAAGGGGCATTTAAACCGTCTTGTTAAGCTACTGCGACCTGCACGTCTCTTCCCAGGGGCATTTTAACCGTCTTGTTAAGCTACTGCGACATGCACGTCTCTTTCAACGGGCATTTAAACCGTCTTGTTAAACTACTTTAACCTCCACCTCTTTCCCAAGGGGCATTTAAACGGTCTTGTTAAGCTACTGCAACCTGCACGCCTCTTCCAAGGGGCATTTAAACCGTCTTGTTAAGCTACTGCGACCTGCATGCCTCTTCCAAGGGGCATTTAAACCGTCTTGTTAAGCTACAGCGAACTCCACGTCTCTTCCAAGGGGCATTTAAACCATCCTGTTAAGCTTCTGCGACCTGCACGTCTCTTCCAAGGGGCATTTAAATCGTCTTGTTAAGCTAATGTGACCTGCACGTCTCTTCCAAGGTTCATTTAATCCGTCTTGTTAAGCTACTGCGACCTGCACTTCTCTTCCAAGGGGCATTTAAACCGTCTTGTTAAGCTACTGCGACCTCCACCGCTCTTCCAAGGGGCATTTAAACCGTCTTGTTAAGCTTCTGCGACGTTTACCGCTCTTCCAAGGGGCATTTAAATCGTCTTGTGAAGCTACTGCGACCTGCATGTCTCTTCCAAGGGGCATTTAAACCATCTTGTTAAGCTACTGCGACCTGCACGTCTCTTCCAATGGGCATTTTAACCGTCTTGTTAAGCTACTGCTACCGCCACCGCTCTTCCAAGGGGCAATTTAACCGTCTTGTTAAGATACTGCGACGTGCACGTATCTTTCAACGGGCATTTAAACCTTCTTGTTAAGCTACTGTAACCTCCACCTCTTTTCCAAGGGGCATTTAAACCGTCTTGTTAAGCTACTGCAACCTGCACGTCTCTTCCAAGGGGCATTTAAACCGTCTTGTTAAGCTACTGCGACCTGCAAGTCTCTTCCAAGGGGCATTTAAACCGTCTTGATAAGCTGCTGCGACCTGCACATCTCTTCCAAGGGGCACTTAAACTGTCTTGTTAAGCTACTGCGACCTCCACCGCTCTTCCAAGGGGCATTTAAACCGTCTTGTTAAGCTACTACGACCTGCACGTCTCTTCCAAGGGGCATTTAAACCATCTTGTTAAGCTACTGCTACCGCCACCGCTCTTTCAAGAGGCATTTTAACCGTCTTGTTAAGCTACTGCGACCTGCACATCTGTTTCAAGGGGCATTTAATCCGTCTTGTTAAGCTACTGCGACTAGTACGTCTTTACCAAAGGGCATTTAAACCATCTTGTTAAGCTGCTGCGACCTCCTCCGCTCTTCCAAGGGGCATTTAAACCGTCTTGTTAAGCTACTGCGACCTGCATGTCTCTTCCAAGGGGCATTTAAACCATCTTGTTAAGCTACTGCGACCTGCACGTCTCTTCCAAGGGGCATTTAAACCGTCTTGTTAAGCTGCTGCGACCTGCATGTCTCAACCAAGGGGCATTTAAACCGTCTTGTTAAGCTACTGCGACCTCCACTGCTCTTCCAAGGAGCATTTATACTGTCTTGTTAAGCTACTGCGACCTGCACGTCTCTTCCAAGGGGCATTTAAACCGTCTTGTTAAGCTACTGTTACCGCCACCGCTCTTCCAAGGGGCATTTTAAACGTCTTGTTAAGCTACTGCAACCTGCACGTCTCTTTCAACGGGCATTTAAACAGTCTTGTTAAGCTACTGCGCCTTGCACGTCTTTTCCAAGGGGCATTTAAACCTTCTTGTTAAGCTACTGCGAACTTTACCGCTCTTCCAAGGGGCATTTAAACCGTCTTGTTAAGCTACTGCGACCTGCATGTCTCTTCCAAGGGGCATTTAAACCGTCTTGTTAAGCTACTGCGACCTGCACGTCTCTTCCAAGGGGCATTTAAACAGTCTTGTTAAGCTACTGCTACCGCCACCGCTCTTCCAAGGGGCATTTTAACAGTCTTGTTAAGCTATTGCGACCTGCATGTCTCTTCCAAGGGGCATTTAAACCGTCTTGTTAAGCTACTGCGACCTGCATGTCTCTTCCAAGGGGCATTTAAACCATTTTGTTAAGCTACTGCGACCTGCACGTCTCTTCCAAGGGGCATTTTAACCGTCTTGTTAAGCTACTGCTACCGCCACCGCTCTTCCAAGGGGCAATTTAACCGTCTTGTTAAGATGCTGCGACGTGCACGTCTCTTTCAACGGGCATTTAAACCGTCTTGTTAAGCTACTGTAACCTCCACCTCTTTTCCAAGGGGCATTTAAACCATCTTGTTAAGCTACTGCAACCTGCACGTCTCTTCCAAGGGGCATTTAAACCGTCTTGTTAAGCTACTGCGACCTGCAAGTCTCTTCCAAGGGGCATTTAAACCGTCTTCTTAAGCTACTGCAACCTGCACGTCTCTTCCAAGGAGCATTTAAACCGTCTTGTTAAGCTACTGCGACCTGCACGTCTCTTTCAAGGGACATTTAATCCTTGTTGTTAAGCTACTGCGACTTGTACGTCTTTTCCAAGGGGATTTTAAACCATCTTGTTAAGCTACTGCGACCTGCATGTCTCTTCCAAGGGGCATTTAAACCATCTTGTTAAGCTACTGCGACCTGCACGTCTCTTCCAAGGGGCATTTAAACCGTCTTGCTAAGCTGCTGCGACCTGCATGTCTCAACCAAGGGGCATTTAAACCGTCTTGTTAAGCTACTGCGACCCCCACCGCTCTTCCAAGGGGCATTTATACTGTCTTGTTAAGCTACTGCTACCTGCACGTCTCTTCCAAGGGGCATTTAAACCATCTTGTTAAGTTACTGCTACCGCCACCGCTCTTTCAAGAGGCATTTTAACCGTCTTGTTAAGCTACTGCGACCTGCACATCTGTTTCAAGGGGCATTTAATCCGTCTTGTTAAGCTATTGCGACTAGTACGTCTTTTCCAAGGGGCATTTAAACCATCTTGTTAAGCTGCTGCGACCTCCTCCGCTCTTCCAAGGGGCATTTAAACCTTCTTGTTAAGCTACTGCGACCTGCATGTCTCTTCCAAGGGGCATTTAAACCATCTTGTTAAGCTACTGCGACCTGCACGTCTCTTCCAAGGGGCATTTAAACCGTCCTGTTAAGCTGCTACGACCTGCATGTCTCAACCAAGGGGCATTTAAACCGTCTTGTTAAGCTACTGCGACCTCCACTGCTCTTCCAAAGAGCATTTATACTGTCTTGTTAAGCTACTGCGACCTGCACGTCTCTTCCAAGGGGCATTTAAACCGTCTTGTTAAGCTAGTGTTACCGCCACCGCTCTTCCAAGGGGCATTTTAAACGTCTTGTTAAGCTACTGCAACCTGCACGTCTCTTTCAACGGGCATTTAAACAGTCTTGTTAAGCTACTGCGCCTTGCACGTCTTTTCCAAGGGGCATTTAAACCTTCTTGTTAAGCTACTGCGACCTTTACCGCTCTTCCAAGGGGCATTTAAACCGTCTTGTTAAGCTACTGCGACCTGCATGTCTCTTCCAAGGGGCATTTAAACCGTCTTGTTAAGCTACTGCGACCTGCACGTCTCTTCCAAGGGGCATTTAAACCGTCTTGTTAAGCTACTGCTACCGCCACCGCTCTTCCAAGGGGCATTTTAACAGTCTTGTTAAGATATTGCGACCTGCATGTCTCTTCCAAGGGGCATTAAACCGTCTTGTTAAGCTACTGCGACCTGCATGTCTCTTCCAAGGGGCATTTAAACCGTCTTGTTAAGCTACTGCTACCGCCATTGTTCTTCCAAGGGGCATTTAAACCGTCGTGTTAAGCTCCTGCTACCTGCATGTCTCTTCCAAGGGGCATTTAAACCGTCTTGTTAAGCTACTGCGGCCTGCACGTCTCTTCCAAGGGGCATTTAAACCGTCTTGTTAAGCTACTGCTACCGCCACCGCTCTTCCAAGGGGCATTTTAATCGTCTTGTTAAGCTACTGCGACGTGCACGTCTCTTTCAACGGGCATTTAAACCGTCTTGTTAAGCTACTGTAACCTCCACCTCTTTTCCAAGCGGCATTTAAACCATCTTCTTAAGCTACTGCAACCTGCACGTCTCTTCCAAGGGGCATTTAAACCGTCTTGTTAAGCTACTGCGACCTGCACGTTTCTTTCAAGGTGCATTTAATCCTTGTTGTTAAGCTACTGCGACTTGTACGTCTTTTCCATGGGGATTTTAAACCATCTTGTTAAGCTACTGCGACCTGCATGTCTCTTCCAAGGGGCATTTAAACCATCTTGTTAAGCTACTGCGACCCCCACCGCTCTTCCAAGGGGCATTTATACTGTCTTGTTAAGCTACTGCTACCTGCACGTCTCTTCCAAGGGGCATTTAAACAGTCTTGTTAAGCTACTGCTACCGCCACCGCTCTTCCAAGGGGCATTTTAAACGTCTTGTTAAGCTACTGCGACCTGCACGTCTCTTTCAACGGGCATTTAAAGCGTCTTGTTAAGCTACTGCGCCTTGCACGTCTTTTCCAAGGGGCATTTAAACCGTCTTGTTAAGCTACTGCGACCTGCATGTCTCTTCCAAGGGGCATTTAAACCATCTTGTTAAGCTACTGCGAACTGCAAGTCTCTTCCAAGGGGCATTTAAACCCTCTGGAAAAGCTGCTGCGAAATGCATTTCTCTTCCAAGGGGCATTTAAACCGTCTTTTTAAGCTACTGCGACCTCCACCGCTCTTCCAAGAGGCATTTAAACCGTCTTGTTAAGCTGCTGCGACTTGCATGTCTCAGTAAAGGGGCATTTAAACCGTCTTGTTAAGCTACTGCGACCTCCACCGCTCTTCCAAGGGGCATTTAAACCATCTTGTTAAGCTACTGCGACCTGCACGTCTCTTCCAAGGGGCATTTAAACCGTCTTGTTAAGCTTCTGCTACTCCCACCGCTCTTCCAAGGGGCATTTTAACCGTCTTGTTAAGCTACTGCGACCTGCAGGTCTCTTTCAACGGGCATTTAAACCGTCTTGTTAAGCTACTGCGCCTTGCACGTCTTTTCCAAGGGGAATTTAAACCATCTTGTTAAGCTACTGCGACCTTTACCGCTCTTCCAAGGGGCATTTAAACCGTCTTGTTAAGCTACTGTGACCTGCATGTCTCTTCCAAGGGGCATTTAAACCGTCTTGTTAAGCTGCTGCTACTGCCACCGCTCTTCCAAGGGGCATTTTAACCGTCTTGTTAAGCTACTGCGACCTGCACATCTCTTTCAAGGGGCATTTAAACCGTCTTGTTAAGCTACTGCGACTTGCACGTCTTTTCCAAGGGGCATTTAAACCGTCTTGTTAAGCTGCTGCGACCTGCATGTCTCTTCCAAGGGGCATTTAAACAGTCTTGTTAAGCTACTGCGACCTCCACCGCTCTTCCAAGGGGCATTTAAACCATCTTGTTAAGCTACTGCGACCTGTACGTCTCTTCCAAGGGGCATTTAAACCGTCTTGTTAAGCTGCTGCGACCTGCATATCTCTTCCAAGGTGCATTTAAACCGTCTTGTTAAGCTACTGCTACCTGCACATCTCTTCCAAGGGGCATTTAAACCTTCTTATTAAGCTACTGCGACCTGCACGTCTCTTCCAAGGGGCATTTAAACCGTCTTGTTAAGCTATTGTAACCTCCACCACTTTTCCAAGGGACATTTAAACTGTCTTGTTAAGCTACTGCGACCTGCTCGTCTCTTCCAAGGGGCCTTTAAACCGTCTTGTTAAGCTACTGCGACCTGCATGTCTCTTCCAAGGGGCATTTAAACCATCTTGTTAAGCTACTGCAACCTGCAAGTCTCTTCCAAGGGGCATTTAAACCGTCTTGATAAGCTGCTGCGACCTGCATGTCTCTTCCAAGGGGCCTTTAAACCGTCTTGTTAAGCTACTGCGACCTGCATGTCTCTTGCAGCGGGCATTTAAACCATCTTGTTAAGCTACTGCGACCTGCATGTCTCTTCCAAGGGGCATTTAAACCGTATTGATAAGCTGCTGCGACCTGCACCGCTCTTCCAAGAGGCATTTAAACCATCTTGTTAAGCTGCTGCGACCTGCATGTCTCAGCCAAGGGGCATTTAAACCGTCTTGTTAAGCTACTGCGACCTCCACCCCTCTTCCAAGGGGCATTTAAACCGTCTTGTTAAGCTACTGCGACCTGCACGTCTCTTCCAAGCGGCATTTAAACCGTCTTGTTAAGCTACTGCTACTGCCACCGCTCTTCCAAGGGTCATTTTAACCGTCTTGTTAATCTACTGCGACCTGCACGTCTCTTTCAACGGGCATTTAAACAGTCTTGTTAAGCTACTGCAACCTGCATGTCTCTTCCAAGGGGCATATAAACTGACTTGTTAAGCTACTGCGACTTGCACGTCTCTTCCAAGGGGCATTTAAACCATCTTGTTAAGCTGCTGCGACCTGCATGTCTCTTCCAAGGGGCATTTAAACCCTCTTGTTAAGCTACTGCGATCTGCACTTCTCTTCCAAGGGGCATTTAAACCGTCTTGTTAAGCTTCTGCGACCTGCACGTCTCTTCCAAGGGGCATTGAAATCGTCTTGTTAAGCTAATGCGACCTGCATGTCTCTTCCATGGGGTCATTTAATCCGTCTTGCTAAGCTACTGCGACCTGCACGTCTCTTCCAAGGGGCATTTAAACCGTCTTGTTATGCTACTGCGACCTGCACGTCTCTTCCAAGGGGCATTTAAACCGCCTTGTTAAGCTACTGTAACCTCCACCGCTCTTCCAAGGGGCATTTAAACCGTCTTGTTAAGCTACTGCGACTTGCAAGTCTTTTCCAAGGGGCATTTAAACCGTCTTGTTAAGCTACTGCGACCTCCACCGCTCTTCCAAGGGGCATTTAATCCGTCTTTTTAAGCTATTGCGACCTGCACGTCTCTTTCAAGGGGCATTTAAACTGACTTGTTAAGCTACTGCGACCTCCAACGCTCTTCCAAGGGGCATTTAAACCATCTTGTTAAGCTACTGCGACCTGCACGTCTCTTCCAAGGGGCATTTAAACCGTCTTGTTAAGCTACTGCGACTTGCACGTGTTTCCCAAGGGGCATTTAAACAGTTTTGTTAAGCTACTGTAACCTCCACCACTTTTCCAAGGGACATTTAAACCATCTTGTTACGCTACTGTGATCTGCACGTCTCTTTCAAGGAGCATTTAAACCATCTTGTCAAGCTACTGCGACCTGCATGTTTCTTCCAAGGGGCATTTAAACTGTCTTGTTAAGCTACTGCGACCTGCACATCTCTTCGAAGGGGCATTTAAACCGTCTTGTTAAGCTGCTGCGACCTGCATGTCTCTTCCAAGGGGCATTTAAACAGTCTTGTTGAGCTACTGCGACCTCCATCGCTCTTCCAAGGGGCATTTAAACCATCTTGTTAAGCTACTGCGACCTGCAAGTCTCTTCCAAGGGGCATTTAAACCATCTTGTTAAGCTGCTGCGACCTGCATATCTCTTCCAAGGGGCATTTAAACCGTCTTGTTAAGCTACTGCGAACTCCACGTCTCTTCCAAGGGGCATTTAAACCATCTTGTTAAGCTACTGCGACCTGCACGTCTCTTCCAAGGGGCATTTAAATCGTCTTGCTAAGCTAATGCGACCTGCACGTCTCTTCCAAGGGGCATTTAATCCGTCTTGTTAAGCTACTGCGACCTGCACTTCTCTTCCAAGGGGCATTTAAACCGTCTTGTTAAGCTACTGCGACCTGCATGTCTCTTCCAAGGGGCATTTAAACCGTCTTGTTAAGCTACTGCGACCTCCACCGCTCTTCCAAGGGGCATTTAAACCGTCTTGTTAAGCTACTGCGACTTGCACGTCTTTTCCAAGGGGCATTTAAACCGTCTTGTTAAGCTACTGTAAGCTCCACCACTATTCCAAGGGGCATTTAAACCGTCTTGTTAAGCTACTGTGACCTGCATGTCTCTTCCAAGGGGCATTTAAACGGTCTTGTTAAGCTACTGCGACCAGCACGTCTCTTCCAAGGGGCATTTAAACCGTCTTGTTAAGCTACTGCGACCTTCAAGTCTCTTCCAAGGGGCATTTAAACCGTCTTGATAAGCTGCTGCGACCTGCATGTCTCTTCCAAGGGGCATTTAAACCATCTTTTTAAGCTACTGCGACCTGCAAGTCTCTTCCAAGGGGCATTTAAACCGTCTTGTTAAGCTACTGCGACCTGGCTGTCTCTTCCAACGGGCATTTAAACCGTCTTGTTAAGCTACTTCGACCTGCACGTCTCTTCCAAGGGGCATTTAAACCTTCTTGTTAAGCTACTGCGACCTGCACGTCTCTTCCAAGGGGCATTTAAACCATCTTGTTAAGCTATTGTAACCTCCACCACTTTTCCAAGGGACATTTAAACCGTCTTGTTAAGCTACTGCGACCTGCTCGTCTCTTCAAGGGGCCTTTAAACCGTCTTGTTAAGCTACTGTGACCTGCATGTCTCTTCCAAGGGGCATATAAACGGACTTGTTAAGCTACTGCGACTTGCACGTCTCTGCCAAGGGGCATTTAAAACCATCTTGTTAAGCTGCTGCGACCTGCATGTCTCTTCCAAGGGGAAATTAAACCTTCTTGTTAAGCTACTGCTACCTCCACATCTCTTCCAATGGGGCATTTAAACCGTCTTGTTAAGCTTCTGCGACCTGCACGTCTCTTCCAAGGGGCATTTAAATCGTCTTGTTAAGCTAATGCGACCTGCATGTCTCTTCCAAGGGGCATTTAATCCGTCTTGCTAAGCTACTGCGACCTGCACGTCTCTTCCAAGGGGCATTTAAACCGTCTTATTAAGCTACTGCGACCTGCACGTCTCTTCCTAGGGGCATTTAAACCGCCTTGTTAAGCTACTGTAACCTCCACCGCTCTTCCAAGGGGCATTTAAACCGTCTTGTTAAGCTACTGCGACTTGCAAGTCTTTTCCAAGGGGCATTTAAACCGTCTTGTTAAGCTACTGCGACCTCCACCGCTCTTCCAAGGGGCATTTAATCCGTCTTTTTAAGCGACTGCGACCTACACGTCTCTTTCAAGGGGCATTTAAACTGACTTGTTAAGCTACTGCGACCTCCAACGCTCTTCCAAGGGGCATTTAAACCATCTTGTTAAGCTACTGCGACCTGCACATCTCTTCCAAGGGGCATTTAAACCGTCTTGTTAAGCTACTGCGACTTGCACGTGTTTCCCAAGGGGCATATAAACAGTTTTGTTAAGCTACTGTAACCTCCACCACTTTTCCAAGGGACATTTAAACCATCTTGTTACGCTACTGCGACCTGCTCATCTCTTCGAAGGGGCATTTAAACCGTCTTGTTAAGCTGCTGAGACCTGCATTTCTCTTCCAAGGGGCATTTAAACAGTCTTGTTAAGCTACTGCGACCTCCACGTCTCTTCCAAGGGGCATTTTAACCATCTTGTTAAGCTTCTGCGACCTGCACGTCTCTTCCAAGGGGCATTTAAATCGTCTTGTTAAGCTAATGCGACCTGCACGTCTCTTCCAAGGGGCATTTAATCCGTCTTGTTAAGCTACTGCGACCTGCACTTCTCTTCCAAGGGGCATTTAAATCGTCTTGTTAAGCTACTGCGACCTGCACGTCTCTTCCAAGGGGCATTTAAACCGTCTTGTTAAGCTACTGCGACCTCCACCGCTCTTCCAACGGGCATTTAAACCGTCTTGTTAAGCTACTGCAACTTGCACGTCTTTTCCAAGGGGCATTTAAACCGTCTTGTTAAGCTACTGTAAGCTCCACCACTTTTCCAAGGGGCATTTAAAACATCTTGATAAGCTACTGCGACCTGCACGTCTCTTCCAAGGGGCATTTAAACCGTCTTGTTAAGCTACTGGGACCTGCATGTCTCTTCCAAGGGGCATTTAAACTGCCTTGTTAAGCTACTGTGACCTGCATGTCTCTTCCAAGGGGCATTTAAACGTTCTTGTTAAGCTACTGCGACCAGCACGTCTCTTCTAAGGGGCATTTAAACTGTCTTGTTAAGCTACTGCGACCTTCAAGTCTCTTCCAAGGGGCATTTAAACCGTCTTGATAAGCTGCTGCGACCTGCATGTCTCTTCCAAGGGGCCTTTAAACCGTCTTGTTAAGCTACTGCGACCTGCATGTCTCTTCCTAGGGGCATTTAAACCATCTTTTTAAGCTACTGCGACCTGCAAGTCTCTTCCAAGGGGCATTTAAACCGTCTTGTTAAGCTACTGCGACCTGGATGTCTCTTCCAAGGGGCATTTAAACCGTCTTGTTAAGCTACTTCGACCTGCACGTCTCTTCCAAGGGGCACTTAAACCGTCTTGTTAAGCTACTGTGACCTCCACCGCTATTCCAAGGGGCATTTAATCCGTCTTTTTAAGCTACTGCGACCTGCACGTCTCTTCCAAGTGGCATTTAAACCGTCTGGTTAAGCTACTGTGACCTGCACGTTTCTACCAAGGGGCATTTAAACAGTCTTATTAAGCTACTGCGACCTGCTCGTCTCTTGCAAGGGGCATTTAAACCGTCTTGTTAAGCTACTGTGACTTGCACGTCTTTTGCAAGGGGTCATTTAAACCGTCATGTTAAGCTACTGCGACCTCCACCGCTCTTCCAAGGGGCATTTTATCCGTCTTGTTTAGCTACTGCGACCTGCGCGTCTCTTTCAAGGGGCATTTAAACTGACTTGTTAAGCTACTGCGACCTCCAACGCTCTTCTAAGGGGCATTTAAACCGTCTTGTTAAGCTACTGTAACCTCCACCACTTTTCCAAGGGACATTTAAACCATCTTGTTAAGCTACTGTGACCTTCACGTCTCTTTCAAGGAGCATTTAAACCATCTTGTCAAGCTACTGCGACCTGCATGTTTCTTCCAAGGGTCATTTAAACTGTCTTGTTAAGCTACTGCGACCTGCACATCTCTTCCAAGGGGCATTTAAACCGTCTTGTTAAGCTGCTGCGACCTGCATGTCTCTTCCAACGGGCATTTAAACAGTCTTGTTAAGCTACTGCGACCTCCACCGCTCTTCCAAGGGGCATTTAAACCATCTGGTTAAGCTATCGCGACCTGCACGTCTCTTCCAAGGGGCATTTAAACCATCTTGTTAAGCTACTGCTACCGCCACTGCTCTTGCAAGGGGCATTTCAACCGTCTTGTTAAGCTACTGCAACCTGTATGTCTCTTGCAAGGGGCAATTAAACCGTCTTGTTAAGCTACTGCGACCTCCACGTCTCTTCCAAGGTGCATTTAAACCGTCTTGTTCAGCTACTGCGACCTGCACCGCTCTTCCAAGGGGCATTTAAACCTTCTCGTTAAGCTACTGCGACCAGCACGTCTCTTCCAAGGTGCATTTAAACCGTCTTGTTCAGCTACTGCGACCTCCACCGCTCTTCCAAGGGGCATTTAAACCTTCTCGTTAAGCTACTGCGACCAGCACGTCTCTTCCAAGGGGCATTTAAACAGTCTTGTTAAGCTACTGCGACCTCCAATGCTCTTCCAAGGGGCATTTAAACCGTCTTGTTAAGCTACTGCGACCTGCACGTCTCTTCCAATGGGCATTTAAACCGTCTTGTTAAGCTACTGCGACTGCGTGTCTCTTCCAAGGGGCATTTAAACCGTCTTGTTAAGCTACTGTGACCTGCACGTCTCTTCCAAGGGGCATTTAAACCATCTTGTTAAGCTACTGCGACTTGCACGTCTTTTCCAAGGGGCATTTAATCCGTCTTGTTAAGATACTGTAACTTCCACCACTTTTCCAATGGGCATTTAAACCGTCTTGTTAAGCTACTGCGACCTCCACCGTTCTTCCAAGGGGCATTTAAACCGTCTTTTTAAGCTACTGCGACCTGCACGTCTCTTCCAAGTGGCATTTAAACTGTCTTGTTAAGCTACTGTGACCTGCACGTTTCTACCAAGGGGCATTTAAACAGTCTTATTAAGCTACTGCGACCTGCTCGTCTCTTGCAAGGGGCATTTAAACCGTCTTGTTAAGCTACTGCGACTTGCACGTCTTTTGCAAGGGGTCATTTAAACCGTCATGTTAAGCTACTGCGATCTCCACCGCTCTTCCAATTGGCATTTTAACCGTCTTGTTTAGCTTCTGCGACCTGCGCGTATCTTTCAAGGGGCATTTAAACTGACTTGTTAAGCTACTGCGACATCCAACGCTCTTCCAAGGGGTATTTAAACCGTCTTGTTAAGCTACTGCGACCTGCACGTCTCTTCCAAGGGGCATTTAAACCGTCTTGTTAAGCTACTGCGACCTGCATGTTTCTTCCAAGGGGCATTTAAACCGTCTTGTTAAGCTACTGTGACCTGCATTTCTCTTCCAAGGGGCATTTAAACCATCTTGTTAAGCTACTGCGACTTGCACGTCTTTTCCAAGGGGCATTTAATCCGTCTTGTTAAGATACTGTAACTTCCACCACTTTTCCAATGGGCATTTAAACCGTCTTGTTAAGCTACTGCGACCTGCACGTCTCTTCCAAGGGGCATTTAAACCGTCTTGTTAAGCTACTGCGACCTGGATGTCTCTTCCAAGGGGCATTTAAACCGTCTTGTTAAGCTACTTCGACCTGCACGTCTCTTCCAAGGGGTATTTAAACAGTCATGTTAAGCTGCTGCGTTCTGCATGTCTCTTCCAAGGGGCATTTAAACCGTCTTGTTAAGCTACTGCGACCTCCACCGCTCTTCCAAGGGGCATTTAAGCCGTCTTTTTAAGCTACTGCGACCTGCTCGTCTCTTCCAAGTGGCATTTAAACCATCTTGTTAAGCTACTGTGACCTGCACGTTTCTACCAAGGGGCATTTAAACAGTATTATTAAGCTACTGCGACCTGCTCGTCTCTTGCAAGGGGCATTTAAACCATCTTGTTAAGCTTTTGCGACCTGCACGTCTCTTCCAAGTGGCATTTAAACTGTTTTGTTAAGCTACTGTGACCTGCACGTTTCTACCAAGGGGCATTTAAACAGTCTTATTAAGCTACTGCGACCTGCTCGTCTCTTGCAAGGGGCATTTAAACCGTCTTGTTAAGCTACTGCGACTTGAACGTCTTTTGCAAGGGGTCATTTAAACCGTCATGTTAAGCTACTGCGATATCCACCGCTCTTCCAAGGGGCATTTTAACCTTCTTGTTTAGCTACTGCGACCTGCGCGTCTCTTTCAAGGGGCATTTAAACTGACTTGTTAAGCTACTGCGACCTCCAACGCTCTTCCAAGGGGCATTTAAACCGTCTTGTTAAGCTACTGCGACCTGCACGTCTCTTCCAAGGGGCATTTAAACCGTCTTGTTAAGCTACTGCAACCTGCATGTCTCTTCTAAGGGGCATTTAAACCGTCTTGTTAAGCTACTGTGACCTGCATTTCTCTTCCAAGGGGCATTTAAACCATCTTGTTAAGCTACTGCGACTTGCACGTCTTTTCCAAGGGGCATTTAATCCGTCTTGTTAAGATACTGCAACTTCCACCACTTTTCCAATGGGCATTTAAACCGTCTTGTTAAGTTACTTCGACCTGCACGTCTCTTCCAAGGGGCATTTAAACAGTCATGTTAAGCTGCTGCGTTCTGCATGTCTCTTCCAAGGTGCATTTAAGCCGTCTTTTTAAGCTACTGCGACCTGCATTTCTCTTGCAAGGGGCATTTAAACCGTCTTGTTAAGCTACTGCGACTTGCACATCTTTTGCAAGGGGTCACTTAAACCGTCTTGTTAAGCTACTGCGATCTCCACCTCTCTTCCAAGGGGCATTTTAACCGTCTTGTTTAGCTACTGCGACCTGCACGTCTCTTCCAAGGGGCATTTAAACCGTCTTGTTAAGCTACTGCGACTTGCACGTGTTTCCCAAGGGGCATTTAAACAGTTTTGTTAAGCTACTGTAACCTCCACCACTTTTCCAAGGGGCATTTAAACCATCTTGTTAAGCTACTGTGACCTGCACGTCTCTTTCAAGGAGCATTTAAACCACCTTGTCAAGCTACTGCGACCTGCATGTTTCTTCCAAGGGGCATTTAAACTGTCTTGTTAAGCTACTGCGACCTGCACGTCTTTTCCAAGGGGCATTTAAACCATCTTGTTAAGCTACTGAGACCTTTACCGCTCTTCTAAGGGGCATTTAAACCGTCTTGTTAAGCTACTACGACTTGCATCTCTCTTCCAAGAGGCATTTAAACCGTCTTGTTAAGCTACTGCGACCTGCACGTCTCTTCCAATGGGCATTTAAACCGTCTTGTTAAGCTACTGCTACCACCACCGCTCTTCCAAGGGGCATTTTAACCTTCTTCTTAAGCTACTGCTACCTCCACATCTCTTCCAAGGGAGCATTTTAACCGTCTTGTTAAGCTACTGCGACCTGCACGTCTCTTTCAACGGGCATTTAAACCGTCTTGTTAAGCTACTGTAACGTCCACCACTTTTCCAAGGGGCATTTAAACCATCTTGTTAAGCTACAGCAACCTGCACGTCTCTTTCAAGGGGCATTTAAACCGTCTTGTTAAGCTACTGTGACCTGCATGTCTCTTCCAAGGGGCATTTAAACGGTCTTGTTAAGCTACTGCGACGTGCACGTCTCTTCCAAGGGGCATTTAAACCGTCTTGTTAAGCTGCTGCGAACTGCATGTCTCTTCCAAGGGGCATTTAAGCCATCTTGTTAAGCTACAGCGAACTCCACGTTTCTTCCAAGGTGCATTTAAACCGTCTTGTTAAGCTACTGCGACCTCCACCGCTCTTCCAAATGGCATTTTAACCGTCTCCTTTAGCTACTGCGAACTGCGCGTCTCTTTCAATGGGCATTTAAACTGACTTGTTAAGCTACTGCGACCTCCATCGCTCTTCCAAGGGGCATTTAAACCATCTTGTTAAGCTACTGTGACTTGCACGTCTCTTTCAACGAGCATTTAAACCATCTTGTTAAGCTACTGCAACCTGCATGTTTCTTCAAATGGGCATTTAAACTGTCTTGTTAAGCTACTGCGACCTGCACATCTTTTTCAAGGGGCATTTAAACCATCTTGTTAAGCTGCTGCGACCTGCATGTCTCTTCCAAGGGGCATTTAAACAGTCTTTTTAAGCTACTGCGACCTCCACCGCTCTTCCAAGGGGCATTTAAACCATCTTGTTAAGCTACTGCGACCTGCACGTCTCTTCCAAGGGGCATTTAAACCCTCTTGTTAAGCTACTGCTACCGCCACTGCTCTTCCAAGGGGCATTTAAACCGTCTTGTTAAGCTACTGCGACCTGCATGTCTCTTTCAAGGGGCATTTAAACTGTCTTGTTAAGATACTGTGACCTCAACCGCACTTCCAAGGGGCATTTAATCCGTCTTGTTAAGCTACTGCGATCTGCACTTCTCTTCCAAGGGGCATTTAAACCGTCTTGTTAAGCTACTGAGACCTGCACGTCTCTTTCAAGGGGAATTTAAACCGTCTTCTTAAGCTACTGCGACCTCCACCGCTCTTCCAAGGGGCATTTAAACCGTCTTGTTTAGCTACTGCGACTTGCACGTCTTTTCCAAGGGGCATTTAAACCGTCTTGTTAAGCTACTGTAAGCTTTACCACTTTTCCAAAGGGCATTTAAAACGTCCTGTTAAGCTACTGCGACCTGCACGTCTCTTCCAAGGGGCATTTAAACCATCTTGTTAAGCTACTGCGACCTGCATGTCTCTTCCAAGGGGCATGAAAACGGTCTTGTTAAGCTACTGGGACCAGCACGTCTCTTCCAAGGGGCATTTAAACCGTCTTGTTAAGCTACTGCGACCTGCATGTCTCTTCCAAGGGGCATTTAAACCGTCTTGTTAAGCTACTGTGACCTGCATGTCTCTTCCAAGGGGCATTTAAACCATCTTGTTAAGCTACTGCGACTTGCACGTCTTTTCCAAGGGGCATTTAAACCGTCTTGTTAAGATACTGTAACTTCCACCACTTTTCCAATGGGCATTTAAACCGTCTTATTAAGCTACTGCGACGTGCACGTCTCTTCCAAGGGGCATTTAAACCGTCTTGTTAAGCTACTGCGACCTGGATCTCTCTTCCAAGAGGCATTTAAACCGTCTTGTTAAGCTACTTCGACCTGCACGTCTCTTCCAAGGGGCATTTAAACCGTCTTGTTAAGCTACTGCGACCTCCACCGCTCTTCCAAGGAGCATTTAAACCGTCTTTTTAAGCTACTGCGACCTGCACGTCTCTTCCAAGTGGCACTTAAACCGTCTTGTTAAGCTACTGTGACCTGCACGTTTCTACCAAGGGGCATTTAAACAGTCTTATTAAGCTACTGCGACCTGCTCATCTCTTGCAAGGGGCATTTAAACAGTCTTGTTAAGCTACTGCGACCTCCACGGCTCTTCCAAGAGGCATTTTAACCGTCTTGTTTAGCTACTGCGACCTGCGCGTCTCTTTCAAGGGGCATTTAAACTGACTTGTTAAGCTACTGCTACCTCCAACGCTCTTCCAAGGGGCATTTAAACCGTCTTGTTAAGCTACTGCGACCTGCACGTCTCTTCTAAGGGGCATTTAAATCGTCTTGTTAAGCTACTGCGACTTGCACGTGTTTCCCAAGGGGCATTTAAACAGTTTTATTAAGCTACTGTAACCTCCACCACTTTTCCAAGGGGCATTTAAACCATCTTGTTAAGCTACTGTGACCTGCACGTCTCTTTCAAGGAGCATTTAAACCATCTTGTCAAGCAACTGCGACCTGCATGTTTCTTCCAAGGGGCATTTAAACTGTCTTGTTAAGCTACTGCGACCTGCACATCTCTTCCAAGGGGCATTTAAACCGTCTTGTTAAGCTGCTGCGACCTGCATGTCTCTTCCAAGGGGCATTTAAACAGTCTTGTTAAGCTAATGCGATCTCCACCGCTCTTCCAAAGGGCATTTAAACCATCTTGTTAAGCTACTGCGACCTGCACGTCTCTTCCAAGGGGCATTTAAACCCTCTTATTAAGCTACTGCTACCGCCACTGCTCTTCCAAGGGGCATTTCAACTGTCTTGTTTAGCTACTGCAACCTGTATGTCTCTTGCAAGGGGCATTTAAACCGTCTTGTTAAGCTACTGCGACCTCCACGTCTCTTCCACGGTGCATTTAAACCGTCTTGTTAAGCTACTGCGACCTGCACATCTCTTCCAAGGGGCATTTAAACCTTCTCGTTAAGCTACTGCGACCTGCACGTCTCTTCCAATGGGCATTTAGACAGTCTTGTTAAGCTACTGCGACCTCCAACGCTCTTCCAAGGGGCATTTAAACCGTCTTGTTAAGCTACTGCGACCTGCACGTCTCTTCCAATGGGCATTTAAACCATCTTTTTAAGCTACTGCGACCTGCATGTCTCTTCCAAGGGGCATTTAAACCGTCTTGAAATGCTACTGCGACTTGCACGTCTTTTCAAAGGGGCATTTAAACCGTCTTGTTAAGCTACTGCGACTTGCACGTCTTTCGCAAGGGGTCATTTAAACCGTTTTGTTAAGCTACTGCGACCTCCACCGCACTTCCAAGGGGCATTTTAACCGTCTTGTTAAGCTACTGCGACCTTCGCGTCTCTTTCAAGGGGCATTTGAACTGACTTGTTAAGCTACTGAGACCTCCACTGCTCTTCCAAGGGGCATTTAAACCGTCTTGTTAAGCTACTGCGACCTGCACGTCTCTTCCAATGTCATTTAAACCGTCTTTTAAAGCTACTGCGACGTCCACCGCTCTTCCAAGGGGCATTTAAACCATCTTGTTAAGCTATTGCGACCTGCACGTCTTTGCCAAGGGGCATTTAAACCGTCTTGTTAAGCTACTGCGACCTGCACGTCTATTCCAAGGGGCATTTAAACCGTCCTGTTAAGCTACTGCGACCTGCATGTCTCTTCCAAGGGGCATTTAAACCGTCTTGTTAAGCTACTGCGACCAGCAAGTCTCTTCCAAAGGGCATTTAAACCGTCTTGTTAAGCTACTGCTACCGCCACCGCTCTTCCAAGGGGGCATTTTAACCGTCTTGTTAAGCTACTGCGACCTGCACGTCTCTTTCAACGGGCATTTAAACCGTCTTGTTAAGCTACTGTAACCTCCAACTCTTTTCCAAGGGGCATTTAAACCGTCTTGTTAAGCTACTGCAACCTGCACTTCTCTTCCAAGGGGCATTTAAACCGTCTTGTTAAGCTACTACGACCTGCAAGTTTCTTCCAAGGGGCATTTAAAACGTCTTGATAAGCTGCTACGACCTGCATGTCTCTTCCAAGGGGCATTTAAACTGTCTTGTTAAGGTACTGCGACCTCCACTGCTCTTACAAGTGGCATTTAAACCATCTTGTTAAGCTACTACGACCTGCACATCTCTTCCAAGGGGCATTTAAACCATCTTGTTAAGCTACTGCTACCTCCTCCGCTCTTCCAAGGGGCATTTAAACCGTCTTAATAAGCTACTGCGACCTGCATGTCTCTTCCAAGCTGCATTTAAACCATCTTGTTAAGCTACTGCGACCTGCACGTCTCTTCCAAGGGGCATTTAAACCATCTTGTTAAGCTACTGAGATCTTTTCCGCTCTTCTAAGGGGCATTTAAACCGTCTTGTTAAGCTACTACGACTTGCATCTCTCTTCCAAGAGGCATTTAAACCGTCTTGTTAAGCTACTGCGACCTGCCCGTCTCTTCCAATGGGCATTTAAACCGTCTTGTTAAGCTACTGCTACCCCCACCGCTCTTCCAAGGGGCATTTTAACCTTCTTGTTAAGCTACTGCGACCTGCACGTCTCTTTCTACGGGCATTTAAAGCGTCTTGTTAAGCTACTGTAACGTCCACCTCTTTTCCAAGGGGCATTTAAACCATCTTGTTAAGCTACAGCAACCTGCACGTCTCTTTCAAGGGGCATTTAAACCGTCTTGTTAAGCTACTGCGACCTGCATGTCTCTTTTAAGGGGCATTTAAACGGTCTTGTTAAGCTACTGCGACGTGCACGTCTCTTCCAAGGGGCATTTAAACCGTCTTGTTAAGCTGCTGCGAACTGCATGTCTCTTCCAAGGGGCATTTAAACCGTCTTGTTAAGCTACAGCGAACTCCACGTCTCTTCCAAGGGGCATTTAAACCATCCTGTTAAGCTTCTGCGACCTGCACGTCTCTTCCAAGGGGCATTTAAATCGTCTTGTTAAGCTAATGTGACCTGCACGTCTCTTCCAAGGGGCATTTAATCCGTCTTGTTAAGCTACTGCGACCTGCACTTCTCTTCCAAGGGGCATTTAAACCGTCTTGTTAAGCTACTGCGACCTCCACCGCTCTTCCAAGGGGCATTTAAACCGTCTTGTTAAGCTACTGTAAGCTCCACCACTTTTCCAATGGGCATTTAAAACGTCTTGTTAAGCTTATTCGACCTGCACGTCTCTTCCAAGGGGCATTTAAACCATCTTGTTAAGCTACTGCGACCTGCATGTCTCTTCCAAGGGGCATTTAAACGGTCTTGTTAAGCTACTGCGACCAGCACGTCTCTTCCAAGGGGCATTTAAACCGTCTTGTTAAGCTACTGCGACCTGCATGTCTCTTCCAAGGGGCATTTAAACTGTCTTGTTAAGCTACTGTGACCTGCATGTCTCTTCCAAGGGGCATTTATACCATCTTGTTAAGCTACTGCGACTTGCACGTCTTTTCCAATGGGCATTTAAACCGTCTTGTTAAGATACTGTAACTTCTAACACTTTTCCAATGGGCATTTAAACCGTCTTGTTAAGCTACTGCGACCTGCACGTCTCTTCCAAGAGGCATTTAAACCGTCTTGTTAAGATACTGCGACCTGGATGTCTCTTCCAAGGGGCTTTTAAACCGTCTTGTTAAGCTACTTCGACCTGCACGTCTCTTCCAAGGGGCATTTAAACCATCTTATTAAGCTGCTGAGTCCTGAATGTCTCTTCCAAGGGGCATTTAAACCGTCTTGTTAAGCTACTGCGACCTCCACCGCTCTTCCAAGGGGCATTTAAACCGTCTTTTTAAGCTACTGCGACCTGAACGTCTCTTCCAAGTGGCATTTAAACCGTCTTGTTAAGCTACTGTGACCTGCACGCTTCTACCAAGGGGCATTTACAAAGTCTTATTAAGCTACTGCGACCTGCTCGTCTCTTGCAAGGGGCATTTAAACAGTCTTGTTAAGCTACTGCGACTTGCACGTCTTTTGCAAGGGGCATTTAAACTGTCTTGTTAAGCTACTGCGACCTGCACATCTCTTTCAAGGGGCATTTAAACCATCTTGTTAAGCTGCTGCGACCTGCATGTCTCTTCCAAGGGGCATTTAAACAGTCTTGTTAAGCTACTGCGACCTCCACCGCTCTTCCAAGGGGCATTTAAACCATCTTGTTAAGCTACTGCGACCTGCACGTCTCTTCCAAGGGGCATTTAAACCCTCTTGTTAAGCTACTGCTACCGCCACTGCTCTTCCAAGGGGCATTTAAACCGTCTTGTTAAGCTACTGCGACCTGCATGTCTCTTTCAAGGGGCATTTAAACTGTCTTGTTAAGCTACTGTGACCTCAACCGCTCTTCCAAGGGGCTTTTAAACCGTCTTTTTAAGCTACTGCGACCTGCACGTCTCTTCTACGGGGCATTTAAACCGTCTTATTAAGCTACTGCGACCTGCACGTCTCTTCCAATGTCATTTAAACAGTCTTTTAAAGCTACTGCGACCTCCACTGCTCTTCCAAGGGGCATTTAAACCGTCTTGTTAAGCTACTGCGACCTGCACGTCTCTTCCAAGAGGCATTTAAACCGTTTTGTTAAGCTACTGCGACCTTTACTGCTCTTAAAAGGGGCATTTAAACCGTCTTGTTAAGCTACTGCGACCTGCACGTCTCTTCCCAGGGGCATTTTAACCGTCCTGTTAAGCTACTGCGACATGCACGTCTCTTTCAACGGGCATTTAAACCGTCTTGTTAAACTACTGTAACCTCCACCTCTTTCCCAATGGGCATTTAAACGGTCTTGTTAAGCTACTGCAACCTGCAAGCCTCTTCCAAGGGGCATTTAAACCGTCTTGTTAAGCTACTGCGACCTGCATGCCTCTTCCAAGGGGCATTTAAACCGTCTTGTTAAGCTACAGCGAACTCCACGTCTCTTCCAAGGGGCATTTAAACCATCCTGTTAAGCTTCTGCGACCTGCACTTCTCTTCCAAGGGGCATTTAATTCGTCTTGTTAAGCTAATGTGACCTGCACGTCTCTTCCAAGGGGCATTTAATCCGTCTTGTTAAGCTACTGCGACCTGCACTTCTCTTCCAAGGGGCATTTAAACCGTCTTGTTAAGCTACTGCGACCTCCACCGCTCTTCCAAGGGGCATTTAAACCGTCTTGTTAAGCTACTCTAAGCTCCACAACTTTTCCAATGGGCATTTAAAACGTCTTGTTAAGCTACTGCGACCTGCACGTCTCTTCCAAGGGGCATTTAAACCATCTTGTTAAGCTACTGCGACCTGCATGTCTCTTCCAAGGGGCATTTAAACGGTCTTGTTAAGCTACTGCGACCAGCACGTCTCTTCCAAGGGGCATTTAAACCGACTTGTTAAGCTACTGCGACCTGCATGTCTCTTCCAAGGGGCATTTAAACTGTCTTGTTAAGCTACTGTGACCTGCATGTCTCTTCCAAGGGGCATTTATACCATCTTGTTAAGCTACTGCGACTTGCACGTCTTTTCCAATGGGCATTTAAACCGTCTTGTTAAGATACTGTAACTTCTAACACTTTTCCAATGGGCATTTAAACCGTCTTGTTAAGTTACTGCGACCTGCACGTCTCTTCCAAGAGGCATTTAAACCGTCTTGTTAAGCTACTGCGACCTGAATGTCTCTTCCAAGGGGCTTTTAAACCGTCTTGTTAAGCTACTTTGACCTGCACGTCTCTTCCAAGGGGCATTTAAACCGTCTTGTTAAGCTGCTGCGTCCTGCATGTCTCTTCCAAGGGGCATTTAAACCGTCTTGTTAAGCTACTGCGACCTCCACCGCTCTTCCAAGGGGCATTTAAACCGTCTTTTTAAGCTACTGCGACCTGAACGTCTCTTCCAAGTGGCATTTGAACCGTCTTGTTAAGCTACTGTGACCTGCACGTTTCTACCAAGGGGCATTTACAAAGTCTTATTAAGCTACTGCGACCTGCTCGTCTCTTGCAAGGGGCATTTAAACAGTCTTGTTAAGCTACTGCGACTTGCACGTCTTTTGCAAGGGGCATTTAAACTGTCTTGTTAAGCTACTGCGACCTGCACATCTCTTTCAAGGGGCATTTAAACCATCTTGTTAAGCTGCTGCGACCTGCATGTCTCTTCCAAGGGGCATTTAAACAGTCTTGTTAAGCTACTGCGACCTCCACCGCTCTTCCAAGGGGCATTTAAACCATCTTGTTAAGCTACTGCGACCTGCACGTCTCTTCCAAGGGGCATTTAAACACTCTTGTTAAGCTACTGCTACCGCCACTGCTCTTCCAAGGGGCATTTAAACCGTCTTGTTAAGCTACTGCGACCTGCATGTCTCTTTCAAGAGGCATTTTAACTGTCTTGTTAAGCTACTGTGACCTCAACCGCTCTTCCAAGGGGCTTTTAAACCGTCTTTTTAAGCTACTGCTACCTGCACGTCTCTTCTACGGGGCATTTAAACCGTCTTTTTAAGCTACTGCGACCTGCACGTCTCTTCCAATGTCATTTAAACAGTCTTTTAAAGCTACTGCGACCTCCACTGCTCTTCCAAGGGGAATTTAAACCGTCTTGTTAAGCTACTGTGACCTGCACGTCTCTTCCAAGAGGCATTTAAACCGTTTTGTTAAGCTACTGCGACCTTTACCGCTCTTAAAAGGGGCATTTAAACCGTCTTGTTAAGCTACTGCGACCTGCACGTCTCTTCCCAGGGGCATTTTAACCGTCTTGTTAAGCTACTGCGACATGCACGTCTCTTTCAACGGGCATTTAAACCGTCTTGTTAAACTACTGTAACCTCCACCTCTTTCCCAAGGGGCATTTAAACGGTCTTGTTAAGCTACTTCAACCTGCACGCCTCTTCCAAGGGGCATTTAAACCGTCTTGTTAAGCTACTGCGACCTGCATGCCTCTTCCAAGGTGCATTTAAACCATCTTGTTAAGCTACTGCGACCTGCACATCTCTTCCAAGGGGCATTTAAACCTTCTTGTTAAGCTACCGCGTCCTGCACGTCTCTTCCAAAGGACATTTAAACAGTCTTGTTAAGCTACTGCGACCTCCACCGCTCTTCCAAGGGGCATTTAAACCGTCTTGTTAAGCTACTGCGACCTGCATGTCTCTTCCAATGGGCATTTAAACCGTCTTGTTAAGCTACTGCTACCGCCACCGCACTTCCAAGGGGCTTTTTAATCGTCTTGTTAAGCTACTGCGACCTGCATGTCTCTTTCAAGGGGCATTTAAACTGTCTTGTTAAGCTACTGCGACCGCCACCGCTCTACCAAGGGGCATTTAAACCGTCTAGTTAAGCTACTGCGACCTGCATGTCTCTTCCAAGGGACATTTAAATCGTCTTGAAAAGCTACTGCGACCTGCACGTCTCTTCCAAGGGGCATTTAAACCGTCTTGTTAAGCTACTGCGACATGCACGTCTTTTCCAAGGGGCATGTAAACCGCCTTGTTAAGCTACTGTAACCTCCACCACTTTTCCAAGGGGCATTTAAACCATCTTGTTAAGCTACTGCAACCTGCATGTCTCTACCAAGTGGCATATAAACCATCTTGTTAAGCTACGGCGACTTGCACGTCTTTTCCAAGGGGCATTTAAACCGTCTTGTTAAGCTATTGTAACCTCCACCACTTTTCCAAGGGACATTTAAACCGTCTTGTTAAGCTACTGCGACCTGCTCGTCTCTTCCAAGGGGCATTTAAACCGTCTTGTTAAGCTACTGCGACCTGCATGTCTCTTCCAAGGGGCATTTAAACCATCTTGTTAAGCTACTGCGACCTGCAAGTCTCTTCCAAGGGGCATTTAAACCGTCTCGAAAAGCTGCTGCGAAATGCATGTCTCTTCCAAGGGGCATTTAAACCGTCTTGTTAAGCTACTGCGACCTCCACCGCTCTTCCAAGAGGCATTTAAACCGTCTTGTTAAGCTGCTGCGACCTGCATGTCTCAGCAAAGGGGCATTTAAACCGTCTTGTTAAGCTACTGCGACCTCCACCGCTCTTCCAAGGGGCATTTAAAGCATCTTGTTAAGCTACTGCGACCTGCACGTCTCTTCCAAGCTGCATTTAAACGGTCTTGTTAAGCTTCTGCTACTGCCACCGCTCTTCCAAGGGGCATTTTAACCGTCTTGTTAAGCTACTGCGACTTGCACGTCTCTTTCAACGGGCATTTAAACCGTCTTGTTAAACTACTGCGCCTTGCACGTCTTTTCCAAGGAGCATTTAAACCGTCTTGTTAAGCTACTGCGACCTTTACCGCTCTTCCAAGGGGCATTTAAACCGTCTTGTTAAGCTACTGTGACCTGCATGTCTCTTCCAAGGGGCATTTAAACCATCTTGTTAAGCTACTGCTACTGCCACCGCTCTTCCAAGGGGCATTTTAACCGTCTTGTTAAGCTACTGCGACTTGCACGTCTCTTTCAACGGGCATTTAAACCGTCTTGTTAAGCTACTGCAACTTGCACGTCTTTTCCAAGGGGCATTTAAACCGTCTTGTTAAGCTTCTGCGAATTTTACCGCTCTTCCAAGGGGCATTTAAACCGTCTTGTTAAGCTACTGCGACCTGCATGTCTCTTCCAAGGGGCATTTAAACCATCTTATTAAGCCACTGCGACCTGCACGTCTCTTCCAAGGGGCATTTTAACTGTCTTGTTAAGCTACTGCTACCGCCACCGCTCTTCCAAGGGGCAATTTAACCGTCTTGTTAAGATACTGCGACGTGCACGTATCTTTCAACGGGCATTTAAACCGTCTTGTTAAGCTACTGTAACCTCCACCTCTTTTCCAAGGGGCATTTAAACCGTCTTGTTAAGCTACTGCAACCTGCACGTCTCTTCCAAGGGGCATTTAAACCGTCTTGTTAAGCTACTGCGACCTGCAAGTCTCTTCCAAGGGGCATTTAAACTGTCTTGATAAGCTGCTGCGACCTGCACATCTCTTCCAAGGGGCACTTAAACTGTCTTGTTAAGCTACTGCGACCTCCACCGCTCTTCCAAGGGGCATTTAAACCGTCTTGTTAAGCTACTACGACCTGCACGTCTCTTCCAAGGGGCATTTAAACCATCTTGTTAAGCTACTGCTACCGCCACCGCTCTTTCAAGAGGCATTTTAACCGTCTTGTTAAGCTACTGCGACCTGCACATCTGTTTCAAGGGGCATTTAATCCGTCTTGTTAAGCTACTGCGACTAGTACGTCTTTTCCAAAGGGCATTTAAACCATCTTGTTAAGCTGCTGCGACCTCCTCCGCTCTTCCAAGGGGCATTTAAACCGTCTTGTTAAGCTACTGCGACCTGCATGTCTCTTCCAAGGGGCATTTAAACCATCTTGTTAAGCTACTGCGACCTGCACTTCTCTTCCAAGGGGCATTTAAACCGTCTTGTTAAGCTGCTGCGACCTGCATGTCTCAACCAAGGGGCATTTAAACCGTCTTGTTAAGCTACTGCGACCTCCACTGCTCTTCCAAGGAGCATTTATACTGTCTTGTTAAGCTACTGCGACCTGCACGTCTCTTCCAAGGGGCATTTAAACCGTCTTGTTAAGCTACTGTTACCGCCACCGCTCTTCCAAGGGGCATTTTAAACGTCTTGTTAAGCTACTGCAACCTGCACGTCTCTTTCAACGGGCATTTAAACAGTCTTGTTAAGCTACTGCTCCTTGCACGTCTTTTCCAAGGGGCATTTAAACCTTCTTGTTAAGCTACTGCGACCTTTACCTCTCTTCCAAGGGGCATTTAAACCGTCTTGTTAAGCTACTGCGACCTGCATGTCTCTTCCAAGGGGCATTTAAACCATCTTATTAAGCCACTGCACCTGCACGTCTATTCCAAGGGGCATTTTAACTGTCTTTTTAAGCTACTGCTACCGCCACCGCTCTTCCAAGGGGCAATTTAACCGTCTTGTTAAGATACTGCGACGTGCACGTATCTTTCAACGGGCATTTAAACCGTCTTGTTAAGCTACTGTAACCTCCACCTCTTTTCCAAGGGGCATTTAAACCGTCTTGTTAAGCTACTGCAACCTGCACGCCTCTTCCAAGGGGCATTTAAACCGTCTTGTTAAGCTACTGCGACCTGCAAGTCTCTTCCAAGGGGCATTTAAACTGTCTTGATAAGCTGCTGCGACCTGCACATCTCTTCCAAGGGGCACTTAAACTGTCTTGTTAAGCTACTGCAACCTCCACCGCTCTTCCAAGGGGCATTTAAACCGTCTTGTTAAGCTACTACGACCTGCACGTCTCTTCCAAGGGGCATTTAAACCATCTTGTTAAGCTACTGCTACCGCCACCGCTCTTTCAAGAGGCATTTTAACCGTCTTGTTAAGCTACTGCGACCTGCACATCTGTTTCAAGGGGCATTTAATCCGTCTTGTTAAGCTACTCCGACTAGTACGTCTTTTCCAAAGGGCATTTAAACCATCTTGTTAAGCTGCTGCGACCTCCTCCGCTCTTCCAACGGGCATTTAAACCGTCTTGTTAAGCTACTGCGACCTGCATGTCTCTTCCAAGGGGCATTTAAACCATCTTGTTAAGCTACTGCGACCTGCACGTCTCTTCCAAGGGGCATTTAAACCGTCTTGTTAAGCTGCTGCGACCTGCATGTCTCAACCAAGGGTCATTTAAACCGTCTTGTTAAGCTACTGCGACCTCCACTGCTCTTCCAAGGAGCATTTATACTGTCTTGTTAAGCTACTGCGACCTGCACGTCTCTTCCAAGGGGCATTTAAATCGTCTTGTTAAGCTACTGTTACCGCCACCGCTCTTCCAAGGGGCATTTTAAACGTCTTGTTAAGCTACTGCAACCTGCACGTCTCTTTCAACGGGCATTTAAACAGTCTTGTTAAGCTACTGCGCCTTGTACGTCTTTTCCAAGGGGCATTTAAACCTTCTTGTTAAGCTACTGCGACCTTTACCGCTCTTCCAAGGGGCATTTAAACCGTCTTGTTAAGCTACTGCGACCTGCATGTCTCTTCCAAGGGGCATTTAAACCGTCTTGTTAAGCTACTGCGACCTGCACGTCTCTTCCAAGGGGCATTTAAACTGTCTTGTTAAGCTACTGCTACCGCCACCGCTCTTCCAAGGGGCATTTTAACAGTCTTGTTAAGCTATTGCGACCTGCATGTCTCTTCCAAGGGGCATTTAAACCGTCTTGTTAAGCTACTGCGACCTGCATGTCTCTTCCAAGGGGCATTTTAACCGTCTTGTTAAGCTACTGCTACCGCCACCGCTCTTCAAAGGGGCAATTTAACCGTCTTGTTAAGATACTGCGACGTGCACGTATCTTTCAACGGGCATTTAAACCGTCTTGTTAAGCTACTGTAACCTCCACCTCTTTTCCAAGGGGCATTTAAACCGTCTTGTTAAGCTACTGCAACCTGCACGTCTCTTCCAAGGGGCATTTAAACCGTCTTGTTAAGCTACTGCGACCTGCAAGTCTCTTCCAAGGGGCATTTAAACCGTCTTGATAAGCTGCTGCGACCTGCACATCTCTTCCAAGGGGCACTTAAACTGTCTTGTTAAGCTACTGCGACCTCCACCGCTCTTCCAAGGGGCATTTAAACCGTCTTGTTAAGCTACTACGACCTGCACGTCTCTTCCAAGGGGCATTTAAACCATCTTGTTAAGCTACTGCTACCGCCACCGCTCTTTCAAGAGGCATTTTAACCGTGTTGTTAAGCTACTGCGACCTGCACATCTGTTTCAAGGGGCATTTAATCCGTCTTGTTAAGCTACTGCGACTAGTACGTCTTTTCCAAAGGGCATTTAAACCATCTTGTTAAGCTGCTGCGACCTCCTACGCTCTTCCAAGGGGCATTTAAACCGTCTTGTTAAGAAACTGCGACCTGCATGTCTCTTCCAAGGGGCATTTAAACCATCTTGTTAAGCTACTGCGACCTGCACGTCTCTTCCAAGGGGCATTTAAACCGTCTTGTTAAGCTGCTGCGACCTGCATGTCTCAACCAAGGGGCATTTAAACCGTCTTGTTAAGCTACTGCGACCTCCACTGCTCTTCCAAGGAGCATTTATACTGTCTTGTTAAGCTACTGCGACCTGCACGTCTCTTCCAAGGGGCATTTAAACCGTCTTGTTAAGCTACTGTTACCGCCACCGCTCTTCCAAGGGGCATTTTAAACGTCTTGTTAAGCTACTGCAACCTGCACGTCTCTTTCAACGGGCATTTAAACAGTCTTGTTAAGCTACTGCGCCTTGCACGTCTTTTCCAAGGGGCATTTAAACCTTCTTGTTAAGCTACTGCGACCTTTACCGCTCATCCAAGGGGCATTTAAACCGTCTTGTTAAGCTACTGCGACCTGCATGTCTCTTCCAAGGGGCATTTAAACCGTCTTGTTAAGCTACTGCGACCTGCACGTCTCTTCCAAGGGGCATTTAAACTGTCTTGTTAAGCTACTGCTACCGCCACCGCTCTTCCAAGGGGCATTTTAACAGTCTTGTTAAGCTATTGCGACCTGCATGTCTCTTCCAAGGGGCATTTAAACCGTCTTGTTAAGCTACTGCGACCTGCATGTCTCTTCCAAGGGGCATTTAAACCATCTTGTTAAGCTACTGCGACCTGCACGTCTCTTCCAAGGGGCATTTTAACCGTCTTGTTAAGCTACTGCTACCGCCACCGCTCTTCCAAGGGGCAATTTAACCGTCTTGTTAAGATACTGCGACGTGCACGTCTCTTTCAACGGGCATTTAAACCGTCTTGTTAAGCTACTGTAACCTCCACCTCTTTTCCAAGGGGCATTTAAACCGTCTTGTTAAGCTACTGCAACCTGCACGTCTATTCCAAGGGGCATTTAAACCGTCTTGTTAAGCTACTGCGACCTGCAAGTCTCTTCCAAGGGGCATTTAAACCGTCTTGATAAGCTGCTGCGACCTGCACATCTCTTCCAAGGGGCACTTAAACTGTCTTGTTAAGCTACTACGACCTGCACGTCTCTTCCAAGGGGCATTTAAACCATCTTGTTAAGTTACTGCTACCGCCACCGCTCTTTCAAGAGGCATTTTAACCGTCTTGTTAAGCTACTGCGACCTGCACATCTGTTTCAAGGGGCATTTAATCCGTCTTGTTAAGCTACTGCGACTAGTACGTCTTTTCCAAGGGGCATTTAAACCATCTTGTTAAGCTGCTGCGACCTCCTCCGCTCTTCCAAGGGGCATTTAAACCGTCTTGTTAAGCTACTGCGACCTGCATGTCTCTTCCAAGGGGCATTTAAACCATCTTGTTAAGCTACTGCGACCTGCACGTCTCTTCCAAGGGGCATTTAAACCGTCTTGTTAAGCTGCTGCGACCTGCATGTCTCAACCAAGGGGCATTTAAACCGTCTTGTTAAGCTACTGCGACCTCCACTGCTCTTCCAAAGAGCATTTATACTGTCTTGTTAAGCTACTGCGACCTGCACGTCTCTTCCAAGGTGCATTTAAACCGTCTTGTTAAGCTACTGTTACCGCCACCGCTCTTCCAAGGCGTATTTTAAACGTCTTGTTAAGCTACTGCAACCTGCACGTCTCTTTCAACGGGCATTTAAACAGTCTTGTTAAGCTACTGCGCCTTGCACGTCTTTTCCAAGGGTCATATAAATCTTCTTGTTAAGCTACTGCGACCTTTACCGCTCTTCCAAGGGGCATTTAAACCGTCTTGTTAAGCTACTGCGACCTGCATGTCTCTGCCAAGGGGCATTTAAACCGTCTTGTTAAGCTACTGCGACCTGCACGTCTCTTCCAAGGGGCATTTAAACCGTCTTGTTAAGCTACTGCTACCGCCACCGCTCTTCCAAAGGGCATTTTAACAGTCTTGTTAAGCTATTGCGACCTGCATGTCTCTTCCAAGGGGCATTTAAACCGTCTTGTTAAGCTACTGCGACCTGCATGTCTCTTCCAAGGGGCATTTAAACCGTCTTGTAAAGCTACTGCTACCGCCACCGTTCTTCCAAGGGGCATTTAAACCGTCTTGTTAAGCTCCTGCTACCTGCATGTCTCTTCCAAGGGGCATTTAAACCGTCTTGTTAAGCTACTGCGGCCTGCACGTCTCTTCCAAGGGGCATTTAAACCGTCTTGTTAAGCTACTGCTACCGCCACCGCTCTTCCAAGGGGCATTTTAATCGTCTTGTTAAGCTACTGCGACGTGCACGTCTCTTTCAACGGGCATTTAAACCGTCTTGTTAAGCTACTGTAACCTCCACCTCTTTTCCAAGCGGCATTTAAACCATCTTCTTAAGCTACTGCAACCTGCACGTCTCTTCCAAGAGGAATTTAAACCATCTTGTTAAGCTACTGCGACCTGCATGTCTCTTCCAAGAGGCATTTAAACCATCTTGTTAAGCTACTGCGACCTGCACGTCTCTTCCAAGGGGCATTTATACTGTCTTGTTAAGCTACTGCTACCTGCACGTCTCTTCCAAGGGGCATTTAAACCGTCTTGTTAAGCTACTGCTACCGCCACCGCTCTTCCAAGGGGCATTTTAAACGTCTTGTTAAGCTACTGCGACCTGCACGTCTCTTTCAACGGGCATTTAAAGCGTCTTGTTAAGCTACTGCGCCTTGCATGTCTTTTCCAAGGGGCATTTAAACCGTCTTGTTAAGCTACTGCGACCTGCATGTCTCTTCCAAGGGGCATTTAAACCATCTTGTTAAGCTACTGCGACCTGCAAGTCTCTTCCAAGGGGCATTTAAACCGTCTGGAAAAGCTGTTGCGAAATGCATGTCTCTTCCAAGGGGCATTTAAACCGTCTTTTTAAGCTACTGCGACCTCCACCGCTCTTCCAAGAGGCATTTAAACCGTCTTGTTAAGCTGCTGCGACTTGCATGTCTCAGCAAAGGGGCATTTAAACCATCTTGTTAAGCTACTGCGACCTCCACCGCTCTTCCAAGGGGCATTTAAACCATCTTGTTAAGCTACTGCGACCTGCACGTCTCTTCCAAGGGGCATTTAAACCGTCTTGTTAAGCTTCTGCTACTGCCACCGCTCTTCCAAGGGGCATTTTAACCGTCTTTTTAAGCTACTGCGACCTGCAGGTCTCTTTCAACGGGCATTTAAACCGTCTTATTAAGCTACTGCGCCTTGCACGTCTTTTCCAAGGGGCATTTAAACCATCTTGTTAAGCTACTGCGACCTTTACCGCTCTTCCAAGGGGCATTTAAACCGTCTTGTTAAGCTACTGTGACCTGCATGTCTCAACCAAGGGGCATTTAAACCGTCTTGTTAAGCTACTGCGACCTCCACTGCTCTTCCAAGGAGCATTTATACTGTCTTGTTAAGCTACTGCGACCTGCACGTCTCTTCCAAGGGGCATTTAAACCGTCTTGTTAAGCTACTGTTACCGCCACCGCTCTTCCAAGGGGCATTTTAAACGTCTTGTTAAGCTACTGCAACCTGCACGTCTCTTTCAACGGGCATTTAAACAGTCTTGTTAAGCTACTGCGCCTTGCACGTCTTTTCCAAGGGGCATTTAAACCTTCTTGTTAAGCTACTGCGACCTTTACCGCTCATCCAAGGGGCATTTAAACCGTCTTGTTAAGCTACTGCGACCTGCATGTCTCTTCCAAGGGGCATTTAAACCGTCTTGTTAAGCTACTGCGACCTGCACGTCTCTTCCAAGAGGCATTTAAACTGTCTTGTTAAGCTACTGCTACCGCCACCGCTCTTCCAAGGGGCATTTTAACAGTCTTGTTAAGCTATTGCGACCTGCATGTCTCTTCCAAGGGGCATTTAAACCGTCTTGTTAAGCTACTGCGACCTGCATGTCTCTTCCAAGGGGCATTTAAACCATCTTGTTAAGCTACTGCGACCTGCACGTCTCTTCCAAGGGGCATTTTAACCGTCTTGTTAAGCTACTGCTACCGCCACCGCTCTTCCAAGGGGCAATTTAACCGTCTTGTTAAGATACTGCGACGTGCAGGTCTCTTTCAACGGGCATTTAAACCGTCTTGTTAAGCTACTGTAACCTCCACCTCTTTTCCAAGGGGCATTTAAACCGTCTTGTTAAGCTACTGCAACCTGCACGTCTATTCCAAGGGGCATTTAAACCGTCTTGTTAAGCTACTGCGACCTGCAAGTCTCTTCCAAGGGGCATTTAAACCGTCTTGATAAGCTGCTGCGACCTGCACATCTCTTCCAAGGGGCACTTAAACTGTCTTGTTAAGCTACTACGACCTGCACGTCTCTTCCAAGGGGCATTTAAACCATCTTGTTAAGTTACTGCTACCGCCACCGCTCTTTCAAGAGGCATTTTAACCGTCTTGTTAAGCTACTGCGACCTGCACATCTGTTTCAAGGGGCATTTAATCCGTCTTGTTAAGCTACTGCGACTAGTACGTCTTTTCCAAGGGGCATTTAAACCATCTTGTTAAGCTGCTGCGACCTCCTCCGCTCTTCCAAGGGGCATTTAAACCGTCTTGTTAAGCTACTGCGACCTGCATGTCTCTTCCAAGGGGCATTTAAACCATCTTGTTAAGCTACTGCGACCTGCACGTCTCTTCCAAGGGGCATTTAAACCGTCTTGTTAAGCTGCTGCGACCTGCATGTCTCAACCAAGGGGCATTTAAACCGTCTTGTTAAGCTACTGCGACCTCCACTGCTCTTCCAAAGAGCATTTATACTGTCTTGTTAAGCTACTGCGACCTGCACGTCTCTTCCAAGGTGCATTTAAACCGTCTTGTTAAGCTACTGTTACCGCCACCGCTCTTCCAAGGCGTATTTTAAACGTCTTGTTAAGCTACTGCAACCTGCACGTCTCTTTCAACGGGCATTTAAACAGTCTTGTTAAGCTACTGCGCCTTGCACGTCTTTTCCAAGGGTCATTTAAATCTTCTTGTTAAGCTACTGCGACCTTTACCGCTCTTCCAAGGGGCATTTAAACCGTCTTGTTAAGCTACTGCGACCTGCATGTCTCTTCCAAGGGGCATTTAAACCGTCTTGTTAAGCTACTGCGACCTGCACGTCTCTTCCAAGGGGCATTTAAACCGTCTTGTTAAGCTACTGCTACCGCCACCGCTCTTCCAAAGGGCATTTTAACAGTCTTGTTAAGCTATTGCGACCTGCATGTCTCTTCCAAGGGGCATTTAAACCGTCTTGTTAAGCTACTGCGACCTGCATGTCTCTTCCAAGGGGCATTTAAACCGTCTTGTTAAGCTACTGCTACCGCCACCGTTCTTCCAAGGGGCATTTAAACCGTCTTGTTAAGCTCCTGCTACCTGCATGTCTCTTCCAAGGGGCATTTAAACCGTCTTGTTAAGCTACTGCGGCCTGCACGTCTCTTCCAAGGGGCATTTAAACCGTCTTGTTAAGCTACTGCTACCGCCACCGCTCTTCCAAGGGGCATTTTAATCGTCTTGTTAAGCTACTGCGACGTGCACGTCTCTTTCAACGGGCATTTAAACCGTCTTGTTAAGCTACTGTAACCTCCACCTCTTTTCCAAGCGGCATTTAAACCATCTTCTTAAGCTACTGCAACCTGCACGTCTCTTCCAAGGGGAATTTAAACCATCTTGTTAAGCTACTGCGACCTGCATGTCTCTTCCAAGGGGCATTTAAACCATCTTGTTAAGCTACTGCGACCTGCACGTCTCTTCCAAGGGGCATTTATACTGTCTTGTTAAGCTACTGCTACCTGCACGTCTCTTCCAAGGGGCATTTAAACCGTCTTGTTAAGCTACTGCTACCGCCACCGCTCTTCCAAGGGGCATTTTAAACGTCTTGTTAAGCTACTGCGACCTGCACGTCTCTTTCAACGGGCATTTAAAGCGTCTTGTTAAGCTACTGCGCCTTGCATGTCTTTTCCAAGGGGCATTTAAACCGTCTTGTTAAGCTACTGCGACCTGCAAGTCTCTTCCAAGGGGCATTTAAACCGTCTGGAAAAGCTGTTGCGAAATGCATGTCTCTTCCAAGGGGCATTTAAACCGTCTTTTTAAGCTACTGCGACCTCCACCGCTCTTCCAAGAGGCATTTAAACCGTCTTGTTAAGCTGCTGCGACTTGCATGTCTCAGCAAAGGGGCATTTAAACCATCTTGTTAAGCTACTGCGACCTCCACCGCTCTTCCAAGGGGCATTTAAACCATCTTGTTAAGCTACTGCGACCTGCACGTCTCTTCCAAGGGGCATTTAAACCGTCTTGTTAAGCTTCTGCTACTGCCACCGCTCTTCCAAGGGGCATTTTAACCGTCTTTTTAAGCTACTGCGACCTGCAGGTCTCTTTCAACGGGCATTTAAACCGTCTTATTAAGCTACTGCGCCTTGCACGTCTTTTCCAAGGGGCATTTAAACCATCTTGTTAAGCTACTGCGACCTTTACCGCTCTTCCAAGGGGCATTTAAACCGTCTTGTTAAGCTACTGTGACCTGCATGTCTCTTCCAAGGGGCATTTAAACCGTCTTGTTAAGCTACTGCTACTGCCACCGCTCTTCCAAGGGGCATTTTAACCGTCTTGTTAAGCTACTGCGACATGCACATCTCTTTCAAGGGGCATTTAAACCGTCTTGTTAAGCTACTGCGACTTGCACGTCTTTTCCAAGGGGCATTTAAACCGTCTTGTTAAGCTACTGCGACGTTTACCGCTCTTCCAAGGGGCATTTAAACCGTCTTGTTAAGCTACTGCGACCTGCATGTCTCTTCCAAGGGGCATTTAAACCATCTTGTTAAGCTACTGCGACCTGCACGTCTCTTCCAAGGGGCATTTTAACCGTCTTGTTAAGATACTGCTACCGCCACCGCTCTTCCAAGGGGCATTTTAACCGTCTTGTTAAGATACTGCGACGTGCACGTCTCTTTCAACGGGCATTTAAACCGTCTTGTTATGCTACTGCAACCTGCGCGTCTCTTCCAAGGGGCATTTAAACCGTCTTGTTAAGCTACTGCGACCTGCAAGTCTCTTCCAAGGGGCATTTAAGCCGTCTTGATAAGCTGCTGCGACCTGCACGTCTCTTCCAAGGGGCATTTAAACTGTCTTGTTAAGCTACTGCTACCGCCACCGCTCTTTCAAGGGGCATTTTAACCGTCTTGTTAAGCTACTGCGACCTGCACATCTGTTTCAAGGGGCATTTAATCCGTCTTGTTAAGCTACTGCGACTTGTACGTCTTTTCCAAGGGGCATATAAACCATCTTGTTAAGCTGCTGCGACCTTCTCCGCTCTTCCAAGGGGCATTTAAACCGTCTTGTTAAGCTACTGCGACCTGCATGTCTCTTCCAAGGTGCTTTTAAACCATCTTGTTAAGCTACTGCGACCTGCACGTCTCTTCCAAGGGGCATTTAAACCGTCTTGTTCAGCTGCTGCGACCTGCATGTCTCAACCAGGGGGCATTTAAACCGTTTTGTTAAGCTACTGCGACCTCCACCGCTCTTCCAAGGGGCATTTAAACCGTCTTGTTAAGCTACTGCTACCGCCAACGCTCTTCCAATGAGCATTTTAAACGTCTTGTTAAGCTACTGCGACCTGCACGTCTCTTTCAACGGGCATTTAAACAGTCTTGTTAAGCTATTGCGCCTTGCACGTCTTTTCCAAGGGGCGTTTAAACCATCTTGTTAAGCTACTGCGACCTTTACCGCTCTTCCAAGAGGCATTTAAACCGTCTTGTTAAGCTACTGCGACCTGCATGTCTCTTCCAAGGGGCATTTAAACCGTCTTGTTAAGCTACTGCGACCTGCACGTCTCTTCCAAGGGGCATTTAAACCGTCTTGTTAAGCTACTGCTACCGCCACCGCTCTTCCAAGGGGCATTTTAACAGTCTTGTTAAGCTACTGCGACCTGCATGTCTCTTCCAAGGGGCATTTAAACCGTCTTGTTAAGCTACTGCGACCTGCATGTCTCTTCCAAGGGGCATTTAAACCGTCTTGTTAAGCTACTGCTACCGCCACCGTTCTTCCAAGGGGCATTTAAACCGTCTTTTTAAGCTATTGCAACCTGCACGTCTCTTCCAAGGGGCATTTAAACCGTCTTGTTAAGCTACTGCGACCTTTACCGTTCTTCCAAGGGGCATTTAAACCGTCTTGTTAAGCTACTGCGACCTGCATGTCTCTTCCAAGGGGCATTTAAACCGTCTTGTTAGGCTACTGCGGCCTGCACGTCTCTTCCAAGGGGAATTTAAACCGTCTTCTTAAGCTACTGCTACCGCCACCGCTCTTCCAAGGGGCATTTTAATCGTCTTGTTAAGCTACTGCGACGTGCACGTCTCTTTCAACGGGCATTTAAACCGTCTTTTTAAGCTACTGTAACATCCACCTCTTTTCCAAGGGGCATTTAAACAGTCTTCTTAAGCTACTGCAACCTGCACTTCTCTTCCAAGGGGCATTTAATCCATGTTGTTAAGCTACTGCGACTTGTACGTCTTTTCCAAGGGGCATTTAAACCATCTTGTTAAGCTACTGCGACCTGCATGTCTCCTCCAAGGGGCATTTAAACCATCTTGATAAGCTACTGCGACCTGCACGTCTCTTCCAAGGGGCATTTAAACCGTCTTGCTAAGCTGCTGCGACCTGCATGTCTCAACCAAGGGGCATTTAAACCGTCTTGTTAAGCTACTGCGACCCCCACCGCTCTTCCACGGGGCATTTATACTGTCTTGTTAAGCTACTGCGACCTGCACGTCTCTTCCAAGGGGCATTTAAACCGTCTTGTTAAGCTACTGCTAACGCCACCCCTCTTCCAAGGGGCATTTTAAACGTCTTGTTAAGCTACTGCGACCTGCACGTCTCTTTCACCGGGCATTTAAAGCGTCTTGTTAAGCTACTGCGCCTTGCACGTCTTTTCCAAGGGGCATTTAAACCGTCTTGTTAAGCTACTGCGACCTGCATGTCTCTTCCAAGGGGCATTTAAACCGTCTTGTTAAGCTACTGCGACCTGCACGTCTCTTCCAAGGGGCATTTAAACCGTCTTGTTAAGCTACTGCTACCGCCTCCGCTCTTCCAAGGGGCATTTTAACAGTCTTGTTAAGCTACTGCGACCTGCATGTCTCTTCCAAGGGGCATTTAAACCGTCTTGTTAAGCTACTGCGACCTCCACCGCTCTTCCAAGGAGCATTTATACTGTCTTGTTAAGCTACTGCGACCTGCACGTCTCTTCCAAGGGGCATTTAAACCGTCTTGTTAAGCTACTGCTACCGCCACCGTTCTTCCAAGGGGCATTTAAACCGTCTTGTTAAGCTACTGCAACCTGCACGTCTCTTCCAAGGGGCATTTAAACCATCTTGTTAAACTACTGCGACCTTTACCGTTCTTCCATGGGGCATTTAAACCGTCTTGTTAAGCTACTGCGACCTGCATGTCTCTTCCAAATGGCATTTAAACCGTCTTGTTAAGCTACTGCGGCCTGCACATCCCTTCCAATGGGCATTTAAACCGTCTTGTTAAGCTACTGCTACAGCCACCGCTCTTCCAAGGGGCATTTTAAACGTCTTGTTAAGCTACTGCGACCTGCACGTCTCTTTCACCGGGCATTTAAACAGTCTTGTTAAGCTACTGCGCCTTGCACGTCTTTTCCAAGTGGCATTTAAACCGTCTTGTTAAGCTACTGCGACCTTTACCGTTCTTCCAAGGGGCATTTAAACCATCTTGTTAAGCTACTGCGACCTGCATGTCTCTTCCAAGGGGCATTTAAACCGTCTTGTTAAGCTACTGCGACCTGCACGTCTCTTCCAAAGGTCATTTAAACCGTCTTGTTAAGCTACTGCTACCGCCACCGCTCTACCAAGGGGCATTTTAACAGTCTTGTTAAACTACTGCGACCTGCATGTCTCTTCCAAAGGGCATTTAAACCGTCTTGTTAAGCTACTGCGACCTGCACGTCTCTTCCAAGGGGCATTTAAACCGTCTTGTTAAGCTACTGCTACCGCCACCATTCTTCCAAGGGGCATTTAAACCGTCTTGTTAAGCTACTGCAACCTGCACGTCTCTTCCAAGGGGCATTTAAACCGTCTTGTTTAGCTACTGCGACCTTTACCGTTCTTCCAAGGGGCACTTAAACCGTCTTGTTAAGCTACTGCGACCTGCATGTCTCTTCCAAGGGGCATTTAAACCGTCTTGTTAAGCTACTGCGGCCTGCACGTCTCTTCCAAGGGGCATTTAAACCGTCTTGTTAAGCTACTGCTACCGCCACCGCTCTTCCAAGGGGCATTTTAATCGTCTTGTTAAGCTACTGCGACGTGCACTTCTCTTTCAACGGGCATTTAAACCGTCTTGTTAAGCTACTGTAACCTCCACCTCTTTTCCAAGGGGCATTTAAACCGTCTTCTTAAGCTACTGCAATTTGCACGTCTCTTCCAAGGGGCATTTAAACCGTCTTGTTAAGCTACTGCCACCGCCACCGCTCTTACAAGGGGCATTTTAACAGTCATGTTAAGCTACTGCGACCTGCATGTCTCTTCCAAGGGGCATTTAAACCATCTTGTTAAGCTGCTGCGACCTTCTCCGCTCTTCCAAGGGGCATTTAAACCGTCTTGTTAAGCTACTGCGACCTGCATGTCTTTTCCAAGGTGCTTTTAAACCATCTTGTTAAGCTACTGCGACCTGCACGTCTCTTCCAAGGGGCATTTAAACCGTCTTGTTCAGCTGCTGCGACCTGCATGTCTCAACCAGGGGGCATTTAAACCGTCTTGTTAAGCTACTGCGACCTCCACCGCTCTTCCAAGGGGCATTTAAACCGTCTTGTTAAGCTACTGCTACCGCCAACGCTCTTCCAATGAGCATTTTAAACGTCTTGTTAAGCTACTGCGACCTGCACGTCTCTTTCAACGGGCATTTAAACAGTCTTGTTAAGCTACTGCGCCTTGCACGTCTTTTCCAAGGGGCATTTAAACCATCTTGTTAAGCTACTGCGACCTTTACCGCTCTTCCAAGAGGCATTTAAACCGTCTTGTTAAGCTACTGCGACCTGCATGTCTCTTCCAAGGGGCATTTAAACCGTCTTGTTAAGCTACTGCTACCGCCACCGCTCTTCCAAGGGGCATTTTAATCGTCTTGTTAAGCTACTGCGACGTGCACTTCTCTTTCAACGGGCATTTAAACCGTCTTGTTAAGCTACTGTAACCTCCACCTCTTTTCCAAGGGGCATTTAAACCGTCTTCTTAAGCTACTGCAATTTGCACGTCTCTTCCAAGGGGCATTTAAACCGTCTTGTTAAGCTACTGCCACCGCCACCGCTCTTACAAGGGGCATTTTAACAGTCATGTTAAGCTACTGCGACCTGCATGTCTCTTCCAAGGGGCATTTAAACCATCTTGTTAAGCTGCTGCGACCTTCTCCGCTCTTCCAAGGGGCATTTAAACCGTCTTGTTAAGCTACTGCGACCTGCATGTCTTTTCCAAGGTGCTTTTAAACCATCTTGTTAAGCTACTGCGACCTGCACGTCTCTTCCAAGGGGCATTTAAACCGTCTTGTTCAGCTGCTGCGACCTGCATGTCTCAACCAGGGGGCATTTAAACCGTCTTGTTAAGCTACTGCGACCTCCACCGCTCTTCCAAGGGGCATTTAAACCGTCTTGTTAAGCTACTGCTACCGCCAACGCTCTTCCAATGAGCATTTTAAACGTCTTGTTAAGCTACTGCGACCTGCACGTCTCTTTCAACGGGCATTTAAACAGCCTTGTTAAGCTACTGCGCCTTGCACGTCTTTTCCAAGGGGCATTTAAACCATCTTGTTAAGCTACTGCGACCTTTACCGCTCTTCCAAGAGGCATTTAAACCGTCTTGTTAAGCTACTGCGACATGCATGTCTCTTCCAAGGGGCATTTAAACCGTCTTGTTAAGCTACTGCGACCTGCACGTCTCTTCCAAGGGGCATTTAAACAGTCTTGCTAAGCTACTGCTACCGCCACCGCTCTTCCAAGGGGCATTTTAACAGTCTTGTTAAGCTACTGCGACCTGCATGTCTCTTCCAAGGGGCATTTAAACCGTCTTGTTAAGCTACTGCGACCTGCATGTCTCTTCCAAGGGGCATTTAAACCGTCTTGTTAAGCTACTGCTACCGCCACCGTTCTTCCAAGGGGCATTTAAACCGTCTTTTTAAGCTATTGCAACCTGCACGTCTCTTCCAAGGGGCATTTAAACCGTCTTGTTAAGCTACTGCGACCTTTACCGTTCTTCCAAGGGGCATTTAAACCGTCTTGTTAAGCTACTGCGACCTGCATGTCTCTTCCAAGGGGCATTTAAACCGTCTTGTTAAGCTACTGCGGCCTGCACGTCTCTTCCAAGGGGAATTTAAACCGTCTTCTTAAGCTACTGCTACCGCCACCGCTCTTCCAAGGGGCATTTTAATCGTCTTGTTAAGCTACTGCGACGTGCACGTCTCTTTCAACGGGCATTTAAACCGTCTTGTTAAACTACTGTAACATCCACCTCTTTTCCAAGGGGCATTTAAACAGTCTTCTTAAGCTACTGCAACCTGCACTTCTCTTCCAAGGGGCATTTAATCCATGTTGTTAAGCTACTGCGACTTGTACGTCTTTTCCAAGGGGCATTTAAACCATCTTGTTAAGCTACTGCGACCTGCATGTCTCCTCCAAGGGGCATTTAAACCATCTTGATAAGCAACTGCGACCTGCACGTCTCTTCCAAGAGGCATTTAAACCATCTTGCTAAGCTGCTGCGACCTGCATGTCTCAACCAAGGGGCATTTAAACCGTCTTGTTAAGCTACTGCGACCCCCACCGCTCTTCCAAGGGGCATTTATACTGTCTTGTTAAGCTACTTCGACCTGCACGTCTCTTCCAAGGGGCATTTAAACCGTCTTGTTAAGCTACTGCTAACGCCACCCCTCTTCCAAGGGGCATTTAAACCGTCTTGTTAAGCTACTGCGACCTCCACCGCTCTTCCAAGGAGCATTTATACTGTCTTGTTAAGCTACTGCGACCTGCACGTCTCTTCCAAGGGGCATTTAAACCGTCTTGTTAAGCTACTGCTACCGCCACCGTTCTTCCAAGGGGCATTTAAACCGTCTTGTTAAGCTACTGCAACCTGCACGTCTCTTCCAAGGGGCATTTAAACCGTCTTGTTAAGCTACTGCGACCTTTATCGTTCTTCCATGGGGCATTTAAACCGTCTTGTTAAGCTACTGCGACCTGCATGTCTCTTCCAAATGGCATTTAAACCGTCTTGTTAAGCTACTGCGGCCTGCACGTCCCTTCCAATGGGCATTTAAACCGTCTTGTTAAGCTACTGCTACAGCCACCGCTCTTCCAAGGGGCATTTTAAACGTCTTGTTAAGCTACTGCGACCTACACGTCTCTTTCACCGGGCATTTAAACAGTCTTGTTAAGCTACTGCGCCTTGCACGTCTTTTCCAAGGGGCATTTAAACCGTCTTGTTAAGCTACTGCGACCTTTACCGTTCTTCCAAGGGGCATTTAAACCATCTTGTTAAGCTACTGCGACCTGCATGTCTCTTCCAAGGGGCATTTAAACCGTCTTGTTAAGCTACTGCGACCTGCATGTCTCTTCCAAAGGTCATTTAAACCGTCTTGTTAAGCTACTGCTACCGCCACCGCTCTACCAAGGGGCATTTTAACAGTCTTGTTAAGCTACTGCGACCTGCATGTCTCTTCCAAGGGGCATTTTTACCGTCTTGTTAAGCTACTGCGACCTGCACGTCTCTTTCAAGGGGCATTTAAACCGTCTTGTTAAGCTACTGCTACCGCCACCGTTCTTCCAAGGGGCATTTAAACCGTCTTGTTAAGCTACTGCAACCTGCACGTCTCTTCCAAGGGGCATTTAAACCGTCTTGTTAAGCTACTGCGACCTTTACCGTTCTTCCAAGGGGCATTTAAACCGTTTTGTTAAGCTACTGCGACCTGCATGTGTCTTCCAAGGGGCATTTAAACCGTCTTGTTAAGCTACTGCGGCCTGCACGTCTCTTCCAAGGGGCATTTAAACCGTCTTGTTAAGCTACTGCTACCGCCACCGCTCTTCCAAGGGGCATTTTAATCGTCTTGTTAAGCTACTGCGACGTGCACGTCTCTTTCAACGGGCATTTAAACCGTCTTGTTAAGCTACTGTAACCTCCACCTCTTTTCCAAGGGGCATTAAAACCGTCTTCTTAAGCTACTGCAATTTGCACGTCTCTTCCAAGGGGCATTTAAACCGTCTTGTTAACTACTGCCACCGCCACCGCTCTTACAAGGGGCATTTTAACAGTCATGTTAAGCTACTGCGACCTGCATGTCTCTTCCAAGGGGCATTTAAACCGTCTTTTTAAGCTACTGCGACCTTCACGTCTCTTCCAAGGGGCATTTAAACCATCTTGTTAAGCTACTGCTACCGCCACCGTTCTTCCAAGGGGCATTTAAACCGTCTTGTTAAGCTACTGCAACCTGCACGTCTCTTCCAAGGGGCATTTAAACCGTCTTGTTAAGCTAATGCGACCTTTACCGTTCTTCCAAGGGGCATTTAAACCGTCTTGTTAAGCTACTGCGACCTGCATGTCTCTTCCAAGGGGCATTTAAACAGTCTTGTTAAGCTACTGCGGCCTGCATGTCTCTTCCAAGGGGCATTTAAACCGTCTTGTTAAGCTACTGCTACCGCCACCGCTCTTCCAAGGGGCATTTTAATCGTCTTGTTATGCTACTGCGACATGCACGTCTCTTTCAACGGGCATTTAAACCGTCTTGTTAAGCTACTGTAACCTCCACCTCTTTTCCAAGAGGCATTTAAACCTTCTTCTTAAGCTACTGCAACCTGCACGTCTCTTCCAAGGGGCATATAAACCGTCTTGTTAAGCTACTGCGCCTTGCACGTCTTTTCCAAGGGGCATTTAAACCGTCTTGTTAAGCTACTGCGACCTGCATGTCTCTTCCAAGGGGCATTTAAACCATCTTGTTAAGCTACTGCGACCTGCAAGTCTCTTCCAAGGGGCATTTAAACCGTCTGGAAAAGCTGCTGCGAAATGCATGTCTCTTCCTAGGGGCATTTAAACAGTCTTGTTAAGCTACTGCGACCTCCACCGCTCTTCCAAGGGGCATTTAAACCATCTTGTTAAGCTACTGCGACCTGCACGTCTCTTCCAAGGGGCATTTAAACCGTCTTGTTAAGCTTCTGCTACTGCCACCGCTCTTCCAAGGGGCATTTTAACCGTCTTGTTAAGCTACTGCGACCTGCACGTCTCTTTCAACGGGCATTTAAACCGTCTTGTTAAGCTACTGCGCCTTGCACGTCTTTTCCAAGGGGCATTTAAACCGTCTTGTTAAGCTACTGCGACCTTTACCGCTCTTCCAAGGGCAATTAAACCGTCTTGTTAAGCTACTGTGACCTGCATGTCTCTTCCAAGGGGCATTTAAACCGTCTTGTTAAGCTACTGCTACTGCCACCGCTCTTCCAAGGGGCATTTTAACCGTCTTGTTAAGCTACTGCGACCTGCACGTCTCTTTCAAGGGGCATTTAAACCGTCTTGTTAAGCTACTGCGACTTGCACGTCTTTTCCAAGGGGCATTTAAACCGTCTTGTTAAGCTACTGCGACGTTTACCGCTCTTCCAAGGGGCATTTAAACCGTCTTGTTAAGCTACTGCGACCTGCACGTCTCTTCCAAGGGGCATTTTAACCGTCTTGTTAAGCTACTGCTACCGCCACCGCTTTTCCAAGGGGCATTTTAACCGTCTTGTTAAGATACTGCGACGTGCACGTCTCTTTCAGCGGGCATTTAAACCGTCTTGTTAAGCTACTGTAACCTCCACCTCTTTTCCAAGGGGCATTTAAACCGTCTTGTTAAGCTACTGCAACCTGCACGTCTCTTCCAAGGGGCATTTAAACCGTCCTGTTAAGTCACTGCGACCTGCAAGTCTCTTCCAAGGGGCATTTAAACCGTCTTGATAAGCTGCTGCGACCTGCACGTCTCTTCCAAGGGGCATTTAAACTGTCTTGTTAAGCTACTGCGACCTCCACCGCTCTTCCAAGGGGCATTTAAACCGTCTTGTTAAGCTACTATGACCTGCACGTCTCTTCCAAGGGGCATTTAAACCATCTTGTTAAGCTACTGCTACCGCCACCGCTCTTTCAAGGGGCATTTTAACCGTCTTGTTAAGCTACTGCGACCTGCACATCTGTTTCAAGGGTCATTTAATCCGTCTTGTTAAGCTACTGCGACTTGTACGTCTTTTCCAAGGGGCATTTAAACCGTCTTGTTAAGCTACTGCGACCTGCACATCTGTTTCAAGGGGCATTTAATCCGTCTTGTTAAGCTACTGCGACCTGCATGTCTCTTCCAAGGGGCATTTAAACCATCTTGTTAAGCTACTGCGACCTGCACGTCTCTTCCAAGGGGCATTTAAACCGTCTTGTTAAGCTGCTGCGACCTGCATGTCTCAACCAAGGGGCATTTAAACCGTCTTGTTAAGCTACTGCGACCTCCACTGCTCTTCCAAGGAGCATTTATACTGTCTTGTTAAGCTACTGCGACCTGCACTTCTCTTCCAAGGGGCATTTAAACCGTCTTGTTAAGCTACTGCTACCGCCACCGCTCTTCCAAGGGGCATTTTAAACGTCTTGTTAAGCTACTGCGACCTGCACGTCTCTTTCAACGGGCATTTAAACAGTCTTGTTAAGCTACTGCGCCTTGCATGTCTTTTCCAAGGGGCATTTAAACAGTCTTGTAAAGCTACTGCGACCTTTACCGCTCTTCCAAGGGGCATTTAAACCGTCTTGTTAAGCTATTGCGACCTGCATGTCTCTTCCAAGGGGCATTTAAACAGTCTTGTTAAGCTACTGCGACCTGCACGTCTCTTCCAAGGGGCATTCAAACCGTCTTGTTAAGCTACTGCTACCGCCACCGCTCTTCCAAGGGGCATTTTAACAGTCTTGTTAAGCTACTGCGATCTGCATGTCTCTTCCAAGGGGCATTTAAACCGTCTTGTTAAGTTACTGCGACCTGCATGTCTCTTCCAAGGGGCATTTAAACCTTCTTGTTAAGCTACTGCTACCGCCACCATTCTTCCAAGGGGCATTTAAACCGTCTTGTTAAGCTACTGCAACCTGCACGTCTCTTCCAAGGGACATTTAAACCGTCTTTTTAAGCTACTGCGACCTTTACCGTTCTTCCAAGGGGCATTTAAACCATCTTCTTAAGCTACAGCGACCTGCATGTCTCTTCCAAGGGGCATTTAAACCATCTTGTTAAGCTACTGCGGCCTGCACGTCTCTTCCAAGGGGCATTTAAACCGTCTTCTTAAGCTACTGCTACTGCCACCGCTCTTCCAAGGGGCATTTTAATCGTCTTGTTAAGCTACTGCGACATGAACGTCTCTTTCAACGGGCATTTAAACCGTCTTGTTAAGCTACTGTAACCTCCACCTCTTTTCCAAGGGGCATTTAAACCGCCTTCTTAAGCTACTGCAACCTGCACGTCTCTTCCAAGCGGCATTTAAACCGTCTTGTTAAGCTACTGTGACCTGCACGTCTCTTTCAAGGGGCATTTAATCCGTGTTGTTAAGCTACTGCGACTTGTACGTCTTTTCCAAGGGGCATTTAAACCATCTTGATAAGCTACTGTGACCTGCATGTCTCTTGCAAGGGGCATTTAAACCATCTTGTTAAGCTACTGCGACCTGCACGTCTCTTCCAAGGGGCATTTAAACCGTCTTGCTAAGCTGCTGCGACCTGCATGTCTCAACCAAGGGGCATTTAAACCATGTTGTTAAGCTACTGCGACCCCCACCGCTCTTCCAAGGGGCATTTATAGTGTCTTGTTAAGCTACTGCGACCTGCACGTCTCTTCCAAGGGGCATTTAAACCGTCTTCTTAAGCTACTGCTACCGCCACCGCTCTTCCAAGGGGCATTTTAAACGTCTTGTTAAGCTACTGCGACCTGCATGTCTCTTTCAACGGGCATTTAAAGCGTCTTGTTAAGCTACTGCGCCTTGCACGTCTTTTCCAAGGGGCATTTACACCGTCTTGTTAAGCTACTGCGACCTGCATGTCTCTTCCAAGGGTCATTTAAACCGTCTTGTTAATCTGCTGCGACCTGCACGTCTCTTCGAAGGGGCATTTAAACCGTCTTGTTAAGCTACTGCTACCGCCTCCGCTCTTCCAAGGGGCATTTTAACAGTCTTGTTAAGCTACTGCGACCTGCATGTCTCTTCCAAGGGGAATTTAAACCGTCTTGTTAAGCTACTGCGACCTCCACCGCTCTTCCATGGAGCATTTAGACTGTCTTGTTAAGCTACTGCGACCTGCACGTCTCTTCCAATGGGCATTTAAACCGTCTTGTTAATCTACTGCGACCTGCACATCTGTTTCAAGGGTCATTTAATCCGTCTTCTTAAGCTACTGCGACTTGTACGTCTTTTCCAAGGGGCATTTAAACCGTCTTGTTAAGCTACTGCGACCTGCACATCTGTTTCAAGGGGCATTTAATCCGTCTTGTTAAGCTACTGCGACCTGCATGTCTCTTCCAAGGGGCATTTAAACGATCTTGTTAAGCTACTGCGACCTGCACGTCTCTTCCAAGGGGCATTTAAACCGTCTTGATAAGCAGCTGCGACCTGCATGTCTCAACCAAGGGGCATTTAAACCGTCTTGTTAAGCTACTGCGACCTCCACCGCTCTTCCAAGGAGCATTTATACTGTCTTTTTAAGCTACTGCGACCTGCACGTCTCTTCCAAGGGGCATTTAAACCGTCTTGTTAAGCTACTGCTACCGCCACCGCTCTTCCAAGGGGCATTTTAAACGTCTTGTTAAGCTACTGCGACCTGCACGTCTCTTTCAACGGGCATTTAAACAGTCTTGTTAAGCTACTGCGCCTTGCATGTCTTTTCCAAGGGGCATTTAAACCGTCTTGTTCAGCTACTGCGACCTTTACCGCTCTTCCAAGGGGCATTTAAACCGTCTTGTTAAGCTACTGCGACCTGCATGTCTCTTCCAAGGGGCATTTAAACAGTCTTGTTAAGCTACTGCGACCTGCACGTCTCTTCCAAGGGACATTTAAACCGTCTTGTTAAGCTACTGCTACCGCCACCATTCTTCCAAGGGGCATTTAAACCATCTTGTTAAGCTACTGCAACCTGCACGTCTCTTCCAAGGGACATTTAAACCGTCTTGTTAAGCTACTGCGACCTTTACCGTTCTTCCAAGGGGCATTTAAACCATCTTGTTAAGCTACTGCGACCTGCATGTCTCTTCCAAGGGGCATTTAAACCGTCTTGTTAAGCTACTGCGACCTTTACCGTTCTTCCAAGGGGCATTTAAACCGTCTTGTTAAGCTACTGCGGCCTGCACGTCTCTTTCAACGGGCATTTAAACCGTCTTGTTAAGCTACTGTAACCTCCACCTCTTTTCCAAGGGGCATTTAAACCGTCTTGTTAAGCTACTGCGACCTGCACGTCTCTTTCAAGGGGCATTTAATCCGTGTTGTTAAGCTACTGCGACTTGTACGTCTTTTCCAAGGGGCATTTAAACCATCTTGCTAAGCTGCTGCGACCTGCATGTCTCAACCAAGGGGCATTTAAACCGTCTTGTTAAGCTACTGCGACCCCCACCGCTCTTCCAAGGGGCATTTATACTGTCTTGTTAAGCTACTGCGACCTGCACGTCTCTTACAAGGGGCATTTAAACCGTCTTGTTAAGCTACTGCTACCGCCACCGCTCTTCCAAGGGGCATTTTAAACGTCTTGTTAAGCTACTGCGACCTGCATGTCTCTTTCAACGGGCATTTAAAGCATCTTGTTAAGCTACTGCGCCTTGCACGTCTTTTCCAAGGGGCATTTACACCGTCTTGTTAAGCTACTGCGACCTGCATGTCTCTTCCAAGGGGCATTTAAACCGTCTTGTTAAGCTACTGCGACCTGCACGTCTCTTCAAAGGGGCATTTAAACCGTCTTGTTAAGCTACTGCTACCTCCTCCGCTCTTCCAAGGGTTATTTTAACAGTCTTGTTAAGCTACTGCGACCTGCATGTCTCTTCCAAGGGGAATTTAAACCGTCTTGTTAAGCTACTGCGACCTCCACCGCTCTTCCAAGGAGCATTTATACTGTCTTGTTAAGCTACTGCGACCTGCACGTCTCTTCCAATGGGCATTTAAACCGTCTTGTTAAGCTACTGCTACCCCCACCGCTCTTCCAAGGGACATTTTAAACGTCTTGTTAAGCTACTGCGACCTGCACGTCTCTTTCAACGGGCATTTAAACAGTCTTATTAAGCTACTGCGCCTTGCACGTCTTTTCCAAGGGGCATTTAAACCGTCTTGTTAAGCTACTGCGACCTTTACCGCTCTTCCAAGGGGCATTTAAACCATCTTGTTAAGCTACTGCGACCTGCATGTCTCTTCCAAGGGGAATTTAAACCGTCTTGTTAAGCTACTGCGACCTGCACGTCTCTTCCAAGGGGCATTTAAACCATCTTGTTATGCTACTGCTACCGCCACCGCTCTTCCAAGGGGCATTTTAACAGTCTTGTTTAGCTACTGCGACCTGCATGTCTCTTCCAAGGGGCATTTAAACCGTCTTGTTAAGCTACTGCGACCTGCACGTCTCTTCCAAGGGGCATTTAAACCGTCTTGTTAAGCTACTGCTACCACCACCGTTCTTCCAAGGGGCATTTAAACCGTCTTGTTAAGCTACTGCAACCTGCACGTCTCTTCCAGGGGCATTTAAACCGTCTTGTTAAGCTACTGCGACCTTTACCGTTCTTCCAAGGGGCATTTAAACCGTCTTGTTAAGCTACTGCGACCTGCATGTCTCTTCCAAGGGGCATTTAAACCGTCTTGTTAAGCTACTGCGGCCTGCACGTCTCTTCCAAGGGGCATTTAAACCGTCTTGTTAAGCTACTGCTACCGCCACCGCTCTTCCAAGGGGCATTTAAACCATCTTGTTAAGCTACTGCGACCTGCACGTCTCTTCCAAGGGGCATTTAAACCGTCTTGTTAAGCTTCTGCTACTGCCACCGCTCTTCCAAGGGGCATTTTAACCGTCTTGTTAAGCTACTGCGACCTGCACGTCTCTTTCAACGGGCATTTAAACCGACTTGTTAAGCTACTGCGCCTTGCACGTCTTTTCCAAGGGGCATTTAAACCGTCTTGTTAAGCTACTGCGACCTTTACCGCTCTTCCAAGGGGCATTTAAACCATCTTGTTAAGCTACTGCGACCTGCATGTCTCTTCCAAGGGGCATTTAAACCATCTTGTTAAGCTACTGCGACCTGCACGTCTCTTCCAAGGGGCATTTTAACCGTCTTGTTAAGCTACTGCTACCGCCACAGCTCTTCCAAGGGGCATTTTAACCGTCTTGTTAAGATACTGCGATGTGCACGTCTTGTTAAGCTACTGTAACCTCCAACTCTTTTCCAAGGGGCATTTAAACCGTCTTGTTAACCTACTGCAACCTGCACGTCTCTTCTAAGGGGCATTTAAACCGTCTTGTTAAGTCACTGCGACCTGCAAGTCTCTTCCAAGGGGCATTTAAACCATCTTGATAAGCTGCTGCGACCTGCACGTCTCTTCCAAGTGGCATTTAAACTGTCTTGTTAAGCTACTGCGACCTCCTCCGCTCTTCCAAGGGGCATTTAAACCGTCTTGTTAAGCTACTACGACCTGCACGTCTCTTCCAAGGGGCATTTAAACCATCTTGTTAAGCTACTGCTACCGCCACCGCTCTTTCAAGGGGCATTTTAACCGCCTTGTTAAGCTACTGCGACCTGCACATCTGTTTCAAGGGGCATTTAATCCGTCTTGTTAAGCTACTGCGACTTGTACGTCTTTTCCAAGGGACATTTAAACCGTCTTGTTAAGCTACTGCGACCTGCACATCTGTTTCAAAGGGCATTTAAACCGTCTTGTTAAGCTGCTGCGACCTGCATGTCTCAACCAAGGGGCATTTAAACCGTCTTGTTAAGCTACTGCGACCTCCACCGCTCTTCCAAGGAGCATTTATACTGTCTTGTTAAGCTACTGCGACCTGCACGTCTCTTCCAAGGGGCATTTAAACCGTCTTGTTAAGCTACTGCTACCGCCACCGCTCTTCCAAGGGGCATTTTAAACGTCTTGTTAAGCTACTGCGACCTGCACGTCTCTTTCAACGGGCATTTAAACAGTCTTGTTAAGCTACTGCGCCTTGCATGTCTTTTCCAAGGGGCATTTAAACCATCTTGTTAAGCTACTGCGACCTTTACCGCTCTTCCAAGGGGCATTTAAACCGTCTTGTTAAGCTACTGCGACCTGCATGTCTCTTCCTAGGGGCATTTAAACCGTCTTGTTAAGCTACTGCAACCTGCACGTCTCTTCCAAGGGGCATTTAAACCGTCTTGTTAAGCTACTGGTACCGCCACCGCTCTTCCAAGGGCCATTTTAACAGTCTTGTTAAGCTACTGCGATCTGCATGTCTCTTCCAAGGGGCATTTAAAGCGTCTTGTTAAGCTACTGCGACCTGCATGTCTCTTCCAAGGGGCATTTAAACCGTCTTGTTAAGCTACTGCAACCTGCACTTCTCTTCCAAGGTACATTTAAACAGTCTTGTTAAGCTACTGCAACCTTTACCGTTCTTCCAAGGGGCATTTAAACCATCTTGTTAAGCTACTGCGACCTCCACGTCTCTTCCAAGGGGCATTTAAACCGTCTTGTTAAGCTACTGCTACCGCCACCGTTCTTCCAAGGGGCATTTAAACCGTCTTGTTAAGCTACTGCAACCTGCACGTCTCTTCCAGGGGCATTTAAACCGTCTTGTTAAGCTACTGCGACCTTTACCGTTCTTCCAAGTGGCATTTAAACCGTCTTGTTAAGCTACTGCGACCTGCATGTCTCTTCCAAGGAGCATTTAAACCATCTTGTTAAGCTACTGCAACCTGCACGTCTCTTCCAAGGGGCATTTAAACCGTCTTGTTAAGCTACTGCTACCGCCACCGCTCTTCCAAGGGGCATTTTAACAGTCTTGTTAAGCTACTGCGACCTGCATGTCTCTTCCAAGGGGCATTTAAACAGTCTTGTTAAGCTACTGCGACCTGCACGTCTCTTCCAAGGGGCATTTAAACCGTCTTGTTAAGCTACTGCTACCGCCACCGCTCTTCCAAGGGGCATTTTAACAGTCTTGTTAAGCTACTGCGACCTGCATGTCTCTTCCAAGGGGCATTTAAACAGTCTTGTTAAGCTACTGCGACCTGCACGTCTCTTCCAAGGGGCATTTAAACCGTCTTGTTAAGCTACTGTAACCTCCACCTCTTTTCCAAGGGGCATTTAAACCGTCTTGTTAAGCTACTGCAACCTGCACGTCTCTTGCAAGGGGCATTTAAACTGTCTTGCTAAGCTGCTGCGACCTGCATGTCTCAACCAAGGGGCATTTAAACCGTCTTGTTAAGCTACTGCTACCGCCACCGTTCTTCCAAGGGGCATTTAAACCGTCTTGTTAAGCTACTGCAACCTGCACGTCTCTTCCAGGGGCATTTAAACCGTCTTGTTAAGCTACTGCGACCTTTACCGTTCTTCCAAGTGGCATTTAAACCGTCTTGTTAAGCTACTGCGACCTGCATGTCTCTTCCAAGGAGCATTTAAACCATTTTGTTAAGCTACTGCAACCTGCACTTCTCTTCCAAGGGGCATTTAAACCGTCTTGTTAAGCTACTGCTACCGCCACCGCTCTTCCAAGGGGCATTTTAACAGTCTTGTTAAGCTACTGCGACCTGCATGTCTCTTCCAAGGGGCATTTAAACAGTCTTGTTAAGCTACTGCGACCTGCACGTCTCTTCCAAGGGGCATTTAAACCGTCTTGTTAAGCTACTGTAACCTCCACCTCTTTTCCAAGGGGCATTTAAACCGTCTTGTTAAGCTACTGCAACCTGCACGTCTCTTGCAAGGGGCATTTAAACTGTCTTGCTAAGCTGCTGCGACCTGCATGTCTCAACCAAGGGGCATTTAAACCGTCTTGTTAAGCTACTGCGAGCCCCACCGCTCTTCCAAGGGTCATTTACACTCTCTTGTTAAGCTACTGCGACCTGCACGTCTCTTCCAAGGGGCATTTAAACCGTCTTGTTAAGCTACTGCTACCGCCACCGCTCTTCCAAGGGGCATTTTAAACGTCTTGTTAAGCTACTGCGACCTGCACGTCTCTTTCAACGGGCATTTAAAGAGTCTTGTTAAGCTACTGCGCCTTGCACGTCTTTTCCAAGGGGCATTTAAACCATCTTGTTAAGCTACTGCGACCTGCATGTCTCTTCCAAGGGGCATTTAAACCATCTTGTTAAGCTACTGCGACCTGCACGTCTCTTCCAAGGGGCATTTAAACCGTCTTGTTAAGCTAATGCTACCACCACCGCTCTTCCAAGGGGCATTTTAAACGTCTTGTTAAGCTACTGCGACCTGCAAGTCTCTTTCAACGGGCATTTAAACAGTCTTATTAAGCTACTGCGCCTTGCACGTCTTTTCCAAGGGGCATTTAAACCGTCTTGTTAAGCTACTGCGACCTTTACCGCTCTTCCAAGGGGCATTTAAACCATCTTGTTAAGCTACTGCGACCTGCATGTCTCTTCCAAGGGGTATTTAAACCGCCTTTTTAAGCTACTGCGACCTGCACGTCTCTTCCAAGGGGTATTTAAACTGTCTTGTTAAGCTACTGCTACCGCCACCGCTCTTCCAAGGGGCATTTTAACAGTCTTGTTAAGCTACTGCGACCTGCATGTCTCTTCCAAGGGGCATTTAAACCGTCTTGTTAAGCTACTGCTACCGCCACCGTTCTTCCAAGGGGCATTTAAACCGTCTTGTTAAGCTACTGCAACATGCACGTCTCTTCCAGGGGCATTTAAACCGTCTTGTTAAGCTACTGCGACCTTTACCGTTCTTCCAAGGGGCATTTAAAGCGTCTTGTTAAGCTACTGCGACCTGCATGTCTCTTCCAAGGGGCATTTAAACCATCTTGTTAAGCTACTGCGACCTGCATGTCTCTTCCAAGGGGCATTTAAACCGTCTTGTTAAGCTACTGCGACCTGCACGTCTCTTCCAAGGGGCATTTAAACCGTCTTGTTAAGCTACTGCTACCGCCACCGCTCTTCCAAGGGGCATTTTAACCGTCTTGTTAAGCTACTGCGACGTGCACGTCTCTTTCAACGGGCATTTAAACTGTCTTGTTAAGCTACTGTAACCTCCACCTCTTTTCCAAGGGGCATTTAAACCGTCTTGTTAAGCTACTGCAACCTGCACTTTTCTTCCAAGGGGCATTTAAACCGTCTTGTTAAGCTACTGCGAACTGCAAGTCTCTTCCAAGGGGCATGTGAACCGTCTTGTTAAGCTACTGTGACCTGCATGTCTCTTCCAAGGGGCATTTAAACCGTCTTGTTAAGCTACTGCTACTTCCACTGCTCTTCCAAGGGGCATTTTAACCGTCTTGTTAAGCTTCTGCGACCTGCACGTCTCTTTCAACGGGCATTTAAACCTTCTTGTTAAGCTACTGCGACTTACACGTCTTTTCCAAGGGGCATTTAAACCGTCTTGTTAAGCTACTGCGACGTTTACCGCTCTTCCAAGGGGCATGTAAACCGTCTTGTTAAGCTACTGCGACCTGCATGTCTCTTCCAAGGGGCATTTAAACCATCTTGTTAAGCTACTGCGACCTGCACGTCTCTTCCAAGGGGCATTTTAATCATCTTGTTAAGCTACTGCTACCGTCACCGCTCTTCCAAGGGGCATTTTAACCGTCTTGTTAAGATACTGCGACGTGCACGTCTCTTTTAACGGGCATTTAAACCGTCTTGTTAAGCTACTGTAACCTCCACCTCTTTTCCAAGGGGCATTTAAACCGTCTTGTTAAGCTACTGCAACCTGCACCTCTCTTCCAAGGGGCATTTAAACCGTCTTGTTAAGCTACTGCGACCTGCAAGTCTCTTCCAAGGGGCATTTAAACCATCTTGATAAGCTGCTGCGACCTGCACGTCTCTTCCAAGGGGCATTTAAACTGTCTTGTTAAGCTACTGCGACCTCCACCGCTCTTCCAAGGGGCATTTAAACCGTCTTGTTAAGCTACTACGACCTGCACGTCTCTTCCAAGGGGCATGTAAACCATCTTGTTAAGCTACTGCTACCGCCACCGCTCTTTCAAGGGGCATTTTATCCGTCTTGTTAAGCTACTACGACCTGCACATCTGTTTCAAGGGGCATTTAATCCGTCTTGTTAAGCTACTGCGACTTGTACGTCTTTTCCAAGGGGCATTTAAACCATCTTGTTAAGCTGCTGCGACCTCCTCCGCTCTTCCTAGGGGCATTTAAACCGTCTTGTTAAGCTACTGCGACCTGCATGTCTCTTCCAAGGGGCATTTAAACCATCTTGTTAAGCTGCTGCGACCTGCATGTCTCAACCAAGGGGCATTTAAACCGTCTTGTTAAGCTACTGCGACCTCCACCGCTCTTCCAAGGAGCATTTATACTGTCTTGTTAAGCTACTGCGACCTGCATGTCTCTTCCAAGGGGCATTTAAACCGTCTTGTTAAGCTACTGCGACCTGCACGTCTCTTCCAAGGGGCATTTAAAACGTATTGTTAAGCTACTGCTACCGCCACCGCTCTTCCAAGGGGCATTTTAACCGTCTTGTTAAGCTACTGCGACGTGCACGTCTCTTCCAAGGGGCATTTAAACCGTCTTGTTAAGCTACTGCTACCGCCACCGCTCTTGCAAGGGGCATTTTAAACGTCTTGTTAAGCTACTGCGACCTGCACGTCTCTTTCAACGGGCATTTAAACAGTCTTGTTAAGCTACTGCGCCTTGCACGTCTTTTCCAAGGGGCATTTAAACCGTCTTGTTAAGCTACTGCAACCTTTACCGCTCTTCCAAGGGGCATTTAAACCGTCTTGTTAAGCTACTGCGACCTGGATGTCTGTTCCAAGGGGCATTTAAACCGTCTTGTTAAGCTACTGCGACCTGCACGTCTCTTCCAAGGGGCATTTAAATCGTCTTGTTAAGCTACTGCTACCGCCAACGCTCTTCCAAGGGGCATTTTAACAGTCTTGTTAAGCTACTGCGACCTGCATGTCTCTTCCAAGGGGCATTTAAACCGTCTTGTTAAGCTACTGCGACGTGCACGTCTCTTTCAGCGGGCATTTAAACCGTCTTGTTAAGCTACTGTAACCTCCACCTCTTTTCCAAGGGGCATTTATACCGTCTTCTTAAGCTACTGCAACCTGCACTTTTCTTCCAAGGGGCATTTAAACCGTATTGTTAAGCTACTGCGAACTGCAAGTCTCTTCCAAGGGACATTTAAACCGTCTTGTTAAGCTACTGCTACTGCCACCGCTCTTCCAAGGGGCATTTTAACCGTCTTGTTAAGCTACTGCGACCTGCACGTCTCTTTCAACGGGCATTTAAACCGTCTTGTTAAGCTACTGCGACTTGCACGTCTTTTCCAAGGGGCATTTAAACCGTCTTGTTAAGCTACTGCGACGTTTACCGCTCTTCCAAGGGGCATTTAAACCGTCTTGTTAAGCTACTGCGACCTGCATGTCTCTTCCAAGGGGCATTTAAACCATCTTTTTAAGCTACTGCGACCTGCACGTCTCTTCCAAGGGGCATTTTAACCCTCTTGTTAAGCTACTGCTACCGTCACCGCTCTTCCAAGGGGCATTTTAACCGTCTTGTTAAGATACTGCGACGTGCACATCTGTTTCAAGGGGCATTTAATCCGTCTTGTTAAGCTACTGCGACTTGTACGTCTTTTCCAAGGGGCATTTAAACCATCTTGTTAAGCTGCTGCGACCTCCTCCACTCTTCCAAGGGGCATTTAAACCGTCTTGTTAAGCTACTGCGACCTGCATGTCTCTTCCAAGGGGCATTTAAACCATCTTGTTAAGCTACTGCGACCTGCACGTCTCTTCCAAGGGTCATTTAAACCGTCTTGTTAAGCTGCTGCGACCTGCATGTCTCAACCAAGGGGCATTCAAACCGTCTTGTTAAGCTACTGCGACCTCCACCGCTCTTCCAAGGAGCATTTATGCTGTCTTTTTAAGCTACTGCGACCTGCACGTCTCTTCCAAGGGGCATTTAAACCGTCTTGTTAAGCTACTGCTACCGCCACCGCTCTTGCAAGGGGCATTTTAAACGTCTTGTTAAGCTACTGCGACCTGCACGTCTCTTTCATCGGGCATTTAAACAGTCTTGTTAAGCTACTGCGCCTTGCACGTCTTTTCCAAGTGGCATTTAAACCGTCTTGTTAAGCTACTGCGACCTTTACCGCTCTTCCAAGGGGCATTTAAACCGTCTTGTTAAGCTACTGCGACCTGGATGTCTGTTCCAAGGGGCATTTAAACCGTCTTGTTAAGCTACTGCGACCTGCACGTCTCTTCCAAGGGGCATTTAAATCGTCTTGTTAAGCTACTGCTACAGCCACCGCTCTTCCAAGGGGCATTTTAACAGTCTTGTTAAGCTACTGCGACCTGCATGTCTCTTCCAAGGGGCATTTAAACCGTCTTGTTAAGCTACTGCGACCTGCATGTCTCTTCCAAGGGGCATTTAAACCGTCTTGTTAAGCTACTGCTACCGCCACCGTTCTTCCAAGGGGCATTTAAACCGTCTTGTTAAGCTACTGCAACCTGCACTTCTCTTCCAAGGGGCATTTCAACCGTCTTGTTAAGCTACTGCGACCTTTGCCGTTGTTCCAAGAGCATTTAAACCATCTTGTTAAGCTACTGCGACCTGCATGTCTCTTCCAAGGGGCATTTAAACCGTCTTGTTAAGCTACTGCGACCTGCACGTCTCTTCCAAGGGGCATTTAAACCGTCTTGTTAAGCTACTGCTACCGCCACCGCTCTTCCAAGGGGCATTTTAACCGTCTTGTTAAGCTACTGCGACGTGCACGTCTCTTTCAACGGGCATTTAAACCGTCTTGTTAAGCTACTGTAACCTCCACCTCTTTTCCAAGGGGCATTTAAACCGTCTTGTTAAGCTACTGCAACCTGCACTTTTCTTCCAAGGGGCATTTAAACCGTCTTGTTAAGCTACTGCGAACTGCAAGTCTCTTCCAAGGGGCATGTAAACCGTCTTGTTAAGCTACTGTGACCTGCATGTCTCTTCCAAGGGGCATTTAAACCGTCTTGTTAAGCTGCTGCTACTGTAACCGCTCTTCCAAGGGGCATTTTAACCGTCTTGTTAAGCTACTGCGACCTGCACGTCTCTTTCAACGGGCATTTAAACGGTCTTGTTAAGCTACTGCGACTTACACGTCTTTTCCAAGGGGCATTTAAACCATCTTGTTAAGCTACTGCGACGTTTACTGCTCTTCCAAGGGGCATTTAAACCGTCTTGTTAAGCTACTGCGACCTGCATGTCTCTTCCAAGGGGCATTTAAACCATCTTGTTAAGCTACTGCGACCTGCACGTCTCTTCCAAGGGGCATTTTAACCCTCTTGTTAAGCTACTGCTACCGTCACCGCTCTTCCAAGGGGCATTTTAACCGTCTTGTTAAGATACTGCGACGTGCACATCTGTTTCAAGGGGCATTTAATCCGTCTTGTTAAGCTACTGTGACTTGTACGTCTTTTCCAAGGGGCATTTAAACCATCTTGTTAAGCTGCTGCGACCTCCTCCACTCTTCCAAGGGGCATTTAAACCGTCTTGTTAAGCTACTGCGACCTGTATGTCTCTTCCAAGGGGCATTTAAACCATCTTGTTAAGCTACTGTGACCTGCACGTCTCTTCCAAGGGGCATTTAAACCGTCTTGTTAAGCTGCTGCGACCTGCATGTCGCCACCAAGGGGCATTCAAACCGTCTTGTTAAGCTACTGCGACCTCCACCGCTCTTCCAAGGAGCATTTATACTGTCTTTTTAAGCTACTGCGACCTGCACGTCTCTTCCAAGGGGCATTTAAACCATCTTGTTAAGCTACTGCTACCGCCACCGCTCTTGCAAGGGGCATTTTAAACGTCTTGTTAAGCTACTGCGACCTGCACGTCTCTTTCAACGGGCATTTAAACAGTCTTGTTAAGCTACTGCGCCTTGCACGTCTTTTCCAAGGGGCATTTAAACCGTCTTGTTAAGCTACTGCGACCTTTACCGCTCTTCCAAGGGGCATTTAAACCGTCTTGTTAAGCTACTGCGACCTGCATGTCTCTTCCAAGGGGCATTTAAACCGTCTTGTTAAGCTACTGCGACCTGCATGTCTCTTCCAAGGGGCATTTAAACCGTCTTGTTAAGCTACTGCGACCTGCATGTCGCAACCAAGGGGCATTCAAACCGTCTTGTTAAGCTACTGCGACCTCCACCGCTCTTCCAAGGAGCATTTATACTGTCTTTTTAAGCTACTGCGACCTGCACGTCTCTTCCAAGGGGCATTTAAACCATCTTGTTAAGCTACTGCTACCGCCACCGTTCTTCCAAGGGGCATTTAAACCGTCTTGTTAAGCTACTGCAACCTGCACGTCTCTTCCAAGGGGCATTTCAACCGTCTTGTTAAGCTACTGCGACCTTTGCCGTTGTTCCAAGGGGCATTTAAACCATCTTGTTAAGCTACTGCGACCTGCATGTCTCTTCCAAGGGGCATTTAAACCGTCTTGTTAAGCTACTGCGGCCTGCACGTCTCTTCCAAGGGGCATTTAAACCGTCTTCTTAAGCTACTGCTACCGCCACCGCTCTTCCAAGGGGCATTTTAATCGTCTTGTTAAGCTACTGCGACGTGCACGTCTCTTTCAACGGGCATTTAAACCGTCTTGTTAAGCTACTGTAACCTCCACCTCTTTTCCAAGGGGCATTTAAACCGTCTTCTTAAGCTACTGCAACCTGCACGTCTCTTCCAAGGGGCATTTAAACCGTCTTGTTAAGCTACTGCGACCTGCACGTCTCTTTCAAGGGGCATTTAATCCGTGTTGTTAATCTACTGCGACTTGTACGTCTTGTCCAAGGGGCATTTAAACCATCTTGTTAAGCTACTGCGACCTGCATGTCTCTTCCAAGGGGCATTTAAACCATCTTGTTAAGCTACTGCGACCTGCACGTCTCTTCCAAGGGGCATTTAAACCGTCTTGCTAAGCTGCTGCGACCTGCATGTCTCAACCAAGGGGCATTTAAACCGTCTTGTTAAGCTACTGCGACCCCCACCGCTCTTCCAAGGGGCATTTATACTGTCTTGTTAAGCTACTGCGACCTGCACGTCTCTTCCAAGGGGCATTTAAACCGTCTTGTTAAGCTACTGCTACCGCCACCGCTCTTCCAAGGGGCATTTTAAACGTCTTGTTAAGCTACTGCGACCTGCACGTCTCTTTCAACGGTCATTTAAAGTGTCTTGTTAAGCTACTGCGCCTTGCACGTCTTTTCCAAGGGGCATTTAAACCGTCTTGTTAAGCTACTGCGACCTGCATGTCTCTTCCAAGGGGCATTTAAACCGTCTTGTTAAGCTACTGCGACCTGCACGTCTCTTCCAAGGGGCATTTAAACCGTCTTGTTAAGCTACTGCTACCGCCTCCGCTCTTCCAAGGTGCATTTTAACAGTCTTGTTAAGCTACTGCGACCTGCATGTCTCTTCCAAAGGGAATTTAAACCGTCTTGTTAAGCTACTGCGACCTCCAACGCTCTTCCAAGGAGCTTTTATACTGTCTTGTTAAGCTACTGCGACCTGCACGTCTCTTCCAAGGGGCATTTAAACCGTCTTGTTAAGCTACTGCTACCGCCACCGCTCTTCCAAGGGGCATTTTAAACGTCTTGTTAAGCTACTGCGACCTGCACGTCTCTTTCAACGGGCATTTAAACAGTCTTGTTAAGCTGCTGCTCCTTGCACGTCTTTTCCAAGGGGCTTTTAAACCGTCTTGTTAAGCTACTGCGACCTTTACCGCTCTTCCAAGGGGCATTTAAACCATCTTGTTAAGCTACTGCGACCTGCATGTCTCTTCCAAGGGGCATTTAAACCGTCTTGTTAAGCTACTGCGACCTGCACGTCTCTTCAAAGGGGCATTTAAACCGTCTTGTTAAGCTACTGCTACCGCCACCGCTCTTCCAAGGGGCATTTTAACAGTCTTGTTAAGCTACTGCAACCTGCATGTCTCTTCCAAATGGCATTTAAACCGTCTTGTTAAGCTACTGCGACCTGCACGTCTCTTCCAAGGGGCATTTAAACCGTCTTGTTAAGCTACTGCTACCGCCACCGCTCTTCCAAGGGGCATTTAAAACGTCTTGTTAAGCTACTGTAACCTCCACCTCTTTTCCAAGGGGCATTTAAACTGTCTTGTTAAGCTACTGCAACCTGCACGTCCCTTGCAAGGGTCATTTAAACCGTCTTGCTAAGCTGCTGCGACGTGCATGTCTCAACCAAGGGGCATTTAAACCATCTTGTTAAGCTACTGCGTCCCCCACCGCTCTTCCAAGGGGCATTTATACTTTCTTGTTAAGCTACTGTGACCTGCACGTCTCTTCCAAGGGGCATTTAAACCGTCTTGTTAAGCTACTGCGACCTCCACCGCTCTTCCAAGGGGCATTTAAACCGTCTTGTTAAGCTACTACGACCTGCACGTCTCTTCCAAGGGGCATGTAAACTATCTTGATAACCTACTGCTACCGCCACCGCTCTTTCAAGGGGCATTTTAACCGTCTTGTTAAGCTACTGCGACCTGCACATCTGTTTCAAGGGGCATTTAATCCGTCTTGTTAAGCTACTGCGACTTGTACGTCTTTTCCAAGGGGCATTTAAACCATCTTGTTAAGCTGCTGCGACCTCCTCCGCTCTTCCAAGGGGCATTTAAACCGTCTTGTTAAGCTACTGCGACCTGCATGTCTCTTCCAAGGGGCATTTAAACCATCTTGTTAAGCTACTGCGACCTGCACGTCTCTTCCAAGAGGCATTTAAACCGTCTTGTTTAGCTGCTGCGACCTGCATGTCTCAACCAAGGGGCATTTAAACCTTCTTGTTAAGCTACTGCGACCTCCAGCGCTCTTCCAAGGAGCATTTATACTGTCTTGTTAAGCTTCTGCGACCTGCATGTCTCTTCCAAGGGGCATTTAAACCGTCTTGTTAAGCTACTGCGACCTGCACGTCTCTTCCAAGGGGCATTTAAACCGTCTTGTTAAGCTACTGCTACCGCCACCGCTCTTCCACGGGGCATTTTAACCGTCTTGTTAAGCTACTGCGACGTGCACGTCTCTTTCAACGGGCATTTAAACCGTCTTGTTAAGCTACTGTAACCTCCACCTCTTTTCCAAGGGGCATTTAAACCGTCTTGTTAAGCTACTGCAACCTGCACTTTTCTTCCAAGGGGCATTTAAACCATCTTGTTAAGCTACTGGGAACTGCAAGTCTCTTCCAAGGGGCATGTAAACCCTCTTGTTAAGCTACTGTGACCTGCATGTCTCTTCCAAGGGGCATTTAAACTGTCTTGTTAAGCTACTGCTACTGCCACCGCTCTTCCAAGGGGCATTTTAACCATCTTGTTAAGCTACTGCGACCTGCACGTCTCTTTCAACGGGCATGTAAACCGTCTTGTTAAGCTACTGCGACTTGCACGTCTTTTCCAAGGGGCATTTAAACCGTCTTGTTAAGCTACTGCGACGTTTACCGCTCTTCCAAGGGGCTTTTAAACCGTCTTGTTAAGCTACTGCGACCTGCATGTCTCTTCCAAGGGGCATTTAAACTATCTTGTTAAGCTACTGCGACATGCACGTCTCTTCCAAGGGGCATTTTAACCGTCTTGTTAAGCTACTGCTACCGTCACCGCTCTTCCAAGGGGCATTCTAACCGTCTTGTTAAGATACTGCGACGTGCACGTCTCTTTCAACGGGCATTTAAACCGTCTTGTTAAGCTACTGTAACCTCCACCTCTTTTCCAAGGGGCATTTAAACCGTCTTGTTAAGCTACTGCAACCTGCACGTCTTTTCCAAGGGGCATTTAAACCGTCTTGTTAAGCTACTGCGACCTTTACCGCTCTTCCAGGGGCATTTAAACCGTCTTGTTAAGCTACTGCGACCTGCATGTCTCTTCCAAGGGGCATTTAAACCGTCTTGTTAAGCTACTGCGACCTGCACGTCTCTTTCAACAGGCATTTAAACCGTCTTGTTAAGCTACTGCACCTTGCACGTCTTTTCCAAGGGACATTTAAACCGTCTTGTTAAGCTACTGCGACCTTTACCGCTCTTCCAAGGGGCATTTAAACCATCTTGTTAAGCTACTGCGACCTGCATGTCTCTTCCAAGGGGCATTTAAACCGTCTTGTTAAGCTACTGCGACCTGCACGTCTCTTCCAAGGGGCATTTAAACCGTCTTGTTAAGCTACTGCTACCGCCACCGCTCTTCCAAGGGGCATTTTAACCGTCTTGTTAAGCTACTGCGACGTGCACGTCTCTTTCAACGGGCATTTAAACCGTCTTGTTAAGCTACTGTAACCTCCACCTCTTTTCCAAGGGGCATTTAAACCGTCTTGTTAAGCTACTGCAACCTGCACTTTTCTTCCAAGGGGCATTTAAACCGTCTTGTTAAGCTACTGCGAACTGCAAGTCTCTTCCAAGGGGCATTTAAATCGTCTTGTTAAGCTACTGTGACCTGCATGTCTCTTCCAAGGGGCATTTAAACCGTCTTATTAAGCTACTGCTACTGCCACCGCTCTTCCAAGGGGCATTTTAACCGTCTTGTTAAGCTACTGCGACCTGCACGTCTCTTTCAATGGGCATTTAAACCGTCTTGTTAAGCTACTGCGACTTGCACGTCTTTTCCAAGGGGCATTTAAACCGTCTTGTTAAGCTACTGCGACGTTTACCGCTCTTCCAAGGGGCATTTAAACCGTCTTGTTAAGCTACTGCGACCTGCATGTCTCTTCCAAGGGGCATTTAAACCATCTTGTTAAGCTACTGCGACCTTCACGTCTCTTCCAAGGGGCATTTTAACCGTCTTGTTAAGCTTCTGCTACCGTCACCGCTCTTCCAAGGGGCATTTTAGCCGTCTTGTTAAGATACTGCGACGTGCACGTCTCTTTCAACGGGCATTTAAACCGTCTTGTTATGCTACTGTAACCTCCACCTCTTTTCCAAGGGGCATTTAAACCATCTTGTTAAGCTACTGCAACCTGCACGTCACTTCCAAGGGGCTTTTAAACCGTCTTGTTAAGCTACTGCTACCTGCAAGTCTCTTCCAAGGGGCATTTAAACCGTCTTGATAAGCTGCTGCGACCTGCACATCTCTTCCAAGGGGCATTTAAACTGTCTTGTTAAGCTACTGCGACCTCCACCGCTCTTCCAAGGGGCATTTAAACCGTCTTGTTAAGCTAATACGACCTGCATGTCTCTTCCATTGGGCATTTAAACCATCTTGTTAAGCTACTGCTACCGCCACCGCTCTTTCAAGGGGCATTTTAACCGTCTTGTTAAGCTACTGCGACCTGCACATCTGTTTCAAGGGGCATTTAATCCGTCTTGTTAAGCTACTGCGACTTGTACGTCTTTTCCAAGGGGCATTTAAACCATCTTGTTAAGCTGCTGCGACCTCCTCCGCTCTTCCAAGGGGCATTTAAACCGTCTTGGTAAGCTACTGCGACCTGCATGTCTCTTCCAAGGGGCATTTTAACCATCTTGTTAAGCTACTGCGCCTTGCACGTCTTTTCCAAGGGGCATTTAAACCGTCTTGTTAAGCTACTGCGACCTTTACCGCTCTTCCAAGGGGCATTTAAACCGTCTTGTTAAGCTACTGCGACCTGCATGTCTCTTCCAAGGGGCATTTAAACCGTCTTGTTAAACTGCTGCGACCTGCATGTCTCTTCCAAGGGGCATTTAAACCATCTTGTTAAGCTACTGCGACCTGCACGTCTCTTTCAACAGGCATTCAAATCGTCTTGTTAAGCTACTGCACCTTGCACGTCTTTTCCAAGGGACATTTAAACCGTCTTGTTAAGCTACTGCGACCTTTACCGCTCTTCCAAGGGGCATTTAAACCATCTTGTTAAGCTACTGCGACCTGCATGTCTCTTCCAAGGGGCATTTAAATCGTCTTGTTAAGCTACTGCGACCTGCACGTCTCTTCCAATGGGCATTTAAACCGTCTTGTTAAGCTATTGCTACCGCCACCGCTCTTCCAAGGGGCATTTTAACAGTCTTGTTAAGCTACTGCGACCTGCATGTCTCTTCCAAGGGGCATTTAAACCGTCTTGTTAAGCTACTGCGACCTGCATGTCTCTTCCAAGGGGCATTTAAACCATCTTGTTAAGCTACTGCTACCGCCACCGTTCTTCCAAGGGGCATTTAAACCGTCTTGTTAAGCTACTGCAACCTGCACGTCTCTTCCAAGGGGCATTTAAACCGTCTTGTTAAGCTTCTGCGACCTTTACCGTTCTTCCAAGGAGCATTTAAACCATCTTGTTAAGCTACTGCGACCTGCATGTCTCTTCCAAGGGGCATTTAAACCGTCTTGTTAAGCTACTGCGGCCTGCACGTCTCTTCCAAGGGGCATTTAAACCGTCTTCTTAAGCTACTGCTACCACCACCGCTCTTCCAAGGGGCATTTTAATCGTCTTGTTAAGCTACTGCGACGTGCACGTCTCTTTCAACGGGCATTTAAACCGTCTTGTTAAGCTACTGCGACCTGCACGTCTCTTTCAAGGGGCATTTAATCCGTGCTGTTAAGCTACTGCGATTTGTACGTCTTTTCCAAGGGGCATTTAAACCATCTTGTTAAGCTACTGCGACCTGCATGTCTCTTCCAAGGGGCATTTAAACCATCTTGTTAAGCTACTGCGACCTGCACGTCTCTTCCAAGGGGCATTTAAACCGTCTTGCTAAGCTGCTGCGACCTGCATGTCTCAACCAAGGGGCATTTAAACCTTCTTGTTAAGCTACTGCGACCCCCACCGCTCTTCCAAGGGGCATTTATACTGTCTTGTTAAGCTACTGCGACCTGCACGTCTCTTCCAAGGGGCATTTAAACAGTCTTGTTAAGCTACTGCTACCGCCACGGCTCTTCCAAGGGGCATTTTAAACGTCTTGTTAAGCTACTGCGACCTGCACGTCTCTTTCAACGGGCATTTAAAGTGTCTTGTTAAGCTACAGCGCCTTGCACGTCTTTTCCAAGGGGCATTTAAACCGTCTTGTTAAGCTACTGCGACCTGCACGTCTCTTCCAAGGGGCATTTAAACCGTCTTGTTAAGCTACTGCTACCGCCTCCGCTCTTCCAAGGGGCGTTTTAACAGTCTTGTTAAGCTACTGCGACCTGCATGTCTCTTCCAAGGCATATTTAAACCGTCTTGTTAAGCTATTGCGACCTCCACCGCTCTTCCAAGGAGCATTTATACTGTCTTGTTAAGCTACTGCAACCTGCACGTCTCTTCCAAGGGGCATTTAAACCATCTTGTTAAGCTACTGCTACCGCCACCGCTCTTCCAAGGGGCATTTTAAACGTCTTGTTAAGCTACTGCGACCTGCACGTCTCTTCCAAGGGGCATTTAAACCGTCTTGTTAAGCTACTGCGACCTGCACGTCTCTTCCAAGGGGCACTTAAACCGTCTTGTTAGCTACTGCTACCGCCACCGCTCTTCCAAGGGGCATTTTAACAGTCTTGTTAAGCTACTGCGACCTGCATGTCTCTTCCAAGGGGCATTTAAACCGTCTTGTTAAGCTACTGCGACCTGCACGTCTCTTCCAAGGGGCATTTAAACCGTCTTGTTAAGCTACTGATACCGCCACCGTTCTTCCAAGGGGCATTTAAACCGTCTTGTTAAGCTACTGCAACCTGCACGTCTCTTCCAAGGGGCATTTAAACTGTCTTGTTAAGCTACTGCGACCTTTACCGTTCTTCCAAGGAGCATTTAAACCATCTTGTTAAGCTACTGCGACCTGCATGTCTCTTCCAAGGGGCATTTAAACCGTCTTGTTAAGCTACTGCGGCCTGCACGTCTCTTCTAAGGGGCATTTAAACCGTCTTCTTAAGCTACTGCTACCACCACCGCTCTTCCAATGGGCATTTTAATCGTCTTGTTAAGCTACTGCGACGTGCACGTCTCTTTCAACGGGCATTTAAACCGTCTTGTTAAGCTACTGCGACCTGCACGTCTCTTTCAAGGGGCATTTAATCCGTGCTGTTAAGCTACTGCGACTTGTACGTCTTTCCAAGGGGCATTTAAACCATCTTGTTAAGCTACTGCGACCTGAATGTCTCTTCCAAGGGGCATTTAAACCATCTTGTTAAGCTACTGCGACCGGCACGTCTCTGCCAAGGGGCATTTAAACCGTCTTGTTAAGCTACTGCGACCTGCACGTCTCTTCCAAGGGGCATTTAAACCGTCTTGTTAAGCTACTGCTACCGCCTCCGCTCTTCCAAGGGGTGTTTTAACAGTCTTGTTAAGCTACTGCGACCTGCATGTCTCTTCCAAGGCATATTTAAACCGTCTTGTTAAGCTACTGTGACCTCCACCGCTCTTCCAAGGAACATTTATACTGCCTTGTTAAGCTACTGCAACCTGCACGTCTCTTCCAAGGGGCATTTAAACCATCTTGTTAAGCTACTGCTACCGCCACCGCTCTTCCAAGGGGCATTTTAAACGTCTTGTTAAGCTACTGCGACCTGCACGTCTCTTCCAAGGGGCATTTAAACCGTCTTGTTAAACTACTGCGACCTGCACGTCTCTTCCAAGGGGCACTTAAACCGTCTTGTTAGCTACTGCTACCGCCACCGCTCTTCCAAGGGGCATTTTAACAGTCGTGTTAAGCTACTGCGACCTGCATGTCTCTTCCAAGGGGCATTTAAACCGTCTTGTTAAGCTACTGCGACCTGCACGTCTCTTCCAAGGGGCATTTAAACTGTCTTGTTAAGCTACTGATACCGCCACCGTTCTTCCAAGGGGCATTTAAACCGTCTTGTTAAGCTACTGCAACCTGCACGTCTCTTCCAAGGGTCATTTAAACCGTCTTGTTAAGCTACTGCTACCTTTAACGTTCTTCCAAGGGGCATTTAAACCGTCTTGTTAAGCTACTGCGACCTGCATGTCTCTTCCAAGGGGCATTTAAACCGTCTTGTTAAGCTACTGCGGCCTGCATGTCTCTTCCAAGGGGCATTTAAACCGTCTTGTTAAGCTACTGCTACCGCCACCGCTCTTCCAAGGGGCATTTTAATCGTTTGTTAAGCTACTGCGACGTGCACGTCTCTTTCAACGGGCATTTAAACCATCTTGTTAAGCTACTGTAACCTCCACCTCTTTTCCAAGGGGCATTTAAACCGTCTTCTTAAGCTATTGCAACCTGCACGTCTCTTCCAAGGGGCATTTAAACCGTCTTGTTAAGCTACTGCGACTTGTATGTCTTTTCCAAGGGGCATTTAAACCATCTTGTTAAGCTACTGCGACCTGCATGTCTCTTCCAAGGGGCATTTAAACCATCTTCTTAAGCTACTGCGACCTGCACGTCTCTTCCAAGGGGCATTTAATCCGTGTTGTTAAGCTACTGCGACTTGTACGTCTTTTCCAAGGGGCATTTAAACCATCTTGTCAAGCTACTGCGACCTGCATGTCTCTTCCAAGGGGCATTTAAACCATCTTGTTAAGCTACTGCGACCTGCACGTCTCTTCCAAGGGGCATTTAAACCGTCTTGCTAAGCTGCTGCGACCTGCATGTCTCAACCAAGGGGCATTTAAACCGTCGGGTTAAGCTACTGCTACCGCCACCGCTCTACCAAGGGGCATTTTAAACGTCTTGTTAAGCTATTGCGACCTGCACGTCTCTTTCAACGGGCATTTAAAGCGTCTTATTAAGCTACTGCGACCTGCACGTTTTTTCCAAGGGGCATTTAAACCGTCTTGTTAAGCTACTACGACCTTTACCTCTCTTCTAAGGGGCATTTAAACCGTCTTGTTAAGCTACTGCGACCTGCATGTCTCTTCCAAGGGGCATATAAACCGTCTTGTTAAGCTACTGCGACCTGCACGTCTCTTCCAAGGGGCATTTAAACTGTCTTGTTAAGCTACTGCTACCGCCACCGCTCTTCCAAGGGGCATTTTAACAGTCTTGTTAAGCTACTGCGACCTGCATGTCTCTTCCAAGGGGCATTTAAACAGTCTTTTTAAGCTACTGCGATCTGCACGTCTCTTCCAAGGGGCATTTAAACCGTCTTGTTAAGCTACTGCTACCGCCACCGCTCTTCCAAGGGGCATTTAAACCGTCTTTTTAAGATACTGTAACCTCCACCTCTTTTCCAAGGGGCATTTAAACCATCTTGTTAAGCTACTGCGACCGGCACGTCTCTTCCAAGGGGCATTTAAACCGTCTTGCTAAGCTGCTGCGACCTGCATGTCTCAACCAAGGGGCATTTAAACCTTCTTGTTAAGCTACTGCGACCCCCACCGCTCTTCCAAGGGGCATTTATACTGTCTTGTTAAGCTACTGCGACCTGCACGTCTCTTCCAAGGGGCATTTAAACCGTCTTGTTAAGCTACTGCTACCGCCACCGCTCTTCCAAGGGGCATTTTAAATGTCTTGTTAAGCTACTGCGACCTGCACGTCTCTTTCAACGGGCATTTAAAGTGTCTTGTTAAGCTACAGCGCCTTGCACGTCTTTTCCAAGGGGCATTTAAACCGTCTTGTTAAACTACTGCGACCTGCATGTCTCTTCCAAGGGGCCATTTAAACCGTCTTGTTAAGCTACTGCGAATTGCACGTCTCTTCCAAGGGGCTTTTAAACCGTCTTGTTAAGCTACTGCTACCGCCTCCGCTCTTCCAAGGGGCGTTTTAACAGTCTTGTTAAGCTACTGCGACCTGCATGTCTCTTCCAAGGCATATTTAAACCGTCTTGTTAAGCTACTGCGACCTCCACCGCTCTTCCAAGGAGCATTTATACTGTCTTGTTAAGCTACTGCAACCTGCACGTCTCTTCCAAGGGGCATTTAAACCATCTTGTTAAGCTACTGCTAACCGCCACCGCTCTTCCAAGGGGCATTTTAAACGTCTTGTTAAGCTACTGCGACCTGCACGTCTCTTCCAAAGGGGCATTTAAACCGTCTTGTTAAGCTACTGCGACCTGCACGTCTCTTCCAAGGGGCACTTAAACCGTCTTGTTAGCTACTGCTACCGCCACCGCTCTTCCATGGGACATTTTAACAGTCTTGTTAAGCTACTGCGACCTGCATGTCTCTTCCAAGGGGCATTTAAACCGTCTTGTTGAGCTACTGCGGCCTGCATGTCTCTTCCAAGGGGCATTTAAACCGTCTTGTTAAGCTACTGCTACCGCCACCGCTCTTCCAAGGGGCATTTTAATCGTCTTGTTAAGCTACTGCGACGTGCACGTCTCTTTCAACGGGCATTTAAACCATCTTGTTAAGCTACTGTAACCTCCACCTCTTTTCCAAGGGGCATTTAAACCGTCTTCTTAAGATATTGCAACCTGCACGTCTCTTCCAAGGGGCATTTAAACCGTCTTGTTAAGCTACTGCGACTTGTACGTCTTTTCCAAGGGGCATTTAAACCATCTTGTTAAGCTACTGCGAACTGCATGTCTCTTCCAAGGGGCATTTAAACCATCTTCTTAAGCTACTGCGACCTGCACGTCTCTTCCAAGGGGCATTTAATCCGTGTTGTTAAGCTACTGCGACTTGTACGTCTTTTCCAAGGGGCATTTAAACCATCTTGTTAAGCTACTGCGACCTGCATGTCTCTTCCAAGGGGCATTTAAACCATCTTGTTAAGCTACTGCGACCTGCACGTCTCTTCCAAGGGGCATTTAAACCGTCTTGCTAAGCTGCTGCGACCTGCATGTCTCAACCAAGGGGCATTTAAACCGTCGTGTTAAGCTACTGCTACCGCCACCGCTCTACCAAGGGGCATTTTAAACGTCTTGTTAAGCTATTGCGACCTGCACGTTTTTTCCAAGGGGCATTTAAACCGTCTTGTTAAGCTACTACGACCTTTACCGCTCTTCCAAGGGGCATTTAAACCGTCTTGTTAAGCTACTGCGACCTGCAAGTCTCTTCCAAGGGGCATATAAACCGTCTTGTTAAGCTACTGCGACCTGCACGTCTCTTCCAAGGGGCATTTAAACTGTCTTGTTAAGCTACTGCTACCGCCACCGCTCTTCAAAGGGGCATTTTAACAGTCTTGTTAAGCTACTGCGACCTGCATGTCTCTTCCAAGGGGCATTTAAACAGTCTTTTTAAGCTACTGCGACCTGCACGTCTCTTCCAAGGGGCATTTAAACCGTCTTGTTAAGCTACTGCTACCGCCACCGCTCTTCCAAGGGGCATTTAAACCTTCTTGTTAAGATACTGTAACCTCCACCTCTTTTCCAAGGGGCATTTAAACCGTCTTGTTAAGCTACTGCAACCTGCACGTCTCTTGCAAGGGGCATTTAAACCGTCTTGCTAAGCTGCTGCGACCTGCATGTCTCAACCAAGGGGCATTTAAACCGTCTTGTTAAGCTACTGCGACCCCCACCACTCTTCCAAGGGGCATTTATACTGTCTTGTTAAGCTACTGCGACCTGCACGTCTCTTCCAAGGGGCATTTAAACCGTCTTGTTAAGCTACTGCGACCTGCACGTCTCTTCCAACGGGCATTTAAAGCGTCTTGTTAAGCTACTGCGCCTTGCACGTCTTTTCCAAGGGGCATTTAAACTGTCTTGTTAAGCTACTGCGACCTTTACCGCTCTTCCAAGGGGCATTTAAACCGTCTTGTTAAGCTACTGCGACCTGCATGTCTCTTCCAAGGGGCATTTAAACAGTCTTGTTAAGCTACTGCGACCTGCACGTCTCTTCCAAGGGGCATTTAAACCATCTTGTTAAGCTACTGCTACCGCCACCGCTCTTCCAAGGGGCATTTTAACAGTCTTGTTAAGCTACTGCGACCTGCATGTCTCTTCCAAGGGGCATTTAAACAGTCTTGTTAAGCTACTTCGACCTGCATGTCTCTTCCAAGGGGCACTTAAACCGTCTTGTTAAGCTACTGCTACCGCCACCGTTCTTCCAAGGGGCATTTAAACAGTCTTGTTAAGCTACTGTAACCTCCACCTCTTTTCCAAGGGGCATTTAAACTATCTTGTTAAGCTACTGCGACCTGCATGTCACTTCCAAGGGGCATTTAAACCATCTTGTTAAGCTAGTGCGACCTGCACGTCTCTTCCAAGGGGCATTTAAACAGTCTTGCTAAGCTGCTGCGACCTGCATGTCTCAACCAAGGGTCATTTAAACCGTCTTGTTAAGCTACTGCGACCCCCACCGCTCTTTCAAGGGGCATTTATACTGTCTTGTTAAGCTACTGCGACCTGCACGTCTCTTCCAAGGGGCATTTAAGCCGTCTTGTTAAGCTACTGCTACCGCCACCGCTCTTCCAAGCGGCATTTTAAACGTCTTGTTAAGCTACTGCGACCTGCACGTCTCTTTCAACGGGCATTTAAAGTGTCTTGTTAAGCTACTGCGCCTTGCACGTCTTTTCCAAGGGGCATTTAAACCGTCTTGTTAAGCTACTGCTACCGCCACCGCTCTTCCAAGGGGCATTTTAACAGTCTTGTTAAGCTACTGCGACCTGCATGTCTCTTCCAAGGGGCATTTAAACAGTCTTGTTAAGCTACTGCGACCTGCACGTCTCTTCCAAGGGGCATTTAAACCGTCTTGTTAAGCTACTGCTACCGCCACCGCTCTTCCAAGGGGCATTTAAACCGTCTTGTTAAGCTACTGTAACCTCCACCTCTTTTCCAAGGGGCATTTAAATTATATTGTTAAGCTACTGCGACCTGCATATCACTTCCAAGGGGAATTTAAACCATATTATTAAGCTACTGCGACCGGCACGTCTCTTCCAAGGGGCATTTAAACCGTCTTGCTAAGCTGCTGCAACCTGCATGTCTCAACCAAGGGGCATTTAAACCGTCTTGTTAAGCAACTGCGACCCCCACCGCTCTTTCAAGGGGCATTTATACTGTCTTGTTAAGCTACTGCGACCTGCACGTCTCTTCCAAGGGGCATTTAAACCGTCTTGTTAAGCTACTGCTATCGCCACCGCTCTTCCAAGGGGCATTTTAAACGTCTTGTTAAGCTACTGTGACCTGCACGTCTCTTTCAACGGGCATTTAAAGTGTCTTGTTAAGCTACTGCGCCTTGCACGTCTTTTCCAAGGGGCATTTAAACCGTCTTGTTAAGCTACTGCGACCTGCATGTCTCTTCCAGGGGGCATTTAAACCGTCTTGTTAAGCTACTGCGACCTGCACGTCTCTTCCAAGGGGCATTTAAACCATCTTGTTAAGCTACTGCTACCGCCTCCGCTCTTCCAAGGGGCATTTTAACAGTCTTGTTAAGCTACTGCGACCTGCATGTCTCTTCCAAGGGGAATTTAAACCGTCTTATTAAGCTACTGCTACCTCCACCGCTCTTCCAAGGAGCATTTATACTGTCTTGTTAAGCTACTGCGACCTGCACGTCTCTTCCACGGGGCATTTAAACAGTCTTGTTAAGCTACTGCGACCTGCACGTCTCTTTCATCGGGCATGTAAACAGTCTTGTTAAGCTACTGCGCCTTGCACGTCTTTTCCAAGGGGCATTTAAACCGTCTTGTTAAGCTACTGCGACCTGCATGTCTTTTCCAAGGGGCATTTAAACCGTCTTGTTAAGCTACTACGACCTGCACGTCTCTTCCAAGTGGCATTTAAACCGTCTTGTTAAGCTACTGCTACCGCCACTGCTCTTCCAAGGGGCATTTTAACAGTCTTGTTAAGCTACTGCGACCTGCATGTCTCTTCCATGGGGCATTTAAACCGTCTTGTTAAGCTACTGCGACCTGCACGTCTCTTCCAAGGGGCATTTAAACCGTCTTGTTAAGCTACTGCTACCGCCACCGTTCTTCCAAGGGGCATTTAAACCGTCTTGTTAAGCTACTGCAACCTGCTCGTCTCTTCCAAGGGGCATTTAAACCGTCTTGTTAAGCTACTGCGACCTTTACCGTTCTTCCAAGGGGCATTTAAACCATCTTGTTAAGCTACTGCGACCTGCATGTCTCTTCCAAGGGGCATTTAAACCGTCTTGTTAAGCTACTGCGGCCTGCACGTCTCTTCCAAGGGATATTTAAACCGTCTTGTTAAGCTACTGCTACCGCCACCGCTCTTCCAAGGGGCATTTTAATCGTCTTGTTAAGCTACTGCGACGTGCACGTCTCTTTCAACGGGCATTTAAACCGTCTTGTTAAGCTACTGTAACCTCCACCTCTTTTCCAAGGGGCATTTAAACCGTCTTCTTAAGCTACTGCAAACCGCACGTCTCTTCCAAGTGGCATTTAAACCGTCTTGTTAAACTACTGCGACCTGCACGTCTCTTTCAAGGGGCATGTAATCCTTGTTGTTAAGCTACTGCGACTTGTACGTCTTTTCCAAGGGGCATTTAAACCATCTTGTTAAGCTACTGCGACCTGCATGTCTCTTCCAAGGGGCATTTAAACCATCTTGTTAAGCTACTGCGACCTGCACGTCTCTTCCAAGGGGCATTTAAACCGTCTTGCTAAGCTGCTGCGACCTGCATGTCTCAACTAAGGGGCATTTAAACCGTCTTGTTAAGCTACTGCGACCCCCACTGCTCTTCCAAGGGGCATTTAAACCGTCTTGTTAAGCTACTGCTACCGCCACCGCTCTTCCAAGGGGCATTTTAAACGTCTTGTTAAGCTACTGCGACCTGCACGTCTCTTTCAACGGGCATTTAAAGCGTCTTGTTAAGCTACTGCGCCTTGCACGTTTTTTCCAAGGGGCATTTAAACCGTCTTGTTAAGCTACTGCGACCTTTACCGCTCTTCCAAGGGGCATTTAAACCGTCTTGTTAAGCTACTGCGACCTGCATGTCTCTTCCAAGGGGCATTTAAACCGTCTTGTTAAGCTACTGCGACCTGCACGTCTCTTCCAAGGGGCATTTAAACCGTCTAGTTAAGCTACTGCTACCGCCACCGCTCTTCCAAGGGGCATTTTAACAGTCTTGTTAAGCTACAGCGACCTACATGTCTCTTCCAAGGGGCATTTAAACAGACTTTTTAAGCTACTGCGACCTGCACGTCTCTTCCAAGGGGCATTTAAACCGTCTTGTTAAGCTACTGCTACCGCCACCGCTCTTCCAAGGGGCATTTAAACCGTCTTGTTAAGATACTGTAACCTCCACCTCTTTTCCAAGGGGCATTTAAACCGTCTTGTTAAGCTACTGCAACCTGCACGTCTCTTGCAAGGGGCATTTAAACCGTCTTGCTAAGCTGCTGCGACCTGCATGTCTCAACCACGGGGCATTTAAACCGTCTTGTTAAGCTACTGCGACCCCCACCGCTCTTCCAAGGGGCATTTATACTGTCTTGTTAAGCTACTGCGACCTGCACGTCTCTTCCAAGGGGCATTTAAACCATCTTGTTAAGCTACTGCTATCGCCACCGCTCTTCCAAGGGGCATTTTAAACGTCTTGTTAAGCTACTGCGACCTGCACGTCTCTTTCAATGGGCATTTAAAGCGTCTTGTTAAGCTACTGCGCCTTGCACGTCTTTTCCAAGGGGCATTTAAACCGTCTTGTTAAGCTACTGCGACCTTTACCGCTCTTCCAAGGGGCATTTAAACCGTTTTGTTAAGCTACTGCGACCTGCATGTCTCTTCCAAGGGGCATTTAAACCGTCTTGTTAAGCTACTGCGACCTGCATGTCTCTTCCAAGGGGCATTTAAACCGTCTTGTTAAGCTACTGCTACCCCCACCGCTCTTCCAAGGGGCATTTTAACAGTCTTGTTAAGCTACTGCGACCTGCATGTCTCTTCCAAGGGGCATTTAAACAGTCTTGTTAAGCTACTGCGACCTGCACGTCTCTTCCAAGGGGCATTTAAACCGTCTTGATAAGCTGCTGCGACCTGCACGTCTCTTTCAAGGGGCATTTAAACTGTGTTGTTAAGCTACTGCGACCTCCACCTCTCTTCCAAGGGGCATTTAAACCATCTTGTTAAGCTACTACGACCTGCACGTCTCTTCCAAGGGGCATTTAAACCATCTTGTTAAGCTACTGCTACCGCCACCGCTCTTCCAAGGGGCATTTTAACCATCTTGTTAAGCTACTGCGACCTGCACGTCTCTTTCAAGGGGCATTTAATCCGTGTTGTTAAGCTACTGCGACTTGTACGTCTTTTCCAAGGGGCATTTAAACCATCTTGTTAAGCTACTGCGAACTGCATGTCTCTTCCAAGGGGCATTTAAACCGTCTTGCTAAGCTGCTGTGACCTGCATGTCTCAACCAAGGGGCATTTAAACCGTCTTGCTAAGCTACTGCGACCCCCACCGCTCTTCCAAGGGGCATTTATACTGTCTTATTAAGCTACTGCGACCTGCACGTCTCTTCCAAGGGGCATTTAAACCGTCTTGTTAAGCTACTGCTACCGCCACCGCTCTTCCAAGGGGCATTTTAAACGTCTTGTTAAGCTACTGCGACCTGCACATCTCTTTCAACGGGGATTTAAAGCATCTTGTTAAGCTACTGCGCCTTGCACGTTTTTTCCAAGGGGCATTTAAACCGTCTTGTTAAGCTACTCTGACCTTTACCGCTCTTCCAAGGGGCATTTAAACCGTCTTGTTAAGCTACTGCGACCTGCATGTCTCTTCCAAGGGGCATTTAAACCGTCTTGTTAAGCTACTGCGACCTGCACGTCTCTTCCAAGGGGCATTTAAACCGTCTTGTTAAGCTACTGCAACCTGCACGTCTCTTGCAAGGGGCATTTAAACTGTCTTGCTAAGCTGCTGCGACCTGCATGTCTCAACCAAGGGGCATTTAAACCGTCTTTTTAAGCTACTGCGACCCCCACCGCTCTTCCAAGGGGCATTTATACTGTCTTGTTAAGCTACTGCGACCTGCACGTCTCTTCCAAGGGGCATTTAAATCGTCTTGTTAAGCTACTGCTACCGCCACCGCTCTTCCAAGGGGCATTTTAAACGTCTTGTTAAGCTACTGCGACCTGCACGTCTCTTTCAACGGGCATTAAAAGCGTCTTGTTAAGCTACTGCGCCTTGCACGTCTTTTCCAAGGGGCATTTAAACCGTCTTGTTAAGCTACTGCGACCTTTACCGCTCTTCCAAGGGGCATTTAAACCGTCTTGTTAAGCTACTGCGACCTGCATGTCTCTTCCAAGGGGCATTTAAACCGTCTTGTTAAGCTACTGCGACCTGCATGTCTCTTCCATGGGGCATTTAAACCGTCTTGTTAAGCTACTGCGACCTGCACGTCTCTTCCAAGGGGCATTTAAACCGTCTTGTTAAGCTACTGCTACCGCCTCCGCTCTTCCAAGGGGCATTTTAACAGTCTTGTTAAGCTACTGCGACCTGCATGTCTCTTCCAAGGGGAATTTAAACTGTCTTATTAAGCTACTGCGACCTCCACCGCTCTTCCAATGAGCATTTATACTGTCTTGTTAAGCTACTGCGACCTGCACGTATCTTCCAAGGGGCATTTAAACCGTCTTGTTAAGCTACTGCTACCGCCACCGCTCTTCCAAGGGGCATTTTAAACGTCTTGTTAAGCTACTGCAACCTGCGCGTCTCTTTCATCGGGCATTTAAACAGTCTTGTTAAGCTACTGCGCCTTGCACGTCTTTTCCAAGGGGCATTTAAACCGTCTTGTTAAGCTACTGCGACCTGCACGTCTCTTCCAAGTGGCATTTAAACCGTCTTGTTAAGCTACTGCTACCGCCACTGCTCTTCCAAGGGGCATTTTAACAGTCTTGTTAAGCTACTGCGACCTGCATGTCTCTTCCAAGGGGCATTTAAACCGTCTTGTTAAGCTACTGCGACCTGCACGTCTCTTCCAAGGGGCATTTAAACCGTCTTGTTAAGCTACTGCTACCGCCACCGTTCTTCCAAGGGGCATTTAAACCGTCTTGTTAAGCTACTGCAACCTGCACGTCTCTTCCAAGGGGCATTTAAACCGTCTTGTTAAGCTACTGCGACCTTTACCGTTCTTCCAAGGGGCATTTAAACCGTCTTGTTAAGCTACTGCGACCTGCATGTCTCTTCCAAGGGGCATTTAAACCGTATTGTTAAGCTACTGCTACCGCCACCGCTCTTCCAAGGGGCATTTTAATCGTCTTGTTAAGCTACTGCGACGTGCACGTCTCTTTCAACGGGCATTTAAACCGTCTTGTTAAGCTACTGTAACCTCCACCTCGTTTCCAAGGGGCATTTAAACCGTCTTCTTAAGCTACTGCAACCTGCACGTCTCTTCCAAGGGGCATTTAAACCGTCTTGTTAAACTACTGCGACCTGCACGTCTCTTTCAAGGGCCATTTAATCCGTGTTGTTAAGCTACTGCGACTTGTACGTCTTTTCCAAGGGGCATTTAAACCATCTTGTTAAGCTACTGCGACCTGCATGTCTCTTCCAAGGGGCATTTAAACCATCTTGTTAAGCTACTGCGACCTGCACGTCTCTTCCAAGGGGCATTTAAACCGTCTTGCTAAGCTGCTGCGACCTGCATGTCTCAACTAAGGGGCATTTAAACCGTCTTGTTAAGCTACTGCGACCCCCACCGCTCTTCCAAGGGGCATTTAAACCGTCTTGTTAAGCTACTGCTACCGCCACCGCTCTTCCAAGGGGCATTTTAAACGTCTTGTTAAGCTACTGCGACCTGCACGTCTCTTTCAACGGGCATTTAAAGCATCTTGTTAAGCTACTGCGCCTTGCACGTTTTTTCCAAGGGGCATTTAAACCGTCTTGTTAAGCTACTGCGACCTTTACCGCTCTTCCAAGGGGCATTTAAACCGTCTTGTTAAACTACTGCGACCTGCATGTCTCTTCCAAGGGGCATTTAAACCGTCTTGTTAAGCTACTGCGACCTGCACGTCTCTTCCAAGGGGCATTTAAACCGTCTTGTTAAGCTACTGCTACCGCCACCGCTCTTCCAAGGGGCATTTTAACAGTCTTGTTAAGCTACTGCGACCTACATGTCTCTTCCAAGGGGCATTTAAACAGTCTTTTTAAGCTACTGCGACCTGCACGTCTCTTCCAAGGGGCATTTAAACCGTCTTGTTAAGCTACTGCTACCGCCACCGCTCTTCCAAGGGGCATTTAAACCGTCTTGTTAAGATACTGTAACCTCCACCTCTTTTCCAAGGGGCATTTAAACCGTCTTCTTAAGCTACTGCAACCTGCACGTCTCTTGCAAGGGGCATTTAAACCGTCTTGCTAAGCTGCTGCGACCTGCATGTCTCAACCAAGGGGCATTTAAACCGTCTTGTTAAGCTACTGCGACCCCCACCGCTCTTCCAAGGGGCATTTATACTGTCTTGTTAAGCTACTGCGACCTGCACGTCTCTTCCAAGGGGCATTTAAACCGTCTTGTTAAGCTACTGCTATCGCCACCGCTCTTCCAAGGGGCATTTTAAACGTCTTGTTAAGCTACTGCGACCTGCACGTCTCTTTCAATGGGCATTTAAAGCGTCTTGTTAAGCTACTGCGCCTTGCACGTCTTTTCCAAGGGGCATTTAAACCGTCTTGTTAAGCTACTGCGACCTTTACCGCTCTTCCAAGTGGCATTTAAACCGTCTTGTTAAGCTACTGCGACCTGCATGTCTCTTCCAAGGGGCATTTAAACCGTCTTGTTAAGCTACTGCGAACTGCACGTCTCTTCCAAGGGGCATTTAAACCGTCTTGTTAAGCTACTGCTACCGCCACCGCTCTTCCAAGGGTCATTTTAACAGTCTTGTTCAGCTACTGCGACCTGCATGTCTCTTCCAAGGGGCATTTAAACAGTCTTTTTAAGCTACTGCGACCTGCACTTCTTTTCCAAGGGGCATTTAAACCATCTTGTTAAGCTACTGCTACCGCCACCGCTCTTCCAAGGGGCATTTAAACCGTCTTGTTAAGATACTGTAACCTCCACCTCTTTTCCAAGGGGCATTTAAACCGTCTTGTTAAGCTACTGCAACCTGCACGTCTCTTGTAAGGGGCATTTAAACTGTCTTGCTAAGCTGCTGCGACCTGCATGTCTCAACCAAGGGGCATTTAAACCGTCTTTTTAAGCTACTGCGACCCCCACCGCTCTTCCAAGGGGCATTTATACTGTCTTGTTAAGCTACTGCGACCTGCACGTCTCTTGCAAGGGGCATTTAAATCGTCTTGTTAAGCTACTGCTACCGCCACCGCTCTTCCAAGGGGCATTTTAAACGTCTTGTTAAGCTACTGCGACCTGCACGTCTCTTTCAACGGGCATTAAAAGCGTCTTGTTAAGCTACTGCGCCTTGCACGTCTTTTCCAAGCGGCATTTAAACCGTCTTGTTAAGCTACTGCGACCTTTACCGCTCTTCCAAGGGGCATTTAAACCGTCTTGTTAAGCTACTGCGACCTGCATGTCTCTTCCAAGGGGCATTTAAACCGTCTTGTTAAGCTACTGCGACCTGCATGTCTCTTCCATGGGGCATTTAAACCGTCTTGTTAAGCTACTGCGACCTGCACGTCTCTTCCAAGGGGCATTTAAACCGTCTTGTTAAGCTACTGCTACCGCCTCCGCTCTTCCAAGGGGCATTTTAACAGTCTTGTTAAGCTACTGCGACCTGCATGTCTCTTCCAAGGGGAATTTAAACCGTCTTATTAAGCTACTGCGACCTCCACCGCTCTTCCAATGAGCATTTATACTGTCTTGTTAAGCTACTGCGACCTGCACGTATCTTCCAAGGGGCATTTAAACCGTCTTGTTAAGCTACTGCTACCGCCACCGCTCTTCCAAGGGGCATTTTAAACGTCTTGTTAAGCTACTGCAACCTGCGCGTCTCTTTCATCGGGCATTTAAACAGTCTTGTTAAGCTACTGCGCCTTGCACGTCTTTTCCAAGGGGCATTTAAACCGTCTTGTTAAGCTACTGCGACCTGCATGTCTCTTCCAAGGGGCATTTAAACCATCTTGTTAAGCTACTACGACCTGCACGTCTCTTCCAAGTGGCATTTAAACCGTCTTGTTAAGCTACTGCTGCCGCCACTGCTCTTCCAAGGGGCATTTTAACAGTCTTGTTAAGCTACTGCGACCTGCATTTCTCTTCCAAGGGGCATTTAAACCGTCTTGTTAAGCTACTGCGACCTGCACGTCTCTTCCAAGGGGCATTTAAACCGTCTTGTTAAGCTACTGCTACCGCCACCGTTCTTCCAAGGGGCATTTAAACCGTCTTGTTAAGCTACTGCAACCTGCACGTCTCTTCCAAGGGGCATTTAAACCGTCTTGTTAAGCTACTGCGACCTTTACCGTTCTTCCAAGGGGCATTTAAACCGTCTTGTTAAGCTACTGCGACCTGCATGTCTCTTCCAAGGGGCATTTAAACCGTATTGTTAAGCTACTGCTACCGCCACCGCTCTTCCAAGGGGCATTTTAATCGTCTTGTTAAGCTACTGCGACGTGCACGTCTCTTTCAACGGGCATTTAAACCGTCTTGTTAAGCTACTGTAACCTCCACCTCGTTTCCAAGGGGCATTTAAACCGTCTTCTTAAGCTACTGCAACCTGCACGTCTCTTCCAAGGGGCATTTAAACCGTCTTGTTAAACTACTGCGACCTGCACGTCTCTTTCAAGGGCCATTTAATCCGTGTTGTTAAGCTACTGCGACTTGTACGTCTTTTCCAAGGGGCATTTAAACCATCTTGTTAAGCTACTGCGACCTGCATGTCTCTTCCAAGGGGCATTTAAACCATCTTGTTAAGCTACTGCGACCTGCACGTCTCTTCCAAAGGTCATTTAAACCGTCTTGCTAAGCTGCTGCGACCTGCATGTCTCAACTAAGGGGCATTTAAACCGTCTTGTTAAGCTACTGCGACCCCCACCGCTCTTCCAAGGGGCATTTAAACCGTCTTGTTAAGCTACTGCTACCGCCACCGCTCTTCCAAGGGGCATTTTAAACGTCTTGTTAAGCTACTGCGACCGGCACGTCTCTTTCAACGGGCATTTAAAGCATCTTGTTAAGCTACTGCGCCTTGCACGTTTTTTCCAAGGGGCATTTAAACCGTCTTGTTAAGCTACTGCGACCTTTACCGCTCTTCCAAGGGGCATTTAAACCGTCTTGTTAAACTACTGCGACCTGCATGTCTCTTCCAAGGGGCATTTAAACCGTCTTGTTAAGCTACTGCGACCTGCACGTCTCTTCCAAGGGGCATTTAAACCGTCTTGTTAAGCTACTGCTACCGCCACCGCTCTTCCAAGGGGCATTTTAACAGTCTTGTTAAGCTACTGCGACCTACATGTCTCTTCCAAGGGGCATTTAAACAGTCTTTTTAAGCTACTGCGACCTGCACGTCTCTTCCAAGGGGCATTTAAACCGTCTTGCTAAGCTGCTGCGACCTGCATGTCTCAACTAAGGGGCATTTAAACCGTCTTGTTAAGCTACTGCGACCCCCACCGCTCTTCCAAGGGGCATTTAAACCGTCTTGTTAAGCTACTGCTACCGCCACCGCTCTTCCAAGGGGCATTTTAAACGTCTTGTTAAGCTACTGCGACCTGCACGTCTCTTTCAACGGGCATTTAAAGCATCTTGTTAAGCTACTGCGCCTTGCACGTTTTTTCCAAGGGGCATTTAAACCGTCTTGTTAAGCTACTGCGACCTTTACCGCTCTTCCAAGGGGCATTTAAACCGTCTTGTTAAACTACTGCGACCTGCATGTCTCTTCCAAGGGGCATTTAAACCGTCTTGTTAAGCTACTGCGACCTGCACGTCTCTTCCAAGGGGCATTTAAACCGTCTTGTTAAGCTACTGCTACCGCCACCGCTCTTCCAAGGGGCATTTTAACAGTCTTGTTAAGCTACTGCGACCTACATGTCTCTTCCAAGGGGCATTTAAACAGTCTTTTTAAGCTACTGCGACCTGCACGTCTCTTCCAAGGGGCATTTAAACCGTCTTGTTAAGCTACTGCTACCGCCACCGCTCTTCCAAGGGGCATTTAAACCGTCTTGTTAAGATACTGTAACCTCCACCTCTTTTCCAAGGGGCATTTAAACCGTCTTCTTAAGCTACTGCAACCTGCACGTCTCTTGCAAGGGGCATTTAAACCGTCTTGCTAAGCTGCTGCGACCTGCATGTCTCAACCAAGGGGCATTTAAACCGTCTTGTTAAGCTACTGCGACCCCCACCGCTCTTCCAAGGGGCATTTATACTGTCTTGTTAAGCTACTGCGACCTGCACGTCTCTTCCAAGGGGCATTTAAACCGTCTTGTTAAGCTACTGCTATCGCCACCGCTCTTCCAAGGGGCATTTTAAACGTCTTGTTAAGCTACTGCGACCTGCACGTCTCTTTCAATGGGCATTTAAAGCGTCTTGTTAAGCTACTGCGCCTTGCACGTCTTTTCCAAGCGGCATTTAAACCGTCTTGTTAAGCTACTGCGACCTTTACCGCTCTTCCAAGGGGCATTTAAACCGTCTTGTTAAGCTACTGCGACCTGCATGTCTCTTCCAAGGGGCATTTAAACCGTCTTGTTAAGCTACTGCGACCTGCATGTCTCTTCCATGGGGCATTTAAACCGTCTTGTTAAGCTACTGCGACCTGCACGTCTCTTCCAAGGGGCATTTAAACCGTCTTGTTAAGCTACTGCTACCGCCTCCGCTCTTCCAAGGGGCATTTTAACAGTCTTGTTAAGCTACTGCGACCTGCATGTCTCTTCCAAGGGGAATTTAAACCGTCTTATTAAGCTACTGCAACCTCCACCTCTCTTCCAATGAGCATTTATACTGTCTTGGTAAGCTACTGCGACCTGCACGTATCTTCCAAGGGGCATTTAAACCGTCTTGTTAAGCTACTGCTACCGCCACCGCTCTTCCAAGGGGCATTTTAAACGTCTTGTTAAGCTACTGCAACCTGCGCGTCTCTTTCATCGGGCATTTAAACAGTCTTGTTAAGCTACTGCGCCTTGCACGTCTTTTCCATGGGGCATTTAAACCGTCTTGTTAAGCTACTGTGACCTGCATGTCTCTTCCAAGGGGCATTTAAACCGTCTTGTTAAGCTACTACGACCTGCACGTCTCTTCCAAGTGGCATTTAAACCGTCTTGTTAAGCTACTGCTACCGCCACTGCTCTTCCAAGGGGCATTTTAACAGTCTTGTTTAGCTACTGCGACCTGCATTTCTCTTCCAAGGGGCATTTAAACCGTCTTGTTAAGCTACTGCGACCTGCACGTCTCTTCCAAGGGGCATTTAAACCGTCTTGTTAAGCTACTGCTACCGCCACCGTTCTTCCAAGGGGCATTTAAACCGTCTTGTTAAGCTACTGCAACCTGCACGTCTCTTCCAAGGGGCATTTAAACCGTCTTGTTAAGCTACTGCGACCTTTACCGTTCTTCCAAGGGGCATTTAAACCGTCTTGTTAAGCTACTGCGACCTGCATGTCTCTTCCAAGGGGCATTTAAACCGTATTGTTAAGCTACTGCTACCGCCACCGCTCTTCCAAGAGGCATTTTAATCGTCTTGTTAAGCTACTGCGACGTGCACGTCTCTTTCAACGGGCATTTAAACCGTCTTGTTAAGCTACTGTAACCTCCACCTCGTTTCCAAGGGGCATTTAAACCGTCTTCTTAAGCTACTGCAACCTGCACGTCTCTTCCAAGGGGCATTTAAACCGTCTTGTTAAACTACTGCGACCTGCACGTCTCTTTCAAGGGCCATTTAATCCGTGTTGTTAAGCTACTGCGACTTGTACGTCTTTTCCAAGGGGCATTTAAACCATCTTGTTAAGCTACTGCGACCTGCATGTCTCTTCCAAGGGGCATTTAAACCAACTTGTTAAGCTACTGCGACCTGCACGTCTCTTCCAAAGGTCATTTAAACCGTCTTGCTAAGCTGCTGCGACCTGCATGTCTCAACTAAGGGGCATTTAAACCGTCTTGTTAAGCTACTGCGACCCCCACCGCTCTTCCAAGGGGCATTTAAACCGTCTTGTTAAGCTACTGCTACCGCCACCGCTCTTCCAAGGGGCATTTTAAACGTCTTGTTAAGCTACTGCGACCGGCACGTCTCTTTCAACGGGCATTTAAAGCATCTTGTTAAGCTACTGCGCCTTGCACGTTTTTTCCAAGGGGCATTTAAACCGTCTTGTTAAACTACTGCGACCTTTACCGCTCTTCCAAGGGGCATTTAAACCGTCTTGTTAAACTACTGCGACCTGCATGTCTCTTCCAAGGGGCATTTAAACCGTCTTGTTAAGCTACTGCGACCTGCACGTCTCTTCCAAGGGGCATTTAAACCGTCTTGTTAAGCTACTGCTACCGCCACCGCTCTTCCAAGGGGCATTTTAACAGTCTTGTTAAGCTACTGCGACCTACATGTCTCTTCCAAGGGGCATTTAAACAGTCTTTTTAAGCTACTGCGACCTGCACGTCTCTTCCAAGGGGCATTTAAACCGTCTTGCTAAGCTGCTGCGACCTGCATGTCTCAACTAAGGGGCATTTAAACCGTCTTGTTAAGCTACTGCGACCCCCACCGCTCTTCCAAGGGGCATTTAAACCGTCTTGTTAAGCTACTGCTACCGCCACCGCTCTTCCAAGGGGCATTTTAAACGTCTTGTTAAGCTACTGCGACCTGCACGTCTCTTTCAACGGGCATTTAAAGCATCTTGTTAAGCTACTGCGCCTTGCACGTTTTTTCCAAGGGGCATTTAAACCGTCTTGTTAAGCTACTGCGACCTTTACCGCTCTTCCAAGGGGCATTTAAACCGTCTTGTTAAACTACTGCGACCTGCATGTCTCTTCCAAGGGGCATTTAAACCGTCTTGTTAAGCTACTGCGACCTGCACGTCTCTTCCAAGGGGCATTTAAACCGTCTTGTTAAGCTACTGCTACCGCCACCGCTCTTCCAAGGGGCATTTTAACAGTCTTGTTAAGCTACTGCGACCTACATGTCTCTTCCAAGGGGCATTTAAACAGTCTTTTTAAGCTACTGCGACCTGCACGTCTCTTCCAAGGGGCATTTAAACCGTCTTGTTAAGCTACTGCTACCGCCACCGCTCTTCCAAGGGGCATTTAAACCGTCTTGTTAAGATACTGTAACCTCCACCTCTTTTCCAAGGGGCATTTAAACCGTCTTCTTAAGCTACTGCAACCTGCACGTCTCTTGCAAGGGGCATTTAAACCGTCTTGCTAAGCTGCTGCGACCTGCATGTCTCAACCAAGGGGCATTTAAACCGTCTTGTTAAGCTACTGCGACCCCCACCGCTCTTCCAAGGGGCATTTATACTGTCTTGTTAAGCTACTGCGACCTGCACGTCTCTTCCAAGGGGCATTTAAACCGTCTTGTTAAGCTACTGCTATCGCCACCGCTCTTCCAAGGGGCATTTTAAACGTCTTGTTAAGCTACTGCGACCTGCACGTCTCTTTCAATGGGCATTTAAAGCGTCTTGTTAAGCTACTGCGCCTTGCACGTCTTTTCCAAGGGGCATTTAAACCGTCTTGTTAAGCTACTGCGACCTTTACCGCTCTTCCAAGTGGCATTTAAACCGTCTTGTTAAGCTACTGCGACCTGCATGTCTCTTCCAAGGGGCATTTAAACCGTCTTGTTAAGCTACTGCGACCTGCACGTCTCTTCCAAGGGGCATTTAAACCGTCTTGTTAAGCTACTGCTACCGCCACCGCTCTTCCAAGGGTCATTTTAACAGTCTTGTTCAGCTACTGCGACCTGCATGTCTCTTCCAAGGGGCATTTAAACAGTCTTTTTAAGCTACTGCGACCTGCACGTCTTTTCCAAGGGGCATTTAAACCATCTTGTTAAGCTACTGCTACCGCCACCGCTCTTCCAAGGGGCATTTAAACCGTCTTGTTAAGATACTGTAACCTCCACCTCTTTTCCAAGGGGCATTTAAACCGTCTTGTTAAGCTACTGCAACCTGCACGTCTCTTGTAAGGGGCATTTAAACTGTCTTGCTAAGCTGCTGCGACCTGCATGTCTCAACCAAGGGGCATTTAAACCGTCTTTTTAAGCTACTGCGACCCCCACCGCTCTTCCAAGGGGCATTTATACTGTCTTGTTAAGCTACTGCGACCTGCACGTCTCTTGCAAGGGGCATTTAAATCGTCTTGTTAAGCTACTGCTACCGCCACCGCTCTTCCAAGGGGCATTTTAAACGTCTTGTTAAGCTACTGCGACCTGCACGTCTCTTTCAACGGGCATTAAAAGCGTCTTGTTAAGCTACTGCGCCTTGCACGTCTTTTCCAAGCGGCATTTAAACCGTCTTGTTAAGCTACTGCGACCTTTACCGCTCTTCCAAGGGGCATTTAAACCGTCTTGTTAAGCTACTGCGACCTGCATGTCTCTTCCAAGGGGCATTTAAACCGTCTTGTTAAGCTACTGCGACCTGCATGTCTCTTCCATGGGGCATTTAAACCGTCTTGTTAAGCTACTGCGACCTGCACGTCTCTTCCAAGGGGCATTTAAACCGTCTTGTTAAGCTACTGCTACCGCCTCCGCTCTTCCAAGGGGCATTTTAACAGTCTTGTTAAGCTACTGCGACCTGCATGTCTCTTCCAAGGGGAATTTAAACCGTCTTATTAAGCTACTGCGACCTCCACCGCTCTTCCAATGAGCATTTATACTGTCTTGTTAAGCTACTGCGACCTGCACGTATCTTCCAAGGGGCATTTAAACCGTCTTGTTAAGCTACTGCTACCGCCACCGCTCTTCCAAGGGGCATTTTAAACGTCTTGTTAAGCTACTGCAACCTGCGCGTCTCTTTCATCGGGCATTTAAACAGTCTTGTTAAGCTACTGCGCCTTGCACGTCTTTTCCAAGGGGCATTTAAACCGTCTTGTTAAGCTACTGCGACCTGCATGTCTCTTCCAAGGGGCATTTAAACCGTCTTGTTAAGCTACTACGACCTGCACGTCTCTTCCAAGTGGCATTTAAACCGTCTTGTTAAGCTACTGCTACCGCCACTGCTCTTCCAAGGGGCATTTTAACAGTCTTGTTAAGCTACTGCGACCTGCATTTCTCTTCCAAGGGGCATTTAAACCGTCTTGTTAAGATACTGCGACCTGCACGTCTCTTCCAAGGGGCATTTAAACCGTCTTGTTAAGCTACTGCTACCGCCACCGTTCTTCCAAGGGGCATTTAAACCGTCTTGTTAAGCTACTGCAACCTGCACGTCTCTTCCAAGGGGCATTTAAACCGTCTTGTTAAGCTACTGCGACCTTTACCGTTCTTCCAAGGGGCATTTAAACCGTCTTGTTAAGCTACTGCGACCTGCATGTCTCTTCCAAGGGGCATTTAAACCGTATTGTTAAGCTACTGCTACCGCCACCGCTCTTCCAAGGGGCATTTTAATCGTCTTGTTAAGCTACTGCGACGTGCACGTCTCTTTCAACGGGCATTTAAACCGTCTTGTTAAGCTACTGTAACCTCCACCTCGTTTCCAAGGGGCATTTAAACCGTCTTCTTAAGCTACTGCAACCTGCACGTCTCTTCCAAGGGGCATTTAAACCGTCTTGTTAAACTACTGCGACCTGCACGTCTCTTTCAAGGGCCATTTAATCCGTGTTGTTAAGCTACTGCGACTTGTACGTCTTTTCCAAGGGGCATTTAAACCATCTTGTTAAGCTACTGCGACCTGCATGTCTCTTCCAAGGGGCATTTAAACCATCTTGTTAAGCTACTGCGACCTGCACGTCTCTTCCAAAGGTCATTTAAACCGTCTTGCTAAGCTGCTGCGACCTGCATGTCTCAACTAGGGGGCATTTAAACCGTCTTGTTAAGCTACTGCGACCCCCACCGCTCTTCCAAGGGGCATTTAAACCGTCTTGTTAAGCTACTGCTACCGCCACCGCTCTTCCAAGGGGCATTTTAAACGTCTTGTTAAGCTACTGCGACCGGCACGTCTCTTTCAACGGGCATTTAAAGCATCTTGTTAAGCTACTGCGCCTTGCACGTTTTTTCCAAGGGGCATTTAAACCGTCTTGTTAAGCTACTGCGACCTTTACCGCTCTTCCAAGGGGCATTTAAACCGTCTTGTTAAACTACTGCGACCTGCATGTCTCTTCCAAGGGGCATTTAAACCGTCTTGTTAAGCTACTGCGACCTGCACGTCTCTTCCAAGGGGCATTTAAACCGTCTTGTTAAGCTACTGCTACCGCCACCGCTCTTCCAAGGGGCATTTTAACAGTCTTGTTAAGCTACTGCGACCTACATGTCTCTTCCAAGGGGCATTTAAACAGTCTTTTTAAGCTACTGCGACCTGCACGTCTCTTCCAAGGGGCATTTAAACCGTCTTGTTAAGCTACTGCTACCGCCACCGCTCTTCCAAGGGGCATTTAAACCGTCTTGTTAAGATACTGTAACCTCCACCTCTTTTCCAAGGGGCATTTAAACCGTCTTCTTAAGCTACTGCAACCTGCACGTCTCTTGCAAGGGGCATTTAAACCGTCTTGCTAAGCTGCTGCGACCTGCATGTCTCAACCAAGGGGCATTTAAACCGTCTTGTTAAGCTAATGCGACCGCCACCGCTCTTCCAAGGGGCATTTATACTGTCTTGTTAAGCTACTGCGACCTGCACGTCTCTTCCAAGGGGCATTTAAACCGTCTTGTTAAGCTACTGCGACCTGCATGTCTCTTCCAAGGGGCATTTAAACAGTCTTGTTAAGCTACTGCAACCTGCATGTCTCTTCCAAGGGGCATTTAAACAGTCTTGTTAAGCTACTGCGACCTGCATGTCTCTTCCAAGGGGCATTTAAACCGTCTTGCTAAGCTACTGCGGCCTGCACGTCTCTTCCAAGGGGCATTTAAACCGTCTTGTTAAGCTACTGCTACCGCCACCGCTCTTCCAAGGGGCATTTTAATCATCTTGTTAAGCTACTGCGACGTGCACGTCTCTTTCAACGGGCATTTAAACCGTCTTGTTAAACTGCTGTAACCTCCACCACTTTTCCAAGGGGCATTTAAACCGTCTTCTTAAGCTACTGCAACCTGCACGTCTCTTCCAAGGGGCATTTAAACCGTCTTGTTAAGCTACTGCGACCTGCACGTCTCTTTCAAGGGGCATTTAATCCGTGTTGTTAAGATACTGCGCCTTGCACGTCTTTAACAAGGGGCATTTAAACCGTCTTGTTAAGCTACTGCGACCTTTACCGCTCTTCCAAGGGGCATTTAAACCGTCTTGTTAAGCTACTGCGACCTGCATGTCTCTTCCAAGGGGCATTTAAACCGTCTTGTTAAGCTACTGCGACCTGCACGTCTCTTTCAACGGGCATTTAAACCGTCTTGTTAAGCTACTGCACCTTGCACTTCTTTTCCAAGGGACATTTAAACCGTCTTGTTAAGCTACTGCGACCTTTACCGCTCTTCCAAGGGGCATTTAAACCATCTTGTTAAGCTACTGCGACCTGCATGTCTCTTCCAAGGGCATTTAAACCGTCTTGTTAAGCTACTGCGACCTGCACGTCTCTTCCAAGGGGCATTTAAACCGTCTTGTTAAGCTACTGCTACCGCCACCGCTCTTCCAAGGGGCATTTTAACCGTCTTGTTAAGCTACTGCGACGTGCACGTCTCTTTCAATGGGCATTTAAACCGTTTTGTTAAGCTACTGTAACCTCCACCTCTTTTCCAAGGGGCATTTAAACCGTCTTGTTAAGCTACTGCAACCTGCACTTTTCTTCCAAGGGGCATTTAAACCGTCTTGTTAAGCTACTGCGAACTGCAAGTCTCTTCCAAGGGGCATTTAAACAGTCTTGATAAGCTGCTGCGACCTGCACGTCTCTTCCAAGGGGCATTTAAACTGTGTTGTTAAGCTACTGCGACCTCCACCGCTTTTCCAAGGGGCATTTAAACCGTCTTGTTTAGCTACTACGACCTGCACGTCTCTTCAAAGGGGCATTTAAACCATCTTGTTAAGCTACTGCTACCGCCACCGCTCTTCCAAGGGGCATTTTAACCATCTTGTTAGGCTACTGCGACCTGCACGTCTCTTTCAAGGGGCATTTAATCCGTGTTGTTAAGCTACTGCGACTTGTACGTCTTTTCCAAGGGGCATTTAAACCATCTTGATAAGCTACTGCGACCTGCATGTCTCTTCCAAGGGGCATTTAAACCGTCTTGCTAAGCTGCTGCGACCTGCATGTCTCAACCAAGGGGCATTTAAACCGTCTTGTTAAGCTACTGCGACCCCCACCGCTCTTCCAAGGGGCATTTATACTGTCTTATTAAGCTACTGCGACCTGCACGTCTCTTCCAAGGGGCAATTAAACCGTCTTGTTAAGCTACTGCTACCGCCACCGCTCTTCCAAGGGGCATTTTAAACGTCTTGTTAAGCTACTGCGACCTGCACATCTCTTTCAACGGGCATTTAAAGCGTCTTGTTAAGCTACTGCGCCTTGCACGTTTTTTCCAAGGGGCATTTAAACCGTCTTGTTAAGCTACTGCGACCTTTACCGCTCTTCCAAGGGGCATTTAAACCGTCTTGTTAAGCTACTGCGACCTGCATGTCTCTACCAAGGGGCATTTAAACCGTCTTGTTAAGCTACTGCGACCTGCACGTCTCTTCCAAGCGGCATTTAAACCGTCTTGTTAAGCTACTGCTACCGCCACCGCTCTTCCAAGGGGCAATTTAACAGTCTTGTTAAGCTACTGCGACCTGCATGTCTCTTCCAAGGGGCATTTAAACAGTCTTTTTAAGCTACTGCGACCTGCACGTCTCTTCCAAGGGGCATTTAAACCGTCTTGTTAAGCTACTGCTACCGCCACCGCTCTTCCAAGGGGCATTTAAACCGTCTTGTTAAGATACTGTAACCTCCACCTCTTTTCCAAGGGGCATTTAAACCGTCTTGTTAAGCTACTGCAACCTGCACGTCTCTTGCAAGGGGCATTTAAACTGTCTTGCTAAGCTGCTGCGACCTGCATGTCTCAACCAAGGGGCATTTAAACCGTCTTGTTAAGCTACTGCGACCCCCACCGCTCTTCCAAGGGGCATTTATGCTGTCTTGTTAAGCTACTGCGACCTGCACGTCTCTTCCAAGGGGCATTTAAACCATCTTGTTAAGCTACTGCTACCGCCACCGCTCTTCCAAGGGGCATTTTAAACGTCTTGTTAAGCTACTGCGACCTGCACGTCTCTTTCAACGGGCAGTAAAAGCGTCTTGTTAAGCTACTGTGACTTGCACGTCTTTTCCAAGGGGAATTTAAACCATCTTGTTAAGCTACTGCGACCTTTACCACTCTTCCAAGGGGCATTTAAACCGTCTTGTTAAGCTACTGCGACCTGCATGTCTCTTCCAAGGGGCATTTAAACCATCCTGTTAAGCTACTGCGACCTGCACGTCTCAACCAAGGGGCATTTAAACCGTCTTGTTAAGCTACTGCTACCGCCACCGCTCTTCCAAGGGGCATTTTAAACGTCTTGTTAAGCTACTGCAACCTGCGCGTCTCTTTCATCGGGCATTTAAACAGTCTTGTTAAGCTACTGCGCCTTGCACGTCTTTTCCAAGGGGCATTTAAACCGTCTTGTTAAGCTACTGCGACCTGCATGTCTCTTCCAAGGGGCATTTAAACCGTCTTGTTAAGCTACTACGACCTGCACGTCTCTTCCAAGTGGCATTTAAACCGTCTTGTTAAGCTACTGCTACCGCCACTGCTCTTCCAAGGGGCATTTTAACAGTCTTGTTAAGCTACTGCGACCTGCATTTCTCTTCCAAGGGGCATTTAAACCGTCTTGTTAAGATACTGCGACCTGCACGTCTCTTCCAAGGGGCATTTAAACCGTCTTGTTAAGCTACTGCTACCGCCACCGTTCTTCCAAGGGGCATTTAAACCGTCTTGTTAAGCTACTGCAACCTGCACGTCTCTTCCAAGGGGCATTTAAACCGTCTTGTTAAGCTACTGCGACCTTTACCGTTCTTCCAAGGGGCATTTAAACCGTCTTGTTAAGCTACTGCGACCTGCATGTCTCTTCCAAGGGGCATTTAAACCGTATTGTTAAGCTACTGCTACCGCCACCGCTCTTCCAAGGGGCATTTTAATCGTCTTGTTAAGCTACTGCGACGTGCACGTCTCTTTCAACGGGCATTTAAACCGTCTTGTTAAGCTACTGTAACCTCCACCTCGTTTCCAAGGGGCATTTAAACCGTCTTCTTAAGCTACTGCAACCTGCACGTCTCTTCCAAGGGGCATTTAAACCGTCTTGTTAAACTACTGCGACCTGCACGTCTCTTTCAAGGGCCATTTAATCCGTGTTGTTAAGCTACTGCGACTTGTACGTCTTTTCCAAGGGGCATTTAAACCATCTTGTTAAGCTACTGCGACCTGCATGTCTCTTCCAAGGGGCATTTAAACCATCTTGTTAAGCTACTGCGACCTGCACGTCTCTTCCAAAGGTCATTTAAACCGTCTTGCTAAGCTGCTGCGACCTGCATGTCTCAACTAAGGGGCATTTAAACCGTCTTGTTAAGCTACTGCGACCCCCACCGCTCTTCCAAGGGGCATTTAAACCGTCTTGTTAAGCTACTGCTACCGCCACCGCTCTTCCAAGGGGCATTTTAAACGTCTTGTTAAGCTACTGCGACCGGCACGTCTCTTTCAACGGGCATTTAAAGCATCTTGTTAAGCTACTGCGCCTTGCACGTTTTTTCCAAGGGGCATTTAAACCGTCTTGTTAAGCTACTGCGACCTTTACCGCTCTTCCAAGGGGCATTTAAACCGTCTTGTTAAACTACTGCGACCTGCATGTCTCTTCCAAGGGGCATTTAAACCGTCTTGTTAAGCTACTGCGACCTGCACGTCTCTTCCAAGGGGCATTTAAACCGTCTTGTTAAGCTACTGCTACCGCCACCGCTCTTCCAAGGGGTATTTTAACAGTCTTGTTAAGCTACTGCGACCTACATGTCTCTTCCAAGGGGCATTTAAACAGTCTTTTTAAGCTACTGCGACCTGCACGTCTCTTCCAAGGGGCATTTAAACCGTCTTGTTAAGCTACTGCTACCGCCACCGCTCTTCCAAGGGGCATTTAAACCGTCTTGTTAAGATACTGTAACCTCCACCTCTTTTCCAAGGGGCATTTAAACCGTCTTCTTAAGCTACTGCAACCTGCACGTCTCTTGCAAGGGGCATTTAAACCGTCTTGCTAAGCTGCTGCGACCTGCATGTCTCAACCAAGGGGCATTTAAACCGTCTTGTTAAGCTACTGCGACCGCCACCGCTCTTCCAAGGGGCATTTATACTGTCTTGTTAAGCTACTGCGACCTGCACGTCTCTTCCAAGGGGCATTTAAACCGTCTTGTTAAGCTACTGCTATCGCCACCGCTCTTCCAAGGGGCATTTTAAACGTCTTGTTAAGCTACTGCGACCTGCACGTCTCTTTCAATGGGCATTTAAAGCGTCTTGTTAAGCTACTGCGCCTTGCACGTCTTTTCCAAGGGGCATTTAAACCGTCTTGTTAAGCTACTGCGACCTTTACCGCTCTTCCAAGGGGCATTTAAACCGTCTTGTTAAGCTACTGCGACCTGCATGTCTCTTCCAAGGGGCATTTAAACCGTCTTGTTAAGCTACTGCGACCTGCACGTCTCTTCCAAGGGGCATTTAAACCGTCTTGTTAAGCTGCTGCTACCGCCACCGCTCTTCCAAGGGGCATTTTAACAGTCTTGTTAAGCTACTGCGACCTGCATGTCTCTTCCAAGGGGCATTTAAACAGTCTTGTTAAGCTACTGCGACCTGCATGTCTCTTCCAAGGGGCATTTAAACCGTCTTGTTAAGCTACTGCGACCTGCACGTCTCTTCCAAGGGGCATTTAAACCGTCTTGTTAAGCTACTGCTACCGCCACCGCTCTTCCAAGGGGCATTTTAACAGTCTTGTTAAGCTACTGCGACCTACATGTCTCTTCCAAGGGGCATTTAAACAGTCTTTTTAAGCTACTGCGACCTGCACGTCTCTTCCAAGGGGCATTTAAACCGTCTTGTTAAGCTACTGCTACCGCCACCGCTCTTCCAAGGGGCATTTAAACCGTCTTGTTAAGATACTGTAACCTCCACCTCTTTTCCAAGGGGCATTTAAACCGTCTTCTTAAGCTACTGCAACCTGCACGTCTCTTGCAAGGGGCATTTAAACCGTCTTGCTAAGCTGCTGCGACCTGCATGTCTCAACCAAGGGGCATTTAAACCGTCTTGTTAAGCTACTGCGACCGCCACCGCTCTTCCAAGGGGCATTTATACTGTCTTGTTAAGCTACTGCGACCTGCACGTCTCTTCCAAGGGGCATTTAAACCGTCTTGTTAAGCTACTGCTATCGCCACCGCTCTTCCAAGGGGCATTTTAAACGTCTTGTTAAGCTACTGCGACCTGCACGTCTCTTTCAATGGGCATTTAAAGCGTCTTGTTAAGCTACTGCGCCTTGCACGTCTTTTCCAAGGGGCATTTAAACCGTCTTGTTAAGCTACTGCGACCTTTACCGCTCTTCCAAGGGGCATTTAAACCGTCTTGTTAAGCTACTGCGACCTGCATGTCTCTTCCAAGGGGCATTTAAACCGTCTTGTTAAGCTACTGCGACCTGCACGTCTCTTCCAAGGGGCATTTAAACCGTCTTGTTAAGCTGCTGCTACCGCCACCGCTCTTCCAAGGGGCATTTTAACAGTCTTGTTAAGCTACTGCGACCTGCATGTCTCTTCCAAGGGGCATTTAAACAGTCTTGTTAAGCTACTGCGACCTGCACGTCTCTTCCAAGGGGCATTTAAACCGTCTTGTTAAGCTACTGCTACCGCCACCGCTCTTCCAAGGGGCATTTAAACCGTCTTGTTAAGCTACTGTAACCTCCACTTCTTTTCCAAGGGGCATTTAAACCGTCTTGTTAAGCTACTGCAACCTGCACGTCTCTTGCAAGGGGCATTTAAACCGTCTTGTTAAGCTACTGCGACCTGCATGTCTCTTCCAAGGGGCATTTAAACAGTCTTGTTAAGCTACTGCAACCTGCATGTCTCTTCCAAGGGGCATTTAAACAGTCTTGTTAAGCTACTGCGACCTGCATGTCTCTTCCAAGGGGCATTTAAACCGTCTTGCTAAGCTACTGCGGCCTGCACGTCTCTTCCAAGGGGCATTTAAACCGTCTTGTTAAGCTACTGCTACCGCCACCGCTCTTCCAAGGAGCATTTTAATCATCTTGTTAAGCTACTGCGACGTGCACGTCTCTTTCAACGGGCATTTAAACCGTCTTGTTAAACTGCTGTAACCTCCACCTCTTTTCCAAGGGGCATTTAAACCGTCTTCTTAAGCTACTGCAACCTGCACGTCTCTTCCAAGGGGCATTTAAACCGTCTTGTTAAGCTACTGCGACCTGCACGTCTCTTTCAAGGGGCATTTAATCCGTGTTGTTAAGCTACTGCGCCTTGCACGTCTTTAACAAGGGGCATTTAAACCGTCTTGTTAAGCTACTGCGACCTTTACCGCTCTTCCAAGGGGCATTTAAACCGTCTTGTTAAGCTACTGCGACCTGCATGTCTCTTCCAAGGGGCATTTAAACCGTCTTGTTAAGCTACTGCGACCTGCACGTCTCTTTCAACGGGCATTTAAACCGTCTTGTTAAGCTACTGCACCTTGCACTTCTTTTCCAAGGGACATTTAAACCGTCTTGTTAAGCTACTGCGACCTTTACCGCTCTTCCAAGGGGCATTTAAACCATCTTGTTAAGCTACTGCGACCTGCATGTCTCTTCCAAGGGCATTTAAACCGTCTTGTTAAGCTACTGCGACCTGCACGTCTCTTCCAAGGGGCATTTAAACCGTCTTGTTAAGCTACTGCTACCGCCACCGCTCTTCCAAGGGGCATTTTAACCGTCTTGTTAAGCTACTGCGACGTGCACGTCTCTTTCAATGGGCATTTAAACCGTTTTGTTAAGCTACTGTAACCTCCACCTCTTTTCCAAGGGGCATTTAAACCGTCTTGTTAAGCTACTGCAACCTGCACTTTTCTTCCAAGGGGCATTTAAACCGTCTTGTTAAGCTACTGCGAACTGCAAGTCTCTTCCAAGGGGCATTTAAACAGTCTTGATAAGCTGCTGCGACCTGCACGTCTCTTCCAAGGGGCATTTAAACTGTGTTGTTAAGCTACTGCGACCTCCACCGCTTTTCCAAGGGGCATTTAAACCGTCTTGTTTAGCTACTACGACCTGCACGTCTCTTCAAAGGGGCATTTAAACCATCTTGTTAAGCTACTGCTACCGCCACCGCTCTTCCAAGGGGCATTTTAACCATCTTGTTAAGCTACTGCGACCTGCACGTCTCTTTCAAGGGGCATTTAATCCGTGTTGTTAAGCTACTGCGACTTGTACGTCTTTTCCAAGGGGCATTTAAACCATCTTGATAAGCTACTGCGACCTGCATGTCTCTTCCAAGGGGCATTTAAACCGTCTTGCTAAGCTGCTGCGACCTGCATGTCTCAACCAAGGGGCATTTAAACCGTCTTGTTAAGCTACTGCGACCCCCACCGCTCTTCCAAGGGGCATTTATACTGTCTTATTAAGCTACTGCGACCTGCACGTCTCTTCCAAGGGGCAATTAAACCGTCTTGTTAAGCTACTGCTACCGCCACCGCTCTTCCAAGGGGCATTTTAAACGTCTTGTTAAGCTACTGCGACCTGCACATCTCTTTCAACGGGCATTTAAAGCGTCTTGTTAAGCTACTGCGCCTTGCACGTTTTTTCCAAGGGGCATTTAAACCGTCTTGTTAAGCTACTGCGACCTTTACCGCTCTTCCAAGGGGCATTTAAACCGTCTTGTTAAGCTACTGCGACCTGCATGTCTCTACCAAGGGGCATTTAAACCGTCTTGTTAAGCTACTGCGACCTGCACGTCTCTTCCAAGCGGCATTTAAACCGTCTTGTTAAGCTACTGCTACCGCCACCGCTCTTCCAAGGGGCAATTTAACAGTCTTGTTAAGCTACTGCGACCTGCATGTCTCTTCCAAGGGGCATTTAAACAGTCTTTTTAAGCTACTGCGACCTGCACGTCTCTTCCAAGGGGCATTTAAACCGTCTTGTTAAGCTACTGCTACCGCCACCGCTCTTCCAAGGGGCATTTAAACCGTCTTGTTAAGATACTGTAACCTCCACCTCTTTTCCAAGGGGCATTTAAACCGTCTTGTTAAGCTACTGCAACCTGCACGTCTCTTGCAAGGGGCATTTAAACTGTCTTGCTAAGCTGCTGCGACCTGCATGTCTCAACCAAGGGGCATTTAAACCGTCTTGTTAAGCTACTGCGACCCCCACCGCTCTTCCAAGGGGCATTTATGCTGTCTTGTTAAGCTACTGCGACCTGCACGTCTCTTCCAAGGGGCATTTAAACCATCTTGTTAAGCTACTGCTACCGCCACCGCTCTTCCAAGGGGCATTTTAAACGTCTTGTTAAGCTACTGCGACCTGCACGTCTCTTTCAACGGGCAGTAAAAGCGTCTTGTTAAGCTACTGTGACTTGCACGTCTTTTCCAAGGGGAATTTAAACCATCTTGTTAAGCTACTGCGACCTTTACCACTCTTCCAAGGGGCATTTAAACCGTCTTGTTAAGCTACTGCGACCTGCATGTCTCTTCCAAGGGGCATTTAAACCATCCTGTTAAGCTACTGCGACCTGCACGTCTCAACCAAGGGGCATTTAAACCGTCTTGTTAAGCTACTGCTACCGCCACCGCTCTTCCAAGGGGCATTTTAACAGTCTTGTTCAGCTACTGCGACCTGCATGTCTCTTCCAAGGGGCATTTAAACAGTCTTGTTAAGCTACTGCGACCTGCACGTCTCTTCCAAGGGGCATTTAAACCGTCTTGTTAAGCTACTGCTACCGCCACCGCTCTTCAAAGGGGCATTTAAACCGTCTTGTTAAGCTACTGTAACCTCCACCTCTTTTCCAAGGGGCATTTAAACCGTCTTGTTAAGCTACTGCAACCTGCACGTCTCTTGCAAGGGGCATTTAAACCGTCTTGTTAAGCTACTGCGACCTGCATGTCTCTTCCAAGGGGCATTTAAACAGTCTTGTTAAGCTACTGCAAACCTGCACATCTCTTCCAAGGGGCATTTAAACAGTCTTGTTAAGCTACTGCGACCTGCATGTCTCTTCCAAGGGGCATTTAAACCGTCTTGTTAAGCTACTGCGGCCTGCACGTCTCTTCCAAGGGGCATTTAAACCATCTTGTTAAGCTACTGCTACCGCCACCGCTCTTCCAAGGGGCATTTTAATCGTCTTGATAAGCTGCTGCGACCTGCACGTCTCTACCAAGGGGCATTTAAACTGTGTTGTTAAGCTACTGCGACCTCCACCGCTCTTCCAAGGGGCATTTAAACCGTCTTGTTAAGCTACTACGACCTGCACGTCTCTTCCAAGGGGCATTTAAACCATCTTGTTAAGCTACTGCTACCGCCACCGCTCTTCCAAGGGGCATTTTAACCATCTTGTTAAGCTACTACGACCTGCACGTCTCTTTCAAGGGGCATTTAACCCGTGTTGTTAAGCTACTGCGACTTGTACGTCTTTTCCAAGGGGCATTTAAACCATCTTGTTAAGCTACTGCGACCTGCATGTCTCTTCCAAGGGGCATTTAAACCATCTTGTTAAGCTACTGCGACCTGCACGTCTCTTCCAATGGGCATTTAAACCGTCTTGCTAAGCTGCTGCGACCTGCATGTCTCAACCAAGGGGCATTTAAACCGTCTTGTTAAGCTACTGCGACCCCCACCGCTCTTCCAAGGGGCATTTATACTGTCTTCTTAAGCTACTGCGACCTGCACGTCTCTTCCAAGGAGCATTTAAACCGTCTTGTTAAGCTACTGCTACCGCCACCGCTCTTCCAAGGGGCATTTTAAACGTCTTGTTAAGCTACTGCGACCTGCACTTCTCTTTCAACGGGCATTTAAAGCGTCTTATTAAGCTACTGCGCCTTGCACGTTTTTTCCAAGGGGCATTTAATCCGTCTTCTTAAGCTACTGCGACCTTTACCGCTCTTCCAAGGGGCATTTAAACCGTCTTGTTAAGCTACTGCGACCTGCATGTCTCTTCCAAGAAGCATTTAAACCGTCTTGTTAAGCTACTGCGACCTGCACGTCTCTTCCAAGGGGCATTTAAACCGTCTTGTTAAGCTACTGCTACCGCCACCGCTCTTCCAAGGGGCATTTTAACAGTCTTGTTAAGCTACTGCGACCTGCATGTCTCTTCCAAGGGGCATTTAAACAGTCTTGTTAAGCTACTGCGACCTGCACGTCTCTTCCAAGGGGCATTTAAACCGTCTTGTTAAGCTACTGCTACCGCCACCGCTCTTCCAAGGGGCATTTAAACCGTCTTGTTAAGCTACTGTAACCTCCACCTCTTTTCCAAGGGGCATTTAAACCGCCTTGTTAAGCTACTGCAACCTGCACGTCTCTTGCAAGGGGCATTTAAACCATCTTGTTAAGCTTCTGCAACCTGCACGTCTCTTCCAAGGGGCATTTAAACAGTCTTGTTAAGCTACTGCGACCTGCATGTCTCTTCCAAGGGGCATTTAAACCGTCTTGTTAAGCTACTGCGGCCTGCCCGTCTCTTCAAAGGGGCATTTAAACCGTCTTGTTAAGCTACTGCTACCGCCACCGCTCTTCCTAGGGGCATTTTAATCGTCTTGTTAAGCTACTGCGACGTGCACGTCTCTTTCAACGGGCATTTAAACCGTCTTGTTAAGCTACTGTAACCTCCACCTCTTTTCCAAGGCGCATTTAAACCGTCTTGTTAAGCTAATGCAACCTGCACGTCACTTTCAAGGGGCATTTAAACCGTCTTGTTAAGCTACTGCGACCTGCATGTCTCTTCCAAGGGGCATTTAAAAGGTCTTGTTAAGCTACTGCGTGTGTATTAATAAATCAGTCCTTTTAATATTTTTGCCCTGTTATTGGCGCTCTGGTACCGCTATTCACATTCACTGATTGTCCTTTTCCCCCTGTTGGGGTGCGGTAGAGCTGCCTTTAACCTATTGTTTTCTCACCTGTGGGAGCAATTTAATTAAAATTACTACCCTGGTTTTCCAAGCTGCGCTGCCTTAACCCCTCCGGAACGCTGCCGGGGGAGTTGGTGAAGCTGGGCGTCTATCTTGGCATTACATGCTACTAACCTGACCACGTGATCCACCACCGAGAGACCAGGATCTGTGAACGCCGCTGGAAATAGATGACAGCCACCAACAGAGCGGAGCTTGTGGAGCTTTACACTGGGGTTGTGCAGAGGTGCACAACCTCATAAGGTTAGTAGCCATTCCCACACCCCTCTACAAATTGCAATACTGAGTCACCCATTGCGCCTTGTTCTCTCCTCTCTTTACACTTGTTAAGCTACTGCGACCTGCACGTCTCTTTCAACAGGCATTTAAACCGTCTTGTTAAGCTACTGCGCCTTGCACGTCTTTTCCATGGGGCATTTAAACCGTCTTGTTAAGCTACTGCGACCTTTACCGCTCTTCCAAGGGGCATTTAAACCGTCTTGTTAAGCTACTGCGACCTGCATGTCTCTTCCAAGGGGCATTTAAGCCGTTTAGTTAAGCTACTGCGACCTGCACCTCTCTTTCAACGGGCATTTAAACCGTCTTGTTAAGCTACTGCACCTTGCACGTCTTTTCCAAGGGGCATTTAAACCGTCTTGTTAAGCCACTGTAACCTCCACCTCTTTTCCAAGGGGCATTTAAACCGTCTTGTTAAGCTACTGCAACCTACACTTTTCTTCCAAGGGGCATTTAAACCATTTGTTAAGCTACTGCGAACTGCAAGTCTCTTCAAAGGGGCATTTAAACCGTCTTGATAAGCTGCTGCGACCTGCACGTCTCTTCCAAGGGGCATTTAAACTGTCTTGTTAAGCTACTGCGACCTCCACCGCTCTTCCAAGGGGGAATTAAACCGTCTTGTTAAGCTACTACGACCTGCACGTCTCTTCCAACGGGCATTTAAACCATCTTGTTAAGCTACTGCTACCGCCACCGCTCTTCCAAGGGGCATTTTAACCATCTTGTTAAGCTACTGCGACCTGCACGTCTCTTTCAAGGGGCATTTAATCCGTCTTGTTAAGCTACTGCGACTTGTACGTCTTTTCCAAGGGGCATTTAAACCATCTTGTTAAGCTACTGCAACCTGCACGTCTCTTTCAAGGGGCTTTTAATACGTCTTGTTAAGCTACTGCGACTTGTACGTCTTTTCCAAGGGGCATTTAAACCATCTAGTTAAGCTACTGCGACCTCCTCCGCTCTTCCAAGGGGCATTTAAACCGTCTTGTTAAGCTACTGCGACCTGCACTTCTCTTCCAAGGGGCATTTAAACCGTCTTGTTAAGCTACTGCTACGGCCACCGCTCTTCCAAGGGGCATTTTAAGCTTCTTGCTAAGCTACTGCGACCTGCATGTCTCTTCCAAGGGGCATTTAAACCGTCTTGTTAAGCTACTGCTACCGCCATCGCTCTTCCAAGGGGCATTTAAACCGTCTTGTTAAGATACTGTAACCTCCACCTCTTTTCCAAGGGGCATTTAAACCGTCTTGTTAAGCTACTGCAACCTGCACGTCTCTTGCAAGGGGCATTTAAACTGTCTTGCTAAGCTGCTGCGACCTGCATGTCTCAACCAAGGGGCATTTAAACCGTCTTGTTAAGCTACTGCGACCCCCACCGCTCTTCCAAGGGGCATTTATGCTGTCTTGTTAAGCTACTGCGACCTGCACGTCTCTTCCAAGGGGCATTTAAACCATCTTGTTAAGCTACTGCTACCGCCACCGCTCTTCCAAGGGGCATTTTAAACGTCTTGTTAAGCTACTGCGACCTGCACGTCTCTTTCAACGGGCAGTAAAAGCGTCTTGTTAAGCTACTGTGACTTGCACGTCTTTTCCAAGGGGAATTTAAACCATCTTGTTAAGCTACTGCGACCTTTACCACTCTTCCAAGGGGCATTTAAACCGTCTTGTTAAGCTACTGCGACCTGCATGTCTCTTCCAAGGGGCATTTAAACCATCCTGTTAAGCTACTGCGACCTGCACGTCTCAACCAAGGGGCATTTAAACCGTCTTGTTAAGCTACTGCTACCGCCACCGCTCTTCCAAGGGGCATTTTAACAGTCTTGTTCAGCTACTGCGACCTGCATGTCTCTTCCAAGGGGCATTTAAACAGTCTTGTTAAGCTACTGCGACCTGCACGTCTCTTCCAAGGGGCATTTAAACCGTCTTGTTAAGCTACTGCTACCGCCACCGCTCTTCAAAGGGGCATTTAAACCGTCTTGTTAAGCTACTGTAACCTCCACCTCTTTTCCAAGGGGCATTTAAACCGTCTTGTTAAGCTACTGCAACCTGCACGTCTCTTGCAAGGGGCATTTAAACCGTCTTGTTAAGCTACTGCGACCTGCATGTCTCTTCCAAGGGGCATTTAAACAGTCTTGTTAAGCTACTGCAAACCTGCACATCTCTTCCAAGGGGCATTTAAACAGTCTTGTTAAGCTACTGCGACCTGCATGTCTCTTCCAAGGGGCATTTAAACCGTCTTGTTAAGCTACTGCGGCCTGCACGTCTCTTCCAAGGGGCATTTAAACCATCTTGTTAAGCTACTGCTACCGCCACCGCTCTTCCAAGGGGCATTTTAATCGTCTTGATAAGCTGCTGCGACCTGCACGTCTCTACCAAGGGGCATTTAAACTGTGTTGTTAAGCTACTGCGACCTCCACCGCTCTTCCAAGGGGCATTTAAACCGTCTTGTTAAGCTACTACGACCTGCACGTCTCTTCCAAGGGGCATTTAAACCATCTTGTTAAGCTACTGCTACCGCCACCGCTCTTCCAAGGGGCATTTTAACCATCTTGTTAAGCTACTACGACCTGCACGTCTCTTTCAAGGGGCATTTAACCCGTGTTGTTAAGCTACTGCGACTTGTACGTCTTTTCCAAGGGGCATTTAAACCATCTTGTTAAGCTACTGCGACCTGCATGTCTCTTCCAAGGGGCATTTAAACCATCTTGTTAAGCTACTGCGACCTGCACGTCTCTTCCAATGGGCATTTAAACCGTCTTGCTAAGCTGCTGCGACCTGCATGTCTCAACCAAGGGGCATTTAAACCGTCTTGTTAAGCTACTGCGACCCCCACCGCTCTTCCAAGGGGCATTTATACTGTCTTCTTAAGCTACTGCGACCTGCACGTCTCTTCCAAGGAGCATTTAAACCGTCTTGTTAAGCTACTGCTACCGCCACCGCTCTTCCAAGGGGCATTTTAAACGTCTTGTTAAGCTACTGCGACCTGCACTTCTCTTTCAACGGGCATTTAAAGCGTCTTATTAAGCTACTGCGCCTTGCACGTTTTTTCCAAGGGGCATTTAATCCGTCTTCTTAAGCTACTGCGACCTTTACCGCTCTTCCAAGGGGCATTTAAACCGTCTTGTTAAGCTACTGCGACCTGCATGTCTCTTCCAAGAAGCATTTAAACCGTCTTGTTAAGCTACTGCGACCTGCACGTCTCTTCCAAGGGGCATTTAAACCGTCTTGTTAAGCTACTGCTACCGCCACCGCTCTTCCAAGGGGCATTTTAACAGTCTTGTTAAGCTACTGCGACCTGCATGTCTCTTCCAAGGGGCATTTAAACAGTCTTGTTAAGCTACTGCGACCTGCACGTCTCTTCCAAGGGGCATTTAAACCGTCTTGTTAAGCTACTGCTACCGCCACCGCTCTTCCAAGGGGCATTTAAACCGTCTTGTTAAGCTACTGTAACCTCCACCTCTTTTCCAAGGGGCATTTAAACCGCCTTGTTAAGCTACTGCAACCTGCACGTCTCTTGCAAGGGGCATTTAAACCATCTTGTTAAGCTTCTGCAACCTGCACGTCTCTTCCAAGGGGCATTTAAACAGTCTTGTTAAGCTACTGCGACCTGCATGTCTCTTCCAAGGGGCATTTAAACCGTCTTGTTAAGCTACTGCGGCCTGCCCGTCTCTTCAAAGGGGCATTTAAACCGTCTTGTTAAGCTACTGCTACCGCCACCGCTCTTCCTAGGGGCATTTTAATCGTCTTGTTAAGCTACTGCGACGTGCACGTCTCTTTCAACGGGCATTTAAACCGTCTTGTTAAGCTACTGTAACCTCCACCTCTTTTCCAAGGCGCATTTAAACCGTCTTGTTAAGCTAATGCAACCTGCACGTCACTTTCAAGGGGCATTTAAACCGTCTTGTTAAGCTACTGCGACCTGCATGTCTCTTCCAAGGGGCATTTAAAAGGTCTTGTTAAGCTACTGCGTGTGTATTAATAAATCAGTCCTTTTAATATTTTTGCCCTGTTATTGGCGCTCTGGTACCGCTATTCACATTCACTGATTGTCCTTTTCCCCCTGTTGGGGTGCGGTAGAGCTGCCTTTAACCTATTGTTTTCTCACCTGTGGGAGCAATTTAATTAAAATTACTACCCTGGTTTTCCAAGCTGCGCTGCCTTAACCCCTCCGGAACGCTGCCGGGGGAGTTGGTGAAGCTGGGCGTCTATCTTGGCATTACATGCTACTAACCTGACCACGTGATCCACCACCGAGAGACCAGGATCTGTGAACGCCGCTGGAAATAGATGACAGCCACCAACAGAGCGGAGCTTGTGGAGCTTTACACTGGGGTTGTGCAGAGGTGCACAACCTCATAAGGTTAGTAGCCATTCCCACACCCCTCTACAAATTGCAATACTGAGTCACCCATTGCGCCTTGTTCTCTCCTCTCTTTACACTTGTTAAGCTACTGCGACCTGCACGTCTCTTTCAACAGGCATTTAAACCGTCTTGTTAAGCTACTGCGCCTTGCACGTCTTTTCCATGGGGCATTTAAACCGTCTTGTTAAGCTACTGCGACCTTTACCGCTCTTCCAAGGGGCATTTAAACCGTCTTGTTAAGCTACTGCGACCTGCATGTCTCTTCCAAGGGGCATTTAAGCCGTTTAGTTAAGCTACTGCGACCTGCACCTCTCTTTCAACGGGCATTTAAACCGTCTTGTTAAGCTACTGCACCTTGCACGTCTTTTCCAAGGGGCATTTAAACCGTCTTGTTAAGCCACTGTAACCTCCACCTCTTTTCCAAGGGGCATTTAAACCGTCTTGTTAAGCTACTGCAACCTACACTTTTCTTCCAAGGGGCATTTAAACCATTTGTTAAGCTACTGCGAACTGCAAGTCTCTTCAAAGGGGCATTTAAACCGTCTTGATAAGCTGCTGCGACCTGCACGTCTCTTCCAAGGGGCATTTAAACTGTCTTGTTAAGCTACTGCGACCTCCACCGCTCTTCCAAGGGGGAATTAAACCGTCTTGTTAAGCTACTACGACCTGCACGTCTCTTCCAACGGGCATTTAAACCATCTTGTTAAGCTACTGCTACCGCCACCGCTCTTCCAAGGGGCATTTTAACCATCTTGTTAAGCTACTGCGACCTGCACGTCTCTTTCAAGGGGCATTTAATCCGTCTTGTTAAGCTACTGCGACTTGTACGTCTTTTCCAAGGGGCATTTAAACCATCTTGTTAAGCTACTGCAACCTGCACGTCTCTTTCAAGGGGCTTTTAATACGTCTTGTTAAGCTACTGCGACTTGTACGTCTTTTCCAAGGGGCATTTAAACCATCTAGTTAAGCTACTGCGACCTCCTCCGCTCTTCCAAGGGGCATTTAAACCGTCTTGTTAAGCTACTGCGACCTGCACTTCTCTTCCAAGGGGCATTTAAACCGTCTTGTTAAGCTACTGCTACGGCCACCGCTCTTCCAAGGGGCATTTTAAGCTTCTTGCTAAGCTACTGCGACCTGCATGTCTCTTCCAAGGGGCATTTAAACCGTCTTGTTAAGCTACTGCTACCGCCATCGCTCTTCCAAGGGGCATTTTAACAGTCTTGTTAAGCTACTGCGACCTGCATGTCTCTTCCAAGGGGCATTTAAACAGTTTTGTTAAGCTACTGCGACCTGCACGTCTCTTCCAAGGGGCATTTAAACCGTCTTGTTAAGCTACTGCTACCGCCACCGCTCTTCCAAGGGGCATTTAAACCATCTTGATAAACTACTGTAACCTCCACCTCTTTTCCAAGGGGCATTTAAACCGTCTTGTTAAGCTACTGCAACCTGCACGTCTCTTGCAAGGGGCATTTAAACCGTCTTGCTAAGCTGCTGCGACCTGCATGTCTCAACCAAGGGGCATTTAAACCGTCTTGTTAAGCTACTGCGACCCCCACCGCTCTTCCAAGGGGCATTTATACTGTCTTGTTAAGCTACTGCGACCTGCACATCTCTTCCAAGGGGCATTTAAACCGTCTTGTTAAGCTACTGCTACCGCCACCGCTCTTCCAAGGGGCATTTTAAATGTCTTGTTAAGCTACTGCGTCCTGCACGTCTCTTTCAACGGGCATTTAAAGTGTCTTGTTAAGCTACTGCGCCTTGCACGTCTTTTCCAAGGGGCATTTAAACCGTCTTGTTAAGCTACTGCGACCTTTACCGCTCTTCCAAGGGGCATTTAAACCGTCTTGTTAAGCTACTGCGACCTGCATGTCTCTTCCAAGGGGCATTTAAACCGTCTTGTTAAGCTACTGCGACCTGCACGTCTCTTCCAAGGGGCATTTAAACCGTCTTGTTAAGCTACTGCTACCGCCACCGCTCTTCCAAGAGGCATTTTAACAGTCTTGTTAAGCTACTGCGACCTGCATGTCTCTTCCAAGGGGCATTTAAACAGTCTTGTTAAGCTACTGCGACCTGCACGTCTCTTCCAAGGGGCATTTAAACCGTCTTGTTAAGCTACTGCTACCGCCACCGCTCTTCCAAGGGGCATTTAAACCGTCTTGTTAAGCTACTGTAACCTCCACCTCTTTTCCAAGGAGCATTTAAACCGTCTTGTTAAGCTACTGCAACCTGCACGTCTCTTGCAAGGGGCATTTAAACCGACTTGTTAAGCTACTGCGACCTGCATGTCTCTTCCAAGGGGCATTTAAAAGGTCTTGTTAAGCTACTGCGACCTGCACGTCTCTTTCAACGGGCATTTAAACCGTCTTGTTAAGCTACTGCGCCTTGCACGTCTTTTCCAAAGGGCATTTAAACCATCTTGTTAAGCTACTGCGACCTTTCCCGCTCTTCCAAGGGGCATTTAAACCGTCTTGTTAAGCTACTGCGACCTGCATGTCTCTTCCAAGGGGCATTTAAACCGTCTTGTTAAGCTACTGCGACTTGCACGTCTCTTTCAACGGGCATTTAAACCGTCTTGTTAAGCTACTGCGACTTGCACGTCTCTTTCAACGGGCATTTAAACCGTCTTGTTAAGCTACTGCACCTTGCACGTCTGTTCCAAGGGACATTTAAACCGTCTTGTTAAGCTACTGCGACCTTTAGCGCTCTTCCAAGGGGCATTTAAACCATCTTGTTAAGCTACTGCGACCTGCATGTCTCTGCCAAGGGGCATTTAAACCGTCTTGTTAAGCTACTGCTACCGCCACCGCTCTTCCAAGGGGCATTTTAACCGTTTTGATAAGCTACTGCGACGTGCAAGTCTCTTTCAACGGGCATTTAAACCGTCTTGTTAAGCTACTGTAACCACCACCTCTTTTCCAAGGGGCATTTAAACCGTCTTGTTAAGCTACTGCAACCTGCACTTTTCTTCCAAGGGGCATTTAAACCGTCTTGTTAAGCTACTGCGAACTGCAAGTCTCTTCCAAGGGGCATTTAAACCGTCTTGATAAGCTGCTGCGACCTGCACGTCTCTTCCAAGGGGCATTTAAACTGTGTTGTTAAGCTACTGCGACCTCCACCGCTCTTCCAAGGGGCATTTAAACCGTCTTGTTAAGCTACTACGACCTGCACGTCTCTTCCAAGGGGCATTTAAACCATCTTGTTAAGCTACTGCTACCGCCACCGCTCTTCCAAGGGGCATTTTAACCATCTTGTTAAGCTACTGCGACCTGCACGTCTCTTTCAAGGGGCATTTAATCCGTCATGTTAAGCTACTGCGACTTGTACGTCTTTTCCAAGGGGCATTTAAACCATCTTGTTAAGCTTATGCGACCTCCTCCGCTCTTCCAAGGTGCTTTTAAACTGTCTTGTTAAGCTACTGCGACCTGCATGTCTCTTCCAAGGGGCATTTAAACCATCTTGTTAAGCTACTGCTACGGCCACCGCTCTTCCAAGGGGCATTTTAAGCTTCTTGTTAAGCTACTGCGACCTGCATGTCTCTTCCAAGGGGCATTTAAACCGTCTTGTTAAGCTACTGCTAAAGCCACCGCTCTTCCAAGGGGCATTTTAAACGTCTTGTTAAGCTACTGCGACCTGCACATCTCTTTCAACGGGCATTTAAAGCGTCTTGTTAAGCTACTGCGCCTTGCACGTTTTTTCCAAGGGGCATTTAAACCGTCTTGTTAAGCTACTGCGACCTTTACCGCTCTTCCAAGGGGCATTTAAACCGTCTTGTTAAGCTACTGCGACCTGCATGTCTCTACCAAGGGGCATTTAAACCGTCTTGTTAAGCTACTGCGACCTGCACGTCTCTTCCAAGCGGCATTTAAACCGTCTTGTTAAGCTACTGCTACCGCCACCGCTCTTCCAAGGGGCAATTTAACAGTCTTGTTAAGCTACTGCGACCTGCATGTCTCTTCCAAGGGGCATTTAAACAGTCTTTTTAAGCTACTGCGACCTGCACGTCTCTTCCAAGGGGCATTTAAACCGTCTTGTTAAGCTACTGCTACCGCCACCGCTCTTCCAAGGGGCATTTAAACCGTCTTGTTAAGATACTGTAACCTCCACCTCTTTTCCAAGGGGCATTTAAACCGTCTTGTTAAGCTACTGCAACCTGCACGTCTCTTGCAAGGGGCATTTAAACTGTCTTGCTAAGCTGCTGCGACCTGCATGTCTCAACCAAGGGGCATTTAAACCGTCTTGTTAAGCTACTGCGACCCCCACCGCTCTTCCAAGGGGCATTTATGCTGTCTTGTTAAGCTACTGCGACCTGCACGTCTCTTCCAAGGGGCATTTAAACCATCTTGTTAAGCTACTGCTACCGCCACCGCTCTTCCAAGGGGCATTTTAAACGTCTTGTTAAGCTACTGCGACCTGCACGTCTCTTTCAACGGGCAGTAAAAGCGTCTTGTTAAGCTACTGTGACTTGCACGTCTTTTCCAAGGGGAATTTAAACCATCTTGTTAAGCTACTGCGACCTTTACCACTCTTCCAAGGGGCATTTAAACCGTCTTGTTAAGCTACTGCGACCTGCATGTCTCTTCCAAGGGGCATTTAAACCATCCTGTTAAGCTACTGCGACCTGCACGTCTCTTCCAAGGGGCATTTAAACCGTCTTGTTAAGCTACTGCTACCGCCACCGCTCTTCCAAGGGGCATTTTAACAGTCTTGTTCAGCTACTGCGACCTGCATGTCTCTTCCAAGGGGCATTTAAACAGTCTTGTTAAGCTACTGCGACCTGCACGTCTCTTCCAAGGGGCATTTAAACCGTCTTGTTAAGCTACTGCTACCGCCACCGCTCTTCAAAGGGGCATTTAAACCGTCTTGTTAAGCTACTGTAACCTCCACCTCTTTTCCAAGGGGCATTTAAACCGTCTTGTTAAGCTACTGCAACCTGCACGTCTCTTGCAAGGGGCATTTAAACCGTCTTGTTAAGCTACTGCGACCTGCATGTCTCTTCCAAGGGGCATTTAAACAGTCTTGTTAAGCTACTGCAAACCTGCACATCTCTTCCAAGGGGCATTTAAACAGTCTTGTTAAGCTACTGCGACCTGCATGTCTCTTCCAAGGGGCATTTAAACCGTCTTGTTAAGCTACTGCGGCCTGCACGTCTCTTCCAAGGGGCATTTAAACCGTCTTGTTAAGCTACTGCTACCGCCACCGCTCTTCCAAGGGGCATTTTAATCGTCTTGATAAGCTGCTGCGACCTGCACGTCTCTACCAAGGGGCATTTAAACTGTGTTGTTAAGCTACTGCGACCTCCACCGCTCTTCCAAGGGGCATTTAAACCGTCTTGTTAAGCTACTACGACCTGCACGTCTCTTCCAAGGGGCATTTAAACCATCTTGTTAAGCTACTGCTACCGCCACCGCTCTTCCAAGGGGCATTTTAACCATCTTGTTAAGCTACTACGACCTGCACGTCTCTTTCAAGGGGCATTTAACCCGTGTTGTTAAGCTACTGCGACTTGTACGTCTTTTCCAAGGGGCATTTAAACCATCTTGTTAAGCTACTGCGACCTGCATGTCTCTTCCAAGGGGCATTTAAACCATCTTGTTAAGCTACTGCGACCTGCACGTCTCTTCCAATGGGCATTTAAACCGTCTTGCTAAGCTGCTGCGACCTGCATGTCTCAACCAAGGGGCATTTAAACCGTCTTGTTAAGCTACTGCGACCCCCACCGCTCTTCCAAGGGGCATTTATACTGTCTTCTTAAGCTACTGCGACCTGCACGTCTCTTCCAAGGAGCATTTAAACCGTCTTGTTAAGCTACTGCTACCGCCACCGCTCTTCCAAGGGGCATTTTAAACGTCTTGTTAAGCTACTGCGACCTGCACTTCTCTTTCAACGGGCATTTAAAGCGTCTTATTAAGCTACTGCGCCTTGCACGTTTTTTCCAAGGGGCATTTAATCCGTCTTCTTAAGCTACTGCGACCTTTACCGCTCTTCCAAGGGGCATTTAAACCGTCTTGTTAAGCTACTGCGACCTGCATGTCTCTTCCAAGAAGCATTTAAACCGTCTTGTTAAGCTACTGCGACCTGCACGTCTCTTCCAAGGGGCATTTAAACCGTCTTGTTAAGCTACTGCTACCGCCACCGCTCTTCCAAGGGGCATTTTAACAGTCTTGTTAAGCTACTGCGACCTGCATGTCTCTTCCAAGGGGCATTTAAACAGTCTTGTTAAGCTACTGCGACCTGCACGTCTCTTCCAAGGGGCATTTAAACCGTCTTGTTAAGCTACTGCTACCGCCACCGCTCTTCCAAGGGGCATTTAAACCGTCTTGTTAAGCTACTGTAACCTCCACCTCTTTTCCAAGGGGCATTTAAACCGCCTTGTTAAGCTACTGCAACCTGCACGTCTCTTGCAAGGGGCATTTAAACCATCTTGTTAAGCTACTGCAACCTGCACGTCTCTTCCAAGGGGCATTTAAACAGTCTTGTTAAGCTACTGCGACCTGCATGTCTCTTCCAAGGGGCATTTAAACCGTCTTGTTAAGCTACTGCGGCCTGCCCGTCTCTTCAAAGGGGCATTTAAACCGTCTTGTTAAGCTACTGCTACCGCCACCGCTCTTCCTAGGGGCATTTTAATCGTCTTGTTAAGCTACTGCGACGTGCACGTCTCTTTCATCGGGCATTTAAACCGTCTTGTTAAGCTACTGTAACCTCCACCTCTTTTCCAAGGCGCATTTAAACCGTCTTGTTAAGCTAATGCAACCTGCACGTCACTTTCAAGGGGCATTTAAACCGTCTTGTTAAGCTACTGCGACCTGCATGTCTCTTCCAAGGGGCATTTAAAAGGTCTTGTTAAGCTACTGCGTGTGTATTAATAAATCAGTCCTTTTAATATTTTTGCCCTGTTATTGGCGCTCTGGTACCGCTATTCACATTCACTGATTGTCCTTTTCCCCCTGTTGGGGTGCGGTAGAGCTGCCTTTAACCTATTGTTTTCTCACCTGTGGGAGCAATTTAATTAAAATTACTACCCTGGTTTTCCAAGCTGCGCTGCCTTAACCCCTCCGGAACGCTGCCGGGGGAGTTGGTGAAGCTGGGCGTCTATCTTGGCATTACATGCTACTAACCTGACCACGTGATCCACCACCGAGAGACCAGGATCTGTGAACGCCGCTGGAAATAGATGACAGCCACCAACAGAGCGGAGCTTGTGGAGCTTTACACTGGGGTTGTGCAGAGGTGCACAACCTCATAAGGTTAGTAGCCATTCCCACACCCCTCTACAAATTGCAATACTGAGTCACCCATTGCGCCTTGTTCTCTCCTCTCTTTACACTTGTTAAGCTACTGCGACCTGCACGTCTCTTTCAACAGGCATTTAAACCGTCTTGTTAAGCTACTGCGCCTTGCACGTCTTTTCCATGGGGCATTTAAACCGTCTTGTTAAGCTACTGCGACCTTTACCGCTCTTCCAAGGGGCATTTAAACCGTCTTGTTAAGCTACTGCGACCTGCATGTCTCTTCCAAGGGGCATTTAAGCCGTTTAGTTAAGCTACTGCGACCTGCACCTCTCTTTCAACGGGCATTTAAACCGTCTTGTTAAGCTACTGCACCTTGCACGTCTTTTCCAAGGGGCATTTAAACCGTCTTGTTAAGCTACTGCGACCTTTACCGATCTTCCAAGGGGCATTTAAACCGTCTTGTTAAGCTACTGCGACCTGCATGTCTCTTCCAAGGGGCATTTAAACCGTCCTGTTAAGCTACTGCGACCTGCACGTCTCTTCCAAGGGGCATTTAAACCGTCTTGTTAAGCTACTGCTACCGCCACCGCTCTTCCAAGGGGCATTTTAACCGTCTTGTTAAGCTACTGCGACGTGCACGTCTCTTTCAACGGGCATTTAAACCGTCTTGTTAAGCCACTGTAACCTCCACCTCTTTTCCAAGGGGCATTTAAACCGTCTTGTTAAGCTACTGCAACCTACACTTTTCTTCCAAGGGGCATTTAAACCATTTGTTAAGCTACTGCGAACTGCAAGTCTCTTCAAAGGGGCATTTAAACCGTCTTGATAAGCTGCTGCGACCTGCACGTCTCTTCCAAGGGGCATTTAAACTGTCTTGTTAAGCTACTGCGACCTCCACCGCTCTTCCAAGGGGCATTTAAACCGTCTTGTTAAGCTACTACGACCTGCACGTCTCTTCCAACGGGCATTTAAACCATCTTGTTAAGCTACTGCTACCGCCACCACTCTTCCAAGGGGCATTTTAACCATCTTGTTAAGCTACTGCGACCTGCACGTCTCTTTCAAGGGGCATTTAATCCGTCTTGTTAAGCTACTGCGACTTGTACGTCTTTTCCAAGGGGCATTTAAACCATCTTGTTAAGCTACTGCAACCTGCACGTCTCTTTCAAGGGGCTTTTAATACGTCTTGTTAAGCTACTGCGACTTGTACGTCTTTTCCAAGGGGCATTTAAACCATCTAGTTAAGCTACTGCGACCTCCTCCGCTCTTCCAAGGGGCATTTAAACCGTCTTGTTAAGCTACTGCGACCTGCACTTCTCTTCCAAGGGGCATTTAAACCGTCTTGTTAAGCTACTGCTACGGCCACCGCTCTTCCAAGGGGCATTTTAAGCTTCTTGCTAAGCTACTGCGACCTGCATGTCTCTTCCAAGGGGCATTTAAACCGTCTTGTTAAGCTACTGCTACCGCCATCGCTCTTCCAAGGGGCATTTTAACAGTCTTGTTAAGCTACTGCGACCTGCATGTCTCTTCCAAGGGGCATTTAAACAGTCTTGTTAAGCTACTGCGACCTGCACGTCTCTTCCAAGGGGCATTTAAACCGTCTTGTTAAGCTACTGCTACTGCCACCGCTCTTCCAAGGGGCATTTAAACCATCTTGATAAACTACTGTAACCTCCACCTCTTTTCCAAGGGGCATTTAAACCGTCTTGTTAAGCTACTGCAACCTGCACGTCTCTTGCAAGGGGCATTTAAACCGTCTTGCTAAGCTGCTGCGACCTGCATGTCTCAACCAAGGGGCATTTAAACCGTCTTGTTAAGCTACTGCGACCCCCACCGCTCTTCCAAGGGGCATTTATACTGTCTTGTTAAGCTACTGCGACCTGCACATCTCTTCCAAGGGGCATTTAAACCGTCTTGTTAAGCTACTGCTACCGCCACCGCTCTTCCAAGGGGCATTTTAAATGTCTTGTTAAGCTACTGCGTCCTGCACGTCTCTTTCAACGGGCATTTAAAGTGTCTTGTTAAGCTACTGCGCCTTGCACGTCTTTTCCAAGGGGCATTTAAACCGTCTTGTTAAGCTACTGCGACCTTTACCGCTCTTCCAAGGGGCATTTAAACCGTCTTGTTAAGCTACTGCGACCTGCATGTCTCTTCCAAGGGGCATTTAAACCGTCTTGTTAAGCTACTGCGACCTGCACGTCTCTTCCAAGGGGCATTTAAACCGTCTTGTTAAGCTACTGCTACCGCCACCGCTCTTCCAAGAGGCATTTTAACAGTCTTGTTAAGCTACTGCGACCTGCATGTCTCTTCCAAGGGGCATTTAAACAGTCTTGTTAAGCTACTGCGACCTGCACGTCTCTTCCAAGGGGCATTTAAACCGTCTTGTTAAGCTACTGCTACCGCCACCGCTCTTCCAAGGGGCATTTAAACCGTCTTGTTAAGCTACTGTAACCTCCACCTCTTTTCCAAGGAGCATTTAAACCGTCTTGTTAAGCTACTGCAACCTGCACGTCTCTTGCAAGGGGCATTTAAACCGACTTGTTAAGCTACTGCGACCTGCATGTCTCTTCCAAGGGGCATTTAAAAGGTCTTGTTAAGCTACTGCGACCTGCACGTCTCTTTCAACGGGCATTTAAACCGTCTTGTTAAGCTACTGCGCCTTGCACGTCTTTTCCAAAGGGCATTTAAACCATCTTGTTAAGCTACTGCGACCTTTCCCGCTCTTCCAAGGGGCATTTAAACCGTCTTGTTAAGCTACTGCGACCTGCATGTCTCTTCCAAGGGGCATTTAAACCGTCTTGTTAAGCTACTGCGACTTGCACGTCTCTTTCAACGGGCATTTAAACCATCTTGTTAAGCTACTGCGACTTGCACGTCTCTTTCAACGGGCATTTAAACCGTCTTGTTAAGCTACTGCACCTTGCACGTCTGTTCCAAGGGACATTTAAACCGTCTTGTTAAGCTACTGCGACCTTTAGCGCTCTTCCAAGGGGCATTTAAACCATCTTGTTAAGCTACTGCGACCTGCATGTCTCTTCCAAGGGGCATTTAAACCGTCTTGTTAAGCTACTGCTACCGCCACCGCTCTTCCAAGGGGCATTTTAACCGTTTTGATAAGCTACTGCGACGTGCAAGTCTCTTTCAACGGGCATTTAAACCGTCTTGTTAAGCTACTGTAACCACCACCTCTTTTCCAAGGGGCATTTAAACCGTCTTGTTAAGCTACTGCAACCTGCACTTTTCTTCCAAGGGGCATTTAAACCGTCTTGTTAAGCTACTGCGAACTGCAAGTCTCTTCCAAGGGGCATTTAAACCGTCTTGATAAGCTGCTGCGACCTGCACGTCTCTTCCAAGGGGCATTTAAACTGTGTTGTTAAGCTACTGCGACCTCCACCGCTCTTCCAAGGGGCATTTAAACCGTCTTGTTAAGCTACTACGACCTGCACGTCTCTTCCAAGGGGCATTTAAACCATCTTGTTAAGCTACTGCTACCGCCACCGCTCTTCCAAGGGGCATTTTAACCATCTTGTTAAGCTACTGCGACCTGCACGTCTCTTTCAAGGGGCATTTAATCCGTCATGTTAAGCTACTGCGACTTGTACGTCTTTTCCAAGGGGCATTTAAACCATCTTGTTAAGCTTATGCGACCTCCTCCGCTCTTCCAAGGTGCTTTTAAACTGTCTTGTTAAGCTACTGCGACCTGCATGTCTCTTCCAAGGGGCATTTAAACCATCTTGTTAAGCTACTGCTACGGCCACCGCTCTTCCAAGGGGCATTTTAAGCTTCTTGTTAAGCTACTGCGACCTGCATGTCTCTTCCAAGGGGCATTTAAACCGTCTTGTTAAGCTACTGCTACCGCCACCGCTCTTCCAAGGGGCATTTTAACAGTCTTGTTAAGCTACTGTGACCTGCATGTCTCTTCCAAGGGGCATTTAAACAGTCTTGTTAAGCTACTGCGACCTGCACGTCTCTTCCAAGGGGCATTTAAACCGTCTTGTTAAGCTACTGCTACCGCCACCGCTCTTCCAAGGGGCATTTAAACCGTCTTGTTAAGCTACTGCGACTTGCACGTCTCTTTCAACGGGCATTTAAACCATCTTGTTAAGCTACTGCGACTTGCACGTCTCTTTCAACGGGCATTTAAACCGTCTTGTTAAGCTACTGCACCTTGCACGTCTGTTCCAAGGGACATTTAAACCGTCTTGTTAAGCTACTGCGACCTTTAGCGCTCTTCCAAGGGGCATTTAAACCATCTTGTTAAGCTACTGCGACCTGCATGTCTCTTCCAAGGGGCATTTAAACCGTCTTGTTAAGCTACTGCTACCGCCACCGCTCTTCCAAGGGGCATTTTAACCGTTTTGATAAGCTACTGCGACGTGCAAGTCTCTTTCAACGGGCATTTAAACCGTCTTGTTAAGCTACTGTAACCACCACCTCTTTTCCAAGGGGCATTTAAACCGTCTTGTTAAGCTACTGCAACCTGCACTTTTCTTCCAAGGGGCATTTAAACCGTCTTGTTAAGCTACTGCGAACTGCAAGTCTCTTCCAAGGGGCATTTAAACCGTCTTGATAAGCTGCTGCGACCTGCACGTCTCTTCCAAGGGGCATTTAAACTGTGTTGTTAAGCTACTGCGACCTCCACCGCTCTTCCAAGGGGCATTTAAACCGTCTTGTTAAGCTACTACGACCTGCACGTCTCTTCCAAGGGGCATTTAAACCATCTTGTTAAGCTACTGCTACCGCCACCGCTCTTCCAAGGGGCATTTTAACCATCTTGTTAAGCTACTGCGACCTGCACGTCTCTTTCAAGGGGCATTTAATCCGTCATGTTAAGCTACTGCGACTTGTACGTCTTTTCCAAGGGGCATTTAAACCATCTTGTTAAGCTTATGCGACCTCCTCCGCTCTTCCAAGGTGCTTTTAAACTGTCTTGTTAAGCTACTGCGACCTGCATGTCTCTTCCAAGGGGCATTTAAACCATCTTGTTAAGCTACTGCTACGGCCACCGCTCTTCCAAGGGGCATTTTAAGCTTCTTGTTAAGCTACTGCGACCTGCATGTCTCTTCCAAGGGGCATTTAAACCGTCTTGTTAAGCTACTGCTACCGCCACCGCTCTTCCAAGGGGCATTTTAACAGTCTTGTTAAGCTACTGTGACCTGCATGTCTCTTCCAAGGGGCATTTAAACAGTCTTGTTAAGCTACTGCGACCTGCACGTCTCTTCCAAGGGGCATTTAAACCGTCTTGTTAAGCTACTGCTACCGCCACCGCTCTTCCAAGGGGCATTTAAACCGTCTTGTTAAGCTACTGTAACCTCCACCTCTTTTCCAAGGGGCATTTAAACCATCTTGTTAAGCTACTGCAACCTGCACGTCTCTTGCAAGGGGCATTTAAACCGTCTTGTTAAGCTACTGCGACCTGCATGTCTCTTCCAAGGGGCATTTAAAAGGTCTTGTTAAGCTACTGCGACCTGCACGTCTCTTTCAACGGGCATTTAAACCGTCTTGTTAAGCTACTGCGCCTTGCACGTCTTTTCCAAGGGGCATTCAAACCGTCTTGTTAAGCTACTGCGACCTGCATGTCTCTTCCAAGGGGCATTTAAACCGTCCTGTTAAGCTACTGCGACCTGCACGTCTCTTCCAATAGGCATTTAAACCGTATTGTTAAGCTACTGCTACCGCCACCGCTCTTCCAAGGGGCATTTTAACCGTCTTGTTAAGCTACTGCGACCTGCACTTTTCTTCCAAGGGGCATTTAAACCGTCTTGTTAAGCTACTGCGAACTGCAAGTCTCTTCAAAGGGGCATTTAAACCGTCTTGATAAGCTGCTGCGACCTGCACCTCTCTTCCAAGGGGCATTTAAACTGTCTTGTTAAGCTACTGCTACCGCCACCGCTCTTCCAAGGGGCATTTTAATCGTTTTGTTAAGCTACTGCGACGTGCAAGTCTCTTTCAACGGGCATTTAAACCGTCTTGTTAAGCTACTGTAACCACCACCTCTTTTCCAAGGGGCATTTAAACCGTCTTGTTAAGCTACTGCAACCTGCACTTTTCTTCCAAGGGGCATTTAATCCGTCTTGTTAAGCTACTGCGACTTGTACGTCTTTTCCAAGAGGCATTTAAACCATCTTGTTAAGCTACTGCAACCTGCACGTCTCTTTCAAGGGGCATTTAAACCGTCTTGTTAAGCTACTGCGACCTGCATGTCTCTTCCAAGGGGCATTTAAAAGGTCTTGTTAAGCTACTGCGACCTGCACGTCTCTTTCAACAGGCATTTAAACCGTCTTGTTAAGCTACTGCGCCTTGCACGTCTTTTCCAAGGGGCATTTAAACTGTCTTGTTAAGCTACTGCGACCTTTACCGCTCTTCCAAGGGGCATTTAAACCGTCTTGTTAAGCTACTGCAACCTGCATGTCTCTTCCAAGGGGCATTTAAACCGTTTAGTTAAGCTACTGCGACCTGCATGTCTTTTCCAAGGGGCATTTAAACCGTCCTGTTAAGCTACTGCGACCTGCACGTCTCTTCCAAGGGGCATTTAAACCATCTTGTTAAGCTACTGCTACCGCCACCGCTCTTCCAAGGGGCATTTTAACCGCCTTGTTTAGCTACTGCGACGTGCACGTCTCTTTCAACGGGCATTTAAACCGTTTTGTTAAGCTACTGTAACCTCCACCTCTTTTCCAAGGGGCATTTAAACCGTCTTGTTAAGCTACTGCAACCTGCACTTTTCTTCCAAGGGGCATTTAAACCGTCTTGTTAAGCTACTGCGAACTGCAAGTCTCTTCAAAGGGGCATTTAAACCGTCTTGATAAGCTGCTGCGACCTGCACGTCTCTTCCAAGGGGCATTTAAACTGTCTTGTTAAGCTACTGAGACCTCCACTGCTCTTCCAAGGGGCATTTAAACCGTCTTGTTAAGCTACTACGACCTGCACGTCTCTTCCAAGGGGCATTTAAACCATCTTGTTAAGCTACTGCTACCGCCACCGCTCTTCCAAGGGGCATTTTAACCATCTTGTTAAGCTACTGCGACCTGCACGTCTCTTTCAAGGGGCATTTAATCCGTCTTGTTAAGCTACTGCGACTTGTACGTCTTTTCCAAGGGGCATTTAAACCATCTTGTTAAGCTACTGCAACCTGCACGTATCTTTCAAGGGGCATTTAAACCGTTTTGATAAGCTGCTGCGACCTGCACGTCTCTTCCAAGGGGCATTTAAACTGTCTTGTTAAGCTACTGCGACCTCCACCGCTCTTCCAAGGGGCATTTAAACCGTCTTGTTAAGCTACTGCGACCTGCACGTCTCTTCCAAGGGGCATTTAAACCGTCTTGTTAAGCTACTGCTACGGCCACCGCTCTTCCAAGGGGCATTTTAAGCTTCTTGCTAAGCTACTGCGAACTGCATGTCTCTTCCAAGGGGCATTTAAACCGTCTTGTTAAGCTACTGCTACCGCCACCGCTCTTCCAAGGGTCATTTTAACAGTCTTGTTAAGCTACTGCGACCTGCATGTCTCTTCCAAGGGGCATTTAAACAGTCTTGTTAAGCTACTGCGACCTGCACGTCTCTTCCAAGGGGCATTTATACCGTCTTGTTAAGCTACTGCTACCGCCACCGCTCTTCCAAGGGGCATTTAAACCGTCTTGTTAAGCTACTGTAACCTCCAACTCTTTTCCAAGGGGCATTTAAACTGTCTTGTTAAGCTACTGCAACCTGCACGTCTCTTGCAAGGGGCATTTAAACCGTCTTGTTAAGCTACTGCGACCTGCATGTCTCTTCCATGGGGCATTTAAAAGGTCTTGTTAAGCTACTGCGACCTGCACGTCTCTTTCAACGGGCATTTAAACCGTCTTGTTAAGCTACTGCGCCTTGCACGTCTTTTCTAAGCGGCATTTAAGCCGTCTTGTTAAGCTACTGCGACCTTTCCCGCTCTTCCAAGGGGCATTTAAACCGTCTTGTTAAGCTACTGCGACCTGCATGTCTCTTCCAAGGGGCATTTAAACCGTCTTGTTAAGCTACTGCGACTTGCACGTCTCTTTCAACGGGCATTTAAACCGTCTTGTTAAGCTACTGCGACTTGCACGTCTCTTTCAACGGGCATTTAAACCGTCTTGTTAAGCTACTGCACCTTGCACGTCTGTTCCAAGGGACATTTAAACCGTCTTGTTAAGCTACTGCGACCTTTAGCGCTCTTCCAAGGGGCATTTAAACCATCTTGTTAAGCTACTGCGACCTGCATGTCTCTTCCAAGGGGCATTTAAACCGTCTTGTTAAGCTACTGCTACCGCCACCGCTCTTCCAAGGGGCATTTTAACCGTTTTGATAAGCTACTGCGACGTGCAAGTCTCTTTCAACGGGCATTTAAACCGTCTTGTTAAGCTACTGTAACCACCACCTCTTTTCCAAGGGGCATTTAAACCGTCTTGTTAAGCTACTGCAACCTGCACTTTTCTTCCAAGGGGCATTTAAACCGTCTTGTTAAGCTACTGCGAACTGCAAGTCTCTTCCAAGGGGCATTTAAACCGTCTTGATAAGCTGCTGCGACCTGCACGTCTCTTCCAAGGGGCATTTAAACTGTGTTGTTAAGCTACTGCGACCTCCACCGCTCTTCCAAGGGGCATTTAAACCGTCTTGTTAAGCTACTACGACCTGCACGTCTCTTCCAAGGGGCATTTAAACCATCTTGTTAAGCTACTGCTACCGCCACCGCTCTTCCAAGGGGCATTTTAACCATCTTGTTAAGCTACTGCGACCTGCACGTCTCTTTCAAGGGGCATTTAATCCGTCATGTTAAGCTACTGCGACTTGTACGTCTTTTCCAAGGGGCATTTAAACCATCTTGTTAAGCTTATGCGACCTCCTCCGCTCTTCCAAGGTGCTTTTAAACTGTCTTGTTAAGCTACTGCGACCTGCATGTCTCTTCCAAGGGGCATTTAAACCATCTTGTTAAGTTACTGCTACGGCCACCGCTCTTCCAAGGGGCATTTTAAGCTTCTTGTTAAGCTACTGCGACCTGCATGTCTCTTCCAAGGGGCATTTAAACCGTCTTGTTAAGCTACTGCTACCGCCACCGCTCTTCCAAGGGGCATTTTAACAGTCTTGTTAAGCTACTGTGACCTGCATGTCTCTTCCAAGGGGCATTTAAACAGTCTTGTTAAGCTACTGTAACCTCCACCTCTTTTCCAAGGGGCATTTAAACCATCTTGTTAAGCTACTGCAACCTGCACGTCTCTTGCAAGGGGCATTTAAACCGTCTTGTTAAGCTACTGCGACCTGCATGTCTCTTCCAAGGGGCATTTAAAAGGTCTTGTTAAGCTACTGCGACCTGCATGTCTCTTTCAACGGGCATTTAAACCGTCTTGTTAAGCTACTGCGCCTTGCACGTCTTTTCCAAGGGGCATTCAAACCGTCTTGTTAAGCTACTGCGACCTGCATGTCTCTTCCAAGGGGCATTTAAACCGTCCTGTTAAGCTACTGCGACCTGCACGTCTCTTCCAATAGGCATTTAAACCGTATTGTTAAGCTACTGCTACCGCCACCGCTCTTCCAAGGGGCATTTTAACCGTCTTGTTAAGCTACTGCGACCTGCACTTTTCTTCCAAGGGGCATTTAAACCGTCTTGTTAAGCTACTGCGAACTGCAAGTCTCTTCAAAGGGGCATTTAAACCGTCTTGATAAGCTGCTGCGACCTGCACCTCTCTTCCAAGGGGCATTTAAACTGTCTTGTTAAGCTACTGCTACCGCCACCGCTCTTCCAAGGGGCATTTTAACCGTTTTGTTAAGCTACTGCGACGTGCAAGTCTCTTTCAACGGGCATTTAAACCGTCTTGTTAAGCTACTGTAACCACCACCTCTTTTCCAAGGGGCATTTAAACCGTCTTGTTAAGCTACTGCAACCTGCACTTTTCTTCCAAGGGGCATTTAATCCGTCTTGTTAAGCTACTGCAACTTGTACGTCTTTTCCAAGAGGCATTTAAACCATCTTGTTAAGCTACTGCAACCTGCACGTCTCTTTCAAGGGGCATTTAAACCGTCTTGTTAAGCTACTGCGACCTGCATGTCTCTTCCAAGGGGCATTTAAAAGGTCTTGTTAAGCTACTGCGACCTGCACGTATCTTTCAACAGGCATTTAAACCGTCTTGTTAAGCTACTGCGCCTTGCACGTCTTTTCCAAGGGGCATTTAAACCATCTTGTTAAGCTACTGCGACCTTTACCGCTCTTCCAAGGGGCATTTAAACCGTCTTGTTAAGCTACTGCGACCTGCATGTCTCTTCCAAGGGGCATTTAAACCGTTTAGTTAAGCTACTGCGACCTGCATGTCTTTTCCAAGGGGCATTTAAACCGTCCTGTTAAGCTACTGCGACCTGCACGTCTCTTCCAAGGGGCATTTAAACCATCTTGTTAAGCTACTGCTACCGCCACCGCTCTTCCAAGGGGCATTTTAACCGTCTTGTTTAGCTACTGCGACGTGCACGTCTCTTTCAACGGGCATTTAAACCGTTTTGTTAATCTACTGTAACCTCCACCTCTTTTCCAAGGGGCATTTAAACCGTCTTGTTAAGCTACTGCAACCTGCACTTTTCTTCCAAGGGGCATTTAAACCGTCTTGTTAAGCTACTGCGAACTGCAAGTCTCTTCAAAGGGGCATTTAAACCGTCTTGATAAGCTGCTGCGACCTGCACGTCTCTTCCAAGGGGCATTTAAACTGTCTTGTTAAGCTACTGAGACCTCCACCGCTCTTCCAAGGGGCATTTAAACCGTCTTGTTAAGCTACTACGACCTGCACGTCTCTTCCAAGGGGCATTTAAACCATCTTGTTAAGCTACTGCTACCGCCACCGCTCTTCCAAGGGGCATTTTAACCATCTTGTTAAGCTACTGCGACCTGCACGTCTCTTTCAAGGGGCATTTAATCCGTCTTGTTAAGCTACTGCGACTTGTACGTCTTTTCCAAGGGGCATTTAAACCATCTTGTTAAGCTACTGCAACCTGCACGTATCTTTCAAGGGGCATTTAAACCGTTTTGATAAGCTGCTGCGACCTGCACGTCTCTTCCAAGGGGCATTTAAACTGTCTTGTTAAGCTACTGCGACCTCCACCGCTCTTCCAAGGGGCATTTAAACCGTCTTGTTAAGCTACTGCGACCTGCACGTCTCTTCCAAGGGGCATTTAAACCGTCTTGTTAAGCTACTGCTACGGCCACCGCTCTTCCAAGGGGCATTTTAAGCTTCTTGCTAAGCTACTGCGAACTGCATGTCTCTTCCAAGGGGCATTTAAACCGTCTTGTTAAGCTACTGCTACCGCCACCGCTCTTCCAAGGGTCATTTTAACAGTCTTGTTAAGCTACTGCGACCTGCATGTCTCTTCCAAGGGGCATTTAAACAGTCTTGTTAAGCTACTGCGACCTGCACGTCTCTTCCAAGGGGCATTTATACCGTCTTGTTAAGCTACTGCTACCGCCACCGCTCTTCCAAGGGGCATTTAAACCGTCTTGTTAAGCTACTGTAACCTCCAACTCTTTTCCAAGGGGCATTTAAACTGTCTTGTTAAGCTACTGCAAACTGCACGTCTCTTGCAAGGGGCATTTAAACCGTCTTGTTAAGCTACTGCGACCTGCATGTCTCTTCCATGGGGCATTTAAAAGGTCTTGTTAAGCTACTGCGACCTGCACGTCTCTTTCAACGGGCATTTAAACCGTCTTGTTAAGCTACTGCGCCTTGCACGTCTTTTCTAAGCGGCATTTAAGCCGTCTTGTTAAGCTACTGCGACCTTTCCCGCTCTTCCAAGGGGCATTTAAACCGTCTTGTTAAGCTACTGCGACTTGCACGTCTCTTTCAACGGGCATTTAAACCGTCTTGTTAAGCTACTGCGACTTGCACGTCTCTTTCAACGGGCATTTAAACCGTCTTGTTAAGCTACTGCACCTTGCACGTCTGTTCCAAGGGACATTTAAACCGTCTTGTTAAGCTACTGCGACCTTTAGCGCTCTTCCAAGGGGCATTTAAACCATCTTGTTAAGCTACTGCGACCTGCATGTCTCTTCCAAGGGGCATTTAAACCGTCTTGTTAAGCTACTGCTACCGCCACCGCTCTTCCAAGGGGCATTTTAACCGTTTTGATAAGCTACTGCGACGTGCAAGTCTCTTTCAACGGGCATTTAACCCGTCTTGTTAAGCTACTGTAACCACCACCTCTTTTCCAAGGGGCATTTTAAACCGTCTTGTTAAGCTACTGCAACCTGCACTTTTCTTCCAAGGGGCATTTAAACCGTCTTGTTAAGCTACTGCGAACTGCAAGTCTCTTCCAAGGGGCATTTAAACCGTCTTGATAAGCTGCTGCGACCTGCACGTCTCTTCCAAGGGGCATTTAAACTGTGTTGTTAAGCTACTGCGACCTCCACCGCTCTTCCAAGGGGCATTTAAACCGTCTTGTTAAGCTACTACGACCTGCACGTCTCTTCCAAGGGGCATTTAAACCATCTTGTTAAGCTACTGCTACCGCCACCGCTCTTCCAAGGGGCATTTTAACCATCTTGTTAAGCTACTGCGACCTGCACGTCTCTTTCAAGGGGCATTTAATCCGTCATGTTAAGCTACTGCGACTTGTACGTCTTTTCCAAGGGGCATTTAAACCATCTTGTTAAGCTTATGCGACCTCCTCCGCTCTTCCAAGGTGCTTTTAAACTGTCTTGTTAAGCTACTGCGACCTGCATGTCTCTTCCAAGGGGCATTTAAACCATCTTGTTAAGCTACTGCTACGGCCACCGCTCTTCCAAGGGGCATTTTAAGCTTCTTGTTAAGCTACTGCGACCTGCATGTCTCTTCCAAGGGGCATTTAAACCGTCTTGTTAAGCTACTGCTACCGCCACCGCTCTTCCAAGGGGCATTTTAACAGTCTTGTTAAGCTACTGTGACCTGCATGTCTCTTCCAAGGGGCATTTAAACAGTCTTGTTAAGCTACTGTAACCTCCACCTCTTTTCCAAGGGGCATTTAAACCATCTTGTTAAGCTACTGCAACCTGCACGTCTCTTGCAAGGGGCATTTAAACCGTCTTGTTAAGCTACTGCGACCTGCATGTCTCTTCCAAGGGGCATTTAAAAGGTCTTGTTAAGCTACTGCGACCTGCATGTCTCTTTCAACGGGCATTTAAACCGTCTTGTTAAGCTACTGCGCCTTGCACGTCTTTTCCAAGGGGCATTCAAACCGTCTTGTTAAGCTACTGCGACCTGCATGTCTCTTCCAAGGGGCATTTAAACCGTCCTGTTAAGCTACTGCGACCTGCACGTCTCTTCCAATAGGCATTTAAACCGTATTGTTAAGCTACTGCTACCGCCACCGCTCTTCCAAGGGGCATTTTAACCGTCTTGTTAAGCTACTGCGACCTGCACTTTTCTTCCAAGGGGCATTTAAACCGTCTTGTTAAGCTACTGCGAACTGCAAGTCTCTTCAAAGGGGCATTTAAACCGTCTTGATAAGCTGCTGCGACCTGCACCTCTCTTCCAAGGGGCATTTAAACTGTCTTGTTAAGCTACTGCTACCGCCACCGCTCTTCCAAGGGGCATTTTAACCGTTTTGTTAAGCTACTGCGACGTGCAAGTCTCTTTCAACGGGCATTTAAACCGTCTTGTTAAGCTACTGTAACCACCACCTCTTTTCCAAGGGGCATTTAAACCGTCTTGTTAAGCTACTGCAACCTGCACTTTTCTTCCAAGGGGCATTTAATCCGTCTTGTTAAGCTACTGCGACTTGTACGTCTTTTCCAAGAGGCATTTAAACCATCTTGTTAAGCTACTGCAACCTGCACGTCTCTTTCAAGGGGCATTTAAACCGTCTTGTTAAGCTACTGCGACCTGCATGTCTCTTCCAAGGGGCATTTAAAAGGTCTTGTTAAGCTACTGCGACCTGCACGTCTCTTTCAACAGGCATTTAAACCGTCTTGTTAAGCTACTGCGCCTTGCACGTCTTTTCCAAGGGGCATTTAAACCGTCTTGTTAAGCTACTGCGACCTTTACCCCTCTTCCAAGGGGCATTTAAACCGTCTTGTTAAGCTACTGCGACCTGCATGTCTCTTCCAAGGGGCATTTAAACCGTTTAGTTAAGCTACTGCGACCTGCATGTCTTTTCCAAGGGGCATTTAAACCGTCCTGTTAAGCTACTGCGACCTGCACGTCTCTTCCAAGGGGCATTTAAACCATCTTGTTAAGCTACTGCTACCGCCACCGCTCTTCCAAGGGGCATTTTAACCGTCTTGTTTAGCTACTGCGACGTGCACGTCTCTTTCAACGGGCATTTAAACCGTTTTGTTAAGCTACTGGAACCTCCACCTCTTTTCCAAGGGGCATTTAAACCGTCTTGTTAAGCTACTGCAACCTGCACTTTTCTTCCATGGGGCATTTAAACCGTCTTGTTAAGCTACTGCGAACTGCAAGTCTCTTCAAAGGGGCATTTAAACCGTCTTGATAAGCTGCTGCGACCTGCACGTCTCTTCCAAGGGGCATTTAAACTGTCTTGTTAAGCTACTGAGACCTCCACCGCTCTTCCAAGGGGCATTTAAACCGTCTTGTTAAGCTACTACGACCTGCACGTCTCTTCCAAGGGGCATTTAAACCATCTTGTTAAGCTACTGCTACCGCCACCGCTCTTCCAAGGGGCATTTTAACCATCTTGTTAAGCTACTGCGACCTGCACGTCTCTTTCAAGGGGCATTTAATCCGTCTTCTTAAGCTACTGCGACTTGTACGTCTTTTCCAAGGGGCATTTAAACCATCTTGTTAAGCTACTGCAACCTGCACGTATCTTTCAAGGGGCATTTAAACCGTTTTGATAAGCTGCTGCGACCTGCACGTCTCTTCCAAGGGGCATTTAAACTGTCTTGTTAAGCTACTGCGACCTCCACCGCTCTTCCAAGGGGCATTTAAACCGTCTTGTTAAGCTACTGCGACCTGCACGTCTCTTCCAAGGGGCATTTAAACCGTCTTGTTAAGCTACTGCTACGGCCACCGCTCTTCCAAGGGGCATTTTAAGCTTCTTGCTAAGCTACTGCGACCTGCATGTCTCTTCCAAGGGGCATTTAAACCGTCTAGTTAAGCTACTGCGACCTGCACGTCTCTTTCAACGGGCATTTAAACCGTCTTGTTAAGCTACTGCACCTTGCACGTCTTTTCCAAGGGGCATTTAAACCGTCTTATTAAGCTACTGCGACCTTTACCGCTCTTCCAAGGGGCATTTAAACCATCTTGTTAAGCTACTGCGACCTGCATGTCTCTTCCAAGGGGCATTTAAACCGTCCTGTTAAGCTACTGCAACCTGCACGTCTCTTCCAAGGGGCATTTAAACCGTCTTGTTAAGCTACTGCTACCGCCACCGCTCTTCCAAGGGGCATTTTAACCGTCTTGTTAAGCTACTGCGACGTGCACGTCTCTTTCAACGGGCATTTAAACCGTCTTGTTAAGCTACTGTAACCTCCACCTCTTTTCCAAGGGGCATTTAAACTGTCTTGTTAAGCTACTGCAACCTGCACTTTTCTTCCAAGGGGCATTTAAACCGTCTTGTTAAGCTACTGTGAACTGCAAGTCTCTTCAAAGGGGCATTTAAACCGTCTTGATAAGCTGCTGCGACCTGCAAGTCTCTTCCAAGGGACATTTAAACTGTCCTGTTAAGCTACTGCGACCTCCACCGCTCTTCCAAGGGGCATTTAAACCGTCTTGTTAAGCTACTACTACCTGCACGTCTCTTCCAAGGGGCATTTTAACCATCTTGTTAAGCTACTGAGACCTGCACATCTCTTTCAAGGGGCATTTAATCCGTCTTGTTAAGCTACTGCAACTTGTACGTCTTTTCCAAGGGGCATTTAAACCATCTTGTTAAGCTTATGCGACCTCCTCCGCTCTTCCAAGGGGCATTTAAACTGTCTTGTTAAGCTACTGCGACCAGCATGTCTCTTCCAAGGGGCATTTAAACCGTCTTGTTAAGCTACTGCAACCTGCACGTCTCTTGCAAGGGGCATTTAAACCGTCTTGTTAAGCTACTGCGACCTGCATGTCTCTTCCAAGGGGCATTTAAAAGGTCTTGTTAAGCTAATGCGACCTGCACGTCTCTTTCAACGGGCATTTAAACCGTCTTGTTAAGCTACTGCGCCTTGCACGTCTTTTCCAAGGGGCATTTAAACCGTCTTGTTAAGCTACTGCGACCTTTACCGCTCTTCCAAGGGGCATTTAAACCGTCTTGTTAAGCTACTGGGACCTGCATGTCTCTTCCAAGGGGCATTTAAACCGTCTTGTTAAGCTACTGCGACCTGCACGTCTCTTTCAACGGGCATTTAAACCGTCTTGTTAAGCTACTGCACCTTGCACGTCTTTTCCAAGGGGCATTTAAACCGTCTTGTTAAGCTACTGCAACCTGCAATTTTCTTCCAAGGGGCATTTAAACCGTCTTGTTAAGCTACTGCGACCTGCATGTCTCTTCCAAGGGGCATTTAAAAGGTCTTGTTAAGCTAATGCGACCTGCACGTCTCTTTCAACGGGCATTTAAACCGTCTTGTTAAGCTACTGCGCCTTGCACGTCTTTTCCAAGGGGCATTTAAACCGTCTTGTTAAGCTACTGCGACCTTTACAGCTCTTCCAAGGGGCATTTAAACCGTCTTGTTAAGCTACTGCGACCTGCATGTCTCTTCCAAGGGTCATTTAAACCGTCTTGTTAAGCTACTGCGACCTGCACGTCTCTTTCAACGGGCATTTAAACCGTCTTGTTAAGCTACTGCACCTTGCACGTCTTTTCCAAGGGGCATTTAAACCGTCTTGTTAAGCTACTGCGACCTTTACCGCTCTTCCACGGGGCATTTAAACCGTCTTGTTAAGCTACTGCGACCTGCATGTCTCTTCCAAGGGGAATTTAAACCGTCTTGTTAAGCTACTGCGACCTGCACGTCTCTTCCAAGGGGCATTTAAACCGTCTTGTTAAGCTACTGCTACCGCCACCGCTCTTCCAAGGGGCATTTTAACCGTCTTGTTAAGCTACTGCGACGTGCACGTCTCTTTCAACGGGCATTTAAACCATCTTGTTAAGCTACTGTAACCTCCACCTCTTTTCCAAGGGGCATTTAAACCGTCTTGTTAAGCTACTGCAACCTGCAATTTTCTTCCAAGGGGCATTTAAACCGTCTTGTTAAGCTACTGCGAACTGCAAGTATCTTCCATGGGGCATTTAAACCGTCTTGATAAGCTGCTGCGACCTGCACGTCTCTTCCAAGGGGCATTTAAACTGTCTTGTTAAGCTACTGCGACCACCACCGCTCTTCCAAGGGGCATTTAAACCGTCTTGTTAAGCTACTGCGACCTGCATGTCTCTTCCAAGGGGCATTTAAACCATCTTGTTAAGCTACTGCTACCGCCACGGCTCTTCCAAGGGGCATTTTAACCGTCTTGTTAAGCTACTGCGACCTGCACGTCTCTTTCAAGGGGCATTTAATCCGTCTTGTTAATCTACTGCGACTTGTACGTCTTTTCCAAGGGGCATTTAAACCATCTCTTTAAGCTACTGCGACCTCCTCCGCTCTTCCAAGGGGCATTTAAACCGTCTTGTTAAGCTACTGCGAACTGCACGCCTCTTCCAAGGGGCATTTAAACCGTCTTGCTAACCTACTGATACGGCCACCGCTCTTCCAAGGGGCATTTTAAGCTTCTTGTTAAGCTACTGCGACCTGCATGTCTCTTCCAAGGGGCATTTAAACCGTCTAGATAAGCTACTGTAACCTCCACCTCTTTTCCAAGGGGCATGTAAACCGTCTTGTTAAGCTACTGCAACCTGCACGTCTCTTCCAAGGCGCATTTAAACCGTTTTGTTAAGCTACGGCGACCTGCAAGTCTCTTCCAAGGGGCATTTAAACCATCTAGATAAGCTGCTGCGACCCGCATGTCTCTTCCAAGGGGCATTTTAACCGTCTTGTTAAGCTACTGCGACGTGCACGTCTCTTTCAACGGGCATTTAAACCGTCTTGTTAAGCTACTGTAACCTCCACCTCTTTTCCAAGGGGCATTTAAACCATCTTGTTAAGCTACTGCAACCTGCACGTCTCTTCCAAGAGCATTTAAACCGTCTTGTTAAGCTACTGCAACCTGCACGTCTCTTCCAAGGGGCATTTAAACCGTCTTATTAAGCTACTGCGACCTGCATGTCTCTTCCAAGGGTCATTTAAACGGTCTTGTAAAGCTACTGCGACCTGCACGTCTCTTCCAAGGGGCATTTAAACCATCTTGTTAAGCAGCTGCGACCTGCATGTGTCTTCCAAGGGGCATTTAAACCATCTTTTTAAGCTACTGCGACCTCCACCGCTCTTCCAAGGGGCATTTAAACCGTCTTGTTAAGCTACTACGACCTGCATGTCTCTTCCAAGTGGCATTTAATCCATTTTGTTAAGCTACTGCTACCGCCACCGCTCTTCCAAGGGGCATTTTAACCGACTTGTTAAGCTACTGCGACCTGCACGTCTCTTTCAAGGGGCATTTAATCTGTCTTGTTAAGCTACTGCGATTTGTACGTCTTTTCCAAGGGGCATTTAAACCATCTTGTTAAGCTACTGCGACCTCCTCCGCTCTTCCAAGGGGCATTTAAACCGTCTTGTTAAGCTACTGCGACCTGCACGTCTCTTCCAAGGGGCATTTAAACCATCTTGTTAAGCTACTGCGACCTGCACGTCTCTTCCAAGGGGCATTTAAACCGTCTTGTTAAGCTGCTGCGACCTGCATGTCTCAACCAAGGGTCATTTAAACAGTCTTGTTAAGCTACTGCGACCTCCACCGCTCTTCCAAGGGGCATTTATACTGTCTTGTTAAGCTACTTCGACCTGCATGTCTCTTCCAAGGGGCATTTAAACCGCCTTGTTAAGCTACTGCTACCGCCACCGCTCTTTTAAGGGGCATTTAAACCGTCTTCTTAAGCTACTGTAACCTCCACCTCTTTTCCAAGAGGCATTTAAACCGTCTTGTTAAGCTACTGCAATCTGCACGTCTCTTCCAAGAGGCATTTAAACCATCTTGTTAAGCTACTGGGACCTGCATGTCTCTTCCAAGGGGCATTTAAACGGTCTTGTTAAGCTACTGCGACCTGCACGTCTCTTTCAACGGTCATTTAAACCGTCTTGTTAAGCTACTGCGCCTTGCACGTCTTTTCCATGGGGCATTTAAACCGTCTTGTTAAGCTACTGCGACCTTTACCGCTCTTCCAAGGGGCATTTAAACCATGTTGTTAAGCTACTGGGACCTGCATGTCTCTTCCAAGGGGCATTTAAACAGTCTTGTTAAGCTACTGCGACCTGCACGTCTCTTCCAAGGGGCATTTAAACCGTCTTGTTAAGCGACTGCTACCGCCACGGCTCTTCCAAGGGGCATTTTAACCGTCTTGTTAAGCTACTGCGACCTGCATGTCTCTTTCAACGAGCATTTAAACCGTCTTGTTAAGCTACTGCGCCTTGCACGTCTTTTCCAAGGGGCATTTAAACCGTCTTGTTAAGCTACTGCGACCTTTACCGCTCTTCCAAGGGGCATTTAAACCGTCTTGTTTAGCTACTGCGACCTGCATGTCTCTTCCAAGGGGCATTTAAACAGTCTTGTTAAGCTACTGCGACCTGCATGTCTTTTCCAAGGGGCATTTAAACCGCCTTGTTAAGCTACTGCTACCGCCACCACGCTTCCAAGGGTCATTTTAACAGTCTTGTTAAGCTACTGCGCCTTGCATGTCTTTTCCAAGGGGCATTTAAACCGTCTTGTTAAGCTACTGCGACTTGCACGTCTCTTCCAAGGGGCATTTAAACCGTCTTGTTAAGCTACTGCTACCGCCACCTCTCTTCCAAGGGGCATTTAAACCGTCTTGTTAAGCTACTGTAACCCCCACCTTTTTTCAAAGAGGCATTTAAACCGTCTTGTTAAGCTACTGCAATCTGCACGTCTCTTCCAAGGGGCATTTAAACCGTCTTGTTAAGCTTCTGCGACCTGCATGTCTCTTCCAAGGGACATTTAAACCGTCTTGTTAAGCTACTGCAACCTCCACCGCTCTTCCAAGGGGCATTTAAACCGCCTTGTTAAGCTACTTCGACTTGCACGTCTCTTCCAAGGGGCAGTTAAACCATCTTGTTAAGCCACTGCTACCGCCACCGCTCTTCCAAGCGGCATTTTAACCGTCTTGTTAAGCTACTGCGACCTGCATGTCTCTTCCAAGAGGCATTTAAACCGTCTTGTTAAGCTACTGTGACCTCCACCGCTTTTCCAAGGGGCATTTAAACTGTCTTGTTAAGCTACTGCGACCTGCATGTCTCTTCCAAGGGGCATTAAACCGTCTTGTTAAGCTACTGCGACCTGCACGTCTCTTCCAAAGGGCATTTAAACCGTCTTGTTAAGCTACTGCTACCGCCACCGCTCTTCCAAGGGGCATTTTAACAGTCTTGTTAAGCTACTGCGACCTGCATGTCTCTTCTAAGGGGCATTTAAACCGTCTTGTTAAGCTACTGCGACCTGCACGTCTCTTCCAAGGGGCATTTAAACCGTCTTGTTAAGCTACAGCTACCGCCACCGCTCTTCCAAGGGGCATTTAAACCGTCTTGTTAAGCTACTGTAAACTCCAACTCTTTTACAAGGGGCATTTAAACTGTCTTGTTAAGCTACTGCGACCTGCATGTCTCTTCCAAGGGTCATTTAAACCGTCTTGTTAAGCTACTGCGACCTGCATGTCTCTTCTAAGGGGCATTTAAACGGTCTTTTTAAGCTACTGTAACCTGCATATCTCTTCCAAGGGGCGTTAAAACTGTCTTGTTAAGCTGCTGCGACCTGCATGTCTCTTCCAAGGGGCATTTAAACCGTCTTGTTAAGCTACTACGACCTGCATGTCTCTTCCAAGGGGCATTTAAACGGTCTTGTTAAGCTACTGCGACCTGCCCGTCTCTTCCAAGGGGCATTTAAAACGTCTTGTTAAGCTTCTGCGACCTGCATGTCTCCTCCAAGGGGCATTTAAACCGTCTTGTTAAGCTACTGCGACCTCCACCGCTCTTCCAAGGGGCATTTAAACTGTCTTGTTAGGCTACTGCGACCTGCATGTCTCTTCCAAGGGGCATTTAAACCGTCTTGTTAAGCTACTGCAACCTGCACGTCTCTTCCAAGGGGCATTTAAACTGTCTTGTTAAGCTACTGCGATCTGCATGTCTCTTCCAAGGGGCATTTAAACGGTCTTGTTAAGCTACTGCGACCTGCACGTCTCTTCCAAGGGGCATTAAAACCGTCTTGTTAAGCTGCTGCGACCTGCATGTCTCCTCCAAGGGGCATTTAAACTGTCTTTTTAAGCTACTGTGACCTCCACCGCTCTTCCAAGGGGCATTTAAACCGTCTTGTTAAGCTACTGCGACCTGCACGTCTCTTCCAAGGGGCATTTAAACCGTCTTGTTAAGCTACTGCGACCTGCATGTCTCTTCCAAGGGGCATTTAAACGGTCTTGTTAAGCTACTGACACCTGCACGTCTCTTCCAAGGGGCATTTAAACCGTCTTGTTAAGCTACTTCGACCTGCATGTCTCTTACAAGGGGCATTTAAACGGTCTTGATAAGCTACTGCGACCTGCACGTCTCTTCCAAGGGCCATTTAAACCGTCTTCTTAAGCTGCTGCGACCTGCATGTCTCTTCCAAGGGGCATTTAAACCGTCTTGTTAAGCTACTGCGACCTGCATGTCTCTTCCAAGGGGCATTTAAACGGTCTTGTTAAGCTACTGCGACATGCACGTCTCTTCCAAGGGGCATTTAAACCGTCTTGTTAAGCTTCTGCGACCAGCATGTCCCTTCCAAGGGGCATTTAAAGCGTCTTGTTAAGCTACTGCAACCACCACCGCTCTTCCAAGGGGCATTTAAACCGCCTTGTTAAGCTACTACGACCTGCACGTCTCTTCCAAGGTGCATTTAAACCATCTTGTTAAGCTACTGCTACCGCCACCGCTCTTCCAAGGGGCATTTTAACCGTCTTGTTAAGCTACTGCGACCTGCACGTCTCTTCCAAGGGGCATTTAAACCGTCTTGTTAAGCTACTGTGACCTCCACCGCTTTTCCAAGGGGCATTTAAACTGTCTTGTTAAGCTACTGCGACCTGCATGTCTCTTCCAAGGGGCATTTAAACCGTCTTTTTAAGCTACTGCGACCTGCACATCTCTTCCAAGGGGCATTTAAACCGTCTTGTTAAGCTACTGCTACCGCCACCGCTCTTCCAAGGGGCATTTTAACAGTCTTGTTAAGCTACTGCGACCTGCATGTCTCTTCCAAGGGTCATTTAAACCGTCTTGTTAAGCTACTGCGACCTGCACGTCTCTTCCAAGGGGCATTTAAACCGTCTTGTTAAGCTACAGCTACCGCCACCGCTCTTCCAAGGGGCATTTAAACTGTCTTGTTAAGCTACTGTAAACTCCAACTCTTTTACAAGGGGCATTTAAACTGTCTTGTTAAGCTACTGCGAACTGCATGTCTCTTCCAAAGGGCATTTAAACCGTCTTGTTAAGCTACTGCGACCTGCATGTCTCTTCCAAGGGGCATTTAAACGGTCTTGTTAAGCTACTGCAACCTGCATATCTCTTCCAAGGGGCATTAAAACTGTCTTGTTAAGCTACTGCGACCTGCACGTCTCTTCCAAGGGGCATTTAAACCGTCTTGTTAAGCTGCTGCGACCTGCATGTCTCTTCCAAGGGGCATTTAAACCGTCTTGTTAAGCTACTGCGACCTGCATGTCTCTTCCAAGGGGCATTTAAACGGTCTTGTTAAGCTACTGCGACCTGCATGTCTCTTCCAAGGGGCATTTAAACCGTCTTGTTAAGCTACTGGAACCTCCACCGCTCTTCCAAGGGGCATTTAAACCGCCTTGTTAAGCTACTACGACCTGCACGTCTCTTCCAAGGGGCAGTTAAACCATCTTGTTAAGCTACTGCTACCGCCATCGCTCTTCCAAGGGGCATTTTAACCATCTTGTTATGCTACTGCGACCTGCACGTCTCTTCCAAGGGGCATTTAAACCGTCTTGTTAAGCTACTGTGACCTCCACCGCTTTTCCAAGGGGCATTTAAACTGTCTTGTTAAGCTACTGCGACCTGCATGTCTCTTCCAAGGGGCATTTAAACCGTCTTGTTAAGCTACTGCGACCTGCACGTCTCTTCCAAGGGGCATTTAAACCGTCTTGTTAAGCTACTGCTACCGCCACCGCTCTTCCAAGGGGCATTTTAACAGTCTTGTTAAGCTACTGCGACCTGCATGTCTCTTCCAAGGGGCATTTAAACCGTCTTGTTAAGCTACTGCGACCTGCACGTCTCTTCCAAGGGGCATTTAAACCATCTTGTTAAGCTACAGCTACCGCCACCGCTCTTCCAAGGGGCATTTAAACCGTCTTGTTAAGCTACTGTAAACTCCAACTCTTTTACAAGGGGCATTTAAACTGTCTTGTTAAGCTACTGCGAACTGCATGTCTCTTCCAAGGGGCATTAAACCGTCTTCTTAAGCTACTGCGACCTGCACGTCTCTTCCAAGGCGCATTTAAACCGTCTTGTTAAGCTACTGCTACCGCCACCGCTCTTCCAAGGGGCATTTTAACAGTCTTGTTAAGCTACTGTGACCTGCATGTCTCTTCCAAGGGGCATTTAAACCATCTTGTTAAGCTACTGCGACCTGCACGTCTCTTCCAAGGGGCATTTAAACCGTCTTGTTAAGCTACAGCTACCTCCACTGCTCTTCCAAGGGGCATTTAAACCGTCTTGTTAAGCTACTGTAAACTCCAACTCTTTTACAAGGGGCATTTAAACTGTCTTGTTAAGCTACTGCGACCTGCATGTCTCTTCCAAGGGGCATTTAAACCGTCTTGTTAAGCTACTGCGACCTGTATGTCTCTTCCAAGGGGCATTTAAACGGTCTTTTTAGCTACTGCAACCTGCATATCTCTTCCAAGGGGCGTTAAAACTGTCTTGTTAAGCTACTGCGACCTGCACGTCTCTTCCAAGGGGCATTTAAACCGTCTTGTTAAGCTTCTGCGACCTGCATGTCTCTTCCAAGGGGCATTTAAACCGTCTTGTTAAGCTACTGCGACCTCCTCCGCTCTTCCAAGGGGCATTTAAACCGCCTTGTTAAGCTACTACGACCTGCACGTCTCTTCCAAGGGGCATTTAAACCATCTTGTTAAGTTACTGCTACCGCCACCGCTCTTCCAAGGGGCATTTTAACCGTCTTGTTAAGCTACTGCGACCGGCACGTCTCTTCCAAGGGGCATTTAAACCGTTTTGTTAAGCTACTGCGACCTCCACCGCTCTTCCAAGGGGCATTTAAACTGTCTTGTTAAGCTACTGCGACCTGCATGTCTCTTCCAAGGGGCATTTAAACCGTCTTGTTAAGCTACTGCAACCTGCACGTCTCTTCCAAGGGGCATTTAAACTGTCTTGTTAAGCTACTGCGACCTGCATGTCTCTTCCAAGGGGCATTTAAACGGTCTTGTTAAGCTACTGCGACCTGCACGTCTCTTCCAAGGGGCATTTAAACCGTCTTGTTAAGCTGCTGCGACCTGCATGTCTCTTCCAAGGGGCATTTAAACCATCTTTTTAAGCTACTGCGACCTCCACCGCTCTTCCAAGGGGCATTTAAACCGTCTTGTTAAGCTACTACGACCTGCAAGTCTCTTCCAAGGGGCATTTAACCCATCTTGTTAAGCTACTGCTACCGCCACCGCTCTTCCAAGGGGCATTTTAACCGTCTTGTTAAGCTACTGCGACCTGCTCGTCTCTTCCAAGGGGCATTTAAACCGTCTTGTTAAGCTACTGCGACCTCCACCGCTCTTCCAAGGGGCATTTAAACCGTCTTGTTAAGCTACTTTAAACTCCACTTCTTTTCCAAGGGGCATTTAAAATGTCTTGTTAAGCTACTGCGACCTGCATGTCTCTTCCAAGGGGCATTTAAACCGTCTTGTTAAGCTTCTGCGACCTGCACGTTTCTTCCAAGGGGCATTTAAACCGTCTTGTTAAGCTACTGCGACCTGCATGTCTCTTCCAAGGGGCATTTAAACCGTCTTGTTAAGCTACTGCGACCTGCACGTCTCTTTCAACGGGCATTTAAACAGTCTTGTTAAGCTACTGCGCCTTGCATGTCTTTTCCAAGGGGCATTTAAACCGTCTTGTTAAGCTACTGCGACCTTTACCGCTCTTCCTAGGGGCATTTAAACCGTTTTGTTAAGCTACTGCGACCTGCATGTCTCTTCCAAGGGTCATTTAAACCGTCTTGTTAAGCTACTGCGACCTGCACGTCTCTTCCAATGGGCATTTAAACCGTCTTGTTAAGCTACTGCTACCGCCACCGCTCTTCCAAGGGGCATTTTAACCTTCTTGTTAAGCTACTGCGACGTGCACGTCTCTTTCAACGGGCATTTAAACCGTCTTGTTAAGCTACTGTAAACTCCACCTCTTTTCCAAGGGGCATTTAAACTGCCTTGTTAAGCTACTGCGACCTGCATGTCTCTTCCAAGGGGCATTTAAACCGTCTTGTTAAGCTACTGCGACCTGCACGTCTCTTCCAAGGGGCATTTAAACCGTCTTGTTAAGCTACTGCGACCTGCATGTCTCTTCCAAGGGGCATTTAAACGTTCTTCTTAAGCTACTGCATCCTGCACGTCTCTTCCAAGGGGCATTTAAACAGTCTTGTTAAGCTACTTCGACCTGCATGTCTCTTACAAGGGGCATTTAAACGGTCTTGTTAAGCTACTGCGACCTGCACGTCTCTTCCAAGGGGCATTTAAACCGTCTTGTTAAGCTGCTGCGACCTGCATGTCTCTTCCAAGGGGCATTTAAACCGTCTTGTTAAGCTACTGCGACCTGCATGTCTCTTCCAAGGGGCATTTAACGGTCTTGTTAAGCTACTGCGACCTGCACGTCTCTTCCAAGGGGCATTTAAACCGTCTTGTTAAGCTTCTGCGACCTGCATGTCTCTTCCAAGGGGCATTTAAACCGTCTTGTTAAGCTACTGCAACCTCCACCGCTCTTCCAAGGGGAATTTAAACCGCCTTGTTAAGCTACTTCGACTTGCACGTCTCTTCCAAGGGGCAGTTAAACCATCTTGTTAAGCCACTGCTACCGCCACCGCTCTTCCAAGCGGCATTTTAACCGTCTTGTTAAGCTACTGCGACCTGCATGTCTCTTCCAAGAGGCATTTAAACCGTCTTGTTAAGCTACTGTGACCTCCACCGCTTTTCCAAGGGGCATTTAAACTGTCTTGTTAAGCTACTGCGACCTGCATGTCTCTTCCAAGGGGCATTAAACCGTCTTGTTAAGCTACTGCGACCTGCACGTCTCTTCCAAAGGGCATTTAAACCGTCTTGTTAAGCTACTGCTACCGCCACCGCTCTTCCAAGGGGCATTTTAACAGTCTTGTTAAGCTACTGCGACCTGCATGTCTCTTCTAAGGGGCATTTAAACCGTCTTGTTAAGCTACTGCGACCTGCACGTCTCTTCCAAGGGGCATTTAAACCGTCTTGTTATGCTACAGCTACCGCGACCGCTCTTCCAAGGGGCATTTAAACCGTCTTGTTAAGCTACTGCGACCTGCATGTCTCTTCCAAGGGGCATTTAAACCGTCTTGTTAAGCTACTGCGACCTGCATGTCTCTTCCAAGGGGCATTTAAACGGTCTTTTTAAGCTACTGTAACCTGCATATCTCTTCCAAGGGGCGTTAAAACTGTCTTGTTAAGCTGCTGCGACCTGCATGTCTCTTCCAAGGGGCATTTAAACCGTCTTGTTAAGCTACTACGACCTGCATGTCTCTTCCAAGGGGCATTTAAACGGTCTTGTTAAGCTACTGCGACCTGCACGTCTCTTCCAAGGGGCATTTAAACCGTCTTGTTAAGCTTCTGCGACCTGCATGTCTCTTCCAAGGGGCATTTAAACCGTCTTGTTAAGCTACTGCGACCTCCACCGCTCTTCCAAGGGGCATTTAAACTGTCTTGTTAGGCTACTGCGACCTGCATGTCTCTTCCAAGGGGCATTTAAACCGTCTTGTTAAGCTACTGCAACCTGCACGTCTCTTCCAAGGGGCATTTAAACTGTCTTGTTAAGCTACTGCGACCTGCATGTCTCTTCCAAGGGGCATTTAAACGGTCTTGTTAAGCTACTGCGACCTGCACGTCTCTTCCAAGGGGCATTTAAACCGTCTTGTTAAGCTGCTGCGACCTGCATGTCTCCTCCAAGGGGCATTTAAACTGTCTTTTTAAGCTACTGTGACCTCCACCGCTCTTCCAAGGGGCATTTAAACCGTCTTGTTAAGCTACTGCGACCTGCACGTCTCTTCCAAGGGGCATTTAAACCGTCTTGTTATGCTACTGCGACCTGCATGTCTCTTCCAAGGGGCATTTAAACGGTCTTGTTAAGCTACTGACACCTGCACGTCTCTTCCAAGGGGCATTTAAACCGTCTTGTTAAGCTACTTCGACCTGCATGTCTCTTACAAGGGGCATTTAAACGGTCTTGATAAGCTACTGCGACCTGCACGTCTCTTCCAAGGGGCATTTAAACCGTCTTCTTAAGCTGCTGCTACCTGCATGTCTCTTCCAAGGGGCATTTAAACCGTCTTGTTAAGCTACTGCGACCTGCATGTCTCTTCCAAGGGGCATTTAAACGGTCTTGTTAAGCTACTGCGACATGCACGTCTCTTCCAAGGGGCATTTAAACCGTCTTGTTAAGCTTCTGCGACCAGCATGTCCCTTCCAAGGGGCATTTAAAGCGTCTTGTTAAGCTACTGCAACCTCCACCGCTCTTCCAAGGGGCATTTAAACCGCCTTGTTAAGCTACTACGACCTGCACGTCTCTTCCAAGGTGCATTTAAACCATCTTGTTAAGCTACTGCTACCGCCACCGCTCTTCCAAGGGGCATTTTAACCATCTTGTAAGCTACTGCGACATGCACGTCTCTTCCAAGGGGCATTTAAACCGTCTTGTTAAGCTACTGTGACCTCCACCGCTTTTCCAAGGGGCATTTAAACTGTCTTGTTAAGCTACTGCGACCTGCATGTCTCTTCCAAGGGGCATTTAAACCGTCTTTTTAAGCTACTGCGACCTGCACATCTCTTCCAAGGGGCATTTAAACCGTCTTGTTAAGATACTGCTACCGCCACCGCTCCTCCAAGGGGCATTTTAACAGTCTTGTTAAGCTACTGCGACCTGCATGTCTCTTCCAAGGGGCATTTAAACCGTCTTGTTAAGCTACTGCGACCTGCACGTCTCTTCCAAGGGGCATTTAAACCGTCTTGTTAAGCTACAGCTACCGCCACCGCTCTTCCAAGGGGCATTTAAACTGTCTTGTTAAGCTACTGTAAACTCCAACTCTTTTACAAGGGGCATTTAAACTGTCTTGTTAAGCTACTGCGAACTGCATGTCTCTTCCAAAGGGCATTTAAACCGTCTTGTTAAGCTAATGCGACCTGCATGTCTCTTCCAAGGGGCATTTAAACGGTCTTGTTAAGCTACTGCAACCTGCATATCTCTTCCAAGGGGCATTAAAACTGTCTTGTTAAGCTACTGCGACCTGCACGTCTCTTCCAAGGGGCATTTAAACCGTCTTGTTAAGCTGCTGCGACCTGCATGTCGATTCCAAGGGGCATTTAAACCGTCTTGTTAAGCTACTGCGACCTGCATGTCTCTTCCAAGGGGCATTTAAACGGTCTTGTTAAGCTACTGCGACCCGCATGTCTCTTCCAAGGGGCATTTAAACCGTCTTGTTAAGCTACTGCAACCTCCACCGCTCTTCCAAGGGGCATTTAAACCGCCTTGTTAAGCTACTACGACCTGCACGTCTCTTCCAAGGGGCAGTTAAACCATCTTGTTAAGCTACTGCTACCGCCACCGCTCTTCCAAGGGGCATTTTAACCATCTTGTTAAGCTACTGCGACCTGCACGTCTCTTCCAAGGGGCATTTAAACCGTCTTGTTAAGCTACTGTGACCTCCACCGCTTTTCCAAGGGGCATTTAAACTGTCTTGTTAAGTTACTGCGACCTGCATGTCTCTTCCAAGGGGCATTTAAACCGTCTTGTTAAGCTACTGCGACCTGCACGTCTCTTCCAAGGGGCATTTAAACCGTCTTGTTAAGCTACTGCTACCGCCACCGCTCTTCCAAGGGGCATTTTAACAGTCTTGTTAAGCTACTGCGACCTGCATGTCTCTTCCAAGGGGCATTTAAACCGTCTTGTTAAGCTACTGCGACCTGCATGTCTCTTCCAAGGGGCATTTAACGGTCTTGTTAAGCTACTGCGACCTGCACGTCTCTTCCAAGGGGCATTTAAACCGTCTTGTTAAGCTTCTGCGACCTGCATGTCTCTTCCAAGGGGCATTTAAACCGTCTTGTTAAGCTACTGCAACCTCCACCGCTCTTCCAAGGGGAATTTAAACCGCCTTGTTAAGCTACTTCGACTTGCACGTCTCTTCCAAGGGGCAGTTAAACCATCTTGTTAAGCCACTGCTACCGCCACCGCTCTTCCAAGCGGCATTTTAACCGTCTTGTTAAGCTACTGCGACCTGCATGTCTCTTCCAAGAGGCATTTAAACCGTCTTGTTAAGCTACTGTGACCTCCACCGCTTTTCCAAGGGGCATTTAAACTGTCTTGTTAAGCTACTGCGACCTGCATGTCTCTTCCAAGGGGCATTAAACCGTCTTGTTAAGCTACTGCGACCTGCACGTCTCTTCCAAAGGGCATTTAAACCGTCTTGTTAAGCTACTGCTACCGCCACCGCTCTTCCAAGGGGCATTTTAACAGTCTTGTTAAGCTACTGCGACCTGCATGTCTCTTCTAAGGGGCATTTAAACCGTCTTGTTAAGCTACTGCGACCTGCACGTCTCTTCCAAGGGGCATTTAAACCGTCTTGTTATGCTACAGCTACCGCCACCGCTCTTCCAAGGGGCATTTAAACCGTCTTGTTAAGCTACTGCGACCTGCATGTCTCTTCCAAGGGGCATTTAAACCGTCTTGTTAAGCTACTGCGACCTGCATGTCTCTTCCAAGGGGCATTTAAACGGTCTTTTTAAGCTACTGTAACCTGCATATCTCTTCCAAGGGGCGTTAAAACTGTCTTGTTAAGCTGCTGCGACCTGCATGTCTCTTCCAAGGGGCATTTAAACCGTCTTGTTAAGCTACTACGACCTGCATGTCTCCTCCAAGGGGCATTTAAACGGTCTTGTTAAGCTACTGCGACCTGCACGTCTCTTCCAAGGGGCATTTAAACCGTCTTGTTAAGCTTCTGCGACCTGCATGTCTCTTCCAAGGGGCATTTAAACCGTCTTGTTAAGCTACTGCGACCTCCACCGCTCTTCCAAGGGGCATTTAAACTGTCTTGTTAGGCTACTGCGACCTGCATGTCTCTTCCAAGGGGCATTTAAACCGTCTTGTTAAGCTACTGCAACCTGCACGTCTCTTCCAAGGGGCATTTAAACTGTCTTGTTAAGCTACTGCGACCTGCATGTCTCTTCCAAGGGGCATTTAAACGGTCTTGTTAAGCTACTGCGACCTGCACGTCTCTTCCAAGGGGCATTTAAACCGTCTTGTTAAGCTGCTGCGACCTGCATGTCTCCTCCAAGGGGCATTTAAACTGTCTTTTTAAGCTACTGTGACCTCCACCGCTCTTCCAAGGGGCATTTAAACCGTCTTGTTAAGCTACTGCGACCTGCACGTCTCTTCCAAGGGGCATTTAAACCGTCTTGTTATGCTACTGCGACCTGCATGTCTCTTCCAAGGGGCATTTAAACGGTCTTGTTAAGCTACTGACACCTGCACGTCTCTTCCAAGGGGCATTTAAACCGTCTTGTTAAGCTACTTCGACCTGCATGTCTCTTACAAGGGGCATTTAAACGGTCTTGATAAGCTACTGCGACCTGCACGTCTCTTCCAAGGGGCATTTAAACCGTCTTCTTAAGCTGCTGCTACCTGCATGTCTCTTCCAAGGGGCATTTAAACCGTCTTGTTAAGCTACTGCGACCTGCATGTCTCTTCCAAGGGGCATTTAAACGGTCTTGTTAAGCTACTGCGACATGCACGTCTCTTCCAAGGGGCATTTAAACCGTCTTGTTAAGCTTCTGCGACCAGCATGTCCCTTCCAAGGGGCATTTAAAGCGTCTTGTTAAGCTACTGCAACCTCCACCGCTCTTCCAAGGGGCATTTAAACCGCCTTGTTAAGCTACTACGACCTGCACGTCTCTTCCAAGGTGCATTTAAACCATCTTGTTAAGCTACTGCTACCGCCACCGCTCTTCCAAGGGGCATTTTAACCATCTTGTAAGCTACTGCGACATGCACGTCTCTTCCAAGGGGCATTTAAACCGTCTTGTTAAGCTACTGTGACCTCCACCGCTTTTCCAAGGGGCATTTAAACTGTCTTGTTAAGCTACTGCGACCTGCATGTCTCTTCCAAGGGGCATTTAAACCGTCTTTTTAAGCTACTGCGACCTGCACATCTCTTCCAAGGGGCATTTAAACCGTCTTGTTAAGATACTGCTACCGCCACCGCTCCTCCAAGGGGCATTTTAACAGTCTTGTTAAGCTACTGCGACCTGCATGTCTCTTCCAAGGGGCATTTAAACCGTCTTGTTAAGCTACTGCGACCTGCACGTCTCTTCCAAGGGGCATTTAAACCGTCTTGTTAAGCTACAGCTACCGCCACCGCTCTTCCAAGGGGCATTTAAACTGTCTTGTTAAGCTACTGTAAACTCCAACTCTTTTACAAGGGGCATTTAAACTGTCTTGTTAAGCTACTGCGAACTGCATGTCTCTTCCAAAGGGCATTTAAACCGTCTTGTTAAGCTAATGCGACCTGCATGTCTCTTCCAAGGGGCATTTAAACGGTCTTGTTAAGCTACTGCAACCTGCATATCTCTTCCAAGGGGCATTAAAACTGTCTTGTTAAGCTACTGCGACCTGCACGTCTCTTCCAAGGGGCATTTAAACCGTCTTGTTAAGCTGCTGCGACCTGCATGTCGATTCCAAGGGGCATTTAAACCGTCTTGTTAAGCTACTGCGACCTGCATGTCTCTTCCAAGGGGCATTTAAACGGTCTTGTTAAGCTACTGCGACCCGCATGTCTCTTCCAAGGGGCATTTAAACCGTCTTGTTAAGCTACTGCAACCTCCACCGCTCTTCCAAGGGGCATTTAAACCGCCTTGTTAAGCTACTACGACCTGCACGTCTCTTCCAAGGGGCAGTTAAACCATCTTGTTAAGCTACTGCTACCGCCACCGCTCTTCCAAGGGGCATTTTAACCATCTTGTTAAGCTACTGCGACCTGCACGTCTCTTCCAAGGGGCATTTAAACCGTCTTGTTAAGCTACTGTGACCTCCACCGCTTTTCCAAGGGGCATTTAAACTGTCTTGTTAAGTTACTGCGACCTGCATGTCTCTTCCAAGGGGCATTTAAACCGTCTTGTTAAGCTACTGCGACCTGCACGTCTCTTCCAAGGGGCATTTAAACCGTCTTGTTAAGCTACTGCTACCGCCACCGCTCTTCCAAGGGGCATTTTAACAGTCTTGTTAAGCTACTGCGACCTGCATGTCTCTTCCAAGGGGCATTTAAACCGTCTTGTTAAGCTACTGCGACCTGCACGTCTCTTCCAAGGGGCATTTAAACCGTCTTGTTAAGCTACAGCTACCGCCACCGCTCTTCCAAGGGGCATTTAAACCGTCTTGTTAAGCTACTGTAAACTCCAACTCTTTTACAAGGGGCATTTAAACTGTCTTGTTAAGCTACTGCGAACTGCATGTCTCTTCCAAGGGGCATTAAACCGTCTTGTTAAGCTTCTGCGACCTGCACGTCTCTTCCAAGGCGCATTTAAACCGTCTTGTTAAGCTACTGCTACCGCCACCGCTCTTCCAAGGGGCATTTTAACAGTCTTGTTAAGCTACTGTGACCTGCATGTCTCTTCCAAGGGGCATTTAAACCATCTTGTTAAGCTACTGCGACCTGCACGTCTCTTCCAAGGGGCATTTAAACCGTCTTGTTAAGCTACAGCTACCTCCACCGCTCTTCCAAGGGACATTTAAACCGTCTTGTTAAGCTACTGTAAACTCCAACTCTTTTCCAAGGGGCATTTAAACTGTCTTGTTAAGCTACTGCGACCTGCATGTCTCTTCCAAGGGGCATTTAAACCGTCTTGTTAAGCTACTGCGACCTGTATGTCTCTTCCAAGGGGCATTTAAACGGTCTTTTTAGCTACTGCAACCTGCATATCTCTTCCAAGGGGCGTTAAAACTGTATTGTTAAGCTACTGCGACCTGCACGTCTCTTCCAAGGGGCATTTAAACCGTCTTGTTAAGCTTCTGCGACCTGCATGTCTCTTCCAAGGGGCATTTAAACCGTCTTGTTAAGCTACTGCGACCTCCTCCGCTCTTCCAAGGGGCATTTAAACCGCCTTGTTAAGCTACTACGACCTGCACGTCTCTTCCAAGGGGCATTTAAACCGTCTTGTTAAGCTACTGCGACCTCCACCGCTCTTCCAAGGGGCATTTAAACCGTCTTGTTAAGCTACTTTAAACTCCACTTCTTTTCCAAGGGGCATTTAAAATGTCTTGTTAAGCTACTGCGACCTGCATGTCTCTTCCAAGGGGCATTTAAACCGTCTTGTTAAGCTTCTGCGACCTGCACGTTTCTTCCATGGGGCATTTAAACCGTCTTGTTAAGCTACTGCGACCTGCATGTCTCTTCCAAGGGGCATTTAAACCGTCTTGTTAAGCTACTGCGACCTGCACGTCTCTTTCAACGGGCATTTAAACAGTCTTGTTAAGCTACTGCGCCTTGCATGTCTTTTCCAAGGGGCATTTAAACCGTCTTGTTAAGCTACTGCGACCTTTACCGCTCTTCCTAGGGGCATTTAAACCGTTTTGTTAAGCTACTGCGACCTGCATGTCTCTTCCAAGGGTCATTTAAACCGTCTTGTTAAGCTACTGCGACCTGCACGTCTCTTCCAATGGGCATTTAAACCGTCTTGTTAAGCTACTGCTACCGCCACCGCTCTTCCAAGGGGCATTTTAACCTTCTTGTTAAGCTACTGCGACGTGCACGTCTCTTTCAACGGGCATTTAAACCGTCTTGTTAAGCTACTGTAAACTCCACCTCTTTTCCAAGGGGCATTTAAACTGCCTTGTTAAGCTACTGCGACCTGCATGTCTCTTCCAAGGGGCATTTAAACCGTCTTGTTAAGCTACTGCGACCTGCACGTCTCTTCCAAGGGGCATTTAAACCGTCTTGTTAAGCTACTGCGACCTGCATGTCTCTTCCAAGTGGCATTTAAACGTTCTTCTTAAGCTACTGCATCCTGCACGTCTCTTCCAAGGGGCATTTAAACAGTCTTGTTAAGCTACTTCGACCTGCATGTCTCTTACAAGGGGCATTTAAACGGTCTTGTTAAGCTACTGCGACCTGCACGTCTCTTCCAAGGGGCATTTAAACCGTCTTGTTAAGCTGCTGCGACCTGCATGTCTCTTCCAAGGGGCATTTAAACCGTCTTGTTAAGCTACTGCGACCTGCATGTCTCTTCCAAGGGGCATTTAACGGTCTTGTTAAGCTACTGCGACCTGCACGTCTCTTCCAAGGGGCATTTAAACCGTCTTGTTAAGCTTCTGCGACCTGCATGTCTCTTCCAAGGGGCATTTAAACCGTCTTGTTAAGCTACTGCAACCTCCACCGCTCTTCCAAGGGGAATTTAAACCGCCTTGTTAAGCTACTTCGACTTGCACGTCTCTTCCAAGGGGCAGTTAAACCATCTTGTTAAGCCACTGCTACCGCCACCGCTCTTCCAAGCGGCATTTTAACCGTCTTGTTAAGCTACTGCGACCTGCATGTCTCTTCCAAGAGGCATTTAAACCGTCTTGTTAAGCTACTGTGACCTCCACCGCTTTTCCAAGGGGCATTTAAACTGTCTTGTTAAGCTACTGCGACCTACATGTCTCTTCCAAGGGGCATTAAACCGTCTTGTTAAGCTACTGCGACCTGCACGTCTCTTCCAAAGGGCATTTAAACCGTCTTGTTGAGCTACTGCTACCGCCACCGCTCTTCCAAGGGGCATTTTAACAGTCTTGTTAAGCTACTGCGACCTGCATGTCTCTTCTAAGGGGCATTTAAACCGTCTTGTTAAGCTACTGCGACCTGCACGTCTCTTCCAAGGGGCATTTAAACCGTCTTGTTATGCTACAGCTACCGCCACCGCTCTTCCAAGGGGCATTTAAACCGTCTTGTTAAGCTACTGCGACCTGCATGTCTCTTCCAAGGGGCATTTAAACCGTCTTGTTAAGCTACTGCGACCTGCATGTCTCTTCCAAGGGGCATTTAAACGGTCTTTTTAAGCTACTGTAACCTGCATATCTCTTCCAAGGGGCGTTAAAACTGTCTTGTTAAGCTGCTGCGATCTGCATGTCTCTTCCAAGGGGCATTTAAACCGTCTTGTTAAGCTACTACGACCTGCATGTCTCTTCCAAGGGGCATTTAAACGGTCTTGTTAAGCTACTGCGACCTGCACGTCTCTTCCAAGGGGCATTTAAACCGTCTTGTTAAGCTTCTGCGACCTGCATGTCTCTTCCAAGGGGCATTTAAACCGTCTTGTTAAGCTACTGCGACCTCCACCGCTCTACCAAGGGGCATTTAAACTGTCTTGTTAGGCTACTGCGACCTGCATGTCTCTTCCAAGGGGCATTTAAACCGTCTTGTTAAGCTACTGCAACCTGCACGTCTCTTCCAAGGGGCATTTAAACTGTCTTGTTAAGCTACTGCGACCTGCATGTCTCTTCCAAGGGGCATTTAAACGGTCTTGTTAAGCTACTGCGACCTGCACGTCTCTTCCAAGGGGCATTTAAACCGTCTTGTTAAGCTGCTGCGACCTGCATGTCTCCTCCAAGGGGCATTTAAACTGTCTTTTTAAGCTACTGTGACCTCCACCGCTCTTCCAAGGGGCATTTAAACCGTCTTGTTAAGCTACTGCGACCTGCACGTCTCTTCCAAGGGGCATTTAAACCGTCTTGTTATGCTACTGCGACCTGCATGTCTCTTCCAAGGGGCATTTAAACGGTCTTGTTAAGCTACTGACACCTGCACGTCTCTTCCAAGGGGCATTTAAACCGTCTTGTTAAGCTACTTCGACCTGCATGTCTCTTACAAGGGGCATTTAAACGGTCTTGATAAGCTACTGCGACCTGCACGTCTCTTCCAAGGGGCATTTAAACCGTCTTCTTAAGCTGCTGCTACCTGCATGTCTCTTCCAAGGGGCATTTAAACCGTCTTGTTAAGCTACTGCGACCTGCATGTCTCTTCCAAGGGGCATTTAAACGGTCTTGTTAAGCTACTGCGACATGCACGTCTCTTCCAAGGGGCATTTAAACCGTCTTGTTAAGCTTCTGCGACCAGCATGTCCCTTCCAAGGGGCATTTAAAGCGTCTTGTTAAGCTACTGCAACCTCCACCGCTCTTCCAAGGGGCATTTAAACCGTCTTGTTAAGCTACTACGACCTGCAAGTCTCTTCCAAGGGGCATTTAACCCATCTTGTTAAGCTACTGCTACCGCCACCGCTCTTCCAAGGGGCATTTTAACCGTCTTGTTAAGCTACTGCGACCTGCTCGTCTCTTCCAAGGGGCATTTAAACCGTCTTGTTAAGCTACTGCGACCTCCACCGCTCTTCCAAGGGGCATTTAAACCGTCTTGTTAAGCTACTTTAAACTCCACCTCTTTTCCAAGGGGCATTTAAACTGTCTTGTTAAGCTACTGCGACCTGCATGTCTCTTCCAAGGGGCATTTAAACCGTCTTGTTAAGCTACTGCGACCTGCACGTCTCTTCCAAGGGGCATTTAAACCGTCTTGTTAAGCTACTGCTACCGCCACCGCTCTTCCAAGGGGCATTTTAACAGTCTTGTTAAGCTACTGCGACCTGCACGTCCCTTCCAAGGGGCATTTAAACCATCTTGTTAAGCTACTGTGACCTCCACCGCTTTTCCAAGGGGCATTTAAACTGTCTTGTTAAGCTACTGCGACCTGCATGTCTCTTCCAAGGGGCATTTAAACCGTCTTGTTAAGCTACTGCGACCTGCACGTCTCTTCCAAGGGGCATTTAAACCGTCTTGTTAAGCTACTGCTACCGCTACCGCTCTTCCAAGGGGCATTTAAACCGTCTTGTTAAGCTACTGTAAACTCCAACTCTTTTACAAGGGGCATTTAAACTGTCTTGTTAAGCTACTGCGAACTGCATGTCTCTTCCAAGGGGCATTTAAACCGTCTTGTTAAGCTACTGCGACCTGCATGTCTCTTCTAAGGGGCATTTAAACGGTCTTGTTAAGCTACTGCAACCTGCATATCTCTTCCAAGGGGCATTTAAACCGTCTTGTTAAGCTATTGCGACCTGCATGTCTCTTCCAAGGGGCATTTAAACGGTCTTGTTAAGCTACTGCGACCTGCATGTCTCTTCCAAGGGGCATTTAAACCGTCTTGTTAAGCTACTGCAACCTCCACCGCTCTTCCAAGGGGCATTTAAACCGCCTTGTTAAGCTACTACGACCTGCACGTCTCTTCCAAGGGGCATTTAAACCATCTTGTTAAGCCACTGCTACCGCCACCGCTCTTCCAAGGGGCATTTTAACCGTCTTCTTAAGCTACTGCGACCGGCACGTCTCTTCCAAGGGGCATTTAAACCGTCTTGTTAAGCTACTGCGACCTCCACCTCTCTTCCAAGGGGCATTTAAACTGTCTTGTTAAGCTACTGCGACCTGCATGTCTCTTCCAAGGGGCATTTAAACCGTCTTGTTAAGCTACTGCAACCTGCACGTCTCTTCCAAGGGGCATTTAAACCGTCTTATTAAGCTACTGCGACCTGCATGTCTCTTCCAAGGGGCATTTAAACGGTCTTGTTAAGCTACTGCGACCTGCACGTCTCTTCCAAGGGGCATTTAAACCGTCTTGTTAAGCTACTGCGACCTGCATGTCTCTTCCAAGGGGCATTTAAACCATCTTGTTAAGCTACTGCGACCTGCACGTCTCTTCCAATGGGCATTTAAACCGTCTTGTTAAGCTACTGCTACCTCCACCGCTCTTCCCAGGGGCGTTTTAACCGTTTTGTTAAGCTACTGCGACCTGCACTTCTCTTTCAACGGGCATTTAAACCGTCTTGTTAAGCTACTGTAACCTCCACCTCTTTTCCAAGGGTATTTAAACCGTCTTGTTAAGCTACTGCAATCTGCACGTCTCTTTCAAGGGGCATTTAAACCATCTTGTTAAGCTACTGCGACCTGCATGTCTCTTCCAAGGGGCATTTAAACGGTCTTGTTAAGCTACTGCGACCTGCACGTCTCTTTCAATGGTCATTTAAACCGTCTTGTTAAGCTACTGCGCCTTGCACATCTTTTCCAAGGGGCATTTAAACCGTCTTGTTAAGCTACTGCGACATTTAGCGCTCTTCCAAGGGGCATTTAAACCGTCCTGTTAAGCTACTGCGACCTGCATGTCTCTTCCAAGGGGCATTTAAACAGTCTTGTTAAGCTACTGCGACCTGCACGTCTCTTCCAAGTTGCATTTAAACCGTGTTATTAAGCTACTGCGACCTGCACTTCTCTGTCAAGGGGCATTTAAACCGCCTTGTTAAGCTACTGCTACCGCCACCGCTCTTCCAAGGGGCATTTTAACCGTCTTGTTAAGCTACTGCGACCAGCACGTCTCTTTCAACAGGCATTTAAACCGTTTTGTTAAGCTACTGCGCCTTGCACTTCTTTTCCAAGGGGCATTTAAACCATCTTGTTAAGCTACTGCGACCTTTACCGCTCTTCCAAGGGGCATTTAACCCGTCCTGTTAAGCTACTGCGACCTGCATGTCTCTTCCAAGGGGCATTTAAACAGTCTTGTTAAGCTACTGCGACCTGCACGTCTCTTCCAAGTTGCATTTAAACCGTGTTATTAAGCTACTGCGACCTGCACTTCTCTGTCAAGGGGCATTTAAACCGCCTTGTTAAGCTACTGCTACCGCCACCGCTCTTCCAAGGGGCATTTTAACCGTCTTTTTAAGCTACTGCGACCAGCACGTCTCTTTCAACGGGCATTTAAACCGTTTTGTTAAGCTACTGCGCCTTGCACGTCTTTTCCAAGGGGCATTTAAACCGTCTTGTTAAGCTACTGCGACCTTTACCGCTCTTCCAAGGGGCATTTAAACCGTCTTGTTAAGCTACTGCGACCTGCATGTCTCTTCCAAGGGGCATTTAAACCGTCTTGTTAAGCTACTGCGACCTGCACGTCTCTTCCAAGGGGCATTTAAACCGTCTTGTTAAGCTACTGCTACCACCACCGCGCTTCCAAGGGTCATTTTAACAGTCTTGTTAAGCTACTGCGACCTGCATGTCTCTTCCAAGGGGCATTTAAACCATCTTGTTAAGCTCCTGCGACTTGCACGTCTCTTCCAAGAGGCATTTAAACCGTCTTGCTAAGCTACTGCTACCGCCACCTCTCTTCCAAGGGGCATTTAAACCGTCTTGTTAAGCTACTGTAACCCCCACGTCTTTTCCAAGAGGCATTTAAACCGTCTTGTTAAGCTTCTGCGACCTGCATGTCTCTTCCAAGGGACATTTAAACCGTCTTGTTAAGCTACTGCGACCTCCACCGCTCTTCCAAGGGGCATTTAAACCGCCTTGTTAAGCTACTACGACCTGCACGTCTCTTCCAAGAGACACTTAAACCATCTTGTTAAGCTACTGCTACCGCCACCGCTCTTCCAAGGGGCATTTTAACCGTCTTGCTAAGCTACTGCGACCGGCACGTCTCTTCCAAGGGGCATTTAAACCGTCTTGTTAAGCCACTGCGACCTCCACCGCTATTCCAAGGGGCATTTAAACAATCTTGTTAAGCTGCTGCGACCTCCATGTCTCTTCCAAGGGGCATTTAAACCAACTTTTTAAGCTACTGCTACCGCGACCGCTCTTCCAAGGGGCATTTAAACCGTCTTGTTAAGCTACTGTAACCGCCACCGCTCTTCCAAGGGGCATTTTAACCGTCTTGCTAAGCTACTGCGACCGGCATGTCTCTTCCAAGGGGCATTTAAACCATCTTGTTAAGCTACTGCGACCTGCATGTCTCTTCCAAGGGGCATTTAAACAATCTTGTTAAGCTACTGCGACCTGCACGTCTCTTTCAAGGGGCATTTAATCTGTCACAAAAGAAAACAATTTATCGGAGGAAATGCAAAGTGATAAAGTAAACCCTCCGCTAAATATCACCCACCTAACCCAGGAGGAAGTTCAGAAACGCCTAAATAATATCAAAATAGACAAGTCACCAGGCCCAGATGGCATACACCCCCGGCTACTAAAAGAATTAAGTAATGTGATAGACAGACCGCTGTATCTTATATTCAAGCACTCTTTATGGACAGGGACTGCCCCACTAGACTGGCGCCAAGCAAATGTGGTACCAATATTCAAAAAGGGGTCTAAAAGTGACCCTGGGAACTATAGACCAGTCAGCTTAACGTCTGTTGTGGGTAAATTGTTTGAAGGATTTCTTAGAGATGCTATTGTAGAATATCTTAATGATAATAACTGTCTAACTCCATATCAACATGGATTCATGAGAGATCGCTCCTGCCAAACAAACCTGATTGCCTTCTACGAGGAGGTGAGCTCACAGCTGGACCGGGGAGAGTCAGTGGATGTTGTATACCTTGACTTCTCCAAAGCGTTTGATACCGTGCCACACAAAAGGTTGGTATATAAAATGAGAATGCTTGGTCTGGGGGATAATGTGTGTAAGTGGGTAAATAGCTGGCTGAGTGATAGAAAGCAGAGGGTGGTTATCAATGGAGTAAGCTCAGGGTGTGTCAGGGTTACTAGCGGGGTGCCTCAAGGGTCTGTCTTGGGCCCTATATTATTTAATATATTTATTAATGATCTAGTGGAAGGGTTGCATAGTAAAATAGCAATATTTGCAGATGATACTAAACTTTGTAAAGTAGTTAACACAGATGAGGATAGGGCACAGCTACAGGAGGATTTAGATAAATTGGGGAGTTGGGCCAAAAAATGGCAAATGGGATTCAATGCCGATAAATGTAAGGTCATGCACATGGGAAAGAAAAACAGCAGTCACCCATACATATTAAATGGGAAACCGTTGGGGAAATCTGACATGGAGAAGGACCTGGGCGTCTTGGTTAATAGCAAATTAAATTGGAGTGCCCAGTGTCAGGCAGCAGCTGCGAAGGCAAATAGAGTCATGGCATGCATCAGAAGAGGAATAGGGGCATATGATGAGAACATTGTTCTTCCTCTGTATAAAGCGCTGGTAAGGCCGCACTTAGAATATTGTGCACAGTTCTGGGCTCCGGTGCTCAGGAAAGACATATTGGAGCCAGAGAGGGTACAAAGGAGGGCGACTAAGGTAATAAAGGGAATGGAGGGACTAGAATACCCAGAGAGGTTGTCAAAATTAGGCCTATTTACGTTGGAAAAGAGAAGGCTTAGGGGAGACCTCATAAACATGTATAAATATATCAGGGGGCAGTACAGAGATCTCTCCCATGACCTGTTTATACCAAGGATGGTGACAAAGACGAGGGGGCACACTATGCGTCTGGAGGAAAGGAGGTTCCTGCACCAGCATAGAAGGGGATTCTTTACGGTCAGAGCCGTGAGACTCTGGAACTCTCTGGGAGAGGAAGTGGTGATGTCCAACTCACTTAATAAGTTCAAGAGAGGCCTGGACGCCTTTCTTGAGAACAATAAAATTACATCTTATGCTTAGTGATAGTTAATTAATCCAGATTGGTGTCGGGAAGTGAATTTTTTCCTCAATGATGTCAATTGGCCTATACCGCATGTTTTTTTTTTGTTTTTTGTTTTTTTTTTTGCGTTCCCCTGGAACAACGCTGCGGAATAGCTGCAGTGCACAAGAAATAGGCTGAACTGGATGGACGCTTGTCTTTTTTTCGGCCTTATAAACTATGTAACTATGTAACTATGTCTTGTTAAGCTACTGCGACCTTTACCGCTCTTCCGAAGGGGCATTTAAACCGTCTTGTTAAGCTACTGCGACCTGCATGTCTCTTCCAAGGGGCAATTAAACCATCTTGTTAAGATACTGCGACCTGCACGTCTCTTCCAAGGGGCATTTAAACCGTCTTGTTAAGCTACTGCTACCGCCACCGCTCTTCCCAGGGGCGTTTTAACCGTTTTTTTAAGCTACTGCGACCTGCACTTCTCTTTCAACGGGCATTTAAATCGTATTGTTAAGCTACTGTAACCTCCACCTCTTTTCCAAGTGGCATTTAAACCGGCTTGTTAAGCTACTGCAACCTGCACGTCTCTTCCAAGGGGCATTTAAACTGTCTTGTTAAGCTACTGCGACCTGCGCATCTCTTATAAGGGGCATTTAAACCTTCTTGTTAAGCTACTGCGACCTGCACGTCTCTTCCAAGGGGCATTTAAAAAGTCTTGTTAAGCTACTGCGACCTCCACCGCTCTTCCAAGGGGCATTTAAACCGTCTTGTTAAGCTACTGCGACCTGCACGTCTCTTCCAATGGGCATTTAAACCGTCTTGTTAAGCTACTGCTACCGCGACCGCACTTCCAAGGGGCACTTTAACCGTCTTGTTAAGCTACTGCGACCTGCACGTCTCTTTCAAGGGCCATTTAAACTGTCTTGTTAAGCTACTGCGACCGCTACCGCTCTTCCAAGGGGCATTTAAACCGTCTTGTTAAGCTACTGCGACCTGCATGTCTCTTCCAAGGGGCATTTAAACCGTCTTGTTAAGCTACTGCGACCTGCACGTCTCTTTCAAGGGCCATTTAAACCGTCTTGTTAAGCTACTGCGACCTGCATGTCTCTTCCAAGGGGCATTTAAACCGTCTTGAAAAGATACTGCGACTTGCACTTCTTTTCCAAGGGGCATTTAAACCGTCATGTTAAGCTACTGCGACTTGCACATCTTTTGCAAGGGGTCATTTAAACCGTCATATTAAGCTACTGCTACCGCGACCGCTCTTCCAAGGGGCATTTAAACCATCTTGTTAAGCTACTGTAACCTCCACCTCTTTTCCAATGGGCATTTAAACCGTCTTGTTAAGCTACTGCAACCTGCACATCTCTTCCAAGGAGCATTTAAACCGTCTTGTTAAGCTACTGCGACCTGCATGTCTCTTCCAAGGGGCACTTAAACCGTCTTGTTAAGCTACTGCTACCGCCAGCGCACTTCCAAGGGGCTCTTTAAATGTCTTGTTAAGCTACTGCGACCTGCATGTCTCTTTCAAGGGGCATTTAAACTGTCTTGTTAAGCTACTGCGACCGCTACCGCTCTTCCAAGGGGCATTTAAACCGTCTTGTTAAGCTACTGCGACCTGCATGTCTCTTCCAAGGGGCATTTAAACAATCTTGAAAAGCTACTGCGACTTGCACGTCTTTTCCAAGGTGCATTTAAACCATCTTGTTAAGCTACTGCAACCTTTACCGCTCTTCCAAGGGGCATTTAAACCATCTTGTTAAGCTACTGTAACCTCCACCTCTTTTCCAATGGGCATTTAAACCGTCTTGTTAAGCTACTGCGACCTGCACGTCTCTTCCAAGGGGCATTTAAACTGTCTTGTTAAGCTACTGCTACCGCCAGCACACTTCCAAGGGGCTCTTTAAACGTCTTGTTAAGCTACTGCGACCTGCACGTCTCTTTCAAGGGGCATTTAATCTGTCTTGTTAAGCTACTGCGACCTTTACCGCTCTTCCAAGGGGCATTTAAACCGTCTTGTTAAGCTACTGCGACCTGCATGTCTCTTCCAAGGGGCATTTAAACCATCTTGTTAAACTACTGCGACCTGCACGTCTCTTCCAAGGGGCATTTAAACCGTCTTGTTAAGCTACTGCTACCACCACCGCGCTTCCAAGGGTCATTTTAACAGTCTTGTTAAGCTACTGCGACCTGCATGTCTCTTCCAAGGGGCATTTAAACCATCTTGTTAAGCTCCTGCGACTTGCACGTCTCTTCCAAGAGGCATTTAAACCGTCTTGCTAAGCTACTGCTACCGCCACCTCTCTTCCAAGGGGCATTTAAACCGTCTTGTTAAGCTACTGTAACCCCCACGTCTTTTCCAAGAGGCATTTAAACCGTCTTGTTAAGCTTCTGCGACCTGCATGTCTCTTCCAAGGGACATTTAAACCGTCTTGTTAAGCTACTGCGACCTCCACCGCTCTTCCAAGGGGCATTTAAACCGCCTTGTTAAGCTACTACGACCTGCACGTCTCTTCCAAGAGACACTTAAACCATCTTGTTAAGCTACTGCTACCGCCACCGCTCTTCCAAGGGGCATTTTAACCGTCTTGCTAAGCTACTGCGACCGGCACGACTCTTCCAAGGGGCATTTAAACCGTCTTGTTAAGCCACTGCGACCTCCACCGCTATTCCAAGGGGCATTTAAACAATCTTGTTAAGCTGCTGCGACCTCCATGTCTCTTCCAAGGGGCATTTAAACCAACTTTTTAAACTACTGCTACCGCGACCGCTCTTCCAAGGGGCATTTAAACCGTCTTGTTAAGCTACTGTAACCGCCACCGCTCTTCCAAGGGGCATTTTAACCGTCTTGCTAAGCTACTGCGACCGGCATGTCTCTTCCAAGGGGCAAGTCGCAGTAGCTTTTCAAGACCGTTTAAATGCCCCTTGGAAGAGACATGCAGGTCGCAGTAGCTTAACAAGATGGTTTAAATGCCCCTTGGAAGAGACATGCAGGTCGCAGTAGCTTAACAAGATGTTTTAAATGCCCCTTGGAAGAGCAGTAAAGGTCGCAGTAGCTTAACAATGTGAAAAGAAAAGAAAGGGCGCATGTGTAGACTCACAGGGCTATTTAATTAATTTAAAAAGTGCCAGTACACTCACCTGTGATGGTTGTGTACGTCTACACAACCAAGATTAAGCGTGTGATTAATGAGGCTCCGGGTCACCTCTATTTGTAGTACCGTCCTGTCGGTGTTTGCCTCGCAACTCCGTGCTCCTCAAGTGGTCACACGATCCTGCTGGACCAGATACTACGTCACCGCAGGTCCTCAGTAGTTTAACCCGGTGGCTGGATAACCGCAGGTCCTCAAACATCCAAATAGACCAGGCTGCTCCTGCCGCTTTGGCTCCGTATGGAGATATTTCACAAGTAAACAATGGTGCAGCGGTCTCAGGGAGCGCCAAAGGAATACTGGACAATTTAATAGATGTCAACCGACTTTTATTCTTCCTCCAATACCACTGCCACAACGCGTTTCAACGGTCTAAGCCGTCTCAGTAGCAGTAGCTTAACAAGACGGTTTAAATGCCCATTGGAAGAGACGTGCAGGTCGCAGTAGCTTAACAAGACGGTTTAAATGCCCCTTGGAAGAGCGGTGGAGGTCGCAGTAGCTTAACAAGACGGTTTAAATGCCCCTTGGAAGAGACATGCAGGTCGCAGTAGCTTAACAAGATGGTTTAAATGCTCCTTGGAAGAGACGTGCAGGTTGCAGTAGCTTAACAAGCCGGTTTAAATGCCCCTTGTAAAAGAGGTGGAGGTTACAGTAGCTTAACAAGACGGTTTAAATGCCCATTGGAAGAGCGGTCGCTGTAGCAGTAGCTTAAAAAGTTGGTTTAAATGCCCCTTGGAAGAGACATGGAGGTCGCAGCAGCTTAACAAGATTGTTTAAATGCCCCTTGGAAGAGACGTGCAGGTCGCAGTAGCTTAACAAGATGGTTTAAATGCCCCTTGGAAGAGACATGCCGGTCGCAGTAGCTTTAAACTGTCTTGTTAAGCTACTGCGACCTGCGCATCTCTTATAAGGGGCATTTAAACCTTCTTGTTAAGCTACTGCGACCTGCACGTCTCTTCCAAGGGGCATTTAAAAAGTCTTGTTAAGCTACTGCGACCTCCTCCGCTCTTCCAAGGGGCATTTAAACCGTCTTGTTAAGCTACTGCGACCTGCATGTCTCTTCCAAGGGGCATTTAAACCATCTTGTTAAGCTACTGCGATCTGCACGTCTCTTCCAAGGGTCATTTAAACCGTCTTGTTGAGCTGCTGCACCTGCATGTCTCAACCAAGGGGCATTTAAAACGTCTTGTTAAGCTACTGCGACCTCCACCGCTCTTCCAAGGGTCATTTATACTGTCTTGTTAAGCTACTGCGACCTGCACGTCTCTTCCAAGGGGCATTTAAAGCGTCTTGTTAAGCTACTGCGACCTGCACGTCTCTTTCAACGGGCATTTAAACCGTTTTGTTAAGCTACTGCGCCTTGCACTTCTTTTCCAAGGGGCATTTAAACCATCTTGTTAAGCTACTGCGACCTTTACCGCTCTTCCAAGGGGCATTTAACCCGTCCTGTTAAGCTACTGCGACCTGCATGTCTCTTCCAAGGGGCATTTAAACAGTCTTGTTAAGCTACTGCGACCTGCACGTCTCTTCCAAGTTGCATTTAAACCGTGTTATTAAGCTACTGCGACCTGCACTTCTCTGTCAAGGGGCATTTAAACCGCCTTGTTAAGCTACTGCTACCGCCACCGCTCTTCCAAGGGGCATTTTAACCGTCTTGTTAAGCTACTGCGACCAGCACGTCTCTTTCAACGGGCATTTAAACCGTTTTGTTAAGCTACTGCGCCTTGCACGTCTTTTCCAAGGGGCATTTAAACCGTCTTGTTAAGCTACTGCGACCTTTACCGCTCTTCCAAGTGGCATTTAAACCGTCTTGTTAAGCTACTGCGACCTGCATGTCTCTTCCAAGGGGCATTTAAACCGTCTTGTTAAGCTACTGCGACCTGCACGTCTCTTCCAAGGGGCATTTAAACCGTCTTGTTAAGCTACTGCTACCACCACCGCGCTTCCAAGGGTCATTTTAACAGTCTTGTTAAGCTACTGCAACCTGCATGTCTCTTCCAAGGGGCATTTAAACCATCTTGTTAAGCTCCTGCGACTTGCACGTCTCTTCCAAGAGGCATTTAAACCATCTTGCTAAGCTACTGCTACCGCCACCTCTCTTCCAAGGGGCATTTAAACCGTCTTGTTAAGCTACTGTAACCCCCACGTCTTTTCCAAGAGGCATTTAAACCGTCTTGTTAAGCTTCTGCGACCTGCATGTCTCTTCCAAGGGACATTTAAACCGTCTTGTTAAGCTACTGCGACCTCCACCGCTCTTCCAAGGGTCATTTAAACCGCATTGTTAAGCTACTACGACCTGCACGTCTCTTCCAAGAGACACTTAAACCATCTTGTTACGCTACTGCTACCGCCACCGCTCTTCCAAGGGGCATTTTAACCGTCTTGCTAAGCTACTGCGACCGGCACGTCTCTTCCAAGGGGCATTTAAACCGTCTTGTTAAGCCACTGCGAACTCCACCGCTATTGCAAGGGGCATTTAAACAATCTTGTTAAGCTGCTGCGACCTCCATGTCTCTTCCAAGGGGCATTTAAACCAACTTTTTAAACTACTGCTACCGCGACCGCTCTTCCAAGGGGCATTTAAACCGTCTTGTTAGGCTACTGTAACCGCCACCGCTCTTCCAAGGGGCATTTTAACCGTCTTGCTAAGCTACTGCGACCGGCATGTCTCTTCCAAGGGGTATTTAAACCATCTTGTTAAGCTACTGCGACCTGCACGTCTCTTCCAAGGGGCATTTAAACAATCTTGTTAAGCTGCTGCGACCTCCATGTCTCTTCCAAGGGGCATTTAAACCAACTTTTTAAGCTACTGCTACAGCGACCGCTCTTCCAAGGGGCATTTAAACCGTCTTGTTAAGCTACTGTAACCTCCACCTCTTTTACAAGGGGCATTTAAACCGTCTTGTTAAGCTACTGCAACCTGCACGTCTCTTCCAAGGAGCATTTAAACCGTCTTGTTAAGCTACTGCGACCTGCATGTCTCTTCCAAGGGGCATTTAAACCGTCTTGTTAAGCTACTGCGACCTCCACCGCTCTTCCAAGGGGCATTTAAACCGTCTTGTTAAGCTACTGCGACCTGCACGTCTCTTCCAATGGGCATTTAAACCGTCTTGTTAAGCTACTGCTACCGCGACCGCTCTTCCAAGGGGCATTTAAACCGTCTTGTTAAGCTACTGTAACCTCCACCTCTATTACAAGGGGCATTTAAACCGTCTTGTTAAGCTACTGCAACCTGCACGTCTCTTCCAAGGAGCATTTAAACCGTCTTGTTAAGCTACTGCGACCTGCATGTCTCTTCCAAGGGGCATTTAAACCGTCTTGCTAAGCTACTGCTACCGCCACCGCACTTCCAAGGGGCTCTTTAACCGTCTGGTTAAGCTATTGCGACCTGGACGTCTCTTTCAAGGGGCATTTAAACTGTCTTGCTAAGCTACTGCGACCGCTACCGCTCTTCCAAGGGGCATTTAAACCGTCTTGTTAAGCTACTGCGACCTGCATGTCTCTTCCAAGGGGCATTTAAACCATCTTGAAAAGCTACTGCGACTTGCACGTCTTTTCCAAGGGGCATTTAAACCATCTTGTTAAGCTACTGTGCCTTGCACGTCTTTTCCAAGGGGCATTTAAACCGTCTTGTTAAGCTACTGCAAGTAAACAATGGTGCAGCGGTCTCAGGGAGCGCCAAAGGAATACTGGACAATTTAATAGATGTCAACCGACTTTTATTCTTCCTCCAATACCACTGCCACAACGCGTTTCAACGGTCTAAGCCGTCTTCATCAGACCCCACCTGATGAAGACGGCTTAGACCGTTGAAACGCGTTGTGGCAGTGGTATTGGATGAAGAATAAAAGTCGGTTGACATCTATTAAATTGTCCAGTATTCCTTTGGCGCTCCCTGAGACCGCTGCACCATTGTTTACTTGTGAAATATCTCCATACGGAGCCAAAGCGGCAGGAGCAGCCTGGTCTATTTGGATGTTTGAGGACCTGCGGTTATCCAGCCACCGGGTTAAACTACTGAGGACCTGCGGTGACGTAGTATCTGGTCCAGCAGGATCGTGTGACCACTTGAGGAGCACGGAGTTGCGAGGCAAACACCGACAGGACGGTACTACAAATAGAGGTGACCCGGAGCCTCATTAATCACACGCTTAATCTTGGTTGTGTAGACGTACACAACCATCACAGGTGAGTGTACTGGCACTTTTTAAATTAATTAAATAGCCCTGTGAGTCTACACATGCGCCCTTTCTTTTCTTTTCACATTGTTAAGCTACTGCGACCTTTACTGCTCTTCCAAGGGGCATTTAAAACGTCTTGTTAAGCTACTGCGACCTGCATGTCTCTTCCAAGGGGCATTTAAACCATCTTGTTAAGCTACTGCGACCTGCATGTCTCTTCCAAGGGGCATTTAAACGGTCTTGAAAAGCTACTGCGACTTGCACTTCTTTTCCAAGGGGCATTTAAACCGTCATGTTAAGCTACTGCGACTTGCATGTCTTTTGCAAGGGGTCATTTAAACCGTCATATTAAGCTACTGCTACCGCGACCGCTCTTCCAAGGGGCATTTAAACCATCTTGTTAAGCTACTGTAACCTCCACCTCTTTTCCAATGGGCATTTAAACCGTCTTGTTAAGCTACTGCGACCTGCATGTCTCTTCCAAGGGGCATTTAAACCGTCTTGTTAAGCTACTGCTACCGCCAGCACACTTCCAAGGGGCTCTTTAAACGTCTTGTTAAGCTACTGCGACCTGCACGTCTCTTTCAAGGGGCATTTAATCTGTCTTGTTAAGCTACTGCGACCTTTACCGCTCTTCCAAGGGGCATTTAAACCGTCTTGTTAAGCTACTGCGACCTGCATGTCTCTTCCAAGGGGCATTTAAACCATCTTGTTAAGATACTGCGACCTGCACGTCTCTTCCAAGGGGCATTTAAACCGTCTTGTTAAGCTACTGCTACCGCCAGCGCACTTCCAAGGGGCTCTTTAAATGTCTTGTTAAGCTACTGCGACCTGCATGTCTCTTTCAAGGGGCATTTAAACTGTCTTGTTAAGCTACTGCGACCGCTACCGCTCTTCCAAGGGGCATTTAAACCGTCTTGTTAAGCTACTGCGACCTGCATGTCTCTTCCAAGGGGCATTTAAACAATCTTGAAAAGCTACTGCGACTTGCACGTCTTTTCCAAGGTGCATTTAAACCGTCTTGTTAAGCTACTGCGCCTTGCACGTCTTTTCCAAGGGGCATTTAAACCATCTTGTTAAGCTACTGCAACCTTTACCGCTCTTCCAAGGGGCATTTAAACCGTCTTGTTAAGCTACTGCGACCTGCATGTCTCTTCCAAGGGGCGTTTAAACCATCTTGTTAAGCTACTGCGACCTGCACGTCTCTTCCAAGGGGCATTTAAACTGTCTTGTTAAGCTACTGCTACCGCCACCGCTCTTCCCAGGGGCATTTTAACCGTTTTGTTAAGCTACTGCGACCTGCACTTCTCTTTCAACGGGCATTTAAACCGTCTTGTTAAGCTACTGTAACCTCCACCTCTTTTCCAAGGGGCATTTAAACCGTCTTGTTAAGCTTCTGCAACCTGCAAGTCTCTTCCAAGGGGCATTTAAACCGTTTTGTTAAGCTACTGCGACCTGCACATCTACTCCAAGGGGCATTTAAACCGTCTTGTTAAGCTACTGCGACCTGCATCTCTCTTCCAAGGGGCATTTAAACCGTCTTGTTAAGCTACTGCGACGTGCACGTCTCTTTCAACGGGCCTTTAATCCGTCTTGTTAAGCTACTGCGACCTGCATGTCTCTTCCAAGGGGCATTTGAACTGTCTTGTTACGCTACTGCGACCTCCATCTCTCTTCCAAGGGGCATTTAAACCGTCTTGTTAAGCTACTACGATCTGCACGTCTCTTCCAAGGGGCATTTAAACCATCTTGTTAAGCTACTGCTACCACCACCGCTCTTCCAAGGGGCATTTTAACCGGCTTGTTAAGCTACTGCGACCTGCACGTTTCTTTCAAGGGGCATTTAATCCGTCTTGTTAAGCTACTGCGACTTGCAAGTAATTTCCAAGGGGCAATTAAACCATCTTGTTAAGCTACTGCGACCTCCTCCGCTCTTCCAAGGGGCATTTAAACCGTCTTGTTAAGCTACTGCGACCTGCATGTCTCTTCCAAGGGGCATTTAAACCATCTTGTTAAGCTACTGCGATCTGCACGTCTCTTCCAAGGGTCATTTAAACCGTCTTGTTAAGCTGCTGCACCTGCATGTCTCAACCAAGGGGCATTTAAAACGTCTTGTTAAGCTACTGCGACCTCCACCGCTCTTCCAAGGGTCATTTATACTGCCTTGTTAAGCTACTGCGACCTGCACGTCTCTTCCAAGGGGCATTTAAACCGTCTTGTTAAGCTACTGCGACCTGCACGTCTCTTTCAACGGGCATTTAAACCGCCTTGTTAAGCTACTGCGCCTTGCACGTCTTTTCCAAGGGGCATTTAAACCGTCTCGTTAAGCTACTGCGACCTTTACCGCTCTTCCAAGGGGCATTTAAACCGTCTTGTTAAGCTACTGCGACCTGCATGTCTCTTCCAAGGGGCATTTTAACAGTCTTGTCAAGCTACTGCGACCTGCATGTCTCTTCCAAGGGGCATTTAAACCGTCTTGTTAAGCTACTGCGACCTGCACGTCTCTTAAAAGGGGCATTTAAACCGTCTTGTTAAGCTACAGCTACCGCCACCGCTCTTCCAAGGGGCATTTAAACCGTCTTGTTAAGCTACTGTAAACTCCACCTCTTTTCCAAGGGGCATTTAAACTGTCTTGTTAAGCTACTGCGACCTGCATGTCTCTTCCAAGGGGCACTTAAACTGTCTTGTTAAGCTACTGCGACCTGCATGTCTCTTCCAAGGGGTATTTAAACGGTCTTGTTAAGCTACTGCAACCTGCACGTCTCATCCAAGGGGCATTTAAACCGTCTTGTTAAGCTACTTCGACCTGCATGTCTCTTCCAAGGGGCATTAAAACGGTCTTGTTAAGCTACTGCGACCTGCACGTCTCTTAAAAGGGGCATTTAAACCGTCTTGTTAAGCTGCTGCGACCTGCATGTCTCTTCCAAGGGGCATTTAAACCGTCTTGTTAAGCAACTGCGACCTGCATGTCTCTTCCAAGGGGCATTTAAACGGTCTTGTTAAGCTACTCCGACCTGCACGTCTCTTCCAAGGGGCATTTAAACCGTTTTGTTAAGCTTCTGCGACCTGCATGTCTCTTCCAAGGGGCATTTAAACCGTCTTGTTAAGCTACTGCGACCTCCACCGCTCTTCCAAGGGGCATTTAAACCGCCTTGTTAAGCTACTACGACCTGCACGTCTCTTCAAGGGGCATTTTAACCGTCTTGTTAAGCTACTGCGACCTGCATGTCTCTTCCAAGGGGCATTTAAACAGTCTTGTTATGCTACTGTGACCTCCACCGCTCTTCCAAGGGGCATTTAAACTGTCTTGTTAAGCTACTGCGACCTGCACGTCTCTTCCAAGGGGCATTTAAACCGTCTTGTTAAGCTACTGCAACCTGCATGTCTCATCCAAGGGGCATTTAAACCGTCTTGTTAAGCTACTGCTACCGCGACCGCACTTCCAAGGGGCACTTTAACCGTCTTGTTAAGCTACTGCGACCTGCACGCCTCTTTCAAGGGCCATTTAAACTGTCTTGTTAAGCTACTGCGACCGCTACCGCTCTTCCAAGGGGCATTTAAACCGTTTTGTTAAGCTACTGCGACCTGCATGTCTCTTCCAAGGGGCATTTAAACCGTCTTGAAAAGCTACTGCGACTTGCACTTCTTTTCCAAGGGGCATTTAAACCGTCATGTTAAGCTACTGCGACTTGCACGTCTTTCGCAAGGGGTCATTTAAACCGTCATATTATGCTACTGCTACCGCGACCGCTCTTCCAAGGGGCATTTAAACCATCTTGTTAAGCTACTGTAACCTCCACCTCTTTTCCAATGGGCATTTAAACCGTCTTGTTAAGCTACTGCAAACTGCACGTCTCTTCCAAGGAGCATTTAAACCGTCTTGTTAAGCTACTGCGACCTGCATGTCTCTTTCAAGGGGCATTTAAACTGTCTTGTTAAGCTACTGCGACCGCTACCGCTCTTCCAAGGGGCATTTAAACCGTCTTGTTAAGCTACTGCGACCTGCATGTCTCTTCCAAGGGGCATTTAAACAATCTTGAAAAGCTACTGCGACTTGCACGTCTTTTCCAAGGTGCATTTAAACCGTCTTGTTAAGCTACTGCGCCTTGCACGTCTTTTCCAAGGGGCATTTAAACCATCTTGTTAAGCTACTGCAACCTTTACCGCTCTTCCAAGGGGCATTTAAACCGTCTTGTTAAGCTACTGCGACCTGCATGTCTCTTCCAAGGGGCGTTTAAACCATCTTGTTAAGCTACTGCGACCTGCACGTCTCTTCCAAGGGGCATTTAAACTGTCTTGTTAAGCTACTGCTACCGCCACCGCTCTTCCCAGGGGCATTTTAACCGTTTTGTTAAGCTACTGCGACCTGCACTTCTCTTTCAACGAGCATTTAAACCGTCTTGTTAAGCTACTGTAACCTCCACCTCTTTTACAAGGGGCATTTAAACCGTCTTGTTAAGCTTCTGCAACCTGCAAGTCTCTTCCAAGGGGCATTTAAACCGTTTTGTTAAGCTACTGCGACCTGCACATCTACTCCAAGGGGCATTTAAACCGTCTTGTTAAGCTACTGCGACCTGCATCTCTCTTCCAAGGGGCATTTAAACCGTCTTGTTAAGCTACTGCGACGTGCACGTCTCTTTCAACGGGCCTTTAATCCGTCTTGTTAAGCTACTGCGACCTGCATGTCTCTTCCAAGGGGCATTTGAACTGTCTTGTTAAGCTACTGCGACCTCCATCTCTCTTCCAAGGGGCATTTAAACCGTCTTGTTAAGCTACTACGATCTGCACGTCTCTTCCAAGGGGCATTTAAACCATCTTGTTAAGCTACTGCTACCACCACCGCTCTTCCAATGGGCATTTTAACCGGCTTGTTAAGCTACTGCGACCTGCACGTTTCTTTCAAGGGGCATTTAATCCGTCTTGTTAAGCTACTGCGACTTGCAAGTAATTTCCAAGGGGCAATTAAACCATCTTGTTAAGCTACTGCGACCTCCTCCGCTCTTCCAAGGGGCATTTAAACCGTCTTGTTAAGCTACTGCGACCTGCATGTCTCTTCCAAGGGGCATTTAAACCATCTTGTTAAGCTACTGCGATCCGCACGTCTCTTCCAAGGGTCATTTAAACCGTATTGTTAGGCTGCTGCACCTGCATGTCTCAACCAAGGGGCATTTAAAACGTCTTGTTAAGCTACTGCGACCTCCACCGCTCTTCCAAGGGTCATTTATACTGTCTTGTTAAGCTACTGCGACCTGCACGTCTCTTCCAAGGGGCATTTAAACCGTCTTGTTAAGCTACTGCGACCTGCACGTCTCTTTCAACGGGCATTTAAACCGCCTTGTTAAGCTACTGCGCCTTGCACGTCTTTTCCAAGGGGCATTTAAACCGTCTCGTTAAGCTACTGCGACCTTTACCGCTCTTCCAAGGGGCATTTAAACCGTCTTGTTAAGCTACTGCGACCTGCATGTCTCTTCCAAGGGGCATTTAAACCGTCTTGTTAAGCTACTGCGACCTTTACCGCTCTTCCAAGGGGCATTTAAACCGTCTCGTTAAGCTACTGCGACCTTTACCGCTCTTCCAAGGGGCATTTAAACAGTCTTGTCAAGCTACTGCGACCTGCATGTCTCTTCCAAGGGGCATTTAAACCGTCTTGTTAAGCTACTGCGACCTGCACGTCTCTTAAAAGGGGCATTTAAACCGTCTTGTTAAGCTACAGCTACCGCCACCGCTCTTCCAAGGGGCATTTAAACCGTCTTGTTAAGCTACTGTAAACTCCACCTCTTTTCCAAGGGGCATTTAAACTGTCTTGTTAAGCTACTGCGACCTGCATGTCTCTTCCAAGGGGCACTTAAACTGTCTTGTTAAGCTACTGCGACCTGCATGTCTCTTCCAAGGGGTATTTAAACGGTCTTGTTAAGCTACTGCAACCTGCACGTCTCATCCAAGGGGCATTTAAACCGTCTTGTTAAGCTACTTCGACCTGCATGTCTCTTCCAAGGGGCATTAAAACGGTCTTGTTAAGCTACTGCGACCTGCACGTCTCTTAAAAGGGGCATTTAAACCGTCTTGTTAAGCTGCTGCGACCTGCATGTCTCTTCCAAGGGGCATTTAAACCGTCTTGTTAAGCAACTGCGACCTGCATGTCTCTTCCAAGGGGCATTTAAACGGTCTTGTTAAGCTACTCCGACCTGCACGTCTCTTCCAAGGGGCATTTAAACCGTTTTGTTAAGCTTCTGCGACCTGCATGTCTCTTCCAAGGGGCATTTAAACCGTCTTGTTAAGCTACTGCGACCTCCACCGCTCTTCCAAGGGGCATTTAAACCGCCCTGTTAAGCTACTACGACCTGCACGTCTCTTCAAGGGGCATTTTAACCGTCTTGTTAAGCTACTGCGACCTGCATGTCTCTTCCAAGGGGCATTTAAACAGTCTTGTTATGCTACTGTGACCTCCACCGCTCTTCCAAGGGGCATTTAAACTGTCTTGTTAAGCTACTGCGACCTGCACGTCTCTTCCAAGGGGCATTTAAACCGTCTTGTTAAGCTACTGCAACCTGCATGTCTCTTCCAAGGGGCATTTAAACCGTCTTGTTAAGCTACTGCTACCGCGACCGCACTTCCAAGGGGCACTTTAACCGTCTTGTTAAGCTACTGCGACCTGCACGTCTCTTTCAAGGGCCATTTAAACTGTCTTGTTAAGCTACTGCGACCGCTACCGCTCTTCCAAGGGGCATTTAAACCGTTTTGTTAAGCTACTGCGACCTGCATGTCTCTTCCAAGGGGCATTTAAACCGTCTTGAAAAGCTACTGCGACTTGCACTTCTTTTCCAAGGGGCATTTAAACCATCATGTTAAGCTACTGCGACTTGCACGTCTTTCGCAAGGGGTCATTTAAACCGTCATATTAAGCTAATGGTACCGCGACCGCTCTTCCAAGGGGCATTTAAACCATCTTGTTAAGCTACTGTAACCTCCACCTCTTTTCCAATGGGCATTTAAAACGTCTTGTTAAGCTACTGCAACCTGCACGTCTCTTCCAAGGAGCATTTAAACCGTCTTGTTAAGCTACTGCGACCTGCATGTCTCTTCCAAGGGGCATTTAAACCGTCTTGTTAAGCTACTGCTACCGCCAGCGCACTTCCAAGGGGCTCTTTAAACGTCTTGTTAAGCTACTGTGACCTGCATGTCTCTTTCAAGGGGCATTTAAACTGTCTTGTTAAGCTACTGCGACCGCTACCGCTCTTCCAAGGGGCATTTAAACCGTCTTGTTAAGCTACTGCGACTTGCATGTCTCTTCCAAGGGGCATTTAAACAATCTTGAAAAGCTATTGCGACTTGCACGTCTTTTCCAAGGGGCATTTAAACCGTCTTGTTAAGCTACTGCGCCTTGCACGTCTTTTCCAAGGGGCATTTAAACCGTCTTGTTAAGCTACTACAACCTTTACCGCTATTCCAAGGGGCATTTAAACCGTCTTGTTAAGCTACTGCGACCTGCATGTCTCTTCCAAGGGGCGTTTAAACCATCTTGTTAAGCTACTGCGACCTGCACGTCTCTTCCAAGGGGCATTTAAACCGTCTTGTTAAGCTACTGCTACCGCCACCGCTCTTCCCAGGGGCATTTTAACCGTTTTGTTAAGCTACTGCGACCTGCACTTCTCTTTCAACGGGCATTTAAACCGTCTTGTTAAGCTACTGTAACCTCCACCTCTTTTCCAAGGGGCATTTAAACCGTCTTGTTAAGCTTCTGCAACCTGCAAGTCTCTTCCAAGGGGCATTTAAACCATCTTGTTAAGCTACTGCGACCTGCATGTCTCTAACAAGGGGCATTTAAACCGTCTTGTTAAGCTACTGCGACCTGCACATCTCCTCCAAGGGGCATTTAAACCGTCTTGTTAAGCTACTGCGACCTGCATGTCTCTTTCAAGGGGCATTTAAACTGTCTTGTTAAGCTACTGCGACCGCTACCGCTCTTCCAAGGGGCATTTAAACCGTCTTGTTAAGCTACTGCGACCTGCATGTCTCTTCCAAGGGGCATTTAAACAATCTTGAAAAGCTATTGCGACTTGCACGTCTTTTCCAAGAGGCATTTAAACCGTCTTGTTAAGCTACTGCGCCTTGCACGTCTTTTCCAAGGGGCATTTAAACCGTCTTGTAAAGCTACTGCAACCTTTACCGCTCTTCTAAGGGGCATTTAAACCGTCTTGTTAAGCTACTGCGACCTGCATGTCTCTTCCAAGGGGTGTTTAAACCATCTTGTTAAGCTACTGCGACCTGCACGTCTCTTCCAAGGGGCATTTAAACCGTCTTGTTAAGCTACTGCTACTGCCACCGCTCTTCCCAGGGGCATTTTAACCGTTTTGTTAAGCTACTGCGACCTGCACTTCTCTTTCAACGGGCATTTAAACTGTCTTGTTAAGCTACTGTAACCTCCACCTCTTTTCCAAGGGGCATTTAAACCGTCTTGTTAAGCTTCTGCAACCTGCAAGTCTCTTCCAAGGGGCATTTAAACCGTCTTGTTAAGCTACTGCGACCTGCATGTCTCTACCAAGGGGCATTTAAACCGTCTTGATAAGCTACTGCGACCTGCACACCTCCTCCAAGGGGCATTTAAACCGTCTTGTTAAGCTACTGCGACCTGCATGTCTCTTCCAAGGGGCATTTAAACCGTCTTGTTAAGCTACTGCGACCTGCACGTCTCTTCCAAGGGGCATTTCAACCATCTTGTTAAGCTACTGCTACCGCCACCGCTCTTCCAAGGGGCATTTTAACCGTCTTGTTAAGCTACTGCGACGTGCACGTCTCTTTCAACGGGCAATTAATCCGTCTTGTTAAGCTACTGCGACCTGCATGTCTCTTCCAAGGGGCATTTGAACTGTCTTGTTAAGCTACTGCGACCTCCACCTCTCTTCCAAGGGGCATTTAAACCGTCTTGTTAAGCTACTACGATCTGCACGTCTCTTCCAAGGGGCATTTAAACCATCTTGTTAAGCTACTGCTACCACCACCGCTCTTCCAAGGGGCATTTTAACCGTCTTGTTAAGCTACTTCGACCTGCACGTTTCTTTCAAGGGGCATTTCATCCGTCTTGTTAAGGTACTGAGACTTGCAAGTATTTTCCAAGGGGCAATTAAACCATCTTGTTAAGCTACTGCGACCTCCTCCGCTCTTCCAAGGGGCATTTAAACCGTCTTGTTAAGCTACTGCGACCTGCATGTCTCTTCCAAGGGGCATTTAAACCATCTTGTTAAGCTACTGCGACCTACACGTCTCTTCCAAGGGGCATTTAAACCGTCTTGTTAAGCTGCTGCACCTGCATGTCTCAACCAAGGGGCATTTAAAACGTCTTGTTAAGCTACTGCGACCTCCACCGCTCTTCCAAAGGGCATTTAAACTGTCTTGTTAAGCTACTGCGACCTGCACATCTCTTCCAAGGGGCATTTAAACCGTCTTGTTAAGTTACTTCGACCTGCACGTCTCTTTCAACGGGCATTTAAACCGTCTTGTTAAGCTACTGCGCCTTGCACCTCTTTTCCAAGGGGCATTTAAACCGTCTTGTTAAGCTACTACGACCTGCACGTCTCTTCCAAGGGGCATTTAAACCATCTTGTTAAGCTACTGCTACCGCCACCGCTCTTCCAAGGGGCATTTTAACCGTCTTGTTAAGCTACTGCGACCTGCATGTCTCTTCCAAGGGGCTTTTAAACAGTCTTGTTAAGCTGCTGTGTCCTCCACCGCTCTTCCAAGGGGCATTTAAACTGTCTTGTTAAGCTACTGCGACCTGCATGTCTCTTCCAAGGGGCATTTAAACCGTCTTGTTAAGCTACTGCTACCGCGACCGCACTTCCAAGGGGCATTTAAACTGTCTTGTTAAGCTACTGCGACCGCTACCGCTCTTCCAAGGGGCATTTAAACCGTCTTGTTAAGCTACTGCGACCTGCATGTCTCTTCCAAGGGGCATTTAAACCGTCTTGAAAAGCTACTGCGACTTGCACTTGTTTTCCAAGGGGCATTTAAACCGTCATGTTAAGCTACTGCAACTTGCACGTCTTTTGCAAGGGGTCATTTAAACCGTCATATTAAGCTAATGGTACCGCGACCGCTCTTCCAAGGGGCATTTAAACCATCTTGTTAAGCTACTGTAACCTCCACCTCTTTTCCAATGGGCATTTAAAACGTCTTGTTAAGCTACTGCAACCTGCACGTCTCTTCCAAGGAGCATTTAAACCGTCTTGTTAAGATACTGCGACCTGCATGTCTCTTCCAAGGGGCATTTAAACCGTCTTGTTAAGCTACTGCTACCGCCAGCGCACTTCCAAGGGGCTCTTTAAACGTCTTGTTAAGCTACTGTGACCTGCATGTCTCTTTCAAGGGGCATTTAAACTGTCTTGTTAAGCTACTGCGACCGCTACCGCTCTTCCAAGGGGCATTTAAACCGTCTTGTTAAGCTACTGCGACTTGCATGTCTCTTCCAAGGGGCATTTAAACAATCTTGAAAAGCTATTGCGACTTGCACGTCTTTTCCAAGGGGCATTTAAACCGTCTTGTTAAGCTACTGCGCCTTGCACGTCTTTTCCAAGGGGCATTTAAACCGTCTTGTTAAGCTACTACAACCTTTACCGCTATTCCAAGGGGCATTTAAACCGTCTTGTTAAGCTACTGCGACCTGCATGTCTCTTCCAAGGGGCGTTTAAACCATCTTGTTAAGCTACTGCGACCTGCACGTCTCTTCCAAGGGGCATTTAAACCGTCTTGTTAAGCTACTGCTACCGCCACCGCTCTTCCCAGGGGCATTTTAACCGTTTTGTTAAGCTACTGCGACCTGCACTTCTCTTTCAACGGGCATTTAAACCGTCTTGTTAAGCTACTGTAACCTCCACCTCTTTTCCAAGGGGCATTTAAACCGTCTTGTTAAGCTTCTGCAACCTGCAAGTCTCTTCCAAGGGGCATTTAAACCATCTTGTTAAGCTACTGCGACCTGCATGTCTCTAACAAGGGGCATTTAAACCGTCTTGTTAAGCTACTGCGACCTGCACATCTCCTCCAAGGGGCATTTAAACCGTCTTGTTAAGCTACTGCGACCTGCATGTCTCTTCCAAGGTGGCAATCAATCCGTCTTGTTAAGCTACTGCGACCTCCTCCGCTCTTCCAAGGGGCATTTAAACCGTCTTGTTAAGCTACTGCGACCTGCATGTCTCTTCCAAGGGGCATATAAACCATCTTGTTAAGCTACTGCGACCTGCACGTCTCTTCCAAGGGGCATTTAAACCGTCTTATTAAGCTGCTGCACCTGCATGTCTCAACCAAGGGGCATTTAAAACGTCTTGTTAAGCTACTGCGACCTCCACCGCTCTTCCAAGGGGCATTTATACTGTCTTGTTAAGCTACTGCGACCTGCACGTCTCTTCCAAGGGGCATTTAAACTGTCTTGTTAAGCTACTGCGACCTGCACGTCTCTTTCAACGGGCATTTAAACCGTCTTGTTAAGCTACTGCGCCTTGCACGTCTTTTCCAAGGGGCATTTAAACCGTCTTGTTAAGCTACTGCGACCTTTACCGCTCTTCCAAGGGGCATTTAAACCGTCTTGTTAAGCTACTGAGACCTGCATGTCTCTTCCAAGGGGCATTTAAACCGTCTTGTTAAGCTACTGCGACCTGCATGTCTCTTCCAAGGGGCATTTAAACCGTCTTGTTAAGCTACTGCTACCGCCACCTCTCTTCCAAGGGGCATTTTAACAGTCTTGTCAAGCTACTGCGACATGCATGTCTCTTCCAAGGGGCATTTAAACCGTCTTGTTAAGCTACTGCGACCTGCACGTCTCTTCAAAGGGGCATTTAAACCGTCTTGTTAAGCTACAGCTACCGCCACCGCTCTTCCAAGGGGCATTTAAACCGTCTTGTTAAGCTACTGTAAACTCCACCTCTTTTCCAAGGGGCATTTAAACTGTCTTGTTAAGCTACTGCGACCTGCATGTCTCTTCCAAGGGGCACTTAAACTGTCTTGATAAGCTACTGCGACCTGCATGTCTCTTCCAAGGGGTATTTAAACGGTCTTGTTAAGCTACTGCAACCTGCACGTCTCATCCAAGGGGCATTTAAACCGTCTTGTTAAGCTACTTCGACCTGCATGTCTCTTCCAAGGGGCATTAAAACGGTCTTGTTAAGCTACTGCGACCTGCACGTCTCTTAAAAGGGACATTTAAACCGTCTTGTTAAGCTGCTGCGACCTGCATATCTCTTCCAAGGGGCATTTAAACCGTTTTGTTAAGCTACTGCGACCTGCATGTCTCTTCCAAGGGGCATTTAAACGGTCTTGTTAAGCTACTGCAACCTGCACGTCTCATCCAAGGGGCATTTAAACCGTCTTGTTAAGCTACTTCGACCTGCATGTCTCTTCCAAGGGGCATTAAAACGGTCTTGTTAAGCTACTGCGACCTGCACGTCTATTAGAAGGGGCATTTAAACCGTCTTGTCAAGCTGCTGCGACCTGCTCGTCTCATCCAAGGGGCATTTAAACCGTCTTGTTAAGCTACTTCGACCTGCATGTCTCTTCCAAGGGGCATTAAAACGGTCTTGTTAAGCTACTGCGACCTGCACGTCTCTTAAAAGGGGCATTTAAACCGTCTTGTTAAGCTTCTGCGACCTGCATGTCTCTTCCAAGGGGCATTTAAACCGTCTTGTTAAGCTACTGCGACCTGCATGTCTCTTCCAAGGGGCATTTAAACGGTCTTGTTAAGCTACTCCGACCTGCACGTCTCTTCCAAGGGGCATTTAAACCGTCTTGTTAAGCTTCTGCGACCTGCATGTCTCTTCCAAGGGGCATTTAAACCATCTTGTTAAGCTACTGCGACCTCCACCGCTCTTCCAAGGGGCATTTAAACCGCCTTGTTAAGCTACTACGACCTGCACGTCTCTTCCAAGGGGCATTTAAACCATCTTGTTAAGCTACTGCTACCGCCACCGCTCTTCCAAGGGGCATTTTAACCGTCTTGTTAAGCTACTGCGACCTGCATGTCTCTTCCAAGGGGCATTTAAACAGTCTTGTTAAGCTACTGTGACCTCCACCGCTCTTCCAAGGGGCATTTAAACTGTCTTGTTAAGCTACTGCGACCTGCATGTCTCTTCCAAGGGGCATTTAAACCGTCTTGTTAAGCTACTGCTACCTCGACCGCACTTCCAAGGGGCACTTTAATCGTCTTGTTAAGCTACTGCGACCTGCACGTCTCTTTCAAGGGCCATTTAAACTGTCTCGTTAAGCTACTGCGACCGCTACCGCTCTTCCAAGGGGCATTTAAACCGTCTTGTTAAGCTACTGCGACCTGCATGTCTCTTCCAAGGGGCATTTAAACCGTCTTGAAAAGCTACTGCGACTTGCACTTCTTTTCCAAGGGGCATTTAAACCGTCATGTTAAGCTACTGCAACTTGCACGTCTTTTGCAAGGGGTCATTTAAACCGTCATATTAAGCTACTGCTACCGCGACCGCTCTTCCAAGGGGCATTTAAACCATCTTGTTAAGCTACTGTAACCTCCACCTCTATTCCAATGGGCATTTAAAACGTCTTGTTAAGCTACTGCAACCTGCACGTTACTTCCAAGGAGCATTTAAACCGTCTTGTTAAGCTACTGCGACCTGCATGTCTCTTCCAAGGGGCATTTAAACAGTCTTGTTAAGCTACTGCTACCGCGAGCGCACTTCCAAGGGGCTCTTTAAACGTCTTGTTAAGCTACTGCGACCTGCATGTCTCTTTCAAGGGGCATTTAAACTGTCTTGTTAAGCTACTGCGACCGCTACCGCTCTTCCAAGGGGCATTTAAAACATCTTGTTAAGCTACTGCGACCTACATGTCTCTTCCAAGGGGCATTTAAACAATCTTGAAAAGCTATTGTGACTTGCACGTCTTTTCCAAGGGGCATTTAAACCGTCTTGTTAAGCTACTACAACCTTTACCGCTCTTCCAAGGGGCATTTAAACCGTCTTGTTAAGCTACTGCGACCTGCATGTCTCTTCCAAGGGGCTCTTAAACCATCTTGTTAAGCTACTGCGACCTGCACGTCTCTTCCAAGGGGCATTTAAACCGTCTTGTTAAGCTACTGCTACCGCCACCGCTCTTCCCAGGGGCATTTTAACCGTTTTGTTAAGCTACTGCGACCTGCACTTCTCTTTCAACGGGCATTTAAACCGTCTTCTTAAGCTACTGTAACCTCCACCTCTTTTCCAAGGGGCATTTAAACCGTCTTGTTAAGCTTCTGCAACCTGCAAGTCTCTTCCAAGGGGCATTTAAACCGTCTTGTTAAGCTACTGCGACCTGCATGTCTCTAACAAGGGGCATTTAAACCGTCTTGTTAAGCTACTGCGACCTGCACATCTCCTCCAAGGGGCATTTAAACCGTCTTGTTAAGCTACTGCGACCTGCATGTCTCTTCCAAGGGGCAATTAAACCGTCTTGTTATGCTACTGCGACCTGCACGTCTCTTCCAAGGGGCATTTAAACCATCTTGTTAAGCTACTGCTATCGCCACCGCTCTTCCAAGGGGCATTTTAACCGTCTTGTTAAGATACTGCGACCTGCACGTTTCTTTCAAGGGGCATTTAATCCGTCTTGTTAAGCTACTGCGACTTGCAAGTATTTTCCAAGGGGCATTTAAACCATCTTGTTAAGCTACTGCGACCTCCTCCGCTCTTCCAAGGGGCATTTAAACCGTCTTGTTAAGCTACTGCGACCTGCATGTCTCTTCCAAGGGGCATTTAAACCATCTTGTTAAGCTACTGCGACCTGGACGTCTCTTCCAAGGGGCATTTAAACCGTCTTATTAAGCTGCTGCACCTGCATGTCTCAACCAAGGGGCATTTAAAACGTCTTGTTAAGCTACTGCGACCTGCACGTCTCTTCCAAGGGGCATTTAAACCGTCTTGTTAAGCTACTGCGACCTGCACGTCTCTTTCAACGGGCATTTAAACCGTCTTGTTAAGCTACTGCGCCTTGCACGTCTTTTCCAAGGGGCATTTAAACCGTCTTGTTAAGCTACTGCGACCTTTACCGCTCTTCCAAGGGGCATTTAAACCGTCTTGTTAAGCTACTGCGACCTGCATGTCTCTTCCAAGGGGCATTTAAACCATCTTGTTAAGCTACTGCGACCTGCATGTCTCTTCCAAGGGGCATTTAAACGGTCTTGTTAAGCTACTGCTACCGCCACCGCTCTTCCAAGGGGCATTTTAACAGTCTTGTCAAGCTACTGCGACATGCATGTCTCTTCCAAGGGGCATTTAAACCGTCTTGTTAAGCTACTGCGACCTGCACGTCTCTTCAAAGGGGCATTTAAACCGTCTTGTTAAGCTACAGCTACCGCCACCACTCTTCCAAGGGGCATTTAAACCGTCTTGTTAAGCTACTGTAAACTCCACCTCTTTTCCAAGGGGCATTTAAACTGTCTTGTTAAGCTACTGCGACCTGCATGTCTCTTCCAAGGGGCACTTAAACTGTCTTGTTAAGCTACTGCGACCTGCATGTCTCTTCCAAGGGGTATTTAAACGGTCTTTTTAAGCTACTGCAACCTGCACGTCTCATCCAAGGGGCATTTAAACCGTCTTGTTAAGCTACTTCGACCAGCATGTCTCTTCCAAGGGGCATTAAAACGGTCTTGTTAAGCTACTGCGACCTGCACGTCTCTTAAAAGGGGCATTTAAACCGTCTTGTTAAGCTGCTTCGACCTGCATGTCTCTTCCAAGGGGCATTTAAACTGTCTTGCTAAGCTACTGCGACCTGCATGTCTCTTCCAATGGGCATTTAAACGGTCTTGTTAAGCTACTGCAACCTGCACGTCTCATCCAAGGGGCATTTAAACCGTCTTGTTAAGCTACTTCGACCTGCATGTCTCTTTAAAGGGGCATTAAAACGGTCTTGTTAAGCTACTGCGACCTGCACGTCTCTTAAAAGGGGCATTTAAACCGGCTTGTCAAGCTGCTGCGACCTGCACGTCTCATCCAAGGGGCATTTAAACCGTCTTGTTAATCTACTTCGACCTGCATGTCTCTTCCAAGGGGCATTAAAACGGTCTTGTTAAGCTACTGCGACCTGCACGTCTCTTAAAAGGGGCATTTATACCATCTTGTTAAGCTGCTACGACCTGCATGTCTCTTCCAAGGGGCATTTAAACCGTCTTGTTAAGCTACTGCGACCTGCATGTCTCTTCCAAGGGGCATTTAAACGGTCTTGTTAAGCTACTCCGACCTGCACGTCTCTTCCAAGGGGCATTTAAACCATCTTGTTAAGCTACTGCGACCTCCACCGCTCTTCCAAGGGGCATTTAAAATGCCTTGTTAAGCTACTACGACCTGCACGTCTCTTCCAAGTTGCATTTAAACCATCTTGTTAAGCTACTGCTACCGCCACCGCTTTTCCAAGGGGCATTTTAACCGTCTTGTTAAGCTACTGCGACCTACATGTCTCTTCCAAGGGGCATTTAAACAGTCTTGTTAAGCTACTGTAACCTCCACCTCTTTTCCAAGGGGCATTTAAACCGTCTTGTTAAGCTTCTGCAACCTGCAAGTCTCTTCCAAGGGGCATTTAAACCGTCTTGTTAAGCTACTGCGACCTGCATGTCTCTAACAAGGGGCATTTAAACCGTCTTGTTAAGCTACTGCGACCTGCACATCTCCTCCAAGGGGCATTTAAACCGTCTTGTTAAGCTACTGCGACCTGCATGTCTCTTCCAAGGTGACAATCAATCCGTCTTGTTAAGCTACTGCGACTTGCAAGTATTTTCCAAGGGGCAATTAAAACATCTTGTTAAGCTACTGCGACCTCCTCCGCTCTTCCAAGGGGCATTTAAACCGTCTTGTTAAGCTACTGAGACCTGCATGTCTCTTCCAAGGGGCATATAAACCATCTTGTTAAGCTACTGCGACCTGCACGTCTCTTCCAAGGGGCATTTAAACCGTCTTATTAAGCTGCTGCACCTGCATGTCTCATCCAAGGGGCATTTAAAACGTCTTGTTAAGCTACTGCGACCTCCACCGCTCTTCCAAGGGGCATTTATACTGTCTTGTTAAGCTACTGCGACCTGCACGTCTCTTCCAAGGGGCATTTAAACTGTCTTGTTAAGCTACTGCGACCTGCACGTCTCTTTCAATGGGCATTTAAACCGTCTTGTTAAGCTACTGCGCCTTGCACGTCTTTTCCAAGGGGCATTTAAACCGTCTTGTTAAGCTACTGCGACCTTTACCGCTCTTCCAAGGGGCATTTAAACCGTCTTGTTAAGCTACTGCGACCTGCATGTCTCTTCCAAGGGGCATTTAAACCGTCTTGTTAAGCTACTGCGACCTGCATGTCTCTTCCAAGGGGCATTTAAACCGTATTGTTAAGCTACTGCTACCGCCACCTCTCTTCCAAGGGGCATTTTAACAGTCTTGTCAAGCTACTGCGACATGCATGTCTCTTCCAAGGGGCATTTAAACCGTCTTGTTAAGCTACTGCGACCTGCACGTCTCTTCAAAGGGGCATTTAAACCGTCTTGTTAAGCTACAGCTACCGCCACCGCTCTTCCAAGGGGCATTTAAACCGTCTTGTTAAGCTACTGTAAACTCCACCTCTTTTCCAAGGGGCATTTAAACTGTCTTGTTAAGCTACTGCGACCTGCATGTCTCTTCCAAGGGGCACTTAAACTGTCTTGTTAAGCTACTGCGACCTACATGTCTCTTCCAAGGGGTATTTAAACGGTCTTGTTAAGCTACTGCAACCTGCACGTCTCATCCAAGGGGCATTTAAACCGTCTTGTTAAGCTACTTCGACCTGCATGTCTCTTCCAAGGGGCATTAAAACGGTCTTGTTAAGCTACTGCGACCTGCACGTCTCTTAAAAGGGACATTTAAACCGTCTTGTTAAGCTGCTGCGACCTGCATATCTCTTCCAAGGGGCATTTAAACCGTTTTGTTAAGCTACTGCGACCTGCATGTCTCTTCCAAGGGGCATTTAAACGGTCTTGTTAAGCTACTGCAACCTGCACGTCTCATCCAAGGGGCATTTAAACCGTCTTGTTAAGCTACTTCGACCTGCATGTCTCTTCCAAGGGGCATTAAAACGGTCTTGTTAAGCTACTGCGACCTGCACGTCTATTAGAAGGGGCATTTAAACCGTCTTGTCAAGCTGCTGCGACCTGCTCGTCTCATCCAAAGGGCATTTAAACCGTCTTGTTAAGCTACTTCGACCTGCATGTCTCTTCCAAGGGGCATTAAAACGGTCTTGTTAAGCTACTGCGACCTGCACGTCTCTTAAAAGGGGCATTTAAACCATCTTGTTAAGCTTCTGCGACCTGCATGTCTCTTCCAAGGGGCATTTAAACCGTCTTGTTAAGCTACTGCGACCTGCATGTCTCTTCCAAGGGGCATTTAAACGGTCTTGTTAAGATACTCCGACCTGCACATCTCTTCCAAGGGGCATTTAAACCGTCTTGTTAAGCTTCTGCGACCTGCATGTCTCTTCCAAGGGGCATTTAAACCGCCTTGTTAAGCTACTACGACCTGCACGTCTCTTCCAAGGGGCATTTAAACCATCTTATTAAGCTACTGCTACCGCCACCGCTCTTCCAAGGGGCATTTTAACCGTCTTGTTAAGCTACTGCGACCTGCATGTCTCTTCCAAGGGGCATTTAAACAGTCTTGTTAAGCTACTGTGACCTCCACCGCTCTTCCAAGGGGCATTTAAACTGTCTTGTTAAGCTACTGTGACCTGCATGTCTCTTCCAAGGGGCATTTAAACCGTCTTGTTAAGCTACTGCTACCTCGACCGCACTTCCAAGGGGCACTTTAACCGTCTTGTTAAGCTACTGCGACCTGCACGTCTCTTTCAAGGGCCATTTAAACTGTCTTGTTAAGCTACTGCGACCGCTACCGCTCTTCCAAGGGGCATTTAAACCGTCTTGTTAAGCTACTGCGACCTGCATGTCTCTTCCAAGGGGCATTTAAACCGTCTTGAAAAGCTACTGCGACTTGCACTTCTTTTCCAAGGGGCATTTAAACCGTCATGTTAAGCTACTGCAACTTGCACGTCTTTTGCAAGGGGTCATTTAAACCGTCATATTAAGCTACTGCTACCGCGACCGCTCTTCCAAGGGGCATTTAAACCATCTTGTTAAGCTACTGTAACTTCCACCTCTATTCCAATGGGCATTTAAAACGTCTTGTTAAGCTACTGCAACCTGCACGTAACTTCCAAGGAGCACTTAAACCGTCTTGTTAAGCTACTGCGACCTGCATGTCTCTTCCAAGGGGCATTTAAACAGTCTTGTTAAGCTACTACTACCGCGAGCGCACTTCCAAGGGGCTCTTTAAACGTCTTGTTAAGCTACTGCGACCTGCATGTCTCTTTCAAGGGGCATTTAAACTGTCTTGTTAAGCTACTGCGACCGCTACCGCTCTTCCAAGGGGCATTTAAACCATCTTGTTAAGCTACTGCGACCTACATGTCTCTTCCAAGGGGCATTTAAACAATCTTGAAAAGCTATTGTGATTTGCACGTCTTTTCCAAGGGGCATTTAAACCGTCTTGTTAAGCTACTGCGCCTCGCACGTCTTTTCCAAGGGGCATTTAAACCGTCTTGTTAAGCTACTACAACCTTTACCGCTCTTCCAAGGGGCATTTAAACCGTCTTGTTAAGCTACTGCGACCTGCATGTCTCTTCCAAGGGGCATTTAAACCGTCTTGTTAAGCTACTGCTATCGCCACCGCTCTTCCCAGGGGCATTTTAACCGTTTTGTTAAGCTACTGCGACCTGCACTTCTCTTTCAACGGGCATTTAAACCGTCTTGTTAAGCTACTGTAACCAGCACCTCTTTTCCAAGGGGCATTTAAACCGTCTTGTTAAGCTACTGCGACCTGCACATCTCCTCCAAGGGGCATTTAAACCGTCTTGTTAAGCTACTGCGATCTGCATGTCTCTTCCAAGGGGCAATTAAACCGTCTTGTTAAGCTACTGCGACCTGCACGTCTCTTCCAAGGGGCATTTAAACCATCTTGTTAAGCTACTGCTATCGCCACCGCTCTTCCAAGGGGCATTTTAACCGTCTTGTTAAGCTACTGCGACGTGCACGTCTCTTTCAACGGGCATTTAATCCGTCTTGTTAAGCTACTGCGACCTGCATGTCTCTTCCCAGGGGCATTTGAACTGTCTTGTTAAGCTACTGCGACCTCCACCTCTCTTCCAAGGGGCATTTAAACCGTCTTGTTAAGCTACTACGATCTGCACGTCTCTTCCAAGGGGCATTTTAACAGTCTTGTCAAGCTACTGCGACCTGCACGTTTCTTTCAAGGGGCATTTAATCCGTCTTGTTAAGCTACTGCGACTTGCAAGTATTTTCCAAGGGGCATTTAAACCATCTTGTTAAGCTACTGCGACCTCCTCCGCTCGTCCAAGGGACATTTAAACCGTCTTGTTAAGCTACTGCGACCTGCATGTCTCTTCCAAGGGGCATTTAAACCATCTTGTTAAGCTACTGCGACCTGCACGTCTCTTCCAAGGGGCATTTAAACCGTCTTATTAAGCTGCTGCACCTGCATGTCTCAACCAAGGGGCATTTAAAACGTCTTGTTAAGCTACTGCGACCTGCACGTCTCTTCCAAGGGGCATTTAAACCGTCTTGTTAAGCTACTGCGACCTGCATGTCTCTTCCAAGGGGCATTTAAACGGTCTTGTTAAGCTACTGCTTCCGCCACCCCTCTTCCAAGGGGCATTTTAACAGTCTTGTCAAGCTACTGCGACATGCATGTCTCTTCCAAGGGGCATTTAAACCGTCTTGTTAAGCTACTGCGACCTGCACGTCTCTTCAAAGGGGCATTTAAACCGTCTTGTTAAGCTACAGCTACCGCCACCGCTCTTCCAAGGGGCATTTAAACCGTCTTGTTAAGCTACTGTAAACTCCACCTCTTTTCCAAGGGGCATTTAAACTGTCTTGTTAAGCTACTGCGACCTGCATGTTTCTTCCAAGGGGCACTTAAACTGTCTTGTTAAGCTACTGCGACCTGCATGTCTCTTCCAAGGGGTATTTAAACGGTCTTGTTAAGCTACTGCAACCTGCACGTCTCATCCAAGGGGCATTTAAACCGTCTTGTTAAGCTACTTCGACCAGCATGTCTCTTCCAAGGGGCATTAAAACGGTCTTGTTAAGCTACTGCGACCTGCACGTCTCTTAAAAGGGGCATTTAAACCGTCTTGTTAAGCTGCTTCGACCTGCATGTCTCTTCCAAGGGGCATTTAAACTGTCTTGCTAAGCTACTGCGACCTGCATGTCTCTTCCAAGGGGCATTTAAACGGTCTTGTTAAGCTACTGCAACCTGCACGTCTCATCCAAGGGGCATTTAAACCGTCTTGTTAAGCTACTTCGACCTGCATGTCTCTTTAAAGGGGCATTTAAACGGTCTTGTTAGCTACTGCGACCTGCACGTCTCTTAAAAGGGGCATTTAAACCGGCTTGTCAAGCTGCTGCGACCTGCACGTCTCATCCAAGGGGCATTTAAACCGTCTTGTTAAGCTACTTCGACCTGCATGTCTCTTCCAAGGGGCATTAAAACGGTCTTGTTAAGCTACTGCGACCTGCACGTCTCTTAAAAGGGGCATTTAAACCATCTTGTTAAGCTGCTACGACCTGCATGTCTCTTCCAAGGGGCATTTAAACCGTCTTGTTAAGCTACTGCGACCTGCATGTCTCTTCCAAGGGGCATTTAAACGGTCTTGTTAAGCTACTCCGACCTGCACGTCTCTTCCAAGGGGCATTTAAACCATCTTGTTAAGCTACTGCGACCTCCACCTCTCTTCCAAGGGGCATTTAAAACGCCTTGTTAAGCTACTACGGCCTGCACGTCTCTTCCAAGGGGCATTTAAACCATCTTGTTAAGCTACTGCTACCGCCACCGCTCTTCCAAGGGGCATTTTAACCGTCTTGTTAAGCTACTGCGACCTGCATGTCTCTTCCAAGGGGCATTTAAACAGTCTTGTTAAGCTACTGTGACCTCCACCGCTCTTCCAAGGGGCATTTAAACTGTCTTGTTAAGCTACTGCGACCTCCACCGCTCTTCCAAGGGGCATTTAAACCGTCTTGTTAAGCTACTGCAACCTGCACGTCTCTTCCAAGGGGCATTTAAACCGTCTTGTTAAGCTACTGCTACCGCGACCGCACTTCCAAGGGGCAAATTAACCGTCTTGTTAAGCTACTGCGACCTGCACGTCTCTTTCAAGGGCCATTTAAACTGTCTTGTTAAGCTACTGCGACCGCTACCGCTCTTCCAAGGGGCATTTAAACCGTCTTGTTAAGCTACTGCGGCCTGCATGTCTCTTCCAAGGGGCATTTAAACGGTCTTGAAAAGCTACTGCGACTTGCACTTCTTTTCCAAGGGGCATTTAAACCGTCATGTTAAGCTACTGCGACTTGCACGTCTTTTGCAAGGGGTCATTTAAACCGTCATATTAAGCTACTGCTACCGCGACCGCTCTTCCAAGGGGCATTTAAACCATCTTGTTAAGCTACTGTAACCTCCCACTCTTTTCCAATGGGCATTTAAACCGTCTTGTTAAGCTACTGCAACCTGCACGTCTCTTCCAAGGAGCATTTAAACCGTCTTGTTAAGCTATTGCGACCTGCATGTCTCTTCCAAGGGGCATTTAAACCGTCTTGTTAAGCTACTGCTACCGCCAGCGCACTTCCAAGGGGCTCTTTAAACGTCTTGTTCAGCTACTGCGACCTGCATGTCTCTTTCAAGAGGCATTTAAACTGTCTTGTTAAGCTACTGCGACCGCTACCGCTCTTCCAAGGTGCATTAAAACCGTCTTGTTAAGCTACTGCGACCTGCATGTCTCTTCCAAGGGGCATTTAAACAATCTTGAAAAGCTATTGCGACTTGCACGTCTTTTCCAAGGGGCATTTAAACCGTCTTGTTAAGCTACTGCGCCTTGCACGTGTTTTCCAAGGGGCATTTAAACCGTCTTGTTAAGCTACTGCAAACTTTACCGCTCTTCCAAGGGGCATTTAAACCGTCTTGTTAAGCTACTGCGACCTGCATGTCTCTTCCAAGGGGCGTTTAAACCATCTTGTTAAGCTACTGCGACCTGCACGTCTCTTCCAAGGGGCCTTTAAACCGTCTTGTTAAGCTACTGCTACCGCCACCGCTCTTCCCAGGGGCATTTTAACCGTTTTGTTAAGCTACTGCGACCTGCACTTCTCTTTCAATGGGCATTTAAACCGTCTTGTTAAGCTACTGTAACCTCCAACTCTTTTCCAAGGGGCATTTAAACCGTCTTGTTAAGCTTCTGCAACCTGCAAGTCTCTTCCAAGGGGCATTTAAACCATCTTGTTAAGCTACTGCGACCTGCATGTCTCTACCAAGGGGCATTTAAACCGTCTTGTTAAGCTACTGCGACCTGCACATCTCCTCCAAGGGGCATTTAAACCGTCTTGTTAAGCTACTGCGACCTGCATGTCTCTTCCAAGGGGCATTTAAACCGTCTTGTTAAGCTACTGCGACCTGCACGTCTCTACCAACGGGCATTTAAACCATCTTGTTAAGTTACTGCTACCGCCACCGCTCTTCCAAGGGGCATTTTAACCGTCTTGTTAAGCTATTGCGACGTGCACGTCTCTTTCAACGGGCATTTAATCCGTCTTGTTAATCTACTGCGACCTGCATGTCTCTTCCAAGGGGCATTTGAACTGTCTTGTTAAGCTACTGCGACCTCCACCTCTCTTCCAAGGGGCATTTAAACTGTCTTGTTAAGCTACTACGATCTGCACGTCTCTTCCAAGGGGCATTTAAACCATCTTGTTAAGCTACTGCTACCACCACCGCTCTTCCAAGGGGCATTTTAACCGTCTTGTTAAGCTACTGCGACCTGCACGTTGCTTTCAAGGGGCATTTAATCCGTCTTGTTAAGCTACTGCGACTTGCAAGTATTTTCCAAGGGGCAATTAAACCATCTTGTTAAGCTACTGCGACCTCCTCCGCTCTTCCAAGGGGCATTTAAACCGTCTTGTTAAGCTACTGCGACCTGCATGTCTCTTCCATGGGGCATTTAAACCATCTTGTTAAGCTACTGCGACCTCCACCGCTCTTCCAAGGGGCATTTATACTGTCTTGTTAAGCTACTGCGACCTGCACGTCTCTTTCAACGGGCCTGTAATCCGTCTTGTTAAGCTACTGCTACCGCGATCGCTCTTCCAAGGGGCATTTAAACCATCTTGTTAAGCTACTGTAACCTCCACCTCTTTTCCAAGGGGCATTTAAACCGTCTTGTTAAGCTACTGCAACCTGCACGTCTCTTCCAAGGAGCATTTAAACCGTCTTGTTAAGCAACTGCGACCTGCATGTCTCTTCCAAGTGGCATTTAAACCGTCCTGTTAAGCTACTGCGACCTCCACCGCTCTTCCAAGGGGCATTTATACCGCCTTGTTATGCTACTACGACCTGCACGTCTCTTCCAAGGGGCATTTAAACCATCTTGTTAAGCTACTGTGTCCTCCACCGCTCTTTCAAGGGTCATTTAAACTGTCTTGTTAAGCTACTGCGACCTGCATGTCTCTTCCAAGGGGCATTTAAACTGTCTTCTTAAGCTACTGCAACCTGCACGTCTCTTCCAAGGGGCATTTAAACCGTCTTGTTAAGCTACTGCTACCGCCACCGCTCTTCCAAGGGGCATTTTAACCGTCTTGTTAAGCTACTGCGACGTACAATTCTCTTTCAACGGGCATTTAATCCGTCTTGTTAATCTACTGAGACCTGCATGTCTCTTCCAAGGGGCATTTGAACTGTCTTGTTAAGCTACTGCGTCCTCCACCGCTCTTCCAAGGGGCATTTAAACCGTCTTGTTAAGCTACTACGATCTGCACGTCTCTTCCAAGGGGCATTTAAACCATCTTGTTAAGCTACTGCTACCACCACCGCTCTTCCAAGGGCCATTTCAACCGTCTTGTTAAGCTACTGCGACCTGCACGTTTCTTTCAAGGGGCATTTAATCCGTCTTGTTAAGCTACTGCGACTTGCAAGTATTTTCCAAGGTGCAATTAAACCATCTTGTTAAACTACTGCGACATCCTCCGCTCTTCCAAGGGGCATTTAAACCGTCTTGTTAAGCTACTGAGACCTGCATGTCTCTTCCAAGGGGCATTTAACCCATCTTGTTAAGCTACTGCGACCTGCACGTCTCTTCCAAGGGGCATTTAAACCGTCTTGTTAAGCTGCTGCACCTGCATGTCTCAACCAAGGGGCATTTAAAACGTCTTGTTAAGATACTGCGACCTCCACCGCTCTTCCAAGGGGCATTTATACTGTTTTGTTAAGCTACTGCGACCTGCACGTCTCTTCCAAGAGGCATTTAAACCGTCTTGTTAAGCTACTGCGACCTGCACGTCTCTTTCAACGGGCATTTAAACCGTCTTGTTAAGCTACTGCGCCTTGCACGTCTTTTCCAAGGGGCATTTAAAACGTCTTGTTAAACTACTGCGACCTTTACCGCTCTTCCAAGGGGCATTTAAACCGTCTTGTTAAGCTACTGCGACCTGCATGTCTCTTCCACGGGCATTTAAACCGTCTTGTTAAGCTACTGCTACCGCCACCGCTCTTCCAAGGGGCATTTTAACAGTCTTGTTAAGCTACTGCGACCTGCATGTCTCTTCCAAGGGGCATTTAAAATGTCTTGTTAAGCTACTGCGACCTGCACGTCTCTTCCAAGGGGCATTTAAACCTTCTTGTTAAGCTACAGCTACCGCCACCGCTCTTCCAAGGGGCATTTAAACCGTCTTGTTAAGCTACTGTAAACTCCACCTCTTTTCCAAGGGGCTTTTAAACTGTCTTGTTAAGCTACTGCGACCTGCATGTCTCTTCCAAGGGGCACTTAAACTGTCTACTTAAGCCACTGCGACCTGTATGTCTCTTCCACGGGGCATTTAAACGGTCTTGTTAAGCTACTGCAACCAGCACGTCTCATGGCATTTAAACCGTCTTGTTAAGCTACTTCGACCTGCATGTCTCTTCCAAGGGGCATTTAAATGGTCTTGTTAAGCTACTGCGACCTGCACGTCTCTTAAAAGGGGCATTTAAACCGTCTTGTTAAGCTGCTGCGACCTGCATGTCTCTTCCAAGGGGCATTTAAACCGTCTTGTTAAGCTACTGCGACCTGCATGTCTCTTCCAAGGGGCATTTAAACGGTCTTGTTAAGCTACTGCGACCTGCACGTCTCTTCCAAGGGGCATTTGAACCGTCTTGTTAAGCTTCTGCGACCTGCATGTCTCTTCCAAGGGGCATATAAACGGTCTTGATAAGCTACTGCGACCTCCACCGCTCTTCCAAGGGGCATTTAAACCGCCTTGTTAAGCTACTACGACCTGCACGTCTCTTCCAAGGGGCATTTAAACCATCCTGTTAAGCTACTGCTACCGCCACCGCTCTTCCAAGGGGCATTTTAACCGTCTTGTTAAGCTACTGCGACCTGCATGTCTCTTCCAAGGGACACTTAAACTGTCTTGTTAAGCTACTGCGACCTGCATGTCTCTTCCAAGGGGCATTTAAACGGTCTTGTTAAGCTACTGCAACCAGCACGTCTCATCCAAGGGGCATTTAAACCGTCTTGTTAAGCTACTTCGACCTGCATGTCTCTTCTAAGGGGCATTTAAACGGTCTTGTTAAGCTACTACGACCTGCACGTCTCTTCCAAGGGGCATTTAAACCATCCTGTTAAGCTACTGCTACCGCCACCGCTCTTCCAAGGGGCATTTTAACCGTCTTGTTAAGCTACTGCGACCTGCATGTCTCTTCCAAGGGACACTTAAACTGTCTTGTTAAGCTACTGCGACCTGCATGTCTCTTCCAAGGGGCATTTAAACCGTCTTGTTAAGCTACTGCAACCAGCACGTCTCATCCAAGGGGCATTTAAACCGTCTTGTTAAGCTACTTCGACCTGCATGTCTCTTCCAAGGGGCATTTAAACGGTCTTGTTAAGCTACTGCGACCTGCACGTCTCTTAAAATGGGCATTTAAACCGTCTTGTTAGGCTGCTGCGACGTGCATGTCTCTTCCAAGGGGCATTTAAACCGTCTTGTTAAGCTACTGCGACCTGCATGTCTCTTCCAAGGGGCATTTAAACCGTCTTGTTAAGCTACTGCGACCTGCACGTCTCTTCCAAGGGGCATTTAAACCGTCTTGTTAAGCTTCTGCGACCTGCATGTCTCTTCCAAGGGGCATTTAAACGGTCTTGTTAAGCTACTGCGACCTCCACCGCTCTTCCAAGGGGCATTTAAACCGCCTTGTTAAGCTACTACGACCTGCACGTCTCTTCCAAGGGGCATTTAAACCATCTTGTTAAGCTACTGCTACCGCCACCGCTCTTTCAAGGGGCATTTTAACCGTCTTGTTAAGCTACTGCGACCTGCATGTCTCTTCCAAGGGGCATTTAAACCGTCTTGTTAAGCTACTGTGACCTCCACCGCTCTTCCAAGGGGCATTTAAACTGTCTTGTTAAGCTACTGCGACCTGCATGTCTCTTCCAAGGGGCATTTAAACTGTCTTGTTAAGCTACTGCAACCTGCACTTCTCTTCCAAGGAGGCATTTAAACCGTCTTGTTAAGGTACTGCGACCTGCATGTCTCTTCCAAGGGGCATTTAAACGGTCTTGTTAAGCTACTGCGACCTGCACGTCTGTTCCAAGGTGCATTTAAGCCGTCTTGTTAAGCTGCTGCGAGCTGCATGTCTCTTCCAAGGGGCATTTAAACCGTCTTGTTAAGCTACTGCGACCTCCACCGCTCTTCCAAGGGGCATTTAAACCGTCTTGTTAAGCTACTACGACCTGCACGTCTCTTCCAAGGGGCATTTAAACCATCTTGTTAAGCTACTGCTACAGCCACCGCTCTTCCAAGGGGCATTTTAACCGTCTTGTTAAGCTACTGCGACTTGCACGTCTTTTCCAAGGGGCATGTAAACCGTCATGTTAAGCTACTGCGACTTGCAAGTCTTTTGCAAGGGGTCATTTAAACCGTCATGTTAAGCTACTGTAACCTCCACCTCTTTTCCAAGGGGCATTTAAACCGTCTTGTTAAGCTACTGCAACCTGCAAGTCTCTTCCAAGGAGCATTTAAACCGTCTTGTTAAGCTACTGCGACCTGCAAGTCTCTTCCAACGGGCATTTAAACCGTCTTGATAAGCTGCTGCGACCTGCATGTCTCTTCCAAGGGGCATTTGAACTGTCTTGTTAAGCTACTGCGACCTCCACCGCTCTTCCAAGGGGCATTTAAACGGTCGTGTTAAGCTACTACGATCTGCACGTCTCTTCCAAGGGGCATTTAAACCATCTTGTTAAGCTACTGCTACCGCCACCGCTCTTCCAAGGGGCATTTTAACCGTCTTGTTAAGCTACTGCGACCTGCACGTCTCTTTCAAGGGGCATATAATCCGTCTTGTTAAGCTACTGCTACCGCGACCTCTCTTCCAAGGGGCATTTAAACCGTCTTGTTAAGCTACTGTAACCTCCAACTCTTTTCCAAGGGGCATTTAAACCATCTTGTTAAGCAACTGCGACCTGCATGTCTCTTCCAAGGGGCATTTAAACCGTCTTGTTAAGCTACTGCTACCGCAACCGCACTTCCAAGGGGCTCTTTAACCGTCTTGTTAAGCTACTGCGACCTGCACGTCTCTTTCAAGGGGCATTTAAACTGTCTTGTTAAGCTACTGCGACCGCTACCGCTCTTCCAAGGGGCATTTAAACCGTCTTGTTAAGCTCCTGCGACCTGCATGTCTCTTCCAAGGGGCATTTAAACCATCTTGAAAAGCTACTGCGACTTGCACGTCTTTTCCAAGGGGCATTTAAACCGTCTTGTTAAGCTACTGCGCCTTGCACGTCTTTTCCAAGGGGCATTTAAACTGTCTTGTTAAGTTACTGCGACCTTTACCGCTCTTCCAAGGGGCATTTAAACCGTCTTGTTAAGCTACTGCGACCTGCATGTTTCTTCCAAGGGGCATTTAAACCATCTTGTTAAGCTACTGCGACCTGCACTTCTCTTCCAAGGGGCATTTAAACCGTCTTGTTAAGCTACTGCTACCGCCACCGCTCTTCCCAGGGGCATTTTAACCGTTTTGTTAAGCTACTGCGACCTGCACTTCTCTTTCAACGGGCATATAAACCGTCTTGTTAAGCTACTGTAACCTCCACCTCTTTTCCAAGGGGCATTTAAACCATCTTGTTAAGCTACTGCAACCTGCACGTCTCTTCCAAGGGGCATTTAAACCGTCTTGTTAAGCTACTGCGACCTGCATGTCTCTACCAAGGGGCATTTAAACCGTCTTGTTAAGCTACTGCGACCTGCACATCTCTTCCAAGGGGCATTTAAACCTTCTTGTTAAGCTACTGCGTCCTGCACGTCTCTTCCAAGGGGCATTTAAACAGACTTGTTAAGCTACTGCGACCTCCAACGTTGTTCCAACGGGCATTTAAACCGTCTTGTTAAGCTACTGCGACCTGCACGTCTCTTCCAATGGGCATTTAAACCGTCTTGTTAAGCTACTGCTACCGCCACCGCACTTCCAAGGGACACTTTAACCATCTTGTTAAGCTACTGCGACCTGCACGTCTCTTTCAAGGGGCATTTAAACTGTCTTGTTAAGCTACTGCGACCGCTACCGCTCTTCCAAGGGGCATTTAAACCGTCTTGTTAAGCTATTGCGACCTGCATGTCTCTTCCAAGGGGCATTTAAACCGTCTTGAAAAGCTACTGCGACTTGCACGACTTTTCCAAGGGACATTTAAACCGTCATGTTAAGCTACTGCGACTTGCACGTCTTTTGCAAGGGGTCATTTAAACCGTCATGTTAAGCTACTGCTACCGCGACCGCTCTTCCAAGGGGCATTTAAACCGTCTTGTTAAGCTACTGTAACCTCCACCTCTTTTCCAAGGGGCATTTAAACCGTCTTGTTAAGCTACTGCAACGTGCACGTCTCTTCCAAGGAGCATTTAAACCGTCTTGTTAAGCTACTGCGACCTGCAAGTCTCTTCCAAGGGGCATTTAAACCGTCTTGATAAGCTGCTGCGACCTGCATGTCTCTTCCAAGGGGCATTTGAACTGTCTTGTTAAGGTACTGCGACCTCCACCGCTCTTCCAAGGGGCATTTAAACGGTCTTGTTAAGCTACTACGATCTGCACGTCTCTTCCAAGGGGCATTTAAACCATCTTGTTAAGCTACTGCTACCGCCACCGCTCTTCCAAGGGGCATTTTAACCATCTTGTTAAGCTACTGCGACCTGCACGTCTCTTTCAAGGGGCATTTAATCCATCTTGTTAAGCTACTGCTACCGCGACCGCTCTTCCAAGGGGCATTTAAACCGTCTTGTTAAGCTACTGTAACCTCCACCTCTTTTCCAAGGGGCATTTAAACCGTCTTGTTAAGCTACTGCAACCTGCACGTCTCTTCCAAGGAGCATTTAAACCGTCTTGTTAAGCAACTGCGACCTGCATGTCTCTTACAAGGGGCATTTAAACCGTCTTGTTAAGCTACTGCGACCTCCACCGCTCTTCCAAGGGGCATTTTTAGCGCCTTGTTAAGATACTACGACCTGCACGTCTCTTCCAATAGGCATTTAAACCATCTTGTTAAGCTACTGCTACCGCCACCGCTCTTCCCAGGGGCATTTTAACCGTTTTGTTAAGCTACTGCGACCTGCACTTCTCTTTCAACGGGCATTTAAACCGTCTTGTTAAGCTACTGTAACCTCCACCTCTTTTCCAAGGGGCATTTAAACCGTCTTGTTAAGCTACTGCAACCTGCACGTCTCTTCCAAGGGGCATTTAAACCGTCTTGTTAAGCTACTGCGACCTGCATGTCTCTACCAAGGGGCATTTAAACCGTCTTGTTAAGCTACTGCGACCTGCACATCTCTTCCCAGGGGCATTTAAACCTTCTTGTTAAGCTACTGCGACCTGCACGTCTCTTCCAAGGGGCATTTAAACAGACTTGTTAAGCTACTGCGACCTCCACCGCTGTTCCAAGGGGCATTTAAACCGTCTTGTTAAGCTACTGCGACCTGCACGTCTCTTCCAATGGGCATTTAAACCGTCTTGTTAAGCTACTGCTACCGCCACCGCACTTCCAAGGGACACTTTAAGCGTCTTGTTAAGCTACTGCGACCTCCACGTCTCTTTCAAGGGGCATTTAAACTGTCTTGTTAAGCTACTTCGACCGCTACCGCTCTTCCAAGGGGCATTTAAACCGTCTTGTTAAGCTATTGCGACCTGCATGTCTCTTCCAAGGGGCATTTAAACCGTCTTGAAAAGCTACTGCGACTTGCACGTCTTTTCCAAGGGACATTTAAATCGTCATGTTAAGCTACTGCGACTTGCACGTCTTTTGCAAGGGGTAATTTAAACCGTCATGTTAAGCTACTGCTACCGCGACCGCTCTTCCAAGGGGCATTTAAACCGTCTTGTTAAGCTACTGTAACCTCCACCTCTTTTCCAAGGGGCATTTAAACCGTCTTGTTAAGCTACTGCAACGTGCACGTCTCTTCCAAGGAGCATTTAAACCATCTTGTTAAGCTACTGCGACCTGCAAGTCTCTTCCAAGGGGCATTTAAACCGTCTTGATAAGCTGCTGCGACCTGCATGTCTCTTCCAAGGGGCATTTGAACTGTCTTGTTAAGGTACTGCGACCTCCACCGCTCTTCCAAGGGGCATTTAAACGGTCTTGTTAAGCTACTACGATCTGCACGTCTCTTCCAAGGGGCATTTAAACCATCTTGTTAAGCTACTGCTACAGCCACCGCTCTTCCAAGGGGCATTTTAACCGTCTTGATAAGCTACTGCGACCTGCACGTCTCTTTCAAGGGGCATTTAATCCGTCTTGTTAAGCTTCTGCTACCGCTACCGCTCTTCCAAGGGGCATTTAAACCGTCTTGTTAAGCTACTGTAACCTCCACCTCTTTTCCAAGTGGCATTTAAACCGTCGTGTTAAGCTACTGCAACCTGCACGTCTCTTCCAAGGAGCATTTAAACCATCTTGTTAAGCAACTGCGACCTGCATGTCTCTTCCAAGGGGCATTTAAACAGTCTTGTTAAGCTACTGCGACCTCCACCGCTCTTCCAAGGGGCATTTTTACCGCCTTGTTAAGATACTACGACCTGCACGTCTCTTCCAAAGGGCATTTAAACCATCTTGTTAAGCTACTGCTACCGCCACCGCTCTTCCAAGGGGCATTTTAACCGTCTTGTTAAGCTACTGCGACCTGCATGTCTCTTCCAAGGGGCATTTAAACCATCTTGTTAAGCTACTGTGACCTCCACCGCTCTTCCAAGGGGCATTTAAACTGTCTTGTTAAGCTACTGCGACCTGCATGTCTCTTCCAAGGGGCATTTAAACCGTGTTGTTAAGCTACTGCAACCTGCACGTCTCTTCCAAGGGGCATTTAAACCGTCTTGTTAAGCTGCTGCGACCTGCATGTCTCTTCCAAGGGGCATTTAAACCATCTTGTTAAGCTACTGCGACCTCCACCGGTCTTCCAAGGGGCATTTAAACCGCCTTGTTAAGCTACTACGACCTGCACGTCTCTTCCAAGGGGCATTTAAACCATCTTGTTAAGCTACTGCTACCGCCACCGCTCTTCCAAGGGGCATTTTAACCGTCTTGTTAAGCTACTGCGACCAGCACGTCTCTTCCAAGGGGCATTTAAACCGTCTTGTTAAGCTACTGCGACCTCCACCGCTCTTCCAAGGGACATTTAAACTGTCTTGTAAAGCCACTGCGACCTGCATGTCGCTTCCAAGGGGCATTTAAACCGTCTTGTTAAGCTACTGCAACCTGCACGTCTCTTCTAAGCGGCATTTAAACCATCTTGTTAAGCTACTGCGACCTGCATGTCTCTTCCAAGGGGAATTTAAACGGTCTTGTTAAGCTACTGCGACCTGCACGTCTCTTCCAAGGGGCATTTAAGCCGTCTTGTTAAGCTGCTGCGACCTGCATGTCTCTTCCAAGGGGCATTTAAACCGTCTAGTTAAGCTACTGCGACCTCCACCGCTCTTCCAAGGGGCATTTAAACCGTCTTCTTAAGCTACTACGACCTGCACGTCTCTTCCAAGGGGCATTTAAACCATCTTGTTAAGCTACTGCTACAGCCAACGCTCTTCCAAGGGGCATTTTAACCGTCTTGTTAAGCTACTGCGACCTGCACGTCTCTTCAAAGTGGCATTTAAACCGTCTTGTTAAGCCACTGCGACCTCCACCGCTCTTCCAAGGGGCATTTATAGCGCCTTGTTAAGCTACTACGACCTGCACGTCTCTTCCAAGGGGCAATTAAACCATCTTGTTAAGCTACTGCTACCGCCACCGCTCTTCCAAGGGGCATTTTAACCGTCTTGTTAAGCTACTGTAACCTCCACCTCATTACAAGGGGCATTTAAACCGTCTAGTTAAGCTACTGCAACCTACACGTCTCTTCCAAAGGGCATTTAAACCGTCTTGTTTAGCTACTGCTACCGCCACCGCACTTCCAAGGGGCTCTTTAACCGTCTTGTTAAGCTACTGCGATCTGCACGTCTCTTTGAAGGGGCATTTAAACTGTGTTGTTAAGCTACTGCGACCGCTACCGCTCTTCAAAGGGGCATTTAAACCGTCTTGTTAAGCTTCTGCGACCTGCATGTCTCTTCCAAGGGGCATTTAAACCATCTTGAAAAGCTACTGCGACTTGCACGTCTTTTCCAATGGGCATTTAAACCGTCTTGTTAAGCTACTGCGCCTTGCACGTCTTTTCCAAGGGGCATTTAAACCGTCTTGTTAAGCTACTGCGACCTTTACCGCTCTTCCAAGGGGCATTTAAACCGTCTTGTTAAGCTACTGCGACCTGCATGTTTCTTCCAAGGAACATTTAAACCATCTTGTTAAGCTACTGCGACCTGCACGTCTCTTCCAAGGGGCATTTAAACCGTCTTGTTAAGCTACTGCTACCGCCACCGCTCTTCCCAGGGGCATTTTAAACGTTTTGTTAAGCTACTGCGACCTGCACTTCTCTTTCAACGGGCATTTAAACCGTCTTGTTAAGCTACTGTAACCTCCACCTCTTTTCCAAGGGGCATTTAAACCGTCTTGTTAAGCTACTGCAACCTGCACGTCTCTTCCAAGGGGCATTTAAACCGTCTTGTTAAGCTACTGCGACCTGCATGTCTCTACCAAGGGGCATTTAAACCGTCTTGTTAAACCACTGCGACCTGCACGTCTCTTTCAATGGGCTTTTAAACCGTCTTGTTAAGCTACTGCTACCGCCACCGCACTTCCAAGGGTCACTTTAACCGTCTTGCTAAGCTACTGCGACCTGCACGTCTCATTCAAGGGGCATTTAAACTGTCTTGTTAAGCTACTGCGACCGCTACCGCTCTTCCAAGGGGCATTTAAATCGTCTTGTTAAGCTACTGCGACCTGCATGTCTCTTCCAAGGGGCCTTTAAACCGTTTTGAAAAGCTACTGCGACTTGCACGTCTTTTCCAAGGGGCATTTAAACCGTCATGTTAAGCTACTGCGACTTGCACGTCTTTTGCAAGGGGTCATTTAAAGCGTCATGTTAAGCTACTGCTACCGCGACTGCTCTTCCAAGGGGCATTTAAACCGTCTTGTTAAGCTACTGTAACCTCCACCTCTTTTCCAAGGGGCATTAAAACCGTCTTGTTAAGCTACTGCAACCTGCACGTCTCTTCCAAGGAGCATTTAAACCGTCTTGTTAAGCTACTGCGACCTGCAAGTCTCTTCCAAGGGGCATTTAAACCGTCTTGATAAGCTGCTGCGACCTGCATGTCTCTTCCAAGGGGCATTTGAACTGTCTTGTTAAGCAACTGCGACCTCCACCGCTCTTCCAAGGGGCATTTAAACGGTCTTGTTAAGCTACTACGATCTGCACGTCTCTTCCAAGGGGCATTTAAACCATCTTGTTAAGCTACTGCGACCGCCACCGCTCTTCCAAGGGGCATTTTAACCGTCTTGTTAAGCTACTGCGACTTGCACGTCTTTTGCAAGGGGTCATTTAAACCGTCATGTTAAGCTACTGCTACCGCGACCGCTCTTCCAAGGGGCATTTAAACCGTCTTGTTAAGCTACTGTAACCTCCACCTCTTTTCCAAGGGGCATTTAAACCGTCTTGTTAAGCTACTGCAACCTGCACGTCTCTTCCAAGGAGCATTTAAACCGTCTTGTTAAGCAACTGCGACCTGCATGTCTCTTCCAAGGGACATTTAAACCATCTTGTTAAGCTACTGCTACCGCCACCGCACTTCCAAGGGGCACTTTAACCGTCTTGTTAAGCTACTGCGACCTGCACGTCTCTTTCAAGGGGCATTTAAACTGTCTTGTTAAGCTACTGCGACAGCTACCGCTCTTCCAAGGGGCATTTAAACCGTCTTGTTAAGCTACTGCGACCTGCATGTCTCTTCCAAGGGGCATTTAAACCATCTTGAAAAGCTACTGCGACTTGCACGTCTTTTCCAAGGGGCATTTAAACCGTCTTGTTAAGCTACTGCGCCTCGCACGTCTTTTCCAAGGGTCATTTAAACCGTCTTGTTAAGCTGCTGCGACCTTTACCGCTCTTCCAAGGGGCATTTAAACCGTCTTGTTAAGCTACTGCGACCTGCATGTTTCTTCCAAGGGGCATTTAAACCATCTTGTTAAGCTACTGCGACCTGCACGTCTCTTCCAAGGGGCATTTAAACCGTCTTGTTAAGCTACTGCTACCGCCACCGCTCTTCCCAGGGGCATTTTAAACGTTTTGTTAAGCTACTGCGACCTGCACTTCTCTTTCAACGGGCATTTACACCGTCTTGTTAAGCTACTGTAACCTCCACCTCTTTTCCAAGGGGCATTTAAACCGTCTTGTTAAGCTACTGCAGCCTGCACGTCTCTTCCAAGGGGCATTTAAACCATCTTGTTAAGCTACTGCGACCTGCATGTCTCTACCAAGGGGCATTTAAACCGTCCTGTTAAGCTACTGCGACCTGCACATCTCTTCCAAGGGCATTTAAACCTTCTTGTTAAGCTACTGCGACCTGCACGTCTCTTCCAAGGGGCATTTAAACAGACTTGTTAAGCTACTGCGACCTCCACCGCTCTTCCAAGGGGCATTTAAACCGTCTTGTTAAGCTACTGCGACCTGCACGTCTCTTCCAATGGGCATTTAAACCATCTTGTTAAGCTACTGCTACCGCGACCGCACTTCCAAGGGGCACTTTAACCGTCTTGTTAAGCTACTGCGACCTGTACGTCTCTTTCAAGGTTCATTTAAACTGTCTTGTTAAGCTACTGCGACCGCTACCGCTCTTCCAAGGGGCATTTAAACCGTCTTGTTAAGCTACTGCGACCTGCATGTCTCTTCCAATGGGCATTTAAACCGTCTTATTAAGCTACTGCTACCGCCACCGCACTTCCAAGGGGCACTTTAACCGTCTTGTTAAGCTACTGCGACCTGCACGTCTCTTTCAAGGGGCATTTAAACTGTCTTGTTAAGCTACTGCGACCGCTACCGCTATTCCAAGGGGCATTTAAATCGTCTTGTTAAGCTACTGTGACCTGCATGTCTCTTCCAAGGGGCATTTAAACCGTCTTGAAAAGCTACTGCGACTTGCACGTCTTTTCCAAGGGGCATTTAAACCGTCATGTTAAGCTACTGCGACTTGCACGTCTTTTGCAAGGGGTCATTTAAACCGTCATTTTAAGCTACTGCTACCGCGACCGCTCTTCCAAGGGGCATTTAAACTGTCTTGTTAAGCTACTGTAACCTCCACCTCTTTTCCAAGGGGCATTTAAACCGTCTTGTTAAGCTACTGCAACCTGCACGTCTCTTCCAAGGAGCATTTAAACCGTCTTGTTAAGCTACTGCGACCTGCAAGTCTGTTCCAAGGGGCATTTAAACCGTCTTGATAAGCTGCTGCGACCTGCATGTCTCTTCCAAGGGGTATTTGAACTGTCTTGTTAAGCTACTGCGACCTCCACCGCTCTTCCAAGAGGCATTTAAACGGTCTTGTTAAGCTACTACGATCTGCACATCTCTTCCAAGGGGCATTTAAACCATCTTGTTAAGCTACTGCTACCGCCACCGCTCTTCCAAGGGGCATTTTAACCGTCTTGTTAAGCTACTGCGACCTGCACGTCTCTTTCAAGGGGCATTTAATCCATCTCGTTAAGCTACTGCTACCGCGACCGCTCTTCCAAGGGCCAATTAAACCGTCTTGTTAAGCTACTGTAACCTCCACCTCTTTTCCAAGTGGAATTTAAACCGTCTTGTTAAGCTACTGCAACCTGCACGTCTCTTCCAAGGAGCATTTAAACCATCTTGTTAAGCAACTGCGACCTGCATGTCTCTTCCAAGGGGCATTTAAACCGTCTTGTTAAGCTACTGCTACCGCCACCGCACTTCCAAGGGGCTCTTTAACCGTCTTGTTAAGCTACTGCGACCTGCACGTCTCTTTCAAGGGGCATTTAAACTGTCTTGTTAAGCTACTGCGACCGCTACCGCTCTTCCAAGGGGCATTTAAACCGTCTTGTTAATATACTGCGACCTGCATGTCTCTTCCAAGGGGCATTTAAACCATCTTGAAAAGCTACTGCAACTTGCACGTCTTTTCCAAGGGGCATTTAAACCGTCCTGTTAAGCTACTGCGCCTTACACGTCTTTTCCAAGGGGCATTTAAACCGTCTTGTTAAGCTGTTGCAACCTTTACCGCTCTTCCAAGGGGCATTTAAACCGTCTTGTTAAGCTACTGCGACCTGCATGTTTCTTCCAAGGGGCATTTAAACCATCTTGTTAAGCTACTGCGACCTGCACGTCTCTTCCAAGGGGCATTTAAACCATCTTGTTAAGCTACTGCTACGGCCACCGCTCTTCCCAGGGGCATTTTAACCGTTTTGTTAAGCTACTGCGACCTGCACTTCTCTTTCAACGGGCATTTAAACCGTCTTGTTAAGCTACTGTAACCTCCACCTCTTTTCCAAGGGGCATTTAATCCGTCTTGTTAAGCTACTGCAACCTGCACGTCTCTTCCAAGGGGCATTTAAACCGTCTTGTTAAGCTATTGAGACCTCCACCGCTCTTCCAAGGGACATTTAAACCGCCTTGTTAAGCTACTACGACCTGCACTTCTCTTCCAAGGGGCATTTAAACCATCTTGTTAAGCTACTGCTACCGCCACCGCTCTTCCAAGGGGCATTTTAACCGTCTTGTTAAGCTACTGCGACCTGCACGTCTCTTCCAAGGGGCATTTAAACCGTCTTGTTAAGCTACTGCGACCTCCACCGCTCTTCCAAGGGGCATTTAAACTGTCTTGTTAAGCTACTGCGACCTGCATGTCTCTTCCAAGGGGCATTTAAACCGTCTTGTTAAGCTACTGCAACCTGCACGTCTCTTCCAAGGGGCATTTAAACCGTCTTGTTAAGCTACTGCGACCTGCATGTCTCTTCCAAGGGGCATTTACGCCGTCTTGTTAAGCTGCTGCGACCTGCATGTCTCTTCCAAGGGGCATTTAAACCGTCTTGTTAAGCTACTGCGACCTCCACCGCTCTTCCAAGGGGCATTTAAACCGTCTTGTTAAGCTACTACGACCTGCACGTCTCTTCCAAGGGGCATTTAAACCATCTTGTTAAGCTACTGCTACCGCCACCGCTCTTCCAAGGGGCATTTTAACCGTCTTGTTAAGCTACTGCGACCTGCACGTCTCTTCCAAGGGGCATTTAAACCGTCTTGTTAAGCTACTGCGACCTCCACCGCTCTTCCAAGGTGCATTTAAACCGTCTTGTTAAGCTACTGCGACCTGCACGTCTCTTCCAATGGGCATTTAAACCGTCTTAATAAGCTACTGCTACCGCGACCGCTCTTCCAAGGGGCATTTAAACCGTCTTGTTAAGCTCCTGTAACCTCCACCTCTTTTCCAAGGGGCATTTAAACCGTCTTGTTAAGCTACTACAACCTGCATGTCTCTTCCAAGGGGCATTTAAACCATCTTTTTAAGCTACTGCTACCGCCACCGCACTTCCAAGTGGCTCTTTAACCGTCTTGTTAAGCTACTGCGACCTGCACGTCTCTTTCAAGGGGTATTTAAACTGTCTTTTTAAGCTACTGCGACCGCTATCGCTCTTCAAAGGGGCATTTAAACCGTCTTGTTAAGCTTCTGCGACCTGCATGTCTCTTCCAAGGGGCATTTAAACCATCTTGAAAAGCTACTGCGACTTGCACGCCTTTTCCAATGGGCATTTAAACCGTCTTGTTAAGCTACTGCGCCTTGCACGTCTTTTCCAAGGGGCATTTAAACCGTCTTGTTAAGCTACTGCGACCTGCATGTTTCTTCCAAGGGGCATTTAAACCATCTTGTTAAGCTACTGCGACCTGCACGTCTCTTCCAAGGGGCATTTAAACCGTCTTGTTAAGCTACTGCTACCGCCACCGCTCTTCCCAGGGGCATTTTAAACGTTTTGTTAAGCTACTGCGACCTGCACTTCTCTTTCAACGGGCATTTACACCGTCTTGTTAAGCTACTGTAACCTCCACCTCTTTTCCAAGGGGCATTTAAACCGTCTTGTTAAGCTACTGCAACCTGCACGTCTCTTCCAAGGGGCATTTAAACCATCTTGTTAAGCTACTGCGACCTGCATGTCTCTACCAAGGGGCATTTAAACCGTCCTGTTAAGCTACTGCGACCTGCACATCTCTTCCAAGGGCATTTAAACCTTCTTGTTAAGCTACTGCGACCTGCACGTCTCTTCCAAGGGGCATTTAAACAGACTTGTTAAGCTACTGCGACCTCCACCGCTCTTCCAAGGGGCATTTAAACCGTCTTGTTAAGCTACTGCGACCTGCACGTCTCTTCCAATGGGCATTTAAACCATCTTGTTAAGCTACTGCTACCGCGACCGCACTTCCAAGGGGCACTTTAACCGTCTTGTTAAGCTACTGCGACCTGTACGTCTCTTTCAAGGTTCATTTAAACTGTCTTGTTAAGCTACTGCGACCGCTACCGCTCTTCCAAGGGGCATTTAAACCGTCTTGTTAAGCTACTGCGACCTGCATGTCTCTTCCAATGGGCATTTAAACCGTCTTATTAAGCTACTGCTACCGCCACCGCACTTCCAAGGGGCACTTTAACCGTCTTGTTAAGCTACTGCGACCTGCACGTCTCTTTCAAGGGGCATTTAAACTGTCTTGTTAAGCTACTGCGACCGCTACCGCTATTCCAAGGGGCATTTAAATCGTCTTGTTAAGCTACTGTGACCTGCATGTCTCTTCCAAGGGGCATTTAAACCGTCTTGAAAAGCTACTGCGACTTGCACGTCTTTTCCAAGGGGCATTTAAACCGTCATGTTAAGCTACTGCGACTTGCACGTCTTTTGCAAGGGGTCATTTAAACCGTCATTTTAAGCTACTGCTACCGCGACCGCTCTTCCAAGGGGCATTTAAACTGTCTTGTTAAGCTACTGTAACCTCCACCTCTTTTCCAAGGGGCATTTAAACCGTCTTGTTAAGCTACTGCAACCTGCACGTCTCTTCCAAGGAGCATTTAAACCGTCTTGTTAAGCTACTGCGACCTGCAAGTCTCTTCCAAGGGGCATTTAAACCGTCTTGATAAGCTGCTGCGACCTGCATGTCTCTTCCAAGGGGTATTTGAACTGTCTTGTTAAGCTACTGCGACCTCCACCCCTCTTCCAAGAGGCATTTAAACCGTCTTGTTAAGCTACTACGATCTGCACATCTCTTCCAAGGGGCATTTAAACCATCTTGTTAAGCTACTGCTACCGCCACCGCTCTTCCAAGGGGCATTTTAACCGTCTTGTTAAGCTACTGCGACCTGCACGTCTCTTTCAAGGGGCATTTAATCCATCTTGTTAAGCTACTGCTACCGCGACCGCTCTTCCAAGGGCCAATTAAACCGTCTTGTTAAGCTACTGTAACCTCCACCTCTTTTCCAAGGGGAATTTAAACCGTCTTGTTAAGCTACTGCAACCTGCACGTCTCTTCCAAGGAGCATTTAAACCATCTTGTTAAGCAACTGCGACCTGCATGTCTCTTCCAAGGGGCATTTAAACCGTCTTGTTAAGCTACTGCTACCGCCACCGCACTTCCAAGGGGCTCTTTAACCGTCTTGTTAAGCTACTGCGACCTGCACGTCTCTTTCAAGGGGCATTTAAACTGTCTTGTTAAGCTACTGCGACCGCTACCGCTCTTCCAAGGGGAATTTAAACCGTCTTGTTAATATACTGCGACCTGCATGTCTCTTCCAAGGGGCATTTAAACCATCTTGAAAAGCTACTGCAACTTGCACGTCTTTTCCAAGGGGCATTTAAACCGTCCTGTTAAGCTACTGCGCCTTACACGTCTTTTCCAAGGGGCATTTAAACCGTCTTGTTAAGCTGTTGCAACCTTTACCGCTCTTCCAAGGGGCATTTAAACCGTCTTGTTAAGCTACTGCGACCTGCATGTTTCTTCCAAGGGGCATTTAAACCATCTTGTTAAGCTACTGCGACCTGCACGTCTCTTCCAAGGGGCATTTAAACCATCTTGTTAAGCTACTGCTACGGCCACCGCTCTTCCCAGGGGCATTTTAACCGTTTTGTTAAGCTACTGCGACCTGCACTTCTCTTTCAACGGGCATTTAAACCGTCTTGTTAAGCTACTGTAACCTCCACCTCTTTTCCAAGGGGCATTTAATCCGTCTTGTTAAGCTACTGCAACCTGCACGTCTCTTCCAAGGGGCATTTAAACCGTCTTGTTAAGCTATTGCGACCTCCACCGCTCTTCCAAGGGACATTTAAACCGCCTTGTTAAGCTACTACGACCTGCACTTCTCTTCCAAGGGGCATTTAAACCATCTTGTTAAGCTACTGCTACCGCCACCGCTCTTCCAAGGGGCATTTTAACCGTCTTGTTAAGCTACTGCGTCCTGCACGTCTCTTCCAAGGGGCATTTAAACCGTCTTGTTAAGCTACTGCGACCTCCACCGCTCTTCCAAGGGGCATTTAAACTGTCTTGTTAAGCTACTGCGACCTGCATGTCTCTTCCAAGGGGCATTTAAACCGTCTTGTTAAGCTACTGCAACCTGCACGTCTCTTCCAAGGGGCATTTAAACCGTCTTGTTAAGCTACTGCGACCTGCATGTCTCTTCCAAGGGGCATTTACGCCGTCTTGTTAAGCTGCTGCGACCTGCATGTCTCTTCCAAGGGGCATTTAAACCGTCTTGTTAAGCTACTGCGACCTCCACCGCTCTTCCAAGGGGCATTTAAACCGTCTTGTTAAGCTACTACGACCTGCACGTCTCTTCCAAGGGGCATTTAAACCATCTTGTTAAGCTACTGCTACCGCCACCGCTCTTCCAAGGGGCATTTTAACCGTCTTGTTAAGCTACTGCGACCTGCACGTCTCTTCCAAGGGGCATTTAAACCGTCTTGTTAAGCTACTGCGACCTCCACCGCTCTTCCAAGGTGCATTTAAACCGTCTTGTTAAGCTACTGTGACCTGCACGTCTCTTCCAATGGGCATTTAAACCGTCTTGATAAGCTACTGCTACCGCGACCGCTCTTCCAAGGGGCATTTAAACCGTCTTGTTAAGCTCCTGTAACCTCCACCTCTTTTCCAAGGGGCATTTAAACCGTCTTGTTAAGCTACTACAACCTGCATGTCTCTTCCAAGGGGCATTTAAACCATCTTGTTAAGCTACTGCTACCGCCACCGCACTTCCAAGTGGCTCTTTAACCGTCTTGTTAAGCTACTGCGACCTGCACGTCTCTTTCAAGGGGTATTTAAACTGTCTTTTTAAGCTACTGCGACCGCTATCGCTCTTCAAAGGGGCATTTAAACCGTCTTGTTAAGCTTCTGTGACCTGCATGTCTCTTCCAAGGGGCATTTAAACCATCTTGAAAAGCTACTGCGACTTGCACGCCTTTTCCAATGGGCATTTAAACCGTCTTGTTAAGCTACTGCGCCTTGCACGTCTTTTCCAAGGGGCATTTAAACCGTCTTGTTAAGCTACTGCGACCTTTACCGCTCTTTCAAGGGGCATTTAAACCTTCTTGTTAAGCTACTGCGACCTGCATGTTTCTTCCAAGGGGCATATAAACCATCTTGTTAAGCTACTGCGACCTGCACGTCTCTTCCAAGGGGCATTTAAACCGTCTTGTTAAGCTACTGCTACCGCCACCGCTCTTCCCAGGGGCATTTTAACCGTTTTGTTAAGCTACTGCGACCTGCACTTCTCTTTCAACGGGCATTTAAACCGTCTTGTTAAGCTACTGTAACCTCCACCTCTTTTCCAAGTGGCATTTAAACCGACTTGTTAAGCTACTGCAACCTGCACGTCTCTTCCAAGGGGCATTTAAACAGTCTTGTTAAGCTACTGTGACCTGCATGTCTCTACCAAGGGGCATTTAAACCGTCTTGTTAAGCTACTGCGACCTGCACGTCTCTTCCAAGGGGCATTTAAACAGACTTGTTAAGCTACTGCGACCTCCACCGCTCTTACAATGGGCATTTAAACCGTCTTGTTAAGCTACTGCGACCTGCACGTCTCTTCCAATGGGCATTTAAACCGTCTTGTTAAGCTGCTGCTACCGCGACCGCACTTCCAAGGGGCACTCTAACCGTCTTGTTAAGCTACTGCGACCTGCACGACTCTTTCAAGGTTCATTTAAACTGTCTTGTTAAGCTACTGCGACAGCTACCGCTCTTCCAAGGGGCATTTAAACCGTCTTGTTAAGCTACTGCGACCTGCATGTCTCTTCCAAGGGGCACTTAAACCGTCTTGAAAAGCTACTGCGACTTGCACGTCTTTTCCAAGGGGCATTTAAACCGTCATGTTAAGCTACTGCGACTTGCATGTCTTTTGCAAGGGGTCATTTAAACCGTCTTGATAAGCTACTGCGACCTGCACGTCTCTTCCAAGGGGCATTTAAACCGTCTTGTTAAGCTGCTGCACCTGCATGTCTCAACCAAGGGGCATTTAAAACGTCTTGTTAAGCTACTGCGACCTCCACCGCTCTTCCAAGGGGCATTTAAACCGTCTTGTTAAGCTACTGCGACCTGCATGTCTCTTCCAAGAGGCATTTAAACCGTCTTGTTAAGCTACTGCGAACTGCACGTCTCTTCCAAGGGGCATTTAAACCGTCTTGTTAAGATACAGCTACCGCCACCGCTCTTCCAAGGGGCATTTAAATCGTCTTGTTAAGCTACTGTAAACTCCACCTCTATTCCAAGGGTCATTTAAACTGTCTTGTTAAGCTACTGCGACCTGCATGTCTCTTCCAAGGGGCATTTAAACGGTCATATTAAGCTACTGCAACCTGCACGTCTCATCCAAGGGGCATTTAAACCGTCTTGTTAAGCTACTTCGACCTGCATGTCTCTTCCAAGGGGCATTTAAACTGTCTTCTTAAGCTACTGCGACCTGCAAGTCTCTTCCAAGGGGCATTTAAACGGTCTTGTTAAGCTACTGTGACCTGCACGTCTCTTCCAAGGGGCATTTAAACCGTCTTGTTAAGCTTCTGCGACCTGCATGTCTCTTCCAAGGGGCATTTAAACCGTCTTGTTAAGCTACTGCGACCTCCACCGCTCTTCCAAGGGGCATTTAAACTGTCTTGTTAAGCTACTGCGACCTGCATGTCTCTTCCAAGGGGCATTTACACCGTCTTGTTAAGCTACTGCAACCTGCACGTCTCTTCCAAGGGGCATTTAAACCATCTTGTTAAGCTACTGCGACCTGCATGTCTCTTCCAAGGGGCATTTAAACGGTCTTGTTAAGCAACTGCGACCTGCACGTCTCTTCCAAGGGGCATTTACGCCGTCTTGTTAAGCTGCTGCGACCTGCATGTCTCTTAAAGGGGCATTTAAACCGTCTTGTTAAGCTACTGCGACCTCCACCGCTCTTCCAAGGGGCATTTAAACCGTCTTGTTAAGCTTCTGCGACCTGCATGTCTCTTCCAAGGGGCATTTAAACCGTCTTTTTAAGCTACTGCGACCTACACCGCTCTTGCAAGGGGCATTTAAACCGTCTTGTTAAGCTACTACGACCTGCACGTCTCTTCCAAGGGGCATTAAAACCATTTTGTTAAGCTACTGCTACCGCCACCGCTCTTCCAAGGGGCATTTAAACGGTCTTGTTAAGCTACTGCGACCTGCACGTCTCTTCCAAGGGGCATTTAAACTGTCTTGTTAAGCTTCTGCGACCTGCATGTCTCTTCCAAGGGGCATTTAAACCGTCTTGTTAAGCTACTGCGACCTCCACTGCTCTTCCAAGGGGCATTTAAACAACCTTGTTAAGCTACTACGACCTGCACGTCTCTTCCAAGGGGCATTTAAACCATCTTGTTAAGCTACTGGTACCGCCACCACTCTTCCAAGGGGCAATTTAACAGTCTTGTTAAGCTACTGCGACCTGCACGTCTCTTCCAAGGGGCATTTAAACCGTCTTGTTAAGCTACTGTGACCTCCACCGCTCTTCCAAGGGGCATTTAAACTGTCTTGTTAAGCTACTGCGACCTGCATGTCTCTTCCAAGGGGCATTTAAACCGTCTTGTTAAGCTACTGCAACCTGCACGTCTCTTCCAAGGGGCATTTAAACCGTCTTGTTAAGCTACTGTGACCTCCACCGCTCTTCCAAGGGGCATTTAAACCGTCTTGTTAAGCTACTGTAACCTGCATGCCTCTTCCAAGGGGCATTTAAACGGTCTTGTTAAGCTACTGCGAACTGCACGTCTCTTCCAAGGGGCATTTAAACCGTTTTGTTAAGCTTCTGCGACCTGCATGTCTCTTCCAATGGGCATTTTAACCGTCTTGTTAAGCTATTGCGACCTCCACCGCTCTTCCAAGGGGCATTTAAACCGCCTTGTTAAGATACTACGACCTGCACTTCTCTTCCAAGGGGCATTTAAACCATATTGTTAAGCTACTGCTACCGCCACCGCTCTTCCAACGGGCATTTTAACCGTCTTGTTAAGCTACTGCGACCTGCACGTCTCTTCCAAGGGGCATTTAAACCGTCTTGTTAAGCTACTGCGACCTCCACCGCTCTTCCAAGGGGCATTTAAACTGTCTTGTTAAGCTACTGCGACCTGCATGTCTCTTCCAAGGGGCATTTAAACCGTCTTGTTAAGCTACTGCAACCTGCACGTCTCTTCCAAGGGGCATTTAAACCGTCTTGTTAAGCTACTGCGACCTGCATGTCTCTTCCAAGGGACATTTAAACGGTCTTGTTAAGCTACTGCGACCTGCACGTCTCTTCCAAGGGGCATTTAAGTCGTCTTGTTAAGCTGCTGCGACCTGCATGTCTCTTCCAAGGGGCATTTAAACCATCTTGTTAAGCTACTGCGACCTCCACCGCTCTTCCAAGGGGCATTTAAACCGTCTTGTTAAGCTACTACGACCTGCACGTCTCTTCCAAGGGGCATTTAAACCATCTTGTTAAGCTACTGCTACCGCCACCGCTCTTCCAAGGGGCATTTTAACCGTCTTGTTAAGCTACTGCGACCTGCACGTCTCTTCCAAGGGGCATTTAAACCGTCTTGTTAAGCTACTGCGACCTCCACCGCTCTTCCAAGGTGCATTTAAACCGTCTTGTTAAGCTACTGCGACCTGCACGTCTCTTCCAATGGGCATTTAAACTGTCTTGTTAAGCTACTGCTACCGCGACCGCTCATCCAAGGGTCATTTAAACCGTCTTGTTAAGCTCCTGTAACCTCCACCTCTTTTCCAAGTGGCATTTAAACCGTCTTGTTAAGCTACTGCAACTTGCACGTCTCTTCCAAGGAGCATTTAAACTGTCTTGTTAAGCTACTGAGACCTGCATGTCTCTTCCAAGGGGCATTTAAACAGTCTTATTAAGCTACTGCTACCGCCACCGCACTTCCAATGGGCTCTTTAACCGTCTTATTAAGCTACTGCGACCTGCACGTCTCTTTCAAGGGGCATTTAAACTGTCTTGTTAAGCTACTGCGACCGCTACCGCTCTTCCAAGTGGCATTTAAACCGTCTTGTTAAGCTACTGCGACCTGCATGTCTCTTCCAGGGGGCATTTAAACCTTCTTGAAAAGTTACTTCGACTTGCACGTCTTTTCCAAGGGGCATTTAAACGCTCTTGCTAAGCTACTGCGCCTTGCACGTCTTTTCCAAGGGGCATTTAAAAAGACTTGTTAAGCTACTGCGACCTTTACGGCTCCTCCAAGGGGCATTTAAACCATCTTGTTAAGCTACTGCGACCTGCATGTCTCTTCCAAGGGGTATTTAAACCATCTTGTTAAGCTACTACGACCTGCACGTCTCTTCCAAGGGGCATTTAAACCATCTTGTTAAGCTACTGCTACCGCCACCGCTCTTCCAAGGGGCATTTTAACCGTCTTGTTAAGCTACTGCGACCTGCACGTCTCTTCCAAGGGGCATTTAAACCGTCTTGTTAAGCTACTGCGACCTCCACCGCTCTTCCAAGGTGCATTTAAACCGTCTTGTTAAGCTACTGCGACCTGCACGTCTCTTCCAATGGGCATTTAAACTGTCTTGTTAAGCTACTGCTACCGCGACCGCTCTTCCAAGGGTCATTTAAACCGTCTTGTTAAGCTCCTGTAACCTCCACCTCTTTTCCAAGTGGCATTTAAACCGTCTTGTTAAGCTACTGCAACTTGCACGTCTCTTCCAAGGAGCATTTAAACTGTCTTGTTAAGCTACTGAGACCTGCATGTCTCTTCCAAGGGGCATTTAAACCGTCTTATTAAGCTACTGCTACCGCCACCGCACTTCCAAGGGGCTCTTTAACCGTCTTGTTAAGCTACTGCGACCTGCACGTCTCTTTCAAGGGGCATTTAAACTGTCTTGTTAAGCTACTGCGACCGCTACCGCTCTTCCAAGTGGCATTTAAACCGTCTTGTTAAGCTACTGCGACCTGCATGTCTCTTCCAGGGGGCATTTAAACCTTCTTGAAAAGTTACTTCGACTTGCACGTCTTTTCCAAGGGGCATTTAAACGCTCTTGCTAAGCTACTGCGCCTTGCACGTCTTTTCCAAGGGGCATTTAAAAAGACTTGTTAAGCTACTGCGATCTTTACGGCTCCTCCAAGGGGCATTTAAACCATCTTGTTAAGCTACTGCGACCTGCATGTCTCTTCCAAGGGGCATTTAAACCATCTTGTTAAGCTACTGCGACCTGCACGTCTCGTCCAAGGGGCATTTAAACCGTCTTGTTAAGCTACTGCTACCGCCACCGCTCTTCCCAGGGGCATTTTAAACGTTTTGTTAAGCTACTGCGACCTGCACTTCTCTTTCAACGGGCATTTAAACCGTCTTGTTAAGCTACTGTAAACTCCACCTCTTTTCCAAGGGGCATTTAAACAGTCTTGTAAAGCTACAATAACCTGCACGTCTCTTCCAAGGGGCATTTAAACCATCTTGTTAAGCTACTGCGACCTGCATGTCTCTACCAAGGGGCATTTAAACCGTCTTGTTAAGCTACTGCGACCTGCACATCTCTTCCAAGGGGCATTTAAACCTTCTTTTTAAGCTACTGCGACCTGCACGTGTCTTCCAAGGGGCATTTAAACCGTCTTGTTAAGCTACTGCGACCTGCACGTCTCTTCCAATGGGCATTTAAACAGTCTTGTTAAGCTACTGCTACCGCGACCGATCTTCCAAGGGGCATTTAAACTGTCTTGTTAAGCTCCTGTAACCTCCACCTCTTTTCCAAGGGGCATTTTAACCGTTTTGTTAAGCTACTGCGACCTGCACTTCTCTTTCAACGGGCATTTAAACCGTGTTGTTAAGCTACTGTAACCTCCACCTCTTTTCCAAGGGGCATTTAAACTGTCTTGTTAAGCTACAGCAACCTGCACGTCTCTTCCAAGGGGCATTTAAACCGTCTTGTTAAGTTACTGCCACCTGCTGTCTCTACCAAGTGGCATTTAAACCGTCTTGTTAAGCTACTGCGACCTGCACATCTCTTCCAAGGGGCATTTAAACCTTCTTGTTAAGCTACTGCGACCTGCACGTCTCTTCCAATGGGCATTTAAACCGTCTTGTTTAGCTACTGCTACCGCCACCGCACTTCCAAGGGGCACTTTAACCGTCTTGTTAAGCTACTGCGACCTGCACGTCTCTTTCAAGGGGCATTTAAACTGTCTTGTTAAGCTACAGCGACCGCTACCGCTCTTCCAATGGGCATTTAAACCGTCTTGTTAAGCTACTGCGACCTGCACATCTCTTCCAAGGGGCATTTAAACCTTCTTGTTAAGTTACTGCGACCTGCACGTCTCTTTCAAGCGGCATTTAAACTGTCTTGTTAAGCTACTGCGACCGCTACTGCTCTTCCAAGGGGTATTTAAACCGTCTTGTTAAACTACTGCGACCTGCATGTCTCTTCCAAGGGGCATTTAAACCATCTTGAAAAGCTACTGCGACTTGCACGTCTTTTCCAAGGGGCATTTAAACAGTCATGTTAAGCTACTGCGACTTGCACGTCTTTTGCAAGGGGTCATTTAAACCCTCTTGTTAAGCTACTGCTACCGCCACTGCTCTTCCAAGGGACATTTCAACCGTCTTGTTAAGCTACTGCAACCTGCATTTCTCTTGCAAGGGGCATTTAAACCGTCTTGCTAAGCTACTGCGACTTGCACGTCTTTTGCAAGGGGTCATTTAAACCGTCATGTTAAGCTACTGCTACCGCGACCGCTCTTCCAAGGGGCATTTAAACCGTCTTGTTAAGCTACTGTAACCTCCACCTCTTTTCCAAGGGGCATTTAAACCGTCTTGTTAAGCTACTGCAAGCTGCACGTCTTTTCCAAGGAGCATTTAAACCGTTTTGTTAAGCTACTGCGACCTGCATGTCTCTTCCAAGGGGCATTTAAACCGTCTTGTTAAGCTACTGCTACCGCCACCGCACTTCCAAGGGGCACTTTAACCGTCTAGTTAAGCTACTGCGACCTGCACGTCTCTTTCAAGGTGCATCTAAACTGTCTTGTTAAGCTACTGCGACCGCTACCGCTCTTCCAAGGGGCATTTAAACCGTCTTGTTAAGCTACTGCGACCTGCATGTCTCTTCCAAGGGGCATTTAAACCATCTTGAAAAGCTACTGCGACTTGCACGTCTTTTCCAAGGGGCATTTAAACAGTCTTGTTAAGCTACTGCTCCTTGCACGTCTTTTCCAAGGGACATTTAAACTGTCTTGTTAAGCTACTGCTCCTTGCACGTCTTTTCCAAGGGGCATTTAAACCATCTTGTTAAGCTACTGCGACCTGCACGTCTCTTCCAAGGGGCATTTAAACCGTATAGTTAAGCTACTGCTCCTTGCACGTCTTTTGCAAGGGGTCATTTAAACCCTCTTGTTAAGCTACTGCTACCGCCACTGCTCTTCCAAGGGACATTTCAACGGTCTTGTTAAGCTACTACAACCTGCATTTCTCTTGCAAGTGGCATTTAAACCGTCTTGCTAAGCTACTGCGACCTCCACGTCTCTTTCAAGGTGCATTTAAACCGTCTTGTTAAGCTACTGCGACCTGCACATCTCTTCCACGGAGCATTTAAACCTTCTTGTTAAGCTACTGCAACCTCCACCGCTCTTCCAAGGGGCATTTAAACCGTCTTGTTAAGCTACTGCGACCTGCACGTCTCTTCCAATGGGCATTTAAACGGTCATGTTAAGCTACTGCAACCTGCACGTCTCATCCAAGGGGCATTTAAACTGTCTTGTTAAGCTACTTCGACCTGCATGTCTCTTCCAAGGGGCATTTAAACCGTCTTGTTAAGCTACTGCGACCTGCACGTCTCTTCCAAGGGGCATTTAAACCGTCTTGTTAAGCTGCTGCGACCTGCATTTCTCTTCCAAGGGGCATTTAAACCGTCTTGTTAAACTACTGCGACCTGCAAGTCTCTTCCAAGGGGCATTTAAACGGTCTTGTTAAGCTACTGCGACCTGCACGTCTCTTCCAAGGGGCATTTAAACCATCTTGTTAAGCTTCTGCGACCTGCATGTCTCTTCCAAGGGGCATTTAAACCGTCTTGTTAAGCTACTGCGACCTCCACCGCTCTTCCAAGGGGCATTTAAACCCCCTTGTTAAGCTACTACGACCTGCAGGTCTCTTCCAAGGGGCATTTAAACCATCTTGTTAAGCTACTGCTACCGCCACCGCTCTTTCAAGGGGCAATTTAACCGTCTTGTTAAGCTACTGCGACCTGCACGTCTCTTCCAAGGGGCATTTAAACTGTCTTGTTAAGCTACTGCGACCTGCATGTCTCTTCCAAGGGGCATTTAAACCGTCTTGTTAAGCTACTGCAACCTGCACGTCTCTTCCAAGGGGCATTTAAACCGTCTTGTTAAGCTGCTGCGACCTGCATGTCTCTTCCAAGGGGCATTTAAACGGTCTTGTTAAGCTACTGCGAACTGCACGTCTCTTCCAAGGGGCATTTAAACCGTCTTGTTAAGCTTCTGCGACCTTCATGTTTCTTCCAAGGGGCATTTAAACCGTCTTGTTAAGCTATTGCGACCTCCACCGCTCTTCCAAGGGGCATTTAAAACGCCTTGTTAAGCTACTACGACCTGCACTTCTCCTCCAAGGGGCATTTAAACCATCTTGTTAAGCTACTGCTACCGCCAGCGCTCTTCCAAGGGGCATTTTAACCGTCTTTTTAAGCTACTGCGGCCTGCACGTCTCTTCCAAGGGGCATTTAAACCGTCTTGTTAAGCTACTGCGACCTTTCTGCTCTTCCAAGGGGCATTTAAACCGTCTTGTTAAGCTACTGCGACATGCACGTCTTTTCCAAGGGGCATTTAAACCGTCATGTTAAGCTACTGCGACTTGCACGTCTTTTGCAAGGGGTCATTTAAACCCTCTTGTTAAGCTACTGCTACCGCCACTGCTCTTCCAAGGGACATTTCAACCGTCTTGTTAAGCTACTGCAACCTGCATTTCTCTTGCAAGGGGCATTTAAACCATCTTGCTAAGCTACTGCGACCTCCACGTCTCTTTCAAGGTGCATTTAAACCGTCTTGTTAAGCTACTGCGACCTGCACATCTCTTCCAAGGGGCATTTAAACCTTCTTGTTAAGCTACTGCGACCTCCACCGCTCTTCCAAGGGGCATTTAAACCGTCTTGTTAAGCTACTGCGACCTGCACGTCTCTTCCAATGGGCATTTAAACGGTCATGTTAAGCTACTGCAACCTGCACGTCTCATCCAAGGGGCATTTAAACCGTCTTGTTAAGCTACTGCGACCTGCACGTCTCTTCCAAGGGGCATTTAAACCGTCTTGTTAAGCTGCTGCGACCTGCATGTCTCTTCCAAGGGGCATTTAAACCGTCTTGTTAAGCTACTGCGACCTGCAAGTCTCTTCCAAGGGGCATTTAAACGGTCTTGTTAAGCTACTGCGACCTGCACGTTTCTTCCAAGGGGCATTTAAACCGTCTTGTTAAGCTTCTGCGACCTGCATGTCTCTTCCAAGGGGCATTTAAACCGTCTTGTTAAGCTACTGCGACCTCCACCGCTCTTCCAAGGGGCATTTAAACCACCTTGTTAAGCTACTACGACCTGCAAGTCTCTTCCAAGGGGCATTTAAACCATCTTTTTAAGCTACTGCTACCGCCACCGCTCTTCCAAGGGGGCAATTTAACAGTCTTGTTAAGCTACTGCGACCTGCACGTCTCTTCCAATGGGCATTTAAACCGTCTTGTTAAGCTACTGTAACCTCCACCACTTTTCCAAGGGGCATTTAAACCGTCTTGTTAAGCTACTGCGACCTGCATGTTTTTTACAAGGGGCATTTAAACCGTCTTGAAAAGCTACTGCGACCTGCACGTCTCTTCCAAGGGGCATTTAAACCGTCTTGTTAAGCTACTGCGACTTGCACGTCTTTTCCAAGGGGCATTTAAACCGTCTTGTTAAGCTACTGTACTCTCCACCACTTTTCCAAGGGGCATTTAAACCATCTTGTTCAGCTACTGCAACCTGCACGTCTCTACCAAGGGGCATTTAAACCATCTTGTTAAACTACGGCGACTTGCATGTCTTTTCCAAGGGGCATTTAAACCGTCTTGTTAAGCTATTGTAACCTCCACCACTTTTCCAAGGGACATTTAAGCCATCTTGTTAAGCTGCTGCGACCTGCATGTCTCAACCAAGGGGCATTTAAATTGTCTTGTTAAGCTACTGCGACCTCCACCGCTCTTCCAAGGGGCATTTAAACCATCTTGTTAAGCTTCTGCGACCTGCACGTCTCTTCCAAAGAGCATTTAAATCGTCTTGTTAAGCTACTGCTACTGCCACCCCTCTTCCAAGGGGCATTTTAACCATCTTATTAAGCTACTGCGACCTGCACGTCTCTTTCAACGGGCATTTAAACCGTCTTGTTAAGCTTCTACGCCTTGCACATCTTTTCCAAAGGGCATTTAAACGGTCTTGTTAAGCTACTGCGACCTTTACCACTCTTCCAAGGGGCATTTAAACCGTCTTGTTAAGCTACTGCGACCTGCATGTCTCTTCCAAGGGGCATTTAAACCGTCTTGTTAAGCTACTGCGACCTGCACGTCTCTTCCAAGGGGCATTTAAACCGTATTGTTAAGCTACTGCTACCGCCACCGCTCTTCCCAGGGGCATTTTAACCGTTTGGTTAAGCTACTGCGACTTGCACTTCTCTTTCAACGGGCATATAAACCGGCTTGTTAAGCTACTGTAACCTCCACCTCTTTTCCAAGGGGCATTTAAACCGTCTTGTTAAGCTACTGCAACCTGCACGTCTCTTCCAAGGGGCATTTAAGCCTTCTTTTTAAGCTACTGCGACCTGCACGTCTCTTCCAATGGGCATTTAAACAGTCTTGTTAAGCTACTGCGACCTCCACCGCTCTTCCAAGAGGCATTTAAACCGTCTTGTTAAGCTACTGCGACCTGCACGTCTCTTCCAATGGGCATTTAAACCGTCTTGTTAAGCTACTGCTACCGCGACCGCACTTCCAAGGGGCACTTTAACCGTCTTGTTAATCTACTGCGACCTGCACGTCTCTTTCAAGGGGCATTTAAACTGTCTTGTTAAGCTACTGCGACCGCTATCGCTCGTCCAAGGGGCATTTAAACCGTCTTGTTAAGCTACTGCGACCTGCATGTCTCTTCCAAGGGGCATTTAAACCGTCTTAAAAAGCTACTGCGACATGCACGTCTTTTCCAAGGGGCATTTAAAACGTCATGTTAAGCGTCTGCGACTTGCACGTCTTTTGCAAGGGGTCATTTAAACCGTCATGTTAAGCTACTGCTACCGCGACCGCTCTTCCAAGGGGCATTTAAACCGTCTTGTTAAGCTACTATAACCTCCACCTCTTTTCCGAGGGGCATTTAAACCGTCTTGTTAAGCTACTGCAACCTGCACGTCTCTTCCAAGGAGCATTTAAACCGTCTTGTTAAGCTACTGCGACCGGCATGTCTCTTCCAAGGGGCATTTAAACCGTCTTGTTAAGCTACTGCTACCGCCACCGCACTTCCAAGGGGCTCTTTAACCGTCTTATTAAGTTACTGCGACCTGCACGTCTCTTTCAAGGGGCATTTAAACTGTCTTGTTAAGCTACTGCGACCGCTACCGCTCTTCCAAGGGGCATTTAAACCGTCTTGTTAAGCTACCACGACCTGCATGTCTCTTCCAAGGGACATTTAAACCATCTTGAAAAGCTACTGCGACTTGCACGTCTTTTCCAAGGGGCATTTAAACCGTCTTGTTAAGCTACTGCGCCTTGCACGTCTTTTCCAAGGGGCATTTAAACCGTCTTGTTAAGCTACTGCGACCTTTACCGCTCTTCCAATGGGCATTTAAACCATCTTGTTAAGCTACTGCGACCTGCATGTCTCTTCCAAGGGGCATTTAAACCATCTTGTTAAGCTACTGCGACCTGCACGTCTCTTTCAAGGGGCATTTAAACCGTCTTGTTAAGCTACTGCTACCGCCACCGCTCTTCCCAGGGGCATTTTAACCGTTTTGTTAAGCTACTGCGACCTGCACTTCTCTTTCAACGGGAATTTAAACCGTCTTGTTAAGCTACTGTAACCTCCACCTCTTTTCCAAGGGGCATTTAAACTGTCTTGTTAAGCTACTGCAACCTGCACGTCTCTTCCAAGGGGCATTTAAACCGTCTTGTTAAGCTACTGCGTCCTGCACATCTCTTCCAAGGGGCATTTAAACCTTCTTATTAAGCTACTGCGACCTGCACGTCTCTTCCAAGGGGCATTTAAACAGTCTTGTTAAGCTACTGCAACCTCCACCGCTCTTCCAAGGGGCATTTAAATCTTCTTGGTAAGCTACTGCGACCTGCACGTCTCTTTCAAGTGGCATTTAAACTGTCTTGTTAAGCTAATGCGACCGCTACCGCTCTTCCAAGGGACATTTAAACCGTCTTGTTAAGCTACTGCGACCTGCATGTCTCTTCCAAGGGGCATTTAAACCGTCTTGAAATGCTACTGCGACTTGCACGTCTTTTCCAAGGGGCATTTAAACCGTCATGTTAAGCTACTGCGATTTGCACGTCTTTTGAAAGGTGTCATTGAAACCGTCTTGTTAAGCTACTGCAACCTGCACGTCTCTTCCAAGGAGCATTTAATCCGTCTTGTTAAGCTACTGCGACCTGCATGTCTCTTCCAAGGGGCATTTAAACCGTCTTGTTAAGCTACTGCTACCGCCACCGCACTTCCAAGGGGCTCTTTAACCGTCTTGTTAAGCTACTGCGACCTGCACGTCTCTTCCAAGGGGCATTTAAACTGTCTTGTTAAGCTACTGCTACCGCCACCGCTCTTCCCAGGGGCATTTTAACCGTTTTGTTAAGCTACTGCGACCTGCACTTCTCTTTCAACGGGCATTTAAACCGTCTTGTTAAGCTACTGTAACCTCCACCTCTTTTCCAAGGGGCATTTAAACCGTCTTGTTAAGCTACTGCAACCTGCACGTCTCTTCCAAGGGGCATTTAAACAGTCTTGTTAAGCTACTGCGACCTACATGTCTCTACCAACGGGCATTTAAACCGTCTTGTTAAGCTACTGCGACCTGCACATCTCCTCCAAGGGGCATTTAAACCTTCTTGTTAAGCTACTGCGACCTGCACGTCTATTGCAAGGGGTCATTTAAACCGTCATGTTAAGCTACTGCGACTTGCACGTCTTTTGCAAGGGGTCATTTAAACCGTCATGTAAAGCTACTGCGACCTGCATGTCTCTTCCAAGGGGCACTTAAATCGTCTTGTTAAGCTACTGCGACCTACACATCTTTTCCAAAGGGCATTTAAACCTTCTTGTTAAGCTACTGCGACCTGCACGTCTCTTCCAAGGGGCATTTAAACAGTCTTGTTAAGCTACTGCGACCTCCACCGCTCTTCCAAGGGGCATTTAAACCGTCTTGTTAAGCTACTGCGACCTGCACGTCTCTTCCAATGGGCATTTAAACCGTCTTATTAAGCTACTGCTACCTCCACCGCACTTCCAAGGGGCACTTTAACCGTCTTGTTAAGTTACTGCGACCTGCACGTCTCTTTCAAGGGGCATTTAAACTGTCTTGTTAAGCTACTGCGACCGCTACTGCTCTTCCAAGGGGTCATTTAAAACGTCTTGTTAAGCTACTGCGACCTGCACGTCTCTTCCAATGGGCATTTAAACCGTCTTGTTAAGCTACTGCTACCGCCACCGCACTTCCAAGGGGCATTTTAACCGTCTTGTTAAGCTACTGCGACCTGCATGTCTCTTTCAAGGGGCATTTAAACTGTCTTGTTAAGCTACTGCAATCGCCACAGCTCTACCAAGGGGCATTTAAACCATCTTGTTAAGCTACTGCGACCTGCATGTCTCTTCCAAGGGGCATTTAAACCGTCTTGTTAAGCTACTGTACCCTCCACCACTTTTCCAAGGGGCATTTAAACCATCTTGTTCAGCTACTGCAACCTGCACGTCTCTACCAAGGGGCATTTAAACCATCTTGTTAAACTACGGCGACTTGCATGTCTTTTCCAAGGGGCATTTAAACCGTCTTGTTAGCTATTGTAACCTCCACCACTTTTCCAAGGGACATTTAAGCCATCTTGTTAAGCTGCTGCGACCTGCATGTCTCAACCAAGGGGCATTTAAACCGTCTTGTTAAGATACTGTGACCTCCACCGCTCTTCCAAGGGGCATTTAAACCATCTTGTTAAGCTTCTGCGACCTGCACGTCTCTTCCAAGGGGCATTTAAACTGTCTTGTTAAGCTACTGCGACCGCTACCGCTCTTCCAAGGGGCATTTAAACCGTCTTGTTAAGCTACTGCGACCTGCATGCCTCTTCCAAGGGGCATGTAAACCGTCTTGAAATGCTACTGCGACTTGCACGTCTTTTCCAAGGGGCATTTAAACCGTCATGTTAAGCTACTGCGATTTGCACGTCTTTTGAAAGGGGTCATTGAAACCGTCTTGTTAAGCTACTGCAACCTGCACGTCTCTTCCAAGGAGCATTTAATCCGTCTTGTTAAGCTACTGCGACCTGCATGTCTCTTCCAAGGGGCATTTAAACCGTTTTGTTAAGCTACTGCTACCGCCACCGCACTTCCAAGGGGCTCTTTAACCGTCTTGTTAAGCTACTGCGACCTCCACGTCTCTTCCAAGGGGCATTTAAACTGTCTTGTTAAGCTACTGCTACCGCCACCGCTCTTCCCAGGGGCATTTTAACCGTTTTGTTAAGCTACTGCGACCTGCACTTCTCTTTCAACGGGCATTTAAACCGTCTTGTTAAGCTACTGTAACCTCCACATCTTTTCCAAGGGGCATTTAAACCGTCTTGTTAAGCTACTGCAACCTGCACGTCTCTTCCAAGGGGCATTTAAACAGTCTTGTTAAGCTATTGTAACCTCCACCACTTTTCCAAGGGACATTTAAGCCATCTTGTTAAGCTGCTGCGACCTGCATGTCTCAACCAAGGGGCATTTAAACCGTCTTGTTAAGATACTGTGACCTCCACCGCTCTTCCAAGGGGCATTTAAACCATCTTGTTAAGCTTCTGCGACCTGCACGTCTCTTCCAAAGAGCATTTAAATCGTCTTGTTAAGCTACTGCTACTGCCACCCCTCTTCCAAGGGGCATTTTAACCATCTTGTTAAGCTACTGCGACCTGCACGTCTCTTTCAATGGGCATTTAAACCGTCTTGTTAAGCTTCTACGCCTTGCACGTCTTTTCCAAGGGGCATTTAAACGGTCTTGTTAAGCTACTGCGACCTTTACCACTCTTCCAAGGGGCATTTAAACCGTCTTGTTAAGCTACTGCGACCTGCATGTCTCTTCCAAGGGGCATTTAAACCGTCTTGTTAAGCTACTGCGACCTGCACGTCTCTTCCAAGGGGCATTCAAACCGTATTGTTAAGCTACTGCTACCGCCACCGCTCTTCCCAGGGGCATTTTAACCGTTTTGTTAAGCTACTGCGACTTGCACTTCTCTTTCAACGGGCATATAAACCGTCTTGTTAAGCTACTGTAACCTCCACCTCTTTTCCAAGGGGCATTTAAACCAACTTGTTAAGCTACTGCAACCTGCACGTCTCTTCCTAGGGGCATTTAAGCCTTCTTTTTAAGCTACTGCGACCTGCACGTCTCTTCCAATGGGCATTTAAACAGTCTTGTTAAGCTACTGCGACCTCCACCGCTCTTCCAAGAGGCATTTAAACCGTCTTGTTAAGCTACTGCGACCTGCACGTCTCTTCCAATGGGCATTTAAACCGTCTTGTTAAGCTACTGCTACCGCGACCGCACTTCCAAGGGGCACTTTAACCGTCTTGTTAAGCTACTGCGACCTGCACGTCTCTTTCAAGGGGCATTTAAACTGTCTTGTTAAGCTACTGCGACCGCTATCGCTCGTCCAAGGGGCATTTAAACCGTCTTGTTAAGCTACTGCGACCTGCATGTCTCTTCCAAGGGGCATTTAAACCGTCTTAAAAAGCTACTGCGACATGCACGTCTTTTCCAAGGGGCATTTAAACCGTCATGTTAAGCTACTGCGACTTGCACGTCTTTTGCAAGGGTTCATTTAAACCGTCATGTTAAGCTACTGCTACCGCGACCGCTCTTCCAAGGGGCATTTAAACCGTCTTGTTAAACTACTATAACCTCCACCTCTTTTCCGAGGGGCATTTAAACCGTCTTGTTAAGCTACTGCAACCTGCACGTCTCTTCCAAGGAGCATTTAAACCGTCTTGTTAAGCTACTGCGACCGGCATGTCTCTTCCAAGGGGCATTTAAACCGTCTTGTTAAGCTACTGCTACCGCCACCGCACTTCCAAGGGGCTCTTTAACCGTCTTATTAAGCTACTGCGACCTGCACGTCTCTTTCAAGGGGCATTTAAACTGTCTTGTTAAGCTACTGCGACCGCTACCGCTCTTCCAAGGGGCATTTAAACCGTCTTGTTAAGCTACCACGACCTGTATGTCTCTTCCAAGGGGCATTTAAACCATCTTGAAAAGCTACTGCGACTTGCACGTCTTTTCCAAGGGGCATTTAAACCGTCTTGTTAAGCTACTGCGCCTTGCACGTCTTTTCCAAGGGGCATTTAAACCGTCTTGTTAAGCTACTGCGACCTTTACCGCTCTTCCAATGGGCATTTAAACCGTCTTGTTAAGCTACTGCGACCTGCATGTCTCTTCCAAGGGGCATTTAAACCATCTTGTTAAGCTACTGCGACCTGCACGTCTCTTTCAAGGGGCATTTAAACCGTCTTGTTAAGCTACTGCTATCGCCACCGCTCTTCCCAGGGGCATTTTAACCGTTTTGTTAAGCTACTGCGACCTGCACTTCTCTTTCAACGGGAATTTAAACCGTCTTGTTAAGCTACTGTAACCTCCACCTCTTTTCCAAGGGGCATTTAAACCGTCTTGTTAAGCTACTGCGTCCTGCACATCTCTTCCAATGGGCATTTAAACCTTCTTGTTAAGCTACTGCGACCTGCACGTCTCTTCCAAGGGGCATTTAAACAGTCTTGTTAAGCTACTGCAACCTCCACCGCTCTTCCAAGGGGCATTTAAATCGTCTTGGTAAGCTACTGCGACCTGCACGTCTCTTTCAAGTGGCATTTAAACTGTCTTGTTAAGCTACTGCGACCGCTACCGCTCTTCCAAGGGGCATTTAAACCGTCTTGTTAAGCTACTGCGACCTGCATGCCTCTTCCAAGGGGCATGTAAACCGTCTTGAAATGCTACTGCGACTTGCACGTCTTTTCCAAGGGGCATTTAAACCGTCATGTTAAGCTACTGCGATTTGCACGTCTTTTGAAAGGGGTCATTGAAACCGTCTTGTTAAGCTACTGCAACCTGCACGTCTCTTCCAAGGAGCATTTAATCCGTCTTGTTAAGCTACTGCGACCTGCATGTCTCTTCCAAGGGGCATTTAAACCGTCTTGTTAAGCTACTGCTACCGCCACCGCACTTCCAAGGGGCTCTTTAACCGTCTTGTTAAGCTACTGCGACCTCCACGTCTCTTCCAAGGGGCATTTAAACTGTCTTGTTAAGCTACTGCTACCGCCACCGCTCTTCCCAGGGGCATTTTAACCGTTTTGTTAAGCTACTGCGACCTGCACTTCTCTTTCAACGGGCATTTAAACCGTCTTGTTAAGCTACTGTAACCTCCACATCTTTTCCAAGGGGCATTTAAACCGTCTTGTTAAGCTACTGCAACCTGCACGTCTCTTCCAAGGGGCATTTAAACAGTCTTGTTAAGCTACTGCGACCTACATGTCTCTACCAACGGGCATTTAAACCGTCTTGTTAAGCTACTGCGACCTGCACATCTCTTCCAAGGGGCATTTAAACCTTCTTGTTAAGCTACTGCGACCTGCACGTCTATTGCAAGGGGTCATTTAAACCGTCATGTTAAGCTACTGCGACTTGCACGTCTTTTGCAAGGGGTCATTTAAACCGTCATGTAAAGCTACTGCGACCTGCATGTCTCTTCCAAGGGGCACTTATATCGTCTTGTTAAGCTACTGCGACCTACACATCTTTTCCAAAGGGCATTTAAACCTTCTTGTTAAGCTACTGCGACCTGCACGTCTCTTCCAAGGGGCAATTAAACAGTCTTGTTAAGCTACTGCGACCTCCACCGCTCTTCCAAGGGGCATTTAAACCGTCTTGTTAAGCTACTGCGACCTGCACGTCTCTTCCAATTGGCATTTAAACCGTCTTATTAAGCTACTGCTACCGCCACCGCACTTCCAAGGGGCACTTTAACCGTCTTGTTAAGTTACTGCGACCTGCACGTCTCTTTCAAGGGGCATTTAAACTGTCTTGTTAAGCTACTGCGACCGCTACTGCTCTTCCAAGGGGTCATTTAAACCGTCTTGTTAAGCTACTGCGACCTGCACGTCTCTTCCAATGGGCATTTAAACCGTCTTGTTAAGCTACTGCTACCGCCACCGCACTTCCAAGGGTCATTTTAACCGTCTTGTTAAGCTACTGCGACCTGCATGTCTCTTTCAAGGGGCATTTAAACTGTCTTGTTAAGCTACTGCAATCGCCACACCTCTACCAAGGGGCATTTAAACCGTCTTGTTAAGCTACTGCGACCTGCATGCCTCTTCCAAGGGGCATTTAAACCGTCTTGAAATGCTACTGCGACTTGCACGTCTTTTCCAAGGGGCATTTAAACCGTCATGTTAAGCTACTGCGATTTGCACGTCTTTTGAAAGGGGTCATTGAAACCGTCTTGTTAAGCTACTGCAACCTGCACGTCTCTTCCAAGGAGCATTTAATCCGTATTGTTAAGCTACTGCGACCTGCATGTCTCTTCCAAGGGGGATTTAAACTGTCTTGTTAAGCTACTGCTACCGCCACCGCACTTCCAAGGGGCTCTTTAACCGTCTTGTTAAGCTACTGCGACCTGCACGTCTCTTCCAAGGGGCATTTAAGCTGTCTTGTTAAGCTACTGCTACCGCCACCGCTCTTCCCAGGGGCATTTTAACCGTTTTGTTAAGCTACTGCGACCTGCACTTCTCTTTCAACGGACATTTAAACCGTCTTGTTAAGCTACTGTAACCTCCACCTCTTTTCCAAGGGGCATTTAAACCGTCTTGTTAAGCTACTGCAACCTGCACGTCTCTTCCAAGGGGCATTTAAACAGTCTTGTTAAGCTACTGCGACCTACATGTCTCTACCAACGGGCATTTAAACCGTCTTGTTAAGCTACTGCGACCTGCACATCTCTTCCAAGGGGCATTTAAACCTTCTTGTTAAGCTACTGCGACCTGCACGTCTATTGCAAGGGGTCATTTAAATTGTCATGTTAAGCTACTGCGACTTGCACGTCTTTTGCAAGGGGTCATTTAAACCATCATGTAAAGCTACTGCGACCTGCATGTCTCTTCCAAGGGGCACTTATATCGTCTTGTTAAGCTACTGCGACCTACACATCTTTTCCAAAGGGCATTTAAACCTTCTTGTTAAGCTACTGCGACCTGCACGTCTCTTCCAAGGGGCATTTAAACAGTCTTGTTAAGCTACTGCGACCTCCACCGCTCTTCCAAGGGGCATTTAAACCGTCTTGTTAAGCTACTGCGACCTGCACGTCTCTTCCAATTGGCATTTAAACCGTCTTATTAAGCTACTGCTACCGCCACCGCACTTCCAAGGGGCACTTTATCCGTCTTGTTAAGTTACTGCGACCTGCACGTCTCTTTCAAGGGGCATTTAAACTGTCTTGTTAAGCTACTGCGACCACTACTGCTCTTCCAAGGAATCATTTAAACCGTCTTGTTAAGCTACTGCGACCTGCACGTCTCTTCCAATGGGCATTTAAACCGTCTTGTTAAGCTACTGCTACCGCCACCGCACTTCCAAGGGGCATTTTAACCGTCTTGTTAAGCTACTGCGACCTGCATGTCTCTTTCAATGGGCATTTAAACTGTCTTGTTAAGCTACTGCAATCGCCACAGCTCTACCAAGGGGCATTTAAACCGTCTTGAAAAGCTACTGCGACTTGCACGTCTTTTCCAAGGGGTCATTTAAACCCTCTTGTTAAGCTACTGCTACCGCCACTGCTCTTCCAAGGGACATTTCAACCGTCTTGTTAAGCTACTGCAACCTGCATTTCTCTTGCAAGGGGGATTTAAACCGTCTTGCTAAGCTACTGCGACCTCCACGTCTCTTCCAAGGTGCATTTAAACCGTCTTGTTAAGCTACTGCGACCTGCACATCTCTTCCAAGGGGCATTTAAACCTTCTTGTTAAGCTACTGCGACCTCCACCGCTCTTCCAAGGGGCATTTAAACCGTCTTGTTAAGCTACTGCGACCTGCACGTCTCTTCCAATGGGCATTTAAACCGTCTTGTTAAGCTACTGCTACCGCCACCGCACTTCCAAGGGGCATTTTAACCGTCTTGTTAAGCTACTGCGACCTGCATGTCTCTTTCAAGGGGCATTTAAACTGTCTTGTTAAGCTACTGCAACCGCCACCGCTCTACCAAGGGGCATTTAAACCGTCTTGTTAAGCTACTGCGACCTGCATGTCTCTTCCAAGGGGCATTTAAACCGTCTTGAAAAGCTACTGCGACCTGCACGTCTCCTCCAAGGGGCATTTAAACCGTCTTCTTAAGCTACTGCTACTTGCACGTCTTTTCCAAGGGGCATTTAAACCGTCTTGTTAAGCCACTGTACCCTCCACCACTTTTCCAAGGGACATTTAAACCATCTTGTTAAGCTACTGCAACCTGCACGTCTCTACCAAGGGGCATTTAAACCATCTTGTTAAGCTACAGCGACTTGCATGTCTTTTCCAAGGGGCATTTAAACCGTCTTGTTAAGCTATTGTAACCTCCACCACTTTTCCAAGGGACTTTTAAGCCGTCTTGTTAATCTACTGCGACCTGCTCGTCTCTTCCAAGGGGCATTTAAACCGTATTGTTAAGCTACTGCGACCTGCATGTCTCTTCCAAGGGGAATTTAAACCATCTCGTTAAGCTACTGTGACCTGCAAGTCTCTTCCAAGGGGCATTTAAACCATCTGGATAAGCTGCTGCGACCTGCATGTCTCTTCCAAGGGGCATTTAAACTGTCTTGTTAAGCTACTGCGACCTCCACCGCTCTTCCAAGAGGCATTTAATCCGTCTTGTTAAGCTGCTGCGACCTGCATGTCTCAACCAAGGGGCATTTAAACCGTCTTGTTAAGCTACTGCGACCTCCACCGCTCTTCCAAGGGGCATTTAAACCATCTTGTTAATCTACTGCGACCTGCACGTCTTTTCCAAGGGGCATTTAAACGGTCTTGTTAAGCTACTGCGACCTTTACCGCTCTTCCAAGGGCCATTTAAACCGTCTTGTTAAGCTACTGCGACCTGCATGTCTCTTCCAATGGGCATTTAAACCGTCTTGTTAAGCTACTGCGACCTGCACGTCTCTTCCAAGGGGCATTTAAACTGTCTTGCTAACCTACTGCTACTGCCACTGCTCTTCCAAGGGGCATTTTAACCGTCTTGTTAAGCTACTGCGACGTGCACGTCTCTTTCAACGGGCATTTAAACCGTCTTGTTAAGCTACTGTAACTTCCACCTCTTTTACAATGGGCATTTAAACCGTCTTGTTAAGCTACTGCAACCTGCACGTCTCTTCCAAAGGGCATTTAAACCGTCTTGTTAAGCTACTGTGACCTGGAAGTCTCTTCCAAGGGACATTTATACCGTCTTGATAAGCTGTTGCGACCTGCACGTCTCTTCCAAGGAGCATTTAAACCATCTTGTTAAGCTACTGCTACCGCCACCGCTCTTCCAAGGGGCATTTTAACCGTCTTGTTAAGCTACTTCGACCTGCACGTCTCTTTCAAGGGGCATTTAATCCGTCTTGTTAAGCTACTTCGACTTGCACGTCTTTTCCAAGGGGCATTTAAACCATCTTGTTAAGCTACTGCGACCTCCTCCGCTCTTCCAAGGGGCATTTAAACCGTCTTGTTAAGCTACTGCGACCTGCATGTCTCTTCCAAGGGGCATTTAAACCATCTTGTTAAGCTACTGCGACCTGCACGTCTCTTCCAAGGGGCATTTAAACCGTCTTGTAAAGCTGCTGCGACCTGCACGTCTCTTCCAAGGGGCATTTACACCATCTTGTTAAGCTACAGCTACCGCCACCGCTCTTCCAAGGGGCATTTTAACAGTCTTGTTAAGCTACTGCAACCTGCATGTCTCTTCCAGGGGGCATTTAAACCGTCTTGTTAAGCTACTGCGACCTGCACGTCTCTTCCAAGGGGCATTTAAACCGTCTTGTTAAGCTACTGCGACCTGCACGTGTCTTCCAAGGGGCATTTACACCATCTTGTTAAGCTAATGCTACTGCCACCGCTCTTCCAACGGGCATTTTAACAGTCTTGTTAAGCTACTGTGACCTGCATGTCTCTTCCAAGGGACATTTAAACCGTATTGTTAAGCTACTGCGACCTGCACGTCTCTTCCAAGGGGCATTTAAACCGTCTTGTTAAGCTACTGCTACCGCCACTGCTCTTCCAAGGGGCATTTAAACCGTCTTGTTAAGCTACTGTAACCTCTACCTCTTTTCCAAGGGGCATTTAAACCGTCTTGTTAAGCTACTGCAACCTGCACGTCTCTTCCAAGGGGCATTTAAACCGTCTTGTTAAGCTACTGCGACCTGCATGTCTCTTCCAAGGGGCATTTAAACGGTCTTGTTAAGCTACTGCGACCTGCACGTGACTCGCCCCCTGGGCCGTGGGGCACTCGGTTCCGGGCAATTAGGGAAACGATGGCAACCCGGTTCCGTGGCTCAGGGTGGTCAGGCCAGTGGTAGTCCGTTATATTGATTATGTCCGACTACGACACCCGTGGATTGCGGTTATTAGGAACCGCCGCTGCATGCAGACCGCTGGGGCTGATGAGGTGTGCAGCTATGGTAGTGTGACTCCCCACGGGAAGAGTGCGGCCCCAGGGCAGTATAGTGGATGGTGGGAGTGATGGTAGTGAGAGTCCCAGTGATGATAGTGCTGGAGGAGCAAGGAGCACACAGACAACAGGTTGCAGTCCAGGGTCTTTACTTGAACAGGTAAACTGACCCACAAACAGTCCCGGCTAGGAGGGGACCTGGATGTCTGAGAGCAACGGGGAAATTGGCCCTGGTCAGTGTGAGGGTGTAGGCCTACCATGCTTTCTGCGCTCCTTCTGGCTATCTCCTCGTTATAGGGTAACAGCCCACGTTTCCGAGCTTCCGTGCTTTCTCGCCTGTATGGCCTGCGACGTGGGTTCCTTTCTGCTCCCAGCCTTGTACGGCTTTACTGGTCCCTTCGGTTGTGGCAGGGCCTCCAGGCTTCTTAGGCCAAGGAATGTACAGTCCCTTGCGGGCTGGTTCTCTGCTGGGGGATGTGGAATCCTTCCAGCCTCAGACACCAAAGTCTGGTAAAATTAAGTCTTTTCTCTGCCAAGACAGGCTCTCTTTGCCTCTTGTCTCTGGCTGGTGGCTCTCTCCTACTGCCACACTTCCTCTTAGGTTACAATGCAACTTTCTGTCCCTGCTCCACTCTGGGACACGTCTCAAAGCTGAGACAGGCAATCCAGTTCTCTCTAACCCTGTCCCCAGTACCAGCTTTTATAGGGGCAGCCTGCTCCCCCTACTGGCCTGAGACAGGAGGCATTGCATGCTAATGTTCCCCTGACCAGAGAACCTCCCCCTTGCTCTCAGACACAGCTTTATTACACTTGTGGCATCCAGGTAGGGTGACACATTCCCCCCTAGTGAAATTTAGTACTCCGGGACTAAACAGTAAACAAAGATAATATACATAACAATAAAACATTAATAGACAGACGACGCACAAATTGAGTTCTTAAGGTCACAGTGTGGCCTGTGACCGGGTGTCCATATCACCAAAACAACGGGAGCCTTAACCAGGTGGGGGTCTGTCCTACCCCAAGTCCTTCACAGTCTTAGTTCATTCCGGGGTTAGGCTCAGAATGCAGTCCATACAAGGTCCCGGTTATAAAAGTTCATAACCTTTGAGTCCTTACGGTAGCTGCAAGAAACTGAAACACACTATCAATAAACATGCAGGTAATTTTGGCAAACATTTTAACATTTGGCAACAGGGTTATTTACAATTTTAGTACACTCTATATTCTCCAGCGAGCGGGTATCTGTCCCTTTGTGCTCCTGGTTGACCTCCTTAACCCACTGTCTGGTGGTGGACTGACTTGGCTTTCCCCACTAGCGTTAGGGGTACAGCTACCAGCTGGGTGTACAGGTAGGGCAGGCAGCTGTCTGCGGGTTCTTTGGCTTACCGCAGGCATGGCAGGCTCACTGTCAGCAGAGGGTTGACTCTCCTGGGCTGCTGGTACAGGCTCTTCTGCCTCTGGAACCGCTTGCTCCTCTTCACCTTCCGGCTCTGGTGTTGGTTGTTGCTGTGCCGGTTGCAGGAAATGCAGGACAGGTACCACTATGGCATCATTTATGCGAGTCCAGGACTGAGGAAACTCTCCGAGAACGGTGCTGATCATTTCTTACTTGTCCTCTGCGGGTTCAATGTCACTCTGATCCTCTTCTGCACTACGGAGTTGCTCGGGGCACCTTTTGAGGTGGTCTCTGGAGACGACACTAGTGGTTTCTCCTCCGTCCTTGGTGATTACGCACACCTTTGGGTTGTCGTGGTCAGACTGCAGTACGGTGTAGGGTTCCCTTTCCCACTGGTCGTCCAACTTATGTAGCCTTCTTTTTCGCTTTAGGACTTGCTCACCAGGTTCTAGGGGACTAGCAGGGGCGTGTTGATTGAAGAGTCTTTCTTGCTTCTCTCTCACCTGGGCCAGGCTCTTCTCCACACTCTCCTGTACCTTCTTGTACTGCAATTGCCTTTCCGTATCCCAGTCCGCATCCGGGGAGGTGTCCTCAGGTATTAGGACTCCCATCTCCAGGTCTACGGGCAGCTTTCCTGGTCTAGCTCGCATCAGGTAAGCCGGGGTGCAGTTTGTAGCGTTCACCGGGATATTGTTGTACATGTCTACCAGGTCCGGCAGTTTTTCTGGCCACAGGCTGTGTTCCTCCAGGGGCAACGTCTTCAGGAGATCAATGACTATATTGTTCATCTTCTCACACATCCCGTTGGTTTGTGGGTGGTAAGGCGTTGTCCGAATCTTCTTACAGCCATAGAGGTTGCAGAACTCCTGGAAGATTTCAGCTTCAAACGCTGGACCCTGGTCTGTCAGGACCTGTTCCGGATACCCGTGTGGACGGCAGAAGTATTGCTGGAAGGCTCGGGCCGCTGTTTGGGCTGTCAAGTCCTTTACCGGGACCACCACTAGAAAACGGGAATAGTGGTCCACGATTGTCAGGGCATAGATGTATCCAGACCGGCTTGGAGCCAATTTGACGTGGTCCAGAGCTACCAGCTCAAGAGGCTGCGTGGTGACGATGGGCCTCAAGGGTGTCTTCTGGCTGGTGCGGTCCTTCCTCCTCAGGTGACAAGGGCCACAGTCTCTGCACCACTTTTCTACTGCTCCTCTCATGCCGACCCAAAAGAACCTTCCTCTTAGTAGGAACTCCAGTTTCTTCCAACCGAAGTGTCCCGCTCTGTCATGGTAAGCTCCCAGGACCATAGCTGCATCTCGCCTTGGGACCACGACTTGCCAGGTCAGCTCGTGCGTCCGGTGGTTGACAATCCTTCTGCACAACTTGCCTTCGTAGAGGAATAGCTTGCTCTTCTCCTTCCATAGCTGCTTGGCTTCCTCTGGGGCATCTGGATCTAGGCGGGCGTCTTCCCGGGTCAGCAGATCTTTCACCAGGCGGACAGCAGGGTCACTATCTTGGGTTTTGGCCCAGCTGTGGTGAGGTAGGGGATTCATCATCACAGTTGTTAGATCCTCCTCCTTCACGCGGTGAGAGTGTTGAGCGGCTCCATACCGGTGAAACGCGGGGAGTTCTACCTCTTCCAGCTCTTCTGGGTCTTCGTCACCTTCAGGTAAGTGAGGCATTCTTGATAGGGCGTCTGCGTTGGCGTTGGTTTTGCCTGCCCGGTACTTGATCACGAAGTCATAGTTGGAGAGACGGGCCATCCACCGCTGTTCCAGGGCACCCAGTCTTGCATTGTCCAGGTGTGTCAACGGGTTGTTGTCCGTGTACACGGTGAACTTTGCGGAGGCCAGGTAATGCTTGAAGCGTTCCGTCACGGCCCACACCACCGCCAAGAATTCTAGCTTGAAGGAGCTGTAATTCTCCGGGTTCCTCTCGGTGGGCCTCAGCTTCCGGCTGGCGTATGCGATCACCCGTTCTCTGCCCTGTTGGTTTTGGGACAGTACGGCTCCCAGTCCCACATTACTGGCATCTGTGTGGAGAATGAAAGGCTGGCCATAATCAGGGTAGGCCAGGATCTCATCCCCAGTGAGGGCCAACTTTAGCTGGCGGAAGGACTCCTCTTCCGGTGTATCCCACTTGAAGGGTGGCTTTTGACTTCGGGACTTAGACTGTCCGATCAGGAGGTCCTGCATAGGAGCTGCCATCTTAGTGAACCCGGGGATGAACCTTCGGTAGTAGCCTACCAACCCGAGAAACTGTCTCACCTCTTTGATGTTCGAGGGGCTTGGCCAGCTCTTGATTGCCGTGACCTTGTCAGGGTCGGGGGCCACTCCTTCCACGCTTACCACGTGCCCTAGGTACTGGACCTTTGGTTTCAGCAGGTGACACTTCGATGGTTTTACCTTCAGGCCATAGCCTGCCAGGGCTTCGAACACCTCGGCCAGGTGCTTTAGGTGGTCCTCGTAGGTTTTCGAATAGACGATCACGTCGTCCAGGTAAAGGAGGACCGTCTCGAAGTTTCGGTGCCCTAGACAGCATTCCATCAGCCGCTGGAAGGTCCCTGGTGCATTGCAGAGCCCGAAAGGCATACAGTTGAATTCGCTCAGTCCCATCGGGGTGGTGAAGGCGGTCTTCTCCTTGTCAGCCTCTGCCACAGGAACCTGCCAGTACCCGCTAGTAAGGTCCAAAGTAGAAAAGAAGTTAGCAGATTTTAGTGCGGCTAAAGACTCTTCTATTCTAGGCAGCGGATATGCGTCTTTGTGGGTGATACGGTTGATTTGTCTATAGTCCATGCACATTCTCATGGTGCCGTCTTTCTTTTTGACCAGAACCAAGGGGGCTGCCCAGGGGCTACAGCTATCTCTAATGACCCCAGCTTCTTTCCTTTCCCGCAGCATACCCTTGGCGTTCTGATAATGTGCAGGGGGTACAGGTCTGTGCCTCTCTTTTATTGGTGGGTGGCTCCCTGTGGGGATGTGGTGTTTTATCCCTTTTACTCTGCCTAAGTCAGATGGGTGCTTACTAAAGACTCTCTCGTACTCCTGTACCACCCGGTAGATTCCTTGTTTTTGGTGCAGGGGAGTGGAGTCAGCACCCACGTGGAGTTTCTGGCACCAGTCCTCCTTTTGTTTCTGGGAGCCATTACCCTCCGCCTGAGGAGATGGAGGCAAGGGTTCCACGGCCCTGATAGCTTGGTGTTTGACAACAAACAGTTTGGCGAGTGTAGCGTACCTGGGTAAGTGTACTTCCCTCTCCCCAATGTTGAGGATGCGGACGGGCACCCTCCCATGACGGACATCAACCACCCCCCGGGCTGTCAAAATGGTGGGCCTGCTGTCTGAGTACACGGGTTCTACCATGGCTTGGTAGTCTCTACCTCTCAACCCGATTGCAGTCCGACACCAGATCATCATTTCACTTTTGGGAGGCATGGAAATGGGGAATGGATCACTGAGTCTTACGCTACCGATCTCACCACCAGACAGTTCTACCTGCTGCCGTCTCATCAGGGCTTTTATCTCCTTGTTGAGGACTCTCTGTAGGCTGGAACTAGCATTCACCGCCACCTGTTGTAGAATTACAATTACTTCTGAAAGACAATTTTCAATTATGTTAGTACCCACAGTTATTTTAGGGTGACTTTCATGACGGTCAATGTCCAAAATAATCACTCCCTGTGACGGCAGTTCAACTTTACCAATTTTAATGGTCATCTCCTTGAACCCCATCTGCGGCACGGGCAAGCCATTACTGGCGATGATGCTCAAGTTACTGTCTGGATACCGTGTGATATCAGCATCAGTCCAATACTGCTTAAAAAGTACATAAGGGATTGTGGTTACTTGCGACCCAGTATCCAGCAAGGCGCTCATGGGGATACCGTCCAGCACCATGGGTAAAACCGGGCGCCCCCCAACGTACTTATCACGCCAATTGTAAGGGCCTGGTGATCTTATGCCTGGGGGTTGGCCCTCTGCCCCAGGTTGGACCCGTTTAAATTACAGTACCTGGAAATGTGTCCGGGCTGGTTGCATCGACGGCAAATGGGCTGTCCATCCTCTGCGTAGCGGTCTGTGGGCCTCCCTCGGAACGACGGGATCCTCCTCTGTCGACGCCACGGGACATCCTCCGGACTTGAAGCCAGCTTGATGGGTCTTGACGGGTCCACTTGCAACGCCTGGACGGTCCTGGTCAACGCCGCGACGCTCCTGGTCAGCTCCTGGACTTGGTGGTGCAGGCCTTTCGACGGGGCTTGGTTCAGGGCCTGTGCATCAGCCTCCACGGAGTCCATAGAGGAGGGCGCCGCCTCCTGGTGGTAGATGATAGCAGGGCGCCGGGGGTTTATAGCGCCACTGGGTGCAGATTCACGGAGCACCCTTATGGCCCTGTCCTTAAATTGGGCAAAGGTCAGGTTGGGGTTCTGAAAGAACATGAGGCGCAGCTGGGCCCTGTGGGCGCTGGACAGCAGACCCTCTATGAATTGTTCTGTTAGCAGCTTATCGGTTTCCTGCACACTGCCAGGGTCAGTTTGTTGAATAGCCCTCAAGGCTTCCTGCAGATTTAGGGCATAGTCTCTGATGCTGTCCTGTGCCCGCTGCTTACATCCATAGAACCTCATTTTAATTTCAGCGGAGGTACGTGTATCAAAGGTACCCCGCAGCTGGGCCAGAATACCCTTCACTGTCCCTTTCTCCTCAATGGGCCATGATTTTACCTCCCTTTGGGCTGCGCCAGTTAACTGCCCTGTCAATATGCTGACCTTCTGTTCCTCTGTCAGGGGGTAAACTTGGAACAAACTATACAGTCTTTCCTTGAAGTCAGTTAGGGCATGGGGCTCCCCTGAGTATTTGGGCAGCCAGGCCGCTCCAGGGATGTAGGGCAAGGAAAAGGGCATCACCGCTGCTGCAGCTGCGTTGGTGGTAGTGGGCGCCTCTGTGTCCGACATCTTCCTCCCCCCTAGTTAAGCGTGGCCTACCTTCCGGCGATCCTTTTCTGTAGGCCGCGGCTCCGCTGCTGCTGCTATGGACGAGGACCTGGCGTCGCGTCCTGATGACGTCAGCGTCGCTCTCTCTCCCTTCCAGGACCTTGCGCAGCGTCGGTGCGTGGGGCGGAGCTTCGGATCTCGCACGGTTTTGACGTCCACGCCCCTCTTCTTCCCGCGCGGCGTCCTGAAGATGGCGTCCGATGGCGGGAAGACGGCAGAAGATGGCGGGAAACGGTCCAAGATGGCATCTGATGGCGGGAAACTTCTCCACCGGCAAATTTACAAAAGTCTTTTTCAGGCACGCAGTACCCGGTGGTTGCGGGCACGAAATCCTGCCGACTACGCCAAAGCTGACTCGCCCCCTGGGCCGTGGGGCACTCGGTTCCGGGCAATTAGGGAAACGATGGGAGTAGTAGTGGCAACCCGGTTCCGTGGCTCAGGGTGGTCAGGCCAGTGGTAGTCCGTTATATTGATTATGTCCGACTACGCCACCCGTGGATTGCTATTATTAGGAACCGCCGCTGCATGCAGACCGCTGGGGCTGATGAGGTGTGCAGCTATGGTAGTGTGACTCCCCACGGGAAGAGTGCGGCCCCAGGGCAGTATAGTGGATGGTGGGAGTGATGGTAGTGAGAGTCCCAGTGATGATAGTGCTGGAGGAGCAAGGAGCACACAGACAACAGGTTGCAGTCCAGGGTCTTTACTTGAACAGGTAAACTGACCCACAAACAGTCCCGGCTAGGAGGGGACCTGGATGTTTGAGAGCAACGGGGAAATTGGCCCTGGTCAGGGTGAGGGTGTAGGCCTACCGTGCTTTCTGCGCTCCTTCTGGCTATCTCCTCGTTATAGGGTAACAGCCCACGTTTCCGAGCTACCGTGTTTTCTCGCCTGTATGGCCTGCGACGTGGGTTCCTTTCTGCTCCCAGCCTTGTACGGCTTTACTGGTCCCTTCGGTTGTGGCAGGGCCTCCAGGCTTCTTAGGCCAAGGAATGTACAGTCCCTTGCGGGCTGGTTCTCTGCTGGGGGATGTGGAATCCTTCCAGCCTCAGACACCAAAGTCTGGTAAAATTAAGTCTTTTCTCTGCCAAGACAGGCTGTCTTCGCCTCTTGTCTCTGGCTGGTGGCTCTCTCCTACTGCCACACTTCCTCTTAGGTTACAATGCAACTTTCTGTCCCTGCTCCACTCTGGGACACGTCTCAAAGCTGAGACAGGCAATCCAGTTCTCTCTAACCCTGTCCCCAGTACCAGCTTTTATAGGGGCAGTCTGCTCCCCCTACTGGCCTGAGACAGGAGGCATTGCATGCTAATGTTCCCCTGACCAGAGAACCTCCCCCTTGCTCTCAGACACAGCTTTATTACACTTATGGCATCCAGGTAGGGTGACACACACGTCTCTTCCAAGGGGCATTTAAACCGTCTTGTTAAGCTACTGCGACCTCCAAGTCTCTTTCAAGGGGCATTTAAACCGTCTTGTTAAGCTACTGCGACCTGCACGTCTCTTCCAAGGGGCATTTAAACCGTCTTGCTAAGCTACTGCTACCGCCACCGCTCTTCCAAGGGGCATTTCAACCATCTTGTTAAGCTACTGCAATCTGCACGTCTCTTGCAAGGGGCATTTAAACCGTCTTGTTAAGCTACTGTGACCTCCACGTCTCTTCCAAGGGGCATTTAAACTATCTTGTTAAGGTTCTGCGACCTGCACGTCTCTTCCAAGTGGCATTTAAACCGCCTTTTTAAGCTACTGCGACCTCCACCGCTCTTCCAAGGGGCATTTAAACAGTCTTGTTAAGCTACTGCGACCTGAATGTCTCTTAAAAGGGGCATTTAAACTGTCTTGTTAAGCTACTGCAACCTGCACGTCTCTTCCAAGGGGCATTTAAACAGTCTTGTTAAGCTACTGCGACTTGCACGTTTTTTCCAAGGGGCATTTAAACCGTCTTGTTAAGCTATTGTAAGCTCCACCACTTTTCCAAGGGGCATTTAATACGTCTTGTTAAGCTACTGCGACCTGCACGTCTCTTACAAAGGGCATTTAAAACGTCTAGTTAAGCTACTGTAACCTCCACCACTTTTCCAAGGGGCATTTAAACTGTCTTGTTAAGCTACTGCAACCTGCACGTCTCTACCAAGGGGCCTTTATACCATCTTGTTAAGCTACGGCGACTTGCACGTCTTTTCCAAGGGGCATTTAAACAGTCTTGTTAAGCTATTGTAACCTCCACCACTTTTCCAAGGGACATTTAAAACGTCTTGTTAAGCTACTACGACCTGCTCGTCTCCTCCAAGGGGAATTTAAATCGTCTTGTTAAGCTACTGCGACCTGCATGTCTCTTCCAAGGGGCATTTAGACCATCTTGTTAAGCTTCTGCGACCTGCAAGTCTCTTCCAAGGGGCATTTAAACGGTCTTGTTAAGCTACTGCGACCAGCACGTCTCTTACAAGGGGCATTTAAAACGTCTTTTTAAGCTACTGCGACCTGCATGTCTCTTCCAATGGGCATTTAAACCATCTTGTTAAGCTACTGCGACTTGCACGTCTTTTCCAAGGGGCATTTAAACCGTCTTGTTAAGGTACTGTAACTTACACCACTTTTCCAATGGGCATTTAAACCGTCTTGTTAAGCTACTGCGACCTGCACGTCTCTTCCAAGGGGCATTTAAACCGTCTTGTTAAGCTACTGTAACCTCCACCACTTTTCCAAGGGGCATTTAAACCAATTTGTTAAGGTACTGCAACCTGCACGTCTCTACCAAGGGGCATTTATACCATCTTGTTAAGCTACTGCGACCTCCACCGCTCTTCCAAGGGGCAGTTAAACCGTCTTGTTAAGCTACTGCGACCAGCACGTCTCTTACAAGGGGCATTTAAAACGTCTTTTTAAGCTACTGCGACCTGCATGTCTCTTCCAATGGGCATTTAAACCATCTTGTTAAGCTACTGCGACTTGCACGTCTTTTCCAAGGGGCATTTAAACCATCTTGTTAAGGTACTGGAACTTCCACCACTTTTCCAATGGGCATTTAAACCGTCTTGTTAAGCTACTGCGACCTGCACGTCTCTTCCAAGGGGCATTTAAACCATCTTGTTAAGCTACTGTAACCTCCACCACTTTTCCAAGGGGCATTTAAACCGTTTTGTTAAGCTACTGCAACCTGCACGTCTCTACCAAGGGGCATTTATACCATCTTGTTAAGCTACGGCGACTTGCACTCTTTTCCAAGGGGCATTTAAAGCGTCTTGTCAAGCTACTGTAACCTCCACCACTTTTCGAAGGGATATTTAAACCGTCTTGTTAAGCTACTGCGACCTGCTCATCTCTTCCAAGGGGCATTTAAACCGTCTTGTTAAGCTACTGCGACCTGCATGTCTCTTCCAAGGGGCATTTAAACCATCTTGTTAAGCTACTGCGACCTGCAAGTCTCTTCCAAGGGGCATTTAAACCGTCTTGATAAGCTGCTGCGACCTGCATGTCTCTTCCAAGGGGAATTTAAACCGTCTTGTTAAGCTACTGCTACTGCCACCGCTCTTTGAAGGGGCATTTTAACCGTCTTGTTAAGCTACTGCGGCCTGCATGTCTCTTTCAACGGGCATTTAAACCGTCTTGTTAAGCTACTGCGCCTTGCACGTCTTTTCCAAGGGGAATTTAAACCGTCTTGTTAAGCTACTGCGACCTTTACCGCTATTCCAAGGGGCATTTAAACCGTCTTGTTAAGCTACTGCGACCTTTACCGCTATTCCAAGGGGCATTTAAACCGTATTGTTAAGCTACTGCGACCTGCATGTCTCTTCCAAGGGGCATTTAAACCGTATTGTTAAGCTACTGCGACCTCCACCGCTCTTCCAAGGGGCATTTAAACCGTCTTGTTAAGCTACTGCGACCTGCACGTCTCATCTAAGGGGCATTTAAACAGTCTTGTTAAGCTACTGCTACTGCCACCGCTCTTTGAAGGGGCATTTTAAGCGTCTTGTTAAGCTACTGCGACCTGCACGTCTCTTTCAACGGGCATTTAAACCGTCTTGTTAAGCTACTGCGCCTTGCACGTCTTTTCCAAGGGGAATTTAAACCGTCTTGTTAAGCTACTGCGACCTTTACCGCTATTCCAAGGGGCATTTAAACCGTCTTGTTAAGCTACTGCGACCTGCATGTCTCTTCCAAGGGGCATTTAAACCGTATTGTTAAGCTACTGCGACCTGCACGTCTCTTCCAAGGGGCATTTAAACCGTCTTGTTAAGCTACTGCTACCGCCACCGCTCTTGCAAGGGGCATTTTAACCGTCTTGTTAAGCTACTGCGACGTGCACGTCTCTTTCAACAGGCATTTAAACCGTCTTCTTAAGCTACTGTAACCTCCACCTCTTTTCCAAGGGGCATTTAAACCGTCTTGTTAAGCTACTGCGACCTGCAAGTCTCTTCCAAGGGGCATTTTAACCGTCTTGTTAAGCTACTGCGACCTGCACGTCTCTTTCAACGGGCATTTAAACCGTCTTGTTAAGCTACTGCGACCTTTACCGCTCTTCCAAGGGGCATTTAAACCGTTTTGTTAAGCTACTGCGACCTGCATGTCTCTTCCAAGGGGCATTTAAACTGTCTTGTTAAGCTACTGCGACCTGCACGTCTCTTCCAAGGGGCATTTAAACCGTCTTGTTAAGCTACTGCTACCGCCACCGCTCTTCCAAGGGGCATTTTAACAGTCTTGTTAAGCTACTGCGTCCTGCATGTCTCTTCCAAGGGGCATTTAAACCGTCTTGTTAAGCTACTGCGACCTGCACGTCTCTACCAAGGGGCATTTAAACCGTCTTGTTAAGCTACTACTACCGTCACCACTCTTCCAAGAGGCATTTAAACCGTCTTGTTAAGCTACTGTAACCTCCACCTCTTTTCCAAGGGGCATTTAAGCCGTCTTGTTAAGCTACTGCAACCTGCACGTCTCTTCCAAGGGGCATTTAAACCGTCTTGTTAAGCTACTGCGACCTGCATGTCTCTTCCAAGGGGCATTTAAACGGTCTTGTTAAGCTACTGCGACCTGCAAGTCTCTTCCAAGGGGCATTTAAACCATCTTGTTAAGCTGCTGCGACCTGCATGTCTCTTCCAAGGGGCATTTAAACCGTCTTGTTAAGCTACTGCGACCTCCAAGTCTCTTTCAAGGGGCATTTAAACCGACTTGTTAAGCTACTGCGACCTGCTCGTCTCTTCCAAGGGGCATTTAAACCGTCTTGTTAAGCTACTGCTACCGCCACCGCTCTTCCAAGGGGCATTTAAACCGTCTTGTTAAGCTACTGTAGCACCCCGAGGGCTCGGCTGCTTTAGGGGTATTGCACCTCGAACCAGAGGTGTGATATTCCACTCCCAGGTAAGGATGGAGTGTGGACCAGGACTCGGTAGGCTGCATGCACCACACACACCCCATTTCCGAGGGACAGGTCAACGGTGCTCCCACGAGACAAGAGTGCAGGCACGACAGCATCTGTCGCTGTCTGGAGTGGGGAGGGGAAAGTACACTCAGTGATGTAGGAGCAGATAGGGGTGGGTCTCTGGGCATAGGTAGGAGCCCATTGGTTGCTAGTCACCTGGGCTAACACATAGAGGGAAGTATATAAGGTGGGCACCATCTTAGAACAGGAGTCAGTCCAGTCCAGTTCAGAGAAGAAGACAGGAGCTCAGCCAGAGAGGGCTGACAGGGAGCTGTGGCTCAGTCTGGGCCCAGCTCCAGAGGCAGGCCTGGAGTGGAGGCCAGAAACAGCAGAAAGAGAGAGGAGAAGGAGCGGAAAGGAAAGTAAGAAAGGAACTGGAACAGAGGAGAAAGGAAGCAAGGAACACAAAGAAAGGCCCAGAGACGCGAGTAAAGAAGGAACCCCATATGCCCAGGAGATACAGGGTGAAGGGTTGGCAGAGCAGGGTACCGGAACCCAAATTGGTGGAGGCAACAAATTCCTCAGCCAAAGACCGGAGGTTGTTACCACATCTTGGTGCGACCCCTCACTACATCCAACAGGAAGGCATACCATATAGGGTCAGGGACGCAGAGATCAGCGTGCCCAGAGAAGGCCCGAGGGAGCTGGACAAAGGTGGGTCACTGGTGGGGACAGCCAGAGAAAGGAAAGGAAGGGAGCCCTGTGCCACGCTCTGGAATTGCCTGGGAGATGGTCGAGCCCCTTGCCTGGTGAACGCAGCACGGCTTAGGCGGTCCTTCATGTGCACAAGTGACCTGGATGAGAACTGTGAGTAAAGCATTGGAAACTGCACCACACGTCTCTGTGTTTCATCGCCGCACCAGCACCATTACTACTGGGACACTCACACCATCACTCCCATCTTCCACACTAGCTGCCCTGAGGCAATACTTCTCCCGTGGGGAGTTATTCCATACTCGGCTGCGCAAACTACATCAGCCTCAGCGGTCTGCAGCGCAGAGGCGGTCCCCACTGACAGCAATCCACGGGTGGCGTAGTCGGACATTTGCTATTAAATCAAGACTGCCACAGGTTTGACAACCCTGGGCACAGACCGGGTCGCCGCCACACGGAGATTACAACCCCCAGCATCATACAGAAGGCCCGGCTCCGGGTATCCCCTGCACAACACAGGCCCAAGGGGCGCGTCACTACTGCGACCTCCACCGCTCTTCCAAGGGGCATTTAAACCGTCTTTTTAAGCTACTGCGACCTGCACGTCTATTTCAAGGGGCATTTAATCCATCTTGTTAAGCTACTGCGACTTGCACGTCTTTTCCAAGGGGCATTTAAACCATTTTGTTAAGCTACTGTGACCTCCTCCGCTCTTCCAAGGGGCATTTAAACCGTCTTGTTAAGCTACTGCGACCTGCATGTCTCTTTCAAGGGGCATTTAAACCATCTTGTTAAGCTACTGCGACCTGCACGTCTCTTCCAAGGGGCATTTAAACCGTCTTGTTAAGCTACTGCGACCTTTACCGCTCTTCCAAGGGGCATTTAAACCGTCTTGTTAAGCTACTGCGACCTGCATGTCTCTTCCAAGCGGCATTTTAACCATCTTGTTAAGCTACTGCGACCTGCACGTCTCTTTCAACGGGCATTTAAACCGTCTTGTTAAGCTACTGCGCCTTGCACATCTTTTCCAAGGGGCATTTAAACCGTCTTGTTAAGCTACTGCGACCTTTACCGCTCTTCCAAGGGGCATTTAAACCGTCTTGTTAAGCGACTGCGACCTTTACCGCTTTTCCAAGTGGCATTTAAACCGTCTTGTTAAGCTACTGCGACCTGCACGTCTCTTTCAAGGGGCATTTAATCCGTCTTGTTAAGCTACTGCAACTTGCACGTCTTTTCCAAGGGGCATTTAAACCATCTTGTTAAGCTACTGCAACCTCCTCCGCTCTTCCAAGGGGCATTTAAACCATCATGTTAAGCTACTGCGACCTGCACATCTCTTCCACGGGGCATTTAAACCGTTTGTTAAGCTGCTGCGACCTGCATGTCTCAACCAAGGGGCATTTAAACCGTCTTGTTAAGCTACTGCGACCTGCACGTCTCTTCCAAGGGGCATTTAAACCGTCTTGTTAAGCTACTGCGACCTGCACGTCTCTTCCAAGGGGCATTTAAACCGTCTTGTTAAGCTACTGTGACCTGCATGTCTCTTAAAAGGGGCATTTAAACTGTCTTGTTAAGCTACTGCGACTTGCACGTCTTTTCCAAGAGTCATTTAAACCGTCTTGTTAAGCTACTGTAAGCTCCACCACTTTTCCAAGGGGCATTTAAGACGTCTTGTTAAGCTACTGCGACCTGCACGTCTCTTCCAAGGGACATTTAAAACGTCTTGTTAAGCTATTGCGACGCGCATGTCTTTACCAAGGGGCATTTAAACCGTCTTGTTAAGCTACTTCGACCTGCACGTCTCTTCCAAGGGGCATTTAAACCGTCTTAATAAGCTGCTGCGACCTGCATGTCTCTTCCAAGGGGCATTTAAACCGTCTTGTTAAGCTACTGCGACCTGCACGTCTCTTGCAAGGTGCATTTAAACCGTCTTTTTAAGCTACTGCGACTTGCACGTCTTTTGCAAGGGGTCACTTAAACCGTCTTGTTAAGCTACTGCGACCTCCACCCCTCTTCCAAGTGGCATTTAAACCATCTTGTTAAGCTACTGTGACCTGCACGTTTCTTCCAAGGGGCATTTAATCCGTCTTGTTAACCTACTGCGACCTGCACATCTCTTCCAAGGGGCATTTAAACCGTTTTGTTAAGCTACTGTATCCTCCACCACTTTTCCAAGGGGCATTTAAACCATCTTGTTAAGCTACTGTGACCTGCACGTCACTTTCAAGGGGCATTTAAACCATCTTGTTAAGCTACTGCGACCTGCATGTCTCTTCCAAGGGGCATTTAAACTGTCTTGTTAAGCTACTGCGACCTGCACATCTCTTCCTAGGGGCATTTAAACCGTCTTGTTAAGCTGCTGCGACCTGCATGTCTCTTCCAAGTGCCATTTAAACAGTCTTGTTAAGCTACTGCGACCTCCATCGCTCTTACAAGGGGCATTTAAACCATCTTGTTAAGCTACTGCGACCTGCACGTCTCTCCCAAGGGGCATTTAAACCCTCTTGTTAAGCTACTGCTACCGCCACTGCTCTTCCAAGGGGCATTTCAACCGTCTTGTTAAACTACTGCAACCTGCATGTCTCTTCCAAGGGGCATTTAAACCGTCTTGTTAAGCTACTGCGAACTCCACCTCTCTTCCAAGTTGCATTTAAACCGTCTTGTTAAGCAAGTGCGACCTGCACATCTCTTCCAAGGGGCATTTAAACCTTCTTGTTAAGCTACTGCGACCTGCACGTCTCTTCCAAGGGGCATTTAAACCGTCTTGTTAAGCTACTGCGACCTCCACAGCTCTTCCAAGTGGCATTAAAACCGTCTTGTTAAGCTACTGCGACCTGCACGTCTCTTCCAATGGGCATTTAAACTGTCATGTTAAGCTACTGCTACCGCCACCGCACTTCCAAGGGGCACTTTAACATTCTTGTTAAGCTACTGCGACCTTTGCGTCTTTTTCAAGGGGCATTTAAACTGACTTGTTAAGCTACTGTGACCTCCACCGCTCTTCCAAGGGGAATTTAAACCGTCTTTTCAAGCTACTGCGACCTGCTTGTCTCTTCCAAGGGGCATTTAAACCATCTTGAAGGCTACTGCGACCTTCACGTCTCTTCCAAGGGGCATTTATACCGTCTTGTTAAGCTACTGCGACTTGCACGTCTTTTCCAAGGGGCATTCAAACCATCTTGTTAAGCTACTGCGACGTGCACGTCTTTTGCAAGGGGTCATTTAAACCGTCTTGTTAAGCTACTGCGACCTCCACCGCTCTTCCAAGGGGCATTTTAACCGTCTTGTTAAGCTACTGCGACCTGCGCGTCTCTTTCAAGGGGCATTTAAACTGACTTGTTAAGCTACTGTGACCTCCACCGCTCTTCCAAGGGGCATTTAAACCGTCTTTTTAAGCTACTGCGACCTGCATGTCTCTTCCAAGGGGCATTTAAACCATCTTTTTAAGCTACTGCGACCTGCACGTCTCTTCCAAGGGGCATTTAAACCGTCTTGTTAAGCTGCTGCGACCTGCATGTCTCAACCAAGGGGCATTTAAACCGTCTTCTTAAGCTCCTGCTACCTCCACCGCTCTTCCAAGGGGCATTTAAACTGTATTGTTAAGCTACTGCGACCTGCACGTCTCTTCCAAGGGGCATTTAAACCGTCTTGTTAAGCGACTGCGCCTTGCACGTCTTTTCCAAGGGGCATTTAAACCGTCTTGTTAAGCTACTGCGACCTTTACCGCTCTTCCATGGGGCATTTAAACCATCTTGTTAAGCTACTGCGACCTGCATGTCTCCTCCAAGGGGCATTTAAACCGTATTGGTAAGCTACTGCGACCTGCACGTCTCTTCCAAGCGGCATTTAAACCGTCTTGTTAAGCTACTGCGACCTACCTGTCTCTTTCAACGGGCATTTAAACCGTCTTGTTAAGCTACTGTAACCTCCACCTCTTTCCCAAGGGGCATTTAAAACGTCTTGTTAAGCTACTGCAACCTGCACGTCTCTTCCAAGGGGCATTAAAACCGTCTTGTTAAGCTACTGCGACCTGCAAGTCTCTTCCAAGGGGCATTTAAACCGTCTTGATAAGCTGATGCGACCTGCATATCTCTTCCAAGGGGCATTTAAACCGTCTTGTTAAGCTACTGCGACCTCCACCGCTCTTCCAAGGGGCATTTAAACCGTCTTGTTAAGCTACTGCTACCGCCACCGCTCTTCCAAGGGGCATTTTATCCGTCTTGTTAAGGTACTGTGACCTGCACGTCTTTTTCAAGAGGCATTTAAACCGTCTTGTTAAGCTACTGCGACTTGCATGTCTTTTCCAAGGGGCATTTAAACCATCTTGTTAAGCTACTGTGACCTGCATGTCTCTTCCAAGGGGCATTTAAACTGTCTTGTTAAGCTACTGCGACCTGCACATCTCTTCCTAGGGGCATTTAAACCGTCTTGTTAAGCTGCTGCGACCTGCATGTCTCTTCCAAGTGGCATTTAAACAGTCTTGTTAAGCTACTGCGACCTCCACCGCTCTTACACGGGGCATTTAAACCATCTTGTTAAGCTACTGTGACCTGCACGTCACTTTCAAGGGGCATTTAAACCATCTTGTTAAGCTACTGCGACCTGCATGTCTCTTCCAAGGGGCATTTAAACTGTCTTGTTAAGCTACTGCGACCTGCACATCTCTTCCTAGGGGCAATTAAACCGTCTTGTTAAGCTGCTGCGACCTGCATGTCTCTTCCAAGTGGCATTTAAATAGTCTTGTTAAGCTACTGCGACCTCCACCGCCCTTACAAGTGGCATTTAAACCATCTTGTTAAGCTACTGCGACCTGCACGTCTCTCCCAAGGGGCATTTAAACCCTCTTGTTAAGCTACTGCTACCGCCACTGCTCTTCCAAGGGGCATTTCAACCGTCTTGTTAAACTACTGCAACCTGCATGTCTCTTCCAAGGGGCATTTAAACCGTCTTGTTAAGCTACTGCGAACTCCACGTCTCTTCCAAGTTGCATTTAAACCGTCTTGTTAAGCAAGTGCGACCTGCACATCTCTTCCAAGGGGCATTTAAACCTTCTTGTTAAGCTACTGCGACCTGCACGTCTCTTCCAAGGGGCATTTAAACCGTCTTGTTAAGCTACTGCGATCTGCACGTCTCTTCCAATGGGCATTTAAACTGTCATGTTAAGCTACTGCTACCGCCACCGCACTTCCAAGGCGCACTTTAACATTCTTGTTAAGCTACTGCGGCCTGCGCGTCTCTTTCAAGGGGAATTTAAACTGACCTGTTAAGCTAATGTGACCTCCACATCTCTTCCAAGGGGAATTTAAACCGTCTTTTCAAGCTACTGTGACCTGCTTGTCTCTTCCAAGGGGCATTTAAACCATCTTGAAAGCTACTGCGACCTGCACGTCTCTTCCAAGGGGCATTTATACCGTCTTGTTAAGCTACTACGACTTGCACGTCTTTTCCAAGGGGCATTTAAACCATCTTGTTAAGCTACTGCGACGTGCACGTCTTTTGCAAGTGGTCATTTAAACCGTCTTGTTAAGCTACTGCGACCTCCACCGCTCTTCCAAGGGGCATTTTAACCGTCTTGTTAAGCTACTGCGACCTGCGCGTCTCTTTCAAGGGGCATTTAAACTGACTTGTTAAGCTACTGTGACCTCCACCGCTCTTCCAAGGGGCATTTAAACCGTCTTTTTAAGCTACTGCGACCTGCATGTCTCTTCCAAGGGGCATTTAAACCATCTTTTTAAGCTACTGCGACCTGCACGTCTCTTCCAACGGGCATTTAAACCGTCTTGTTAAGCTGCTGCGACCTGCATGTCTCAACCAAGGGGCATTTAAACCGTGTTCTTAAGCTACTGCTTACTCCACCGCTCTTCCAAGGGGCATTTAAACTGTCTTGTTAAGCTACTGCGACCTGCACGTCTCTTCCAAGTTGCATTTAAACCGTCTTGTTAAGCGACTACGCCTTGCACGTCTTTTCCAAGGGGCATTTAAACCGTCTTGTTAAGCTACTGCGACCTTTACCGCTCTTCCAAGGGGCATTTAAACCATCTTGTTAAGCTACTGCGACCTGCATGTCTCCTCCAAGGGGCATTTAAACCGTATTGGTAAGCTACTGCGACCTGCACGTCTCTTCCAAGCGGCATTTAAACCATCTTGTTAACCTACTGCGACCTACCTGTCTCTTTCAACGGGCATTTAAACCGTCTTGTTAAGCTACTGTAACCTGCACGTCTCTTCCAAGGGGCATTTAAACCGTCTTGTTAAGCTACTGCGACCTGCAAGTCTCTTCCAAGGGGCATTTAAACCGTCTTGATAAGCTGATGCGACCTGCATATCTCTTCCAAGGGGCATTTAAACCGTCTTGTTAAGCTACTGCGACCTCCACCGCTCTTCCAAGGGGCATTTAAACCGTCTTGTTAAGCTACTGCTACCGCCACCGCTCTTCCAAGGGGCATTTTAACCGTCTGGTTAAGATACTGTGACCTGCACGTCTTTTTCAAGAGGCATTTAAACTGTCTTGTTAAGCTACTGCGACTTGCACGTCTTTTCCAAGGGGCATTTAAACCATCTTGTTAATCTACTGCGACCTCCTCCGCTCTTCCAAGGGGCATTTAAACCATCTTCTTAAGCTACTGCGACCTGCACGTCTCTTCCAAGGGGCATTTAAACCGTCTTGTTAAGCTGCTGCGACCTGCATGTCTCAACCAAGGGGCATTTAAACCGTCTTGTTAAGCTACTGCGACCTCCACCGCTCTTCCATACGGCATTTATACTGTCTTGTTAAGCTACTGCGACCTGCACATCTCTTGCAAGGGGCATTTAAACCGTCTTGTTAAGCTAATGCGACTTGCACGTCTTTTGCAAGGGGTCATTTAAACCGTCTTGTTAAGCTACTGCGACCTGCACGTCTCTTCCAAGGGGCATTTTAACCGTCTTGTTAGGCTACTACGACCTGCACGTCTCTTCCAAGGGGCATTTAAACCATCTTGTTAAGCTGCTGCTACTGCCACCGTTCTTCTAAGGGGCATTTTAACCGTCTTGTTAAGCTACTGCGACCTTCACCTCTCTTTCAAGGGGCATTTAATCCGTCTTGTTAAGCTAGTGCGACTTGCACGTCTTTTCCAAGGGGCATTTAAACCATCTTGTTAAGCTTCTGCGACCTGCATGTCTCTTCCAAGGGGCATTTAAACCATCTTGTTAAGCTACTGCGACATCCAAGTCTCTTTCAAGGGACTATTAAACCGTCTTGTTAAGCTACTGCGACCTGCACGTCTCTTCCAAGGGGCATTTAAACCGTCTTGTTAAGCTACTGTTACCGCCACCGCTTTTCCAAGGGGGATTTCAACCGTCTTGTTAAGCTACTGCAACCTGCACATCTCTTGCAAGGGGCATTTAAACCGTCTTGTTAAGCTACTGCGACCTCCACGTCTCTTCCAAGGGGCATTTAAACCATCTTGTTAAGCTTCTGCGACCTGCACGTCTCTTCCAATGGACATTTAAACCGTCTTGTTAAGCTAATGCGACCTGCACGTCTCTTCCAAGGGGCATTTAGACCGTCTTGTTAAGCTACTGCGACCTGCACGTCTCTTCCAAGGGGCATTTAAACCGTCTTGTTAAGTTACTGCGACCTGCATGTCACTTAAAAGGGGCATTTAAACTGTCTTGTTAAGCTACTGCAACCTGCACGTCTCTTCCAAGGGGCATTTAAACCGTCTTGTTAAGCTACTGCGACTTGCACGTCTTTTCCAAGGGGCATTTAAACCGTCTTGTTAAGCTACTGTAAGCTCCACCACTTTTCCAAGGGGCATTTAAAACGTCTTGTTAAGCTACTGCGACCTGCACGTCTCTTCCAAGGGGCATTTAAACCATCTTGTTAAGCTACTGCGACCTGCATGTCTCTTCCAAGGTGCATTTAAACGGTCTTGTTAAGCTACTGCGACAATCACGTCTCTTACAAGGGGCATTTAAACCGTCTTGTTAAGCTACTGCGACCTGCATGTCTTTTCCAAGGGGCATTTAAACCGTCTTTTTAAGCTACTGTGACCTGCATGTCTCTTCCAAGGGGCATTTAAACCATCTTGTTAAGCTACTGCGACTTGCACGTCTTTTCCAAGGGGCATTTAAACCGTCTTGTTAAGCTACTGCGACCTGCACGTCTCTTCCAATGGGCATTTAAACCGTCTTTTTAAGCTACTGCGACCTGCTTGTCTCTTCCAAGGGGCATTTAAACCATCTTGAAAGCTACTGCGACCTGCACGTCTCTTCCAAGTGGCATTTATACCGTCTTGTTAAGCTACTGCGACTTGCACGTCTTTTCCAAGGGGCATTTAAACCATCTTGTTAAGCTACTGCGACGTGCACGTCTTTTACAAGGGGTCATTTAAACCGTCTTGTTAAGCTACTGCGACCTCCACCGCTCTTCCAAGGGGCATTTTAACCGTCTTGTTAAGCTACTGTGACCTGCGCGTCTCTTTCAAGGGGCATTTAAAATGACTTGTTAAGCTACTGTGACCTCCACCGCTCTTCCAAGGGCCATTTAAACCGTCTTTTTAAGCTACTGCGACCTGCATGTCTCTTCCAAGGGGCACTTAAACCATCTTTTTAAGCTACTGCGACCTGCACGTTTCTTCCAAGGGGCATTTAAACCGTCTTGTTAAGCTGCTGCGACCTGCATGTCTCAACCAAGGGGCATTTAAACCGTCTTCTTAAGCTACTGCTACCTCCACCGCTCTTCCAAGGGGCATTTAAACCGTCTTGTTAAGCTACTGCGACCTGCACGTCTCTTCCAAGGGGCATTTAAACCGTCTTGTTAAGCTACTGCTACTGCCACCGCTCTTCCAAGGGACATTTTAACCATGTTGTTAAGCTACTGCGACCTGCACGTCTCTTTCAGCGGGCATTTAAACCGTCTTGTTAAGCTACTGCGCCTTGCACGTCTTTTCCAAGGGGCATTTAAACCGTCTTGTTAAGCTACTGCGACCTTTACCGCTCTTCCAAGGGGCATTTAAACCATCTTGTTAAGCTATTGCGACCTGCAGGTCTCCTCCAAGGGGCATTTAAACGGTCTTGTTAAGCTACTGCGACCTGCACGTCTCTTCCAAGGGGCATTTAAACCGTCTTGTTAAGCTACTGCGACCTGCCTGTCTCTTTCAACGGGCATTTAAACCGTCTTGTTAAGCTACTGTAACCACCACCTCTTTTCCAAGGAGCATTTAAAACGTCTTGTTAAGCTACTGCAACCTGCACGTCTCTTCCAAGGGGCATTTAAACCGTCTTGTTAAGCTACTGCGACCTGCAAGTCTCTTCCAAGGGGCATTTAAACCGTCTTGATAAGCTGATGCGACCTGCATATCTCTTCCAAGGGGCATTTAAACCGTCTTGTTAAGCTACTGCGACCTCCACCGCTCTTCCAAGGGGCGTTTAAACCGTCTTGTTAAGCTACTGCTACCGCCACCGCTCTTCCAAGGGGCATTTTAACCGTCTTGTTAAGCTACTGTGACCTGCACGTCTTTTTCAAGAGGCATTTAAACCGTCTAGTTAAGCTACTGCGACTTGCACGTCTTTTCCAAGGGGCATTTAAACCATCTTGTTAAGCTACTGCGACCTCCTCCGCTCTTCCAAGGGGCATTTAAACCATCTTTTTAAGCTGCTGCGACCTGCATGTCTCAACCAAGGGGCATTTAAACCGTCTTGCTAAGATACTGCGACCTCCACCGCTCTTCCAAGGGGCATTTATACTGTCTTGTTAAGCTACTGCGACCTGCACGTCTCTTGCAAGGGGCATATAAACCGTCTTGTTAAGCTACTGCGACTTGCAAGTCTTTTGCAAGGGGTCATTTAAACCGTCTTGTTAGGCTACTGCGACCTTCACGTCTCTTGCAAGGGGCATTTAATCCGTCTTGTTAAGCTAGTGAGACTTGCACGTCTTTTCCAAGGGGCATTTAAACCATCTTGTTAAGCTGCTGCGACCTGCATGTCTCTTCTCAGGGGCATTTAAACAGTCTTGTTAAGCTATTGCTACCGCCACCGCTCTTCCAAGGGGCATTTAAACCGTCTTGTTAACCTACTGCAACCTGCACATCTCTTGCAAGGGGCATTTAAACCGTCTTGTTAAGCTACTGCGACCTGCACGTCTCTTCTCAGGGGCATTTAAACAGTCTTGTTAACCTATTGCTACCGCCACCGCTCTTCCAAGGGGCATTTAAACCGTCTTGTTAACCTACTGCAACCTGCACATCTCTTGCAAGGGGCATTTAAACCGTCTTGTTAAGCTACTGCGACCTGCACCTCTCTTCCAAGGGGCATTTAAACCGTCTTGTTAAGCTACTGCGACCTGCACGTCTCTTCCAAGGGGCATTTAAACCGTCTTGTTAAGCTACTGCGACCTGCACGTCTCTTCCAAGGGGCATTTAAACCGTCTTGTTAAGCTACTGCGACCTGCATGTCTCTTAAAAGGGGCATTTAAACTGTCTTGTTAAGCTACTGCAACCTGCACGTCTCTTCCAAGGGGCATTTAAACCGTCTTGTTAAGCTACTGCGACTTGCACGTCTTTTCCAAGGGGCATTTAAACCGTCTTGTTAAGCTACTGTAAGCTCCACCTCTTTTCCAAGGGGCATTTAAAACGTCTTGTTAAGCTGCTGCGACCTGCACGTCTCTTCCAAGGGGCATTTAAACCATCTTGTTAAGCTACTGCGACCTGCATGTCTCTTCCAAGGTGCAGTTAAACGGTCTTGTTAAGCTACTGCGACAAGCACGTCTCTTACAAGGGGCATTTAAACCGTCTTGTTAAGCTACTGCGACCTGCATGTCTTTTCCAAGGGGCATTTAAACTGTCTTTTTAAGCTACTGTGACCTGCATGTCTCTTCCAAGGGGCATTTAAACCCTCTTGTTAAGCTACTGCTACCGCCACTGCTCTTCCAAGGGGCATTTCAACCGTCTTGTTAAACTACTGCAACCTGCATGTCTCTTCCAAGGGGCATTTAAACCGTCTTGTTAAGCTACTGCGAACTCCACCTCTCTTCCAAGTTGCATTTAAACCGTCTTGTTAAGCAAGTGCGACCTGCACATCTCTTCCAAGGGGCATTTAAACCTTCTTGTTAAGCTACTGCGACCTGCACGTCTCTTCCAAGGAGCATTTAAACAGTCTTGTTAAGCTAATGCGACCTCCACAGCTCTTCCAAGTGGCATTAAAACCGTCTTGTTAAGCTACTGCGACCTGCACGTCTCTTCCAATGGGCATTTAAACTGTCATGTTAAGCTACTGCTACCGCCACCGCACTTCCAAGGGGCACTTTAACATTCTTGTTAAGCTACTGCGACCTTTGCTTCTTTTTCAAAGGGCATTTAAACTGACTTGTTAAGCTACTGTGACCTCCACCGCTCTTCCAAGGGGAATTTAAACCGTCTTTTCAAGCTACTGCGACCTGCTTGTCTCTTCCAAGGGGCATTTAAACCATCTTGAAAGCTACTGCGACCTTCACGTCTCTTCCAAGGGGCATTTATACCGTCTTGTTAAGCTACTGCGACTTGCACGTCTTTTCGAAGGGGCATTCAAACCATCTTGTTAAGCTACTGCGACGTGCACGTCTTTTGCAAGGGGTCATTTAAACCGTCTTGTTAAGCTACTGCGACCTCCACCGCTCTTCCAAGGGGCATTTTAACCGTCTTGTTAAGCTACTGCGACCTGCGCGTTTCTTTCAAGTGGCATTTAAACTGACTTGTTAAGCTACTGTGACCTCCACCGCTCTTCCAAGGGGCATTTAAACCGTCTTTTTAAGCTACTGCGACCTGCATGTCTCTTCCAAGGGGCATTTAAACCATCTTTTTAAGCTACTGCGACCTGCACGTCTCTTCCAAGGGGCATTTAAACCGTCTTGTTAAGCTGCTGCGACCTGCATGTCTCAACCAAGGGGCATTTAAACCGTCTTCTTAAGCTACTGCTACCTCCACCGCTCTTCCAAGGGGCATTTAAACTGTATTGTTAAGCTACTGCGACCTGCACGTCTCTTCCAAGGGGCATTTAAACAGTCTTGTTAAGCGACTGCGCCTTGCACGTCTTTTCCAAGGGGCATTTAAACCGTCTTGTTAAGCTACTGCGACCTTTACCGCTCTTCCATGGGGCATTTAAACCATCTTGTTAAGCTACTGCGACCTGCATGTCTCCTCCAAGCGGCATTTAAACCGTATTGGTAAGCTACTGCGACCTGCACGTCTCTTCCAAGCGGCATTTAAACCGTCTTGTTAAGCTACTGCGACCTACCTGTCTCTTTCAACGGGCATTTAAACCGTCTTGTTAAGCTACTGTAACCTCCACCTCTTTTCCAAGGGGCATTTAAAACGTCTTGTTAAGCTACTGCAACCTGCACGTCTCTTCCAAGGGGCATTAAAACCGTCTTGTTAAGCTACTGCGACCTGCAAGTCTCTTCCAAGGGGCATTTAAACCGTCTTGATAAGCTGATGCGACCTGCATATCTCTTCCAAGGGGCATTTAAACCGTCTTGTTAAGCTACTGCGACCTCCACCGCTCTTCCAAGGGGCATTTAAACCATCTTGTTAAGCTACTGCTACCGCCACCGCTCTTCCAAGGGGCATTTTATCCGTCTTGTTAAGGTACTGTGACCTGCACGTCTTTTTCAAGAGGCATTTAAACCGTCTTGTTAAGCTACTGCGACTTGCATGTCTTTTCCAAGGGGCATTTAAACCATCTTGTTAAGCTACTGTGACCTGCATGTCTCTTCCAAGGGGCATTTAAACTGTCTTGTTAAGCTACTGCGACCTGTACATCTCTTCCTAGGGGCATTTAAACCGTCTTGTTAAGCTGCTGCGACCTGCATGTCTCTTCCAAGTGGCATTTAAACAGTCTTGTTAAGCTACTGCGACCTCCACCGCTCTTACACGGGGCATTTAAACCATCTTGTTAAGCTACTGTGATCTGCACGTCACTTTCAAGGGGCATTTAAACCATCTTGTTAAGCTACTGCGACCTGCATGTCTCTTCCAAGGGGCATTTAAACTGTCTTGTTAAGCTACTGCGACCTGCACATCTCTTCCTAGGGGCATTTAAACCGTCTTGTTAAGCTGCTGCGACCTGCATGTCTCTTCCAAGTGGCATTTAAATAGTCTTGTTAAGCTACTGCGACCTCCACCGCCCTTACAAGTGGCATTTAAACCATCTTGTTAAGCTACTGCGACCTGCACGTCTCTCCCAAGGGGCATTTAAACCCTCTTGTTAAGCTACTGCTACCGCCACTGCTCTTCCAAGGGGCATTTCAACCGTCTTGTTAAACGACTGCAACCTGCATGTCTCTTCCAAGGGGCATTTAAACCGTCTTGTTAAGCTACTGCGAACTCCACGTCTCTTCCAAGTTGCATTTAAACCATCTTGTTAAGCAAGTGCGACCTGCACATCTCTTCCAAGGGGCATTTAAACCTTCTTGTTAAGCTACTGCGACCTGCACGTCTCTTCCAAGGGGCATTTAAACCGTCTTGTTAAGCTACTGCGACCTGCACGTCTCTTCCAAGGGGCATTTAAACCGTCTTGTTAAGCTACTGCTACTGCCACCGCTCTTCCAAGGGACATTTTAACCATGTTGTTAAGCTACTGCGACCTGCACGTCTCTTTCAGCGGGCATTTAAACCGTCTTGTTAAGCTACTGCGCCTTGCACGTCTTTTCCAAGGGGCATTTAAACCGTCTTGTTAAGCTACTGCGACCTTTACCGCTCTTCCAAGGGGCATTTAAACCATCTTGTTAAGCTATTGCGACCTGCAGGTCTCCTCCAAGGGGCATTTAAACGGTCTTGTTAAGCTACTGCGACCTGCACGTCTCTTCCAAGGGGCATTTAAACCGTCTTGTTAAGCTACTGCGACCTGCCTGTCTCTTTCAACGGGCATTTAAACCGTCTTGTTAAGCTACTGTAACCACCACCTCTTTTCCAAGGAGCATTTAAAACGTCTTGTTAAGCTACTGCAACCTGCACGTCTCTTCCAAGGGGCATTTAAACCGTCTTGTTAAGCTACTGCGACCTGCAAGTCTCTTCCAAGGGGCATTTAAACCGTCTTGATAAGCTGATGCGACCTGCATATCTCTTCCAAGGGGCATTTAAACCGTCTTGTTAAGCTACTGCGACCTCCACCGCTCTTCCAAGGGGCGTTTAAACCGTCTTGTTAAGCTACTGCTACCGCCACCGCTCTTCCAAGGGGCATTTTAACCGTCTTGTTAAGCTACTGTGACCTGCACGTCTTTTTCAAGAGGCATTTAAACCGTCTAGTTAAGCTACTGCGACTTGCACGTCTTTTCCAAGGGGCATTTAAACCATCTTGTTAAGCTACTGCGACCTCCTCCGCTCTTCCAAGGGGCATTTAAACCATCTTTTTAAGCTGCTGCGACCTGCATGTCTCAACCAAGGGGCATTTAAACCGTCTTGCTAAGATACTGCGACCTCCACCGCTCTTCCAAGGGGCATTTATACTGTCTTGTTAAGCTACTGCGACCTGCACGTCTCTTGCAAGGGGCATATAAACCGTCTTGTTAAGCTACTGCGACTTGCAAGTCTTTTGCAAGGGGTCATTTAAACCGTCTTGTTAGGCTACTGCGACCTTCACGTCTCTTGCAAGGGGCATTTAATCCGTCTTGTTAAGCTAGTGAGACTTGCACGTCTTTTCCAAGGGGCATTTAAACCATCTTGTTAAGCTGCTGCGACCTGCATGTCTCTTCTCAGGGGCATTTAAACAGTCTTGTTAAGCTATTGCTACCGCCACCGCTCTTCCAAGGGGCATTTAAACCGTCTTGTTAACCTACTGCAACCTGCACATCTCTTGCAAGGGGCATTTAAACCGTCTTGTTAAGCTACTGCGACCTGCACGTCTCTTCTCAGGGGCATTTAAACAGTCTTGTTAACCTATTGCTACCGCCACCGCTCTTCCAAGGGGCATTTAAACCGTCTTGTTAACCTACTGCAACCTGCACATCTCTTGCAAGGGGCATTTAAACCGTCTTGTTAAGCTACTGCGACCTGCACCTCTCTTCCAAGGGGCATTTAAACCGTCTTGTTAAGCTACTGCGACCTGCACGTCTCTTCCAAGGGGCATTTAAACCGTCTTGTTAAGCTACTGCGACCTGCACGTCTCTTCCAAGGGGCATTTAAACCGTCTTGTTAAGCTACTGCGACCTGCATGTCTCTTAAAAGGGGCATTTAAACTGTCTTGTTAAGCTACTGCAACCTGCACGTCTCTTCCAAGGGGCATTTAAACCGTCTTGTTAAGCTACTGCGACTTGCACGTCTTTTCCAAGGGGCATTTAAACCGTCTTGTTAAGCTACTGTAAGCTCCACCTCTTTTCCAAGGGGCATTTAAAACGTCTTGTTAAGCTGCTGCGACCTGCACGTCTCTTCCAAGGGGCATTTAAACCATCTTGTTAAGCTACTGCGACCTGCATGTTTCTTCCAAGGTGCAGTTAAACGGTCTTGTTAAGCTACTGCGACAAGCACGTCTCTTACAAGGGGCATTTAAACCGTCTTGTTAAGCTACTGCGACCTGCATGTCTTTTCCAAGGGGCATTTAAACTGTCTTTTTAAGCTACTGTGACCTGCATGTCTCTTCCAAGGGGCATTTAAACCCTCTTGTTAAGCTACTGCTACCGCCACTGCTCTTCCAAGGGGCATTTCAACCGTCTTGTTAAACTACTGCAACCTGCATGTCTCTTCCAAGGGGCATTTAAACCGTCTTGTTAAGCTACTGCGAACTCCACCTCTCTTCCAAGTTGCATTTAAACCGTCTTGTTAAGCAAGTGCGACCTGCACATCTCTTCCAAGGGGCATTTAAACCTTCTTGTTAAGCTACTGCGACCTGCACGTCTCTTCCAAGGAGCATTTAAACAGTCTTGTTAAGCTAATGCGACCTCCACAGCTCTTCCAAGTGGCATTAAAACCGTCTTGTTAAGCTACTGCGACCTGCACGTCTCTTCCAATGGGCATTTAAACTGTCATGTTAAGCTACTGCTACCGCCACCGCACTTCCAAGGGGCACTTTAACATTCTTGTTAAGCTACTGCGACCTTTGCTTCTTTTTCAAAGGGCATTTAAACTGACTTGTTAAGCTACTGTGACCTCCACCGCTCTTCCAAGGGGAATTTAAACCGTCTTTTCAAGCTACTGCGACCTGCTTGTCTCTTCCAAGGGGCATTTAAACCATCTTGAAAGCTACTGCGACCTTCACGTCTCTTCCAAGGGGCATTTATACCGTCTTGTTAAGCTACTGCGACTTGCACGTCTTTTCCAAGGGGCATTCAAACCATCTTGTTAAGCTACTGCGACGTGCACGTCTTTTGCAAGGGGTCATTTAAACCGTCTTGTTAAGCTACTGCGACCTCCACCGCTCTTCCAAGGGGCATTTTAACCGTCTTGTTAAGCTACTGCGACCTGCGCGTTTCTTTCAAGTGGCATTTAAACTGACTTGTTAAGCTACTGTGACCTCCACCGCTCTTCCAAGGGGCATTTAAACCGTCTTTTTAAGCTACTGCGACCTGCATGTCTCTTCCAAGGGGCATTTAAACCATCTTTTTAAGCTACTGCGACCTGCACGTCTCTTCCAAGGGGCATTTAAACCGTCTTGTTAAGCTGCTGCGACCTGCATGTCTCAACCAAGGGGCATTTAAACCGTCTTCTTAAGCTACTGCTACCTCCACCGCTCTTCCAAGGGGCATTTAAACTGTATTGTTAAGCTACTGCGACCTGCACGTCTCTTCCAAGGGGCATTTAAACAGTCTTGTTAAGCGACTGCGCCTTGCACGTCTTTTCCAAGGGGCATTTAAACCGTCTTGTTAAGCTACTGCGACCTTTACCGCTCTTCCATGGGGCATTTAAACCATCTTGTTAAGCTACTGCGACCTGCATGTCTCCTCCAAGCGGCATTTAAACCGTATTGGTAAGCTACTGCGACCTGCACGTCTCTTCCAAGCGGCATTTAAACCGTCTTGTTAAGCTACTGCGACCTACCGGTCTCTTTCAACGGGCATTTAAACCGTCTTGTTAAGCTACTGTAACCTCCACCTCTTTTCCAAGGGGCATTTAAAACGTCTTGTTAAGCTACTGCAACCTGCACGTCTCTTCCAAGGGGCATTAAAACCGTCTTGTTAAGCTACTGCGACCTGCAAGTCTCTTCCAAGGGGCATTTAAACCGTCTTGATAAGCTGATGCGACCTGCATATCTCTTCCAAGGGGCATTTAAACCGTCTTGTTAAGCTACTGCGACCTCCACCGCTCTTCCAAGGGGCATTTAAACCATCTTGTTAAGCTACTGCTACCGCCACCGCTCTTCCAAGGGGCATTTTATCCGTCTTGTTAAGGTACTGTGACCTGCACGTCTTTTTCAAGAGGCATTTAAACCGTCTTGTTAAGCTACTGCGACTTGCATGTCTTTTCCAAGGGGCATTTAAACCATCTTGTTAAGCTACTGTGACCTGCATGTCTCTTCCAAGGGGCATTTAAACTGTCTTGTTAAGCTACTGCGACCTGTACATCTCTTCCTAGGGGCATTTAAACCGTCTTGTTAAGCTGCTGCGACCTGCATGTCTCTTCCAAGTGGCATTTAAACAGTCTTGTTAAGCTACTGCGACCTCCACCGCTCTTACACGGGGCATTTAAACCATCTTGTTAAGCTACTGTGACCTGCACGTCACTTTCAAGGGGCATTTAAACCATCTTGTTAAGCTACTGCGACCTGCATGTCTCTTCCAAGGGGCATTTAAACTGTCTTGTTAAGCTACTGCGACCTGCACATCTCTTCCTAGGGGCATTTAAACCGTCTTGTTAAGCTGCTGCGACCTGCATGTCTCTTCCAAGTGGCATTTAAATAGTCTTGTTAAGCTACTGCGACCTCCACCGCCCTTACAAGTGGCATTTAAACCATCTTGTTAAGCTACTGCGACCTGCACGTCTCTCCCAAGGGGCATTTAAACCCTCTTGTTAAGCTACTGCTACCGCCACTGCTCTTCCAAGGGGCATTTCAACCGTCTTGTTAAACGACTGCAACCTGCATGTCTCTTCCAAGGGGCATTTAAACCGTCTTGTTAAGCTACTGCGAACTCCACGTCTCTTCCAAGTTGCATTTAAACCATCTTGTTAAGCAAGTGCGACCTGCACATCTCTTCCAAGGGGCATTTAAACCTTCTTGTTAAGCTACTGCGACCTGCACGTCTCTTCCAAGGGGCATTTAAACCGTCTTGTTAAGCTACTGCGATCTGCACGTCTCTTCCAATGGGCATTTAAACTGTCATGTTAAGCTACTGCTACCGCCACCGCACTTCCAAGGCGCACTTTAACATTCTTGTTAAGCTACTGCGGCCTGCGCGTCTCTTTCAAGGGGAATTTAAACTGACCTGTTAAGCTACTGTGACCTCCACATCTCTTCCAAGGGGAATTTAAACCGTCTTTTCAAGCTACTGTGACCTGCTTGTCTCTTCCAAGGGGCATTTAAACCATCTTGAAAGCTACTGCGACCTGCACGTCTCTTCCAAGGGGCATTTATACCGTCTTGTTAAGCTACTGCGACTTGCACGTCTTTTCCAAGGGGCATTTAAACCGTCTTGTTAAGCTACTGCGACGTGCACGTCTTTTGCAAGTGGTCATTTAAACCGTCTTGTTAAGCTACTGCGACCTCCACCGCTCTTCCAAGGGGCATTTTAACCGTCTTGTTAAGCTACTGCGACCTGCACGTCTCTTTCAAGGGGCATTTAAACTGACTTGTTAAGCTACTGAGACCTCCACCGCTCTTCCAAGGGGAATTTAAACCGTCTTTTTAAGCTACTGCGACCTGCATGTCTCTTCCAAGGGGCATTTAAACCATCTTTTTAAGCTACTGCGACCTGCACGTCTCTTCCAACGGGCATTTAAACCGTCTTGTTAAGCTGCTGCGACCTGCATGTCTCAACCAAGGGGCATTTAAACCGTCTTCTTAAACTACTGCTTACTCCACCGCTCTTCCAAGGGGCATTTAAACTGTCTTGTTAAGCTACTGCGACCTGCACGTCTCTTCCAAGTTGCATTTAACCGTCTTGTTAAGCGACTGCGCCTTGCACGTCTTTTCCAAGGGGCATTTAAACCGTCTTGTTAAGCTACTGCGACCTTTACCGCTCTTCCAAGGGGCATTTAAACCATCTTGTTAAGCTACTGCGACCTGCATGTCTCCTCCAAGGGGCATTTAAACCGTATTGGTAAGCTACTGCGACCTGCACGTCTCTTCCAAGCGGCATTTAAACCGACTTGTTAAGCTACTGCGACCTACCTGTCTCTTTCAACGGGCATTTAAACCGTCTTGTTAAGCTACTGTAACCTGCACGTCTCTTCCAAGGGGCATTTAAACCGTCTTGTTAAGCTACTGCGACCTGCAAGTCTCTTCCAAGGGGCATTTAAACCGTCTTGATAAGCTGATGCGACCTGCATATCTCTTCCAAGGGGCATTTAAACCGTCTTGTTAAGCTACTGCGACCTCCACCGCTCTTCCAAGGGGCATTTAAAACGTCTTGTTAAGCTACTGCTACCGCCACCGCTCTTCCAAGGGGCATTTTAACCGTCTGGTTAAGCTACTGTGACCTGCACGTCTTTTTCAAGAGGCATTTAAACTGTCTTGTTAAGCTACTGCGACTTGCACGTCTTTTCCAAGGGGCATTTAAACCATCTTGTTAATCTACTGCGACCTCCTCCGCTCTTCCAAGGGGCATTTAAACCATCTTCTTAAGCTACTGCGACCTGCACGTCTCTTCCAAGGGGCATTTTAACCGTCTTGTTAAGCTACTGTGACCTGCGCGTCTCTTTCAAGGGGCATTTAAAATGACTTGTTAAGCTACTGTGACCTCCACCGCTCTTCCAAGGGGCATTTAAACCGTCTTTTTAAGCTACTGCGACCTGCATGTCTCTTCCAAGGGGCATTTAAAATATCTTTTTAAGCTACTGCGACCTGCACGTCTCTTCCAAGGGGCATTTAAACCGTCTTGTTAAGCTGCTGCGACCTGCATGTCTCAACCAAGGGGCATTTAAACCGTCTTCTTAAGCTACTGCTACCTCCACCGCTCTTCCAAGGGGCATTTAAACCGTCTTGTTAAGCTACTGCGACCTGCACGTCTCTTCCAAGGGGCATTTAAACCGTCTTGTTAAGCTACTGCTACTGCCACCGCTCTTCCAAGGGACATTTTAACCATGTTGTTAAGCTACTGCGACCTGCACGTCTCTTTCAGCGGGCATTTAAACCGTCTTGTTAAGCTACTGCGCCTTGCACGTCTTTTCCAAGGGGCATTTAAACCATCTTGTTAAGCTACTGCGACCTTTACCGCTCTTCCAAGGGGCATTTAAACCATCTTGTTAAGCTATTGCGACCTGCAGGTCTCCTCCAAGGGGCATTTAAACGGTCTTGTTAAGCTACTGCGACCTGCACGTCTCTTCCAAGGGGCATTTAAACCGTCTTGTTAAGCTACTGCGACCTGCCTGTCTCTTTCAACGGGCATTTAAACCGTCTTGTTAAGCTACTGTAACCACCACCTCTTTTCCAAGGAGCATTTAAAACGTCTTGTTAAGCTACTGCAACCTGCACGTCTCTTCCAAGGGGCATTTAAACCGTCTTGTTAAGCTACTGCGACCTGCAAGTCTCTTCCAAGGGGCATTTAAACCGTCTTGATAAGCTGATGCGACCTGCATATCTCTTCCAAGGGGCATTTAAACCGTCTTGTTAAGCTACTGCGACCTCCACCGCTCTTCCAAGGGGCGTTTAAACCGTCTTGTTAAGCTACTGCTACCGCCACCGCTCTTCTAAGGGGCATTTTAACCGTCTTGTTAAGCTACTGTGACCTGCACGTCTTTTTCAAGAGGCATTTAAACCGTCTTGTTAAGCTACTGCGACTTGCACGTCTTTTCCAAGGGGCATTTAAACCATATTGTTAAGCTACTGCGACCTCCTCCGCTCTTCCAAGGGGCATTTAAACCATCTTGTTAAGCTGCTGCGACCTGCATGTCTCAACCAAGGGGCATTTAAACCGTCTTGCTAAGCTACTGCGACCTCCACCGCTCTTCCAAGGGGCATTTATACTGTCTTGTTAAGCTACTGCGACCTGCACGTCTCTTGCAAGGGGCATATAAACCGTCTTGTTAAGCTACTGCGACTTGCAAGTCTTTTGCAAGGGGTCATTTAAACCGTCTTGTTAAGCTACTGCGACCTTCACGTCTCTTTCAAGGGGCATTTAATCCGTCTTGTTAAGCTAGTGAGACTTGCACGTCTTTTCCAAGGGGCATTTAAACCATCTTGTTAAGCTGCTGCGACCTGCATGTCTCTTCTCAGGGGCATTTAAACAGTCTTGTTAAGCTATTGCTACCGCCACCGCTCTTCCAAGGGGCATTTAAACCGCCTTGTTAACCTACTGCAACCTGCACATCTCTTGCAAGGGGCATTTAAACCGTCTTGTTAAGCTACTGCGACCTGCACGTCTCTTCTCAGGGGCATTTAAACAGTCTTGTTAAGCTATTGCTACCGCCACCGCTCTTCCAAGGGGCATTTAAACCGTCTTGTTAACCTACTGCAACCTGCACATCTCTTGCAAGGGGCATTTAAACCGTCTTGTTAAGCTACTGCGACCTGCACCTCTCTTCCAAGGGGCATTTAAACCGTCTTGTTAAGCTACTGCGACCTGCACGTCTCTTCCAAGGGGCATTTAAACCGTCTTGTTAAGCTACTGCGACCTGCACGTCTCTTCCAAGGGGCATTTAAACCGTCTTGTTAAGCTACTGCGACCTGCATGTCTCTTAAAAGGGGCATTTAAACTGTCTTGTTAAGCTACTGCAACCTGCACGTCTCTTCCAAGGGGCATTTAAACCGTCTTGTTAAGCTACTGCGACTTGCACGTCTTTTCCAAGGGGCATTTAAACCGTCTTGTTAAGCTACTGTAAGCTCCACCACTTTTCCAAGGGGCATTTAAAACGTCTTGTTAAGCTGCTGCGACCTGCACGTCTCTTCCAAGTGGCATTTAAACCATCTTGTTAAGCTACTGCGACCTGCATGTCTCTTCCAAGGTGCAGTTAAACGGTCTTGTTAAGCTACTGCGACAAGCACGTCTCTTACAAGAGGCATTTAAACCATCTTGTTAAGCTACTGCGACCTGCATGTCTTTTCCAAGGGGCATTTAAACTGTCTTTTTAAGCTACTGTGACCTGCATGTCTCTTCCAAGGGGCATTTAAACCATATTGTTAAGCTACTGCGACTTGCACGTCTTTTCCAAGGGGCATTTAAACCGTCTTGTTAAGCTACTGTAACTTCCACCACTTTTCCAATGGGCATTTAAACCATCTTTTTAAGCTACTGCGACCTGCACGTCTCTTCCAAGGGGCATTTAAACCGTCTTGTTAAGCTACTTCGACCTGCACGTCTCTTCCAAGGGGCATTTAAACCGTCTTGTTAAGCTGCTGCGACCTGCATGTCTCTTCCAAGGGGCATTTAAACCGTCTTGAAAGCTACTGCGACCTGCACGTCTCTTCCAAGGGGCATTTATACCGTCTTGTTAAGCTACTGCGACTTTCACGTCTTTTCCAAGGGGCATTTAAACCGTCTTGTTAAGCTACTGCGACGTGCACGTCTATTGCAAGGGGTCATTTAAACCGTTGTCACACTGTCACAGAATACTGGAGGTAGGGGGCCTAAGCTGACCCTAAGCTGGGGCCCTGACTAATCCCTCATCCTGGAGGTACTGTTAAAGGTACAGAGGTCCAGGCCGCCAGCGTAACCCCTACCTCCTGAGGATCCCTGCACCACAGTAATCTAGTCCTGAGAAGGACCCCGATCACAACAATTGGGAACCAGCAATAATATGCCCACACACAGTATTTAGACGAACGAGACAGTACAAGGGAAAAACCAAAACCACCTTGCATACAACTTCAACACAACTACAACAGAGGGAACACCAACGGGAAAGGAGATAAATGATAAAGCGAGGAAAGGGAAATAACACTTCCAAATACACTTATCTCAGCAACTCCAAACACCACGATCCGCTCTGTAAGTCTGAATGAAAAGCTTTCACCGACACCTCACAAACAGACCTGCAGGAATATAAAGGAGTCTCACTAACGAAGCATTGATTGCAGCTGGGCGAGGCTGGACCTCAGCTAGCCCAGAGAGAGAGAGAATTAACTCCTTCACTGCCGAGAAAACACAAAGCACCAACAAGTCAGCTGCGAGAAGTCAGGCTGTGTACTCGTGACGATCTTCGTGGCAACACACCCGTGACAGTACCCCCCCTTCTACGAGGGGCCTCCGGACCCTCAGGGCCAGGTTTATCCGGGTGAGTCGTGTGGAAGGCCCGAACTAATCGGTCTGCGTTAATATCCGACGCAGGAACCCACATCCTCTCCTCAGGACCATACCCCTTCCAATGAACCAAGTACTGAAGGGACCGGCGATTAAAGCGTGAATCAATGACCCTCGATACCTGGAACTCCAAGTTACCATTGACAACCACAGGAGGGGGAGGTGAAGGTGACGGTACCACCGGCACCACATACCTCTTAAGCAATGATCTGTGAAACACGTTGTGAATTTTAAACGTAGGGGGGAGGTCAAGACGGAATGCCACCGGATTAATAACAGAACTGATTCTGTACGGCCCGATGAACCTGGGACCCAGTTTCCAGGAGGGAACCTTAAGTTTAATATTCCTGGTAGACAACCATACCTGATCGTTCACACTTAGGTCCGGACCAGACACTCTCCTCCTATCAGCCATACGTTTGTATCGGTTCCCCATAGTATTCAGATTCTTCAGCACCCCTCTCCATACTGAAGCGAGAGATGAGGAAAATCGTTCCTCCTCCGGAACCCCCGAAGAGCCCCCCCTACTGAAAGTACAAAACTGGGGGTGAAAACCATATGCCCCAAAAAACGGGGACTTACCAGTGGACTCGCTCCGCCTATTATTGAGAGCAAACTCTGCCAGAGGTAGGAAAGAAGCCCAGTCCTCCTGGTTCTCTGACACAAAACACCGAAGATATGTCTCCAAGCTCTGGTTCATACGTTCCGTCTGACCATTGGTCTGAGGATGAAAAGCCGACGAAAATGACAAATGCATCCCCCGCCGTGCACAAAACGCCTTCCAGAACTTGGACACAAACTGAGACCCCCGATCAGACACCACCTCGGAGGGTACCCCGTGAAGCCTCACAATCTCCCCAATGAACACCTGCGCAAGAGTTTTAGCATTAGGGAGAGCCGGAAGAGCGATAAAATGTGCCATCTTGCTGAACCTGTCCACTACAACGAGTATGACCGTTTTACCCGAAGACGGAGGGAGGTCCGTAATAAAGTCCATAGACAGATGAGTCCAAGGACGCTCCGGGATCTTCAAAGGTAAGAGGGCCCCAGACGGACGGGTATGTGAGGTCTTAGAGCGCGCACAAACCCCACAGGACGCGACAAAAGTTACCACCTCTTTATGTAAGTTAGGCCACCAAAACCGACGCGAGAGGAGATCCACAGTTGCTTTACTCCCCGGGTGTCCTGCAAAAACTGAGTTATGGTGTGCCTCGATCACCTTTTGTCGCAACTGATCTGGAACGAACAGTCTCCCCGGAGGTCCAACAGGGGCGTCCCCCTGAGCCTCCAATATCTCCTCCTCCAGCTCAGAGCATACTGCCGAAACCACCACCCCCTCCTGAAGAATAGGAATCGGGTCGTCCGTATTCCCGGCCCCAGGGAAACTACGAGATAAGGCATCCGCCTTTACATTTTTAGACCCAGGACGATATGTAACGACGAAATTAAACCTGGTAAAAAACAATGACCACCTAGCTTGTCTGGGCTTCAGACGTTTAGCGGACTCCAGATATAGCAGGTTCTTGTGATCGGTGATGACGGTGACCGGATGAACTGCCCCCTCCAAAAAATGGCGCCACTCCTCAAAAGCTAACTTAATGGCCAGGAGTTCCCTATTGCCGACATCGTAATTCCTCTCAGCGGACGACAATTTTTTAGAGAAAAAGGCGCACGGATGCCACTTACCAGGGGACGAACCCTGTGACAATACTGCTCCCACCCCTACCTCGGAAGCGTCTACCTCTACAAAGAATGGCTGAGACGCATCAGGTTGAATGAGTATGGGTGCCGAGGCAAAACATTTTTTCAAGGAGGAGAATGCTTGACAAGCCTTGTCAGACCACCTAGAAAATTCCGTCCCCTTTTTAGTCATGTCTGTGAGAGGCTTAACCATGGACGAGAAATTACGAATGAACTTCCGGTAATAGTTAGCAAACCCCAGGAAACGTTGTAGTGCCTTAAGATTCTCCGGCCGATCCCACTCAAGAACTGCCCGCACTTTCCCAGGGTCCATACGAAAACCGGACGCTGAAACCAGGAAGCCTAAAAACTGGAGTTCCTGTACGGCGAACACACACTTTTCCCACTTGGCATACAGTTTATTATCCCGCAAGATCTGTAACACCTGTCTAACGTGCTCCTGATGAGACACCAGATCCGGCGAGTAAATTAAGATATCATCCAGATATATGACAACAAACTGTCCCACCAGGTGGCGAAAAATATCATTAACAAAGTGTTGAAACACCGCCGGGGCATTAGTCAGACCGAATGGCATGACAAGGTTCTCATAATGCCCCTCCGGAGTGTTAAAAGCCGTCTTCCACTCATCCCCCTCCTTCATCCTAATCAGATTGTACGCCCCCCTGAGATCCAACTTAGAGAACCATTTGGCGCCCACGATCTGATTAAAGAGATCGGGAATAAGTGGGAGCGGATACGGATCTCGGACCGTAATCCGATTAAGTTCACGGAAATCCAGGCAAGGGCGTAGGCCTCCATCTTTCTTCTTAACAAAGAAGAACCCCGCGGCCACCGGTGAAGATGAAGGTCTAATATGCCCCTTAGCCAGACTTTCAGAAATATAATCCTTCATGGCCTGCCTCTCAGGACCAGAAAGGTTATACAACCTAGCTTTAGGTAACTTGGCCTCAGGGAGCAGTTTTACAGAACAGTCATACTCGCGATGAGGAGGTAGTTCCTGACACCCATTCTCCGAGAATACATCCTCAAAGTCTGCCAGAAATGGAGGTAAGACCCAAGGAGTAACCGCACCGATGACCGTGTTCATGCAGTTTTTATTACAGAATTTACTCCATTGACTTATCTCTCTGGTTTGCCAATTAATAACCGGGTTATGCTTAGCTAACCAAGGAAGGCCCAACACTATAGGAGTGGGAAGACCCTCCAACACGTAGCAAGACAACAGTTCTTTATGTATTGCCCCCACTTGAAGTTTTACGCCATGCACAGCTTGCAAAAAACTTCCCTGACCGAGAGGCCTGGCATCGATCGAGAATATGGGGATGGGTTTAGCCAACTCACTCAATCGCATACCTTGAACCCGGGCAAACCGAGCATCAACCAGATTAGCCCCGGCCCCACTATCCAGCAGAACAGATATCCTCTCAGTTCTCGTACCCACCACCACCTCCGCCGGTACGAGAAACTGAGACGAACCTAGGGACGAAATACCTACTCCCAGATTGCCGTCCACCACACAACCTGGGATCAACAGTTTTTTCGACGACTCTTTACTCTGCAAGGGGCGGGATGGACACCCCCCAATAAAATGTCCCTTTTTCCCGCAGAGGAAACACCTTCCTGTCTTATGGCGCACCACCGGTCCCCTTCCCCGAAATGATGTCCCTCCTAATTGCATAGGCTCCTCCGGACTGAACAGGGGAACCACCATATGAGGGGACCTTGTAAGAGGTGGAGACATTACTGGGGGTAGAGTTATCCCGCACCTCTCCCGAAGCCGTCTGTCAACGCGAATAGCAAGGGCCATAGCGGCTTCCAGTGACGCGGGAGAGTCATACTGTGCCAACACATCCTGTAATTTGTCGGATAAACCATGACAAAACTGGCTCCTAAGAGCCGGGTCATTCCACTGGGTGTCCGTGGCCCACCTACGGAACTCCGAACAGAATTCCTCCGCCGGACGATCTCCCTGCTGAATCCTACGTAACTTAGACTCAGCAAGGGAGATCCGATCTGGGTCATCATATACGAGTCCCAAAGCAGCGAAAAACCTATCCACTGACTGGAGAACCGGGGAGCTTGGGGGAAGAGAGAACGCCCAAGATTGTGGGTCCCCTTGTAGGAGCGAGATGACAATTCCCACCCTTTGTTCTTCACTGCCCGATGACCGAGGCCGCAGCCGAAAGTACAATTTGCATGCCTCCCGGAAAACAAAAAACTTGTCCCGTCCCCCAGTGAACCTGTCAGGGAGAGCTACTTTAGGTTCTGGTCCGGCTTGCTCCAGAGGATGCAAAACCTTGGACCTAACGTCCGCCAGCCCCATGGACAAACTCTGCAACTGCCGAGCTAGACCGGCTACTGGATCCATGGTAGCTGGAGAAAAACTAAGTTGGTCGGTGAAAATGTCACACTGTCACAGAATACTGGAGGTAGGGGGCCTAAGCTGACCCTAAGCTGGGGCCCTGACTAATCCCTCATCCTGGAGGTACTGTTAAAGGTACAGAGGTCCAGGCCGCCAGCGTAACCCCTACCTCCTGAGGATCCCTGCACCACAGTAATCTAGTCCTGAGAAGGACCCCGATCACAACAATTGGGAACCAGCAATAATATGCCCACACACAGTATTTAGACGAACGAGACAGTACAAGGGAAAAACCAAAACCACCTTGCATACAACTTCAACACAACTACAACAGAGGGAACACCAACGGGAAAGGAGATAAATGATAAAGCGAGGAAAGGGAAATAACACTTCCAAATACACTTATCTCAGCAACTCCAAACACCACGATCCGCTCTGTAAGTCTGAATGAAAAGCTTTCACCGACACCTCACAAACAGACCTGCAGGAATATAAAGGAGTCTCACTAACGAAGCATTGATTGCAGCTGGGCGAGGCTGGACCTCAGCTAGCCCAGAGAGAGAGAGAATTAACTCCTTCACTGCCGAGAAAACACAAAGCACCAACAAGTCAGCTGCGAGAAGTCAGGCTGTGTACTCGTGACGATCTTCGTGGCAACACACCCGTGACAACCGTCTTGTTAAGCTACTGTGACCTCCACCGCTCTTCCAATCTTCCAAGGGGCATTTTAACCGTCTTGTTAAGCTACTGTGACCTCCACCACTCTACCAAGGGGCATTTTAACCGTCTTATTAAGCTACTGCGACCTGCGCGTCTCTTTCAAGGGGCATTTAAACTGACTTGTTAAGCTACTGTGACCTCCACCGCTCTTCCAAGGGGCATTAAAACCGTCTGTTTAAGCTACTGCGACCTGCATGTCTCTTCCAAGGGGCATTTAAACCATCTTTTTAAGCTACTGCGACCTGCACGTCTCTTCCAAGGGGCATTTAAACCATCTTTTTAAGCTACTGCGACCAGCACGTCTCTTCCAAGGGGCATTCAAACCATCTTTTTAAGCTACTGCGACCTGCACGTCTCTTCCAAGGGGCATTTAAACCGTCTTGTTAAGCTACTGCTACCGCCACCGCTCTTCCAAGGGGCATTTTAACCGTCTTGTTAAGCTACTGCAACCTGCACATCTCTTGCAAGGGGCATTTAAACCGTCTTGTTAAGCTACTGCGACCTTTACCTCTCTTCCAAGGGGCATTTAAACCGTCTTGTTAAGCTACTGGGACCTGCACGTTTCTTCCAAGGGGCATTTAAACCATCTTGTTAAGCTACTGCGACCTGCACGTCTCTTCCAAGGGGCATTTAAACCGTCTTGTTAAGCTACTGCGACCTGCATGTCTCTTAAAAGGGGCATTTAAACTGTCTTGTTAAGCTACTGCAACCTGCACGTCTCTTCCAAGGGGCATTTAAACCGTCTTGTTAAGCAACTGCGACTTGCACGTCTTTTCCAAGGGGCATTTAAACCGTCTTGTTAAGCTACTGTAAGCTCCACCACTTTTCCAAGGGGCATTTAAAACGTCTTGTTAAGCTGCTGCGACCTGCACGTCTCTTCCAAGGAACATTTAAACCATCTTGTTAAGCTACTGCGACCTGCATGTCTATACCAAGGTGCATTTAAACGGTCTTGTTAAGCTACTGCGACAAGCACGTCTCTTACAAGGGTCATTTTAACCGTCTTGTTAAGCTACTGCGACCTGCATGTCTTTTCCAAGGGGCATTTAAACCGTCTTTTTAAGCTACTGTGACCTGCATGTCTCTTCCAAGGGGCATTTAAACCATATTGTTAAGCTACTGTGACTTGCACGTCTTTTCCAAGGGGCATTTAAACCGTCTTCTTAAGCTACTGTAACTTCCACCACTTTTCCAAAGGGCACTTAAACCATCTTGTTAAGCTTCTGCGACCTGCACGTCTCTTCCAAGGGGCATTTATACCGTCTTGTTAAGCTACTGCGACTTTCACGTTTTTTCCAATGGGCATTTAAACCGTCTTGTTAAGCTACTGCGACGTGCACGTCTTTTGCAAGGGGTCATTTAAACCGTCTTGTTAAGCTACTGTGACCTCCACCGCTCTTCCAAGGGGCATTTTAACCGTCTTATTAAGCTACTGCGACCTGCGCGTCTCTTTCAAGGGGCATTTAAACTGACTTGTTAAGCTACTGTGACTTCCACCGCTCTTCCAAGGGGCATTAAAACCGTCTGTTTAAGCTACTGCGACCTGCATTTCTCTTCCAAGGGGCATTTAAACCATCTTTTTAATCTACTGCGACCTGCACCTCTCTTCCAAGGGGCATTTAAACCATCTTTTTAAGCTACTGCGACCAGCACGTCTCTTCCAAGGGGCATTTAAACCATCTTTTTAAGCTACTGCGACCAGCACGTCTCTTCCAATGGGCATTTAAACCGTCTTGTTAAGCTTCTGCGACCTGCATGTCTCAGCCAAGGGGCATTTAAACCGTCTTCTTAAGCTACTGCGAACTCCACCGCTCTTCCAAGGGGCATTTAAACCGTCTTGTTAAGCTACTGTAACTTCCACCACTTTTCCAATGGGCATTTAAACCATCTTGTTAAGCTACTGCGACCTGCACGTCTCTTCCAAGGGGCATTTAAACCGTCTTGTTAAGCTACTTCGACCTGCACGTCTCTTCCAAGGGGCATTTATACCGTCTTGTTAAGCTACTGCGACTTTCACGTCTTTTCCAAGGGGCATTTAAACCGTCTTGTTAAGCTTCTGCGACGTGCATGTCTTTTGCAAGGGGTCATTTAAAACGTTTTGTTAAGCTACTCTGACCTCCACCGCTCTTCCAAGGGGCATTTTAACCGTCTTATTAAGCTACTGCGACCTGCGCGTCTCTTTCAAGGGGCATTTAAACTGACTTGTTAAGCTACTGTGACCTCCACCGCTCTTCCAAGGGGCATTAAAACCGTCTGTTTAAGCTACTGCGACCTGCATGTCTCTTCCAAGGGGCATTTAAACCATCTTTTTAAGCTACTGCGACCTGCACGTCTCTTCCAAGGGGCATTTAAACCATCTTTTTAAGCTACTGCGACCAGCACGTCTCTTCCAAGGGGCATTTAAACCATCTTTTTAAGCTACTGCGACCTGCACGTCTCTTCCAATGGGCATTTAAACCGTCTTGTTAAGCTGCTGCGACCTGCATGTCTCAGCCAAGGGGCATTTAAACCGTCTTCTTAAGCTACTGCGAACTCCACCGCTCTTCCAAGGGGAATTTAAACCGTCTTGTTAAGCTACTGCGACCTGCACGTCTCTTCCAAGGGGCATTTAAACCGTCTTGTTAAGCTACTGCTACTGCCACCGCTCTTCCAAGGGACATTTTAACCGTGTTGTTAAGCTACTGCGACCTGCACGTCCCTTTCAGCGGGCATTTAAACCGTCTTGTTAAGCTACTGCGCCTTGCACGTCTTTTCCAAGGGGCATTTAAACCATCTTGTTAAGCTACTGCGACCTTTACCGCTCTTCCAAGGGGCATTTAAACCATCTTGTTAAGCTACTGCGACCTGCATGTCTCTTCCAAGGGGCATTTAAATCGTCTTGTTAAGCTACTGCGACCTGCACGGCTCTTCCAAGGGGCATTTAAACCGTTTTGTTAAGCTACTGCTACCACCACCGCTCCTCCAAGGGGCATTTTAACCGTCGTGTTAAGCTACTGCGACCTGCACGTCTCTTTCAACGGGCATTTAAACCGTCTTGTTAAGCTACTGTAACCTGCACGTCTCTTCCAAGTGGCATTTAAACCATTTTGTTAAGCTACTGCGACCTGCAAGTCTCTTCCAAGGGGCATTTAAACCGTCTTGTTAAGCTACTGCGACCTGCAAATCTCTTCCAAGGGGCATTTAAACCGTCTTGATAAGCTAATGCGACCTGCATGTCTCTTCCAAGGGGCATTTAAACCGTCTTGTTAAGCTACTGTGACCTCCACCGCTCTTCCAAGGGGCATTTTAACCGTCTTATTAAGCTACTGCGACCTGCGCGTCTCTTTCAAGGGGCATTTAAACTGACTTGTTAAGCTACTGTGACCTCCACTGCTCTTCCAAGGGGCATTAAAACCGTCTGTTTAAGCTACTGCGACCTGCATGTCTCTTCCAAGGGGCATTTAAACCATCTTTTTAAGCTACTGCGACCTGCACGTCTCTTCCAAGGGGCATTTAAACCATCTTTTTAAGCTACTGCGACCAGTACGTCTCTTCCAAGGGGCATTTAAACCATCTTTTTAAGCTACTGCGACCTGCACCTCTCTTCCAAGGGGCATTTAAACCGTCTTGTTAAGCTGCTGCGACCTGCATGTCTCAGCCAAGGGGCATTTAAACCGTCTTCTTAAGCTACTTCGAACTCCACCGCTCTTCCAAGGGGCATTTAAACTGTCTTGTTAAGCTACTGCGACCTGCACGTCTCTTCCAAGGGGCATTTAAACCGTCTTGTTAAGCTACTGCCACCGCTCTTCCAAGGGACATTTTAACCGTGTTGTTAAGCTACTGTGACCTGCACGTCCCTTTCAGCGGGCATTTAAACCGTCTTGTTAAGCTACTGCGCCTTGCACGTCTTTTCCAAGGGGCATTTAAACAGTCTTGTTAAGCTACTGCGACCTTTATCGCTCTTCCAAGGGGCATTTAAACCATCTTGTTAAGCTACTGCGACCTGCATGTCTCTTCCAAGGGGCATTTAAACCGTCTTGTTAAGCTACTGCGACCTGCACCTCTCTTCCAAGGGGCATTTAAACCGTTTTGTTAAGCTACTGCTACCGTCACCGCTCCTCCAAGGGGCATTTTAACCATCGTGTTAAGCTACTGCGACCTGCACGTCTCTTTCAACGGGCATTTAAACCGTCTTGTTAAGCTACTGTAACCTGCACGTCTCTTCCAAGTGGCATTTAAACCATTTTGTTAAGCTACTGCGACCTGCAAGTCTCTTCCAAGGGGCATTTAAACCGTCTTGTTAAGCTACTGCGACCTGCAAGTCTCTTCCAAGGGGCATTTAAACCGTCTTGATAAGCTAATGCGACATGCATGTCTCTTCCAAGGGGCATTTAAACCATCTTGTTAAGCTACTGCGACCTCCAACGCTCTTCCAAGGGGCATTTAAACCGTCTTGTTAAGCTACTATGACCTTCACGTCTCTTCCAAGGGGCATTTAAACCGTCTTGTTAAGCTACTGCTACCGCCACCGTTCTTCCAAGGGGCATTTTAACCGTCTTGTTAAGCTACTGCAACCTGCACGTCTCTTCCAAGTGGCATTTAAACCGTCTTGTTAAGCTACTGCGAACTGCACGTCTTTTCCAAGGGGCATTTAAACCATCTTGACAAGCTGATGCGACCTCCTCCGCTTTTCCAAGGGGCATTTAAACCATCTTGCTAAGCTACTGCGACCTGCACGTGTCTTCCAAGGGTCATTTAAACCGTCTTGTTAAGCTGCTGCGAACTGCATGTCTCAACCAAGGGGCATTTAAACCGTCTTGTTAAGCTACTGCGACCTCCAACGCTCTTCCAAGGGGCATTTATACTGTCTTGTTAAGCTACTGCGACATGCACGTCTCTTGCAAGGGGCATGTAAAGCGTCTTGTTAAGCTACTGCGACTTGCACGTCTTTTGCAAGGGGTCATTTAAACCGTCTTGTTAAGATACTGCGACCTGCACGTCTCTTCCAAGGGTCATTTTAACCGTCTTGTTAGGCTACTACGACCTGCATGTCTCTTCCAAGGGGCATTTAAACCATCTTGTTAAGCTACTGCTACCGCCACCGCTCTTCCAAGGGGCATTTTAACCGTCTTGTTAAGCTACTGCGACCTTCACGTCTCTTTCAAGGGGCATTTAATGTGTCTTGTTAAGCTAGTGCGACTTGCACGTCTTTTCCAAGGGGCATTTAAACCGTCTTGTTAAGCTACTGCAACCTGCACGTCTCTTCCAAGTGGCATTTAAACCATTTTGTTAAGCTACTGCGACCTGCAAGTCTCTTCCAAGGGGCATTTAAACCGTCTTGTTAAGCTACTGCGACCTGCAAGTCTCTTCCAAGGGGCATTTAAACCGTCTTGATAAGCTAATGCGAGCTGCATGTCTCTTCCAAGGGGCATTTAAACCATCTTGTTAAGCTACTGCGACCTCCAACGCTCTTCCAAGGGGCATTTAAACCGTCTTGTTAAGCTACTATGACCTGCACGTCTCTTCCAAGGGGCATTTAAACCGTCTTGTTAAGCTACTGCTACCGCCACCGTTCTTCCAAGGGGCATTTTAACCGTCTTGTTAAGCTACTGCAACCTGCACGTCTCTTCCAAGTGGCATTTAAACCGTCTTGTTAAGCTACTGCGAACTGCACGTCTTTTCCAAGGGGCATTTAAACCATCTTGACAAGCTGATGCGACCTCCTCCGCTTTTCCAAGGGGCATTTAAACCATCTTGCTAAGCTACTGCGACCTGCACGTGTCTTCCAAGGGGCATTTAAACCGTCTTGTTAAGCTGCTGCGAACTGCATGTCTCAACCAAGGGGCATTTAAACCGTCTTGTTAAGCTACTGCGACCTCCAACGCTCTTCCAAGGGGCATTTAAACTGCCTTGTTAAGCTACTGCGACATGCACGTCTCTTGCAAGGGGCATGTAAAGCGTCTTGTTAAGCTACTGCGACTTGCACGTCTTTTGCAAGGGGTCATTTAAACCGTCTTGTTAAGCTACTGCGACCTGCACGTCTCTTCCAAGGGGCATTTTAACCGTCTTGTTAGGCTACTACGACCTGCACGTCTCTTCCAAGGGGCATTTAAACCATCTTGTTAAGCTACTGCTACCGCCACCGCTCTTCCAAGGGGCATTTTAACCGTCTTGTTAAGCTACTGCGACCTTCACGTCTCTTTCAAGGGGCATTTAATCTGTCTTGTTAAGCTAGTGCGACTTGCACGTCTTTTCCAAGGGACATTTAAACCGTCTTGTTAAGCTACTGCGACCTGCATGTCTCTTCCAAGGGGCATTTAAACCGTCTTGTTAAGCTAGTGCGACCTGCATGTCTCTTCCAAGTGGCATTTAAACCATTTTGTTAAGCTACTGCGACCTGCAAGTCTCTTCCAAGGGGCATTTAAACCGTCTTGTTAAGCTCCTTCGACCTGCACGTCTCTTCCAAAGGGCATTTAAACCGTCTTGTTAAGCTGCTGCGACCTGCATGTCTCTTCCAAGGGGCATTTAAACCGTCTTGTTAAGCTACTGCGACCTCCACCGCTCTTCCAAGGGGCATTTAAACCGTCTTTTTAAGCTACTGCGACCTGCACGTCTCTTCCAAGTGGCATTTAAACCATCTTTTTAAGCTACTGTGACCTGCACGTTTCTACCAAGGGGCATTTAAACAGTCTTATTAAGCTACTGCGACCTGCTCGTCTCTTGTAAAGGGCATTTAAACAGTCTTGTTAAGCTACTGCGACTTGCTCGTCATTTGCAAGGCGTCATTTAAGCCGTCTTGTTAAGCTGCTGCGACCTGCGCGTCTCTTTCAAGGGGCATTTAAACTGACTTGTTAAGCTAATGCGAACTCCACCGCTCTTCCAAGGGGCATTTAATCCGTCTTGTTAACCTACTGCGACCTGCATGTCTCTTCCAAGGGGCATTTAAACAGTCTTGTTAAGCTACTGCGACCTCCACCGCTCTTACAAGGGGCATTTAAACCATCTTGTTAAGCTACTGCGACCTGCACGTCTCTTCCAAGGGGCATTTAAACCCTCTTGTTAAGCTGCTGCTACCGCCACTGCTCTTCCAAGGGGCATTTCAACCGTCTTGTTAAGCTACTGCAACCTGCATGTCTCTTCCAAGGGGCATTTAAACCGTCTTGTTAAGGTACTGCGAACTCCACGTCTCTTCCAAGTTGCATTTAAACCGTCTTGTTAAGCTACTGCGACCTGCACATCTCTTCCAAGGGGCATTTAAACCTTCTTGTTAAGCTACTGAGACCTGCACGTCTCTTCCAAGAGGAATTTAAACAGTCTTGTTAAGCTACTGCGACCTCCACAGCTCTTCCAAGTGGCATTAAAATCGTCTTGTTAAGCTACTGCGACCTGCACATCTCTTCCAATGGGCATTTAAACTGTTTTGTTAAGCTACTGCTACCGCCACCGCACTTCCAAGGGGCACTTTAACCGTCTTGTTAAGCTACTGCGACCTGCATGTCTCTTCCAAGGGGCATTTAAACCGTCTTCAAAGCTACTGCAGCCTGCACGTCTCTTCCAAGGGGCATTTATACCGTCTTGTTAAGCTACTGCGACTTGCACGTCTTTTCCAAGGGGCATTTAACCGTCTTGTTAAGCTACTGCGACGTGCACGTCTTTTGCAAGGGGTCATTTAAACCGTCTTGTTAAGCTACTGCGACCTGCGCGTCTCTTTCAAGGGGCATTTAAACTGACTTGTTAAGCTACTGTGACCTCCACCGCTCTTCCAAGGGGCATTTAAACCGTCTTTTTAAGCTACTGCGACCTGCATGTCTCTTCCAAGGGGCATTTAAACCATCTTTTTAAGCTACTGCGACATGCACATCTCTTCCAAGGGCCATTTAAACCGTCTTGTTAAGCTGCTGCGACCTGCATGTCTCAACCAAGGGGCATTTAAACCGTCTTCTTAAGCTACTGCTACCTCCACCGCTCTTCCAAGGGGCATTTAAACCGTCTTGTTAAGCTACTGCGACCTGCACGTCTCTTCCAAGGGGCATTTAAACCGTCTTGTTAAGCTACTGCTACTGCCACCGCTCTTCCAAGGGACATTTTAACCGTGTTGTTAAGCTACTGCGACCGACACGTCTCTTTCAGCGGGCATTTAAACCGTCTTGTTAAGCTACTGCGACCAGCACGTCTCTTCCAAGGGGCATTTAAACCATCTTTTTAAGCTACTGCGACCTGCACGTCTCTTCCAAGGGGCATTTAAACCATATTGTTAAGCTACTGCGACCTTTACCTCTCTTCCAAGGGGCATTTAAACCGTCTTGTTAAGCTACTGCGAACTGCATGTCTCTTCCAAGTGGCACTTAAACAATCTTGTTAAGCTACTGCGACCTGCACGTCTCTTCCAAGGGGCATTTAAACCATATTGTTAAGCTACTGCTACCGCCACCGCTCTTCCAAGGGGCATTTAACCGTCTTGTTAAGCTACTGCGACGTGCACGTCTTTTGCAAGGGGTCATTTAAACCGTCTTGTTAAGCTACGGCGACCTCCACCGCTCTTCCAAGGGGCATTTTAACCGTCTTGTTAAGCTACTGCGACCTGCGCGTCTCTTTCAAGGGGCATTTAAACTGACTTGTTAAGCTACTGTGACCTCCACCGCTCTTCCAAGGGGCATTTAAACCGTCTTTTTAAGCTACTGCGACCTGCATGTCTCTTCCAAGGGGCATTTAAACCATCTTTTTAAGCTACTGCGACATGCACATCTCTTCCAAGGGCCATTTAAACCGTCTTGTTAAGCTGCTGCGACCTGCATGTCTCAACCAAGGGGCATTTAAACCGTCTTCTTAAGCTACTGCTACCTCCACCGCTCTTCCAAGGGGCATTTAAACCGTCTTGTTAAGCTACTGCGACCTGCACGTCTTTTCCAAGGCGCATTTAAACGTCTTTTTAAAAAAATTGCGACATGCACGTCTCTTCCAAGGGGCATTTAAACCGTCTTGTTAAGCTACTGTAACCTCCACCACTTTTCCAAGGGGCATTTAAACCGACTTGTTAAGCTACTTCTACCTGCATGTCTCTTCCAACGGGCATTTAAACCGTCTTGTTAAGCTAGTGCGACCTGCATGTCTCTTCCAAGGGGCATTTAAACAGTCTTGTTAAGCCAATGCGACCTGCACTTCTCTTCCAAGGGGCATTTAAACCGTCTTTTTACGCTGCTGTGAACTGCATGTCTCTTCCAAGGGGCATTTAAACCATCTTGTTAAGCTACTGCGACCTGCTCCGCTATTCCAAGGGGCATTTAAACCATCTTGTTAAGCTACTGCGACCTGCACGTCTCTTCCAAGGGGCATTTAAACCGTCTTGGTAAGCTACTGCGACCTGCAAGCCTATTCCAAGCGGCTTTTAAACCCGCATGTTAAGCTACTGCGACCTGCACGTCTCTTCAAAGGGCGATTTAAACAGTCTTGTTAAGCTACTGCGACCTGCACGTCTCTTCCAAGGGACATTTAAACCGTCTTATTAAGTTACTGTGACCTGCACGTCTCTTCCAAGGGGCATTTAAACTGTCTTGTTAAGCTACTGCGACCTGCATGTCTCTACCAAGGGACATTTAAACCATCTTGTTAAGCTACTGCGACCTGCACGTCTCTTCCAAGGGGCATTTAAACTGTCTTGTTAAGATGCTGCTACCTGCATGTCTCTTCCAATGTGCATTTAAACTGTCTTGCTAAGCTACTGCGACCTCCACCTCTCTTCCAAGGGGCATTTAAACTGTCTTGTTAAGCTACTGCGACCTGCACGTCTCTACCAAGGGGCATTTAAATCGTCTTGGTAAGCTACTGAGACCTGCAAGCCTATTCCAAGGGGCATTTAAACCGTCTTGTTAAGCTACTGCGACCTGCACGTCTCTTCCAAGGGGGATTTAAACCGTCTTGTTAAGCTACTGCGACCTGCACGTCTCTTCCAAGGGACATTTAAACTGTCTTGTTAAGCTACTGCGACCTCCACTGCTCTTCCAAGTGGCATTTAAACATTCTTGTTAAGCTACTGCGACCTGCACGTCTCTTCCAAGGGGCATTTAAACCATCTTGTTAAGCTACTGCGACCTGCACGTCTCTTCCAAGGGACATTTAAAGTGTCTTATTAAGCTACTACGACCTGCACGTCTCTTCTAAGGGGTATTTAAACTGTCTTGTTAAGCTACTGCGACCTGCACGTCTCTTCCAAGGGGCATTCAAACCGTCTTGCTAAACTACTGCGACCTGCACGTCTCTTCCAAGGGGCATTTAAACCGTCTTATTAAGCTACTGTGACCTGCATGTGTTTTCCTAGGGGCATTTAAACTGTCTTGTTAAGCTACTGCGACCAGCACGTCTCTTCCAAGGGGCATTTAAACTGTCTTGGTAAGCTACTGCGACCTGCAAGCCTATTCCAAGCGGCTTTTAAAACCTCATGTTAAGCTACTGCGACCTGCACGTCTCTTCAAAGGGCGATTTAAACAGTCTTGTTAAGCTACTGCGACCTGCACGTCTCTTCCAAGGGACATTTAAACCGTCTTATTAAGTTACTGTGACCTGCACGTCTCTTCCAAGGGGCATTTAAACTGTCTTGTTAAGCTACTGTGACCTCCACCGCTCTTCCAAGGGGCATTTAAACCGTCTTTTTAAGCTACTGCGACCTGCATGTCTCTTCCAAGGGGCATTTAAACCATCTTTTTAAGCTACTGCGACATGCACATCTCTTCCAAGGGCCATTTAAACCGTCTTGTTAAGCTGCTGCGACCTGCATGTCTCAACCAAGGGGCATTTAAACCGTCTTCTTAAGCTACTGCTACCTCCACCGCTCTTCCAAGGGGCATTTAAACCGTCTTGTTAAGCTACTGCGACCTGCACGTCTCTTCCAAGGGGCATTTAAACCGTCTTGTTAAGCTACTGCTACTGCCACCGCTCTTCCAAGGGACATTTTAACCGTGTTGTTAAGCTACTGCGACCGACACGTCTCTTTCAGCGGGCATTTAAACCGTCTTGTTAAGCTACTGCGACCAGCACGTCTCTTCCAAGGGGCATTTAAACCATCTTTTTAAGCTACTGCGACCTGCACGTCTCTTCCAAGGGGCATTTAAACCATATTGTTAAGCTACTGCGACCTTTACCTCTCTTCCAAGGGGCATTTAAACCGTCTTGTTAAGCTACTGCAAACTGCATGTCTCTTCCAAGTGGCACTTAAACAATCTTGTTAAGCTACTGCGACCTGCACGTCTCTTCCAAGGGGCATTTAAACCATATTGTTAAGCTACTGCTACCGCCACCGCTCTTCCAAGGGGCATTTAACCGTCTTGTTAAGCTACTGCGACGTGCACGTCTTTTGCAAGGGGTCATTTAAACCGTCTTGTTAAGCTACGGCGACCTCCACCGCTCTTCCAAGGGGCATTTTAACCGTCTTGTTAAGCTACTGCGACCTGCGCGTCTCTTTCAAGGGGCATTTAAACTGACTTGTTAAGCTACTGTGACCTCCACCGCTCTTCCAAGGGGCATTTAAACCGTCTTTTTAAGCTACTGCGACCTGCATGTCTCTTCCAAGGGGCATTTAAACCATCTTTTTAAGCTACTGCGACATGCACATCTCTTCCAAGGGCCATTTAAACCGTCTTGTTAAGCTGCTGCGACCTGCATGTCTCAACCAAGGGGCATTTAAACCGTCTTCTTAAGCTACTGCTACCTCCACCGCTCTTCCAAGGGGCATTTAAACCGTCTTGTTAAGCTACTGCGACCTGCACGTCTTTTCCAAGGCGCATTTAAACGTCTTTTTAAAAAAATTGCGACATGCACGTCTCTTCCAAGGGGCATTTAAACCGTCTTGTTAAGCTACTGTAACCTCCACCACTTTTCCAAGGGGCATTTAAACCGACTTGTTAAGCTACTTCTACCTGCATGTCTCTTCCAACGGGCATTTAAACCGTCTTGTTAAGCTAGTGCGACCTGCATGTCTCTTCCAAGGGGCATTTAAACAGTCTTGTTAAGCCAATGCGACCTGCACTTCTCTTCCAAGGGGCATTTAAACCGTCTTTTTACGCTGCTGTGAACTGCACGTCTCTTCCAAGGGGCATTTAAATCATCTTGTTAAGCTACTGCGACCTCCACCACTCTTCAAAGGGGCATTTAAACCGTCTTGTTAAGCTACTGCGAACTGCACGTCTCTTCCAAGGGGCATTTAAATCATCTTGTTAAGCTACTGCGACCTGCACGTCTCTTCCAAGGGGCATTTAAACCATCTTGTTAAGCTACTGCGACCTGCTCCGCTATTCCAAGGGGCATTTAAACCATCTTGTTAAGCTACTGCGACCTGCACGTCTCTTCCAAGGGGCATTTAAACCGTCTTGGTAAGCTACTGCGACCTGCAAGCCTATTCCAAGCGGCTTTTAAACCCTCATGTTAAGCTACTGCGACCTGCACGTCTCTTCAAAGGGCGATTTAAACAGTCTTGTTAAGCTACTGCGACCTGCACGTCTCTTCCAAGGGACATTTAAACCGTCTTATTAAGTTACTGTGACCTGCACGTCTCTTCCAAGGGGCATTTAAACTGTCTTGTTAAGCTACTGCGACCTGCATGTCTCTACCAAGGGACATTTAAACCATCTTGTTAAGCTACTGCGACCTGCACGTCTCTTCCAAGGGGCATTTAAACTGTCTTGTTAAGATGCTGCTACCTGCATGTCTCTTCCAATGTGCATTTAAACTGTCTTGCTAAGCTACTGCGACCTCCACCTCTCTTCCAAGGGGCATTTAAACTGTCTTGTTAAGCTACTGCGACCTGCACGTCTCTACCAAGGGGCATTTAAATCGTCTTGGTAAGCTACTGAGACCTGCAAGCCTATTCCAAGGGGCATTTAAACCGTCTTGTTAAGCTACTGCGACCTGCACGTCTCTTCCAAGGGGGATTTAAACCGTCTTGTTAAGCTACTGCGACCTGCACGTCTCTTCCAAGGGACATTTAAACTGTCTTGTTAAGCTACTGCGACCTCCACTGCTCTTCCAAGTGGCATTTAAACATTCTTGTTAAGCTACTGCGACCTGCACGTCTCTTCCAAGGGGCATTTAAACCATCTTGTTAAGCTACTGCGACCTGCACGTCTCTTCCAAGGGACATTTAAAGTGTCTTATTAAGCTACTACGACCTGCACGTCTCTTCTAAGGGGTATTTAAACTGTCTTGTTAAGCTACTGCGACCTGCACGTCTCTTCCAAGGGGCATTCAAACCGTCTTGCTAAACTACTGCGACCTGCACGTCTCTTCCAAGGGGCATTTAAACCGTCTTATTAAGCTACTGTGACCTGCATGTGTTTTCCTAGGGGCATTTAAACTGTCTTGTTAAGCTACTGCGACCAGCACGTCTCTTCCAAGGGGCATTTAAACCGTCTTGGTAAGCTACTGCGACCTGCAAGCCTATTCCAAGCGGCTTTTAAAACCTCATGTTAAGCTACTGCGACCTGCACGTCTCTTCAAAGGGCGATTTAAACAGTCTTGTTAAGCTACTGCGACCTGCACGTCTCTTCCAAGGGACATTTAAACCGTCTTATTAAGTTACTGTGACCTGCACGTCTCTTCCAAGGGGCATTTAAACTGTCTTGTTAAGCTACTGCGACCTGCATGTCTCTACCAAGGGACATTTAAACCATCTTGTTAAGCTACTGCGACCTGCACGTCTCTTCCAAGGGGCATTTAAACTGTCTTGTTAAGATGCTGCTACCTGCATGTCTCTTCCAATGTGCATTTAAACTGTCTTGCTAAGCTACTGCGACCTCCACCTCTCTTCCAAGGGGCATTTAAACTGTCTTGTTAAGCTACTGCGACCTGCACGTCTCTACCAAGGGGCATTTAAATCGTCTTGGTAAGCTACTGAGACCTGCAAGCCTATTCCAAGGGGCATTTAAACCGTCTTGTTAAGCTACTGCGACCTGCACGTCTCTTCCAAGGGGGATTTAAACCGTCTTGTTAAGCTACTGCGACCTGCACGTCTCTTCCAAGGGACATTTAAACTGTCTTGTTAAGCTACTGCGACCTCCACTGCTCTTCCAAGTGGCATTTAAACATTCTTGTTAAGCTACTGCGACCTGCACGTCTCTTCCAAGGGGCATTTAAACCATCTTGTTAAGCTACTGCGACCTGCACGTCTCTTCCAAGGGACATTTAAAGTGTCTTATTAAGCTACTACGACCTGCACGTCTCTTCTAAGGGGTATTTAAACTGTCTTGTTAAGCTACTGCGACCTGCACGTCTCTTCCAAGGGGCATTCAAACCATCTTGCTAAACTACTGCGACCTGCACGTCTCTTCCAAGGGGCATTTAAACCGTCTTATTAAGCTACTGTGACCTGCATGTCTTTTCCTAGGGGCATTTAAACTGTCTTGTTAAGCTACTGCGACCAGCACGTCTCTTCCAAGGGGCATTTAAACCATCTTGTTAAGCTACTGCGACCCGCATGTCTCTTCCAAGGGGCATTTAAACCGTCTTGTTAAGGTACTGCGACCTCCACCACTCTTGAAAGGGGCATTTTAAACCGTCTTGTTAAGCTACTGCGACCTCCACCGCTCTTCCAAGGGGCATTTAAACCTTATTGTTTAGCTACTGCGTCCTGCTCGTCTCTTCCAAGGGGCATTTAAACCATCATGTTAAGCTACTGCGACCTGCACGTCTCTTCCAAGGCGCATTTAAACCGTCTTATTAAGCTACTGCGACCTGCACGTCTCTTCCAAGGGGCATTTAAACTGTCTTGTTTAGCTACTGCGACCTGCATGTCTCTACCAAGGGACATTTAAACCGTCTTGTTAAGCTACTGCGACCTGCACGTCTCTTCCAAGGGGCATTTAAACTGTCTTGTTAAGATCCTGCTACCTGCATGTCTCTTCCAAGGGGCGTTTAAACTGTCTTGCTAAGCTACTGCGACCTCCACCTCTCTTCCAAGGGGCATTTAAACTATCTTGTTAAGCTACTGCGACCTGCACGTCTCTACCAAGGGGCATTTAAATCGTCTTGGTAAGCTACTGCGACCTGCAAGCCTCTTCTAAGGGGCATTTAAACCGTCTTGTTAAGCTACTGCGACCTGCACGTCTCTTTCAAGGGGCATTTAAACTGTCTTGTTAAGCTACTGCGACCTCCACTGCTCTTCCAAGGGGCATTCACAACATCTTGTTAAGCTACTGCGACCTGCTAGTCTCTTCCAAGGGGCATTTAAAGCGTCTTGGTAAGCTACTGCGACCTGCAAGCCTATTCCAAGGGGCATTTAAACCCTCTTTTTAAGCTACTGCGACCTGCACATCTCTTCCAAGGGGGATTTAAACCGTCTTGTTAAGCTACTGCGACCTCCACCGCTCTTCCAACTGGCATTTAAACCGTCTTGTTTAGCTACTGCGACCTGCACGTCTCTTCCAAGGGGCATTTAAATCGTCTTTTTAAGCCATTGCGACCTTCATGTCTCTCCCAAGTGGCATTTAAACCGTATTGTTAAGCTGCTGCGACCGGCATGTGTCTTCCAAGTGGCATTTAAACCGTCTTGTTAAGCTACTGCTACCGCCACCGCTCTTCCAAGGGGCATTTAAACCATCTTGTTATGCTACTGCGACCTGCATGTCTCTTCCAAGGGGCATTTAAACCGTCTTGTTAAGCTACTGCGACCTGCAAGCCTATTCCAAGGGGCATTTAAACCCTCTTGTTAAGCTACTGCGACCTGCACGTCTCTTCCAAGGGGGACTTAAACAGTCTTGTTAAGCTACTGCGACCTGTACGTCTCTTCCAATGGGCATTCAAACCGTCTTGCTAAACTACTGCGACCTGCACGTCTTTTCCAAGGGGCATTTAAACCGTCTTATTAAGCTACTGTGACCTGCATGTCTTTTCCTAGGGGCATTTAAACTGTCTTGTTAAGCTACTGCGACCAGCACGTCTCTTCCAAGGGGCATTTAAACCATCTTGTTAAGCTACTGCGACCCGCATGTCTCTTCCAAGGGGCATTTAAACCGTCTTGTTAAGGTACTGCGACCTCCACCTCTCTTCAAAGGGGCATTTAAACCGTCTTGTTAAGCTACTGCGACCTTCACCGCTCTTCCAAGGGGCATTTAAACCTTATTGTTAAGCTACTGCGACCTGCTCGTCTCTTCCAAGGGGCATTTAAACCATCATGTTAAGCTACTGCGACCTGCACGTCTCTTCCAAGGCGCATTTAAACCATCTTTTTAAGCTACTGCGACTTGCACGTCTCTTCCAAGGGGCATCTAAACCGTCTTGTTAAGCTACTGTAACCTCCATCACTTTTCCAAGGGGCATTTAAACCGTCTTGTTAAGCTAATGCGACCTGCACTTCTCTTCAATGGGGCATTTAAACCGTCTTGTTAAACTACTGCGGCCTGCATGTCTCTACCAAGGGGCATTTAAACCGTCTTGTTAAGCTACTGCGACCTGCACGTCTCTTCCAATGGGCATTTAAACAGTCTTGTTAAGCTGCTGAGACCTGCATGTCTCTTCCAAAGGGCATTTAAACTGTCTTGTTAAGCTACTGCAACCTGCACGTCTCTTCCAAGGGGGATTTAAACCGTCTTTTTAAGCTACTGCGACCTGCAAGTCTCATCCAAGGGGTATTTAAACCGTCTTGATAAGCTGCTGCGACCTGCATTTCTCTTCCAAGTGGCATTTAAAACGTCATGTTAAGCTACTGCGACATCCATCGCTCTTCCAAGGGGCATTTAAACTGTCCTGTTAAGCTACTGCTACCGCCACCGCTCTTCCAAGGGGCATTTTAACCGTCTTGTTGAGCTACTGCGACCTGCACGTCGCTTTCAAGAGGCATTTAAACTGTCTTGTTAAGCTACTGCGACTTGCACGTCTTTTCCAAGGGGCATTTAAACCATCTTGTTAAGCTACTGCGACCTCCTCCGCTCTTCCAAGGGGCATTTAAACCATCTTGTTAAGCTACTGCGACCTGCATGTCTCTTCCAAGGGGCATTTAAACAGTCTTGTTAAGCTACTGCGACCTGGACGTCTCTTCCAAGGGGCATTTAAACCGTCTTGTTAAGCTACTGCGATCTGCATGTCTCTTCCAAGTGGCTTTTAAACCGTCTTGTTAAGCTACTGCAACCTGCACGCCTCTTCCAAGGGGCATTTAAACCATTTTGTTAAGCCACTGCTACCGCCACCGCTCTTCCAAGGGGCATTTTAACCGTCTTTTTAAGCTACTGCGACCTGAATGTCTCTTCCAAGGGGCATTTAAACCATCTTTTTAAGCTACTGCGACCTGCACGTCTCTTCCAAGGGGCATTTAAACCGTCTTGTTAAGCTGCTGTGACCTGCATGTCTCAACCAAGGGCCATTTAAACCGTCTTCTTAAGCTACTGCGACCTCCACCGCTCTTCCAAGGGGCATTTAAACCGTCTTGTTAAGCTACTGCGACCTGCACGTCTCTTCCAAGGGGCATTTAAATCGTCTTGTTAAGCTACTGCTACTGCCACCGCTCTTTCAAGGGACATTTTAACCGTGTTGTTAAGCTACTGCGACCTGCACGTCTCTTTCAGCGGGCATTTAAACCGTCTTCTTAAGCTACTGCGCCTTGCACGTCTTTTCCAAGGGGCATTTAAACCGTCTTGTTAAGCTACTGCGACCTTTACCTCTCTTCCAAGGGGAATTTAAACCATCTTGTTAAGCTACTGCGACCTGCATGTCTCTTCCAAGGGGCATTTAAACCGTCTTCAAAGCTACTGCAACCTGCACGTCTCTTCCAAGGGGCATTTATACCGTCTTGTTAAGCTACTGCGACTTACACGTCTTTTCCAAGGGGCATTTAAAACCGTCTTGTTAAGCTACTGCGACGTGCACGTCTTTTGCAAGGGGTCATTTAAACCGTCTTGTTAAGCTACTGCGACCTCCACCGCTCTTCCAAGGGGCATTTAAACCGTCTTGTTAAGCTACTGCGACCTGCACGTCTCTTCCAAGGGGCATTTAAACCGTCTTGTTAAGCTACTGCTACTGCCACCGCTCTTCCAAGGGACATTTTAACCGTGTTGTTAAGCTACTGCGACCTGCACGTCTCTTTCAGCGGGCATTTAAATCGTCTTGTTAAGCTACTGCGACCAGCATGTCTCTTCCAAGGGGCATTTAAACCATCTTTTTAAGCTACTGCGACCTGCACGTCTCTTCCAAGGGACATTTAAACCGTCTTGTTAAGCTGCTGCGACCTGCATGTCTCAACCAAGGGGCATTTAAACCGTCTTCTTAAGCTACTGCGAACTCCACCGCTCTTCCAAGGGGCATTTAAACCGTCTTGTTAAGCTACTGCGACCTGCACGTCTCTTCCAAGGGGCATTTAAACCGTCTTGTTAAGCTACTGATTCTGCCACCGCTCTTCCAAGGGACATTTTAACCGTGTTGTTAATCTACTGCGACCTGCACGTCTCTTTCAACGGGCATTTAAACAATCTTGTTAAGGTACTGCGCCTTGCACGTCTTTTCCAAGGGGCATTTAAACCGTCTTGTTAAGCTACTGCGACCTTTACCTCTCTTCCAACGGGCATTTAAACCGTCTTGTTAAGCTACTGCGAACTGCATGTCTCTTCCAAGTGGCACTTAAACAATCTTGTTAAGCTACTGCGACCTGCACGTCTCTTCCAAGGGGCATTTAAACCATATTGTTAAGCTACTGCTTCCGCCACCGCTCTTCCAAGGGGCATTTTAACCGTCTTTTTAAGCTACTACGACCTCCACGTCTCTTTCAACGGGCATTTAAACCGTCTTGTTAAGCTACTGTAACCTCCACCTCTTTTCCAAGGGGCATTTAAACCGTCTTGTTAAGCTCCTGCAACCTGCACGTCTCTTCCAAGGGGCATTTAAATCGTCTTGTTAAGCTACTGCGACCTGCATGTCTCTTCCAAGGGGCATTTAAACCGTCTTGTTAAACCACTGCGACCTGCACGTCTCTTCCAAGGGGCATTTAAACTGTCTTGTTAAGCTGCTGCGACCTGCATGTCTCTTCCAAGGGGCATTTAAACCGTCTTGTTAAGCTACTGCGACCTCCAAGTCTCTTTCAAGGGGCATTTAAACCGTCTTGTTAAGCTTCTGCGACCTGCACGTCTGTTCCAAGGGGCATTTCAACCGTCTTGTTAAGCTACTGCAACCTACACGTCTCTTGCAAGGGGCATATAAACCGTCTTGTTAAGCTACTGCGACCTCCACATCTCTTCCAAGGGGCATTTAAACCAACTTGTTAAGCTTCTGCGACCTGCACGTCTCTTCCAAGGGGCATTTAAACCATCTTGTTAAGCTAATGCGACCCGCACGTCTCTTCCAAGGGGCATTTAAACCGCCTTGTTAAGGTACTGCGACGTGCACGTCTCTTCCAAGGGGCATTTAAACCGTCTTGTTAAGCCACTGCGACCTCCACCGCTCTTCCAAGGGGCATTTAAACCGTCTTGTTAAGCTACTGCGACTTGCATATCTTCTCCAAGGGGCATTTAAACCGTCTTGTTAAGCTACTGTAACCTCCACCACTTTTCCAAGGGGCATTTAAAACGTCTTGTTAAGCTACTGCGACCTGCACGTCTCTTTCAAGGGGCATTTAAACCGTCTTGTTAAACTACTGCGACCTGCATGTCTCTTCCAAGGGGCATTTAAACGGTCTTGTTAAGCTACTGCAACCAGCACGTCTCTTCCAAGGGGCATTTAAATCATCTTGTTAAGCTACTGCGACCTGCATGTCTCTTCGAGGGGCATTTAAACTGTCTTGTTAAGCTACTGCGACCTCCACCGCTCTTCCAAGGGGCATTTAAACCTTCTTGTTAAGCTACTGCGACCTGCTCGTCTCTTCCAGTTGGCATTTAAACCGTCTTGTTAAGCTACTGCGTCCTGCACGTGTCTTCCAAGGCGGATTTAAACTACGTTTTTAAGCTACTGCGACCTGCACGTCTCTTCCAAGGGGCATTTAAACCGTCTTGTTAAGCTACTGTAACCTCCATCACTTTTCCAAGGGGCATTTAAACCGTCTTGTTAAGCTAATGCGACCTGTACGTCTCTTCCAAGGGGCATTTAAACCGTCTTGTTAAGCTACTGCGACCTCCACCGCTCTTCCAAGGGGCATTTAAACCATCTTGTTAAGCTACTGCGACCTGCACATCTCTAACAAGGGGCATTTAAAGCGTCTTGGAAACTTACTGCGACCTGCAAGCCTATTCCAAGGGGCATTTAAACCCTCTTGTTAAGCTACTGCGACCTGCACATCTCTTCCAAGGGGGATTTAAGCAGTATTGTTAAGCTACTGTGACCTGCACGTCTTTTCCAAGGCGCATTTAAACGTCTTTTTAAAAAAATTGCGACATGCACGTCTCTTCCAAGGGGCATTTAAACCGTCTTGTTAAGCTACTGTAACCTCCACCACTTTTCCAAGGGGCATTTAAACCGACTTGTTAAGCTACTTCTACCTGCATGTCTCTTCCAAGGGGCATTTAACCGTCTTGTTAAGCTAGTGCGACCTGCATGTCTCTTCCAAGGGGCATTTAAACAGTCTTGTTAAGCCAATGCGACCTGCACGTCTCTTCCAAGGGGCATTTAAACCATCTTGTTAAGCTACTGCGACCTCCTCCGCTATTCCAAGGGGCATTTAAACCATCTTGTTAAGCTACTGCGACCTGCACGTCTCTTCCAAGGGGCATTTAAACCGTCTTGTTAAGCTACTGCGACCTGCAAGCCTATTCCAAGGGGCATTTAAAACCTCTTGTTAAGCTACTGCGACCTGCACGTCTCTTCCAAGGGGGACTTAAACAGTCTTGTTAAGCTACTGCGACCTGTACGTCTCTTCCAATGGGCATTCAAACCGTCTTGCTAAACTACTGCGACCTGCACGTCTTTTCCAAGGGGCATTTAAACCGTCTTATTAATCTATTGTGACCTGCATGTCTTTTCCTAGGGGCATTTAAACTGTCTTGTTAAGCTACTGCGACCAGCACGTCTCTTCCAAGGGGCATTTAAACCATCTTGTTAAGCTACTGCGACCCGCATGTCTCTTCCAAGGGGCATTTAAACCGTCTTGTTAAGGTACTGCGACCTCCACCTCTCTTCACAGGGGCATTTAAACCGTCTTGTTAAGCTATGCGACCTTCACCGCTCTTCCAAGGGGCATTTAAACCTTATTGTTAAGCTACTGCGACCTGCTCGTCTCTTCCAAGGGGCATTTAAACCATCATGTTAAGCTACTGCGACCTGCACGTCTCTTCCAAGGCGCATTTAAACCGTCTTTTTAAGCTACTGCGACTTGCACGTCTCTTCCAAGGGGCATCTAAACCGTCTTGTTAAGCTACTGTAACCTCCATCACTTTTCCAAGGGGCATTTAAACCGTCTTGTTAAGCTAATGCGACCTGCACTTCTCTTCAATGGGGCATTTAAACCGTCTTGTTAAACTACTGCGGCCTGCATGTCTCTACCAAGGGGCATTTAAACCGTCTTGTTAAGCTACTGCGACCTGCACGTCTCTTCCAATGGGCATTTAAACAGTCTTGTTAAGCTGCTGAGACCTGCATGTTTCTTCCAAAGGGCATTTAAACTGTCTTGTTAAGCTACTGCAACCTGCACGTCTCTTCCAAGGGGCATTTAAACCGTCTTTTTAAGCTACTGCGACCTGCAAGTCTCATCCAAGGGGTATTTAAACCGTCTTGATAAGCTGCTGCGACCTGCATTTCTCTTCCAAGTGGCATTTAAAACGTCTTGTTAAGCTACTGCGACATCCATCGCTCTTCCAAGGGGCATTTAAGCTGTCCTGTTAAGCTACTGCTACCGCCACCGCTCTTCCAAGGGGCATTTTAACCGTCTTGTTGAGCTACTGCGACCTGCACGTCGCTTTCAAGAGGCATTTAAACTATCTTGTTAAGCTACTGCGACTTGCACGTCTTTTCCAAGGGGCATTTAAACCATCTTGTTAAGCTACTGCGCTGCGACCTCCTCCGCTCTTCCAAGGGGCATTTAAACCATCTTGTTAAGCTACTGCGACCTGCATGTCTCTTCCAAGGGGCATTTAAACAGTCTTGTTAAGCTACTGCGACCTGGACGTCTCTTCCAAGGGGCATTTAAACCGTCTTGTTAAGCTACTGCGATCTGCATGTCTCTTCCAAGTGGCTTTTAAACCGTCTTGTTAAGCTACTGCAACCTGCACGCCTCTTCCAAGGGGCATTTAAACCATTTTGTTAAGCCACTGCTACCGCCACCGCTCTTCCAAGGGGCATTTTAACCGTCTTTTTAAGCTACTGCGACCTGAATGTCTCTTCCAAGGGGCATTTAAACCATCTTTTTAAGCTACTGCGACCTGCACGTCTCTTCCAAGGGGCATTTAAACCGTCTTGTTAAGCTGCTGTGACCTGCATGTCTCAACCAAGGGCCATTTAAACCGTCTTCTTAAGCTACTGCGACCTCCACCGCTCTTCCAAGGGGCATTTAAACCGTCTTGTTAAGCTACTGCGACCTGCACGTCTCTTCCAAGGGGCATTTAAATCGTCTTGTTAAGCTACTGCTACTGCCACCGCTCTTTCAAGGGACATTTTAACCGTGTTGTTAAGCTACTGCGACCTGCACGTCTCTTTCAGCGGGCATTTAAACCGTCTTCTTAAGCTACTGCGCCTTGCACGTCTTTTCCAAGGGGCATTTAAACCGTCTTGTTAAGCTACTGCGACCTTTACCTCTCTTCCAAGGGGAATTTAAACCATCTTGTTAAGCTACTGCGACCTGCATGTCTCTTCCAAGGGGCATTTAAACCGTCTTCAAAGCTACTGCAACCTGCACGTCTCTTCCAAGGGGCATTAATACCGTCTTGTTAAGCTACTGCGACTTACACGTCTTTTCCAAGGGGCATTTAAAACCGTCTTGTTAAGCTACTGCGACGTGCACGTCTTTTGCAAGGGGTCATTTAAACCGTCTTGTTAAGCTACTGCGACCTCCACCGCTCTTCCAAGGGGCATTTAAACCGTCTTGTTAAGCTACTGCGACCTGCACGTCTCTTCCAAGGGGCATTTAAACCGTCTTGTTAAGCTACTGCTACTGCCACCGCTCTTCCAAGGGACATTTTAACCGTGTTGTTAAGCTACTGCGACCTGCACGTCTCTTTCAGCGGGCATTTAAATCGTCTTGTTAAGCTACTGCGACCAGCATGTCTCTTCCAAGGGGCATTTAAACCATCTTTTTAAGCTACTGCGACCTGCACGTCTCTTCCAAGGGACATTTAAACCGTCTTGTTAAGCTGCTGCGACCTGCATGTCTCAACCAAGGGGCATTTAAACCGTCTTCTTAAGCTACTGCGAACTCCACCGCTCTTCCAAGGGGCATTTAAACCGTCTTGTTAAGCTACTGCGACCTGCACGTCTCTTCCAAGGGGCATTTAAACCGTCTTGTTAAGCTACTGATTCTGCCACCGCTCTTCCAAGGGACATTTTAACCGTGTTGTTAATCTACTGCGACCTGCACGTCTCTTTCAACGGGCATTTAAACAGTCTTGTTAAGGTACTGCGCCTTGCACGTCTTTTCCAAGGGGCATTTAAACCGTCTTGTTAAGCTACTGCGACCTTTACCTCTCTTCCAACGGGCATTTAAACCGTCTTGTTAAGCTACTGCGAACTGCATGTCTCTTCCAAGTGGCACTTAAACAATCTTGTTAAGCTACTGCGACCTGCACGTCTCTTCCAAGGGGCATTTAAACCATATTGTTAAGCTACTGCTTCCGCCACCGCTCTTCCAAGGGGCATTTTAACCGTCTTTTTAAGCTACTACGACCTCCACGTCTCTTTCAACGGGCATTTAAACCGTCTTGTTAAGCTACTGTAACCTCCACCTCTTTTCCAAGGGGCATTTAAACCGTCTTGTTAAGCTCCTGCAACCTGCACGTCTCTTCCAAGGGGCATTTAAATCGTCTTGTTAAGCTACTGCGACCTGCATGTCTCTTCCAAGGGGCATTTAAACCGTCTTGTTAAACCACTGCGACCTGCACGTCTCTTCCAAGGGGCATTTAAACTGTCTTGTTAAGCTGCTGCGACCTGCATGTCTCTTCCAAGGGGCATTTAAACCGTCTTGTTAAGCTACTGCGACCTCCAAGTCTCTTTCAAGGGGCATTTAAACCGTCTTGTTAAGCTTCTGCGACCTGCACGTCTGTTCCAAGGGGCATTTAAACTGTCTTGTTAAGCTACTGCTACCCCCAACGCTCTTCCAAGGGGCATTTCAACCGTCTTGTTAAGCTACTGCAACCTACACGTCTCTTGCAAGGGGCATATAAACCGTCTTGTTAAGCTACTGCGACCTCCACATCTCTTCCAAGGGGCATTTAAACCAACTTGTTAAGCTTCTGCGACCTGCACGTCTCTTCCAAGGGGCATTTAAACCATCTTGTTAAGCTAATGCGACCCGCACGTCTCTTCCAAGGGGCATTTAAACCGCCTTGTTAATGTACTGCGACGTGCACGTCTCTTCCAAGGGGCATTTAAACCGTCTTGTTAAGCCACTGCGACCTCCACCGCTCTTCCAAGGGGCATTTAAACCGTCTTGTTAAGCTACTGCGACTTGCATATCTTCTCCAAGGGGCATTTAAACCGTCTTGTTAAGCTACTGTAACCTCCACCACTTTTCCAAGGGGCATTTAAAACGTCTTGTTAAGCTACTGCGACCTGCACGTCTCTTTCAAGGGGCATTTAAACCGTCTTGTTAAACTACTGCGACCTGCATGTCTCTTCCAAGGGGCATTTAAACGGTCTTGTTAAGCTACTGCAACCAGCACGTCTCTTCCAAGGGGCATTTAAATCATCTTGTTAAGCTACTCCGACCTGCATGTCTCTTCGAGGGGCATTTAAACTGTCTTGTTAAGCTACTGCGACCTCCACCGCTCTTCCAAGGGGCATTTAAACCTTCTTGTTAAGCTACTGCGACCTGCTCGTCTCTTCCAGTTGGCATTTAAACCGTCTTGTTAAGCTACTGCGTCCTGCACGTGTCTTCCAAGGCGCATTTAAACTACGTTTTTAAGCTACTGCGACCTGCACGTCTCTTCCAAGGGGCATTTAAACCGTCTTGTTAAGCTACTGTAACCTCCATCACTTTTCCAAGGGGCATTTAAACCGTCTTGTTAAGCTAATGCGACCTGTACGTCTCTTCCAAGGGGCATTTAAACCGTCTTGTTAAGCTACTGCGACCTCCACCGCTCTTCCAAGGGGCATTTAAACCATCTTGTTAAGCTACTGCGACCTGCACATCTCTAACAAGGGGCATTTAAAGCGTCTTGGAAACTTACTGCGACCTGCAAGCCTATTCCAAGGGGCATTTAAACCCTCTTGTTAAGCTACTGCGACCTGCACATCTCTTCCAAGGGGGATTTAAGCAGTATTGTTAAGCTACTGTGACCTGCACGTCTTTTCCAAGGCGCATTTAAACGTCTTTTTAAAAAAATTGCGACATGCACGTCTCTTCCAAGGGGCATTTAAACCGTCTTGTTAAGCTACTGTAACCTCCACCACTTTTCCAAGGGGCATTTAAACCGACTTGTTAAGCTACTTCTACCTGCATGTCTCTTCCAAGGGGCATTTAACCGTCTTGTTAAGCTAGTGCGACCTGCATGTCTCTTCCAAGGGGCATTTAAACAGTCTTGTTAAGCCAATGCGACCTGCACGTCTCTTCCAAGAGGCATTTAAACCGTCTTTTTACGCTGCTGTGAACTGCATGTCTCTTCCAAGGGGCATTTAAACCATCTTGTTAAGCTACTGCGACCTCCTCCGCTATTCCAAGGGGGATTTAAACCATCTTGTTAAGCTACTGCGACCTGCACGTCTCTTCCAAGGGGCATTTAAACCGTCTTGTTAAGCTACTGCGACCTGCAAGCCTATTCCAAGGGGCATTTAAAACCTCTTGTTAAGCTACTGCGACCTGCACGTCTCTTCCAAGGGGGACTTAAACAGTCTTGTTAAGCTACTGCGACCTGTACGTCTCTTCCAATGGGCATTCAAACCGTCTTGCTAAACTACTGCGACCTTCACGTCTTTTCCAAGGGGCATTTAAACCGTCTTATTAAGCTACTGTGACCTGCATGTCTTTTCCTAGGGGCATTTAAACTGTCTTGTTAAGCTACTGCGACCAGCACGTCTCTTCCAAGGGGCATTTAAACCATCTTGTTAAGCTACTGCGACCCGCATGTCTCTTCCAAGGGGCATTTAAACCGTCTTGTTAAGGTACTGCGACCTCCACCTCTCTTCACAGGGGCATTTAAACCGTCTTGTTAAGCTATGCGACCTTCACCGCTCTTCCAAGGGGCATTTAAACCTTATTGTTAAGCTACTGCGACCTGCTCGTCTCTTCCAAGGGGCATTTAAACCATCATGTTAAGCTACTGCGACCTGCACGTCTCTTCCAAGGCGCATTTAAACCGTCTTTTTAAGCTACTGCGACTTGCACGTCTCTTCCAAGGGGCATCTAAACCGTCTTGTTAAGCTACTGTAACCTCCATCACTTTTCCAAGGGGCATTTAAACCGTCTTGTTAAGCTAATGCGACCTGCACTTCTCTTCAATGGGGCATTTAAACCGTCTTGTTAAACTACTGCGGCCTGCATGTCTCTACCAAGGGGCATTTAAACCGTCTTGTTAAGCTACTGCGACCTGCACGTCTCTTCCAATGGGCATTTAAACAGTCTTGTTAAGCTGCTGAGACCTGCATGTTTCTTCCAAAGGGCATTTAAACTGTCTTGTTAAGCTACTGCAACCTGCACGTCTCTTCCAAGGGGCATTTAAACCGTCTTTTTAAGCTACTGCGACCTGCAAGTCTCATCCAAGGGGTATTTAAACCGTCTTGATAAGCTGCTGCGACCTGCATTTCTCTTCCAAGTGGCATTTAAAACGTCTTGTTAAGCTACTGCGACATCCATCGCTCTTCCAAGGGGCATTTAAGCTGTCCTGTTAAGCTACTGCTACCGCCACCGCTCTTCCAAGGGGCATTTTAACCGTCTTGTTGAGCTACTGCGACCTGCACGTCGCTTTCAAGAGGCATTTAAACTATCTTGTTAAGCTACTGCGACTTGCACGTCTTTTCCAAGGGGCATTTAAACCATCTTGTTAAGCTACTGCGACCTCCTCCGCTCTTCCAAGGGGCATTTAAGCCATCTTGTTAAGCTACTGCGACCTGCATGTCTCTTCCAAGGGGCATTTAAACAGTCTTGTTAAGCTACTGCGACCTGGACGTCTCTTCCAAGGGGCATTTAAACAGTCTTGTTAAGCTACTGCGATCTGCATGTCTCTTCCAAGTGGCTTTTAAACCGTCTTGTTAAGCTACTGCAACCTGCACGCCTCTTCCAAGGGGCATTTAAACCATTTTGTTAAGCCACTGCTACCGCCACCGCTCTTCCAAGGGGCATTTTAACCGTCTTTTTAAGCTACTGCGACCTGAATGTCTCTTCCAAGGGGCATTTAAACCATCTTTTTAAGCTACTGCGACCTGCACGTCTCTTCCAAGGGGCATTTAAACCGTCTTGTTAAGCTGCTGTGACCTGCATGTCTCAACCAAGGGCCATTTAAACCGTCTTCTTAAGCTACTGCGACCTCCACCGCTCTTCCAAGGGGCATTTAAACCGTCTTGTTAAGCTACTGCGACCTGCACGTCTCTTCCAAGGGGCATTTAAATCGTCTTGTTAAGCTACTGCTACTGCCACCGCTCTTCCAAGGGACATTTTAACCGTGTTGTTAAGCTACTGCGACCTGCACGTCTCTTTCAGCGGGCATTTAAACCGTCTTCTTAAGCTACTGCGCCTTGCACGTCTTTTCCAAGGGGCATTTAAACCGTCTTGTTAAGCTACTGCGACCTTTACCTTTCTTCCAAGGGGAATTTAAACCATCTTGTTAAGCTACTGCGACCTGCATGTCTCTTCCAAGGGGCATTTAAACCGTCTTCAAAGCTACTGCAACCTGCACGTCTCTTCCAAGGGGCATTTATACCGTCTTGTTAAGCTACTGCGACTTACACGTCTTTTCCAAGGGGCATTTAAAACCGTCTTGTTAAGCTACTGCGACGTGCACGTCTTTTGCAAGGGGTCATTTAAACCGTCTTGTTAAGCTACTGCGACCTCCACCGCTCTTCCAAGGGGCATTTAAACCGTCTTGTTAAGCTACTGCGACCTGCACGTCTCTTCCAAGGGGCATTTAAACCGTCTTGTTAAGCTACTGATTCTGCCACCGCTCTTCCAAGGGACATTTTAACCGTGTTGTTAATCTACTGCGACCTGCACGTCTCTTTCAACGGGCATTTAAACAGTCTTGTTAAGGTACTGCGCCTTGCACGTCTTTTCCAAGGGGCATTTAAACCGTCTTGTTAAGCTACTGCGACCTTTACCTCTCTTCCAACGGGCATTTAAACCGTCTTGTTAAGCTACTGAGAACTGCATGTCTCTTCCAAGTGGCACTTAAACAATCTTGTTAAGCTACTGCGACCTGCACGTCTCTTCCAAGGGGCATTTAAACCATATTGTTAAGCTACTGCTTCCGCCACCGCTCTTCCAAGGGGCATTTTAACCGTCTTTTTAAGCTACTACGACCTCCACGTCTCTTTCAACGGGCATTTAAACCGTCTTGTTAAGCTACTGTAACCTCCACCTCTTTTCCAAGGGGCATTTAAACCGTCTTGTTAAGCTCCTGCAACCTGCACGTCTCTTCCAAGGGGCATTTAAATCGTCTTGTTAAGCTACTGCGACCTGCATGTCTCTTCCAAGGGGCATTTAAACCGTCTTGTTAAACCACTGCGACCTGCACGTCTCTTCCAAGGGGCATTTAAACTGTCTTGTTAAGCTGCTGCGACCTGCATGTCTCTTCCAAGGGGCATTTAAACCGTCTTGTTAAGCTACTGCGACCTCCAAGTCTCTTTCAAGGGGCATTTAAACCGTCTTGTTAAGCTTCTGCGACCTGCACGTCTGTTCCAAGGGGCATTTAAACTGTCTTGTTAAGCTACTGCTACCCCCAACGCTCTTCCAAGGGGCATTTCAACCGTCTTGTTAAGCTACTGCAACCTACACGTCTCTTGCAAGGGGCATATAAACCGTCTTGTTAAGCTACTGCGACCTCCACATCTCTTCCAAGGGGCATTTAAACCAACTTGTTAAGCTTCTGCGACCTGCACGTCTCTTCCAAGGGGCATTTAAACCATCTTGTTAAGCTAATGCGACCCGCACGTCTCTTCCAAGGGGCATTTAAACCGCCTTGTTAAGGTACTGCGACGTGCACGTCTCTTCCAAGGGGCATTTAAACCGTCTTGTTAAGCCACTGCGACCTCCACCGCTCTTCCAAGGGGCATTTAAACCGTCTTGTTAAGCTACTGCGACTTGCATATCTTCTCCAAGGGGCATTTAAACCGTCTTGTTAAGCTACTGTAACCTCCACCACTTTTCCAAGGGGCATTTAAAACGTCTTGTTAAGCTACTGCGACCTGCACGTCTCTTTCAAGGGGCATTTAAACCGTCTTGTTAAACTACTGCGACCTGCATGTCTCTTCCAAGGGGCATTTAAACGGTCTTGTTAAGCTACTGCAACCAGCACGTCTCTTCCAAGGGGCATTTAAATCATCTTGTTAAGCTACTGCGACCTGCATGTCTCTTCGAGGGGCATTTAAACTGTCTTGTTAAGCTACTGCGACCTCCACCGCTCTTCCAAGGGGCATTTAAACCTTCTTGTTAAGCTACTGCGACCTGCTCGTCTCTTCCAGTTGGCATTTAAACCGTCTTGTTAAGCTACTGCGTCCTGCACGTGTCTTCCAAGGCGCATTTAAACTACGTTTTTAAGCTACTGCGACCTGCACGTCTCTTCCAAGGGGCATTTAAACCGTCTTGTTAAGCTACTGTAACCTCCATCACTTTTCCAAGGGGCATTTAAACCGTCTTGTTAAGCTAATGCGACCTGTACGTCTCTTCCAAGGGGCATTTAAACCGTCTTGTTAAGCTACTGCGACCTCCACCGCTCTTCCAAGGGGCATTTAAACCATCTTGTTAAGCTACTGCGACCTGCACATCTCTAACAAGGGGCATTTAAAGCGTCTTGGAAACTTACTGCGACCTGCAAGCCTATTCCAAGGGGCATTTAAACCCTCTTGTTAAGCTACTGCGACCTGCACATCTCTTCCAAGGGGGATTTAAGCAGTATTGTTAAACTACTGTGACCTGCACGTCTTTTCCAAGGCGCATTTAAACGTCTTTTTAAAAAAATTGCGACATGCACGTCTCTTCCAAGGGGCATTTAAACCGTCTTGTTAAGCTACTGTAACCTCCACCACTTTTCCAAGGGGCATTTAAACCGACTTGTTAAGCTACTTCTACCTGCATGTCTCTTCCAAGGGGCATTTAACCGTCTTGTTAAGCTAGTGCGACCTGCATGTCTCTTCCAAGGGGCATTTAAACAGTCTTGTTAAGCCAATGCGACCTGCACGTCTCTTCCAAGGGGCATTTAAACCGTCTTTTTACGCTGCTGTGAACTGCATGTCTCTTCCAAGGGGCATTTAAACCATCTTGTTAAGCTACTGCGACCTCCTCCGCTATTCCAAGGGGCATTTAAACCATCTTGTTAAGCTACTGCGACCTGCACGTCTCTTCCAAGGGGCATTTAAACCGTCTTGTTAAGCTACTGCGACCTGCAAGCCTATTCCAAGGGGCATTTAAAACCTCTTGTTAAGCTACTGCGACCTGCACGTCTCTTCCAAGGGGGACTTAAACAGTCTTGTTAAGCTACTGCGACCTGTACGTCTCTTCCAATGGGCATTCAAACCGTCTTGCTAAACTACTGCGACCTGCACGTCTTTTCCAAGGGGCATTTAAACCGTCTTATTAAGCTACTGTGACCTGCATGTCTTTTCCTAGGGGCATTTAAACTGTCTTGTTAAGCTACTGCGACCAGCACGTCTCTTCCAAGGGGCATTTAAACCATCTTGTTAAGCTACTGCGACCCGCATGTCTCTTCCAAGGGGCATTTAAACCGTCTTGTTAAGGTACTGCGACCTCCACCTCTCTTCACAGGGGCATTTAAACCGTCTTGTTAAGCTATGCGACCTTCACCGCTCTTCCAAGGGGCATTTAAACCTTATTGTTAAGCTACTGCGACCTGCTCGTCTCTTCCAAGGGGCATTTAAACCATCATGTTAAGCTACTGCGACCTGCACGTCTCTTCCAAGGCGCATTTAAACCGTCTTTTTAAGCTACTGCGACTTGCACGTCTCTTCCAAGGGGCATCTAAACCGTCTTGTTAAGCTACTGTAACCTCCATCACTTTTCCAAGGGGCATTTAAACCGTCTTGTTAAGCTAATGCGACCTGCACTTCTCTTCAATGGGGCATTTAAACCGTCTTGTTAAACTACTGCGGCCTGCATGTCTCTACCAAGGGGCATTTAAACCGTCTTGTTAAGCTACTGCGACCTGCACGTCTCTTCCAATGGGCATTTAAACAGTCTTGTTAAGCTGCTGAGACCTGCATGTTTCTTCCAAAGGGCATTTAAACTGTCTTGTTAAGCTACTGCAACCTGCACGTCTCTTCCAAGGGGCATTTAAACCGTCTTTTTAAGCTACTGCGACCTGCAAGTCTCATCCAAGGGGTATTTAAACCGTCTTGATAAGCTGCTGCGACCTGCATTTCTCTTCCAAGTGGCATTTAAAACGTCTTGTTAAGCTACTGCGACATCCATCGCTCTTCCAAGGGGCATTTAAGCTGTCCTGTTAAGCTACTGCTACCGCCACCGCTCTTCCAAGGGGCATTTTAACCGTCTTGTTGAGCTACTGCGACCTGCACGTCGCTTTCAAGAGGCATTTAAACTATCTTGTTAAGCTACTGCGACTTGCACGTCTTTTCCAAGGGGCATTTAAACCATCTTGTTAAGCTACTGCGACCTCCTCCGCTCTTCCAAGGGGCATTTAAGCCATCTTGTTAAGCTACTGCGACCTGCATGTCTCTTCCAAGGGGCATTTAAACAGTCTTGTTAAGCTACTGCGACCTGGACGTCTCTTCCAAGGGGCATTTAAACAGTCTTGTTAAGCTACTGCGATCTGCATGTCTCTTCCAAGTGGCTTTTAAACCGTCTTGTTAAGCTACTGCAACCTGCACGCCTCTTCCAAGGGGCATTTAAACCATTTTGTTAAGCCACTGCTACCGCCACCGCTCTTCCAAGGGGCATTTTAACCGTCTTTTTAAGCTACTGCGACCTGAATGTCTCTTCCAAGGGGCATTTAAACCATCTTTTTAAGCTACTGCGACCTGCACGTCTCTTCCAAGGGGCATTTAAACCGTCTTGTTAAGCTGCTGTGACCTGCATGTCTCAACCAAGGGCCATTTAAACCGTCTTCTTAAGCTACTGCGACCTCCACCGCTCTTCCAAGGGGCATTTAAACCGTCTTGTTAAGCTACTGCGACCTGCACGTCTCTTCCAAGGGGCATTTAAATCGTCTTGTTAAGCTACTGCTACTGCCACCGCTCTTCCAAGGGACATTTTAACCGTGTTGTTAAGCTACTGCGACCTGCACGTCTCTTTCAGCGGGCATTTAAACCGTCTTCTTAAGCTACTGCGCCTTGCACGTCTTTTCCAAGGGGCATTTAAACCGTCTTGTTAAGCTACTGCGACCTTTACCTTTCTTCGAAGGGGAATTTAAACCATCTTGTTAAGCTACTGCGACCTGCATGTCTCTTCCAAGGGGCATTTAAACCGTCTTCAAAGCTACTGCAACCTGCACGTCTCTTCCAAGGGGCATTTAAACCGTCTTGTTAAGCTACTGCAACCTCCAAGTCTCTTTCAAGGGGCATTTAAACCGTCTTGTTAAGCTTCTGCGACCTGCACGTCTGTTCCAAGGGGCATTTAAACTGTCTTGTTAAGCTACTGCTACCGCCAACGCTCTTCCAAGGGGCATTTCAACCGTCTTGTTAAGCTACTGCAACCTACACGTCTCTTGCAAGGGGCATATAAACCGTCTTGTTAAGCTACTGCGACCTCCACATCTCTTCCAAGGGGCATTTAAATCAACTTGTTAAGCTTCTGCGACCTGCACGTCTCTTCCAAGGGGCATTTAAACCGTCTTGTTAAGCTACTGCGACGTCCACCGCTCTTCCAAGGGGCATTTAAACCGTCTTGTTAAGCTACTGCGACCTGCACGTCTCTTCCAAGGGGCATTTAAACCGTCTTGTTAAGCTACTGCGACTTGCACATCTTCTCCAAGGGGCATTTAAACCGTCTTGTTAAGCTACTGTAACCTCCACCACTTTTCCAAGGGGCATTTAAAACGTCTTGTTAAGCTACTGCGACCTGCACGTCTCTTTCAAGGGGCATTTAAACCGTCTTGTTAAACTACTGCGACCTGCATGTCTCTTCCAAGGGGCATTTAAACGGTCTTGTTAAGCTACTGCAACCAGCACGTCTCTTCCAAGGGGCATTTAAATCATCTTGTTAAGCTACTGCGACCTGCATGTCTCTTCGAGGGGCATTTAAACTGTCTTGTTAAGCTACTGCGACCTCCACCGCTCTTCCAAGGGGCATTTAAACCTTCTTGTTAAGCTACTGCGACCTGCTCGTCTCTTCCAGTTGGCATTTAAACCGTCTTGTTAAGCTACTGCGTCCTGCACGTGTCTTCCAAGGCGCATTTAAACTACGTTTTTAAGCTACTGCGACCTGCACGTCTCTTCCAAGGGGCATTTAAACCGTCTTGTTAAGCTACTGTAACCTCCATCACTTTTCCAAGGGGCATTTAAACCGTCTTGTTAAGCTAATGCGACCTGTACGTCTCTTCCAAGGGGCATTTAAACCGTCTTGTTAAGCTACTGCGACCTCCACCGCTCTTCCAAGGGGCATTTAAACCATCTTGTTAAGCTACTGCGACCTGCACATCTCTAACAAGGGGCATTTAAAGCGTCTTGGAAACTTACTGCGACCTGCAAGCCTATTCCAAGGGGCATTTAAACCCTCTTGTTAAGCTACTGCGACCTGCACATCTCTTCCAAGGGGGATTTAAGCAGTATTGTTAAGCTACTGTGACCTGCACGTCTTTTCCAAGGCGCATTTAAACGTCTTTTTAAAAAAATTGCGACATGCACGTCTCTTCCAAGGGGCATTTAAACGGTCTTGTTAAGCTACTGTAACCTCCACCACTTTTCCAAGGGGCATTTAAACCGACTTGTTAAGCTACTTCTACCTGCATGTCTCTTCCAAGGGGCATTTAAACCGTCTTGTTAAGCTAGTGCGACCTGCATGTCTCTTCCAAGGGGCATTTAAACAGTCTTGTTAAGCCAATGCGACCTGCACGTCTCTTCCAAGGGGCATTTAAACCGTCTTTTTACGCTGCTGTGAACTGCATGTCTCTTCCAAGGGGCATTTAAACCATCTTGTTAAGCTACTGCGACCTCCTCCGCTATTCCAAGGGGCATTTAAACCATCTTGTTAAGCTACTGCGACCTGCACGTCTCTTCCAAGGGGCATTTAAACCATCTTGGTAAGCTACTGCGACCTGCAAGCCTATTCCAAGGGGCTTTTAAACCCTCATGTTAAGCTACTGCTACCTGCACGTCTCTTCAAAGGGCGATTTAAACCGTCTTGTTAAGCTACTGCGACCTGCACGTCTCTTCAAAAGGGCAGTTAAACAGTCTTGTTCAGCTACTGCGACCTGCACGTCTCTTCCAAGGGACATTTAAACCGTCTTATTAAGTTACTGTGACCTGCACGTCTCTTCCAAGGGGCATTTAAACTGTCTTGTTAAGCTACTGCGACCTGCACGTCTCTTCCAAGGGGCATTTAAACTGTCTTGTTAAGATGCTGCTACTTGCATGTCTCTTCCAATGTGCATTTAAACTGTCTTGCTAAGCTACTGCGACCTCCACCTCTCTTCCAAGGGGCATTTAAACTGTCTTGTTAAGCTACTGCGACCTGCACGTCTCTACCAAGGGGCATTTAAATCGTCTTGTTAAGCTACTGAGACCTGCAAGCCTATTCCAAGGGGCAGTTAAACCGTCTTGTTAAGCTACTGCGACCTGCACGTCTCTTCCAAGGGGGATTTAAACCGTCTTGTTAAGCTACTGCGACCTGCACGTCTCTTCCAAGGGACATTTAAACTGTCTTGTTAAGCTACTGCGACCTCCACTGCTCTTCCAAGTGGCATTTAAACATTCTTGTTAAGCTACTGCGACCTGCATGTCTCTTCCAAGGGGCATTTAAACCGTCTTGTTAAGCTACTGCGACCTGCACGTCTCTTCCAAGGGACATTTAAAGTGTCTTATTAAGCTACTACGACCTGCACGTCTCTTCTAAGGGGTATTTAAACTGTCTTGTTAAGCTACTGCGACCTGCACGTCTCTTCCAAGGGGCATTCAAACCGTCTTGCTAAACTACTGCGACCTGCACTTCTACTTCTCTTCCAAGGGGCATTTAAACTGTCTTATTAAGCTACTGTGACCTGCATGTCTTTTCATAGGGGCATTTAAACTGTCTTGTTAAGCTACTGCGACCAGCACGTCTCTTCCAAGGGGCATTTAAACCGTCTTGTTAAGCTACTGCGACCCGCATGTCTCTTCCAAGGGGCATTTAAACCATCTTGTTAAGGTACTGCGACCTCCACCACTCTTGAAAGGGGCATTTAAACCGTCTTGTTAAGCTACTGCGACCTCCACCGCTCTTCCAAGGGGCATTTAAACCTTATTGTTAAGCTACTGCGACCTGCTCGTCTCTTCCAAGGGGCATTTAAACCATCATGTTAAGCTACTGCGACCTGCACGTCTCTTCCAAGGCGCATTTAAACCGTCTTATTAAGCTACTGCGACCTGCACGTCTCTTCCAAGGGGCATTAAAACTGTCTTGTTTAGCTACTGCGACCTGCATGTCTCTACCAAGGGACATTTAAACCGTCTTGTTAAGCTACTGCGACCTGCACGTCTCTTCCAAGGGGCATTTAAACTGTCTTGTTAAGATCCTGCTACCTGCATGTCTCTTCCAAGGGGCATTTAAACTGTCTTGCTAAGCTACTGCGACCTCCACCTCTCTTCCAAGGGGCATTTAAACTGTCTTGTTAAGCTACTGCGACCTGCACGTCTCTACCAAGGGGCATTTAAATCGTCTTGGTAAGCTACTGCGACCTGCAAGCCTCTTCCAAGGGGCATTTAAACCGTCTTGTTAAGCTACTGCGACCTGCACGTCTCTTTCAAGGGGCATTTAAACTGTCTTGTTAAGCTACTGCGACCTCCATTGCTCTTCCAAGGGGCATTCAAAACATCTTGTTAAGCTACTGCGACCTGCACGTCTCTTCCAAGGGGCATTTAAAGCGTCTTGGTAAGCTACGGCGACCTGCAAGCCTATTCCAAGGGGCATTTAAACCCTCTTTTTAAGCTACTGCGACCTGCACATCTCTTCCAAGGGGGATTTAAACCGTCTTGTTAAGCTACTGCGACCTCCACCGCTCTTCCAACTGGCATTTAAACCGTCTTGTTAAGCTACTGCGACCTGCACGTCTCTTCCAAGGGGCATTTAAACCGTCTTTTTAAGCCATTGCGACCTTCACGTCTCTCCCAAGTGGCATTTAAACCGTATTGTTAAGCTGCTGCGACCGGCATGTGTCTTCCAAGTGGCATTTAAACCGTCTTGTTAAGCTACTGCTACCGCCACCGCTCTTCCAAGGGGCATTTAAACCATCTTGTTATGCTACTGCGACCTGCACGTCTCTTCCAAGGGGCATTTAAACCATCTTGTTAAGCTACTGCGACCCGCATGTCTCTTCCAAGGGGCATTTAAACCGTCTTGTTAAGGTACTGCGACCTCCACCACTCTTCAAAGGGGCATTTAAACCGTCTTGTTAAGCTACTGCGACCTTCACCGCTCTTCCAAGGGCCATTTAAACCTTATTGTTAAGCTACTGCGACCTGCTCGTCTCTTCCAAGGGGCATTTAAACCATCATGTTAAGCTTCTGCGACCTCCTTCACTTTTCCAAGGAGCATTTAAACCGTCTTGTTAAGCTAATGCGACCTGCACGTCTCTTCAATGGGGCATTTAAACCGTCTTGTTAAACTACTGCGGCCTGCATGTCTCTACCAAGGGGCATTTAAACCGTCTTGTTAAGCTACTGCGACCTGCACGTCTCTTCCAAGGGGCATTTAAACAGTCTTGTTAAGCTGCTGCGACCTGCATGTCTCTTCCAAAGGGCATTTAAACTGTCTTGTTAAGCTACTGCAACCTGCACGTCTCTTCCAAGGGGCATTTAAACCGTCTTGTTAAGCTACTGCGACCTGCACGTCTCTTTCAAGGGGCATTTAAACTGTCTTGTTAAGCTACTGCGACCTCCACTGCTCTTCCAAGGGGCATTCAAAACATCTTGTTAAGCTACTGCGACCTGCACGTCTCTTCCAAGGGGCATTTAAAGCGTCTTGATAAGCTACTGCGACCTGCAAGCCTATTCCAAGGGGCATTTAAACTCTCTTTTTAAGCTACTGCGACCTGCACATCTCTTCCAAGTGGGATTTAAACCGTCTTGTTAAGCTACTGCGACCTCCACCGCTCTTCCAACTGGCATTTAAACCGTCTTGTTAAGCTACTGCGACCTGCACGTCTCTTCCAAGGGGCATTTAAACCGTCTTTTTAAGCCATTGCGACCTTAACGTCTCTCCCAAGTGGCATTTAAACCGTATTGTTAAGCTGCTGCGACCGGCATGTGTCTTCCAAGTGGCATTTAAACCGTCTTGTTAAGCTACTGCTACCGCCACCGCTCTTCCAAGGGGCATTTAAACCATCTTGTTATGCTACTGCGACCTGCACGTCTCTTCCAAGGGGCATTTAAATCGTTTTGTTAAGCTACTGCGACCTGCAAGCCTATTCCAAGGGGCATTTAAACCCTCTTGTTAAGCTACTGAGACCTGCACGTCTCTTCCAAGGGGGATTTAAACAGTCTTGTTAAGCTACTGCGACCTGCATGTCTCTTCCAATGGGCATTCAAACCGTCTTGCTAAACTACTGCGACCTGCACGTCTTTTCCAAGGGGCATTAAAACCGTCTTATTAAGCTACTGTGACCTGCATGTCTTTTCCTAGGGGCATTTAAACTGTCTTGTTAAGCTACTGCGACCAGCACGTCTCTTCCAAGGGACATTTAAACCATATTGTTAAGCTACTGCGACCCGCATGTCTCTTCCAAGGGGCATTTAAACCGTCTTGTTAAGGTACTGCGACCTCCACCACTCTTCAAAGGGGCATTTAAACCGTCTTGTTAAGCTACTGCGACCTTCACCGCTCTTCCAAGGGGCATTTAAACCTTATTGTTAAGCTACTGCGACCTGCTCGTCTCTTCCAAGGGGCATTTAAACCATCATGTTAAGCTACTGCGACCTGCACGTCTCTTCCAAGGCGCATTTAAACCGTCTTTTTAAGCTACTGCGACTTGCACGTCTCTTCCAAGGGGCATCTAAACCGTCTTGTTGAGCTACTGTAACCTCCATCACTTTTCCAAGGGGCATTTAAACCGTCTTGTTAAGCTAATGCGACCTGCATGTCTCTTCAATGGGGCATTTAAACCGTCTTGTTAAACTACTGCGACCTGCAAGTCTCATCCAAGGGGTATTTAAACCGTCTTGATAAGCTGCTGCGACCTGCATTTCTCTTCCAAGTGGCATTTAAACCGTCTTGATAAGCTGCTGCGACCTGCATTTCTCTTCCAAGTGGCATTTAAAACGTCTTGTTAAGCTACTGTGACATCCATCGCTCTTCCAAGGGGCATTTAAACTGTCCTGTTAAGCTACTGCTACCGCCACCGCTCTTCCAAGGGGCATTTTAACCGTCTTGTTGAGCTACTGCGACCTGCACGTCTCTTTCAAGAGGCATTTAAACTGTCTTGTTAAGCTACTGTGACTTGCACGTCTTTTCCAAGGGGCACTTAAACCATCTTGTTAAGCTACTGCGACCTCCTCCGCTCTTCCAAGGGGCATTTAAGCCATCTTGTTAAGCTACTGCGACCTGCATGTCTCTTCCAAGGGGCATTTAAACCGTCTTGTTAAGCTACTGCGACCTGCACGTCTCTTCCAAGGGGCATTTAAACCGTCTTGTTAAGCTACTGCGATCTGCATGTCTCTTCCAAGTGGCTTTTAAACCGTCTTGTTAAGCTACTGCAACCTGCACGCCTCTTCCAAGGGGCATTTAAACCATTTTGTTAAGCCACTGCTACCGCCACCGCTCTTCCAAGGGGCATTTAAACCGTCTTGTTAAGCTACTGCGACCTGCACATCTCTTCTTAGGGGCATTTAAACCGTCTTGTTAAGCTACTGCGACTTGCACGTCTCTTTCAAGGGACATTTAAACTGACTTGTTAAGCTACTGCGACCTTCACCGCTCTTCCAAGGGGCATTTAAACCGTCTTTTTAAGCTACTGCGACCTGCATGTCTCTTCCAAGGGGCATTTAAACCATCTTTTTAAGCTACTGCGACCTGCACGTCTATTCCAAGGGGCATTTAAACCGTCTTGTTAAGCTGCTGTGACCTGCATGTCTCAACCAAGGGCCATTTAAACCGTCTTCTTAAGCTACTGCGAACTCCACCGCTCTTCCAAGGGGCATTTAAACCTTCTTGTTAAGCTACTGCGACCTGCACGTATCTTCCAAGGGGCATTTAAATCGTCTTGTTAAGCTTCTGCTACTGCCACCGCTCTTCCAAGGGACATTTTAACCGTGTTGTTAAGCTACTGCGACCTGCACGTCTCTTTCAGCGGGCATTTAAACCGTCTTCTTAAGCTACTGCGCCTTGCACGTCTTTTCCAAGGGCCATTTAAACCGTCTTGTTAAGCTACTGCGACCTGCACGTCTCTTCCAAGGGGCATTTAAACCGTCTTTTTAAGCCATTGCGACCTTCACGTCTCTCCCAAGTGGCATTTAAACCGTATTGTTAAGCTGCTGCGACCGGCATGTGTCTTCCAAGTGGCATTTAAACCGTCTTGTTAAGCTACTGCTACCGCCACCGCTCTTCCAAGGGGCATTTAAACCATCTTGTTATGCTACTGCGACCTGCACGTCTCTTCCAAGGGGCATTTAAACCATCTTGTTAAGCTACTGCGACCCGCATGTCTCTTCCAAGGGGCATTTAAACCGTCTTGTTAAGGTACTGCGACCTCCACCACTCTTCAAAGGGGCATTTAAACCGTCTTGTTAAGCTACTGCGACCTTCACCGCTCTTCCAAGGGCCATTTAAACCTTATTGTTAAGCTACTGCGACCTGCTCGTCTCTTCCAAGGGGCATTTAAACCATCATGTTAAGCTTCTGCGACCTCCTTCACTTTTCCAAGGAGCATTTAAACCGTCTTGTTAAGCTAATGCGACCTGCACGTCTCTTCAATGGGGCATTTAAACCGTCTTGTTAAACTACTGCGGCCTGCATGTCTCTACCAAGGGGCATTTAAACCGTCTTGTTAAGCTACTGCGACCTGCACGTCTCTTCCAAGGGGCATTTAAACAGTCTTGTTAAGCTGCTGCGACCTGCATGTCTCTTCCAAAGGGCATTTAAACTGTCTTGTTAAGCTACTGCAACCTGCACGTCTCTTCCAAGGGGCATTTAAACCGTCTTGTTAAGCTACTGCGACCTGCACGTCTCTTTCAAGGGGCATTTAAACTGTCTTGTTAAGCTACTGCGAACTCCACTGCTCTTCCAAGGGGCATTCAAAACATCTTGTTAAGCTACTGCGACCTGCACGTCTCTTCCAAGGGGCATTTAAAGCGTCTTGATAAGCTACTGCGACCTGCAAGCCTATTCCAAGGGGCATTTAAACTCTCTTTTTAAGCTACTGCGACCTGCACATCTCTTCCAAGTGGGATTTAAACCGTCTTGTTAAGCTACTGCGACCTCCACCGCTCTTCCAACTGGCATTTAAACCGTCTTGTTAAGCTACTGCGACCTGCACGTCTCTTCCAAGGGGCATTTAAACCGTCTTTTTAAGCCATTGCGACCTGCACGTCTCTCCCAAGTGGCATTTAAACCGTATTGTTAAGCTGCTGCGACCGGCATGTGTCTTCCAAGTGGCATTTAAACCGTCTTGTTAAGCTACTGCTACCGCCACCGCTCTTCCAAGGGGCATTTAAACCATCTTGTTATGCTACTGCGACCTGCACGTCTCTTCCAAGGGGCATTTAAATCGTTTTGTTAAGCTACTGCGACCTGCAAGCCTATTCCAAGGGGCATTTAAACCCTCTTGTTAAGCTACTGAGACCTGCACGTCTCTTCCAAGGGGGATTTAAACAGTCTTGTTAAGCTACTGCGACCTGCATGTCTCTTCCAATGGGCATTCAAACCGTCTTGCTAAACTACTGCGACCTGCACGTCTTTTCCAAGGGGCATTAAAACCGTCTTATTAAGCTACTGTGACCTGCATGTCTTTTCCTAGGGGCATTTAAACTGTCTTGTTAAGCTACTGCGACCAGCACGTCTCTTCCAAGGGACATTTAAACCATATTGTTAAGCTACTGCGACCCGCATGTCTCTTCCAAGGGGCATTTAAACCGTCTTGTTAAGGTACTGCGACCTCCACCACTCTTCAAAGGGGCATTTAAACCGTCTTGTTAAGCTACTGCGACCTTCACCGCTCTTCCAAGGGGCATTTAAACCTTATTGTTAAGCTACTGCGACCTGCTCGTCTCTTCCAAGGGGCATTTAAACCATCATGTTAAGCTACTGCGACCTGCACGTCTCTTCCAAGGCGCATTTAAACCGTCTTTTTAAGCTACTGCGACTTGCACGTCTCTTCCAAGGGGCATCTAAACCGTCTTGTTGAGCTACTGTAACCTCCATCACTTTTCCAAGGGGCATTTAAACCGTCTTGTTAAGCTAATGCGACCTGCATGTCTCTTCAATGGGGCATTTAAACCGTCTTGTTAAACTACTGCGACCTGCAAGTCTCATCCAAGGGGTATTTAAACCGTCTTGATAAGCTGCTGCGACCTGCATTTCTCTTCCAAGTGGCATTTAAACCGTCTTGATAAGCTGCTGCGACCTGCATTTCTCTTCCAAGTGGCATTTAAAACGTCTTGTTAAGCTACTGTGACATCCATCGCTCTTCCAAGGGGCATTTAAACTGTCCTGTTAAGCTACTGCTACCGCCACCGCTCTTCCAAGGGGCATTTTAACCGTCTTGTTGAGCTACTGCGACCTGCACGTCTCTTTCAAGAGGCATTTAAACTGTCTTGTTAAGCTACTGTGACTTGCACGTCTTTTCCAAGGGGCACTTAAACCATCTTGTTAAGCTACTGCGACCTCCTCCGCTCTTCCAAGGGGCATTTAAGCCATCTTGTTAAGCTACTGCGACCTGCATGTCTCTTCCAAGGGGCATTTAAACCGTCTTGTTAAGCTACTGCGACCTGCACGTCTCTTCCAAGGGGCATTTAAACCGTCTTGTTAAGCTACTGCGATCTGCATGTCTCTTCCAAGTGGCTTTTAAACCGTCTTGTTAAGCTACGGCAACCTGCACGCCTCTTCCAAGGGGCATTTAAACCATTTTGTTAAGCCACTGCTACCGCCACCGCTCTTCCAAGGGGCATTTTAACCGTCTTGTTAAGCTACTGCGACCTGCACATCTCTTCTTAGGGGCATTTAAACCGTCTTGTTAAGCTACTGCGACTTGCACGTCTCTTTCAAGGGGCATTTAAACTGACTTGTTAAGCTACTGCGACCTTCACCGCTCTTCCAAGGGGCATTTAAACCGTCTTTTTAAGCTACTGCGACCTGCATGTCTCTTCCAAGGGGCATTTAAACCATCTTTTTAAGCTACTGCGACCTGCACGTCTCTTCCAAGGGGCATTTAAACCGTCTTGTTAAGCTGCTGTGACCTGCATGTCTCAACCAAGGGCCATTTAAACCGTCTTCTTAAGCTACTGCGAACTCCACCGCTCTTCCAAGGGGCATTTAAACCTTCTTGTTAAGCTACTGCGACCTGCACGTATCTTCCAAGGGGCATTTAAATCGTCTTGTTAAGCTTCTGCTACTGCCACCGCTCTTCCAAGGGACATTTTAACCGTGTTGTTAAGCTACTGCGACCTGCACGTCTCTTTCAGCGGGCATTTAAACCGTCTTCTTAAGCTACTGCGCCTTGCACGTCTTTTCCAAGGGCCATTTAAACCGTCTTGTTAAGCTACTGCGACCTTTACCTCTCTTTCAAGGGGAATTTAAACCATCTTGTTAAGCTACTGCGACCTGCATGTCTCTTCCAAGGGGCATTTAAACCGTCTTCAAAGCTACTGCAACCTGCACGTCTCTTCCAAGGGGCATTTATACTGTCTTGTTAAGCTACTGCGACTTGCACGTCTTTTCCAAGGGGCATTTAAACCGTCTTGTTAAGCTACTGCGACCTCCACCGCTCTTCCAAGGGGCATTTTAACCGTCTTCTTAAGCTACTGCGACCTGCGCGTCTCTTTCAAGGGGCATTTAAACTGACTTGTTAAGCTACTGTGACCTCCACCGCTCTTCCAAGGGGCAATTAAACCGTCTTTTTAAGCTACTGCGACCTGCATGTCTCTTCCAAGGGGCATTTAAACCATCTTTTTAAGCTACTGCGACATGCACATCTCTTCCAAGGGCCATTTAAACCGTCTTGTTAAGCTGCTGCGACCTGCATGTCTCAACCAAGGGGCATTTAAACCGTCTTCTTAAGCTACTGCTACCTCCACCGCTCTTCCAAGGGGCATTTAAACCGTCTTGTTAAGCTACTGCGACCTGCACGTCTCTTCCAAGGGGCATTTAAACCGTCTTGTTAAGCTACTGCTACTGCCACCGCTCTTCCAAGGGACATTTTAACCGTGTTGTTAAGCTACTGCGACCTGCACGTCTCTTTCAGCGGGCATTTAAACCGTCTTGTTAAGCTACTGCGACCAGCACGTCTCTTCCAAGGGGCATTTAAACCATCTTTTTAAGCTACTGCGACCTGCACGTCTCTTCCAAGGGGCATTTAAACCGTCTTGTTAAGCTGCTGCGACCTGCATGTCTCAACCAAGGGGCATTTAAACCGTCTTCTTAAGCTACTGCGAACTCCACCGCTCTTCCAAGGGGCATTTAAACCGTCTTGTTAAGCTACTGCGACCTGCACGTCTCTTCCAAGGGGCATTTAAACCGTCTTGTTAAGCTGCTGCGACCTGCATGTCTCAACCAAGGGGCATTTAAACCGTCTTCTTAAGCTACTGCTACTGCCACCGCTCTTCCAAGGGACATTTTAACCGTGTTGTTAAGCTACTGCGACCTGCACGTCTCTTTCAGCGGGCATTTAAACCGTCTTGTTAAGCTACTGCGCCTTGCACGTCTTTTCCAAGGGGCATTTAAACCATCTTGTTAAGCTACTGCGACTTTTAACGCTCTTCCAAGGGGCATTTAAAACATCTTGTTAAGCTACTGCGACCTGCATGTTTCTTCCAAGGGGCATTTAAACCATCTTGTTAAGCTACTGCGACCTGCAAGTCTCTTCCAAGGGGCATTTAAACCGTCTTGATAAGCTGATGCGACCTGCATGTCTCTTCCAAGGGGCATTTAAACCGTCTTGTTAAGCTACTGCGACCTCCAACGCTCTTCCAAGGTGCATTTAAACCGTCTTGTTAAGCTACTACGACCTGCACGTCTCTTCCAAGGGAAATTTAAACCGTCTTGTTAAGCTACTGCTACCGCCACTGCTCTTCCAAGGGGCATTTTAACCGTCTTGTTAAGCTACTGCAAACTGCACGTCTCTTCCAAGTGGCATTTAAACCGTCTTGTTAAGCTACTGCGACCTTCACCGCTCTTCCAAGGGGCATTTAAACCTTATTGTTAAGCTACTGCGACCTGCTCGTCTCTTCCAAGGGGCATTTAAACCATCATGTTAAGCTACTGCGACCTGCACGTCTCTTCCAAGGCGCATTTAAACCGTCTTTTTAAGCTACTGCGACTTGCACGTCTCTTCCAAGGGGCATCTAAACCGTCTTGTTAAGCTACTGTAACCTCCATCACTTTTCCAAGGGGCATTTAAACCGTCTTGTTAAGCTAATGCGACCTGCACGTCTCTTCAATGGGGCATTTAAACCGTCTTGTTAAACTACTGCGGCCTGCATGTCTCTACCAAGGGGCATTTAAACCGTCTTTTTAAGCTACTGCGACCTGCAAGTCTCATCCAAGGGGTATTTAAACCGTCTTGATAAGCTGCTGCGACCTGCATTTCTCTTCCAAGTGGCATTTAAAACGTCTTGTTAAGCTACTGCGACATCCATCGCTCTTCCAAGGGGCATTTAAACTGTCCTGTTAAGCTACTGCTACCGCCACCGCTCTTCCAAGGGGCATTTTAACCGTCTTGTTGAGCTACTGCGACCTGCACGTCTCTTTCAAGAGGCATTTAAACTGTCTTGTTAAGCTACTGCGACTTGCACATCTTTTCCAAGGGGCACTTAAACCATCTTGTTAAGCTACTGCGACCTCCTCCGCTCTTCCAAGGGGCATTTAAGCCATCTTGTTAAGCTACTGCGACCTGCATGTCTCTTCCAAGGGGCATTTAAACCGTCTTGTTAAGCTACTGCGACCTGCACGTCTCTTCCAAGGGGCATTTAAACCGTCTTGTTAAGCTACTGCGATCTGCATGTCTCTTCCAAGTGGCTTTTAAACCGTCTTGTTAAGCTACTGCAACCTGCACGCCTCTTCCAAGGGGCATTTAAACCATTTTGTTAAGCCACTGCTACCGCCACCGCTCTTCCAAGGGGCATTTTAACCGTCTTGTTAAGCTACTGCGACCTGCACATCTCTTCTTAGGGGCATTTAAACCGTCTTGTTAAGCTACTGCGACTTGCACGTCTCTTTCAAGGGGCATTTAAACTGACTTGTTAAGCTACTGCGACCTTCACCGCTCTTCCAAGGGGCATTTAAACCGTCTTTTTAAGCTACTGCGACCTGCATGTCTCTTCCAAGGGGCATTTAAACCATCTTTTTAAGCTACTGTGACCTGCACGTCTCTTCCAAGGGGCATTTAAACCGTCTTGTTAAGCTGCTGTGACCTGCATGTCTCAACCAAGGGCCATTTAAACCGTCTTCTTAAGCTACTGCGAACTCCACCGCTCTTCCAAGGGGCATTTAAACCTTCTTGTTAAGCTACTGCGACCTGCACGTCTCTTCCAAGGGGCATTTAAATCGTCTTGTTAAGCTACTGCTACTGCCACCGCTCTTCCAAGGGACATTTTAACCGTGTTGTTAAGCTACTGCGACCTGCACGTCTCTTTCAGCGGGCATTTAAACCGTCTTCTTAAGCTACTGCGCCTTGCACGTCTTTTCCAAGGGCCATTTAAACCGTCTTGTTAAGCTACTGCGACCTTTACCTCTCTTCCAAGGGGAATTTAAACCATCTTGTTAAGCTACTGCGACCTGCATGTCTCTTCCAAGGGGCATTTAAACCGTCTTCAAAGCTACTGCAACCTGCACGTCTCTTCCAAGGGGCATTTATACCGTCTTGTTAAGCTACTGCGACTTGCACGTCTTTTCCAAGGGTCATTTAAACCGTCTTGTTAAGCTACTGCGACCTCCACCGCTCTTCCAAGGGGCATTTTAACCGTCTTCTTAAGCTACTGCGACCTGCGCGTCTCTTTCAAGGGGCATTTAAACTGACTTGTTAAGCTACTGTGACCTCCACCGCTCTTCCAAGGGGCATTTAAACCGTCTTTTTAAGCTACTGCGACCTGCATGTCTCTTCCAAGGGGCTTTTAAACCATCTTTTTAAGCTACTACGACATGCACATCTCTTCCAAGGGCCATTTAAACCGTCTTGTTAAGCTGCTGCGACCTGCATGTCTCAACCAAGGGGCATTTAAACCATCTTCTTAAGCTACTGCTACCTCCACCGCTCTTCCAAGGGGCATTTAAACCGTCTTGTTAAGCTACTGCGACCTGCACGTCTCTTCCAAGGGGCATTTAAACCGTCTTGTTAAGCTACTGCTACTGCCACCGCTCTTCCAAGGGACATTTTAACCGTGTTGTTAAGCTTCTGCGACCTGCACGTCTCTTTCAGCGGGCATTTAAACCGTCTTGTTAAGCTACTGCGACCAGCACGTCTCTTCCAAGGGGCATTTAAACCATCTTTTTAAGCTACTGCGACCTGCACGTCTCTTCCAAGGGGCATTTAAACCGTCTTGTTAAGCTGCTGCGACCTGCATGTCTCAACCAAGGGGCATTTAAACCGTCTTCTTAAGCTACTGCGAACTCCACCGCTCTTCCAAGGGGCATTTAAACCGTCTTGTTAAGCTACTGCGACCTGCACGTCTCTTCCAAGGGGCATTTAAACCGTCTTGTTAAGCTACTGCGCCTTGCACATCTTTTCCAAGGGGCATTTAAACCGTCTTGTTAAGCTACTGCGACTTTTAACGCTCTTCCAAGGGGCATTTAAAACATCTTGTTAAGCTACTGTGACCTGCATGTTTCTTCCAAGGGGCATTTAAACCGTCTTGTTAAGCTACTGCGACCTGCAAGTCTCTTCCAAGGGGCATTTAAACCGTCTTGATAAGCTGATGCGACCTGCATGTCTCTTCCAAGGGGCATTTAAACCGTGTTGTTAAGCTACTGCGACCTCCAACGCTCTTCCAAGGGGCATTTAAACCGTCTTGTTAAGCTACTACGACCTGCACGTCTCTTCCAAGGGAAATTTAAACCGTCTTGTTAAGCTACTGCTACCGCCACTGCTCTTCCAAGGGGCATTTTAACCGTCTTGTTAAGCTACTGCAAACTGCACGTCTCTTCCAAGTGGCATTTAAACCGTCTTGTTAAGCTACTGCGACCTGCAAGTCTCTTCCAAAGGGCATTTAAACCGTCTTGATAAGCTGATGCGACCAGCATGTCTCTTCCAAGGGGCATTTAAACCGTTTTGTTAAGCTACTGCGACCTCCAACGCTCTTCCAAGTGGCATTTAAACCGTCTTGTTAAGCTACTACGACCTGCACTTCTCTTCCAAGGGGCATTTAAACCATCTTGTTAAGCTACTGCAACCTGCATGTCTCTTCCAAGGGGCATTTAAACCGTCTTGTTAAGCTACTGCGACCTGCACGTCTCTTCCAAGTGGCATTTAAACCGATTTGTTAAGCTACTCCTACCGCCACCGCTCCTCCAAGGGGCATTTTAACCGTCATGTTAAGCTACTGCGACCTGCATGTCTCTTTCAACGGGCATTTAAACCGTCTTTTTAAGCTACTGTAACCTGCACGTCTCTTCCAAGTGGCATTTAAACCGTCTTGTTAAGCTCCTGCGACCTGCAAGTCTCTTCCAAGGGGCATTTAAACCGTCTTGTTAAACTACTGCGACCTGCAAGTCTCTTCCAAGGAGCATTTAAACCGTCTTGATAAGCTGATGCGACCTGCATGTCTCTTCCAAGGGGCATTTAAACCGTCTTGTTAAGCTACTGCGACCTCCAACGCTCTTCCAAGGGGCATTTAAACCGTTTTGTTAAGCTACTACGACCTGCACGTCTCTTCCAAGGGGCATTTAAACCGTCTTGTTAAGCTACTGCTACCGCCACCGCTCTTCCAAGGGGCATTTTAACCGTCTTGTTAAGCTACTGTGACCTGCACCTCTCTTTCAAGAGGCATATAAACCGTCTTGTTAAGCTACTGCGACTTGCACGTCTTTTCCAAGGGGCATTTAAACCATCTTGTTAAGCTACTGCGACATCCTCGCTCTTCCAAGGGGCATTTAAACCGTCTTGTTAAGCTACTGCAACCTGCACGTCTCTTCCAATGGGCATTTAAACCGTCTTGTTAAGCTACTGCTACCTGCAAGTCTCTTCCAAGGGGTATTTAAGCCTTCTTGATACGCTGCTGCGAACTGCATTTCTCTTCCAAGGGGCATTTAAAACGTCTTGTTAAGCTACTGCGTCCTCCACCGCTCTTCCAAGGGGCATTTAAAATGTCTTACTAAGCTACTACGACCTGCACATCTCTTCCAAGAGGCATTTAAACTGTGTTGTTAAGCTGCTGCTACCGCCACCGCTGTTCCAAGGGGCATTTTAACCATCTTGTTAAGCTACTGCGACCTGCACGTCTTTTTCAAGAGGTATTTAAACCGTCTTGTTAAGCTACTGCGACCTCCTCCGCTCTTCCAAGGGGCATTTAAGCCGTCTTGTTAAGCTACTGCGACCTGCATGTCTCTTCCAAGGGGCATTTAAACCATCTTGTTAAGCTACTGCGACCTGCACGTCTCTTCCAAGGGGCATTTAAACCGTCTTCTTAAGCTGCTGCGACCTGCATATCTCAACCAAGGAGCATTTAAACCGTTTTGTTAAGCTACTGCGACCTCCACCGCTCTTCCAAGGGGCATCGAAACCGTCTTGTTAAGCTACTGCGACCTGCACGTCTCTTCCAAGGGGCATTTAAACCGTCTTGTTAAGCTACTGCTACCGCCACCTCTCTTCCAAGGGGCATTTTAACCGTCTTGCTAAGCTACTTCTACCTGCACGTCTCTTTCAACGGGCATTTAAACAGTCTTGTTAAGGTACTGCGCCTTGCACGTCTTTTCCAAGGGGCATTTAAACCGTCTTGTTAAGCTACTGCGACCTTTACCTCTCTTCCAACGGGCATTTAAACCGTCTTGTTAAGCTACTGCGACCTGCACGTCTCTTCCAAGGGGCATTTAAACCATATTGTTAAGCTACTGCTACCGCCACCGCTCTTCCAAGGGGCATTTTAACCGTCTTTTTAAGCTACTACGACCTCCACGTCTCTTTCAACGGGCATTTAAACCGTCTTGTTAAGCTACTGTAACCTCCACCTCTTTTCCAAGGGGCATTTAAACCGTCTTGTTAAGCTCCTGCAACCTGCACGTCTCTTCCAAGGGGCATTTAAACCATATTGTTAAGCTACTGCTACCGCCACCGCTCTTCCAAGGGGCATTTTAACCGTCTTTTTAAGCTACTACGACCTCCACGTCTCTTTCAACGGGCATTTAAACCGTCTTGTTAAGCTACTGTAACCTCCACCTCTTTTCCAAGGGGCATTTAAACCGTCTTGTTAAGCTCCTGCAACCTGCACGTCTCTTCCAAGGGGCATTTAAACCGTCTTGTTAAGCTACTGCGACCTGCATGTCTCTTCCAAGGGGCATTTAAACCGTCTTGTTAAACTACTGCGACCTGCACGTCTCTTCCAAGGGGCATTTAAACTGTCTTGTTAAGCTGCTGCGACCTGCATGTCTCTTCCAAGGGGCATTTAAACTGTCTTGTTAAGCTACTGCGACCTCCAAGTCTCTTTCAAGGGGCATTTAAACCGTCTTGTTAAGCTACTGCGACCTGCACGTCTGTTCCAAGGGGCATTTAAACTGTCTTGTTAAGCTACTGCTACCGCCAACGCTCTTCCAAGGGGCATTTCAACCGTCTTAAGCTACTGCAAACTTCACGTCTCTTGCAAGGGGCATATAAACCGTCTTGTTAAGCTACTGCGACCTCCACATCTCTTCCAAGGGGCATTTAAACCAACTTGTTAAGCTTCTGCGACCTGCACGTCTCTTCCAAGGGGCATTTAAACCGTCTTGTTAAGCTAATGCGACCCGCACGTCTCTTCCAAGGGGCATTTAAACCGCCTTGTTAAGGTGCTGCGACCTGCACGTCTCTTCCAAGGGGCATTTAAACCGTCTTGTTAAGCTACTGCGACCTCCACAGCTCTTCCAAGGGGCATTTAAACCGTCTTGTTAAGCTACTGCGACCTGCACGTCTCTTCCAAGGGGCATTTAAACCGTCTTGTTAAGCTACTGCAACTTGCACGTCTTTTCCAAGGGGCATTTAAACCGTCTTGTTAAGCTACTGTAACCTCCACCACTTTTCCAAGGGGCATTTAAAACGTCTTGTTAAGCTACTGAGACCTGCACGTCTCTTTCAAGGGGCATTTAAACCGTGTTGTTAAACTACTGCGACCTGCATGTCTCTTCCAAGGGGCATTTAAACGGTCTTGTTAAGCTACTGCAACCAGCACGTCTCTTCCAAGGGGCATTTAAATCATCTTGTTAAGCTACTGCGACCTGCATGTCTCTTCGAGGGGCATTTAAACTGTCTTGTTAAGCTACTGCGACCTCCACCACTCTTCAAAGGGGCATTTAAACCGTCTTGTTAAGCTACTGCGACCTCCACCGCTCTTCCAAGGGTCATTTAAACCTTCTTGTTAAGCTACTGCGACCTGCTCGTCTTTTCCAATTGGCATTTAAACCGTCTTGTTAAGCTACTGCGTCCTGCACGTGTCTTCCAAGTCGCATTTAAACTACGTTTTTAAGCTACTGCGACCTGCACGTCTCTTCCAAGGGGCATTTAAACCGTCTTGTTAAGCTACTGTAACCTCCATCACTTTTCCAAGTGGCATTTAAACCGTCTTGTTAAGCTAATGCGACCTGTACGTCTCTTCCAAGGGGCATTTAAACCGTCTTGTTAAGCTACTGCGACCTCCACCGCTCTTCCAAGGGGCATTTAAACCATCTTGTTAAGCTACTGCGACCTGCTCTTCTCTAACAAGGGGCATTTAAAACGTCATGGAAACTTACTGCGACCTGCAAGCCTATTCCAAGGGGCATTTAAACCCTCTTGTAAAGCTACTGCGACCTGCACATCTCTTCCAAGGGGGATTTAAGCAGTATTGTTAAGCTACTGCGACCTGCACGTCTTTTCCAAGGCGCATTTAAAAGTCTTTTTAAAAAAATTGCGACATGCACGTCTCTTACAAGGGGAATTTAAACCGTCTTGTTAAGCTACTGTAACCTCCACCACTTTTCCAAGGGGCATTTAATCCGACTTGTTAAGCTACTTCTACCTGCATGTCTCTTCCAAGGGGCATTTAAACCGTCTTGTTAAGCTAGTGCGACCTGCATATCTCTTCCAAGGGGCATTTAAACAGTCTTGTTAAGCCAATGCGACCTGCACGTCTCTTCCAAGGGGCATTTAAACCGTCTTTTTACGCTGCTGTGAACTGCATGTCTCTTCCAAGGGGCATTTAAACCATCTTGTTAAGCTACTGCGACCTCCTCCGCTATTCCAAGGGGCATTTAAACCATCTTGTTAAGCTACTGCGACCTGCACGTCTCTTCCAAGTGGCGTTTAAACCGTCTTGGTAAGCTACTGCGACTTGCAAGCCTATTCCAAGGGGCTTTTAAACCCTCATGTTAAGCTACTGCGACCTGCACGTCTCTTCAAAGGGCGATTTAAACCGTCTTGTTAAGCTACTGTGACCTGCACGTCTCTTCAAAAGGGCAGTTAAACCGTCTTGTTCAGCTACTGCGACCTGCACGTCTCTTCCAAGGGACATTTAAACCGTCTAATTAAGTTACTGTGACCTGCACGTCTCTTCCAAGGGGCATTTAAACTGTCTTGTTAAGATGCTGCTACCTGCATGTCTCTTCCAAGGTGCATTTAAACTGTCTTGCTAAGCTACTGCGACCTCCACCTCTCTTCCAAGGGGCATTTAAACTGTCTTGTTAAGCTACTGCGACCTGCACGTCTCTACCAAGGGGCATTTAAATCGTCTTGGTAAGCTACTGAGACCTGCAAGCCTATTCCAAGGGGCATTTAAACCGTCTTGTTAAGCTACTGCGACCTGCACGTCTCTTCCAAGGGGGATTTAAACCGTCTTGTTAAGCTACTGCGACCTGCACGTCTCTTCCAAGGGACATTTAAACTATCTTGTTAACCTACTGCGACCTCCACTGCTCTTCCAAGTGGCATTTAAAGTGTCTTATTAAGCTACTACTACCTGCACGTCTCTTCTAAGGGGTATTTAAACTGTCTTGTTAAGATACTGCGACCTGCACGTCTCTTCCAAGGGGCATTCAAACCGTCTTGCTAAACTACTGCGACCTGCACGTCTCTTCCAAGGGGCATTTAAACCTTCTTATTAAGCTACTGTGACCTGCATGTCTTTTCCTAGGGGCATTTAAACTGTCTTGTTAAGCTATTGCGACCAGCACGTCTCTTCCAAGGGGCATTTAAACCATCTTGTTAAGCTACTGCGACCCACATGTCTCTTCCAAGGGGCATTTAAACCGTCTTGTTAAGGTACTGCGACCTCAACCACTCTTGAAAGGGGCATTTAAACCGTCTTGTTAAGCTACTGCGACCTGCTCGTCTCTTCCAAGGGGCATTTAAACCTTATTGTTAAGCTACTGCGACCTGCTCGTCTCTTCCAAGGGGCATTTAAACCATCATGTTAAGCTACTGCGACCTGCACGTCTCTTCCAAGGCGCATTTAAACCGTCTTGTTGAGCTACTGCGACCTGCACGTCTCTTCCAAGGGGCATTTAAACTGTCTTGTTTAGCTACTGCGACCTGCATGTCTCTACCAAGGGACAATTAATCCGTCTTGTTAAGCTACTGCGACCCGCATGTCTCTTCCAAGGGGCATTTAAACTGTCTTGTTAAGATTCTGCTACCTGCATGTCTCTTCCAAGGGGCATTTAAACTGTCTTGCTAAGCTACTGCGACCTCCACCTCTCTTCCAAGGGGCATTTAAACTGTTTTGTTAAGCTGCTGCGAACTGCACGTCTCAACCAAGGGGCATTTAAATCGTCTTGGTAAGCTACTGCGACCTGCAAGCCTCTTCCAAGGGGCATTTAAGCCGTCTTGTTAAGCTACTGCGACCTGCACGTCTCTTCCAAGGGGCATTTAAACTGTCTTGTTAAGCTACTGCGACCTCCACCGCTCTTCAAAGGGGCATTCAAAACATCTTGTTAAGCTACTGCGACCTGCACGTCTCTTCCAAGGGGCATTTAAAGCGTCTTGGTAAGCTACTGCGACCTGCAAGCCTATTCCAAGGGGCATTTAAACCCTCTTTTTAAGCTACTGCGACCTGCACATCTCTTCCAAGGGGGATTTAAACCATCTTGTTAAGCTACTGCGACCTGCACGTCTCTTCCAAGGGGCATTTAAACCGTCTTGTTAAGCTACTGTGACCTGCATGTCTCTTCCAAGGGACATTTAAACTGTCTTGTTAAGCTACTGCGACCTCCACTGCTCTTCCAAGTGGCATTTAAACAGACTTCTTAAGCTACTGCGACCTGCACGTCTCTTCCAAGGGGCATTTAAACCGTCTTGTTAAGCTACTGCGACCTGCACGTCTCTTCCAAGGGACATTTAAAGTGTCTTATTAAGCTACTACGACCTGCACGTCTCTTCCAAGGGGTATTTAAACTGTCTTGTTAAGCTACTGCGACCTCCACCGCTCTTCCAAGGGGCATTTAAACCGTCTTGTTAAGCTACTGCGACCTGCACGTCTCTTCCAAGGGGCATTTAAACCGTCTTTTTAAGCCATTGCGACCTTCACGTCTCTCCCAAGTGGCATTTAAACCGTATTGTTAAGCTGCTGCGACCGGCATGTGTCTTCCAAGTGGCATTTAAACCGTCTTGTTAAGCTACTGCTACCGCCACCGCTCTTCCAAGGGGCATTTAAACCATCTTGTTATGCTACTGCGACCTGCACGTCTCTTCCAAGGGGCATTTAAACCGTCTTGTTAAGCTACTGCGACCTGCAAGCCTATTCGAAGGGGCATTTAAACCCTCTTGTTAAGCTACTGCGACCTGCACGTCTCTTCCAAGGGGGATTTAAACAGTCTTGTTAAGCTACTTCGACCTGCACGTCTCTTCCAATGGGCATTCAAACCGTCTTGCTAAACTACTGCGACCTGCACGTCTTTTCCAAGGGGCATTTAAACCGTCTTATTAAGCTACTGTGACCTGCATGTCTTTTCCAAGGGGCATTTAAACTGTCTTGTTAAGCTACTGCGACCAGCACGTCTCTTCCAAGGGGCATTTAAACCGTCTTGTTAAGATACTGCGACCCGCATGTCTCTTCCAAGGGGCATTTAAACCGTCTTGTTAAGGTACTGCGACCTCCACCACTCTTCAAAGGGGCAATTGAACCGTCTTGTTAAGCTACTGCGACCTTCACCTCTCTTCCAAGGGGCATTTAAACCTTATTGTTAAGCTAATGCGACCTGCTCGTCTCTTCCAAGGAGCATTTAAACCATCATGTTAAGCTACTGCGACCTGCACGTCTCTTCCAAGGGGCATCTAAACCGTCTTGTTAAGCTACTGTAACCTCGATCACTTTTCCAAGGGGCATTTAAACCATCTTGTTAAGCTAATGCGACCTGCACGTCTCTTCAATGGGGCATTTAAACCGTCTTGTTAAACAACTGAGGCCTGCATGTCTCTACCAAGGGGCATTTAAACCGTCTTGTTAAGCTACTGCGACCTGCACGTCTCTTTAAGGGGCATTTAAACAGTCTTGTTAAGCTGCTGCGACCTGCATGTCTCTTCCAAAGGGCATTTAAAATGTCTTGTTAAGCTACTGCAACCTGCATGTCTCTTCCAAGGGGCATTTAAACCGTCTTTTTAAGCTACTGCGACCTGCAAGTCTCATCCAAGGGGTATTTAAACCGTCTTGATAAGATGCTGCGACCTGCATTTCTCTTCCAAGTGGCATTTAAATTTTCTTGTTAAGATACTGCGACATCCATCGCTCTTCCAAGGGGCATTTAAACTGTCCTGTTAAGCTACTGCTACCGCCACCGCTCTTCCAAGGGGCATTTTAACCGTCTTGTTGAGCTACTGCGACCTGCACGTCTCTTTCAAGAGGCATTTAAACGGTCTTGTTAAGCTACTGCGACTTGCACGTCTTTTCCAAGGGGCATTTAAACCATCTTGTTAAGCTACTGCGACCTCCTCCGCTCTTCCAAGGGGCATTTAAGCCATCTTGTTAAGCTACTGCGACCTGCATGTCTCTTCCAAGGGGCATTTAAACAGTCTTGTTAAGCTACTGCGACCTGCACGTCTCTTCCAAGGGGCATTTAAACCGTCTTGTTAAGCTACTGCGATCTGCATGTCTCTTCCAAGTGGCTTTTAAACCGTCTTGTTAAGCTACTGCAACCTGCACGCCTCTTCCAAGGGGCATTTAAACCATTTTGTTAAGCCACTGCTACCGCCACCGCTCTTCCAAGGGGCATTTTAACCGTCTTGTTAAGCTACTGCGACCTGCACATCTCTTCTTAGGGGCATTTAAACCATCTTGTTAAGCTGCTGCTATCTGCATGTCTCTTCCAAGGGGCATTTAAACCGTCTTGTTAAGCTACTGCGACTTGCACGTCTCTTCCAAGGGGCATTTAAACCCTCTTGTTAAGCTACTGCAACCTGCATGTCTCTTCCAAGTGGCATTTAAACCGTCTTGTTAAGCTACTGTGAACTGCACGTCTCTTCCAAGGGGCATTTAAACAGTCTTGTTAAGCTACTGCGACCTCCACCGCTCTTTCAAGGGGCATTTAAACCGTCTTGTTAAGCTACTGCGACCTGCACGTCTCTTCCAAGGGGCATTTAAACACTCTTGTTAAGCTACTGCATCCTGCATTTCTCTTCCAAGTGGCATTTAAACCGTCTTGTTAAGCTACTGTGAACTGCACGTCTCTTCCAAGGGGCATTTAAACAGTCTTATTAAGCTACTGCGACCTCCACCGCTCTTTCAAGGGGCATTTAAACCGTCTTGTTAAGCTACTGCGACCTGCACGTCTCTTCCAAGGGGCGTTTAAACCCTCTTATTAAGCTACTGCAACCTGCATGTCTCTTCCAAGGGGCATTTAAACCTTCTTGTTAAGCTACTGCGAACTCCACGTCTCTTCCAAGGTGCATTTAAACAGTCTTGTTAAGCTACTGAAACCTGCACATCTCTTCCAAGGGGCATTTAAACCATCTTATTAAGCTACTGCGAACTGCACGTCTCTTCCAAGGGGCATTTAAACAGTCTTGTTAAGCTACTGCGACCTCCACCGCTCTTTCAAGGGGCATTTAAACCGTCTTGTTAAGCTACTGCGACCTGCATGTCTCTTCCAAGGGGCATTTAAACTGTCTTGTTAAGCTACTGCTTCCGCCACCGCACTTCCAAGGGGCACTTTAACCGTCTTGTTAAGCTACTGCGACCTGCACGACTCTTTCAAGGGCATTTAAACTGTCTTGTTAAGCTACTGCGACCGCCACCGCTCTTCCAAGGGGCATTTAAACCGTCTTGTTAAGCTACTGCGACCTGCATGTCTCTTCCAAGGGGCATTTAAACCGTCTTGAAAGCTACTGCGACCTGCACGTCTCTTCCAAGGGGCATTTATACCGTCTTGTTAAGCTACTGCGACTTGCACGTCTTTTTCAAGGGGCATTTAAACCGTCTTGTTAAGCGACTGCGACGTGCACGTCTTTTCCAAGGTGCATTTTAACCGTCTTGCTAAGCTACTGCGACCTGCGCGTCTCTTTCAAGGGGCATTTAAACTGACTTGTTAAACTACTGCGACCTTCACCGCTCTTCCAAGGGGCATTTAAACCGTCTTTTTAAGCTACTGCGACCTGCATGTCTCTTCCAAGGGGCATTTAAACCATCTTTTTAAGTTACTGCGACCTGCACGTCTCTTCCAAGGGGCATTTAAACCGTCTTGTTAAGCTGCTGCGACCTGCATGTCTCAACCAAGGGCCATTTAAACCGTCTTCTTAAGCTACTGCGACCTCCTCCGCTCTTCCAAGGGGCATTTAAACCGTCTTGTTAAGCTACTGCGACCTGCACGTCTCTTCCAAGGGGCATTTAAACCGTCTTGTTAAGCTGCTGCTACTGCCACCGCTCTTCCAAGGGACATTTTAACCGTGTAGTTAAGCTACTGCGACCTGCACGTCTCTTTCAGCGGGCATTTAAACCGTCTTGTTAAGCTACTGCGCCTTGCACGTCTTTTCCAAGGGGCATTTAAACTGTCTTGTTAAGCTACGGCGACCTTTACCTCTCTTCCAAGGGGAATTTAAACCATCTTGTTAAGCTACTGCGACCTGCAGGTCTCTTCCAAGGGGCATTTAAATCGTCTTGTTAAGCTACTGCTACCGCCACCGATCTTCCAAGGGGTATTTTAACCGTCTTGTTAAGCTACTGCGACCTGCACGTCTCTTCCAAGGGGCATTTAAACCGTCTTGTTAAGCTACTGCTACCGCCACCGCTCTTCCAAGGGGTATTTTAACCGTCTTGTTAAGCTACTGCGACCTACAAGTCTCTTTCAACGGGCATTTAAACCGTCTTGTTAAGGTACTGCGCCTTGCACGTGTTTTCCAAGGGGCATTTAAACCGTCTTGTTAAGCTACTGCGACCTTTACCGCTCTTCCAAGGGGCATTTAAACCGTCTTGTTAGGCTACTGCGACCTGCATGTCGCTTCCAAGTGGCATTTAAACCGTCTTGTTAAGCTACTGCGACCTGCACGTCTCTTCCAAGGGGCATTTAAACCATCTTGTTAAGCTACTGCTACTGCCAACGCTCTTCGAAGGGGCATTTTAACGTCTTGTTAAGCTGCTGCGACCTGCATGTCTCAACCAAGGGGCATTTAAACTGTCTTGTTAAGCTACTGCGACCTCCACCGCTCTTCCAAGGGGCATTTAAACCGTCTTGTTAAGCTACTGCGACCTGCACGTCTCTTCCAAGGGGCATTTAAACCATCTTGTTAAGCTACTGCGACCTCCTCCGCTCTTCCAAGGGGCATTTAAGCCGTCTTTTTAAGCTACTGCGACCTGCATGTTTCTTCCAAGGGGCATTTAAACCATCTTGTTAAGCTACTGTGACCTGCACGTCTCTTCCAAGGGGCATTTAAACCGTCTTGTTAAGCTGCTGCGACCTGCATGTCTCAACCAAGGGGCATTTAAACCATCTTGTTAAGCTACTGCGACCTCCACCGCTCTTCCAAGGGGCATTTAAACCGTCTTGTTAAGCTACTGCGACCTGCACGTCTCTTCCAAGGGGCATTTAAACCGTCTTGTTAAGCTACTGCTACCGCCGCCGCTCTTTCAAGGGGCATTTTAACCGTCTTGTTAAGCTACTGCGACCTGCACGTCTCTTTCAACGGGCATTTAAACCGTCTTGTTAAGGTACTGCGCCTTGCACGTGTTTTCCAAGGGGCATTTAAACCATCTTGTTAAGCTACTGCTACCGCCACCGCTCTTCCAAGGGGCATTTTAACCGTCTTGTTAAGCTGCTGCGACCTGCATGTCTCAACCAAGGGGCATTTAAACCGTCTTGTTAAGCTACTGCGACCTCCACCGCTCTTCCAAGGGGCATTTAAACCGTCTTGTTAAGCTACTGCGACCTGCACGTCTCTTCCAAGGGGCATTTAAACCGTCTTGTTAAGCTACTGCTACCGCCGCCGCTCTTTCAAGGGGCATTTTAACCGTCTTGTTAAGCTACTGCGACTTGCACGTCTCTTTCAACGGGCATTTAAACCGTCTTGTTAAGGTACTGCGCCTTGCACGTGTTTTCCAAGGGGCATTTAAACTGTCTTGTTAAGCTACTGCGACCTTTACTGCTCTTCCAAGGGGCATTTAAACCGTCTTGTTAAGCTACTGCGACCTGCATGTCTCTTCCAAGTGGCATTTAAACCGTCTTGTTAAGCTACTGCGAACTGCACGTCTCTTCCAAGGGGCATTTAAACCATCTTGTTAAGCTACTGCTACCGCCACCGCTCTTCCAAGGGGCATTTTAACCGTCTTGTTAAGCTACTGCGACCTCCACATCTCTTTCAACGGGCATTTAAACCGTCTTGTTAAGCTACTGTAACCTCCACCTCTTTTCCAAGGGGCATTTAAACCGTCTTGTTAAGCTACTGCAACCTGCACGTCTCTTCCAAGGTGCATTTAAACCGTCTTGTTAAGCTGCTGCGACCTGCATGTCTCTTCCAAGGGACATTTAAACCATCTTGTTAAGCTACTGCGACCTGCACGTCTCTTCCAAGGGGCATTTAAACTGTCTTGTTAAGCTGCTGCGACCTGCATGTCTCTTCCAAGGGGCATTTAAACCGTCTTGTTAAGCTTCTGCGACCTCCAAGTCTCTTTCAAGGGGCATTTAAACCGCCTTGTTAAGCTACTGCGACCTGCACTTCTCTTCCAAGGCGCATTTAAACCGTCTTTTTAAGCTACTGCGACTTGCACGTCTCTTCCAAGGGGCATCTAAACCTTTTTGTTAAGCTACTGTAACCTCCATCACTTTTCCAAGGGGCATTTAAACCGTCTTGTTAAGCTAATGCGACCTGCACGTCTCTTCAATGGGGCATATAAACCGTCTTGTTAAGCCACTGCGGCCTGCATGTCTCTACCAAGGGGCATTTAAACCGTCTTGTTAAGCTACTGCGACCTGCACGTCTCTTCCAAGGGGCATTTAAACAGTCTTGTTTTGCTACTGCAACCTGCACGTCTCTTCCAAGGGGCATTTAAACCGTCTTGTTAAGCTACTGCGACCTGCAAGTCTCTTCCAAGGGGTATTTAAACCGTCTTGATAAGCAGTTGCGACCTGCATTTCTCTTCCAAGTGGCATTTAAACCGTCTTGTTAAGCTACTGCGACCTCCATCGCTCTTCCAAGGGGCATTTAAACTGTCTTGTTAAGCTACTGCTACCGCCACCGCTCTTCCAAGGGGCATTTTATCCGTCTTGTTAAGCTACTGCGACCTGCACGTCTCTTTCAAGAGGCATTTAAACCGTCTTGTTAAGCTACTGCGACTTGCACGTCTTTTCCAAGGGGCATTTAAACCATCTTGTTAAGCTACTGCGACCTCCTCCGCTCTTCCAAGAGGCATTTAAACCGTCTTGTTAAGCTACTGCGACTTGCACGTCTTTTCCAAGGGGCATTTAAACCATCTTGTTAAGCTACTGCGACCTCCTCCGCTCTTCCAAGGTGCATTTAAGCCGTCTTGTTAACCTACTGCGACCTGCATGTCTCTTCCAAGGGACATTTAAACCGTCTTGTTAAGCTACTGCGACCTGCATGTCTCTTCCAAGTGGCATTTAAACCGTCTTGTTAAGCTACTGCGACCTGCACGTCTCTTCCAAGGGGCATTTAAACCATCTTGTTAAGCTACTGCTACCTCCACCGCTCTTCCAAGGGGCATTTTAACCATCTTGTTAAGCTACTGCGACCTGCACATCTCTTCCTAGGGGCATTTAAACCGTCTTGTTAAGCTGCTGCGATCTGCATGTCTCTTCCAAGGGGCATTTATACCGTCTTGTTAAGCTACTGCGACCTCCACCGCTCTTGCAAGGGGCATTTAAAGCATCTTGTTAAGCTAGTGCGACCTGCACGTCTCTTCCAAGGGGCATTTAAACCCTCTTGTTAAGCTACTGCAAACTGCATGTCTCTTCCAAGGGGCATTTAAACCGTCTTGTTAAGCTATTGCGAACTCCACGTCTCTTCCAAGGTGCATTTAAACCGTCTTGTTAAGTTACTGAAACCTGCACATCTCTTCCAAGGGGCATTTAAACCTTCTTGTTAAGCTACTGCGACCTGCACGTCTCTTCCAATGGGCATTTAAACAGTCTTGTTAAGCTACTGTGACCTCCACCGCTCTTTCAAGGGGCATTTAAACCGTCTTGTTAAGCTACTGCGACCTGCATGTCTCTTCCAAGGGGCATTTAAACTGTCTTGTTAAGCTACTGCTACCGCCACCGCACTTCCAAGGGGCACTTTAACCGTCTTGTTAAGCTACTGCGACCTGCACGTCTCTTTCAAGGGGCATTGAAACTGTCTTGTTAAGCTACTGCGACCTCCACCGCTCTTCCAAGGGGCATTTAAACCGTCTTGTTAAGCTACTGCGACCTGCATGTCTCTTCCAAGGGGCAATTAAACCGTCTTGAAAGCTACTGCGACCTGCACGTCTCTTCCAAGGGGCATTTATACCGTCTTGTTAAGCTACTGCGACTTGCACGTCTTTTCCAAGGGGCATTTAAACCGTCTTGTTTAGCTACTGCGTCGTGCACGTCTTTTCCAAGGGCATTTTAACCGTCTTGTTAAGCTACTGCGACCTGCACGTCTCTTCCAAGGGGCATTTATACCGTCTTGTTAAGCTACTGCGACTTGCACGTCTTTTTCAAGGGGCATTTAAACCGTCTTGTTAAGCTACTGCGACGTGCACGTCTTTTCCAAGGTGCATTTTAACCGTCTTGCTAAGCTACTGCGACCTGCGCGTCTCTTTCAAGGGGCATTTAAACTGACTTGTTAAACTACTGCGACCTTCACCGCTCTTCCAAGGGGCATTTAAACCGTCTTTTTAAGCTACTGCGACCTGCATGTCTCTTCCAAGGGGCATTTAAACCATCTTTTTAAGTTACTGCGACCTGCACGTCTCTTCCAAGGGGCATTTAAACCGTCTTGTTAAGCTGCTGCGACCTGCATGTCTCAACCAAGGGCCATTTAAACCGTCTTCTTAAGCTACTGCGACCTCCTCCGCTCTTCCAAGGGGCATTTAAACCGTCTTGTTAAGCTACTGCGACCTGCACGTCTCTTCCAAGGGGCATTTAAACCGTCTAGTTAAGCTGCTGCTACTGCCACCGCTCTTCCAAGGGACATTTTAACCGTGTAGTTAAGCTACTGCGACCTGCACGTCTCTTTCAGCGGGCATTTAAACCGTCTTGTTAAGCTACTGCGCCTTGCACGTCTTTTCCAAGGGGCATTTAAACTGTCTTGTTAAGCTACGGCGACCTTTACCTCTCTTCCAAGGGGAATTTAAACCATCTTGTTAAGCTACTGCGACCTGCAGGTCTCTTCCAAGGGGCATTTAAATCGTCTTGTTAAGCTACTGCTACCGCCACCGATCTTCCAAGGGGTATTTTAACCGTCTTGTTAAGCTACTGCGACCTGCACGTCTCTTCCAAGGGGCATTTAAACCGTCTTGTTAAGCTACTGCTACCGCCACCGCTCTTCCAAGGGGTATTTTAACCGTCTTGTTAAGCTACTGCGACCTACAAGTCTCTTTCAACGGGCATTTAAACCGTCTTGTTAAGGTACTGCGCCTTGCACGTGTTTTCCAAGGGGCATTTAAACCGTCTTGTTAAGCTACTGCGACCTTTACCGCTCTTCCAAGGGGCATTTAAACCGTCTTGTTAGGCTACTGCGACCTGCATGTCGCTTCCAAGTGGCATTTAAACCGTCTTGTTAAGCTACTGCGACCTGCACGTCTCTTCCAAGGGGCATTTAAACCATCTTGTTAAGCTACTGCTACTGCCAACGCTCTTCGAAGGGGCATTTTAACCGTCTTGTTAAGCTGCTGCGACCTGCATGTCTCAACCAAGGGGCATTTAAACTGTCTTGTTAAGCTACTGCGACCTCCACCGCTCTTCCAAGGGGCATTTAAACCGTCTTGTTAAGCTACTGCGACCTGCACGTCTCTTCCAAGGGGCATTTAAACCATCTTGTTAAGCTACTGCGACCTCCTCCGCTCTTCCAAGGGGCATTTAAGCCGTCTTTTTAAGCTACTGCGACCTGCATGTTTCTTCCAAGGGGCATTTAAACCATCTTGTTAAGCTACTGTGACCTGCACGTCTCTTCCAAGGGGCATTTAAACCGTCTTGTTAAGCTGCTGCGACCTGCATGTCTCAACCAAGGGGCATTTAAACCATCTTGTTAAGCTACTGCGACCTCCACCGCTCTTCCAAGGGGCATTTAAACAGTCTTGTTAAGCTACTGCGACCTGCACGTCTCTTCCGAGGGGCATTTAAACCGTCTTGTTAAGCTACTGCTACCGCCGCCGCTCTTTCAAGGGGCATTTTAACCATCTTGTTAAGCTACTGCGACCTGCACGTCTCTTTCAACGGGCATTTAAACCGTCTTGTTAAGGTACTGCGCCTTGCACGTGTTTTCCAAGGGGCATTTAAACCATCTTGTTAAGCTACTGCTACCGCCACCGCTCTTCCAAGGGGCATTTTAACCGTCTTGTTAAGCTGCTGCGACCTGCATGTCTCAACCAAGGGGCATTTAAACCGTCTTGTTAAGCTACTGCGACCTCCACCGCTCTTCCAAGGGGCATTTAAACCGTCTTGTTAAGCTACTGCGACCTGCACGTCTCTTCCAAGGGGCATTTAAACCGTCTTGTTAAGCTACTGCTACCGCCGCCGCTCTTTCAAGGGGCATTTTAACCGTCTTGTTAAGCTACTGCGACTTGCACGTCTCTTTCAACGGGCATTTAAACCGTCTTGTTAAGGTACTGCGCCTTGCACGTGTTTTCCAAGGGGCATTTAAACTGTCTTGTTAAGCTACTGCGACGTTTACTGCTCTTCCAAGGGGCATTTAAACTGTCTTGTTAAGCTACTGCGACCTGCATGTCTCTTCCAAGTGGCATTTAAACCGTCTTGTTAAGCTACTGCGAACTGCACGTCTCTTCCAAGGGGCATTTAAACCATCTTGTTAAGCTACTGCTACCGCCACCGCTCTTCCAAGGGGCATTTTAACCGTCTTGTTAAGCTACTGCGACCTCCACATCTCTTTCAACGGGCATTTAAACCGTCTTGTTAAGCTACTGTAACCTCCACCTCTTTTCCAAGGGGCATTTAAACCGTCTTGTTAAGCTACTGCAACCTGCACGTCTCTTCCAAGGTGCATTTAAACCGTCTTGTTAAGCTGCTGCGACCTGCATGTCTCTTCCAAGGGACATTTAAACCGTCTTGTTAAGCTACTGCGACCTGCACGTCTCTTCCAAGGGGCATTTAAACTGTCTTGTTAAGCTGCTGCGACCTGCATGTCTCTTCCAAGGGGCATTTAAACCGTCTTGTTAAGCTTCTGCGACCTCCAAGTCTCTTTCAAGGGGCATTTAAACCGCCTTGTTAAGCTACTGCGACCTGCACTTCTCTTCCAAGGCGCATTTAAACCGTCTTTTTAAGCTACTGCGACTTGCACGTCTCTTCCAAGGGGCATCTAAACCTTTTTGTTAAGCTACTGTAACCTCCATCACTTTTCCAAGGGGCATTTAAACCGTCTTGTTAAGCTAATGCGACCTGCACGTCTCTTCAATGGGGCATATAAACCGTCTTGTTAAGCCACTGCGGCCTGCATGTCTCTACCAAGGGGCATTTAAACCGTCTTGTTAAGCTACTGCGACCTGCACGTCTCTTCCAAGGGGCATTTAAACAGTCTTGTTTTGCTACTGCAACCTGCACGTCTCTTCCAAGGGGCATTTAAACCGTCTTGTTAAGCTACTGCGACCTGCAAGTCTCTTCCAAGGGGTATTTAAACCGTCTTGATAAGCAGTTGCGACCTGCATTTCTCTTCCAAGTGGCATTTAAACCGTCTTGTTAAGCTACTGCGACCTCCATCGCTCTTCCAAGGGGCATTTAAACTGTCTTGTTAAGCTACTGCTACCGCCACCGCTCTTCCAAGGGGCATTTTATCCGTCTTGTTAAGCTACTGCGACCTGCACGTCTCTTTCAAGAGGCATTTAAACCGTCTTGTTAAGCTACTGCGACTTGCACGTCTTTTCCAAGGGGCATTTAAACCATCTTGTTAAGCTACTGCGACCTCCTCCGCTCTTCCAAGAGGCATTTAAACCGTCTTGTTAAGCTACTGCGACTTGCACGTCTTTTCCAAGGGGCATTTAAACCATCTTGTTAAGCTACTGCGACCTCCTCCGCTCTTCCAAGGTGCATTTAAGCCGTCTTGTTAACCTACTGCGACCTGCATGTCTCTTCCAAGGGACATTTAAACCGTCTTGTTAAGCTACTGCGACCTGCATGTCTCTTCCAAGTGGCATTTAAACCGTCTTGTTAAGCTACTGCGACCTGCACGTCTCTTCCAAGGGGCATTTAAACCATCTTGTTAAGCTACTGCTACCTCCACCGCTCTTCCAAGGGGCATTTTAACCATCTTGTTAAGCTACTGCGACCTGCACATCTCTTCCTAGGGGCATTTAAACCGTCTTGTTAAGCTGCTGCGATCTGCATGTCTCTTCCAAGGGGCATTTATACCGTCTTGTTAAGCTACTGCGACCTCCACCGCTCTTGCAAGGGGCATTTAAAGCATCTTGTTAAGCTAGTGCGACCTGCACGTCTCTTCCAAGGGGCATTTAAACCCTCTTGTTAAGCTACTGCAAACTGCATGTCTCTTCCAAGGGGCATTTAAACCGTCTTGTTAAGCTATTGCGAACTCCACGTCTCTTCCAAGGTGCATTTAAACCGTCTTGTTAAGTTACTGAAACCTGCACATCTCTTCCAAGGGGCATTTAAACCTTCTTGTTAAGCTACTGCGACCTGCACGTCTCTTCCAATGGGCATTTAAACAGTCTTGTTAAGCTACTGTGACCTCCACCGCTCTTTCAAGGGGCATTTAAACCGTCTTGTTAAGCTACTGCGACCTGCATGTCTCTTCCAAGGGGCATTTAAACTGTCTTGTTAAGCTACTGCTACCGCCACCGCACTTCCAAGGGGCACTTTAACCGTCTTGTTAAGCTACTGCGACCTGCACGTCTCTTTCAAGGGGCATTGAAACTGTCTTGTTAAGCTACTGCGACCTCCACCGCTCTTCCAAGGGGCATTTAAACCGTCTTGTTAAGCTACTGCGACCTGCATGTCTCTTCCAAGGGGCAATTAAACCGTCTTGAAAGCTACTGCGACCTGCACGTCTCTTCCAAGGGGCATTTATACCGTCTTGTTAAGCTACTGCGACTTGCACGTCTTTTCCAAGGGGCATTTAAACCGTCTTGTTTAGCTACTGCGTCGTGCACGTCTTTTCCAAGGGCATTTTAACCGTCTTGTTAAGCTACTGCGACCTGCACGTCTCTTTCAAGGGGCATTTAAACTGACTTGTTAAGCTACTGCGACCTGCACGTCTCTTCCAAGGGGCATTTAAACCATCTTGTTAAGCTACTGCGACCTCCTCCGCTCTTCCAAGGGGCATTTAAGCCGTCTTTTTAAGCTACTGCGACCTGCATGTTTCTTCCAAGGGGCATTTAAACCATCTTGTTAAGCTACTGTGACCTGCACGTCTCTTCCAAGGGGCATTTAAACCGTCTTGTTAAGCTGCTGCGACCTGCATGTCTCAACCAAGGGGCATTTAAACCATCTTGTTAAGCTACTGCGACCTCCACCGCTCTTCCAAGGGGCATTTAAACCGTCTTGTTAAGCTACTGCGACCTGCACGTCTCTTCCAAGGGGCATTTAAACCGTCTTGTTAAGCTACTGCTACCGCCGCCGCTCTTTCAAGGGGCATTTTAACCGTCTTGTTAAGCTACTGCGACCTGCACGTCTCTTTCAACGGGCATTTAAACCGTCTTGTTAAGGTACTGCGCCTTGCACGTGTTTTCCAAGGGGCATTTAAACCATCTTGTTAAGCTACTGCTACCGCCACCGCTCTTCCAAGGGGCATTTTAACCGTCTTGTTAAGCTGCTGCGACCTGCATGTCTCAACCAAGGGGCATTTAAACCGTCTTGTTAAGCTACTGCGACCTCCACCGCTCTTCCAAGGGGCATTTAAACCGTCTTGTTAAGCTACTGCGACCTGCACGTCTCTTCCAAGGGGCATTTAAACCGTCTTGTTAAGCTACTGCTACCGCCGCCGCTCTTTCAAGGGGCATTTTAACCGTCTTGTTAAGCTACTGCGACTTGCACGTCTCTTTCAACGGGCATTTAAACCGTCTTGTTAAGGTACTGCGCCTTGCACGTGTTTTCCAAGGGGCATTTAAACTGTCTTGTTAAGCTACTGCGACCTTTACTGCTCTTCCAAGGGGCATTTAAACCGTCTTGTTAAGCTACTGCGACCTGCATGTCTCTTCCAAGTGGCATTTAAACCGTCTTGTTAAGCTACTGCGAACTGCACGTCTCTTCCAAGGGGCATTTAAACCATCTTGTTAAGCTACTGCTACCGCCACCGCTCTTCCAAGGGGCATTTTAACCGTCTTGTTAAGCTACTGCGACCTCCACATCTCTTTCAACGGGCATTTAAACCGTCTTGTTAAGCTACTGTAACCTCCACCTCTTTTCCAAGGGGCATTTAAACCGTCTTGTTAAGCTACTGCAACCTGCACGTCTCTTCCAAGGTGCATTTAAACCATCTTGTTAAGCTGCTGCGACCTGCATGTCTCTTCCAAGGGACATTTAAACCGTCTTGTTAAGCTACTGCGACCTGCACGTCTCTTCCAAGGGGCATTTAAACTGTCTTGTTAAGCTGCTGCGACCTGCATGTCTCTTCCAAGGGGCATTTAAACCGTCTTGTTAAGCTTCTGCGACCTCCAAGTCTCTTTCAAGGGGCATTTAAACCGCCTTGTTAAGCTACTGCGACCTGCACTTCTCTTCCAAGGCGCATTTAAACCGTCTTTTTAAGCTACTGCGACTTGCACGTCTCTTCCAAGGGGCATCTAAACCTTTTTGTTAAGCTACTGTAACCTCCATCACTTTTCCAAGGGGCATTTAAACCGTCTTGTTAAGCTAATGCGACCTGCACGTCTCTTCAATGGGGCATTTAAACCGTCTTGTTAAGCCACTGCGGCCTGCATGTCTCTACCAAGGGGCATTTAAACCGTCTTGTTAAGCTACTGCGACCTGCACGTCTCTTCCAAGGGGCATTTAAACAGTCTTGTTTTGCTACTGCAACCTGCACGTCTCTTCCAAGGGGCATTTAAACCGTCTTGTTAAGCTACTGCGACCTGCAAGTCTCTTCCAAGGGGTATTTAAACCGTCTTGATAAGCAGTTGCGACCTGCATTTCTCTTCCAAGTGGCATTTAAACCGTCTTGTTAAGCTACTGCGACCTCCATCGCTCTTCCAAGGGGCATTTAAACTGTCTTGTTAAGCTACTGCTACCGCCACCGCTCTTCCAAGGGGCATTTTATCCGTCTTGTTAAGCTACTGCGACCTGCACGTCTCTTTCAAGAGGCATTTAAACCGTCTTGTTAAGCTACTGCGACTTGCACGTCTTTTCCAAGGGGCATTTAAACCATCTTGTTAAGCTACTGCGACCTCCTCCGCTCTTCCAAGAGGCATTTAAACCGTCTTGTTAAGCTACTGCGACTTGCACGTCTTTTCCAAGGGGCATTTAAACCATCTTGTTAAGCTACTGCGACCTCCTCCGCTCTTCCAAGGTGCATTTAAGCCGTCTTGTTAACCTACTGCGACCTGCATGTCTCTTCCAAGGGACATTTAAACCGTCTTGTTAAGCTACTGCGACCTGCATGTCTCTTCCAAGTGGCATTTAAACCGTCTTGTTAAGCTACTGCGACCTGCACGTCTCTTCCAAGGGGCATTTAAACCATCTTGTTAAGCTACTGCTACCTCCACCGCTCTTCCAAGGGGCATTTTAACCATCTTGTTAAGCTACTGCGACCTGCACATCTCTTCCTAGGGGCATTTAAACCGTCTTGTTAAGCTGCTGCGATCTGCATGTCTCTTCCAAGGGGCATTTATACCGTCTTGTTAAGCTACTGCGACCTCCACCGCTCTTGCAAGGGGCATTTAAAGCATCTTGTTAAGCTAGTGCGACCTGCACGTCTCTTCCAAGGGGCATTTAAACCCTCTTGTTAAGCTACTGCAAACTGCATGTCTCTTCCAAGGGGCATTTAAACCGTCTTGTTAAGCTATTGCGAACTCCACGTCTCTTCCAAGGTGCATTTAAACCATCTTGTTAAGTTACTGAAACCTGCACATCTCTTCCAAGGGGCATTTAAACCTTCTTGTTAAGCTACTGCGACCTGCACGTCTCTTCCAAGGGGCATTTAAACAGTCTTGTTAAGCTACTGTGACCTCCACCGCTCTTTCAAGGGGCATTTAAACCGTCTTGTTAAGCTACTGCGACCTGCATGTCTCTTCCAAGGGGCATTTAAACTGTCTTGTTAAGCTACTGCTACCGCCACCGCACTTCCAAGGGGCACTTTAACCGTCTTGTTAAGCTACTGCGACCTGCACGTCTCTTTCAAGGGGCATTGAAACTGTCTTGTTAAGCTACTGCGACCGCGACCGCTCTTCCAAGGGGCATTTAAACCGTCTTGTTAAGCTACTGCGACCTGCATGTCTCTTCCAAGGGGCAATTAAACCGTCTTGAAAGCTACTGCGACCTGCACGTCTCTTCCAAGGGGCATTTATACCGTCTTGTTAAGCTACTGCGACTTGCACGTCTTTTCCAAGGGGCATTTAAACCGTCTTGTTTAGCTACTGCGTCGTGCACGTCTTTTCCAAGGGCATTTTAACCGTCTTGTTAAGCTACTGCGACCTGCACGTCTCTTTCAAGGGGCATTTAAACTGACTTGTTAAGCTACTGCGACCTTCACCGCTCTTCCAAGGGGCATTTAAACCGTCTTTTTAAGCTACTGCGACCTGCATGTCTCTTCCAAGTGGCATTTAAACCATCTTTTTAAGCTACTGTGACCTGCACGTCTCTTCCAAGGGGCATTTGAACCATCTTGTTAAGCTGCTGCGACCTGCATGTCTCAACCAAGGGCCATTTAAACCGTCTTCTAAAGCTACTGCGACCTCCACCGCTCTTCCAAATGGCATTTAAACTGTCTTGTTAAGATACTGCGACCTGCACGTCTCTTCCAAGGGGCATTTAAACCGTCTTGTTAAGCTACTGCTACTGCCACTGCTCTTCCAAGGGACATTTTAACCGTGTTGTTAAGCTACTGCGACCTGCACGTCTCTTTCAGCGGGCATTTAAACCGTCTTGTTAAGCTACTGCGCCTTGCACGTCTTTTCCAAGGGGCATTTAAACCGTCTTGTTAAGCTTCTGCGACCTTTACCGCTCTTCCAAGGGGCATTTAAACCATCTTGTTAAGCTACTGCGACCTGCATGTCTCTTCCATGGGGCATTTAAACCGTCTTGTTAAGCTACTGCGACCTGCACGTCTCTTCCAAGGGGCATTTAAACCGTCTTGTTAAGCTACTGCTACCGCCACCGCTCTTCCAAGGGGCATTTTAACCGTCTTGTTAAGCTACTGCGACCTGCACGTCTCTTTCAACGGGCATTTAAACCGTCTTGTTAAGCTACTGTAACCTCCACCTCTTTTCCAAGGGGCATTTAAAACATCTTGTAAGCCTATAAGAAAAGCTAGCAATCACAATTAGAACATCCAAGAAAGGAGGGAGAGGAATATTATAGAAATAATACCAATATATAGAAAGAGCATCGCCCTCAATAATAAGCAGCCAGAGATATAGCTGTTGTTACAAAATACAGTATCTTTATTAGTTAAAATACAACATATAATGTATAACCGTAAAGGACAAAAAGGAGTGACTAGGATGAAAGACCCCAATGGGGGTTAAGATGGAGAAAACCCCATAAGAGTGAGAGGGAAACCTTAGCCCAGTTGCAGGTGTAACTCCATAATGAATGACCAGGTATAATACATAGTCAGGCAATGTGGTATGGGTCCAGCTAGGCTATAAATCTGAGTTAAATAGAATAATATAGCAGATAAGGTATCTGAGATGATCTGCTAGTAATAATCAGAATAGCCGCACATTACCTTGTGACATAATGATGACCGGGTAACGGGAGTCTGCAAGAGGGAATGAATAGCGCGCCTCGACGCGCGTTTCACCGGAATGGCTTCGTCAGGAGGCGTGGCTAAGGTCCGTCGGAGGGTGTATATATATAGGAACTGATAGCAGCGTCTGTCCAATGGACACACAGCCCGTCATAACATCCCGCCCCCTCAGGCACCCGAGCGAGTCCCGTGCCGCCAGACACAGCAGGAAGGGAGGAAGAGACGTCCCCTCCGCTGTCTAGGCAACCAAGGACACGCCCACGACGCCCGAGCAGCAGGTAAAGGATCAGAGAAGACAGGAGAGAAATGTGAGTAGGAAAGTTGCGATCATGAGCGGATCTCCTGCCGAGGGGTGGGTGGCCAATACACAGATCGGCAGGGAGGCGCTCAGATCCGCAAAATAAAGAATAGAATAAAAAGGACATAGAGTCTCCTATGTAAAGAGGACGATTGAAAAGGTGTGCAGTAGCCAACCCCATAGAGATAATAAAAAATACAGTAAGGAACAAACCACTGTAGTGGTAAGATAATATAGCAGGTCATCAACAAAAACACAAATAAATACGCTCCAGTTATGCATACAATCCTACAGAACAAAGCATATAGATAATATCAAGCCGGAGTCACTGCTACAATACATTGCTAAATTACATAGATTATAACAATTCAAAAGGATCCCGCTAGTCAGTCATAGAAAATAAAGCTGAAGAGTACAGCTATTGATATTTAAGGTTCATATAATAATCACGAAACAGTCAGGCAAGAGTAGATCACAGCTTGCCAGTATTGTAAATATGTCTATTGTTGATTGCAGACTATATTAGTTATAAAGTTTATGAAGTATATGGATCTTCAGAGGTGGTATATTATGGCACACGTCCGTCACTCCCGTACAGGTCGGGCGCTGCTAGTGTGAAGAACATAAGGAAGTATCTAGAATAAAGTAAAGACAGCAGTTAAAATCTTATATAAACACACAGAGTAAATAAAATGGACTATATAACCCACCGGTTCTTTAGACCAAGAACGACTTAAAACTAACATATTCATTCAGTCCGAAGGGAGCTATTGTATTAAGGACCGTTATCCAACGGGTTTCTTTTTGTAGAAGTTTTTGTTTAACATTACCCCCTCTAATCCCCAGATAAACATGATCAATACCACATATGGTTGTACCCATAGGGTTACCCTTATGTATATCTAAATAGTGTCTGGGGATTGTTTTTAGGGTTTGTGGATCAGGACATGTGCTAGAATTTTTAATATCACGGATATGTTCTTGAATGCGGACTTTTAGTGGTCTCGTGGTCATTCCTATATAGATAAGTCCGCAGGGGCAAGTAAGATGGTATACCACAGCCTCAGTGTCACATGATATGTGGTGTACTATTTTGTATATTTTATTGTCACTAGAACCATGAAAATCTGAAGTTCTGGGAACATATTTGCAAATAGAGCATTTGCTGCAGGGGAAACTTCCCCATGGTGGACCTTTACTACCAAAGATAAACTTGTTACAAGGTGGTATGTAGTGACTCCTAGAAAGCAAATCTCCTAATGTTTTAGATTTACGCCAGGTAATGGTAGGATATGCTGTAAGATTAGGACGTAAGTCCTTATCTGTGAGAAGAATAGGCCAGTGTCTGGAGACAATAGATTTCATTTCTGACCAATTAGTATTAAATGTAGAAATAAAGCGAGGAGTTATATTGGATTGAATATTGCCCTTATTTCTGTGTGTGCCTTGGGGTTTATTTAGGAGATTTTGTCTATCGGACTGTAGGGCTCGGGTAAATCCTCTGTCAATATCCCGATATTTATACCCCCTCTCATAGAATCGTTTTGACAGTTCCTGAGCTTGATCCAAAAAATTATCCTCAGTAGAACAAATCCTGCGAGCCCTCAAGAACTGACCAATTGGTATAGAGTTCTTGAGTTTTGGAGGATGAGATGAGGTATAGTGTAGTAAAGAATTCGTTGAAGTTTTTTTACGGAAAATATCCGTTTCCAGACTTCCGTCTGAATTTTTATAAATAAGAAGATCTAGGAAATCAATCTGTTTTTGGCTGTACTTCCATGTCAGCCTAATATTTTGGTCATTGTTGTTAAGACGAGTAAGGAAGTCCTCCAACTGCAACGCGGAGCCCTGCCAGACGAATAATACGTCATCGATAAAGCGTGACCAGAGGATCACCGCCTCATTGCCCGGAGTGTTAAGGACCGTATCCCTCTCCCACAGCCCCAGGAAGAGATTAGCATAAGAGGGCGCACAGGACGCCCCCATTGCTGTACCCTGGAGCTGTAGGAAGGGGCGGTCCTTAAACACAAAATAATTATGAGTTAGAATGAATTTCAAAAGTCCCAGTATGAAGTTAATCATCTGGGGTTCAAGATTAGTCATGTTTAAGAAGAATTTGGCGGCTCGAATTCCCTGGTCATGCCTTATCGATGTATAGAGCGACTCCACGTCGCAGGTGACTAACCACATGTTCTCGTCAAGCTGAACCCCATCCAACCTTGTTAGGACATCGGTAGTGTCCTTAACAAAGGAAGGGAGGGTCTCCACACATTGTTGCAAGAAAAAGTCCACAAATTTGCATATGGGTTCACAAAGACCCCCCATGCCAGAAACAATGGGTCTGCCAGGTGGGCAGCGGGGGTCCTTGTGAACCTTAGGCAAAAGGTAAAATGTGGGGTTGATAGGGAACTCTGGTAGGAGGGCTTCTCCCATTTTGGTTGTAATTACATGGTCCTCCATACCATCATCAATAAGATCTTTGAGTTCCTTTTTAAAAGAGCCCAAAGGGATATTGTCCAGTCTTTTATATTTGTGAATACAATGAAGTTGTTTAAATGCCTCCGCCTCATACATCTCCACAGGCCACACAACTACGTTTCCACCCTTGTCCGCTCTTTTAATCACTATATTTTTCATCTGTTGCAATTCACGAATTGCATACCTAGATGATATAGAGAGATTATCTTGTTTAATTTTTGGGTTAAGTTTCTTTAAGTCCTCACGGACTAATTTAACGAAGATGTCTATTTGTGGACAAGCAGACAAGGGCGGAAACGCACGAGAGCGGCGGTGGAGATGTATGGGGCTGTTAGATACAGAAGATGGCCCTTGTTCCTCTTCTAATGACTCAAGGTCCCTTAGAGCTTGTGCTTCTAATAGGGATAGATTAGATCCTGTAGTGGAGTTGAAGTGTTTTTTGAAGACTAGCTTCCGGGCAAACAACTCCAGGTCCTTAACAGCAGTAAAATAGTCAAATCGTTCCACAGGAGAAAAGGATAGTCCCTTGGACAGGACATCAATGTGGGCTTGTGTCAATGGAATATGTGAAAGATTAATTACCTTCAAGGTTTCTTGGTCCTTTTCTCCCTGAAATTGTAGGGCCGATTTCTGAGATGTGTGGAGGGTGTTCTTGCGTATGCGAGCGGTTGCGCAGGAATATCTTCGAGACTGGATAGAGGACGTTTGCCTAAAAAACGTCCTAAACCACCGCCACATTCTTCCTCTGATGCCGTAGAGGTGCTAGAGATAGATTGTATGCGTGGCCTTATTTTGCCTTTATTTTTATTTTTCCACCGATATATATTATTAGACTGGTAGTCACTCAGATCCCGTACATATTTTTTAGCCTTAAATTTTTGAACTTCATTTTCCCATTTATTGAGATCTTTGTCTAGTGATTTATCAAAGCTTTTACATTCTTCAGATGTTAGAGAGTTATGTAATTTTTCCCGAATATTATCGATCTCCTTCTCTAGTGGTTCTAGGGCTTTTTTATCGAGTCCTATAAGGAGCTCTAAAAGGGTTCGGGAACATTTATTAAGTGTATCTTCCCATTTATTAATAAAAATGGGATCATCAATATCCAAAGTTGGAAAGAGTTGGATGCGTAGGCCTCTTGGTAAAATTTCTTTTTGAAGATAATTTTCCAAGGCGGCCTTGTTCCACCACAGTTTGACCCGTTTCTTAAGCAGCTCCCGTATTTTAAGTTTCAAGTCCTTCACATCACAGGTTTCCTTGTCACTACTCGGCCTTTCACCAAAGACCTCCCCGAGTTGATTAACCCAGGATTTGTCCCGTTTTCTATAATCCATATAACCTGTTAAGGTTTCTGAAAACACAATAAACCAATACCATGTAAGCCTATAAGAAAAGCTAGCAATCACAATTAGAACATCCAAGAAAGGAGGGAGAGGAATATTATAGAAATAATACCAATATATAGAAAGATCATCGCCCTCAATAATAAGCAGCCAGAGATATAGCTGTTGTTACAAAATACAGTATCTTAATTAGTTAAAATACAACATATAATGTATAACCGTAAAGGACAAAAAGGAGTGACTAGGATGAAAGACCCCAATGGGGGTTAAGATGGAGAAAACCCCATAAGAGTGAGAGGGAAACCTTAGCCCAGTTGCAGGTGTAACTCCATAATGAATGACCAGGTATAATACATAGTCAGGCAATGTGGTATGGGTCCAGCTAGGCTATAAATCTGAGTTAAATAGAATAATATAGCAGATAAGGTATCTGAGATGATCTGCTAGTAATAATCAGAATAGCCGCACATTACCTTGTGACATAATGATGACCGGGTAACGGGAGTCTGCAAGAGGGAATGAATAGCGCGCCTCGACGCGCGTTTCACCGGAATGGCTTCGTCAGGAGGCGTGGCTAAGGTCCGTCGGAGGGTGTATATATATAGGAACTGATAGCAGCGTCTGTCCAATGGACACACAGCCCGTCATAACATCCCGCCCCCTAAGGCACCCGAGCGAGTCCCGTGCCGCCAGACACAGCAGGAAGGGAGGAAGAGACGTCCCCTCCGCTGTCTAGGCATTTAAAACATCTTGTTAAGCTACTGCAACCTGCACGTCTCTTCCAAGTGGCATTTAAACCGTCTTGTTAAGCTACTGCGACCTGCAAGTATCTTCCAAGGGGCATTTAAACAGTCTTGATAAGCTGATGCAACCTGCATGTCTCTTCCAAGGGGCATTTAAACCGTCTTGTTAAGCTACAGCGACCTCCAACGCTCTTCCAAGGGGCATATAAACCGTCTTGTTAAGCTACTACGACCTGCACGTCTCTTCCAAGGGGCATTTAAACAGTCTTGTTAAGCTACTGCGACTTGCACGTCTTTTCCAAGGGGCATTTTAACCGGATTGTTAAGCTACTGCGACCTGCACGTCTCTTTCAAGAGGCATTTAAGCCGTCTTGTTAAGCTACTGCGACTTGCACGTCTCTTCCAAGGGGCATTTAAACCATCTTGTTAAGCTACTGCGACCTCCTCCGCTCTTCCAAGGGGCATTTAAGCCGTCTTTTTAAGCTACTGCGACCTGCATGTCTCTTCCAAGGGGCATTTAAACCATCTTGTTAAGCTACTGTGACCTGCACGTCTCTTCCAAGGGGCATTTAAACCGTGTTGTTAAGCTGCTGCGACCTGCATGTCTCAACCAAGGGGCATTTAAACCGTCTTGTTAAGCTACTGCGACCTCCACCGCTCTTCCAAGGGGCATTTAAACCGTCTTGTTAAGCTACTGCGACCTGCACGTCTCTTCCAAGGGGCATTTAAACCGTCTTGTTATGCTACTGCTACCGACACCGCTCTTCCAAGGGGCATTTTAACCGTCTTGTTAAGCTACTGCGACCTGCACGTCTCTTTCAACGAGCATTTAAACCGTCTTGGTAAGGTACTGCGCCTTGCACGTGTTTTCCAAGGGGCATTTAAACCGTCTTTTTAAGCTACTGCGACCTTTACTGCTCTTACAAGGGGCATTTAAACCGTCTTGTTAAGCTACTGCGACCTGCATGTCTCTTCCAAGTGGCATTTAAACCGTCTTGTTAAGCTACTGCGACCTGCACGTCTCTTCCAAGGGGCATTTAAACCATCTTGTTAAGCTACTGCTACCGCCACCGCTCTTCCAAGGGGCATTTTAACCGTCTTGTTAAGCTACTGCGACCTCCACGTCTCTTTCAACTGGCATTTAAACCGTCTTGTTAAGCTACTGTAACCTCCACCTCTTTTCCAAGGGGCATTTAAACCGTCTTGTTAAGCTACTGTAACCTCCACCTCTTTTCCAAGGGGCATTTAAACCATCTTGTTAAGCTACTGCTACTGCCACCGCTCTTACAAGGGACAATTTAACCGTGTTGTTAAGCTACTGCGACCTGCACGTCTCTTTCAGCGGGCATTTAAACCGTTTTGTTAAGCTACTGCGCCTTGCACGTCTTTTCCAAGGGGCATTTAAACCGTCTTGTTAAGCTACTGCGACCTTTACCGCTCTTCCAAGGGGCATTTAAACCATCTTGTTAAGCTACTGCTACCGCCACCGCTCTTCCAAGGGGCATTTTAACCGTCTTGTTAAGCTGCTGCGATCTGCTTGTCTCTTCCAAGGGGCATTTAAACCGTCTTGTTAAGCTACTGCGACCTCCACCGCTCTTACTAGGGGCATTTAAACCATGTTGTTAAGCTACTACGACCTGCACGTCTCTTCCAAGGGGCATTTAAACCCTCTTGTTAAGCTACTGCAACCTGCATGTCTCTTCCAAGGGGCATTTAAACCGTCTTGTTAAGCTATTGCGAACTCCACATCTCTTCCAAGATGCATTTAAACCGTCTTGTTAAGTTACTGAAACCTGCACATCTCTTCCAAGGGGCATTTAAACCTTCTTGTTAAGCTACTGCGACCTGCACGACTCTTCCAAGGGGCATTTAAACAGTCTTGTTAAGCTACTGCGACCTCCACCGCTCTTTCAAGGGGCATTTAAACAGTCTTGTTAAGCTACTGCGACCTGCATATCTCTTCCAATTGGCATTTAAACTGTTTTGTTAAGCTACTGCTACCGCCACCGCACTTCCAAGGTGCACTTTAACCGTCTTGTTAAGCTACTGCGACCTGCACGTCTCTTTCAAGGGGCATTTAAACTGTCTTGTTAAGCTACTGCGACCGCCACCGCTCTTCCAAGGGGCATTTAAACCGTCTTGTTAAGCAACTGCGACCTGCATGTTTCTTCCAAGGGGCATTTAAACCATCTTGAAAGCTACTGCGACCTGCACGTCTCTTCCAAGGGGCATTTACACCGTCTTGTTAAGCTACTGCGACTTGCACGTCTTTTCCAAGGGGCATTTAAACCGTCTTGTTAAGCTACTGCGACCTGCATGTCTCTTTCAAGAGGCATTTAAACCATAATGTTAAGCTACTGCGACCTCCTCCGCTCTTCCAAGGGGCATTTAAGCCGTCTTGTTATGCTACTGCGACCTGCATGTCTCTTCCAAGGGGCATTTAAACCATCTTGTTAAGCTACTGTAATCTGCACGTCTCTTCCTAGGGGCATTTAAACCATCTTGTTAAGCTACTGTAATCTGCACGTCTCTTCCAAGGGGCATTTAAACCGTCTTGTTAAGCTGCTGCGACCTGCATGTCTCAACCAAGGGGCATTTAAACCGTCTTGTTAAGCTACTGCTACCTCCACCGCTCTTCCAAGGGGCATTTAAACCGTTTTCTTAAGCTACTGCGACCTGCATGTCTCTTCCAAGGGGCATTTAAACCGTCTTGAAAGCTACTGCGACCTGCACGTCTCTTCCAAGGGGCATTTATACCGTCTTGTTAAGCTACTGCGACTTGCACGTCTTTTCCAAGGGGCATTTAAACCGTCTTGTTAAGCTACTGCGACCTCCACCGCTCTTCCAAGGGGCATTTCAACCGTCTTGTTAAGCTACTGCGACCTGCACGTCTCTTCCAAGGGGCATTTAAACCATCTTGTTAAGCTACTGCGACCTGCACGTCTCTTCCAAGGGGCATTTAAACCGTCTTGTTAAGCTACTGCGACCTGCACGTCTCTTCCAAGGGGCATTTAAACCGTCTTGTTAAGCTACTGCGACCTGCATGTCTCTTCCAAGTGGCATTTAAACCGTCTTGTTAAGCTACTGCGACCTGCACGTCTCTTCCAAGGGGCATTTAAACCATCTTGTTAAGCTACTGCTACCGCCACCGCTCTTCCAAGGGGCATTTTAACCGTCTTGTTAAGCTACTGCGACCTGCACATCTCTTACTAGGGGCATTTAAACTGTCTTGTTAAGCTGCTGCGATCTGCATGTCTCTTCCAAGGGGCATTTAAAACGTCTTGTTAAGCTACTGCGACCTCCACCGCTCTTACAAGGGGCATTTAAACCATGTTGTTAAGCTACTGCGACCTGCACGTCTCTTCCAAGGGGCATTTAAACCGTCTTGTTAAGCTACTGCGACCTGCATGTCTCTTCCAAGTGGCATTTAAACCGTCTTGTTAAGCTACTGCGACCTGCACGTCTCTTCCAAGGGGCATTTAAACCATCTTGTTAAGCTACTGCTACCGCCACCGCTCTTCCAAGGGGCATTTTAACCGTTTTGTTAAGCTACTGAGACCTGCACGTCTCTTCCAAGGGGCATTTAAACCCTCTTGTTAAGCTACTGCAACCTGCATGTCTCTTCCAAGGGGCATTTAAAGCGTCTTGTTAAGCTATTGCGAACTCCACGTCTCTTCCAAGGTGCATTTAAACCGTCTTGTTAAGTTACTGAAACCTGCACATCTCTTCCAAGGGGCATTTAAACCTTCTTGTTAAGCTACTGCGACCTGCACGTCTCTTCCAAGGGGCATTTAAACAGTCTTGTTAAGCTACTGCGACCTCCAACGCTCTTTCAAGGGGCATTTAAACCGTCTTGTTAAGCTACTGCGACCTGCACGTCTCTTCAAATGGGAATTTAAACTGTCTTGTTAGGCTACTGCTACCACCACCGCACTTCCAAGGGGCACTTTAACCGTCTTGTTAAGCAACTGCGACCTGCACTTCTCTTTCAAGGGGCATTTAAACTGTCTTGTTAAGCTACTGCGACCGCCACCGCTCTTCCAAGGGGCATTTAAACCGTCTTCTTAAGCTACTGCGACCTGCATGTCTCTTCCAAGGGGCATTTAAACCGTCTTGAAAGCTACTGCGACCTGCACGTCTCTTCCAAGGGGCATTTATACCGTCTTGTTAAGCTACTGCGACTAGCACGTCTTTTCCAAGGGGCATTTAAACCGTCTTGTTAAGCTACTGCGACGTGCACGTCTTTTGCAAGCGGTCATTTAAACCGTCTTGTTAAGCTACTGCGACCTCCACCGCTCTTCCAAGGGGCATTTTAACCGTCTTATTAAGCTACTGCGACCTGCGCGTCTCTTTCAAGGGGCATTTAAACTGACTTGTTAAGCTACTGCGACCTTCACCGCTCTTCCAAGGGGCATTTAAACCGTCTTGTTAAGCTACTGCGATTGCACGTCTTTTCCAAGGGGCATTTAACCGTCTTGTTAAGTTACTGCGACCTGCACGTCTCTTTCAAGGGGCATTTAAACTGTCTTGTTAAGCTACTGCGACTGCCACCGCTCTTCCAAGGGGCATTTAAACCGTCTTGTTAAGCAACTGCGACCTGCATGTTTCTTCCAAGGGGCATTTAAACCATCTTGAAAGCTACTGCGACCTGCACGTCTCTTCCAAGGGGCATTTATACCGTCTTGTTAAGCTACTGCGACTTGCACGTCTTTTCCAAGGGGCATTTAAACCGTCTTGTTAAGCTACTGCGACCTGCATGTCTCTTTCAAGAGGCATTTAAACCATAATGTTAAGCTACTGCGACCTCCTCCGCTCTTCCTAGGGGCATTTAAGCCGTCTTGCTATGCTACTGCGACCTGCATGTCTCTTCCAAGGGGCATTTAAACCATCTTGTTAAGCTACTGTAATCTGCACGTCTCTTCCAAGGGGCATTTAAACCATCTTGTTAAGCTACTGTAATCTGCACGTCTCTTCCAAGGGGCATTTAAACCGTCTTGTTAAGCTGCTGCGACCTGCATGTCTCAACCAAGGGGCATTTAAACCGTCTTGTTAAGCTACTGCGACCTCCACCGCTCTTCCAAGGGGCATTTAAACCGTTTTCTTAAGCTACTGCGACCTGCATGTCTCTTCCAAGGGGCATTTAAACCGTCTTGAAAGCTACTGCGACCTGCACGTCTCTTCCAAGGGGCATTTATACCGTCTTGTTAAGCTACTGCGACTTGCACGTCTTTTCCAAGGGGCATTTAAACCGTCTTGTTAAGCTACTGCGACCTCCACCGCTCTTCCAAGGGGCATTTCAACCGTCTTGTTAAGCTACTGCGACCTGCACGTCTCTTCCAAGGGGCATTTAAACCGTCTTGTTAAGCTACTGCGACCTGCACGTCTCTTCCAAGGGGCATTTAAACCGTCTTGTTAAGCTACTGCGACCTGCACGTCTCTTCCAAGGGGCATTTAAACCGTCTTGTTAAGCTACTGCGACCTGCATGTCTCTTCCAAGTGGCATTTAAACCGTCTTGTTAAGCTACTGCGACCTGCACGTCTCTACCAAGGGGCATTTAAACCATCTTGTTAAGCTACTGCTACCGCCACCGCTCTTCCAAGGGGCATTTTAACCGTCTTGTTAAGCTACTGCGACCTGCACATCTCTTCCTAGGGGCATTTAAACTGTCTTGTTAAGCTGCTGCGATCTGCATGTCTCTTCCAAGGGGCATTTAAAACGTCTTGTTAAGCTACTGCGACCTCCACCGCTCTTACAAGGGGCATTTAAACCATGTTGTTAAGCTACTGCGACCTGCACGTCTCTTCCAAGGGGCATTTAAACCGTCTTGTTAAGCTACTGCGACCTGCATGTCTCTTCCAAGTGGCATTTAAACCGTCTTGTTAAGCTACTGCGACCTGCACGTCTCTTCCAAGGGGCATTTAAACCATCTTGTTAAGCTACTGCTACCGCCACCGCTCTTCCAAGGGGCATTTTAACCGTTTTGTTAAGCTACTGAGACCTGCACGTCTCTTCCAAGGGGCATTTAAACCCTCTTGTTAAGCTACTGCAACCTGCATGTCTCTTCCAAGGGGCATTTAAAGCGTCTTGTTAAGCTATTGCGAACTCCACGTCTCTTCCAAGGTGCATTTAAACCGTCTTGTTAAGTTACTGAAACCTGCACATCTCTTCCAAGGGGCATTTAAACAGTCTTGTTAAGCTACTGCGACCTCCACCGCTCTTTCAAGGGGCATTTAAACCGTCTTGTTAAGCTACTGCGACCTGCACGTCTCTTCAAATGGGAATTTAAACTGTCTTGTTAGGCTACTGCTACCACCACCGCACTTCCAAGGGGCACTTTAACCGTCTTGTTAAGCAACTGCGACCTGCACTTCTCTTTCAAGGGGCATTTAAACTGTCTTGTTAAGCTACTGCGACCGCCACCGCTCTTCCAAGGGGCATTTAAACCGTCTTGTTAAGCAACTGCGACCTGCATGTTTCTTCCAAGGGGCATTTAAACCATCTTGAAAGCTACTGCGACCTGCACGTCTCTTCCAAGGGGCATTTACACCGTCTTGTTAAGCTACTGCGACTTGCACGTCTTTTCCAAGGGGCATTTAAACCGTCTTGTTAAGCTACTGCGACCTGCATGTCTCTTTCAAGAGGCATTTAAACCATAATGTTAAGCTACTGCGACCTCCTCCGCTCTTCCAAGGGGCATTTAAGCCGTCTTGTTATGCTACTGCGACCTGCATGTCTCTTCCAAGGGGCATTTAAACCATCTTGTTAAGCTACTGTAATCTGCACGTCTCTTCCAAGGGGCATTTAAACCATCTTGTTAAGCTACTGTAATCTGCACGTCTCTTCCAAGGGGCATTTAAACCGTCTTGTTAAGCTGCTGCGACCTGCATGTCTCAACCAAGGGGCATTTAAACCGTCTTGTTAAGCTACTGCGACCTCCACCGCTCTTCCAAGGGGCATTTAAACCGTTTTCTTAAGCTACTGCGACCTGCATGTCTCTTCCAAGGGGCATTTAAACCGTCTTGAAAGCTACTGCGACCTGCACGTCTCTTCCAAGGGGCATTTATACCGTCTTGTTAAGCTACTGCGACTTGCACGTCTTTTCCAAGGGGCATTTAAACCGTCTTGTTAAGCTACTGCGACCTCCACCGCTCTTCCAAGGGGCATTTCAACCGTCTTGTTAAGCTACTGCGACCTGCACGTCTCTTCCAAGGGGCATTTAAACCGTCTTGTTAAGCTACTGCGACCTGCACGTCTCTTCCAAGGGGCATTTAAACCGTCTTGTTAAGCTACTGCGACCTGCACGTCTCTTCCAAGGGGCATTTAAACCGTCTTGTTAAGCTACTGCGACCTGCATGTCTCTTCCAAGTAGCATTTAAACCGTCTTGTTAAGCTACTGCGACCTGCACGTCTCTTCCAAGGGGCATTTAAACCATCTTGTTAAGCTACTGCTACCGCCACCGCTCTTCCAAGGGGCATTTTAACCGTCTTGTTAAGCTACTGCGACCTGCACATCTCTTCCTAGGGGCATTTAAACTGTCTTGTTAAGCTGCTGCGATCTGCATGTCTCTTCCAAGGGGCATTTAAAACGTCTTGTTAAGCTACTGCGACCTCCACCGCTCTTACAAGGGGCATTTAAACCATGTTGTTAAGCTACTGCGACCTGCACGTCTCTTCCAAGGGGCATTTAAACCGTCTTGTTAAGCTACTGCGACCTGCATGTCTCTTCCAAGTGGCATTTAAACCGTCTTGTTAAGCTACTGCGACCTGCACGTCTCTTCCAAGGGGCATTTAAACCATCTTGTTAAGCTACTGCTACCGCCACCGCTCTTCCATGGGGCATTTTAACCGTTTTGTTAAGCTACTGAGACCTGCACGTCTCTTCCAAGGGGCATTTAAACCCTCTTGTTAAGCTACTGCAACCTGCATGTCTCTTCCAAGGGGCATTTAAAGCGTCTTGTTAAGCTATTGCGAACTCCACGTCTCTTCCAAGGTGCATTTAAACCGTCTTGTTAAGTTACTGAAACCTGCACATCTCTTCCAAGGGTCATTTAAACCTTCTTGTTAAGCTACTGCGACCTGCACGTCTCTTCCAAGGGGCATTTAAACAGTCTTGTTAAGCTACTGCGACCTCCACCGCTCTTTCAAGGGGCATTTAAACCGTCTTGTTAAGCTACTGCGACCTGCACGTCTCTTCAAATGGGAATTTAAACTGTCTTGTTAGGCTACTGCTACCACCACCGCACTTCCAAGGGGCACTTTAACCGTCTTGTTAAGCAACTGCGACCTGCACTTCTCTTTCAAGGGGCATTTAAACTGTCTTGTTAAGCTACTGCGACCGCCACCGCTCTTCCAAGGGGCATTTAAACCGTCTTCTTAAGCTACTGCGACCTGCATGTCTCTTCCAAGGGGCATTTAAACCGTCTTGAAAGCTACTGCGACCTGCACGTCTCTTCCAAGGGGCATTTATACCGTCTTGTTAAGCTACTGCGACTAGCACGTCTTTTCCAAGGGGCATTTAAACCGTCTTGTTAAGCTACTGCGACGTGCACGTCTTTTGCAAGCGGTCATTTAAACTCTCTTGTTAAGCTACTGCGACCTCCACCGCTCTTCCAAGCGGCATTTTAACCGTCTTATTAAGCTACTGCAACCTGCGCGTCTCTTTCAAGGGGCATTTAAACTGACTTGTTAAGCTACTGCGACCTTCACCGCTCTTCCAAGGGGCATTTAAACCGTCTTGTTAAGCTACTGCGATTGCACGTCTTTTCCAAGGGGCATTTTAACCGTCTTGTTAAGCTACTGCGACCTGCACGTCTCTTTCAAGAAACATTTAAACCGTCTTGTTAAGCTACTGCGACTTGCACGTTTCTGCCAAGGGGCATTTAAACCATCTTGTTAAGCTACTGCGACCTCCACCGCTCTTCCAAGGGGCATATAAACCGTCTTGTTAAGCTACTACGACCTGCACGTCTCTTCCAAGGGGAATTTAAACCGTCTTGTTAAGCTACTGCGACTTGCACGTCTTTTCCAAGGGGCATTTTAACCGTCTTGTTAAGCTACTGCGACCTGCACGTCTCTTTCAAGAGGCATTTAAACCGTCTTGTTAAGATACTGCGACTTGCACGTCTCTTCCAAGGGGCATTTAAACCATCTTGTTAAGCTACTGCGACCTCCTCCGCTCTTCCAAGGGGCATTTAAGCCGTCTTGTTATGCTGCTGCGACTTGCATGTCTCTTCCAAGGGGCATTTAAACCATCTTGTTAAGCTACTGCGACCTCCACCGCTCTTCCAAGGGGCATTTAAACCGTCTTCTTAAGCTACTGCGACCTGCATGTCTCTTCCAAGGGGCATTTAAACCGTCTTGAAAGCTACTGCGACCTGCACGTCTCTTCCAAGGGGCATTTATACCGTCTTGTTAAGCTATTGCGACTTGCACGTCTTTTCCAAGGGGCATTTAAACCGTCTTGTTAAGCTACTGCGACCTCCACCGCTCTTCCAAGGGGCATTTAAACCGTCTTGTTAAGCTACTGCGACCTGCACGTCTCTTCCAAGGGGCATTTAAACCATATTGTTAAGCTACTGCTACCGCCGCCTCTCTTCCAAGGGGCATTTTAACCGTCTTGTTAAGCCACTGCGACCTGCACGTCTCTTTCAACGGGCATTTAAACCGTCTTGTTAAGGTACTGCGACTTGCACGTGTTTTCCAAGGGGCATTTAAACCGTCTTGTTAAGCTACTGCGACCTTTACCGCTCTTCCAAGGGGCATTTAAACCGTCTTGTTAAGCTACTGCGACCTGCATGTCTCTTCCAAGTGGCATTTAAACCGTCTTGTTAAGCTACTGCGAACTGCACGTCTCTTCCAAGGGGCATTTAAACCATCTTGTTAAGCTACTGCTACCGCCACCGCTCTTCCAAGGGGCATTTTAACCGTCTTGTTAAGCTACTGCGACCTCCACGTCTCTTTCAACGGGCATTTGTACCGTCTTGTTAAGCTACTGCAACCTGCACGTCTCTTCCAAGGTGCATTTAAACCGTCTTGTTAAGCTACTGCGACCTGCATGTCTCTTCCAAGGGGCATTTAAACCGTCTTGTTAAGCTACTGCGACCTGCACGTCTCTTCCAAGGGGCATTTAAACTGTCTTGTTAAGCTGCTGCGACCTGCACGTCTCTTCCAAGGGGCATTTAAACCGTCTTGTTAAGCTTCTGCGACCTCCAAGTCTCTTTCAAGGGGCATTTAAACCACCTTGTTAAGCTACTGCGACCTGCACTTCTCTTCCAAGGCGCATTTAAACCGTCTTTTTAAGCTACTGCGACTTCCACGTCTCTTCCAAGGGGCATCTAAACCGTCTTGTTAAGCTACTGTAACCTCCGTCACTTTTCCAAGGGGCATTTAAACCGTCTTGTTAAGCTAATGCGACCTGCACGTCTCTTCAATGGGGCATTTAAACCGTCTTGTTAAGCTACTGCGGCCTGCATGTCTCTACCAAGGGGCATTTAAACCGTCTTGTTAAGCTACTGCGACCTGCACGTCTCTTCCAAGGGGCATTTAAACAGTCTTGTTAAGCTACTGCAACCTGCACGTCTCTTCCAAGGGGCATTTAAACCGTCTTGTTAAGCTACTGCGACCTGCAAGTCTCTTCCAAGGGGTATTTAATCCGTTTTGTTAAGCTACTGCGACCTCCATCGCTCTTCCAAGGGGCATTGAAACTGTCTTGTTAAGCTACTGCTACCGCCACCGCTCTTCCAAGGGGCATTTTATCCGTCTTGTTAAGCTACTGCCACCTGCATGTCTCTTTCAAGAGGCATTTAAACCGTCTTGTTAAGCTACTGCGACTTGCACGTCTATTCCAAGGTGCATTTAAACCATCTTGTTAAGCTACTGCGACCTCCTCCGCTCTTCCAAGAGGCATTTAAACCGTCTTGTTAAGCTACTGCGACTTGCACGTCTTTTCCAAGGGGCATTTAAACCATCTTGTTAAGCTACTGCGACCTGTACGTCTCTTCCAAGGGGCATTTAAACCGTCTTGTTAAGCTACTGCGACCTGCATGTCTCTTCCAAGTGGCATTTAAACCGTCTTGTTAAGCTACTGCGACCTGCACGTCTGTTCCTAGGGGCATTTAAAACATCTTGTTAAGCTACTGCTACCGCCACCGCTCTTCCAAGGGGCATTTTAACCGTCTTGTTAAGCTACTGCGACCTGCACATCTCTTCCTAGGGGCATTTAAACCGTCTTGTTAAGCTGCTGCGATCTGCATGTCTCTTCCAAGGGGCATTTAAACCGTCTTGTTAAGCTACTGCGACCTCCACCGCTCTTACAAGGGGCATTTAAACCATCTTGTTAAGCTACTGCGACCTGCACGTCTCTTCCAAGGGGCATTTAAACCCTCTTGTTAAGCTACTGCAACCTGCATGTCTCTTCCAAGGGGCATTTAAACCATCTTGTTAAGCTGCTGCGACCTCCTCCGCTCTTCCAAGGGGCATTTAAGCCGTCTTTTTAACCTACTGCGACCTGCATGTCTCTTCCAAGGGGCATTTAAACCGTCTTGTTAAGCTACTGCGACCTGCACGTCTCTTCCAAGGGGCATTTAAACCGTCTTGTTAAGCTACTGCGACCTGCATGTCTCTTCCAAGTGGCATTTAAACCGTCTTGTTAAGCTTCTGCGACCTGCACGTCTCTTCCAAGGGGCATTTAAACCATCTTGTTAAGCTACTGCTACCTCCACCGCTCTTCCAAGGGGCATTTTTACCGTCTTGTTAAGCTACTGCGACCTGCACATCTCTTCCTAGGGGCATTTAAACTGTCTTGTTAAGCTGCTGCGATCTGCATGTCTCTTCCAAGGGGCATTTAAACCGTCTTGTTAAGCTACTGCGACCTCCACCGCTCTTACAAGGGGCATTTAAACCATCTTGTTAAGCTACTGCGACCTGCACGTCTCTTCCAAGGGGCATTTAAACCCTCTTGTTAAGCTACTGCAACCTGCATGTCTCTTCCAAGGGGCATTTAAACCGTCTTGTTAAGCTATTGCGAACTCCACGTCTCTTCCAAGGTGCATTTAAACCGTCTTGTTAAGTTACTGAAACCTGCACATCTCTTCCAAGTGGCATTTAAACCTTCTTGTTAAGCTACTGCGACCTGCACGTCTCTTCCAAGGGGCATTTAAACAGTCTTGTTAAGCTACTGCGACCTCCACCGCTCTTTCTAGGGGCATTTAAACCGTCTTGTTAAGCTACTGCGACCTGCATGTCTCTTCCAAGGGGCATTTAAACTGTCTTGTTAAGCTACTGCTACCGCCACCGCACTTCCAAGGGGCACTTTAACCGTCTTGTTAAGATACTGCGACCTGCACGTCTCTTTCAAGGGGCATTTAAACTGTCTTGTTAAACTACTGCGACCGCCACCGCTCTTCCAAGGGGCATTTAAACCGTCTTGTTAAGCTACTGCGACCTGTATGTCTCTTCCAAGGGGCATTTAAACCGTCTTGAAAGCTACTGCGACCTGCACGTTTCTTCCAAGGGGCATTTATACCGTCTTGTTAAGCTACTGCGACTTGCACGTCTTTTCCAAGGGGCATTTAAACCGTCTTGTTTAGCTACTGCGACCTGCGCGTCTCTTTCAAGGGGCAATTAAACTGACTTGTTAAGCTACTGCGACCTTCTCCGCTCTTCCAAGGGGCATTTAAACCGTCTTTTTAAGCTACTGCGACCTGCATGTCTCTTCCAAGTGGCATTTAAACCATCTTTTTAAGCTACTGCGACCTGCACGTCTCTTCCAAGGGGCATTTAAACCGTCTTGTTAAGCTGCTGCGACCTGCATGTCTCAACCAAGGGCCATTTAAACCGACTTCTTCAGCTACTGCGACCTCCACCGCTCTCCAAGGGGCATTTAAACCGTCTTGTTAAGCTACTGCGGCCTTTACCGCTCTTCCAAGGGGCATTTAAACCATCTTGTTAAGCTACTGCGACCTGCATGTCTCTTCCAAGGGGCATTTAAACCGTCTTGTTAAGCTACTGCGACCTGCACGTCTCTTCAATAGGGCATTTAAACCGTCTTGTTAAGCTACTGCTACCGCCACCGCTCTTCCAAGGAGCATTTTAACCGTCTTGTTAAGCTACTGCGACCTGCACGTCTCTTTCAACGGGCATTTAAACCGTCTTGTTAAGCTACTGTAACCTCCACCTCTTTTCCAAGGGGCATTTAAAACATCTTGTTAAGCTACTGCAACCTGCACGTCTCTTCCAAGTGGCATTTAAACCGTCTTGTTAAGCTACTGCGACCTGCAAGTCTCTTCCAAGGGGCATTTAAACAGTGTTGATAAGCTGATGCGACCTGCATGTCTCTTCCAAGGGGCATTTAAACCGTCTTGTTAAGCTACTGCGACCTCCAACGCTCTTCCAAGGGGCATATAAACCGTCTTGTTAAGGTACTACGACCTGCACGTCTCTTCCAAGGGGCATTTAAACAGTCTTGTTAAGCTACTGCGACTTGCACGTCTTTTCCAAGGGGCATTTTAACCGTCTTGTTAAGCTACTGCGACCTGCACGTCTCTTTCAAGAGGCATTTAAACCATCTTGTTAAGCTACTGCGACCTCCTCCGCTCTTCCAAGGGGCATTTAAGCCGTCTTGTTAAGCTACTGCGACCTGCATGTCTCTTCCAAGGGGCATTTAAACCATCTTGTTAAGCTACTGTGACCTGCACGTCTCTTCCAAGGGGCATTTAAACCGTCTTGTTAAGCTGCTGCGACCTGCATGTCTCAACCAAGGGGCATTTAAACCATCTTGTTAAGCTACTGCGACCTCCACAGCTCTTCCAAGGGCATTTAAACCGTCTTGTTAAGCTACTGCGACCTGCACGTCTCTTCCAAGGGGCATTTAAACCGTCTTGTTAAGCTACTGCGACCTGCATGTCTCTTCCAAGTGGCATTTAAACCGTCTTGTTAAGCTACTGCGACCTGCACGTCTCTTCCAAGGGGCATTTAAACCATCTTGTTAAGCTACTGCTACCGCCACCGCTCTTCCAAGGGGCATTTTAACCGTCTTGTTAAGCTACTGCGACCTGCACATCTCTTCCTAGGGGCATTTAAACTGTCTTGTTAAGCTGCTGCGATCTGCATGTCTCTTCCAAGGGGCATTTAAAACGTCTTGTTAAGCTACTGCGACCTCCACCGCTCTTACAAGGGGCATTTAAACCATGTTGTTAAGCTACTGCGACCTGCACGTCTCTTCCAAGGGGCATTTAAACCGTCTTGTTAAGCTACTGCGACCTGCATGTCTCTTCCAAGTGGCATTTAAACCGTCTTGTTAAGCTACTGCGACCTGCACGTCTCTTCCAAGGGGCATTTAAACCATCTTGTTAAGCTACTGCTACCGCCACCGCTCTTCCATGGGGCATTTTAAGCGTTTTGTTAAGCTACTGAGACCTGCACGTCTCTTCCAAGGGGCATTTAAACCCTCTTGTTAAGCTACTGCAACCTGCATGTCTCTTCCAAGGGGCATTTAAAGCGTCTTGTTAAGCTATTGCGAACTCCACGTCTCTTCCAAGGTGCATTTAAACCGTCTTGTTAAGTTACTGAAACCTGCACATCTCTTCCAAGGGGCATTTAAACCTTCTTGTTAAGCTACTGCGACCTGCACGTCTCTTCCAAGGGGCATTTAAACAGTCTTGTTAAGCTACTGCGACCTCCACCGCTCTTTCAAGGGGCATTTAAACCGTCTTGTTAAGCTACTGCGACCTGCACGTCTCTTCAAATGGGAATTTAAACTGTCTTGTTAGGCTACTGCTACCACCACCGCACTTCCAAGGGGCACTTTAACCGTCTTGTTAAGCAACTGCGACCTGCACTTCTCTTTCAAGGGGCATTTAAACTGTCTTGTTAAGCTACTGCGACCGCCACCGCTCTTCCAAGGGGCATTTAAACCGTCTTCTTAAGCTACTGCGACCTGCATGTCTCTTCCAAGGGGCATTTAAACCGTCTTGAAAGCTACTGCGACCTGCACGTCTCTTCCAAGGGGCATTTATACCGTCTTGTTAAGCTACTGCGACTAGCACGTCTTTTCCAAGGGGCATTTAAACCGTCTTGTTAAGCTACTGCGACGTGCACGTCTTTTGCAAGCGGTCATTTAAACCCTCTTGTTAAGCTACTGCGACCTCCACCGCTCTTCCAAGGGGCATTTTAACCGTCTTATTAAGCTACTGCAACCTGCGCGTCTCTTTCAAGGGGCATTTAAACTGACTTGTTAAGCTACTGCGACCTTCACCGCTCTTCCAAGGGGCATTTAAACCGTCTTGTTAAGCTACTGCGACCTGCACGTCTCTTTCAAGAGGCATTTAAACCGTCTTGTTAAGCTACTGCGACTTGCACGTTTCTTCCAAGGGGCATTTAAACCATCTTGTTAAGCTACTGCGACCTCCACCGCTCTTCCAAGGGGCATATAAACCGTCTTGTTAAGCTACTACGACCTGCACGTCTCTTCCAAGGGGAATTTAAACCGTCTTGTTAAGCTACTGCGACTTGCACGTCTTTTCCAAGGGGCATTTTAACCGTCTTGTTAAGCTACTGCGACCTGCACGTCTCTTTCAAGAGGCATTTAAACCGTCTTGTTAAGATACTGCGACTTGCACGTCTCTTCCAAGGGGCATTTAAACCATCTTGTTAAGCTACTGCGACCTCCTCCGCTCTTCCAAGGGGCATTTAAGCCGTCTTGTTATGCTGCTGCGACTTGCATGTCTCTTCCAAGGGGCATTTAAACCATCTTGTTAAGCTACTGCGACCTCCACCGCTATTCCAAGGGGCATTTAAACCGTCTTGAAAGCTACTGCGACCTGCACGTCTCTTCCAAGGGGCATTTATACCGTCTTGTTAAGCTATTGCGACTTGCACGTCTTTTCCAAGGGGCATTTAAACCGTCTTGTTAAGCTACTGCGACCTCCACCGCTCTTCCAAGGGGCATTTAAACCGTCTTGTTAAGCTACTGCGACCTGCACGTCTCTTCCAAGGGGCATTTAAACCATATTGTTAAGCTACTGCTACCGCCGCCTCTCTTCCAAGGGGCATTTTAACCGTCTTGTTAAGCCACTGCGACCTGCACGTCTCTTTCAACGGGCATTTAAACCGTCTTGTTAAGGTATTGCGACTTGCACGTGTTTTCCAAGGGGCATTTAAACCGTCTTGTTAAGCTACTGCGACCTTTACCGCTCTTCCAAGGGGCATTTAAACCGTCTTGTTAAGCTACTGCGACCTGCATGTCTCTTCCAAGTGGCATTTAAACCGTCTTGTTAAGCTACTGCGAACTGCACGTCTCTTCCAAGGGGCATTTAAACCATCTTGTTAAGCTACTGCTACCGCCACCGCTCTTCCAAGGGGCATTTTAACCGTCTTGTTAAGCTACTGCGACCTCCACGTCTCTTTCAACGGGCATTTGTACCGTCTTGTTAAGCTACTGCAACCTGCACGTCTCTTCCAAGGTGCATTTAAACCGTCTTGTTAAGCTACTGCGACCTGCATGTCTCTTCCAAGGGGCATTTAAACCGTCTTGTTAAGCTACTGCGACCTGCACGTCTCTTCCAAGGGGCATTTAAACTGTCTTGTTAAGCTGCTGCGACCTGCACGTCTCTTCCAAGGGGCATTTAAACCGTCTTGTTAAGCTTCTGCGACCTCCAAGTCTCTTTCAAGGGGCATTTAAACCACCTTGTTAAGCTACTGCGACCTGCACTTCTCTTCCAAGGCGCATTTAAACCGTCTTTTTAAGCTACTGCGACTTCCACGTCTCTTCCAAGGGGCATCTAAAACGTCTTGTTAAGCTACTGTAACCTCCGTCACTTTTCCAAGGGGCATTTAAACCGTCTTGTTAAGCTAATGCGACCTGCACGTCTCTTCAATGGGGCATTTAAACCGTCTTGTTAAGCTACTGCGGCCTGCATGTCTCTACCAAGGGGCATTTAAACCGTCTTGTTAAGCTACTGCGACCTGCACGTCTCTTCCAAGGGGCATTTAAACAGTCTTGTTAAGCTACTGCAACCTGCACGTCTCTTCCAAGGGGCATTTAAACCGTCTTGTTAAGCTACTGCGACCTGCAAGTCTCTTCCAAGGGGTATTTAATCCGTTTTGTTAAGCTACTGCGACCTCCATCGCTCTTCCAAGGGGCATTGAAACTGTCTTGTTAAGCTACTGCTACCGCCACCGCTCTTCCAAGGGGCATTTTATCCGTCTTGTTAAGCTACTGCCACCTGCATGTCTCTTTCAAGAGGCATTTAAACCGTCTTGTTAAGCTACTGCGACTTGCACGTCTTTTCCAAGGGGCATTTAAACCATCTTGTTAAGCTACTGCGACCTGTACGTCTCTTCCAAGGGGCATTTAAACCGTCTTGTTAAGCTACTGCGACCTGCATGTCTCTTCCAAGTGGCATTTAAACCGTCTTGTTAAGCTACTGCGACCTGCACGTCTGTTCCTAGGGGCATTTAAAACATCTTGTTAAGCTACTGCTACCGCCACCGCTCTTCCAAGGGGCATTTTAACCGTCTTGTTAAGCTACTGCGACCTGCACATCTCTTCCTAGGGGCATTTAAACCGTCTTGTTAAGCTGCTGCGATCTGCATGTCTCTTCCAAGGGGCATTTAAACCGTCTTGTTAAGCTACTGCGACCTCCACCGCTCTTACAAGGGGCATTTAAACCATCTTGTTAAGCTACTGCGACCTGCACGTCTCTTCCAAGGGGCATTTAAACCCTCTTGTTAAGCTACTGCAACCTGCATGTCTCTTCCAAGGGGCATTTAAACCATCTTGTTAAGCTGCTGCGACCTCCTCCGCTCTTCCAAGGGGCATTTAAGCCGTCTTTTTAACCTACTGCGACCTGCATGTCTCTTCCAAGGGTCATTTAAACCGTCTTGTTAAGCTACTGCGACCTGCACGTCTCTTCCAAGGGGCATTTAAACCGTCTTGTTAAGCTACTGCGACCTGCATGTCTCTTCCAAGTGGCATTTAAACCGTCTTGTTAAGCTTCTGCGACCTGCACGTCTCTTCCAAGGGGCATTTAAACCATCTTGTTAAGCTACTGCTACCTCCACCGCTCTTCCAAGGGGCATTTTTACCGTCTTGTTAAGCTACTGCGACCTGCACATCTCTTCCTAGGGGCATTTAAACTGTCTTGTTAAGCTGCTGCGATCTGCATGTCTCTTCCAAGGGGCATTTAAACCGTCTTGTTAAGCTACTGCGACCTCCACCGCTCTTACAAGGGGCATTTAAACCATCTTGTTAAGCTACTGCGACCTGCACGTCTCTTCCAAGGGGCATTTAAACCCTCTTGTTAAGCTACTGCAACCTGCATGTCTCTTCCAAGGGGCATTTAAACCGTCTTGTTAAGCTATTGCGAACTCCACGTCTCTTCCAAGGTGCATTTAAACCGTCTTGTTAAGTTACTGAAACCTGCACATCTCTTCCAAGTGGCATTTAAACCTTCTTGTTAAGCTACTGCGACCTGCACGTCTCTTCCAAGGGGCATTTAAACAGTCTTGTTAAGCTACTGCGACCTCCACCGCTCTTTCAAGGGGCATTTAAACCGTCTTGTTAAGCTACTGCGACCTGCATGTCTCTTCCAAGGGGCATTTAAACTGTCTTGTTAAGCTACTGCTACCGCCACCGCACTTCCAAGGGGCATTTAAAGCGTCTTGTTAAGCTACTGCGACCTGTATGTCTCTTCCAAGGGGCATTTAAACCGTCTTGAAAGCTACTGCGACCTGCACGTTTCTTCCAAGGGGCATTTATACCGTCTTGTTAAGCTACTGCGACTTGCACGTCTTTTCCAAGGGGCATTTAAACCGTCTTGTTTAGCTACTGCGACCTGCGCGTCTCTTTCAAGGGGCAATTAAACTGACTTGTTAAGCTACTGCGACCTTCTCCGCTCTTCCAAGGGGCATTTAAACAGTCTTTTTAAGCTACTGCGACCTGCATGTCTCTTCCAAGTGGCATTTAAACCATCTTTTTAAGCTACTGCGACCTGCACGTCTCTTCCAAGGGGCATTTAAACCGTCTTGTTAAGCTGCTGCGACCTGCATGTCTCAACCAAGGGCCATTTAAACCGACTTCTTCAGCTACTGCGACCTCCACCGCTCTCCAAGGGGCATTTAAACCGTCTTGTTAAGCTACTGCGGCCTTTACCGCTCTTCCAAGGGGCATTTAAACCATCTTGTTAAGCTACTGCGACCTGCATGTCTCTTCCAAGGGGCATTTAAACCGTCTTGTTAAGCTACTGCGACCTGCACGTCTCTTCAATGGGGCATTTAAACCGTCTTGTTAAGCTACTGCTACCGCCACCGCTCTTCCAAGGAGCATTTTAACCGTCTTGTTAAGCTACTGCGACCTGCACGTCTCTTTCAACGGGCATTTAAACCGTCTTGTTAAGCTACTGTAACCTCCACCTCTTTTCCAAGGGGCATTTAAAACATCTTGTTAAGCTACTGCAACCTGCACGTCTCTTCCAAGTGGCATTTAAACCGTCTTGTTAAGCTACTGCGACCTGCAAGTCTCTTCCAAGGGGCATTTAAACAGTGTTGATAAGCTGATGCGACCTGCATGTCTCTTCCAAGGGGCATTTAAACCGTCTTGTTAAGCTACTGCGACCTCCAACGCTCTTCCAAGGGGCATATAAACCGTCTTGTTAAGGTACTACGACCTGCATGTCTCTTCCAAGGGGCATTTAAACAGTCTTGTTAAGCTACTGCGACTTGCACGTCTTTTCCAAGGGGCATTTTAACCGTCTTGTTAAGCTACTGCGACCTGCACGTCTCTTTCAAGAGGCATTTAAACCATCTTGTTAAGCTACTGCGACCTCCTCCGCTCTTCCAAGGGGCATTTAAGCCGTCTTGTTAAGCTACTGCGACCTGCATGTCTCTTCCAAGGGGCATTTAAACCATCTTGTTAAGCTACTGTGACCTGCACGTCTCTTCCAAGGGGCATTTAAACCGTCTTGTTAAGCTGCTGCGACCTGCATGTCTCAACCAAGGGGCATTTAAACCATCTTGTTAAGCTACTGCGACCTCCACAGCTCTTCCAAGGGGCATTTAAACCGTCTTGTTAAGCTACTGCGACCTGCACGTCTCTTCCAAGGGGCATTTAAACCGTCTTGTTAAGCTACTGCGACCTGCACGTCTCTTCCAAGGGGCATTTAAACCGTCTTGTTAAGCTACTGCTACCGACACCGCTCTTCCAAGGGGCATTTTAACCGTCTTGTTAAGCAACTGCGACCTGCACGTCTCTTTCAGCGGGCATTTAAACCGTCTTGTTAAGCTACTGCGCCTTGCACGTCTTTTCCAAGGGGCATTTAAACCGCCTTGTTAAGCTACTGCGGCCTTTACCGCTCTTCCAAGGGGCATTTAAACCATCTTGTTAAGCTACTGCGACCTGCATGTCTCTTCCAAGGGGCATTTAAACCGTCTTGTTAAGCTACTGCGACCTGCACGTCTCTTCAATGGGGCATTTAAACCGTCTTGTTAAGCTACTGCTACCGCCACCGCTCTTCCAAGGAGCATTTTAACCGTCTTGTTAAGCTACTGCGACCTGCACGTCTCTTTCAACGGGCATTTAAACCGTCTTGTTAAGCTACTGTAACCTCCACCTCTTTTCCAAGGGGCATTTAAAACATCTTGTTAAGCTACTGCAACCTGCACGTCTCTTCCAAGTGGCATTTAAACCGTCTTGTTAAGCTACTGCGACCTGCAAGTCTCTTCCAAGGGGCATTTAAACAGTGTTGATAAGCTGATGCGACCTGCATGTCTCTTCCAAGGGGCATTTAAACCGTCTTGTTAAGCTACTGCGACCTCCAACGCTCTTCCAAGGGGCATATAAACCGTCTTGTTAAGCTACTACGACCTGCACGTCTCTTCCAAGGGGCATTTAAACAGTCTTGTTAAGCTACTGCGACTTGCACGTCTTTTCCAAGGGGCATTTTAACCGTCTTGTTAAGCTACTGCGACCTGCACGTCTCTTTCAAGAGGCATTTAAACCATCTTGTTAAGCTACTGCGACCTCCTCAGCTCTTCCAAGGGGCATTTAAGCCGTCTTGTTAAGCTACTGCGACTTGCACGTCTCTTCCAAGGGGCATTTAAACCATCTTGTTAAGCTACTGCGACCTCCTCCGCTCTTCCAAGGGGCATTTAAGCCGTCTTGTTAAGCTACTGCGACCTGCATGTCTCTTCCAAGGGGCATTTAAACCATCTTGTTAAGCTACTGTGACCTGCACGTCTCTTCCAAGGGTCATTTAAACCGTCTTGTTAAGCTGCTGCGACCTGCATGTCTCAACCAAGGGGCATTTAAACCGTCTTGTTAAGCTACTGCGACCTCCACAGCTCTTCCAAGGGGCATTTAAACCGTCTTGTTAAGCTACTGCGACCTGCACGTCTCTTCCAAGGGGCATTTAAACCGTCTTGTTAAGCTACTGCTACCGACACCGCTCTTCCAAGGGGCATTTTAACCGTCTTGTTAAGCTACTGCGACCTGCACGTCTCTTTCAACGAGCATTTAAACCGTCTTGTTAAGGTACTGCGCCTTGCACGTGTTTTCCAAGGGGCATTTAAACCGTCTTGTTAAGCTACTGCGACTTTTACCGCTCTTCCAAGGGGCATTTAAACCGTCTTGTTAAGCTACTGCGACCTGCATGTCTCTTCCAATTGGCATTTAAACCGTCTTGTTAAGCTACTGCGACCTGCACGTCTCTTCCAAGGGGCATTTAAACCATCTTGTTAAGCTACTGCTACCGCCACCGCTCTTCCAAGGGGCATTTTAACCGTCTTGTTAAGCTACTGCGACCTCAACGTTTCGTTCAACGGGCATTTAAACCGTCTTGTTAAGCTACTGTAACCTCCACCTCTTTTCCAAGGGGCATTTAAACCGTCTTGTTAAGCTACTGTAACCTCCACCTCTTTTCCAAGGGGCATTTAAACCATCTTGTTAAGCTACTGCTACTGCCACCGCTCTTACAAGGGACATTTTAACCGTGTTGTTAAGCTACTGCGACCTGCACGTCTCTTTCAGCGGGCATTTAAACCGTCTTGTTAAGCTACTGCGCCTTGCACGTCTTTTCCAAGGGGCATTTAAACCATCTTGTTAAGCTACTGCGACCTTTACCGCTCTTCCAAGGGGCATTTAAACCATCTTGTTAAGCTACTGCTACCGCCACCGCTCTTCCAAGGGGCATTTTAACCGTCTTGTTAAGCTACTGCGACCTGCACATCTCTTCCTAGGGGCATTTAAACCATCTTGTTAAGCTGCTGCGATCTGCATGTCTCTTTCAAGGGGCATTTAAACCGTCTTGTTAAGCTACTGCGACCTCCACCGCTCTTACAAGGGGCATTTAAACCATCTTGTTAAGCTACTACGACCTGCACGTCTCTTCCAAGGGGCATTTAAACCCTCTTGTTAAGCTACTGCAACCTGCATGTCTCTTCCAAGGGGCATTTAAACCGTCTTGTTAAGCTATTGCGAACTCCACGTCTCTTCCAAGGTGCATTTAAACCGTCTTGTTAAGTTACTGAAACCTGCACATCTCTTCCAAGGGGCATTTAAACCTTCTTGTTAAGCTACTGCGACCTGCACGTCTCTTCCAAGGGGCATTTAAACAGTCTTGTTAAGCTACTGCGACCTCCACCGCTCTTTCAAGGGGCATTTAAACCGTCTTGTTAAGCTACTGCGACCTGCATGTCTCTTCGAAGGGGCATTTAAACTGTCTTGTTAAGCTACTGCTACCGCCACCGCACTTCCAAGGGGCACTTTAACCGTCTTGTTAAGCTACTGCGACCTGCACGTCTCTTTCAAGGGGCATTTAACCCATCTTGAAAGCTACTGCGACCTGAACGTCTCTTCCAAGGGGCATTTATACCGTCTTGTTAAGCTACTGCGACTTGCACGTCTTTTCCAAGGGGCATTTGAACCGTCTTGTTAAGCTACTGTGACGTGCACGTCTTTTCCAAGGGGCATTTTAACAGTCTTGTTAAGCTACTGTGACCTGCGCGTCTCTTTCAAGGGGCATTTAAACTGACTTGTTAAGCTACTGCGACCTTCACCGCGTTTCCAAGGGGCATTTAAACCGTCTATTTAAGCTACTGCGACCTGCATGTCTCTTTCAAGAGGCATTTAAACTGTCTTGTTAAGCTACTGCGACTTGCACGTCTCTTCCAAGGGGCATTTAAACCATCTTGTTAAGCTACTGCGACCTCCTCCGCTCTTCCAAGGGGCATTTAAGCCGTCTTGTTATGCTACTGCGACCTGCATGTCTCTTCCAAGGGGCATTTAAACCATCTTGTTAAGCTACTGTGATCTGCACGTCTCTTCCAAGGGGCATTTAAACTGTCTTGTTAAGCTGTTGCGACCTGCATGTCTCAACCAAGGGGCATTTAAACCGTCTTGTTAAGCTACTGCGACCTCCACCGTTCTTCCAAGGGGCATTTGAAACGTTTTCTTAAGCTACTGCGACCTGCATGTCTCTTCCAAGGGGCATTTATACCGTCTTGTTAAGCTACTGCGACTTGCACGTCTTTTCCAAGGGGCATTTAAAACGTCTTGTTAAGCTACTGCGACCTCCACCGCTCTTCCAAGGGGCATTTCAACCGTCTTGTTAAGCTACTGCGACCTGCATGTCTCTTCCAAGGGGCATTTAAACCGTCTTGTTAAGCTACTGCGACCTGCACGTCTCTTCCAAGGGGCATTTAAACCGTCTTGTTAAGCTACTGCGACCTGCACGTCTCTTCCAAAGGGCATTTAAACCGTCTTGTTAAGCTACTGCGACCTGCATGTCTCTTCCAAGTGGCATTTAAACCGTCTTGTTAAGCTACTGCGACCTGCACGTTTCTTCCAAGGGGCATTTAAACCATCTTGTTAAGCTACTGCTACCGCCACCGCTCTTCCACGGGGCATTTTAACCGTCTTGTTAAGCTACTGCGACCTGCACATCTCTTCCTAGGGGCATTTAAACTGTCTTGTTAAGCTGCTGCAATCTGCATGTCTCTTCCAAGGGGCATTTAAACTGTCTTGTTAAGCTACTGCGACCTCCACCGCTCTTACAAGGGGCATTTAAACCATGTTGTTAAGCTACTGCGACCTGCACGTCTCTTCCAAGGGACATTTAAACCGTCTTGTTAAGCTACTGCGACCTGCATGTCTCTTCCAAGTGGCATTTAAACCGTCTAGTTAAGCTACTGCGACCTGCACGTCTCTTCCAAGGGGCATTTAAACCATCTTGTTAAGCTGCTGCTACCGCCACCGCTCTTCCAAGGGGCATTTTAACCGTCTTGTTAAGCTACTGCGACCTGCACATCTCTTCCTAGGGGCATTTAAACCATCTTGTTAAGCTGCTGCGATCTGCATGTCTCTTCCAAGGGGCATTTAAACCGTCTTGTTAAGCTACTGCGACCTCCACCGCTCTTGCAAGGGGCATTTAAACCATCTTGTTAAGCTACTGAGACCTGCACGTCTCTTCCAAGGGGCATTTAAACCCTCTTGTTAAGCTACTGCAACCTGCATGTCTCTTCCAAGGGGAATTTAAACCGTCTTGTTAAGCTATTGCGAACTCCACGTCTCTTCCAAGGTGCATTTAAACCGTCTTGTTAAGTTACTGAAACCTGTACATCTGTTCCAAGGGGCATTTAAACCTTCTTGTTAAGCTACTGCGACCTGCACGTCTCTTCCAAGGGGCATTTAAACAGTCTTGTTAAGCTACTGCGACCTCCACCGCTCTTTCAAGGGGCATTTAAACCGTCTTGTTAAGCTACTGCGACCTGCACGTCTCTTCAAATGGGCATTTAAACTGTCTTGTTAGGCTACTGCTACCGCCACCGCACTTCCAAGGGGCACTTTAACCGTCTTGTTAAGCTACTGCGACCTGCACGTCTCTTTCAAGGGGCATTTAAACTGTCTTGTTAAGCTACTGCGACCGCCACCGCTCTTCCAAGGGGCATTTAAACCGTCTTCTTAAGCTACTGCGACCTGCATGTCTCTTCCATGGGGCATTTAAACCGTCTTGAAAGCTACTGCGACCTGCATGTCTCTCCCAAGGGGCATTTATACCGTCTTGTTAAGCTACTGCCACTAGCACGTCTTTTCCAAGGGGCATTTAAACCGTCTTGTTAAGCTACTGCGACGTTCACGTCTTTTGCAAGCGATCATTTAAACCGTCTTGTTAAGCTACTGCGACCTCCACCGCTCTTCCAAGGGGCATTTTAACCGTCTTATTAAGCTACTGCGACCTGCGCGTATCTTTCAAGGGGCGTTTAAACTGACTTGTTAAGCTACTGCGACCTTCACCGCTCTTCCAAGGGGCATTTAAACCGTCTTTTTAAGCTACTGCGACCTGCATGTCTCTTCCAAGGGGCATTTAAACCATCTTTTTAAGCTACTGCGACCTCCACCGCTCTTCCAAGGGGCATATAAACCGTCTTGTTAAGCTACTACGACCTGCACGTCTCTTCCAAGGGGCATTTAAACCGTCTTGTTAAGCTACTGCGACCTGTACGTCTCTTCCAAGGAGCATTTAAACCGTCTTGTTAAGCTACTGCGACCTGCATGTCTCTTCCAAGTGGCATTTAAACCGTCTTGTTAAGCTACTGCGACCTGCACGTCTGTTCCAAGGGGCATTTAAAACATCTTGTTAAGCTACTGCTACCGCCACCGCTCTTCCAAGGGGCATTTTAACCGTCTTGTTAAGCTACTGCGACCTGCACATCTCTTCCTAGGGGCATTTAAACCGTCTTGTTAAGCTGCTGCGATCTGCATGTCTCTTCCAAGGGGCATTTAAACCGTCGTGTTAAGCTACTGCGACCTCCACCGCTCTTACAAGGGGCATTTAAACCATCTTGTTAAGCTACTGCGACCTGCACGTCTCTTCCAAGGGGCATTTAAACCCTCTTGTTAAGCTACTGCAACCTGCATGTCTCTTCCAAGGGGCATTTAAACCATCTTGTTAAGCTGCTGCGACCTGCATGTCTCAACCAAGGGCCATTTAAACCGTCTTCTTAATCGACTGCGACCTCCACCGCTCTTCCAAGGGGCGTTTAAACCGTCTTTTTAAGCTACTGCGACCTGCATGTCTCTTCCAAGTGGCATTTAAACCTTCTTTTTAAGCTACTGCGACCTGCACGTCTCTTCCAAGGGGCATTTAAACCGTCTTGTTAAGCTGCTGCGACCTGCATGTCTCAACCCAGGGCCATTTAAACCGTCTTCTTAAGCGACTGCGACCTCCACCGCTCTTCCAAGGGGCGTTTAAACCGTCTTTTTAAGCTACTGCGACCTGCATGTCTCTTCCAAGTGGCATTTAAACCATCTTTTTAAGCTACTGCGACCTCCACCGCTCTTCCAAGGGGCATTTAAACCATCTTGTTAAGCTACTGCGACCTGCACGGTTCTTCCAAGGGGCATTTAAACCGTCTTGTTAAGCTACTGCTACTGCCACCGCTCTTCCAAGGGACATTTTAACCGTGTTGTTAAGCTACTGCGACCTGCACGTCTGTTCCAAGGGGCATTTAAAACATCTTGTTAAGCTACTGCTACCGTCACCGCTCTTCCAAGGGGCATTTTAACCGTCTTGTTAAGCTACTGCGACCTGCACATCTCTTCCTAGGGGCATTTAAACCGTCTTGTTAAGCTGCTGCGATCTGCATGTCTCTTCCAAGGGGCATTTAAACCGTCGTGTTAAGCTACTGCGACCTCCACCGCTCTTACAAGGGGCATTTAAACCATCTTGTTAAGCTACTGCGACCTGCACGTCTCTTCCAAGGGGCATTTAAACCCTCTTGTTAAGCTACTGCAACCTGCATGTCTCTTCCAAGGGGCATTTAAACCATCTTGTTAAGCTGCTGCGACCTGCATGTCTCAACCAAGGGCCATTTAAACCGTCTTCTTAAGCGACTGCGACCTCCACCGCTCTTCCAAGGGGCGTTTAAACCGTCTTTTTAAGCTACTGCGACCTGCATGTCTCTTCCAAGTGGCATTTAAACCTTCTTTTTAAGCTACTGCGACCTGCACGTCTCTTCCAAGGGGCATTTAAACCGTCTTGTTAAGCTGCTGCGACCTGCATGTCTCAACCCAGGGCCATTTAAACCGTCTTCTTAAGCGACTGCGACCTCCACCGCTCTTCCAAGGGGCGTTTAAACCGTCTTTTTAAGCTACTGCGACCTGCATGTCTCTTCCAAGTGGCATTTAAACCATCTTTTTAAGCTACTGCGACCTCCACCGCTCTTCCAAGGGGCATTTAAACCATCTTGTTAAGCTACTGCGACCTGCACGGTTCTTCCAAGGGGCATTTAAACCGTCTTGTTAAGCTACTGCTACTGCCACCGCTCTTCCAAGGGACATTTTATCCGTGTTGTTAAGCTACTGCGACCTGCACGTCTGTTCCAAGGGGCATTTAAAACATCTTGTTAAGCTACTGCTACCGTCACCGCTCTTCCAAGGGGCATTTTAACCGTCTTGTTAAGCTACTGCGACCTGCACATCTCTTCCTAGGGGCATTTAAACCGTCTTGTTAAGCTGCTGCGATCTGCATGTCTCTTCCAAGGGGCATTTAAACCGTCTTGTTAAGCTACTGCGACCTCCACCGCTCTTACAAGGGGCATTTAAACCATCTTGTTAAGCTACTGCGACCTGCACGTCTCTTCCAAGGGGCATTTAAACCCTCTTGTTAAGCTACTGCAACCTGCATGTCTCTTCCAAGGGGCATTTAAACCATCTTGTTAAGCTGCTGCGACCTGCATGTCTCAACCAAGGGCCATTTAAACCGTCTTCTTAAGCGACTGCGACCTCCACCGCTCTTCCAAGGGGCGTTTAAACCGTCTTTTTAAGCTACTGCGACCTGCATGTCTCTTCCAAGTGGCATTTAAACCATCTTTTTAAGCTACTGCGACCTGCACGTCTCTTCCAAGGGGCATTTAAACCGTCTTGTTAAGCTGCTGCGACCTGCATGTCTCAACCAAGGGCCATTTAAACCGTCTTCTTAAGCGACTGCGACCTCCACCGCTCTTCCAAGGGGCGTTTAAACCGTCTTTTTAAGCTACTGCGACCTGCATGTCTCTTCCAAGTGGCATTTAAACCATCTTTTTAAGCTACTGCGACCTCCACCGCTCTTCCAAGGGGCATTTAAACCATCTTGTTAAGCTACTGCGACCTGCACGGTTCTTCCAAGGGGCATTTAAACCGTCTTGTTAAGCTACTGCTACTGCCACCGCTCTTCCAAGGGACATTTTAACCGTGTTGTTAAGCTACTGCGACCTGCACGTCTCTTTCAGCGGGCATTTAAACCGTCTTGTTAAGCTACTGCGCCTTGCACGTCTTTTCCAAGGGGCATTTAAACCGTCTTGTTAAGCTACTGCGACCTTTACCGCTCTTCCAAGGGGCATTTAAACCGTCTTTTTAAGCTACTGCGACCTGCACGTCTCTTCCAAGGGGCATTGAAACCATCTTGTTAAGCTACTGCTACCGCCACCGCTCTTCCAAGGGGCATTTTAACCGTCTTGTTAAGCTACTGCGACCTGCACATCTCTTCCTAGGGGCATTTAAACCGTCTTGTTAAGCTGCTGCGATCTGCATGTCTCTTCCAAGGGGCATTTAAACCGTCTTGTTAAGCTACTGCGACCTCCACCGCTCTTACAAGGGGCATTTAAACCCTCTTGTTAAGTTACTGAAACCTGCACATCTCTTCCAGGGGGCATTTAAACCGTCTTGTTAAGCTACTGTGACCTGCGCGTCTCTTTCAAGGGGCATTTAAACTGACTTGTTAAGCTACTGCGACCTTCACCGCTCTTCCAAGGGGCATTTAAACCGTCTTTTTAAGCTACTGCGACCTGCATGTCTCTTCCAAGTGGCATTTAAACCATCTTTTTAAGCTACTGCGACCTGCATGTCTCTTCCAAGGGGCATTTAAACCATCTTGTTAAGCTACTGTGATCTGCACGTCTCTTCCAAGGGGCATTTAAACTGTCTTGTTAAGCTGTTGCGACCTGCATGTCTCAACCAAGGGGCATTTAAACCGTCTTGTTAAGCTACTGCGACCTCCACCGTTCTTCCAAGGGGCATTTGAAACGTTTTCTTAAGCTACTGCGACCTGCATGTCTCTTCCAAGGGGCATTTATACCGTCTTGTTAAGCTACTGCGACTTGCACGTCTTTTCCAAGGGGCATTTAAAACGTCTTGTTAAGCTACTGCGACCTCCACCGCTCTTCCAAGGGGCATTTCAACCGTCTTGTTAAGCTACTGCGACCTGCATGTCTCTTCCAAGGGGCATTTAAACCGTCTTGTTAAGCTACTGCGACCTGCACGTCTCTTCCAAGGGGCATTTAAACCGTCTTGTTAAGCTACTGCGACCTGCACGTCTCTTCCAAAGGGCATTTAAACCGTCTTGTTAAGCTACTGCGACCTGCATGTCTCTTCCAAGTGGCATTTAAACCGTCTTGTTAAGCTACTGCGACCTGCACGTTTCTTCCAAGGGGCATTTAAACCATCTTGTTAAGCTACTGCTACCGCCACCGCTCTTCCACGGGGCATTTTAACCGTCTTGTTAAGCTACTGCGACCTGCACATCTCTTCCTAGGGGCATTTAAACTGTCTTGTTAAGCTGCTGCAATCTGCATGTCTCTTCCAAGGGGCATTTAAACTGTCTTGTTAAGCTACTGCGACCTCCACCGCTCTTACAAGGGGCATTTAAACCATGTTGTTAAGCTACTGCGACCTGCACGTCTCTTCCAAGGGACATTTAAACCGTCTTGTTAAGCTACTGCGACCTGCATGTCTCTTCCAAGTGGCATTTAAACCGTCTAGTTAAGCTACTGCGACCTGCACGTCTCTTCCAAGGGGCATTTAAACCATCTTGTTAAGCTGCTGCTACCGCCACCGCTCTTCCAAGGGGCATTTTAACCGTCTTGTTAAGCTACTGCGACCTGCACATCTCTTCCTAGGGGCATTTAAACCATCTTGTTAAGCTGCTGCGATCTGCATGTCTCTTCCAAGGGGCATTTAAACCGTCTTGTTAAGCTACTGCGACCTCCACCGCTCTTGCAAGGGGCATTTAAACCATCTTGTTAAGCTACTGAGACCTGCACGTCTCTTCCAAGGGGCATTTAAACCCTCTTGTTAAGCTACTGCAACCTGCATGTCTCTTCCAAGGGGAATTTAAACCGTCTTGTTAAGCTATTGCGAACTCCACGTCTCTTCCAAGGTGCATTTAAACCGTCTTGTTAAGTTACTGAAACCTGTACATCTGTTCCAAGGGGCATTTAAACCTTCTTGTTAAGCTACTGCGACCTGCACGTCTCTTCCAAGGGGCATTTAAACAGTCTTGTTAAGCTACTGCGACCTCCACCGCTCTTTCAAGGGGCATTTAAACCGTCTTGTTAAGCTACTGCGACCTGCACGTCTCTTCAAATGGGCATTTAAACTGTCTTGTTAGGCTACTGCTACCGCCACCGCACTTCCAAGGGGCACTTTAACCGTCTTGTTAAGCTACTGCGACCTGCACGTCTCTTTCAAGGGGCATTTAAACTGTCTTGTTAAGCTACTGCGACCGCCACCGCTCTTCCAAGGGGCATTTAAACCGTCTTCTTAAGCTACTGCGACCTGCATGTCTCTTCCATGGGGCATTTAAACCGTCTTGAAAGCTACTGCGACCTGCATGTCTCTCCCAAGGGGCATTTATACCGTCTTGTTAAGCTACTGCCACTAGCACGTCTTTTCCAAGGGGCATTTAAACCGTCTTGTTAAGCTACTGCGACGTTCACGTCTTTTGCAAGCGATCATTTAAACCGTCTTGTTAAGCTACTGCGACCTCCACCGCTCTTCCAAGGGGCATTTTAACCGTCTTATTAAGCTACTGCGACCTGCGCGTATCTTTCAAGGGGCGTTTAAACTGACTTGTTAAGCTACTGCGACCTTCACCGCTCTTCCAAGGGGCATTTAAACCGTCTTTTTAAGCTACTGCGACCTGCATGTCTCTTCCAAGGGGCATTTAAACCATCTTTTTAAGCTACTGCGACCTCCACCGCTCTTCCAAGGGGCATATAAACCGTCTTGTTAAGCTACTACGACCTGCACGTCTCTTCCAAGGGGCATTTAAACCGTCTTGTTAAGCTACTGCGACCTGTACGTCTCTTCCAAGGAGCATTTAAACCGTCTTGTTAAGCTACTGCGACCTGCATGTCTCTTCCAAGTGGCATTTAAACCGTCTTGTTAAGCTACTGCGACCTGCACGTCTGTTCCAAGGGGCATTTAAAACATCTTGTTAAGCTACTGCTACCGCCACCGCTCTTCCAAGGGGCATTTTAACCGTCTTGTTAAGCTACTGCGACCTGCACATCTCTTCCTAGGGGCATTTAAACCGTCTTGTTAAGCTGCTGCGATCTGCATGTCTCTTCCAAGGGGCATTTAAACCGTCGTGTTAAGCTACTGCGACCTCCACCGCTCTTACAAGGGGCATTTAAACCATCTTGTTAAGCTACTGCGACCTGCACGTCTCTTCCAAGGGGCATTTAAACCCTCTTGTTAAGCTACTGCAACCTGCATGTCTCTTCCAAGGGGCATTTAAACCATCTTGTTAAGCTGCTGCGACCTGCATGTCTCAACCAAGGGCCATTTAAACCGTCTTCTTAATCGACTGCGACCTCCACCGCTCTTCCAAGGGGCGTTTAAACCGTCTTTTTAAGCTACTGCGACCTGCATGTCTCTTCCAAGTGGCATTTAAACCTTCTTTTTAAGCTACTGCGACCTGCACGTCTCTTCCAAGGGGCATTTAAACCGTCTTGTTAAGCTGCTGCGACCTGCATGTCTCAACCCAGGGCCATTTAAACCGTCTTCTTAAGCGACTGCGACCTCCACCGCTCTTCCAAGGGGCGTTTAAACCGTCTTTTTAAGCTACTGCGACCTGCATGTCTCTTCCAAGTGGCATTTAAACCATCTTTTTAAGCTACTGCGACCTCCACCGCTCTTCCAAGGGGCATTTAAACCATCTTGTTAAGCTACTGCGACCTGCACGGTTCTTCCAAGGGGCATTTAAACCGTCTTGTTAAGCTACTGCTACTGCCACCGCTCTTCCAAGGGACATTTTAACCGTGTTGTTAAGCTACTGCGACCTGCACGTCTGTTCCAAGGGGCATTTAAAACATCTTGTTAAGCTACTGCTACCGTCACCGCTCTTCCAAGGGGCATTTTAACCGTCTTGTTAAGCTACTGCGACCTGCACATCTCTTCCTAGGGGCATTTAAACCGTCTTGTTAAGCTGCTGCGATCTGCATGTCTCTTCCAAGGGGCATTTAAACCGTCGTGTTAAGCTACTGCGACCTCCACCGCTCTTACAAGGGGCATTTAAACCATCTTGTTAAGCTACTGCGACCTGCACGTCTCTTCCAAGGGGCATTTAAACCCTCTTGTTAAGCTACTGCAACCTGCATGTCTCTTCCAAGGGGCATTTAAACCATCTTGTTAAGCTGCTGCGACCTGCATGTCTCAACCAAGGGCCATTTAAACCGTCTTCTTAAGCGACTGCGACCTCCACCGCTCTTCCAAGGGGCGTTTAAACCGTCTTTTTAAGCTACTGCGACCTGCATGTCTCTTCCAAGTGGCATTTAAACCTTCTTTTTAAGCTACTGCGACCTGCACGTCTCTTCCAAGGGGCATTTAAACCGTCTTGTTAAGCTGCTGCGACCTGCATGTCTCAACCCAGGGCAATTTAAACCGTCTTCTTAAGCGACTGCGACCTCCACCGCTCTTCCAAGGGGCGTTTAAACCGTCTTTTTAAGCTACTGCGACCTGCATGTCTCTTCCAAGTGGCATTTAAACCATCTTTTTAAGCTACTGCGACCTCCACCGCTCTTCCAAGGGGCATTTAAACCATCTTGTTAAGCTACTGCGACCTGCACGGTTCTTCCAAGGGGCATTTAAACCGTCTTGTTAAGCTACTGCTACTGCCACCGCTCTTCCAAGGGACATTTTATCCGTGTTGTTAAGCTACTGCGACCTGCACGTCTGTTCCAAGGGGCATTTAAAACATCTTGTTAAGCTACTGCTACCGTCACCGCTCTTCCAAGGGGCATTTTAACCGTCTTGTTAAGCTACTGCGACCTGCACATCTCTTCCTAGGGACATTTAAACCGTCTTGTTAAGCTGCTGCGATCTGCATGTCTCTTCCAAGGGGCATTTAAACCGTCTTGTTAAGCTACTGCGACCTCCACCGCTCTTACAAGGGGCATTTAAACCATCTTGTTAAGCTACTGCGACCTGCACGTCTCTTCCAAGGGGCATTTAAACCCTCTTGTTAAGCTACTGCAACCTGCATGTCTCTTCCAAGGGGCATTTAAACCATCTTGTTAAGCTGCTGCGACCTGCATGTCTCAACCAAGGGCCATTTAAACCGTCTTCTTAAGCGACTGCGACCTCCACCGCTCTTCCAAGGGGCGTTTAAACCGTCTTTTTAAGCTACTGCGACCTGCATGTCTCTTCCAAGTGGCATTTAAACCATCTTTTTAAGCTACTGCGACCTGCACGTCTCTTCCAAGGGGCATTTAAACCGTCTTGTTAAGCTGCTGCGACCTGCATGTCTCAACCAAGGGCCATTTAAACCGTCTTCTTAAGCGACTGCGACCTCCACCGCTCTTCCAAGGGGCGTTTAAACCGTCTTTTTAAGCTACTGCGACCTGCATGTCTCTTCCAAGTGGCATTTAAACCATCTTTTTAAGCTACTGCGACCTCCACCGCTCTTCCAAGGGGCATTTAAACCATCTTGTTAAGCTACTGCGACCTGCACGGTTCTTCCAAGGGGCATTTAAACCGTCTTGTTAAGCTACTGCTACTGCCACCGCTCTTCCAAGGGACATTTTAACCGTGTTGTTAAGCTACTGCGACCTGCACGTCTCTTTCAGCGGGCATTTAAACCGTCTTGTTAAGCTACTGCGCCTTGCACGTCTTTTCCAAGGGGCATTTAAACCGTCTTGTTAAGCTACTGCGACCTTTACCGCTCTTCCAAGGGGCATTTAAACCGTCTTTTTAAGCTACTGCGACCTGCACGTCTCTTCCAAGGGGCATTGAAACCATCTTGTTAAGCTACTGCTACCGCCACCGCTCTTCCAAGGGGCATTTTAACCGTCTTGTTAAGCTACTGCGACCTGCACATCTCTTCCTAGGGGCATTTAAACCGTCTTGTTAAGCTGCTGCGATCTGCATGTCTCTTCCAAGGGGCATTTAAACCGTCTTGTTAAGCTACTGCGACCTCCACCGCTCTTACAAGGGGCATTTAAACCCTCTTGTTAAGTTACTGAAACCTGCACATCTCTTCCAGGGGGCATTTAAACCGTCTTGTTAAGCTACTGTGACCTGCGCGTCTCTTTCAAGGGGCATTTAAACTGACTTGTTAAGCTACTGCGACCTTCACCGCTCTTCCAAGGGGCATTTAAACCGTCTTTTTAAGCTACTGCGACCTGCATGTCTCTTCCAAGTGGCATTTAAACCATCTTTTTAAGCTACTGCGACCTGCACGTCTCTTCCAAGGGGCATTTAAACCGTCTTGTTAAGCTGCTGCGACCTGCATGTCTCAATCAAGGGCATTTAAATCGTCTTCTTAAGCTACTGCGACCTCCACCGCTCTTCCAAAGGGCATTTAAACCATCTTGTTAAGCTACTGCGACCTGCTCGTCTCTTCCAAGGGGCATTTAAACCGTCTTGTTAAGCTACTGCTACTGCCACCGCTCTTCCAAGGGACATTTTAACCGTGTTGTTAAGCTACAGCGACCTGCACGTCTCTTTCAGCGGGCATTTAAACCGTCTTGTAAAACTACTGCGACCTTTATCGCTCTTTCAAGGGGCATTTAAACCATCTTGTTAATCTACTGCGACCTGCATGTCTCTTCCAAGGGGCATTTAAACCGTCTTGTTAAGCTACTGCGACCTGCACGTTTCTTACAAGGGGCATTTAAACCGTCTTGTTAAGCTACTGCTACCGCCATCGCTCTTCCAAGGGGCATTTTAACCGTCTTGTTAAGCTATGGCGACCTGCACGTCTCTTTCAACGGGCATTTAAACTGTCTTGTTAAGCTACTGTAACCTCCACCTCTTTTCCAAGGGGCATTTAAAACGTCTTGTTAAGCTACTGCGACCTGCACGTCTCTTCCAAGGGGCATTTAAACCGTCTTGTTAAGCTACTGCTACAGCCACCGCTCTTCCAAGGGACATTTTAACCGTGTTGTTAAGCTACTGCGACCTGCACGTCTCTTTCAGCGGGCATTTAAACCGTATTGTTAAGCTACTGCGCCTTGCACGTCTTTTCCAAGGGGTATTTAAACCGTCTTGTTAAGCTACTGCGACCTTTACCGCTCTACCAAGGGGCATTTAAACCGTCTTGTTAAGCTACTGCGACCTGCACGTCTCTTCCAAGGGGCATTTAAACAATCTTGTTAAGCTACTGCTACCGCCACCGCTCTTCCAAGTGGCATTTAAACCATCTTGTTAAGCTACTGCGAACTGCACGTCTCTTGCAAGGGGCATTTAAACCCTCTTGTTAAGCTACTGCAACCTGCATGTCTCTTCCAAGGGGCATTTAAACCGTCTTGTTAAACTATTGCGAACTCCACGTCTCTTCCAAGGTGCATTTAAGCCGTCTTGTTAAGTTACTGAAACCTGCACATCTCTTCCAAGGGGCATTTAAACCTTCTTGTTAAGCTACTGCGACCTGCACGTCTCTTCCAAGGGGCATTTAAACAGTCTTGTTAAGCTACTGCGACCTCCACCGCTCTTTCAAGGGGAATTTAAACCGTCTTGTTAAGCTACTGCGACCTGCATGTCTCTTCCAAGGGCATTTAAACTGTCTTGTTAACCTACTGCTACCGCCACCGCACTTCCAAGGGGCACTTTAACCGTTTTGTTAAGCTACTGCGACCTTTATCGCTCTTTCAAGGGGCATTTAAACCATCTTGTTAAGCTACTGCGACCTGCATGTCTCTTCCAAGGGGCATTTAAACCGTCTTGTTAAGCTACTGCGACCTGCACGTTTCTTACAAGGGGCATTTAAACCGTCTTGTTAAGCTACTGCTACCGCCATCGCTCTTCCAAGGGGCATTTTAACCGTCTTGTTAAGCTATGGCGACCTGCACGTCTCTTTCAACGGGCATTTAAACTGTCTTGTTAAGCTACTGTAACCTACACCTCTTTTCCAAGGGGCATTTAAAACGTCTTGTTAAGCTACTGCGACCTCTACCTCTCTTCCAAGGGGCATTTAAACCGTCTTGTTAAGCTACTGCGACCTGCACGTCTCTTCCAAGGGGCATTTAAACCGTCTTGTTAAGCTACTGCTACAGCCACCGCTCTTCCAAGGGACATTTTAACTGTGTTGTTAAGCTACTGCGACCTGCACGTCTCTTTCAGCGGGCATTTAAACCGTCTTGTTAAGCTACTGCGCCTTGCACGTCTTTTCCAAGGGGCATTTAAACAGTCTTGTTAAGCTACTGCGACCTTTACCACTCTACCAAGGGGCATTTAAACCGTCTTGTTAAGCTACTGCGACCTGCACGTCTCTTCCAAGGGGCATTTAAACAATCTTGTTAAGCTACTGCTACCGACACCGCTCTTCCAAGGGGCATTTAAACCGTCTTTTTAAGCTACTGCGACCTGCATGTCTCTTCCAAGTGGCATTTAAACCATCTTTTTAAGCTACTGCGACCTGCACGTCTTTTCCAAGGGACATTTAAACCATCTTTTTAAGCTACTGCGACCTGCACGTCTTTTCCAAGGGACATTTAAACCGTCTTGTTAAGCTGCTGCGACCTGCATGTCTCAATCAAGGGCCATTTAAACCGTCTTCTTAAGCTACTGCGACCTCCACCGCTCTTCCAAGGGGCATTTAAACCGTCTTGTTAAGCTACTGCGACCTGCACGTCTCTTCCAAGGGGCATTTAAACCGTCTTGTTAAGCTACTGCTACTGCCACCGCTCTTCCAAGGGACATTTTAACCGTGTTGTTAAGCTACTGCGACCTGCACGTCTCTTTCAGCGGGCATTTAAACCGTCTTGTTAAGCTACTGCGCCTTGCATGTCTTTTCCAAGGGGCATTTAAACCGTCTTGTTAAGCTACTGCGACCTTTACCGCTCTTTCAAGGGGCATTTAAACCATCTTGTTAAGCTACTGCGACCTGCATGTCTCTTCCAAGGGGCATTTAAACCGTCTTGTTAAGCTACTGCGACCTGCACGTCTCTTCCAAGGGGCATTTAAACCGTCTTGTTAAGCTACTACTACCGCCACCGCTCTTCCAAGGGGCATTTTAACCGTCTTGTTAAGCTACTGCGACCTGCACGTCTCTTTCAACGGGCATTTAAACCGTCTTGTTAAGCTACTGTAACCTCCACCTCTTTTCCAAGGGGCATTTAAAACATCTTGTTAAGCTACTGCAACCTGCACGTCTCTTCCAAGTGGCATTTAAACCGTCTTGTTAAGCTACTGCGACCTGCAAGTCTCTTCAAAGGGACATTTAAACAGTCTTGATAAGCTGATGCGACCTGCATGTCTCTTCCAAGGGGCATTTAAACCGTCTTGTTAAGCTACTGCGACCTCCAACGCTCTTCCAAGGGGCATATAAACCGTCTTGTTAAGCTACTACGACCTGCACGTCTCTTCCAAGGGGCATTTAAACCGTCTTGTTAAGCTATTGCGACTTGCACGTCTTTTCCAAGGGGCATTTTAACCTTCTTGTTAAGCTACTGCGACCTGCATGTCTCTTTCAAGAGGCATTTAAACCGTCTTGTTAAGCTACTGCGACTTGCACGTCTCTTCCAAGGGGCATTTAAACCATCTTGTTAAGCTACTGCGACCTCCTCCGCTCTTCCAAGGGGCATTTAAGCCGTCTTGTTAAGCTACTGCGACCTGCATGTCTCTTCCAAGGGGCATTTAAACCATCTTGTCAAGCTACTGTGATCTGCACGTCTCTTCCAAGGGGCATTTAAAACGTCTTGTTAAGCTGCTGCGACCTGCATGTCTCAACCAAGGGGCATTTAAACCGTCTTGTTAAGCTACTGCGACCTCCACCGCTCTTCCAAGGGGCATTTAAACCGTCTTGTTAAGCTACTGCTACCGCCATGCTCTTCCAAGGGGCATTTTAACCGTCTTGTTAAGTTACTGCGACCTGCACGTCTCTTTCAACGGGCATTTAAACCGTCTTGTTAAGCTACTGTAACCTCCACCTCTTTTCCAAGGGGCATTTAAACCGTCTTGGTAAGCTACTGCAACCTGCACGTCTCTTCCAAGGTGCATTTAAACCGTCTTGTTAAGCTACTGCGACCTGCATGTCTCTTCCAAGGGGCATTTAAACCGTCTTGTTAAGCCACTGCGACCTGCACGTCTCTTCCAAGGGGCATTTAAACTGTCTTGTTAAGCTGCTGCGACCTCCAAGTCTCTTTCAAGGGGCATTTAAACCGCCTTGTTAAGCTACTGCGACCTGCACTTCTCTTCCAAGGCGCATTTAAACCGTCTTTTTAAGCTACTGCGACTTGCACGTCTCTTCCAAGGGGCATCTAAACCGTGTTCTTAAGCTACTGTAACCTCCATCACTTTTCCAGGGGGCATTTAAACAGTCTTGTTAAGCTAATGCGACCTGCACCTCTCTTCAATGGGGCATTTAAACCATCTTGTTAAGCTACTGCGGCCTGCATGTCTCTACCAAGGGGCATTTAAACCATCTTGTTAAGCTACTGCGACCTGCACGTCTCTTCCAAGGGGCATTTAAACAGTCTTGTTAAGCTGCTGCGACCTGCATATCTGTTCCAAAGGGCATTTAAACTGTCATGTTCAGCTACTGCGACCTCCTCCGCTCTTCCAAGGGGCATTTAAACCGTCTTGTTAAGCTACTGCAACCTGCACGTCTCTTCCAAGGGGCATTTAAACCGTCTTGTTAAGCTACTGCGACCTGCAAGTCTCTTCCAAGGGGTATTTAAACCGTCTTGATAAGCTGCTGCGACCTGCATTTCTCTTCCAAGTGGCATTTAAAACGTCTTGTTAAGCTACTGCGACCTCCATCGCTCTTCCAAGGGGCATTTAAACTGTCTTGTTAAGCTACTGCTACCGCCACCGCTCTTCCAAGGGGCATTTTATCCGTCTTGTTAAGCTACTGCTACCTGCACGTCTCTTTCAAGAGGCATTTAAACCGTCATGTTAAGCTACTGCGACTTGCACGTCTTTTCCAAGGGGCATTTAAACCATCTTGTTAAGCTACTGCGACCTGCTCCGCTCTTCCAAGGGGCATTTAAGCCGTCTTGTTAAGCTAATGCGACCTGCACGTCTCTTCAATGGGGCATTTAAACCGTCTTGTTAAGCTACTGCGACCTGCATGTCTCTTCCAAGGGTCATTTAAACCGTCTTGTTAAGCTACTGCGACCTGCACGTCTCTTCCAAGGGGCATTTAAACCGTCTTGTTAAGCTAATGCGACCTGCACGTCTCTTCAATGGGGCATTTAAACCGTCTTGTTAAGCTACTGCGACCTGCATGTCTCTTCCAAGGGGCATTTAAACCGTCTTGTTAAGCTACTGCGACCTGCACGTCTCTTCTAAGGGGCATTTAAACCGTCTTGTTAAGCTACTGCGACCTGCATGTCTCTTCCAAGGGGCATTTAAACCGTCTTGTTAAGCTACTGCTACTGCCACCGCTCTTCCAAGGGACATTTTAACCGTGTTGTTAAGCTACTGCGACCTGCACGTCTCTTTCAGCGGGCATTTAAACCGTCTTGTTAAACTACTGCGACCTTTATCGCTCTTTCAAGGGGCATTTAAACCATCTTGTTAATCTACTGCGACCTGCATGTCTCTTCCAAGGGGCATTTAAACCGTCTTGTTAAGCTACTGCGACCTGCACGTTTCTTACAAGGGGCATTTAAACCGTCTTGTTAAGCTACTGCTACCGCCATCGCTCTTCCAAGGGGCATTTTAACCGTCTTGTTAAGCTATGGCGACCTGCACGTCTCTTTCAACGGGCATTTAAACTGTCTTGTTAAGCTACTGTAACCTCCACCTCTTTTCCAAGGGGCATTTAAAACGTCTTGTTAAGCTACTGCGACCTGCACGTCTCTTCCAAGGGGCATTTAAACCGTCTTGTTAAGCTACTGCTACAGCCACCGCTCTTCCAAGGGACATTTTAACCGTGTTGTTAAGCTACTGCGACCTGCACGTCTCTTTCAGCGGGCATTTAAACCGTCTTGTTAAGCTACTGCGCCTTGCACGTCTTTTCCAAGGGGTATTTAAACCGTCTTGTTAAGCTACTGCGACCTTTACCGCTCTACCAAGGGGCATTTAAACCGTCTTGTTAAGCTACTGCGACCTGCACGTCTCTTCCAAGGAGCATTTAAACAATCTTGTTAAGCTACTGCTACCGCCACCGCTCTTCCAAGGGGCATTTAAACCATCTTGTTAAGCTACTGCGAACTGCACGTCTCTTGCAAGGGGCATTTAAACCCTCTTGTTAAGCTACTGCAACCTGCATGTCTCTTCCAAGGGGCATTTAAACCGTCTTGTTAAACTATTGCGAACTCCACGTCTCTTCCAAGGTGCATTTAAGCCGTCTTGTTAAGTTACTGAAACCTGCACATCTCTTCCAAGGGGCATTTAAACCTTCTTGTTAAGCTACTGCGACCTGCACGTCTCTTCCAAGGGGCATTTAAACAGTCTTGTTAAGCTACTGCGACCTCCACCGCTCTTTCAAGGGGAATTTAAACCGTCTTGTTAAGCTACTGCGACCTGCATGTCTCTTCCAAGGGGCATTTAAACTGTCTTGTTAACCTACTGCTACCGCCACCGCACTTCCAAGGGGCACTTTAACCGTTTTGTTAAGCTACTGCGACCTTTATCGCTCTTTCAAGGGGCATTTAAACCATCTTGTTAAGCTACTGCGACCTGCATGTCTCTTCCAAGGGGCATTTAAACCGTCTTGTTAAGCTACTGCGACCTGCACGTTTCTTACAAGGGGCATTTAAACCGTCTTGTTAAGCTACTGCTACCGCCATCGCTCTTCCAAGGGGCATTTTAACCGTCTTGTTAAGCTATGGCGACCTGCACGTCTCTTTCAACGGGCATTTAAACTGTCTTGTTAAGCTACTGTAACCTCCACCTCTTTTCCAAGGGGCATTTAAAACGTCTTGTTAAGCTACTGCGACCTCTACCTCTCTTCCAAGTGGCATTTAAACCGTCTTGTTAAGCTACTGCGACCTGCACGTCTCTTCCATGGGGCATTTAAACCGTCTTGTTAAGCTACTGCTACAGCCACCGCTCTTCCAAGGGACATTTTAACCGTGTTGTTAAGCTACTGCGACCTGCACGTCTCTTTCAGCGGGCATTTAAACCGTCTTGTTAAGCTACTGCGCCTTGCACGTCTTTTCCAAGGGGCATTTAAACCGTCTTGTTAAGCTACTGCGACCTTTACCACTCTACCAAGGGGCATTTAAACCGTCTTGTTAAGCTACTGCGACCTGCACGTCTCTTCCAAGGGGCATTTAAACAATCTTGTTAAGCTACTGCTACCGCCACCGCTGTTCCAAGGGGCATTTAAACCATCTTGTTAAGCTACTGCGACCTGCACGTCTCTTGCAAGGGGCATTTAAACAGTCTTGTTAAGCTGCTGCGACCTGCATATCTGTTCCAAAGGGCATTTAAACTGTCATGTTCAGCTACTGCGACCTCCTACGCTCTTCCAAGGGGCATTTAAACCGTCTTGTTAAGCTACTGCAACCTGCACGTCTCTTCCAAGGGGCATTTAAACCGTCTTGTTAAGCTACTGCGACCTGCAAGTCTCTTCCAAGGGGTATTTAAACCGTCTTGATAAGCTGCTGCGACCTGCATTTCTCTTCCAAGTGGCATTTAAAACGTCTTGTTAAGCTACTGCGACCTCCATCGCTCTTCCAAGGGGCATTTAAACTGTCTTGTTAAGCTACTGCTACCGCCACCGCTCTTCCAAGGGGCATTTTATCCGTCTTGTTAAGCTACTGCTACCTGCACGTCTCTTTCAAGAGGCATTTAAACCGTCATGTTAAGCTACTGCGACTTGCACGTCTTTTCCAAGGGGCATTTAAACCATCTTGTTAAGCTACTGCGACCTGCTCCGCTCTTCCAAGGGGCATTTAAGCCGTCTTGTTAAGCTAATGCGACCTGCACGTCTCTTCAATGGGGCATTTAAACCGTCTTGTTAAGCTACTGCGACCTGCATGTCTCTTCCAAGGGGCATTTAAACCGTCTTGTTAAGCTACTGCTACTGCCACCGCTCTTCCAAGGGACATTTTAACCGTGTTGTTAAGCTACTGCGACCTGCACGTCTCTTTCAGCGGGCATTTAAACCGTCTTGTTAAACTACTGCGACCTTTATCGCTCTTTCAAGGGGCATTTAAACCATCTTGTTAATCTACTGCGACCTGCATGTCTCTTCCAAGGTGCATTTAAACCGTCTTGTTAAGCTACTGCGACCTGCACGTTTCTTACAAGGGGCATTTAAACCGTCTTGTTAAGCTACTGCTACCGCCATCGCTCTTCCAAGGGGCATTTTAACCGTCTTGTTAAGCTATGGCGACCTGCACGTCTCTTTCAACGGGCATTTAAACTGTCTTGTTAAGCTACTGTAACCTCCACCTCTTTTCCAAGGGGCATTTAAAACGTCTTGTTAAGCTACTGCGACCTGCACGTCTCTTCCAAGGGGCATTTAAACCGTCTTGTTAAGCTACTGCTACAGCCACCGCTCTTCCAAGGGACATTTTAACCGTGTTGTTAAGCTACTGCGACCTGCACGTCTCTTTCAGCGGGCATTTAAACCGTCTTGTTAAGCTACTGCGCCTTGCACGTCTTTTCCAAGGGGTATTTAAACCGTCTTGTTAAGCTACTGCGACCTTTACCGCTCTACCAAGGGGCATTTAAACCGTCTTGTTAAGCTACTGCGACCTGCACGTCTATTCCAAGGAGCATTTAAACAATCTTGTTAAGCTACTGCTACCGCCACCGCTCTTCCAAGGGGCATTTAAACCGTCTTGTTAAGCTATGGCGACCTGCACGTCTCTTTCAACGGGCATTTAAACTGTCTTGTTAAGCTACTGTAACCTCCACCTCTTTTCCAAGGGGCATTTAAAACGTCTTGTTAAGCTACTGCGACCTGCACGTCTCTTCCAAGGGGCATTTAAACCGTCTTGTTAAGCTACTGCTACAGCCACCGCTCTTCCAAGGGACATTTTAACCGTGTTGTTAAGCTACTGCGACCTGCACGTCTCTTTCAGCGGGCATTTAAACCGTCTTGTTAAGCTACTGCGCCTTGCACGTCTTTTCCAAGGGGTATTTAGACCGTCTTGTTAAGCTACTGCGACCTTTACCGCTCTACCAAGGGGCATTTAAACCGTCTTGTTAAGCTACTGCGACCTGCACGTCTATTCCAAGGAGCATTTAAACAATCTTGTTAAGCTACTGCTACCGCCACCGCTCTTCCAAGGGGCATTTAAATCATCTTGTTAAGCTACTGCGAACTGCACGTCTCTTGCAAGGGGCATTTAAACCCTCTTGTTAAGCTACTGCAACCTGCATGTCTCTTCCAAGGGGCATTTAAACCGTCTTGTTAAACTATTGCGAACTCCACGTCTCTTCCAAGGTGCATTTAAGCCGTCTTGTTAAGTTACTAAAACCTGCACATCTCTTCCAAGGGGCATTTAAACCTTCTTGTTAAGCTACTGCGACCTGCACGTCTCTTCCAAGGGGCATTTAAACAGTCTTGTTAAGCTACTGCGACCTCCACCGCTCTTTCAAGGGGAATTTAAACCGTCTTGTTAAGCTACTGCGACCTGCATGTCTCTTCCAAGGGGCATTTAAACTGTCTTGTTAACCTACTGCTACCGCCACCGCACTTCCAAGGGGCACTTTAACCGTTTTGTTAAGCTAATGCGACCTTTATCGCTCTTTCAAGGGGCATTTAAACCATCTTGTTAAGCTACTGCGACCTGCATGTCTCTTCCAAGGGGCATTTAAACCGTCTTGTTAAGCTACTGCGACCTGCACGTTTCTTACAAGGGGCATTTAAACCGTCTTGTTAAGCTACTGCTACCGCCATCGCTCTTCCAAGGGGCATTTTAACCGTCTTGTTAAGCTATGGCGACCTGCACGTCTCTTTCAACGGGCATTTAAACTGTCTTGTTAAGCTACTGTAACCTCCACCTCTTTTCCAAGGGGCATTTAAAACGTCTTGTTAAGCTACTGCGACCTCTACCTCTCTTCCAAGTGGCATTTAAACCGTCTTGTTAAGCTACTGCGACCTGCACGTCTCTTCCAAGGGGCATTTAAACCGTCTTGTTAAGCTACTGCTACAGCCACCGCTCTTCCAAGGGACATTTTAACCGTGTTGTTAAGCTACTGCGACCTGCACGTCTCTTTCAGCGGGCATTTAAACCGTCTTGTTAAGCTACTGCGCCTTGCACGTCTTTTCCAAGGGGCATTTAAACCGTCTTGTTAAGCTACTGCGACCTTTACCACTCTACCAAGGGGCATTTAAACCGTCTTGTTAAGCTACTGCGACCTGCACGTCTCTTCCAAGGGGCATTTAAACAATCTTGTTAAGCTACTGCTACCGCCACCGCTCTTCCAAGGGGCATTTAAACCATCTTGTTAAGCTACTGCGACCTGCACGTCTCTTGCAAGGGGCATTTAAACAGTCTTGTTAAGCTGCTGCGACCTGCATATCTGTTCCAAAGGGCATTTAAACTGTCATGTTCAGCTACTGCGACCTCCTCCGCTCTTCCAAGGGGCATTTAAACCGTCTTGTTAAGCTACTGCAACCTGCACGTCTCTTCCAAGGGGCATTTAAACCGTCTTGTTAAGCTACTGCGACCTGCAAGTCTCTTCCAAGGGGTATTTAAACCGTCTTGATAAGCTGCTGCGACCTGCATTTCTCTTCCAAGTGGCATTTAAAACGTCTTGTTAAGCTACTGCGACCTCCATCGCTCTTCCAAGGGGCATTTAAACTGTCTTGTTAAGCTACTGCTACCGCCACCGCTCTTCCAAGGGGCATTTTATCCGTCTTGTTAAGCTACTGCTACCTGCACGTCTCTTTCAAGAGGCATTTAAACCGTCATGTTAAGCTACTGCGACTTGCACGTCTTTTCCAAGGGGCATTTAAACCATCTTGTTAAGCTACTGCGACCTGCTCCGCTCTTCCAAGGGGCATTTAAGCCGTCTTGTTAAGCTAATGCGACCTGCACGTCTCTTCAATGGGGCATTTAAACCGTCTTGTTAAGCTACTGCGACCTGCATGTCTCTTCCAAAAGTCATTTAAACCGTCTTGTTAAGCTACTGCGACCTGCACGTCTCTTCCAAGGGGCATTTAAACCGTCTTGTTAAGCTAATGCGACCTGCACGTCTCTTCAATGGGGCATTTAAACCGTCTTGTTAAGCTACTGCGACCTGCATGTCTCTTCCAAGGGGCACTTAAACCGTCTTGTTAAGCTACTGCGACCTGCACGTCTCTTCTAAGGGGCATTTAAACCGTCTTGTTAAGCTACTGCGACCTGCATGTCTCTTCCAAGGGGCATTTAAACCGTCTTGTTAAGCTACTGCTACTGCCACCGCTCTTCCAAGGGACATTTTAACCGTGTTGTTAAGCTACTGCGACCTGCACGTCTCTTTCAGCGGGCATTTAAACCGTCTTGTTAAACTACTGCGACCTTTATCGCTCTTTCAAGGGGCATTTAAACCATCTTGTTAATCTACTGCGACCTGCATGTCTCTTCCAAGGGGCATTTAAACCGTCTTGTTAAGCTACTGCGACCTGCACGTTTCTTACAAGGGGCATTTAAACCGTCTTGTTAAGCTACTGCTACCGCCATCGCTCTTCCAAGGGGCATTTTAACCGTCTTGTTAAGCTATGGCGACCTGCACGTCTCTTTCAACGGGCATTTAAACTGTCTTGTTAAGCTACTGTAACCTCCACCTCTTTTCCAAGGGGCATTTAAAACGTCTTGTTAAGCTACTGCGACCTGCACGTCTCTTCCAAGGGGCATTTAAACCGTCTTGTTAAGCTACTGCTACAGCCACCGCTCTTCCAAGGGACATTTTAACCGTGTTGTTAAGCTACTGCGACCTGCACGTCTCTTTCAGCGGGCATTTAAACCGTCTTGTTAAGCTACTGCGCCTTGCACGTCTTTTCCAAGGGGTATTTAAACCGTCTTGTTAAGCTACTGCGACCTTTACCGCTCTACCAAGGGGCATTTAAACCGTCTTGTTAAGCTACTGCGACCTGCACGTCTCTTCCAAGGAGCATTTAAACAATCTTGTTAAGCTACTGCTACCGCCACCGCTTTTCCAAGGGGCATTTAAACCATCTTGTTAAGCTACTGCGAACTGCACGTCTCTTGCAAGGGGCATTTAAACCCTCTTGTTAAGCTACTGCAACCTGCATGTCTCTTCCAAGGGGCATTTAAACCGTCTTGTTAAACTATTGCGTACTCCACGTCTCTTCCAAGGTGCATTTAAGCCGTCTTGTTAAGTTACTGAAACCTGCACATCTCTTCCAAGGGGCATTTAAACCTTCTTGTTAAGCTACTGCGACCTGCACGTCTCTTCCAAGGGGCATTTAAACAGTCTTGTGAAGCTACTGCGACCTCCACCGCTCTTTCAAGGGGAATTTAAACCGTCTTGTTAAGCTACTGCGACCTGCATGTCTCTTCCAAGGGGCATTTAAACTGTCTTGTTAACCTACTGCTACCGCCACCGCACTTCCAAGGGGCACTTTAACCGTTTTGTTAAGCTACTGCGACCTTTATCGCTCTTTCAAGGGGCATTTAAACCATCTTGTTAAGCTACTGCGACCTGCATGTCTCTTCCAAGGGGCATTTAAACCGTCTTGTTAAGCTACTGCTACCGCCATCGCTCTTCCAAGGGGCATTTTAACCGTCTTGTTAAGCTATGGCGACCTGCACGTCTCTTTCAACGGGCATTTAAACTGTCTTCTTAAGCTACTGTAACCTCCACCTCTTTTCCAAGGGGCATTTAAAACGTCTTGTTAAGCTACTGCGACCTCTACCTCTCTTCCAAGTGGCATTTAAACCGTCTTGTTAAGCTACTGCGACCTGCACGTCTCTTCCAAGGGGCATTTAAACCGTCTTGTTAAGCTACTGCTACAGCCACCGCTCTTCCAAGGGACATTTTAACCGTGTTGTTAAGCTACTGCGACCTGCACGTCTCTTTCAGCGGGCATTTAAACCGTCTTGTTAAGCTACTGCGCCTTGCACGTCTTTTCCAAGGGGCATTTAAACCGTCTTGTTAAGCTACTGCGACCTTTACCACTCTACCAAGGGGCATTTAAACCGTCTTGTTAAGCTACTGCGACCTGCACGTCTCTTCCAAGGGGCATTTAAACAATCTTGTTAAGCTACTGCTACCGCCACCGCTCTTTCAAGGGGCATTTAAACCATCTTGTTAAGCTACTGCGAACTGCACGTCTCTTGCAAGGGGCATTTAAACCCTCTTGTTAAGCTACTGCAACCTGCATGTCTCTTCCAAGGGGCATTTAAACCGTCTTGTTAAACTATTGCGAACTCCACGTCTCTTCCAAGGTGCATTTAAGCCGTCTTGTTAAGTTACTGAAACCTGCACATCTCTTCCAAGGGGCATTTAAACCTTCTTGTTAAGCTACTGCGACCTGCACGTCTCTTCCAAGGGGCATTTAAACAGTCTTGTTAAGCTACTGCGACCTCCACCGCTCTTTCAAGGGGCATTTAAACCGTCTTGTTAAGCTACTGTGACCTGCATGTCTCTTCCAAGGGGCATTTAAACTGTCTTGTTAACCTACTGCTACCGCCACCGCACTTCCAAGGGGCACTTTAACCGTTTTGTTAAGCTACTGCGACCTGCACGTCTCTTTCAGCGGGCATTTAAACTGTCTTGTTAAGCTACTGCGACCGCCACCGCTCTTCCAAGGGGCATTTAAACCGAACCGTCTTGTTAAGCTACTGTGACCTGCATGTCTCTTCCAAGGGGCATTTAAACCGTCTTGAAAGCTACTGCGACCTGCACGTCTCTTCCAAGGGGCAATTATTCCGTCTTGTTAAGCTACTGTGACTTGCACGTCTTTTCCAAGGGGCATTTAAACCGTCTTGTTAAGCTACTGCGACGTGCACGTCTTTTCCAAGGGGCATTTTAACCGTCTTGTTAAGCTACTGTGACCTGCGCGTCTCTTTCAAGGGGCATTTAAACTGACTTGTTAAGCTACTGCGGCCTTCACCGCTCTTCCAAGGGGCATTTAAACCGTCTTTTTAAGCTACTGCGACCTGCATGTCTCTTCCAAGTGGCATTTAAACCATCTTTTTAAGCTACTGCGACCTGCACGTCTTTTCCAAGGGACATTTAAACCGTCTTGTTAAGCTGCTGCGACCTGCATGTCTCAATCAAGGGCCATTTAAACCGTCTTCTTAAGCTACTGCGACCTCCACCGCTCTTCCAAGGGGCATTTAAACCGTCTTGTTAAGCTACTGCGACCTGCACGTCTCTTCCAAGGGGCATTTAAACCGTCTTGTTAAGCTACTGCTACTGCCACCGCTCTTCCAAGGGACATTTTAACCGTGTTGTTAAGCTACTGCGACCTGCACGTCTCTTTCAGCGGGCATTTAAACCGTCTTGTTAAGCTACTGCGCCTTGCACGTCTTTTCCAAGGGGCATTTAAACCGTCTTGTTAAGCTACTGCGACCTTTACCGCTCTTTCAAGGGGCATTTAAACCATCTTGTTAAGCTACTGCGACCTGCATGTCTCTTCCAAGGGGCATTTAAACCGTCTTGTTAAGCTACTGCGACCTGCACGTCTCTTCCAAGGGGCATTTAAACCGTCTTGTTAAGCTACTACTACCGCCACCGCTCTTCCAAGGGGCATTTTAACCGTCTTGTTAAGCTACTGCGACCTGCAGGTCTCTTTCAACGGGCATTTAAACCGTCTTGTTAAGCTACTGTAACCTCCACCTCTTTTCCAAGGGGCATTTAAAACATCTTGTTAAGCTACTGCAACCTGCACGTCTCTTCCAAGTGGCATTTAAACCGTCTTGTTAAGCTACTGCGACCTGCAAGTCTCTTCAAAGGGACATTTAAACAGTCTTGATAAGCTGATGCGACCTGCATGTCTCTTCCAAGGGGCATTTAAACCGTCTTGTTAAGCTACTGCGACCTCCAACGCTCTTCCAAGGGGCATATAAACAGTCTTGTTATGCTACTACGACCTGCACGTCTCTTCCAAGGGGCATTTAAACCGTCTTGTTAAGCTACTGCGACTTGCACGTCTTTTCCAAGGGGCATTTTAACCGTCTTGTTAAGCTACTGCGACCTGCACGTCTCTTTCAAGAGGCATTTAAACCGTCTTGTTAAGCTACTGCGACTTGCACGTCTCTTCCAAGGGGCATTTAAACCATCTTGTTAAGCTACTGCGACCTCCTCCGCTCTTCCAAGGGGCATTTAAGCCGTCTTGTTAAGCTACTGCGACCTGCATGTCTCTTCCAAGGGGCATTTAAACCATCTTGTCAAGCTACTGTGATCTGCACGTCTCTTCCAAGGGGCATTTAAAACGTCTTGTTAAGCTGCTGCGACCTGCATGTCTCAACCAAGGGGCATTTAAACCGTCTTGTTAAGCTACTGCGACCTCCACCGCTCTTCCAAGGGGCATTTAAACCGTCTTGTTAAGCTACTGCTACCGCCATGCTCTTCCAAGGGGCATTTTAACCGTCTTGTTAAGCTACTGCGACCTGCACGTCTCTTTCAACGGGCATTTAAACCGTCTTGTTAAGCTACTGTAACCTCCACCTCTTTTCCAAGGGGCATTTAAACCGTCTTGTTAAGCTACTGCAACCTGCACGTCTCTTCCAAGGTGCATTTAAACCGTCTTGTTAAGCTACTGCGACCTGCATGTCTCTTCCAAGGGGCATTTAAACCGTCTTGTTAAGCCACTGCGACCTGCACGTCTCTTCCAAGGGGCATTTAAACTGTCTTGTTAAGCTGCTGCGACCTCCAAGTCTCTTTCAAGGGGCATTTAAACCGCCTTGTTAAGCTACTGCGACCTGCACTTCTCTTCCAAGGCGCATTTAAACCGTCTTTTTAAGCTACTGCGACTTGCACGTCTCTTCCAAGGGGCATCTAAACCGTGTTCTTAAGCTACTGTAACCTCCATCACTTTTCCAGGGGGCATGTAAACAGTCTTGTTAAGCTAATGCGACCTGCACCTCTCTTCAATGGGGCATTTAAACCATCTTGTTAAGCTACTGCGGCCTGCATGTCTCTACCAAGGGGCATTTAAACCATCTTGTTAAGCTACTGCGACCTGCACGTCTCTTCCAAGGGGCATTTAAACAGTCTTGTTAAGCTGTTGCGACCTGCATATCTGTTCCAAAGGGCATTTAAACTGTCATGTTCAGCTACTGCGACCTCCTCCGCTCTTCCAAGGGGCATTTAAACCGTCTTGTTAAGCTACTGCAACCTGCACGTCTCTTCCAAGGGGCATTTAAACCGTCTTTTTAAGCTACTGCGACCTGCAAGTCTCTTCCAAGGGGTATTTAAACCGTGTTGATAAGCTGCTGCGACCTGCATTTCTCTTCCAAGTGGCATTTAAAACGTCTTGTTAAGCTACTGCGACCTCCATCGCTCTTCCAAGGGGCATTTAAACTGTCTTGTTAAGCTACTGCTACCGCCACCGCTCTTCCAAGGGGCATTTTATCCGTCTTGTTAAGCTACTGCTACCTGCACGTCTCTTTCAAGAGGCATTTAAACCGTCATGTTAAGCTACTGCGACTTGCACGTCTTTTCCAAGGGGCATTTAAACCATCTTGTTAAGCTACTGCGACCTGCTCCGCTCTTCCAAGGGGCATTTAAGCCGTCTTGTTAAGCTAATGCGACCTGCACGTCTCTTCAATGGGGCATTTAAACCGTCTTGTTAAGCTACTGCGACCTGCATGTCTCTTCCAAGGGGCATTTAAACCGTCTTGTTAAGCTACTGCGACCTGCACGTCTCTTCCAAGGGGCATTTAAACCGTCTTGTTAAGCTAATGCGACCTGCACGTCTCTTCAATGGGGCATTTAAACCGTCTTGTTAAGCTACTGCGACCTGCATGTCTCTTCCAAGGGGCATTTAAACCGTCTTGTTAAGCTACTGCGACCTGCACGTCTCTTCTAAGGGGCATTTAAACCGTCTTGTTAAGCTACTGCGACCTGCATGTCTCTTCCAAGTGGCATTTAAACCGTCTTGTTAAGCTACTGCGACCTGCACGTCTCTTCCAAGGGGCATTTAAACCATCTTGTTAAGCTACTGCTACCGCCACCGCTCTTCCAAGGGGCATTTTAACCGTCTTGTTAAGCTACTGCGACCTGCACATCTCTTCCTAGGGGCATTTAAACCATCTTGTTAAGCTGCTGCAATCTGCATGTCTCTTCCAAGGGGCATTTAAACCGTCTTGCTAAGCTACTGGAACCTCCACCGCTCTTACAAGGGGCATTTAAACCATCTTGTTAAGCTACTGCGACCTGCATGTCTCTTCCAAGTGGCATTTAAACCGTCTTGTTAAGCTACTGCGACCTGCACGTCTCTTCCAAGGGGCATTTAAACCATCTTGTTAAGCTACTGCTACCGCCACCGCTCTTCCAAGGGGCATTTTAACCGTCTTGTTAAGCTACCGCGACCTGCACATCTCTTCCTAGGGGCATTTAAACCATCTTGTTAAGCTGCTGCGATCTGCATGTCTCTTCCAAGGGGCATTTAAACCGTCTTGTTAAGCTACTGGAACCTCCACCGCTCTTACAAGGGGCATTTAAACCATCTTGTTAAGCTACTGCGACCTGCACGTCTCTTCCAAGGGGCATTTAAACCCTCTTGTTAAGCTACTGCAACTAGTGTTGAGCCACCCCCGTAGTGTTCGAGTTCGGTTCGGTTCGTCGAACACCCGTGTGTTCGCCGAACTGTTTGTCGAACTGTTCGTCGAACACCTTCGAACACCGTTAAAACCAATGGCAGGCAAACAAAAACACATAGAAACACATAGAAAACACCTTCAAAGGTGTCCAAAAGCTGACAAACTGCTCAGAAGACATAACTAACACATGGAAAAGTGACAAGTACATATAGTCATGCGAAAATAAAAGAGGTGGAGGAGTAAAAGGAGGGGGAGACACAGATATAGGCATGTCATGCCCTTCTAAAATCCAAAAAGTGAGAAGCCGACACTGCCAGTCCGTTCCTGCCCGTGCCACCTCCGTGTCGCCGGGTTTGTGCCAGAGCCGCGGTGGACCCTGACGGCCAGCCCCCCTCTCCTAATACTGGTGCCTGTCCGCTGGTGGGTCGAGCCCCCCACGGTGGGGGGGAGTAACATCTGCAGAAGAAAGACCATCTTCCAGCCAAACTAACATGTCGACTTCTTTTCGTGGACAATGTGATACGATCCCTTTGTTACGGACACGCCCATCGCTACAAATTCCAGATGAGGCACAAAAACAGCAGGTGCTTCAGCGGATATCAAGTGCTCCTTCAAGTGGGCTCTCCTCCACCTCAACTTCAACATCACAAATACTCCAGTCCTCAGAGGTGTCACCCCAATCGCTCTTGCTTCCTCACAGCTCCCAAGTCTCCAGCTGCCCGTCTGAGTATGGGGTAACACAGATGGTTGAGTCTGCACAGCTGTTTACTCATACTATAGCCTGGCAAACGGAGGTCTGCTCCAGAGCTTCTGTTAATCCAGACGAGGAAATGATCTGCACTGATGCCCAGAATCTTTATAAGTCGGATCCAGGACCAGATGAAGAAGGTTCTGAGCATAATGTAGACCCTCGTTCCCAAACTGTAACTCCTGTTGGTGGAGACAATGATGAAGACGATGATGAGACTCAAATACCTGATTGGAGCGACAACTTGACTTTTCGGTCAGGGCAGGAAGAGGTTGGCTTTGAGGATGACGGGTGTGATAACACACAGGGTGATGATGACAAGGTTGGAGATCCCACTTACTGTCAACCCACAGTCAGCCAGTCGATGAGGTCACCCGGGCCTTTGCCTGGCCTTTGGGATGTCGCGGTGGTCGGCTCCCTGGCCCGTACCCTGGGGTCACTCTTTAAAAGGGTGGATAATTGTTAATTTTATAAGAGTTTGTGACACCACCTGTGGTATCTGGTGAGAAGCACCAGCGCTGCCGCAGTCCACTGAGGCCAGTGATAAGGCAGCTCGATGGTATAGCTCCCCACAGGTGGAGCTAGGTCTCAGGGCAGCGTATGCAGGGGGAATGCAGGACAGGCAAGACCCAGCTGGGTCAGAGCAAGAACGGAAACGGACACAGTAGTCACTTCAGTACCTTTTACTGGAGGAAATTCAGGCACATCCTGGAGCACTGTAGGGTGAAGGGTGCATATCAGGATCCTCCCCAATGAGCGGGTGTAGGGCCTCCTGTTTCTTGCCTCTGCGCAGTAAGTTTCTGCCCTGCCTGGAGCTAGGCCTAACTTTGTCTCTGTCCTGCGCTGGCTGACCTTGTGGTAGGGCCTTCTCTTGAAGTTCACGCTCCCAGTATGCGGGGCCTAAGCGTCTCCTGGCTCTGTTACGTATCAGCACCTTAGCGATCCTGGGACTTGTAGTTCTCCAGGGATTCCGGTTATGCCTTACTGGGTCATAGAGATCCCGGTAAGCTCGGATCTGGTGTCCGGTAAATGCTTCGGGGTGAGCTGGTTAAGCTCCTCTGCCCCTTATGTACTAACTCGCCACTCGCCTTCGGCCTACTCGGGCCCTCAATAGGCTATACACACTAACGGCAGCTTGCCGCGCTTCACCGATCTTATGACGCCGGCACACCTTAAGCTCTATCTGGGCTCCCTGAATCTAGCTAGCAGGAGCCTCGTGCTCCACTGCTGAACTATTAACTGAGTTCTCTAGACTAGACTGAGCTCCACTGCAGACTGACCTCTCTTAGGCTTCTCTACTGCAGGAACTCTTCAGAGGAACTGAACTGCCTAGCTCCACCTTCCCTATTTATATCCCTAACGGGCTCCCTCTGCTGGTCTGAGGTGGAAGGTGGAGATGTGTGAATGTTTATGGGGGCCTCTTGTGGAGGATTCCATCAATACACTCTTCTAGGATCTGTGATACCAAGCGCAGCGGGGCGTCACAGATGCTATTGACGACGAGGTTAGGTTGCGCCTTCCTGGACAGAGACGGAGTACTGGAAGCACGTCAACAACTGCATCCTCAACCACAACTCCGCCTCTAACCACAAGTCGTAGTGGCTCTTCAGGTCGCATGGGCTCTAAGCCTTGCATAGCCTGGGCATTTATTCAGATCGATAAGGATGACCCAACTCGTGTTATCTGTAATATTTGTCACCAAAAGCTAAGTAGAGGCCAAAAAATCCATAGTTTGAGTACTTCATGCATGTACCGTCACATGGATATGAAGCATAAGTTGCAGTGGGAAGCTCACTGTGCTACAATGCGGCCTAGCAGGCTGGGCCAACCACCGTCTGCCCCATCTTGTGCATCCGCGGCCTCTTCATCCTCTGTGACTGGGGGGACAGCAGTCACACATGTTTTTGGATGCAGACCTGCCACCTCTTTACCTGCAACAGCCAGTGTGATTGGCAGGTCGTCAGTTCATTGGGAAGTGGAAACACCTGCTGGTGTTGAGAGCTCTCTGACATCGAGAGCACCACCTTTGGATCAAGGCAACCTAACATGTCCGCCTGCATCTTCCTCACAGACCGGCAGTTTGCCAGGGACACCCTACTCAACCCCGTCAAAGCACAACAGCCAGCCCTCGGTCCCTCAGATGTGGACAAGTAAAAGACCATTTCCTCCTAGCCATGAGAAAGCTAAGAGGTTGAATTTCACCATCTGCAAGCTGTTGGCTACAGAAATGCTGCCTTTCCGCATGGAGGACACAGTGGATTTTTGAGACCTTATGTCCGTCGCAGTGCCCCAGTACCAGATGCCCAGTCGGCACTACTTCTCAAAGAAAGGTGTGCCTGCGCTCCACCAGCATGTCGCACACAACATCACCGCTTCTTTGAGAAACTCTGTGTGTGACAGGGTGCATTTCACCACAGACACTTGGACGAGTAGGCATGGACAGGGGCGTTACATGTCGCTGACAGGGCACTGGGTAACTATGGTGACAGCAGGACAAGGGGCTGCTGTCCAAGTCTTGCCGTCCCCGTGAGTTGTACGTCAATCCTCTTTATCTAGAAGTTCCTCCACTGCTTCTGCCTCCTCAACCTCCTCTCGGTCCTCCACCTGCACCCAAAGCCTGTCTGGTAATGCCACCTGCTTTCTAACTGCGCACCTCCTTACTATGCTGGCAGCAGGGCTCAACGGCATCAGTGTTTACTTTGAAATGTCTGGGAAATGTGAGTCACACAGCTGAGGACTTGTGGTCAGCTCTGGAGACCCAGTTTCATGAATGGTTGTCTCCACTGGACCTGCAACCAGGGAAGGCCGTGTGCGACAATGCTGCAAACCTGGGTGCGGCCCTTCGCCGGGGCAATGTTACACACGTGCCTTGTATGGCTCACGTGTTGAACGTGGTTGTCCATAAATTTTTAGCCCACTATCCCGGACTAGATGGCCTTCTGCAGAGGGCACAGTCGCTGTGTGCTCAGTTCCGCCGTTCGCATCCCGCAGCTCAACGACTTACATCTCTACAGAAGTCGTTGGGCCTGCCAGTTCACCGGCTGAAATGCGATGTGCCGACACGGTGGAATTCAACTCTGCACATGTTGCAGCGACTGTGGCAGCACCGACAAGCCCTGGTGCAATAGTTTCTGACATATAGCCTGGGCCAACGAGATCCAGAGGTGGGGCAAATCACACAGCAGGAGTGGTCTCAGATCAGGGACCTATGAAGTTGACGCGCCCCCTGGGCCGTGGGGTACCCGGAGCCGGGCCGGTAGACGCTGGGGGTTGTAGTCACTGTGGCGGTGACCCGGTCCGTGACCCAGGGCGGTCAATCCAACGGTAATTTGTATATATGGATTTTATAATGTCCGACTACGCCACCTGTGGAGTGCGGCCAAAGGGGCCGCCGCTGCGGAACAGTCCTCTGAAGCTGGTGGTTTTGCTGCAATGGTATTATTACTCACCACAGGAAGAGTGTAGCTTCAGGGCAGTGTGGGTGGATGATGGTGGTTGTAGTGCAGGGAGTCAGTAATGAACACAGAGTCCGTGTGATGCAGTCCCAAGATCTTTACTCACAGTTGTTGCAGTCCAGATTACAGGTACCAGAGCTATCTCACCCGTCGTGCTGTGCGTACTCAGTGAGGGGCTCAGTCCACCCCCAGATAGCTCCGGAGTACTTAGCAGGACCCCCTTCTGTGTGTCCTTTCTCTGGCCTTCTCCCTGCACCTCACACCCAGTGACACTTCTATCCGGTATCCTCGGGCCTTGGCGGGCGACTTGTGTTCCGTCCCCTGGGTCCTATGTGGCTACCTTCTTAGTGAGACTGGTGTGGACTTTTGCCTGCAGTACATGAAATGCTGCAGCCTCCGGTTTCTAGTTGAGCCTTGCTGTTTCTCCTCTAGTTGAGGGACCGGTTCCCCTTATCTGCCCTGACCCCTCTACCTCCTGGTAGCAGCGGGAGTACAGGTGGCCTTCTGCACGGCCTGTAGCCCTAGGGTCCCTTCGGTTCCTGGAGCCTTCCTGCTCCCACTCCTCTCTTCTCTCCTTCAGTCCTGGGCCTCCCAGGCTAGGCCCGCCTCCGGAGCAGAGCTCATGCCGAGCCTCTGCTCCTGTCACTTTTCCTCCTCTGACTGGCTTGCTCTTTCTAAGATGGCTTCCTATTTATACTCTCCCTGTCATGTGCTCCCCTAAGCTGCTCCCCTAAGCACCCACTACATAGGATCCTCCCACCAGCTAGGGACCTGGGACTGTGCTCTCTCTTAGGAGCAATCTCGCCCTAACCCCACTGCGGGTATGTGTTGGATGCAGGTGGTAGGGTCCCGAGCCATACGCCTTCCTTACCTGAGGGTGAGATACCACACCTCTGGGTGAGATGCAGTAACTCTGTGGTGACTGCACCCTCAGGGGCGCCACACACCTTTCTGCACAGTTTTGAAATGGCGACGAAGATGTTTAGTGCTGACGACGATGCCATTATCAGCATAACTATTCCGGTGATTTACATGCTGGAGCACACATTAAACAGAATTCAGAGTCAGGTGGTCGGACAAGAGGAGGTGGAGGAAGTAGAGGAGGAGTCGTATGCGGAAGGGATAACATCTCCAAGGTCCAGACGGTTGGCAGCACCAAGGAGGCAGGCATGGGAGGGTGGGGGAGAGGGATTAAACAGGGCGCATGGTAGCAGCCAAACTGTTGAGGAAGGTGCAGGAGCCGAGGAAGAAGTGGAGGATGAACTGGCGATGGGCATGGAAGACTCATCAGATGAGGGAGACCTTGATCACATTTCTGTTGTGCGAGGTTGGGGGGAGAGGGCAGAGGAAAGAAGCATGATTCTTACCTCGCTACCAACACAACAAGGACTTGGTCCTCCTGGATGCGCAAGACACATGAGTGCCTTCTTGCTGCACTACCTGCAACATGACCCTCAGATTGCAGAATTCGAAGTAATCTCGACTACTGGGTTGCCACACTCTTAGATCCCCGGTACAAAAGTAAATTTGCCGAAATAATTCCTGCCATAAAAAGGGATTGACGCATGCAGGAGTATCTGCAGACGCTGTTGCAGAATCTTACATGTGCTTTTCCACAAAACACCAGTGGTGCACGAAGTGAATCTCACAGTTCTAACTTGCCAACCGCGGGACTGTCGAGTCTTCATCACTCAAACCGTAACAGTAACACAGTATCTGCTCGTAACAGCAATTTTGTGAAATCGTTTCACCACTTTTTTAGACCATCCTTTGCAAGGCCACAGGAGACAAGAAGTCTGACACATAGTCAATGCCTAGAGAGGATGGTGCAGGAGTATCTCCAAGTGAACATCGAAGCCATGACTGTGTCACTGGACCCTTGCTCATTTTGGTATTCCAATCTGGAAAAATGGCCGGAGCTCGCCACTCACGCCTTGGAGATCTTGTCATGCCCTGCAGCCAGTGTTCTCTCTGAACGTGTGTTCAGCGCTGCTGATGGTGTGCTGACAGATAAGCGCACGCGGCTGTCCACTGAGAATGTAGACAGACTCACGTTCATAAAGATGAACAAATCATGGATTCGCAAGGACTTTTCTAATCCTGTGTTATCCTTGGGAGGCTAAAAGCTTGAGGATTTGGTAATATCACCTCACCAACCGTTTTAAGCAACTGTGGGGCAATTGATGCCGCTTAACCCTAGAACGCATGACCATAAAAATCTACACTTTCATATACCTGGGGCCTTTTAGGCCCGTGTGCAAATAACATTGAATAACTCAAACTCAAATGACAAACAACTATATACATGAAGAATACCTAGAGTTTCAAAATTCTAACTAATCTTGCAGAAAATAGAAAACAATCAACAGGGCGGGACTGCGAGGCCCCAGGTATGCGTTCTAGGGTTAAGTGGTGTCTGTGCCACAATTTTGGGAAAAAATGGAAACTCTTTTTGGAGTCCCCTTGCTGTGTCTTACGTGACATTGGCATCGTCAATTCCAGGTGGGTTGGGTCGCCCCCCCCCCCTTTTAACTGTAAGAAACTACATACACTATGGCTTGGGGTAACACAGATGATTGAGTCTGAAGAGCTGTTTACTCAGAGGACTGCTCCAAATCTTCAGTGTCTGCTAGTCAGCGTAGAATTTTTAACTGCATCTAGCCTAGGCAATACTTTGGGCGTAGTAGCCCAGCTGCGAAGCAAGCTGCACCGCCTGTGTATCTAATAAGAATTTTTAAATGCATCTAGCCTAGGCAGACTGTGGGGACCCCCAACCAAACCCAGACGCTCAGCCCCCCTACCGCCCCCCTTTCCTTGACAATACAATAATATAACTCTTACAACTGGATGGGTGAGGATCGGTCACAGCTTTATTAACTCTTTATACTCATTCCATTAGAAAGACATTTTATTTCTAAAATAATTCAGCTTGTTGCAGCATGCCCTGGGTCTCCACTCCGGCAACTTGGCCATCAAGTGTAACTCTCCAACATGTCCTTTCTATTTCCAGGCCACGGAGGATCCTGCGTACTCGTATGCAGGACTCTGACCCCCACCCATCACTCTTAACGCTTGTTCCACTCCGTCCTGGAGTCCTGACAGGAATATGTCCAGTCCAATATCCATTAAGTGAACACCGTCGGGCCGTATGAGGCCTGCTTTATCTCCTTCCAGTTGTCGGTGTCGTACCACTACACCGCCTCTGTCTCTTCTAAATTTTGCCATCCGAATATTTATTACCCGCCTTGTCCGTTCGATGGCCGTGATGTCTCGCGCACCTTGCCATACCGCTATCGGCACAATCTCTGACCATACTATAGCTAGTTTTGTGAAAAATTCTCTGAAGCGCTCAGTGTCTAGTTTCATTATTGCCATTAGTTATGCGCTCTTGTGATGACCTAGGTTGTTTCCCCCGGCCTGTATAACTAAGATGACCAGACATCTTGCCTCTCTCCCTACCTTGATTACCTCCATTAGTACCTGTGGCCATAGCAGGCCTCTAATACCTCTCCAGTTGAAATATGTGTTATGAAACTCTAATTTCCTCCCGCCTGGGCGGACTTTCGCCCTTTAATCTGCCCAATATATATACGAGTGGCCTATCACCCACACTGTTGGCTTAGCGTCACCTGTAAAAGAAACAAACCACATTAGGATAACAAGTCCGGTCTTATGTATCTTGCCAAACACGTGGATCACCATCTCTCTATCCTCTGAACTTCCGTTTCTGACAGTCCTGCTCTTGCTGCTTCTGTGGCCGCGCCTATGCGGAATGAGTGTGTCCCGTAATCTTTGGGGTGGTTCCCTGCCGATGTTATGCATTTATTAAATATAGCTTGGAACTGGTATCTTGATAATGGCGTCCCATCAATGTGTGATAGGAACAAATTACTTTGTGATCTGATGGTTAGATATGGTTTTACTATTGTTACCCGACTCAGTGTACCGTTTGTGGGTTGTAGAAGTACCCAAGTGCCCCTGCCCGCTGGAACCATTTTCGATTTGTGTATGCGTAGACGTATTGCATTATTGCCTATGACTACGTCCTGGTGTAATAAGCCTCCACTGGTGCTAATTTTGGATTGAGGGACTAATTCGCTTATGCATAGCGCCTCGAAGTAGGCGATCACAAATGCAGTAGACAGTATTGTTGCTTCAAATTGTGAGTGTCATGTTAATGGTGTTAGGGATATGATGTGAGAAATCAGTTTTAGTGACACGGGACGGGACGTCTACACTCCTGACTTGGCTGACCCCTTTTCCACCCTTTTATGGATTGTCTGATGATGAATCTTTGTCACATCTCCCCAATTCAGTAGTTGGAAGTGAAATGCTACTCCGGTCAGACACCGCTGCGCTGACGCCCCTGATATGCCCCTCATCATTAGCTGGTGGAGAAATTCTATGGTGACTTGTGATCTGGCTTGTTCACATTGGTCAACCCGTCTGCCTGCTACTAGTCGTGTCCACTCTTCCCATGCCTTACCGTATGCTTGCCACGTCGACGGGGCAACTGACGCTCTGATTAATGGCATCAACTATTCGCCATTAGATCCCATAGGGAAGGTGGGCAACTGTTGTCCCGATGGGTGGGCATTGTGGAAGAGCTCTGTGAAAATCTGCCAATTGAATTGTTATAAAGCGTTAGCAGCAGCTTTAGACCCCTCAGCATAGTGGCTAGCGCGGACCCATACATTGAGTTTTAAGCACAGGAATGCTAGCCTGGGTAGTAGGCCTAGCACTGGGAGAGACGATGATGCCATCTTATTAATGCAGTGCGCTAAGCTGGTGTTTTTTGTTATGAAGCGTATATTTTTGTAAGCCAGGAGCGCGCCCCATATTTCTATTGCTACCACTATTGGGAAGAAAAATTATTTTCAGGGCTAGATGCAGCGAAAAATTATTATTAATTGAAAAGCTGGTGGAGCTTGGTATAGATGGCCTAATACAATGAGACCCACACACTGCTAGAAGGCCAAATATTTTTTCAGAGTTAGATGCAGAAAAAAATTATATTCAGTTTGCAACCTGATGGAGGTCAGTATAGATGGACTAATAGAACAAGTCCCACACACTGCTAGAAGGCCAAATATTTTTTCAGAGGTAGATGCAGACAAAAAATTATTTTGAATTTGCAACCTGATGGAGGTCAGTATAGATGACTAATAGAACAAGTCCCACACACTGCTAGAAGGCCAAATATTTTTTCAGAGGTAGATGCAGACAAAAATTATATTCAGTTTGCAACCTGATGGAGGTCTGTATAGATGGATTAATAGAACAAGTCCCACACACAGCTAGAAGCCCAATATTTTTTCAGAGGTAGATGCAGAAAAAAATATATTCAGTTTGCAACCTGATGGAGGTCTGTATAGATGGATTAATAGAACAAGTCCCACACACAGCTAGAAGCCCAATATTTTTTCAGAGGTAGATGCAGAAAAAAATATATTCAGTTTGCAACCTGATGGAGGTCAGTATAGATGGACTAATAGAACAAGTCCCACACACTGCTAGAAGGCCAAACATTTTTTCAGAGCTAGATGCAGAAAAATATTATATTCAGTTTGCAACCTGATGGAGGTCAGTATAGATGGACTAATAGAACAAGTCCCACACACAGCTAGAAGCCCAAATATTTTTTCAGAGGTAGATGCAGAAAAAAATTATATTCAGTTTGCAACCTGATGGAGGTCTGTATAGATGGATTAATAGAACAAGTCCCACACACAGCTAGAAGCCCAATATTTTTTCAGAGGTAGATGCAGAAAAAAATATATTCAGTTTGCAACCTGATGGAGGTCTGTATAGATGGATTAATAGAACAAGTCCCACACACAGCTAGAAGCCCAATATTTTTTCAGAGGTAGATGCAGAAAAAAATATATTCAGTTTGCAACCTGATGGAGGTCAGTATAGATGGATTAATAGAACAAGTCCCACACACAGCTAGAAGCCCAATATTTTTTCAGAGCTAGATGCAGAAAAAAATTATATTCAATTTGCAACCTGATGGAGGTCAGTATAGATGGACTAATAGAATGATGCTATGCCCAAAAGATTTTACTTCACTAGGTGCAGTAAAAAAATTGGTATTCTATACACAGGTGGTATATCTTGCAACACATATAGGCTACTCCACTGACTAACACACTCTGCAATAGGCCAAAAAGGATTAGCTTTGCTAGATTCAGCCAAATGCTGTGAAAAAAACTTGCACAGCACTGGCACAGACCTGCCTGGCAAAAACTGATAGGAACTGATGTAGCCTAGTCCTGAAAAGGACTCCAATTACAATTAGTCTTTACTCCCACAATCTATCTATTTAAGAGCACAGACCTCCCTGATAAAAGTCGTAGGAAATGCTGTAACCTAGTCCTTAAAAGGACTGCAATCACAACTATTCCCTACTCCCAAGCTATCTGTAGATTTGTGCGAAAATTGGCTTGAAATTAACAAGGTATAGCGCACACAGCAACAGCGGTGCCGTCTAACACGCAGCTGCAGCAGTGAGAAATTGGTGGCGACGGGGAAAATGGCTTGGTCTTATAGGGCAAGGACATGTGACATACACTGCCAATGACACATGCCCTTGCTTGTGTGAAAAAAAGCACTTCGCTCCGTGTGTGCGCTGCTGATAGGCTGACAGATTGCACCTCCCCACTGCAAATGCGGGAAAGAGAAAAAAAAATGGAGATCTTCATTGTTCCTGCAGAGATCCATCCCCTGCCCCTCCCCCCACCCCGCTGTACACTCAAACTGCGTATTAACATTAATTTTCATCATTACTGAGAAAAAATCCAGTTATGATTTTGGTGCATGAACAGTTATCGAACATAACCTCGAACAGCCGAATTTTTCTCAAATTGTTCGTGTTCGCCGAACGGCTCGAACACCGCCCAAAACAGCTCGAATTTGAGATTGGCGAAAAGTTCGAGTAGAACAACGCTCATCTCTAACTGCAACCTGCATGTCTCTTCCAAGGGGCATTTAAACCGTCTTGTTAAGCTATTGCGAACTCCACGTCTCTTCCAAGGTGCATTTAAACCGTCTTGTTAAGTTACTGAAACCTGCACATCTCTTCCAAGGGGCATTTAAACCTTCTTGTTAAGCTACTGCGACCTGCACGTCTCTTCCAAGGGGCATTTAAACAGTCTTGTTAAGCTACTGCGACCTCCACCGCTCTTTCAAGGGGCATTTAAACCGTCTTGTTAAGCTACTGCGACCTGCACGTCTCTTCAAATGGGCATTTAAACTGTCTTGTTAAGCTACTGCTACCGCCACCGCACTTCCAAGGGGCACTCTAACCATCTTGTTAAGCTACTGCGACCTGCACGTCTCTTTCAAGGAGCATTTAAACTGTCTTGTTAAGCTACTGCGACCACCACCGCTCTTCCAAGGGGCATTTAAACCGTCTTCTTAAGCTACTGCGACCTGCACGTCTTTTCCAAGGGGTATTTAAACCGTCTTGTTAAGCTACTGCGACCTCCACCGCTCTTCCAAGGGGCATTTTAACCGTCTTATTAAGCTACTGCGACCTGCGCGTCTCTTTCAAGGGGCATTTAAACTGACTTGTTAAGCTACTGCGACCTTCACCGCTCTTCCAACGGGCATTTAAGCCGTCTTTTTAAGCTACTGCGACCTGCATGTCTCTTCCAAGGGGCATTTAAACCGTCTTGAAAGCTACTGCGACCTGCACGTTTCTTCCAAGGGGCATTTATACCGTCTTGTTAAGCTACTGCGACTTGCACGTCTTTTCCAAGGGGCATTTAAACCGTCTTGTTAAGCTACTGCGACCTCCACCGCTCTTCCAAGGGGCATTTTAACCGTCTTATTAAGCTACTGAGACCTGCGCGTCTCTTTCAAGGGGCATTTAAACTGACTTGTTAAGCTACTGCGACCTTCACCGCTCTTCCAACGGGCATTTAAGCCGTCTTTTTAAGCTACTGCGACCTGCATGTCTCTTTCAAGGGGCATTTAAACCGTCTTTTTAAGCTACTGCGACCTCCAACGCTCTTCCAAGGGGCATATAAACCGTCTTGTTAAGCTACTACGACCTGCACGTCTCTTCCAAGGGGCATTTAAACCGTCTTGTTAAGCTACTGCGACTTGCACGTCTTTTCCAAGGGGCATTTTAACCGTCTTGTTAAGCTACTGTGACCTGCACGTCTCTTTCAAGAGGCATTTAAACCGTCTTGTTAAGCTACTGCGACTTCCACGTCCCTTCCAAGGGGCATTTCAACCATTTTGTTAAGCTACTGCGACCTCCTCCGCTCTTCCAAGGGGCATTTAAGCCGTCTTGTTAAGCTACTGCGACCTGCATGTCTCTTCCAAGGGGCATTTAAACCATCTTGTTAAGCTACTGTGACCTGCACGTCTCTTCCAAGAGGCATTTAAACCGTCTTGTTAAGCTGCTGCGACCTGCATGTCTCAACCAAGGGGCATTTAAACCGTCTTGTTAAACTACTGCGACCTCCACCGCTCTTCCAAGGGGCATTTAAACCGTCTTCTTAAGCTACTGCGACCTGCATGTCTCTTCCAAGGGGCATTTAAACCGTCTTGAAAGCTACTGCGACCTGCACGTCTCTTCCAAGGGGCATTTATACCGTCTTGTTAAGCTACTGCGACTTGCACGTCTTTTCCAAGGGGCATTTAAACCGTCTTGTTAAGCTACTGCGACGTGCACATCTTTTGCAAGCGGTCATTTAAACCGTCTTGTTAAGCTACTGCGACCTCCACCGCTCTTTCAAGGGGCATTTTAACCGTCTTATTAAGCTACTGCGACCTGCGCGTCTCTTTCAAGGGGCATATAAACTGACTTGTTAAGCTACTGCGACCTTCACCTCTCTTCCAAGGGGCATTTAAACCGTCTTTTTAAGCTACTGCGACCTGCATGTCTCTTCCAAGGGGCATTTAAACCATCTTTTTAAGCTACTGCGACCTCCACTGAACTTCCAAGGGGCATATAAACCGTCTTGTTAAGCTACTACGACCTGCACGTCTCTTCCAAGGGGCATTTAAACCGTCTTGTTAAGCTACTGCGACTTGCACGTCTTATCCAAGGGGCATTTTAACCGTCTTGTTAAGCTACTGCGACCTGCACGTCTCTTTCAAGAGGCATTTAAACCGTCTTGTTAAGCTACTGCGACTTGCACGTCTCTTCCAAGGGGCATTTAAACCATCTTTGTAAGCTACTGCGACCTCCTACGCTCTTCCAAGGGGCATTTAAGCCATCTTGTTAAGCTACTGCGATCTGCATGTCTCTTCCAAGGGGCATTTAAACCATCTTGTTAACTACTGTGACCTGCACGTCTCTTCCAAGGGGCATTTAAACCGTCTTGTTAAGCTGCTGCGAGCTGCATGTCTCAACCAAGAGGCATTTAAACCGTCTTGTTAAGCTACTGCGACCTCCACCGCTCTTCCAAGGGGCATTTAAACCGTCTTGTTAAGCTACTGCGACCTGCACGTCTCTTCCAAGGGGCATTTAAACCGTCTTGTTAAGCTACTGCTACCGCCACCACTCTTCCAAGGGGCATTTTAACCGTCTTGTTAAGCTACTGCGACCTGCACGTCTCTTTCAACGGGCATTTAAACCGTCTTGTTAAGGTACTGCGCCTTGCACGTGTTTTCCAAGGGGCATTTAAACCGTCTTGTTAAGCTACTGCGACCTTTACCGCTCTTTCAAGGGGCATTTAAACCGTCTTGTTAAGCTACTGCGACCTGCATGTCTCTTCCAAGTGGCATTTAAACCGTCTTGTTAAGCTACTGCGACCTGCACGTCTCTTCCAAGGGGCATTTAAACCATCTTGTTAAGCTACTGCTACCGCCACTGCTCTTCCAAGGGGCATTTTAACCGTCTTGTTAAGCTACTGCGACCTCCACGTCTCTTTCAACGGGCATTTAAACCGTCTTATTAAGCTACTGTAACCTCCACCTTTTTTCCAAGGGGCATTTAAACCGTCTTGTTAAGCTACTGCAACCTGCACGTCTCTTCCAAGGTGCATTTAAACTGTCTTGTTAAGCTACTGCGACCTGCATGTCTCTTCCAAGGGGCATTTAAACCATCTTGTTAAGCTACTGCGACCTGCACATCTCTTCTAAGGGGCAATTAAACTGTCTTGTTAAGCTGCTGCGACCAGCATGTCTCTTCCAAGGGGCATTTAAACCGTCTTGTTAAGCTTCTGCGACCTCCAAGTCTCTTTCAAGGGGCATTTAAACCGCATTGTTAAGCTACTGCGACCTGCACTTCTCTTCCAAGGCGCATTTAAACCATCTTTTAAGTTACTGCGACTTGCACGTCTCTTCCAAGGGGCATCTAAACCGTCTTGTTAAGCTACTGTAACCTCCATCACTTTTCCAAGGGGCATTTAAACCGTCTTTTTAAGCTACTGCGACCTCCAGCGCTCTTCCAAGGGGCATATAAACCGTCTTGTTAAGCTTCTACGACCTGCACGTCTCTTCCAAGGGGCATTTAAACCGTCTTGTTAAGCTACTGCGACTTGCACGTCTTTTCCAAGGGGCATTTTAACCGTCTTGTTAAGCTACTGCGACCTGCACGTCTCTTTCAAGAGGCATTTAAACCGTCTTGTTAAGCTACTGCGACTTCCACGTCCCTTCCAAGGGGCATTTAAACCATCTTGTTAAGCTACTGCGACCTCCCCCGCTCTTCCAAGGGGCATTTAAGCCGTCTTGTTAAGCTACTGCGACCTGCATGTCTCTTACAAGGGGCATTTAAACCATCTTGTTAAGCTACTGTGACCTGCACGTCTCTTCCAAGAGGCATTTAAACCGTCTTGTTAAGCTGCTGCGACCTGCATGTCTCAACCAAGGGGCATTTAAACCGTCTTGTTAAACTACTGCGACCTCCACCGCTCTTCCAAGGGGCATTTAAACCGTCTTCTTAAGCTACTGCGACCTGCATGTCTCAACCAAGGGGCATTTAAACCGTCTTGTTAAGCTACTGTAACCTCCATCACTTTTCCAAGGGGCATTTAAACCGTCTTGTTAAGCTAATGCGACCTGCACGTCTCTTCAATGGGGCATTTAAACCATCTTGTTAAGCTACTGCGGCCTGCATGTCTCTACCAAGGGGCATTTAAACCGTCTTGTTAAGCTACTGCGACCTACACGTCTCTTCCAAGGGGCATTTAAACAGTCTTGTTAAGCTGCTGCGACCTGCATGTCTCTTCCAAAGGGCATTTAAACTGTCTTGTTCAGCTACTGCGACCTCCTCCGCTCTTCCAAGGGGCATTTAAACCGTCTTGTTAAGCTACTGCGACCTGCAAGTCTCTTCCAAGGGGTATTTAAACCGTCTTGATAAGCTGCTGCGACCTGCATTTCTCTTCCAAGTGGCATTTAAAACATCTTGTTAAGCTACTGCGACCTCCATCGCTCTTCCAAGGGTCATTTAAACTGTCTTGTTAAGCTACTGCTACCGCCACCGCTCTTCCAAGGGGCATTTTATCCGTCTTGTTAAGCTACTGCGACCTGCACGTCTCTTTCAAGAGGCATTTAAACCATCTTGTTAAGCTACTGCGACTTGCACGTCTTTTCCAAGGGGCATTTAAACCATCTTGTTAAGCTACTGCGACCTCCTCCTCTCTTCCAAGGGGCATTTAAGCCGTCTTGTTAAGCTTATGCGACCTGCACGTCTCTTCAATGGGGCATTTAAACCGTCTTGTTAAGCTACTGCGACCTGCATGTCTCTTCCAAGGGGCATTTAAACCGTCTTGTTAAGATACTGCGACCTGCACGTCTCTTCCAATGGGCATTTAAACTGTCTTGTTAAGCTAATGCGACCTGCACGTCTCTTCAATGGGGCATTTAAACCGTCTTGTTAAGCTACTGCGACCTGCATGTCACTTCCAAGGGGCATTTAAACCGTCTTGTTAAGCTACTGCGACCTGCACGTCTCTTCCAAGGGGCATTTAAACCATCTTGTTAAGCTACTGCGACCTGCATGTCTCTTCCAAGTTTCATTTAAACCGTCTTGTTAAGCTACTGCGACCTGCACGTCTCTTCCAAGGGGCATTTAAACCATCTTGTTAAGCTACTGATACCGCCACCGCTCTTCCAAGGGGCATTTTAACCGTCTTGTTAAGCTACTGTGACCTGCACATCTCTTCCTAGGGGCATTTAAACCGTCTTGTTAAGCTGCTGCGATCTGCATGTCTCTTCCAAGGGGCATTTAAACCGCCTTGTTAAGCTACTGCGACCTCCACCGCTCTTACAAGGGGCATTTAAACCATCTTGTTAAGCTACTGCGACCTGCACGTCTCTTCCAAGGGGCATTTAAACCCTCTTGTTAAGCTACTGCAACCTGCATGTCTCTTCCAAGGGGCATTTAAACCGTCTTGTTAATCTATTGCGAACTCCACGTCTCTTCCAAGGTGCATTTAAACCGTCTTGTTAAGTTACTGAAACCTGCACATCTCTTCCAAGGGGCATTTAAACCTTCTTGTTAAGCTGCTGCGAGCTGCACGTCTCTTCCAAGGGGCATTTAAACAGTCTTGTTAAGCTACTGCGACCACCACCGCTCTTTCAAGGGGCATTTAAACCGTCTTGTTAAGCTACTGCGACCTGCACGTCTCTTCCAATGGGCATTTAAACTGTCTTGTTAAGCTACTGCTACCGCCACCGCACTTCCAAGGGGCACTTTAACCGTCTTGTTAAGCTACTGCGACCTGCATTTCTCTTCCAAGGGGCATTTAAACCGTCTTGAAAGCTACTGCGACCTGCACGTCTCTTCCAAGGGGCATTTATACCGTCTTGTTAAGCTACTGCGACTTGCACGTCTTTTCCAAGGGGCATTTAAACCGTCTTGTTAAGCTACTGCGACGTGCACGTCTTTTGCAAGGGGTCATTTAAACCGTCTTGTTAAGCTACTGCGACCTCCACCGCTCTCCCAAGGGGCATTTTAACCGTCTTATTAAGCTACTGCGACCTGCGCGTCTCTTTCAAGGGGCATTTAAACTGACTTGTTAAGCTACTGCGACCTTCACCGCTCTTTCAAGGGGCATTTAAACCGTCTTTTTAAGCTACTGCGACCTGCATGTTTTTTCCAAGGGGCATTTAAACCATCTTTTTAAGCTACTGCGACCTCCACCTCTCTTCCAAGACGCATTTAAACCATCTTGTTAAGCTACTGCGACCTGCATGTCTCTTCCAAAGGGCCTTTAAACTGTCTTGTTCAGCTACTGCGACCTCCTCCGCTCTTCCAAGGGGCATTTAAACCGTCTTGTTAAGCTACTGCGACCTGCAAGTCTCTTCCAAGGGGTATTTAAATCGTCTTGATAAGCTGCTGCGACCTGCATTTCTCTTCCAAGTGGCATTTAAAACGTCTTGTTAAGCTACTGCGACCTCCATCGCTCTTCCAAGGGTCATTTAAACTGTCTTGTTAAGCTACTGCTACCGCCACCGCTCTTCCAAGGGGCATTTTATCCGTCTTGTTAAGCTACTGCGACCTGCACGTCTCTTTCAAGAGGCATTTAAACCATCTTGTTAAGCTACTGCGACTTGCACGTCTTTTCCAAGGGGCATTTAAACCATCTTGTTAAGCTACTGCAACCTCCTCCTCTCTTCCAAGGGGCATTTAAGCCGTCTTGTTAAGCTTATGCGACCTGCACGTCTCTTCAATGGGGCATTTAAACCGTCTTGTTAAGCTACTGCGACCTGCATGTCTCTTCCAAGGGGCATTTAAACCGTCTTGTTAAGCTACTGCGACCTGCACGTCTCTTCCAAGGGGCATTTAAACTGTCTTGTTAAGCTAATGCGACCTGCACGTCTCTTCAATGGGGCATTTAAACCGTCTTGTTAAGCTACTGCGACCTGCATGTCACTTCCAAGGGGCATTTAAACCGTCTTGTTAAGCTACTGCGACCTGCACGTCTCTTCCAAGGGGCATTTAAACCATCTTGTTAAGCTACTGCGACCTGCATGTCTCTTCCAAGTTTCATTTAAACCGTCTTGTTAAGCTACTGCGACCTGCACGTCTCTTCCAAGGGGCATTTAAACCATCTTGTTAAGCTTCTGCTACCGCCACCGCTCTTCCAAGGGGCATTTTAACCGTCTTGTTAAGCTACTGTGACCTGCACATCTCTTCCTAGGGGCATTTAAACCGTCTTGTTAAGCTGCTGCGATCTGCATGTCTCTTCCAAGGGGCATTTAAACCGCCTTGTTAAGCTACTGCGACCTCCACCGCTCTTACAAGGGGCATTTAAACCATCTTGTTAAGCTACTGCGACCTGCACGTCTCTTCCAAGGGGCATTTAAACCCTCTTGTTAAGCTACTGCAACCTGCATGTCTCTTCCAAGGGGCATTTAAACCGTCTTGTTAATCTATTGCGAACTCCACGTCTCTTCCAAGGTGCATTTAAACCGTCTTGTTAAGTTACTGAAACCTGCACATCTCTTCCAAGGGGCATTTAAACCTTCTTGTTAAGCTGCTGCGACCTGCACGTCTCTTCCAAGGGGCATTTAAACAGTCTTGTTAAGCTACTGCGACCTCCACCGCTCTTTCAAGGGGCATTTAAACCGTCTTGTTAAGCTACTGCGACCTGCACGTCTCTTCCAATGGGCATTTAAACTGTCTTGTTAAGCTACTGCTACCGCCACCGCACTTCCAAGGGGCACTTTAACCGTCTTGTTAAGCTACTGCGACCTGCATGTCTCTTCCAAGGGGCCTTTAAACCGTCTTGAAAGCTACTGCGACCTGCACGTCTCTTCCAAGGGGCATTTATACCGTCTTGTTAAGCTACTGCGACTTGCACGTCTTTTCCAAGGGGCATTTAAACCGTCTTGTTAAGCTACTGCGACGTGCACGTCTTTTGCAAGGGGTCATTTAAACCGTCTTGTTAAGCTACTGCGACCTCCACCGCTCTCCCAAGGGGCATTTTAACCGTCTTATTAAGCTACTGCGACCTGCGCGTCTCTTCAAGGGGCATTTAAACTGACTTGTTAAGGTACTGCGACCTTCACCGCTCTTTCAAGGGGCATTTAAACCGTCTTTTTAAGCTACTGCGACCTGCAAGTTTTTTCCAAGGGGCATTTAAACCATCTTTTTAAGCTACTGCGACCTCCACCGCTCTTCCAAGACGCATTTAAACCATCTTGTTAAGCTGCTGCGACCTGCATGTCTCAATCAAGGGGCATTTAAACCGTCTTCTTAAGCTACTGCGACCTCCACCGCTCTTCCAAGGGGCATTTAAACCGTCTTGTTAAGCTACTGCGACCTGCACGTCTCTTCCAAGGGGCATTTAAACCATCTTGTTAAGCTATTGTAACCTCCACCTCTTTTCCAAGGGGCATTTAAAACGTCTTGTTAAGCTACTGCTACCTGCACGTCTCTTCGAAGGGACATTTTAACCGTGTTGTTAAGCTACTGCGACCTGCACGTCTCTTTCAGCTGGCATTTAAACCGTCTTGTTAAGCTATAGTGCCTTGCACGTCTTTTCCAAGGGGTATTTAAACCATCTTGTTAAGCTACTGCGACCTTTACCGCTCTTCCAAGGGGCATTTAAACCATCTTGTTAAGCTACTGTGACCTGCATGTCTCTTCCAAGGGGCATTTAAAACGTCTTGTTAAGCTACTGCGACCTGCACGTCTCTTCCAAGGGGCATTTAAAACGTCTTGTTAAGCTACTGCTACCGCCACCGCTCTTCCAAGGGGCATTTTAACCGTCTTGTTAAGCTACTGCGACCTGCACGTCTCTTTCAACAGGCATTTAAACCGTCTTGTTAAGCTACTGTAACCTCCCCTCTTTTCCAAGGGGCATTTTAACCGTCTTGTTAAGCTACTGCGACCTGCACTTCTCTTTCAACGGGCATTTAAACCATCTTGTTAAGCTACTGCGACCTCCTCCGCTCTTCCAAGGGGCATTTAAACCGTCTTGTTAAGCTAATGCAACCTGCACGTCTCTTCCAAGGGGCATTTAAACCGTCTTGTTAAGCTACTGTGACCTGCAAGTCTCTTCTAAGGGGTATTTAAACAGTCTTGATAAGCTGCTGCGACCTGCATTTCTCTTCCAAGGGGCATTTAAAATGTCTTGTTAAGCTACTGCGACCTCCACCGCTCTTCCAAGGGGCATTTAAACTGTCTTGTTAAGCTACTACGACCTGCACGTCTCTTCCAAGAGGCATTTAAACTGTCTTGTTAAGCTACTGCGACTTGCACGTCTTTTCCAAGGGGCATTTAAACCATCTTGTTAAGCTACTGCGACCTCCTCCTCTCTTCCAAGGGGCATTTAAGCCGTCTTGTTAAGCTTATGCGACCTGCACGTCTCTTCAATGGGGCATTTAAACCGTCTTGTTAAGCTACTGCGACCTGCATGTCTCTTCCAAGGGGCATTTAAACCGTCTTGTTAAGCTACTGCGACCTGCACGTCTCTTCCAAGGGGCATTTAAACTGTCTTGTTAAACTAATGCGACCTGCACGTCTCTTCAATGGGGCATTTAAATGGTATTGTTAAGCTACTGCGACCTGCATGTCACTTCCAAGGGGCATTTAAACCGTCTTGTTAAGCTACTGCGACCTGCACGTCTCTTCCAAGGGGCATTTAAACCATCTTGTTAAGCTACTGCGACCTGCATGTCTCTTCCAAGTTTCATTTAAACCGTCTTGTTAAGCTACTGCGACCTGCACGTCTCTTCCAAGGGGCATTTAAACCATCTTGTTAAGCTACTGCTACCGCCACCGCTCTTTCAAAGGGCATTTTAACCGTCTTGTTAAGCTACTGTGACCTGCACATCTCTTCCTAGGGGCATTTAAACCGTCTTGTTAAGCTGCTGCGATCTGCATGTCTCTTCCAAGGGGCATTTAAACCGTCTTGTTAAGCTACTGCGACCTCCACCGCTCTTACAAGGGGAATTTAAACCATCTTGTTAAGCTACTGCGACCTGCACGTCTCTTCCAAGGGGCATTTAAACCCTCTTGTTAAGCTACTGCAACCTGCATGTCTCTTCCAAGGGGCATTTACTCCGTCTTGTTAATCTATTGCGAACTCCACGTCTCTTCCAAGGTGCATTTAAACCGTCTTGTTAAGTTACTGAAACCTGCACATCTCTTCCAAGGGGCATTTAAACCTTCTTGTTAAGCTGTTGCGACCTGCACGTCTCTTCCAAGGGGCATTTAAACAGTCTTGTTAAGCTACTGCGACCTCCACCGCTCTTTCAAGGGGCATTTAAACCGTCTTGTTAAGCTACTGCGACCTGCACGTCTCTTCCAATGGGCATTTAAATTGTCTTGTTAAGCTACTGCTACCGCCACCGCACTTCCAAGGGGCACTTTAACCGTCTTGTTAAGCTACTGCGACCTGCATGTCTCTTCCAAGGGGCATTTAAACCGTCTTGAAAGCTACTGCGACCTGCACGTCTCTTCCAAGGGGCATTTATACCGTCTTGTTAAGCTACTGCGACTTGCACGTCTTTTCCAAGGGGAATTTAAACCGTCTTGTTAAGCTACTGAGACGTGCACGTCTTTTGCAAGGGGTCATTTAAACCGTCTTGTTAAGCTACTGCGACCTCCACCGCTCTTCCAAGGGGCATTTTAACCGTCTTATTAAGCTACTGCGACCTGCGCGTCTCTTTCAAGGGGCATTTAAACTGACTTGTTAAGCTACTGCGACCTTCACCGCTCTTTCAAGGGGCATTTAAACCGTCTTTTTAAGCTACTGCGACCTGCATGTCTTTTCCAAGGGGCATTTAAACCATCTTTTTAAGCTACTGCGACCTCCACCGCTCTTCCAAGACGCATTTAAACCATCTTGTTAAGTTGCTGCGACCTGCATGTCTCAATCAAGGGGCATTTAAACCGTCTTCTTAAGCTACTGCGACCTCCACCGCTCTTCCAAGGGGCATTTAAACCGTCTTGTTAAGCTACTGCGACCTGCACGTCTCTTCCAAGGGGCATTTAAACCATCTTGTTAAGCTATTGTAACCTCCACCTCTTTTCCAAGGGGCATTTAAAACGTCTTGTTAAGCTACTGCTACCTGCACGTCTCTTCGAAGGGACATTTTAACCGTGTTGTTAAGCTACTGCGACCTGCACGTCTCTTTCAGCTGGCATTTAAACCGTCTTGTTAAGCTACAGTGCCTTGCACGTCTTTTCCAAGGGGTATTTAAACCATCTTGTTAAGCTACTGCGACCTTTACCGCTCTTCCAAGGGGCATTTAAACCATCTTGTTAAGCTACTGTGACCTGCATGTCTCTTCCAAGGGGCATTTAAAACGTCTTGTTAAGCTACTGCGACCTGCACGTCTCTTCCAAGGGGCATTTAAAACGTCTTGTTAAGCTACTGCTACCGCCACCGCTCTTCCAAGGGGCATTTTAACCGTCTTGTTAAGCTACTGCGACCTGCACGTCTCTTTCAACAGGCATTTAAACCGTCTTGTTAAGCTACTGTAACCTCCCCTCTTTTCCAAGGGGCATTTTAACCGTCTTGTTAAGCTACTGCGACCTGCACGTCTCTTTCAACGGGCATTTAAACCATCTTGTTAAGCTACTGCGACCTCCTCCGCTCTTCCAAGGGGCATTTAAACCGTCTTGTTAAGCTAATGCAACCTGCACGTCTCTTCCAAGGGGCATTTAAACCGTCTTGTTAAGCTACTGTGACCTGCAAGTCTCTTCTAAGGGGTATTTAAACAGTCTTGATAAGCTGCTGCGACCTGCATTTCTCTTCCAAGGGGCATTTAAAATGTCTTGTTAAGCTACTGCGACCTCCACCGCTCTTCCAAGGGGCATTTAACCTGTCTTGTTAAGCTACTACGACCTGCACGTCTCTTCGAAGAGGCATTTAAACCGTCTTGTTAAGCTACTGCGACTTGCACGTCTTTTCCAAGGGGCATTTAAACCATCTTGTTAAGCTACTGCGACCTCCTCCTCTCTTTCAAGGGGCATTTAAGCCGTCTTGTTAAGCTTATGCGACCTGCACGTCTCTTCAATGGGGCATTTAAACCGTCTTGTTAAGCTACTGCGACCTGCATGTCTCTTCCAAGGGGCATTTAAACCGTCTTGTTAAGCTACTGCGACCTGCACGTCTCTTCCAAGGGGCATTTAAACTGTCTTGTTAAACTAATGCGACCTGCACGTCTCTTCAATGGGGCATTTAAATGGTCTTGTTAAGCTACTGCGACCTGCATGTCACTTCCAAGGGGCATTTAAACCGTCTTGTTAAGCTACTGCGACCTGCACGTCTCTTCCAAGGGGCATTTAAACCATCTTGTTAAGCTACTGCGACCTGCATGTCTCTTCCAAGTTTCATTTAAACCGTCTTGTTAAGCTACTGCGACCTGCACGTCTCTTCCAAGGGGCATTTAAACCATCTTGTTAAGCTACTGCTACCGCCACCGCTCTTTCAAAGGGCATTTTAACCGTCTTGTTAAGCTACTGTGACCTGCACATCTCTTCCTAGGGGCATTTAAACCGTCTTGTTAAGCTGCTGCGATCTGCATGTCTCTTCCAAGGGGCATTTAAACCGTCTTGTTAAGCTACTGCGACCTCCACCGCTCTTACAAGGGGCATTTAAACCATCTTGTTAAGCTACTGCGACCTGCACGTCTCTTCCAAGGGGCATTTAAACCCTCTTGTTAAGCTACTGCAACCTGCATGTCTCTTCCAAGGGGCATTTACACCGTCTTGTTAATCTATTGCGAACTCCACGTCTCTTCCAAGGTGCATTTAAACCGTCTTGTTAAGTTACTGAAACCTGCACATCTCTTCCAAGGGGCATTTAAACCTTCTTGTTAAGCTGCTGCGACCTGCACGTCTCTTCCAAGGGGCATTTAAACAGTCTTGTTAAGCTACTGCGACCTCCACCGCTCTTTCAAGGGGCATTTAAACCGTCTTGTTAAGCTACTGCGACCTGCACGTCTCTTACAATGGGCATTTAAATTGTCTTGTTAAGCTACTGCTACCGCCACCGCACTTCCAAGGGGCACTTTAACCGTCTTGTTAAGCTACTGCGACCTGCATGTCTCTTCCAAGGGGCATTTAAACCGTCTTGAAAGCTACTGCGACCTGCACGTCTCTTCCAAGGGGCATTTATACCGTCTTGTTAAGCTACTGCGACTTGCACGTCTTTTCCAAGGGGAATTTAAACCGTCTTGTTAAGCTACTGAGACGTGCACGTCTTTTGCAAGGGGTCATTTAAACCGTCTTGTTAAGCTACTGCGACCTCCACCGCTCTTCCAAGGGGCATTTTAACCGTCTTATTAAGCTACTGCGACCTGCGCGTCTCTTTCAAGGGGCATTTAAACTGACTTGTTAAGCTACTGCGACCTTCACCGCTCTTTCAAGGGGCATTTAAACCGTCTTTTTAAGCTACTGCGACCTGCATGTCTTTTCCAAGGGGCATTTAAACCATCTTTTTAAGCTACTGCGACCTCCACCGCTCTTCCAAGAGGCATTTAAACCATCTTGTTAAGCTGCTGCGACCTGCATGTCTCAATCAAGGGGCATTTAAACCGTCTTCTTAAGCTACTGCGACCTCCACCGCTCTTCCAAGGGGCATTTAAACCGTCTTGTTAAGCTACTGCGACCTGCACGTCTCTTCCAAGGGGCATTTAAACCATCTTGTTAAGCTATTGTAACCTCCACCTCTTTTCCAAGGGGCATTTAAAACGTCTTGTTAAGCTACTGCTACCTGCACGTCTCTTCGAAGGGACATTTTAACCGTGTTGTTAAGCTACTGCGACCTGCACGTCTCTTTCAGCTGGCATTTAAACCGTCTTGTTAAGCTACAGTGCCTTGCACGTCTTTTCCAAGGGGTATTTAAACCATCTTGTTAAGCTACTGCGACCTTTACCGCTCTTCCAAGGGGCATTTAAACCATCTTGTTAAGCTACTGTGACCTGCATGTCTCTTCCAAGGGGCATTTAAAACGTCTTGTTAAGCTACTGCGACCTGCACGTCTCTTCCAAGGGGCATTTAAAACGTCTTGTTAAGCTACTGCTACCGCCACCGCTCTTCCAAGGGGCATTTTAACCGTCTTGTTAAGCTACTGCGACCTGCACGTCTCTTTCAACAGGCATTTAAACCGTCTTGTTAAGCTACTGTAACCTCCCCTCTTTTCCAAGGGGCATTTTAACCGTCTTGTTAAGCTACTGCGACCTGCACGTCTCTTTCAACGGGCATTTAAACCATCTTGTTAAGCTACTGCGACCTCCTCCGCTCTTCGAAGGGGCATTTAAACCGTCTTGTTAAGCTAATGCAACCTGCACGTCTCTTCCAAGGGGCATTTAAACCGTCTTGTTAAGCTACTGTGACCTGCAAGTCTCTTCTAAGGGGTATTTAAACAGTCTTGATAAGCTGCTGCGACCTGCATTTCTCTTCCAAGGGGCATTTAAAATGTCTTGTTAAGCTACTGCGACCTCCACCGCTCTTCCAAGGGGCATTTAAACTGTCTTGTTAAGCTACTACGACCTGCACGTCTCTTCCAAGAGGCATTTAAACCGTCTTGTTAAGCTACTGCGACTTGCACGTCTTTTCCAAGGGGCATTTAAACCATCTTGTTAAGCTACTGCGACCTCCTCCTCTCTTTCAAGGGGCATTTAAGCCGTCTTGTTAAGCTTATGCGACCTGCACGTCTCTTCAATGGGGCATTTAAACCGTCTTGTTAAGCTACTGCGACCTGCATGTCTCTTCCAAGGGGCATTTAAACCGTCTTGTTAAGCTACTGCGACCTGCACGTCTCTTCCAAGGGGCATTTAAACTGTCTTGTTAAACTAATGCGACCTGCACGTCTCTTCAATGGGGCATTTAAATGGTCTTGTTAAGCTACTGCGACCTGCATGTCACTTCCAAGGGGCATTTAAACCGTCTTGTTAAGCTACTGCGACCTGCACGTCTCTTCCAAAGGGCATTTAAACCATCTTGTTAAGCTACTGCGACCTGCATGTCTCTTCCAAGTTTCATTTAAACCGTCTTGTTAAGCTACTGCGACCTGCACGTCTCTTCCAAGGGGCATTTAAACCATCTTGTTAAGCTACTGCTACCGCCACCGCTCTTTCAAAGGGCATTTTAACCGTCTTGTTAAGCTACTGTGACCTGCACATCTCTTCCTAGGGGCATTTAAACCGTCTTGTTAAGCTGCTGCGATCTGCATGTCTCTTCCAAGGGGCATTTAAACCGTCTTGTTAAGCTACTGCGACCTCCACCGCTCTTACAAGGGGCATTTAAACCATCTTGTTAAGCTACTGCGACCTGCACGTCTCTTCCAAGGGGCATTTAAACCCTCTTGTTAAGCTACTGCAACCTGCATGTCTCTTCCAAGGGGCATTTACACCGTCTTGTTAATCTATTGCGAACTCCACGTCTCTTCCAAGGTGCATTTAAACCGTCTTGTTAAGTTACTGAAACCTGCACATCTCTTCCAAGGGGCATTTAAACCTTCTTGTTAAGCTGCTGCGACCTGCACGTCTCTTCCAAGGGGCATTTAAACAGTCTTGTTAAGCTACTGCGACCTCCACCGCTCTTTCAAGGGGCATTTAAACCGTCTTGTTAAGCTACTGCGACCTGCACGTCTCTTCCAATGGGCATTTAAATTGTCTTGTTAAGCTACTGCTACCGCCACCGCACTTCCAAGGGGCACTTTAACCGTCTTGTTAAGCTACTGCGACCTGCATGTCTCTTCCAAGGGGCATTTAAACCGTCTTGAAAGCTACTGCGACCTGCACGTCTCTTCCAAGGGGCATTTATACCGTCTTGTTAAGCTACTGCGACTTGCACGTCTTTTCCAAGGGGAATTTAAACCGTCTTGTTAAGCTACTGAGACGTGCACGTCTTTTGCAAGGGGTCATTTAAACCGTCTTGTTAAGCTACTGCGACCTCCACCGCTCTTCCAAGGGGCATTTTAACCGTCTTATTAAGCTACTGCGACCTGCGCGTCTCTTTCAAGGGGCATTTAAACTGACTTGTTAAGCTACTGCGACCTTCACCGCTCTTTCAAGGGGCATTTAAACCGTCTTTTTAAGCTACTGCGACCTGCATGTCTTTTCCAAGGGGCATTTAAACCATCTTTTTAAGCTACTGCGACCTCCACCGCTCTTCCAAGAGGCATTTAAACCATCTTGTTAAGCTGCTGCGACCTGCATGTCTCAATCAAGGGGCATTTAAACCGTCTTCTTAAGCTACTGCGACCTCCACCGCTCTTCCAAGGGGCATTTAAACCGTCTTGTTAAGCTACTGCGACCTGCACGTCTCTTCCAAGGGGCATTTAAACCATCTTGTTAAGCTACTGTAACCTCCACCTCTTTTCCAAGGGGCATTTAAAACGTCTTGTTAAGCTACTGCTACCTGCACGTCTCTTCGAAAGGACATTTTAACCGTGTTGTTAAGCTACTGCGACCTGCACGTCTCTTTCAGCTGGCATTTAAACCGTCTTGTTAAGCTACTGTGCCTTGCACGTCTTTTCCAAGGGGTATTTAAACCATCTTGTTAAGCTACTGCGACCTTTACCGCTCTTCCAAGGGGCATTTAAACCATCTTGTTAAGCTACTGTGACCTGCATGTCTCTTCCAAGGGGCATTTAAAACGTCTTGTTAAGCTACTGTGACCTGCACGTCTCTTCCAAGGGGCATTTAAAACGTCTTGTTAAGCTACTGCTACCGCCACCGCTCTTCCAAGGGACATTTTAACCGTCTTGTTAAGCTACTGCGACCTGCACGTCTCTTTCAACAGGCATTTAAACCGTCTTGTTAAGCTACTGTAACCTCCCCTCTTTTCCAAGGGGCATTTTAACCGTCTTGTTAAGCTACTGCGACCTGCACGTCTCTTTGAACGGGCATTTAAACCATCTTGTTAAGCTACTGCGACCTCCTCCGCTCTTCCAAGGGGCATTTAAACCGTCTTGTTAAGCTAATGCAACCTGCACGTCTCTTCCAAGGGGCATTTAAACCATCTTGTTAAGCTACTGTGACCTGCAAGTCTCTTCTAAGGGGTATTTAAACAGTCTTGATAAGCTGCTGCGACCTGCATTTCTCTTCCAAGGGGCATTTAAAATGTCTTGTTAAGCTACTGCGACCTCCACCGCTCTTCCAAGGGGCATTTAAACTGTCTTGTTAAGTTACTACGACCAGCACGTCTCTTCCAAGAGGCATTTAAACCGTCTTGTTAAGCTACTGCTACCGCCACCGCTGTTCCAAGCGGCATTTTAACCGTCTTGTTAAGCTACTGCGACCTGCACGTCTCTTTCAAGAGGCATTTAAACCGTCTTGTTAAGCTACTGCGAATTGCACGTCTCTTCCAAGGGGCATTTAAACCATCTTGTTAAGCTACTGCGACATGCTCGTCTCTTCCAAGTGGCATTTAAACCGTCTTGTTAAGCTTCTGCGTCCTGCACCGCTCTTCCAAGGGGCATTTAAACCGTCTTATTAAGCTACTGCGACCTACACCGCTTTTCCAAGGGGCATTTAAACTGTTTTGTTAAGCTACTGCTACCGCCACCGCTCTTCCAAGGGGCATTTTAACGGTCTTGTTAAGCTACTGCGACCTGCACGTCTCTTTCAATAGGCATTTATACCGTCTTGTTAAGCTACTGCGACCTGCACGTCTCTTTCAAGAGGCATTTAAACCATCTTGTTACGCTACTGCGACCTCCTCCGCTCTTCCAAGGGGCATTTAAGCCGTCTTGTTAAGCTACTGCGACCTGCATGTCTCTTCCAAGGGGCATTTAAACCATCTTGTTAAGCTACTGCGACCTGCACGTCTCTTCCAAGGGGCATTTAAACCGTCTTGCTAAGCTGCTGCGACCTGCATGTCTCAACCAAGGGGCATTTAAACCGTCTTGTTAAGCTACTGCTACCGCCAACGCTCTTCCAAGGGGTATTTAAACCGTCTTGTTAAGCTACTGCGACCTGCACGTCTCTTCCAAGGGGCATTTAAACCATCTTGTTAAGCTACTGCTACCGCCACCGCTCTTCCAAGGGGCATTTAAACCGTCTTGTTAAGCTACTGCGACCTGCACGTCTCTTCCAAGGGGCATTTAAACTGTCTTGTTAAGCTGCTGCGACCTGCATGTCTCTTCCAAGGGGCATTTAAACCGTCTTCTTAAGCTACTGCGACCTGCACTTCTCTTCCAAGGGTCATTTAAACCACCTTATTAAGCTACTGCTTCCGCCACCGCACTTCCAAGGGGCATTTCAACAGTCTTGTAAAGCTACTGCAACCTGCACTTCTCTTGCAAGGGGCATTTAAACCATCTTGTTAAGCTACTGCTGCCTCCACATCTCTTCCAAGGGGCATTTAAACCATTTTTTTAAGCTTCTGCGACCTGCACGTCTCTTCCAAGGTGCATTTAAACCGTCTTGTTAAGCTAATGCCACCTGCACGTCTCTTCCAAGGTGCATTTAAACCGCCTTATTAAGCTACTGCGAATTGCATATCTCTTCCAAGGGGCATTTAAACCGTCTTGTTAAGCTACTGCGACCTCCACAGCTCTTCCAAGGGGCATTTAAACCGTCTTGTTAAGCTGCTGCGACCTGCATGTCTCTTCCAAGGGGCATTTAAACTGCCTTGTTAAGCTACTGCGACCTGCACGTCTCTTCCAAGGGGCATTTAAACCGTCTTGTTAAGCTACAGCAACTTGCACGTCTTTTCCAAGGAGCATTTAAACCGTCTTGTTAAGCTACTGTGACCTCCACCACTTTTCGAAGGGGCATTTAAAAAGTCTTGTTAAGCTACTGCGACCTGCACGTCTCTTCCAAGGGGCATTTAAACCATCTTGTTAAGCTACTGCTACCGCCACCGCTCTTCCAAGGGGCATTTAAACCGCCTTGTTAAGCTTCTGAGACCTGCACGTCTCTTCCAAGGGGCATTTAAACTGTCTTATTATGCTGCTGCGACCTGCATGTCTCTTCCAAGGGGCATTTAAACCGTCTTGTTAGGCTACTGTGACCTCCAAGTCTCTTTCAAGGGGCATTTAAACCGTCTTGTTAAGCTACTGCGACCTGCACTTCTCTTCCAAGGGGCATTTAAACCATCTTGTTAAGCTACTGCTACTGCCACCGCATTTCGAAGGGTCATTTCAACAGTCTTGTTAAGCTATTTGCAACCTGCACGTCTCTTGCAAGGGGCATTTAAACCGTCTTGTTAAGCTACTGCGACCTCCACATCTCTTCCAAGGGGCATTTAAACCGTCTTGTTAAGCTAATGCGACCTGCACGTCTCTTCCAAGGTGCATTTAAACCGCCTTGTTAAGCTACTGCGACCTGCATGTCTCTTCCAAGGGTCATTTAAACCGTCTTGTTAAGCTACTGCGACCTCCACCGCTCTTCCAAGGGGCATTTAAACCGTCTTGTTAAGCTGCTGCGACCTGCTTGTCTCTTCCAAGGGGCATTTAAACTGCCTTGTTAAGATACTGCGACCTGCACGTCTCTTCCAAGGGGCATCTAAACCGTCTTGTTAAGCTACTGCTACTGCCACCGCATTTCGAAGGGGCATTTCAACAGTCTTGTTAAGCTATTTGCAACCTGCACGTCTCTTGCAAGGGGCATTTAAACCGTCTTGTTAAGCTACTGCGACCTCCACATCTCTTCCAAGGGGCATTTAAACCGTCTTGTTAAGCTAATGCGACCTGCACGTCTCTTCCAAGGTGCATTTAAACCGCCTTGTTAAGCTACTGCGACCTGCATGTCTCTTCCAAGGGGCATTTAAACCGTCTTGTTAAGCTGCTGCGACCTGCTTGTCTCTTCCAAGGGGCATTTAAACTGCCTTGTTAAGATACTGCGACCTGCACGTCTCTTCCAAGGGGCATCTAAACCGTCTTGTTAAGCTACAGCAACTTGCACGTCTTTTCCAAGGGGCATTTAAACCGTCTTGTTAAGCTACTGTAACCTCCACCACTTTTCCAAGGGGCATTTAAACCTTCTTGTTAAGTTACTGCGACCTGCACGTGTCTTCCAAGGGGCATTTAAACGGTCTTGTTAAGCTACTGCGACCAGCACGTCTCTTCCAAGGGGCATTTAAACCGTCTTGTTAAGCTACTGCGACCAGCATTTCTCTTCGAAGGGGCATTTAAACTGTCTTGTTAAGCTACTGCGACCTCCACCACTCTTCAAAGGGGCATTTAAACCGTCTTGTTAAGATACTGCGACCTGCACGTCTCTACCAAGGGGCATTTAAATCATCTTGGTAAGCTACTGCGACCTGCAAGCCTCTTCCAAGGGGCATATAAACCGTCTTGTTAAGCTACTGCGACCTGCACGTCTCTTCAAAGGGGCATTTAAACTGTCTTGTTAAGCTACTGCGACCTCCACCGCTCATCCAAGGGGCATTTAAACCATCTTGTTAAGCTACTGCGACCTGCACGTCTCTTCCAAGAGGCATTTAAAGCGTCTTGGTAAGCTACTGCGACCTGCAAGCCTATTCCAAGGGGCATTTAAACCCTCTTGTTAAGCTAATGCCACCTGCACATCTCTTCCAAGGGGGATTTAAACTGTCTTGTTAAGCTACTGCGACCTGCACGTCTCTTCCATGGGGCATTTAAGCCGTCTTGTTCAGTTACTGCGACCTGCACGTCTCTTCCAAGGGGCATTTTAACCGTCTTATTAAGCTACTGCGACCTGCACTTCTCTACCAAGGGACATTTAAATTGTCATGTTAAGCTACTTCGATCTTCACTGCTCTTCCAAGGGGCATTTAAACAGTCTTGTTAAGCTACTGCGACCTGCACGTCTCTTCCAAGGGGCATTTAAACCGTCTTGTTAAGCTACTGCGACCTGCACGTGTCTTCCAAGGGACATTTAAACCAAGGGGTACTTAAACTGTCTTGTTAAGCTACTGCGACCTCCACCGCTCTTCCAAGGGGCATTTAAACCGTCTTGTTAAGCTACTGCGACCTGCACGTCTCTTCCAATGGGCATTTAAACAGTCTTCTTAAGCCACTGCGACCTTCACGTCTCTCCCAAGGTGCATTTAACCGTATTGTTAAGCTGCTGCGACCTGCATGTGTCTTCCAAGTGGCATTTAAAGCGTCTTGTTAAGCTACTGCGACCTCCACCGCTCTTCCAAGGAGCATTTAAACCATCTTGTTAAGCCACTGCGACCTGCACGTCTCTTCCAAGGGGCATTTAAACCGTCTTGGTAAGCTACTGCGACCTGCAAGCCTATTCCAAGGGGCATTTAAACCCTCTTGTTAAGTTAATGCGACCTGCACGTCTCTTCCAAGGGGGATTTAAACAGTCTTGTTAAGCTACTGCGAACTGCACGTCTCTTCCAAAGGGCATTTAAACAGTCTTATTAAGCTACTGTGACCTGCATGTCTTCTCCTAGGGGCATTTAAACTGTCTTGTTAAGCTACTGCGACCAGCACGTCTTTTCCAAGGGGCATTTAAACCATCTTGTTAAGCTACTGCGACCTGCATGTCTCTTCCAAGGGGCATTTAAACCGTCTTGTTAAGCTACTGCGACCTCTACCACTCTTCAAAGGGGCATTTAAACCGTCTTCTTAAGCTAATGCGACCTCCACCTCTCTTCCAAGGGGCATTTAAACCTTCTTGTTAAGCTATTGCGACCTGCTCGTCTCTTCCAAGGGGCATTTAAACCATCTTGTTAAGCTACTGCGACCTGCACGTCTCTTCCAAGTGGCATTTAAACTGTCTTTTTAAGCTACTGCGACTTGCACGTCTCTTCCATGGGGCATCTAAATCGTCTTGTTAAGCTACTGTAACCTCCATCACTTTTCCAAGGGGCATTTAAACCGTCTTGTTAAGCTAATGCGACCTGCACGTCTCTTCAATGGGGCATTTAAACCGTCTTGCTAAGCTACTGCGGCCTGCATGTCTCTACCAAGGGGCATTTAAACCGTCTTGTTAAGCTACTGCGACCTGCACGTCTCTTCCAAGGGGCATTTAAACAGTCTTGTTAAGCTGCTGCGACCTGCATGTCTCTTCCAAAGGGCATTTAAACTGTCTTGTTAAGCTACTGCGACCTCCTCCGCTCTTCCAAGGGGCATTTAAACCGTCTTGTTAAGCTACTGCAACCTGCACGTCTCTTCCAAGGGGCATTTAAACTGTCTTGTTAAGCTACTGCGACCTGCAAGTCTCTTCCATGGGGTATTTAAACCGTCTTGATAAGCTGCTGCGACCTGCATTTCTCTTCCAAGGGGCATTTAAAACGTCTTGTTAAGCTACTGCGACCTGCACGTCTCTTTCAAGAGGCATTTAAACCATCTTGTTAAGCTACTGCGACTTCCTCCGCTCTTCCAAGGGGCATTTAAGCCGTCTTGTTAAGCTACTGCGACCTGACCTGCATGTCTCTTCCAAGGGGCATTTAAACAGTCTTGTTAAGCTACTGCGTCCTGCACGTCTCTTCCAAGGCGCATTTAAACCGTGTTTTTAAGCTACTGCGACCTGCACGTCTCTTCCAAGGGGCATTTAAACCGTCTTGTTAAGCTACTGTAACCTACATCACTTTTCCAAGGGGCATTTAAACCGTCTTGTTAAGCTAATGCAACCTTCACGTCTCTTCCAAGAGGCATTTAAACCGTCTTGTTAAGCTACTGCGACCTCCACCGCTCTTCCAAGGGGCATTTAAATCATCTTGTTAAGCTACTGCGACCTGCACGTCTCTTCCAAGGGGCATTTAAACCATCTTGTTAAGCTACTGCGACCTCCACCGCTCTTCCAAGGGGCATTTAAATCATCTTGTTAAGCTACTGCGACCTGCAAGCCTATTCCAAGGGGCATTTAAACCCTCTTGTTAAGCTACTGCGACCTACACATCTCTTCCAAGGGGCATTTAAACTGTCTTGTTAAGCTACTGCGACCTGCACGTCTCTTCCAAGGGGCATTTAAACCGTCTTGTTAAGCTAGTGCGACCTGCATGTCTCTTCCAAGGGGCATTTAAACAGTCTTGTTAAGCCACTGCGACCTGCACGTCTCTTCCAAGGGGCATTTAAACCGTCTTTTTAAGCTAGTGCGACTTGCATGTATCTTCCAAGGGGCATTTAAACCGTCTTGTTAAGCCACTGCGACCTGCACGTCTCTTCCAAGGGGCATTTACACCATCTTTTTAAGCTACTGCGACCTCCACGTCTCTTCCAAGGGGCATTTAAACCATCTTTTTAAGCTGCTGTGAACTGCATGTCTCTTCCAAGGGGCATTTAAACCTTCTTGTTAAGCTACTGCGACCTCCTCCGCTCTTCCAAGGGGCATTTAAACCATCTTGGTAAGCTCCTGCGACCTGCACGTCTCTTCCAAGGGGCATTTAAACCGTCTTGGTAAGCTACTGCGACCTGCAAGGCTATTCCAAGGGGCTTTTAAACCCTCATGTTAAGCTACTGCGACCTGCGCGTCTCTTCCAAGGGCGATTTAAACCGTCTTGTTAAGCTACTGCGACCTGCACGTCTCTTCAAAATGGCAGTTAAACCGTCTTGTTAAGCTACTGCGACCTGCACGTCTCTTCCAAGGGACATTTAAACCGTCTTATTAAGCTACTGCGACCTGCACGTCTCTTCCAAGGGGCATTTAAACTGTGTTGTTAAGCTACTGCGACCTGCATGTCTCTACCAAGGGACATTTAAACCATCTTGTTAAGCTCCTGCAACCTGCACGTCTCTTCCAAGGGGCATTTAAATTGTCTTGTTAAGATGCTGCTACTTGCATGTCTCTTCCAAAGGGCATTTAAACTGTCTTGTTAAGCTACTGCGACCTCCACCTCTCTTCCAAGGGGTAATTAAACTGTCTTATTAAGCTACTGCGACCTGCACGTCTCTACCAAGGGGCACTTAAATCGTCTTGGTAAGCTACTGTGACCTGCAAGCCTCTTCCAAGGGGCATTTAAACCGTCTTTTTAAGCTTCTGCGACCTGCACGTCTCTTCCAAGGGGCATTTAAAGCATCTTGGTATGCTACTGCGAACTGCAAGCCTATTCCAAGTGCCATTTAAACCCTCTTGTTAAGGTACTGCGACCTGCACGTCTCTTCCAAGGGCATTTAAACCGTCTTATTAAGCTACTGTGACCAGCACTTCTCTTTCAGGGGACATTTAAACTGTCTTTTTAAGCTACTGCGACCTCCACTGCTCTTCCAAGTGGCATTTAAACCGTCTCATTAAGCTACTGCGACCTGCACGTCTCTTCCAAGGGGCATATAAACCGTCTTGTTAAGCTACTGCGACCTGCACGTCTCTTCCAAGGGACATTTAAACTGTCTTTTAAAGCCATTGCGACCTTCACGTCTCTCCCAAGGGGCATTTAAACTGTATTGTTAAGCTGCTGCGACCTGCATGTGTCTTCCAAGGGGCATTTAAACCGTCTTGTTAAGCTTCTGCGACCTGCACGTCTCTTCCAAGGGTCATTTAAAGCATCTTGGTAAGCTACTGCGAACTGCAAGCCTATTCCAAGTGCCATTTAAACCCTCTTGTTAAGGTACTGCGACCTGCACGTCTCTTCCAAGGGCATTTAAACCGTCTTATTAAGCTACTGTGACCAGCACTTCTCTTTCAGGGAACATTTAAACTGTCTTTTTAAGCTACTGCGACCTCCACTGCTCTTCCAAGTGGCATTTAAACCGTCTTATTAAGTTACTGCGACCTGCACGTCTCTTCCAAGGGGCATTTAAACCGTCTTGTTAAGCTACTGCGACCTGCACATCTCTTCCAAGGGACATTTAAACTGTCTTTTAAAGCCATTGCGACCTTCACGTCTCTCCCAAGGGGCATTTAAACCGTATTGTTAAGCTGCTGCGACCTGCATGTGTCTTCCAAGTGGCATTTAAACCGTCTTGTTAAGCTACTGCGACTTGCACGTCTCTTCCAAGGGGCATTTAAACCGTCTTGTTAAGCTACTACAACCTGCACGTCTCTTCCAAGGGGCATTTAAACCGTCCTGTTAAGCTACTGCGACTTGCACGTCTCTTCCAAGGGGCATTTAAACCGTCTTGTTAAGCTACTGTAATCTCCACCACTTTTCCTAGGGGCATTTAAACCGTCTTGTTAAGCTACTATGACCTGCACGTCTCTACCAAGGGGCATTTAAACCGTCTTGTTAAGCTACTGCAACCTGCACGTCTCTTGCAAGGGGCATTTAAACTGTCTTGTTAAGCTACTGCGACCTCCACATCTCTTCCAAGGGGCATTTAAACCATCTTGTAATGCTTCTGCGACCTGCACGTCTCTTTAATGGGGCATTTAAACCATCTTGTTAAGCTACTGCGACTTGCACGTCTCTTCCAAGGGGCATTTAAACCGTCTTGTTAAGCTACTGTAATCTCCACCACTTTTCCTAGGGGCATTTAAACCGTCTTGTTAAGCTACTGCGACCTGCACGTCTCTTCCAAGGGGCATTTAAACCGTCTTGTTAAGCAACTGCGACCTGCATGTCTCTACCAAGGGGCATTTAAACCATCTTGTTAAGCTACTGCAACCTGCACGACTCTTGCAAGGGGCATTTAAACCGTATTGTTAAGCTACGGCCACCTCCACATCTCTTCCAAGGGGCATTTAAACCATCTTGTTAAGCTTCTGCGACCTGCACGTCTCTTCCAAGGGGCATTTAAACCGTCTTGTTAAGCTAATGCGACCTGCACGTCTCTTCCAAGGGGCATTTAAACCGTCTTGTTAAGCTACTGCGACCTGCACGTCTCTTTCAAGGGACATTTAAACTGTCTTTTAAAGCCATTGTGACCTTCACGTCTCTCCCAAGGGGCATTTAAACCGTATTGTTAAGCTGCTGCGACCTGCATGTGTCTTCCAAGTGGCATTTAAACCGTCTTGTTAAGCTACTGCGACTTGCACGTCTCTTCCAAGGGGCATTTAAACCGTCTTGTTAAGCTACTACAACCTGCACGTCTCTTCCAAGGGGCATTTAAACCGTCTTGTTAAGCTACTGCGACTTGCACGTCTCTTCCAAGGGGCATGTAAACCGTCTTGTTAAGCTACTGTAATCTCCACCACTTTTCCTAGGGGCATTTAAACCGTCTTGTTAAGCTACTATGACCTGCACGTCTCTTCGAAGGGGCATTTAAACCGTCTTCTTAGGATACTGCGACCTGCATGTCTCTACCAAGGGCCATTTAAACCATCTTGTTAAGCTACTGCAACCTGCACGTCTCTTGCAAGGGGCATTTAAACCGTCTTGTTAAGCTACGGCGACCTCCCCATCTCTTCCAAGGGGCATTTAAACCATCTTGTTAAGCTACTGCGACCTTCACATCTCTTCCAAGGGGCATTTAAATCGTCTTGTTAAGCTACTGCAACCTGCACCGCTCTTCCAAGGGGCATATAAACCATCTTGTTAAGCTACTGCGACCTGCACGTCTCTTCCAAGGGGCATTTAAACCGTCTTGTTAAGCTACTCAAGGGGGATTTAAACAGTCTTGTTAAGCTACTGCGACCTGCACGTCTCTTCCAAGGGGCATTTAAACCATCTTGTTAAGCTACTGCGACCTGCTCGTCTCTTACAGGGGGCATTTAAACCGTCTTGTTAAGCTACTGCGACCTGCACGTCTCTTCCAAGGCGCATTTAAACGTCTTTTTTAAAAAATTGCGACTTGCACGTCTCTTCCAAGGGGCATTTAAACCGTCTTGTTAAGCTACTGTAACCTCCACCACTTTTCCAAGGGACATTTAAACCGTCTTGTTAAGCTACTTCTACCTGCATGTCTCATCCAAGGGGCATTTAAACCGTCTTGTTAAGCTAGTGCGACCTGCATGTCTCTTCCAAGGGGCATTTAAACAGTCTTGTTAAGCCACTGCGACCAGCACGTTTCTTCCAAGGGGCATTTAAACCGTCTTTTTAAGCTGCTGTGTACTGCAGTTCTCTTCCAAGGGGCATTTAAACCATCTTGTTAAGCTACTGCGACCTCCTCCGCTCTTCCAAGGGGCATTTAAACCATCTTGTTAAGCTACTGCGACCTGCATGTCTCTTCCAAGGGCAATTAAACCGTCTTGGTAAGCTACTGAGACCTGCAAGCCTATTCCAAGGGGCCTTTAAACCCTCATGTTAAGCTACTGCGACCTGCACGTCTCTTCCAAGGGCGATTTAAACCGTCTTGTTAAGCTACTGCGACCTGCACGTCTCTTCAAAAGGGCAGTTAAACCGTCTTGTTAAGCTACTGCGACCTGCACGTCTCTTTCAAGCAACATTTAAATCCTCTTATTAAGCTACTGTGACCTGCACGTCTCTTCCAAGGGGCATTTAAACTGTCTTGTTAAGCTACTGCGACCAGCAGGTCTCTACGAAGTTACATTTAAACCGTCTTGTTAAGCTACTGCGACCTGCACGTCTCTTCCAAGGGGCATTTAAACTGTCTTGTTAAGGTGCTGCTACCTGCATGTCTCTTCCAAGGGGCATTTAACCTGTCTTGTTAAGCTACTGCGACCTCCACCTCTCTTCCAAGGGGCATGTAAACCATCTTGTTAAGCTACTGTGACCTGCGAGCCTCTTCCAAGGGGCATTTAAAGCATCTTGGTAAGCTACTGCGACCTGCAAGCCTATTCCAAGTGGCATTTAAACCCTCTTGTTAAGGTACTGCGACCTGCACGTCTCTTCCAAGGGCATTTAAACCGTCTTATTAAGCTACTGCGACCAGCACTTCTCTTCCAATGGACATTTAAACTGTCTTTTTAAGCTACTGCGACCTCCACTGCTGTTCCAAGTGGCATTTAAACCGTCTTATTAAGCTACTGCGACCTGCACGTCTCTTCCAAGGGGCATTTAAACCGTCTTGTTAAGCTACTGCGACCTGCACGTCTCTTTCAAGGGACATTTAAACTGTCTTTTAAAGCCATTGCGACCTTCACGTCTCTCCCAAGGGGCATTTAAACCGTATTGTTAAGCTGCTGCGACCTGCATGTGTCTTCCAAGTGGCATTTAAACCGTCTTGTTAAGCTACTGCGACTTGCACGTCTCTTCCAAGGGGCATTTAAACCGTCTTGTTAAGCTACTACAACATGCACGTCTCTTCCAAGGGGCATTTAAACCGTCTTGTTAAGCTACTGCGACTTGCACGTCTCTTCCAAGGGGCATTTAAACCGTGTTGTTAAGCTACTGTAATCTCCACCACTTTTCCTAGGGGCATTTAAACCGTCTTGTTAAGATACTATGACCTGCACGTCTCTTCGAAGGGGCATTTAAACCGTCTTGTTAAGCTACTGCGACCTGCATGTCTCTACCAAGGGGCATTTAAACCGTCTTGTTAAGCTACTGCAACCTGCACGTCTCTTGCAAGGGGCATTTAAACTGTCTTGTTAAGCTACTGCGACCTCCACATCTCTTCCAAGGGGCATTTAAACCATCTTGTTAAGCTACTGCGACCTCCACATCTCTTCCAAGGGGCATTTAAACCGTCTTGTTAAGCTTCTGCGACCTGCACGTCTCTTCAAAGGGGCATTTAAACCGTCTTGTTAAGCTACTGCGACTTGCACGTCTCTTCCAAGGGGCATTTAAACCGTCTTGTTAAGCTACTGTAATCTCCACCACTTTTCCTAGGGGCATTTAAACCGTCTTGTTAAGCTACTGCGACCTGCACGTCTCTTCCAAGGGGCATTTAAACCGTCTTGTTAAGCTACTGCGACCTGCATGTCTCTACCAAGGTGCATTTAAACCATGTTGTTAAGCTACTGCAACCTGCACGTCTCTTGCAAGGGGCATTTAAACCATCTTGTTAAGCTTCTGCGACCTGCACGTCTCTTCCAAGGGGCATTTAAACCGTCTTGTTAAGCTAATGCGACCTGCACGTCTCTTCCAAGGGGCATTTAAACCTCCTCGTTAAGCTACTGCGACCTGCTCGTCTCTTCCAAGGGGCATTTAAACCATCTTGTTAAGCTACTGCGACCTCCACCGCTCTTCCAAGGGGCATTTAAATCATCTTGTTAAGCTACTGCGACCTGCAAGCCTATTCCAAGGGGCATTTAAACCCTCTTGTTAAGCTACTGCGACCTACACATCTCTTCCAAGGGGCATTTAAACTGTCTTGTTAAGCTACTGCGACCTGCACGTCTCTTCCAAGGGGCATTTAAACCGTCTTGTTAAGCTAGTGCGACCTGCATGTCTCTTCCAAGGGGCATTTAAACAGTCTTGTTAAGCCACTGCGACCTGCACGTCTCTTCCAAGGGGCATTTAAACCGTCTTTTTAAGCTAGTGCGACTTGCATGTATCTTCCAAGGGGCATTTAAACCGTCTTGTTAAGCCACTGCGACCTGCACGTCTCTTCCAAGGGGCATTTACACCATCTTTTTAAGCTACTGCGACCTCCACGTCTCTTCCAAGGGGCATTTAAACCATCTTTTTAAGCTGCTGTGAACTGCATGTCTCTTCCAAGGGGCATTTAAACCTTCTTGTTAAGCTACTGCGACCTCCTCCGCTCTTCCAAGGGGCATTTAAACCATCTTGGTAAGCTCCTGCGACCTGCACGTCTCTTCCAAGGGGCATTTAAACCGTCTTGGTAAGCTACTGCGACCTGCAAGGCTATTCCAAGGGGCTTTTAAACCCTCATGTTAAGCTACTGCGACCTGCGCGTCTCTTCCAAGGGCGATTTAAACCGTCTTGTTAAGCTACTGCGACCTGCACGTCTCTTCAAAATGGCAGTTAAACCGTCTTGTTAAGCTACTGCGACCTGCACGTCTCTTCCAAGGGACATTTAAACCGTCTTATTAAGCTACTGCGACCTGCACGTCTCTTCCAAGGGGCATTTAAACTGTGTTGTTAAGCTACTGCGACCTGCATGTCTCTACCAAGGGACATTTAAACCATCTTGTTAAGCTCCTGCAACCTGCACGTCTCTTCCAAGGGGCATTTAAATTGTCTTGTTAAGATGCTGCTACTTGCATGTCTCTTCCAAAGGGCATTTAAACTGTCTTGTTAAGCTACTGCGACCTCCACCTCTCTTCCAAGGGGTAATTAAACTGTCTTATTAAGCTACTGCGACCTGCACGTCTCTACCAAGGGGCACTTAAATCGTCTTGGTAAGCTACTGTGACCTGCAAGCCTCTTCCAAGGGGCATTTAAACCGTCTTTTTAAGCTTCTGCGACCTGCACGTCTCTTCCAAGGGGCATTTAAAGCATCTTGGTATGCTACTGCGAACTGCAAGCCTATTCCAAGTGCCATTTAAACCCTCTTGTTAAGGTACTGCGACCTGCACGTCTCTTCCAAGGGCATTTAAACCGTCTTATTAAGCTACTGTGACCAGCACTTCTCTTTCAGGGGACATTTAAACTGTCTTTTTAAGCTACTGCGACCTCCACTGCTCTTCCAAGTGGCATTTAAACCGTCTCATTAAGCTACTGCGACCTGCACGTCTCTTCCAAGGGGCATATAAACCGTCTTGTTAAGCTACTGCGACCTGCACGTCTCTTCCAAGGGACATTTAAACTGTCTTTTAAAGCCATTGCGACCTTCACGTCTCTCCCAAGGGGCATTTAAACTGTATTGTTAAGCTGCTGCGACCTGCATGTGTCTTCCAAGGGGCATTTAAACCGTCTTGTTAAGCTTCTGCGACCTGCACGTCTCTTCCAAGGGTCATTTAAAGCATCTTGGTAAGCTACTGCGAACTGCAAGCCTATTCCAAGTGCCATTTAAACCCTCTTGTTAAGGTACTGCGACCTGCACGTCTCTTCCAAGGGCATTTAAACCGTCTTATTAAGCTACTGTGACCAGCACTTCTCTTTCAGGGAACATTTAAACTGTCTTTTTAAGCTACTGCGACCTCCACTGCTCTTCCAAGTGGCATTTAAACCGTCTTATTAAGTTACTGCGACCTGCACGTCTCTTCCAAGGGGCATTTAAACCGTCTTGTTAAGCTACTGCGACCTGCACATCTCTTCCAAGGGACATTTAAACTGTCTTTTAAAGCCATTGCGACCTTCACGTCTCTCCCAAGGGGCATTTAAACCGTATTGTTAAGCTGCTGCGACCTGCATGTGTCTTCCAAGTGGCATTTAAACCGTCTTGTTAAGCTACTGCGACTTGCACGTCTCTTCCAAGGGGCATTTAAACCGTCTTGTTAAGCTACTACAACCTGCACGTCTCTTCCAAGGGGCATTTAAACCGTCCTGTTAAGCTACTGCGACTTGCACGTCTCTTCCAAGGGGCATTTAAACCGTCTTGTTAAGCTACTGTAATCTCCACCACTTTTCCTAGGGGCATTTAAACCGTCTTGTTAAGCTACTATGACCTGCACGTCTCTACCAAGGGGCATTTAAACCGTCTTGTTAAGCTACTGCAACCTGCACGTCTCTTGCAAGGGGCATTTAAACTGTCTTGTTAAGCTACTGCGACCTCCACATCTCTTCCAAGGGGCATTTAAACCATCTTGTAATGCTTCTGCGACCTGCACGTCTCTTTAATGGGGCATTTAAACCATCTTGTTAAGCTACTGCGACTTGCACGTCTCTTCCAAGGGGCATTTAAACCGTCTTGTTAAGCTACTGTAATCTCCACCACTTTTCCTAGGGACATTTAAACCGTCTTGTTAAGCTACTGCGACCTGCACGTCTCTTCCAAGGGGCATTTAAACCGTCTTGTTAAGCAACTGCGACCTGCACGTCTCTTCCAAGGGGCATTTAAACCATCTTGTTAAGCTACTGCGACCTGCTCGTCTCTTACAGGGGGCATTTAAACCGTCTTGTTAAGCTACTGCGACCTGCACGTCTCTTCCAAGGCGCATTTAAACGTCTTTTTTAAAAAATTGCGACTTGCACGTCTCTTCCAAGGGGCATTTAAACCGTCTTGTTAAGCTACTGTAACCTCCACCACTTTTCCAAGGGACATTTAAACCGTCTTGTTAAGCTACTTCTACCTGCATGTCTCATCCAAGGGGCATTTAAACCGTCTTGTTAAGCTAGTGCGACCTGCATGTCTCTTCCAAGGGGCATTTAAACAGTCTTGTTAAGCCACTGCGACCAGCACGTTTCTTCCAAGGGGCATTTAAACCGTCTTTTTAAGCTGCTGTGTACTGCAGTTCTCTTCCAAGGGGCATTTAAACCATCTTGTTAAGCTACTGCGACCTCCTCCGCTCTTCCAAGGGGCATTTAAACCATCTTGTTAAGCTACTGCGACCTGCATGTCTCTTCCAAGGGCAATTAAACCGTCTTGGTAAGCTACTGAGACCTGCAAGCCTATTCCAAGGGGCCTTTAAACCCTCATGTTAAGCTACTGCGACCTGCACGTCTCTTCCAAGGGCGATTTAAACCGTCTTGTTAAGCTACTGCGACCTGCACGTCTCTTCAAAAGGGCAGTTAAACCGTCTTGTTAAGCTACTGCGACCTGCACGTCTCTTTCAAGCAACATTTAAATCCTCTTATTAAGCTACTGTGACCTGCACGTCTCTTCCAAGGGGCATTTAAACTGTCTTGTTAAGCTACTGCGACCAGCAGGTCTCTACGAAGTTACATTTAAACCGTCTTGTTAAGCTACTGCGACCTGCACGTCTCTTCCAAGGGGCATTTAAACTGTCTTGTTAAGGTGCTGCTACCTGCATGTCTCTTCCAAGGGGCATTTAACCTGTCTTGTTAAGCTACTGCGACCTCCACCTCTCTTCCAAGGGGCATGTAAACCATCTTGTTAAGCTACTGTGACCTGCGAGCCTCTTCCAAGGGGCATTTAAAGCATCTTGGTAAGCTACTGCGACCTGCAAGCCTATTCCAAGTGGCATTTAAACCCTCTTGTTAAGGTACTGCGACCTGCACGTCTCTTCCAAGGGCATTTAAACCGTCTTATTAAGCTACTGCGACCAGCACTTCTCTTCCAATGGACATTTAAACTGTCTTTTTAAGCTACTGCGACCTCCACTGCTGTTCCAAGTGGCATTTAAACCGTCTTATTAAGCTACTGCGACCTGCACGTCTCTTCCAAGGGGCATTTAAACCGTCTTGTTAAGCTACTGCGACCTGCACGTCTCTTTCAAGGGACATTTAAACTGTCTTTTAAAGCCATTGCGACCTTCACGTCTCTCCCAAGGGGCATTTAAACCGTATTGTTAAGCTGCTGCGACCTGCATGTGTCTTCCAAGTGGCATTTAAACCGTCTTGTTAAGCTACTGCGACTTGCACGTCTCTTCCAAGGGGCATTTAAACCGTCTTGTTAAGCTACTACAACATGCACGTCTCTTCCAAGGGGCATTTAAACCGTCTTGTTAAGCTACTGCGACTTGCACGTCTCTTCCAAGGGGCATTTAAACCGTGTTGTTAAGCTACTGTAATCTCCACCACTTTTCCTAGGGGCATTTAAACCGTCTTGTTAAGATACTATGACCTGCACGTCTCTTCGAAGGGGCATTTAAACCGTCTTGTTAAGCTACTGCGACCTGCATGTCTCTACCAAGGGGCATTTAAACCGTCTTGTTAAGCTACTGCAACCTGCACGTCTCTTGCAAGGGGCATTTAAACTGTCTTGTTAAGCTACTGCGACCTCCACATCTCTTCCAAGGGGCATTTAAACCATCTTGTTAAGCTACTGCGACCTCCACATCTCTTCCAAGGGGCATTTAAACCGTCTTGTTAAGCTTCTGCGACCTGCACGTCTCTTCAAAGGGGCATTTAAACCGTCTTGTTAAGCTACTGCGACTTGCACGTCTCTTCCAAGGGGCATTTAAACCGTCTTGTTAAGCTACTGTAATCTCCACCACTTTTCCTAGGGGCATTTAAACCGTCTTGTTAAGCTACTGCGACCTGCACGTCTCTTCCAAGGGGCATTTAAACCGTCTTGTTAAGCTACTGCGACCTGCATGTCTCTACCAAGGTGCATTTAAACCATGTTGTTAAGCTACTGCAACCTGCACGTCTCTTGCAAGGGGCATTTAAACCATCTTGTTAAGCTTCTGCGACCTGCACGTCTCTTCCAAGGGGCATTTAAACCGTCTTGTTAAGCTAATGCGACCTGCACGTCTCTTCCAAGGGGCATTTAAACCTCCTCGTTAAGCTACTGCGACCTGCTCGTCTCTTCCAAGGGGCATTTAAACCATCTTGTTAAGCTACTGCGACCTCCACCGCTCTTCCAAGGGGCATTTAAATCATCTTGTTAAGCTACTGCGACCTGCAAGCCTATTCCAAGGGGCATTTAAACCCTCTTGTTAAGCTACTGCGACCTACACATCTCTTCCAAGGGGCATTTAAACTGTCTTGTTAAGCTACTGCGACCTGCACGTCTCTTCCAAGGGGCATTTAAACCGTCTTGTTAAGCTAGTGCGACCTGCATGTCTCTTCCAAGGGGCATTTAAACAGTCTTGTTAAGCCACTGCGACCTGCACGTCTCTTCCAAGGGGCATTTAAACCGTCTTTTTAAGCTAGTGCGACTTGCATGTATCTTCCAAGGGGCATTTAAACCGTCTTGTTAAGCCACTGCGACCTGCACGTCTCTTCCAAGGGGCATTTACACCATCTTTTTAAGCTACTGCGACCTCCACGTCTCTTCCAAGGGGCATTTAAACCATCTTTTTAAGCTGCTGTGAACTGCATGTCTCTTCCAAGGGGCATTTAAACCTTCTTGTTAAGCTACTGCGACCTCCTCCGCTCTTCCAAGGGGCATTTAAACCATCTTGGTAAGCTCCTGCGACCTGCACGTCTCTTCCAAGGGGCATTTAAACCGTCTTGGTAAGCTACTGCGACCTGCAAGGCTATTCCAAGGGGCTTTTAAACCCTCATGTTAAGCTACTGCGACCTGCGCGTCTCTTCCAAGGGCGATTTAAACCGTCTTGTTAAGCTACTGCGACCTGCACGTCTCTTCAAAATGGCAGTTAAACCGTCTTGTTAAGCTACTGCGACCTGCACGTCTCTTCCAAGGGACATTTAAACCGTCTTATTAAGCTACTGCGACCTGCACGTCTCTTCCAAGGGGCATTTAAACTGTGTTGTTAAGCTACTGCGACCTGCATGTCTCTACCAAGGGACATTTAAACCATCTTGTTAAGCTCCTGCAACCTGCACGTCTCTTCCAAGGGGCATTTAAATTGTCTTGTTAAGATGCTGCTACTTGCATGTCTCTTCCAAAGGGCATTTAAACTGTCTTGTTAAGCTACTGCGACCTCCACCTCTCTTCCAAGGGGTAATTAAACTGTCTTATTAAGCTACTGCGACCTGCACGTCTCTACCAAGGGGCACTTAAATCGTCTTGGTAAGCTACTGTGACCTGCAAGCCTCTTCCAAGGGGCATTTAAACCGTCTTTTTAAGCTTCTGCGACCTGCACGTCTCTTCCAAGGGGCATTTAAAGCATCTTGGTATGCTACTGCGAACTGCAAGCCTATTCCAAGTGCCATTTAAACCCTCTTGTTAAGGTACTGCGACCTGCACGTCTCTTCCAAGGGCATTTAAACCGTCTTATTAAGCTACTGTGACCAGCACTTCTCTTTCAGGGGACATTTAAACTGTCTTTTTAAGCTACTGCGACCTCCACTGCTCTTCCAAGTGGCATTTAAACCGTCTCATTAAGCTACTGCGACCTGCACGTCTCTTCCAAGGGGCATATAAACCGTCTTGTTAAGCTACTGCGACCTGCACGTCTCTTCCAAGGGACATTTAAACTGTCTTTTAAAGCCATTGCGACCTTCACGTCTCTCCCAAGGGGCATTTAAACTGTATTGTTAAGCTGCTGCGACCTGCATGTGTCTTCCAAGGGGCATTTAAACCGTCTTGTTAAGCTTCTGCGACCTGCACGTCTCTTCCAAGGGTCATTTAAAGCATCTTGGTAAGCTACTGCGAACTGCAAGCCTATTCCAAGTGCCATTTAAACCCTCTTGTTAAGGTACTGCGACCTGCACGTCTCTTCCAAGGGCATTTAAACCGTCTTATTAAGCTACTGTGACCAGCACTTCTCTTTCAGGGAACATTTAAACTGTCTTTTTAAGCTACTGCGACCTCCACTGCTCTTCCAAGTGGCATTTAAACCGTCTTATTAAGTTACTGCGACCTGCACGTCTCTTCCAAGGGGCATTTAAACCGTCTTGTTAAGCTACTGCGACCTGCACATCTCTTCCAAGGGACATTTAAACTGTCTTTTAAAGCCATTGCGACCTTCACGTCTCTCCCAAGGGGCATTTAAACCGTATTGTTAAGCTGCTGCGACCTGCATGTGTCTTCCAAGTGGCATTTAAACCGTCTTGTTAAGCTACTGCGACTTGCACGTCTCTTCCAAGGGGCATTTAAACCGTCTTGTTAAGCTACTACAACCTGCACGTCTCTTCCAAGGGGCATTTAAACCGTCCTGTTAAGCTACTGCGACTTGCACGTCTCTTCCAAGGGGCATTTAAACCGTCTTGTTAAGCTACTGTAATCTCCACCACTTTTCCTAGGGGCATTTAAACCGTCTTGTTAAGCTACTATGACCTGCACGTCTCTACCAAGGGGCATTTAAACCGTCTTGTTAAGCTACTGCAACCTGCACGTCTCTTGCAAGGGGCATTTAAACTGTCTTGTTAAGCTACTGCGACCTCCACATCTCTTCCAAGGGGCATTTAAACCATCTTGTAATGCTTCTGCGACCTGCACGTCTCTTTAATGGGGCATTTAAACCATCTTGTTAAGCTACTGCGACTTGCACGTCTCTTCCAAGGGGCATTTAAACCGTCTTGTTAAGCTACTGTAATCTCCACCACTTTTCCTAGGGGCATTTAAACCGTCTTGTTAAGCTACTGCGACCTGCACGTCTCTTCCAAGGGGCATTTAAACCGTCTTGTTAAGCAACTGCGACCTGCATGTCTCTACCAAGGGGCATTTAAACCATCTTGTTAAGCTACTGCAACCTGCACGACTCTTGCAAGGGGCATTTAAACCGTATTGTTAAGCTACGGCCACCTCCACATCTCTTCCAAGGGGCATTTAAACCATCTTGTTAAGCTTCTGCGACCTGCACGTCTCTTCCAAGGGGCATTTAAACCGTCTTGTTAAGCTAATGCGACCTGCACGTCTCTTCCAAGGGGCATTTAAACCGTCTTGTTAAGCTACTGCGACCTGCACGTCTCTTTCAAGGGACATTTAAACTGTCTTTTAAAGCCATTGTGACCTTCACGTCTCTCCCAAGGGGCATTTAAACCGTATTGTTAAGCTGCTGCGACCTGCATGTGTCTTCCAAGTGGCATTTAAACCGTCTTGTTAAGCTACTGCGACTTGCACGTCTCTTCCAAGGGGCATTTAAACCGTCTTGTTAAGCTACTACAACCTGCACGTCTCTTCCAAGGGGCATTTAAACCGTCTTGTTAAGCTACTGCGACTTGCACGTCTCTTCCAAGGGGCATGTAAACCGTCTTGTTAAGCTACTGTAATCTCCACCACTTTTCCTAGGGGCATTTAAACCGTCTTGTTAAGCTACTATGACCTGCACGTCTCTTCGAAGGGGCATTTAAACCGTCTTCTTAGGATACTGCGACCTGCATGTCTCTACCAAGGGCCATTTAAACCATCTTGTTAAGCTACTGCAACCTGCACGTCTCTTGCAAGGGGCATTTAAACCGTCTTGTTAAGCTACGGCGACCTCCACATCTCTTCCAAGGGGCATTTAAACCATCTTGTTAAGCTACTGCGACCTTCACATCTCTTCCAAGGGGCATTTAAATCGTCTTGTTAAGCTACTGCAACCTGCACCGCTCTTCCAAGGGGCATATAAACCATCTTGTTAAGCTACTGCGACCTGCACGTCTCTTCCAAGGGGCATTTAAACCGTCTTGTTAAGCTACTCAAGGGGGATTTAAACAGTCTTGTTAAGCTACTGCGACCTGCACGTCTCTTCCAAGGGGCATTTAAACCATCTTGTTAAGCTACTGCGACCTGCTCGTCTCTTACAGGGGGCATTTAAACCGTCTTGTTAAGCTACTGCGACCTGCACGTCTCTTCCAAGGCGCATTTAAACGTCTTTTTTAAAAAATTGCGACTTGCACGTCTCTTCCAAGGGGCATTTAAACCGTCTTGTTAAGCTACTGTAACCTCCACCACTTTTCCAAGGGACATTTAAACCGTCTTGTTAAGCTACTTCTACCTGCATGTCTCATCCAAGGGGCATTTAAACCGTCTTGTTAAGCTAGTGCGACCTGCATGTCTCTTCCAAGGGGCATTTAAACAGTCTTGTTAAGCCACTGCGACCAGCACGTTTCTTCCAAGGGGCATTTAAACCGTCTTTTTAAGCTGCTGTGTACTGCAGTTCTCTTCCAAGGGGCATTTAAACCATCTTGTTAAGCTACTGCGACCTCCTCCGCTCTTCCAAGGGGCATTTAAACCATCTTGTTAAGCTACTGCGACCTGCATGTCTCTTCCAAGGGCAATTAAACCGTCTTGGTAAGCTACTGAGACCTGCAAGCCTATTCCAAGGGGCCTTTAAACCCTCATGTTAAGCTACTGCGACCTGCACGTCTCTTCCAAGGGCGATTTAAACCGTCTTGTTAAGCTACTGCGACCTGCACGTCTCTTCAAAAGGGCAGTTAAACCGTCTTGTTAAGCTACTGCGACCTGCACGTCTCTTTCAAGCAACATTTAAATCCTCTTATTAAGCTACTGTGACCTGCACGTCTCTTCCAAGGGGCATTTAAACTGTCTTGTTAAGCTACTGCGACCAGCAGGTCTCTACGAAGTTACATTTAAACCGTCTTGTTAAGCTACTGCGACCTGCACGTCTCTTCCAAGGGGCATTTAAACTGTCTTGTTAAGGTGCTGCTACCTGCATGTCTCTTCCAAGGGGCATTTAACCTGTCTTGTTAAGCTACTGCGACCTCCACCTCTCTTCCAAGGGGCATGTAAACCATCTTGTTAAGCTACTGTGACCTGCGAGCCTCTTCCAAGGGGCATTTAAAGCATCTTGGTAAGCTACTGCGACCTGCAAGCCTATTCCAAGTGGCATTTAAACCCTCTTGTTAAGGTACTGCGACCTGCACGTCTCTTCCAAGGGCATTTAAACCGTCTTATTAAGCTACTGCGACCAGCACTTCTCTTCCAATGGACATTTAAACTGTCTTTTTAAGCTACTGCGACCTCCACTGCTGTTCCAAGTGGCATTTAAACCGTCTTATTAAGCTACTGCGACCTGCACGTCTCTTCCAAGGGGCATTTAAACCGTCTTGTTAAGCTACTGCGACCTGCACGTCTCTTTCAAGGGACATTTAAACTGTCTTTTAAAGCCATTGCGACCTTCACGTCTCTCCCAAGGGGCATTTAAACCGTATTGTTAAGCTGCTGCGACCTGCATGTGTCTTCCAAGTGGCATTTAAACCGTCTTGTTAAGCTACTGCGACTTGCACGTCTCTTCCAAGGGGCATTTAAACCGTCTTGTTAAGCTACTACAACATGCACGTCTCTTCCAAGGGGCATTTAAACCGTCTTGTTAAGCTACTGCGACTTGCACGTCTCTTCCAAGGGGCATTTAAACCGTGTTGTTAAGCTACTGTAATCTCCACCACTTTTCCTAGGGGCATTTAAACCGTCTTGTTAAGATACTATGACCTGCACGTCTCTTCGAAGGGGCATTTAAACCGTCTTGTTAAGCTACTGCGACCTGCATGTCTCTACCAAGGGGCATTTAAACCGTCTTGTTAAGCTACTGCAACCTGCACGTCTCTTGCAAGGGGCATTTAAACTGTCTTGTTAAGCTACTGCGACCTCCACATCTCTTCCAAGGGGCATTTAAACCATCTTGTTAAGCTACTGCGACCTCCACATCTCTTCCAAGGGGCATTTAAACCGTCTTGTTAAGCTTCTGCGACCTGCACGTCTCTTCAAAGGGGCATTTAAACCGTCTTGTTAAGCTACTGCGACTTGCACGTCTCTTCCAAGGGGCATTTAAACCGTCTTGTTAAGCTACTGTAATCTCCACCACTTTTCCTAGGGGCATTTAAACCGTCTTGTTAAGCTACTGCGACCTGCACGTCTCTTCCAAGGGGCATTTAAACCGTCTTGTTAAGCTACTGCGACCTGCATGTCTCTACCAAGGTGCATTTAAACCATGTTGTTAAGCTACTGCAACCTGCACGTCTCTTGCAAGGGGCATTTAAACCATCTTGTTAAGCTTCTGCGACCTGCACGTCTCTTCCAAGGGGCATTTAAACCGTCTTGTTAAGCTAATGCGACCTGCACGTCTCTTCCAAGGGGCATTTAAACCTCCTCGTTAAGCTACTGCGACCTGCTCGTCTCTTCCAAGGGGCATTTAAACCGTCTTGTTAAGCTACTGCGACCTCCACCGCTCTTCCAAGGGGCATTTAAACCGTCTTGTTAAGCTACTGCGACCTGCATGTCTCTTCCAAGAGGCATTTAAACTGTCTTCTTAAGCTACTGCGACCTGCACGTCTCTTCCAAGGGGCATTTAAACCGTCTGGTTAAGCTACTGCGACTTGCACGTCTTTTCCAAGGGGCATTTAAAACGTCTTGTTAAGCGACTGCGACCTGCACGTCTCTTCCAAGGGGCATTTAAACCGTCTTGTTAAGCTACTGCGACCTGCATGTCTCTTCGAAGGGGCATTTAAACTGTCTTGTTAAGCTACTGCCCCCTCCACCACTCTTCAAATTGGCATTTAAACCGTCTTGTTAAGCTACTGCGACCTCCACCGCTCTTCCAAGGGGCATTTAAACCTTCTTGTTAAGCTACTGCGACCTTCTCGTCTCTTCCAAGTGGCATTTAAACCGTCTTGTTAAGCTACTGCGTCCTGCACGTCTCTTCCAAGGCGCATTTAAATCGTGTTTTTAAGCTACTGCGACCTGCACGTCTCTTCCAAGGGGCATTTAAACCGTCTTGTTAAGCTACTGTAACCTCCATCACTTTTCCAAGGGGCATTTAAACCGTCTTGTTAAGCTAATGCGACCTTCACGTCTCTTCCAAGTGGCATTTAAACCGTCTTCTTAAGCTACTGCGACCTCCACCGCTCTTCCAAGGGGCATTTAAACCATCTTGTTAAGCTACTGCGAACTGCACGTCTCTTCCAAGGGGCATTTAAACCGTCTTGTTAAGATACTGCGACCTGCACATCTCTTCCAAGGGGGATTTAAACAGTCTTGTTAAGCTACTGCTACCTGCAGCTCTCTTCCAAGGGGCATTTAAACCATCTTGTTAAGCTACTGCGACCTGCTCGTCTCTTACAAGGGGCATTTAAACCGTCTTGTTAAGCTACTGCGACCTGCACGTCTCTTCCAAGGCGCATTTAAACGTCTTTTTTAAAAAATTGCGACTTGCACGTCTCTTTCAAGGGGCATTTAAACCGTATTGTTAAGCTACTGTAACCTCCACCACTTTTCCAAGGGGCATTTAAACCGTCTTGTTAAGCTACTTCTACCTGCATGTCTCTTCCAAGGGGCATTTAAACCGTTTGTTAAGCTAGTGCGACCTGCATGTCTCTTCCAAGGGGCATTTAAACAGTCTTGTTAAGCCACTGCGACCAGCACGTTTCTTCCAAGGGGCATTTAAACCGTCTTTTTAAGCTGCTGTGTACTGCAGGTCTCTTCCAAGGGGCATTTAAACCATCTTGTTAAGCTACTGCGACCTCCTCCGCTCTTCCAAGGGGCATTTAAACCATCTTGTTAAGCTACTGCGACCTGCACGTCTCTTCCAAGGGGCATTTAAACCGTCTTGGTAAGCTACTGAGACCTGCAAGCCTATTCCAAGGGTTTTTTAAACCCTCATGTTAAGTTACTGCGACCTGCACGTCTCTTCAAAGGGCGATTTAAACCGTCTTGTTAAGCTACTGCGACCTGCACGTCTCTTCAAAAGGGCAGTTAAACCGTCTTGTTAAGCTACTGCGACCTGCACGTCTCTTCCAAGCGACATTTAAATCGTCTTATTAAGCTACTGTGACCTGCACGTCTCTTCCAAGGGGCATTTAAACTGTCTTGTTAAGTTACTGCGACCAGCATGTCTCTACCAAGGGACATTTAAACCGTCTTGTTAAGCTACTGCGACCTGCACGTCTCTTCCAAGGGGCATTTAAACTGTCTTGTTAAGGTGCTGATACCTGCATGTCTCTTCCAAGGGGCATTTAACCTGTCTTGTTAAGCTACTGCGACCTCCACCTCTCTTCCAAGGGGCATTTAAACCATCTTGTTAAGCTACTGTGACCTGCACTTCTCTACCAAGGGGCATTTAAATCGTCTTGGTAAGCTACTGGGACCTGCAAGCCTCTTCCAAGGGGCATTTAAACCGTCTTGTTAAGCTACTGCGACCTTCACGTCTCTTCGAATGGGCATTTAAACTGTCTTGTTAAGCTACTGCAACCTCCACCGCTCTTCCAAGGGGCATTTAAACCTTCTTGTTAAGCTACTGCGACCTGCACGTCTCTTCCAAGGGGCATTTGAAGCGTCTTGGTAAGCTATTGCGACCTGCAAGCCTATTGCAAGGGGCATTTAAACCCTCTTGTTAACCTACTGCGACCTGCACTTCTCTTCCAAGGGGGATTTAAACCGTCTTGTTAAGCTACTGCGAACTGCACGTCTCTTCCAAGGGGCATTTAAACAGTCTTGTTAAGCTACTGCGACCTGCACGTCTCTTCCAAGGGGCATTTAAACCGTCTTATTAAGCTAATGCGACCTGCACTTCTCTTCCAAGGGACATTTAAACTGTCTTGTTAAGCTACTGCGACCTCCACTGCTCTTCCAAGTGGCATTTAAACCGTCTTGTTAAGCTACTGCGACCTGCATGTCTCTTTCAAGGGGCATTTAAACCGTCTTGTTAAGCCACTGCGACCTGCACGTCTTGTCCAAGGGACATTTAAACTGTGTTATTAAGCTACTACGACCTGCACGTCTCTTCCAAGCGGTATTTAAACTGTCTTGTTAAGCTACTGCGACCTCCACCGCCCTTCCAAGGGACATTTAAACCTTCTTGTTAACCTACTGCGACCTGCACGTCTCTTTCAAGGTGCATTTAAACCGTCTTTTTAAGCCATTGCGACCTTCACGTCTCCGCCAAGGGCCATTTAAACCGTATTGTAAAGCTGCTGCGACCTGCATGTGTCTTCCAAGTGGCATTTAAACCGTCTTTTTAAGCTACTGCGACCTCCACCGCTCTTCCAAGGGGCATTTAAACCGTCTTTTTAAGCTGCTGTGTACTGCAGGTCTCTTCCAAGGGGCATTTAAACCATCTTGTTAAGCTACTGCGACCTCCTCCGCTCTTCCAAGGAGCATTTAAACCATCTTGTTAAGCTACTGCGACCTGCATGTCTCTTCCAAGGGCAATTAAACCGTCTTGGTAAGCTACTGATACCTGCAAGCCTATTCCAAAGGGCTTTTAAACCCTCATGTTAAGCTACTGCGACCTGCACGTCTCTTCCAAGGGCGATTTAAACCGTCTTGTTAAGCTACTGCGACCTGCACGTCTCTTCAAAAGGGCAGTTAAACCGTCTTGTTAAGCTACTGTGACCTGCACGTCTCTTTCAAGCGACATTTAAATCCTCTTATTAAGCTACTGCGACCAGCATGTCTCTACCAAGGGACATTTAAACCGTCTTGTTAAGCTACTGCGACCTGCACGTCTCTTCCAAGGGGCATTTAAACTGTCTTGTTAAGGTGCTGCTACCTGCATGTCTCTTCCAAGGGGCATTTAACCTGTCTTGTTAAGCTACTGCGACCTCCACCTCTCTTCCAAGGGGCATTTAAACCATCTTGTTAAGCTACTGTGACCTGCAAGCCTCTTCCAAGGGGCATTTAAAGCATCTTGGTAAGCTACTGCGACCTGCAAGTCTATTCCAAGTGGCATTTAAACCCTCTTGTTAAGGTACTGCGACCTGCACGTCTCTTCCAAGGGCATTTAAACCGTCTTATTAAGCTACTGCGACCAGCACTTCTCTTCCAAGGGACATTTAAACTGTCTTTTTAAGCTACTGCGACCTCCACTGCTCTTCCAAGTGGCATTTAAACCGTCTTATTAAGCTACTGCGACCTGCACGTCTCTTCCAAGGGGCATTTAAACCGTCTTGTTAAGCTACTGCGACCTGCACGTCTCTTTCAAGGGACATTTAAACTGTCTTTTAAAGCCATTGCGACCTTCACGTCTCTCCCAAGGGGCATTTAAACCGAATTGTTAAGCTGCTGCGACCTGCATGTGTCTTCCAAGTGGCATTTAAACCGTCTTGTTAAGCTACTGCGACTTGCACGTCTCTTCCAAGGGGCATTTAAACCGTCTTGTTAAGCTACTACAACATGCACATCTCTTCCAAGGGGCATTTAAACCGTCTTGTTAAGCTACTGCGACTTGCACGTCTCTTCCAAGGGGCATTTAAACCGTCTTGTTAAGCTACTGTAATCTCCACCACTTTTCCTAGGGGCATTTAAACCGTCTTGTTAAGATACTATGACCTGCACGTCTCTTCGAAGGGGCATTTAAACCGTCTTGTTAAGCTACTGCGACCTGCATGTCTCTACCAAGGGGCATTTAAACCGTCTTGTTAAGCTAATGCAACCTGCACGTCTCTTGCAAGGGGCATTTAAACTGTCTTGTTAAGCTACTGCGACCTCCACATCTCTTCCAAGGGGCATTTAAACCATCTTTTTAAGCTACTGCGACCTCCACATCTCTTCCAAGGGGCATTTAAACCGTCTTGTTAAGCTTCTGCGACCTGCACGTCTCTTCAAAGGGGCATTTAAACCGTCTTGTTAAGCTACTGCGACTTGCACGTCTCTTCCAAGGGGCATTTAAACCATCTTGTTAAGCTACTGTAATCTCCACCACTTTTCCTAGGGGCATTTAAACCCTCTTGTTAAGGTACTGCGACCTGCACGTCTCTTCCAAGGGCATTTAAACCGTCTTATTAAGCTACTGCGACCAGCACTTCTCTTCCAAGGGACATTTAAACTGTCTTTTTAAGCTACTGCGACCTCCACTGCTCTTCCAAGTGGCATTTAAACCGTCTTATTAAGCTACTGCGACCTGCACGTCTCTTCCAAGGGGCATTTAAACCGTCTTGTTAAGCTACTGCGACCTGCACGTCTCTTTCAAGGGACATTTAAACTGTCTTTTAAAGCCATTGCGACCTTCACGTCTCTCCCAAGGGGCATTTAAACCGTATTGTTAAGCTGCTGCGACCTGCATGTGTCTTCCAAGTGGCATTTAAACCGTCTTGTTAAGCTACTGCGACTTGCACGTCTCTTCCAAGGGGCATTTAAACCGTCTTGTTAAGCTACTACAACATGCACGTCTCTTCCAAGGGGCATTTAAACCGTCTTGTTAAGCTACTGCGACTTGCACGTCTCTTCCAAGGGGCATTTAAACCGTCTTCTTAAGCTACTGTAATCTCCACCACTTATCCTAGGGGCATTTAAACCGTCTTGTTAAGCTACTGCGACCTGCACTTCTCTTCCAAGGGGGATTTAAACCGTCTTGTTAAGCTACTGCGAACTGCACGTCTCTTCCAAGGGGCATTTAAACCGTCTTGTTAAGCTACTGCGACCTGCACGTCTCTTCCAAGGGGCATTTAAACCGTCTTATTAAACTAATGCGACCTGCACTTCTCTTCCAAGGGACATTTAAACTGTCTTGTTAAGCTACTGCGACCTCCACTGCTCTTCCAAGTGGCATTTAAACCGTCTTGTTAAGCTACTGCGACCTGCATGTCTCTTTCAAGGGGCATTTAAACCGTCTTGTTAAGCCACTGCGACCTGCACGTCTTGTCCAAGGGACATTTAAACTGTGTTATTAAGCTACTACGACCTGCACGTCTCTTCCAAGCGGTATTTAAACTGTCTTGTTAAGCTACTGCGACCTCCACCTCCCTTCCAAGGGACATTTAAACCTTCTTGTTAACCTACTGCGACCTGCACGTCTCTTTCAAGGTGCATTTAAACCGTCTTTTTAAGCCATTGCGACCTTCACGTCTCCGCCAAGGGCCATTTAAACCGTATTGCAAAGCTGCTGCGACCTGCATGTGTCTTCCAAGTGGCATTTAAACCGTCTTTTTAAGCTACTGCGACCTCCACCGCTCTTCCAAGGGGCATTTAAACCATCTTGTTAAGCTACTGCGACCTCCTCCGCTCTTCCAAGGAGCATTTAAACCATCTTGTTAAGCTACTGCGACCTGCATGTCTCTTCCAAGGGCAATTAAACCGTCTTGGTAAGCTACTGATACCTGCAAGCCTATTCCAAGGGGCTTTTAAACCCTCATGTTAAGCTACTGCGACCTGCACGTCTCTTCCAAGGGCGATTTAAACCGTCTTGTTAAGCTACTGCGACCTGCACGTCTCTTCAAAAGGGCAGTTAAACCGTCTTGTTAAGCTACTGTGACCTGCACGTCTCTTTCAAGCGACATTTAAATCCTCTTATTAAGCTACTGTGACCTGCACGTCTCTTCCAAGGGGCATTTAAACCGTCTTGTTAAGCTACTGCGACCAGCATGTCTCTACCAAGGGACATTTAAACCGTCTTGTTAAGCTACTGCGACCTGCACGTCTCTTCCAAGGGGCATTTAAACTGTCTTGTTAAGGTGCTGCTACCTGCATGTCTCTTCCAAGGGGCATTTAACCTGTCTTGTTAAGCTACTGCGACCTCCACCTCTCTTCCAAGGGGCATTTAAACCATCTTGTTAAGCTACTGTGACCTGCAAGCCTCTTCCAGGGGGCATTTAAAGCATCTTGGTAAGCTACTGCGACCTGCAAGTCTATTCCAAGTGGCATTTAAACCCTCTTGTTAAGGTACTGCGACCTGCACGTCTCTTCCAAGGGCATTTAAACCGTCTTATTAAGCTACTGCGACCAGCACTTCTCTTCCAAGGGACATTTAAACTGTCTTTTTAAGCTACTGCGACCTCCACTGCTCTTCCAAGTGGCATTTAAACCGTCTTATTAAGCTACTGCGACCTGCACGTCTCTTCCAAGGGGCATTTAAACCGTCTTGTTAAGCTACTGCGACCTGCACGTCTCTTTCAAGGGACATTTGAACCGTCTTTTAAAGCCATTGCGACCTTCACGTCTCTCCCAAGGGGCATTTAAACCGTATTGTTAAGCTACTGCGACCTGCTAATCTCTTCCAAGTGGCATTTAAACCGTCTTGTTAAGCTACTGCGTCCTGCACGTCTCTTCCAAGGCGCATTTAAATCGTGTTTTTAAGCTACTGCGACCTGCACGTCTCTTCCAAAGGGCATTTAAACCGTCTTGTTAAGCTACTGTAACCTCCATCACTTTTCCAAGGGGCATTTAAACCGTCTTGTTAAGCTACTGCGTCCTGCACGTCTCTTCCAAGGCGCATTTAAATCGTGTTTTTAAGCTACTGCGACCTTCACGTTTCTTCCAAGGGGCATTTAAACCGTCTTGTTAAGCTACTGCGACCTCCACCGCTCTTCCAAGGTGCATTTAAACCATCTTGTTAAGCTACTGCGAACTGCACGTCTCTTCCAAGGGGCATTTAAACCGTCTTGGAAAGCTACTGCGACCTGCAAGCCTATTCCAAGGGGCATTTAAACCCTCTTGTTAAGCTACTGCGACCTGCTCGTCTCTTACAACGGGCATTTAAACCGTCTTGTTAAGATACTGCGACCTGCACATCTCTTCCAAGGCGGATTTAAACAGTCTTGTTAAGCTACTGCTACCTGCACCTCTCTTCCAAGGGGCATTTAAACCATCTTGTTAAGCTACTGCGACCTGCTCGTCTCTTACAAGGGGCATTTAAACCGTCTTGTTAAGCTACTGCGACCTGCACGTCTCTTCCAAGGCGCATTTAAACGTCTTTTTAAAAAAATTGCGACTTGCACGTCTCTTCCAAGGGGCATTTAAGCCGTCTTGTTAAGCTACTGTAACCTCCACCACTTTTCCAAGGGGCATTTAAACCGTCTTGTTAAGCTACTTCTACCTGCATGTCTCTTCCAAGGGGCATATAAACCATCTTGTTAAGCTACTGCGACCTGCACGTCTCTTCCAAGGGGCATTTAAACCGTCTTGGAAAGCTACTGCGACCTGCAAGCCTATTCCAAGGGGCATTTAAACCCTCTTGTTAAGCTACTGCGACCTGCACATCTCTTCCAAGGGGCATTTAAACCATCTTGTTAAGCTACTGCGACCTGCACGTCTCTTCCAAGGGGCATTTAAACCATCTTGTTAAGCTACTGCGACCGGCACGTCTCTTCCAAGGGGCATTTAAACCACCTTGTTAAGCTACTGCGACCTCCACCGCTCTTCCAAAGGGCATTTAAACCTTCTTGTTAAGCTACTGCGACCTGCTCGTCTCTTCTAAGGGGCATTTAAACCGTCTTGTTAAGCTACTGCGACCTGCACGTCTCTTCCAAGGCGCATTTAAACGTCTTTTTTAAAAAATTGCGACTTGCACGTCTCTTCCAAGGGGCATTTAAACCGTCTTGTTAAGCTACTGTAACCTCCACCACTTTTCCAAGGGGCATTTAAACCGTCTTGTTAAGCTACTTCTACCTGCATGTCTCTTCCAAGGGGCATTTAAACCGTCTTGTTAAGCTAGTGCGACCTGCATGTCTCTTCCAAGGGGCATTTAAACAGTCTTGTTAAGCCACTGCGACCAGCACGTTTCTTCCAAGGGGCATTTAAACCGTCTTTTTAAGCTGCTGTGTACTGCAGGTCTCTTCCAAGGGGCATTTAAACCATCTTGTTAAGCTACTGCGACCTCCTCCGCTCTTCCAAGGGGCATTTAAACCATCTTGTTAAGCTACTGCGACCTGCACGTCTCTTCCCAGGGGCATTTAAACCGTCCTGGTAAGCTACTGAGACCTGCAAGCCTATTCCAAGGGTTTTTTAATCCCTCATGTTAAGCTACTGCGACCTGCACGTCTCTTCAAAGGGCGATTTAAACCGTCTTGTTAAGCTACTGCGACCTGCACGTCTCTTCAAAAGGGCAGTTAAACCGTCTTGTTAAGCTACTGCGACCTGCACGTCTCTTCCAAGTGACATTTAAATCGTCTTATTAAGCTACTGTGACCTGTACGTCTCTTCCAAGGGGCATTTAAACTGTCTTGTTAAGCTACTGCGACCAGCATGTCTCTACCAAGGGACATTTAAACCGTCTTGTTAAGCTACTGCGACCTGCACGTCTCTTCCAAGGGGCATTTAAACTGTCTTGTTAAGGTGCTGTTACCTGCATGTCTCTTCCAAGGGGCATTTAATCTGTCTTGTTAAGCTACTGCGACCTCCACCTCTCTTCCAAGGGTCATTTAAACCATCTTGTTAAGCTACTGTGACCTGCACTTCTCTACCAAGGGGCATTTAAATCGTCTTCGTAAGCTACTGTGACCTGCAAGCCTCTTCCAAGGGGCATTTAAACCATCTTGTTAAGCTACTGCGACCTTCACGTCTCTTCGAAGGGGCATTTAAACTGTCTTGTTAAGCTACTGCGACCTCCACCGCTCTTCCAAGGGGCATTTAAACCTTCTTGTTAAGCTACTGCGACATGCACGTCTCTTCCAAGGGGCATTTGAAGCGTCTTGGTAAGCTATTGCGACCTGCAAGCCTATTGCAAGGGGCATTTAAACCCTCTTGTTAAGCTACTGCGACCTGCACTTCTCTTCCAAGGGGGATTTAAACCGTCTTGTTAAGCTACTGCGAACTGCACGTCTCTTCCAAGGGGCATTTAAACCGTCTTGTTAAGCTACTGCGACCTGCACATCTCTTCCAAGGGGCATTTAAACCGTCTTATTAAGCTAATGCGACCTGCACTTCTCTTCCAAGGGACATTTAAACTGTCTTGTTAAGCTACTGCGACCTCCACTGCTCTTCCAAGTGGCATTTAAACCGTCTTGTTAAGCTACTGCGACCTGCATGTCTCTTTCAAGGGGCATTTAAACCGTCTTGTTAAGCCACTGCGACCTGCACGTCTTGTCCAAGGGACATTTAAACTGTGTTATTAAGCTTCTACGACCTGCACGTCTCTTCCAAGCGGTATTTAAACTGTCTTGTTAAGCTACTGCGACCTCCACCGCCCTTCCAAGGGGCATTTAAACCTTCTTGTTAACCTACTGCGACCTGCACGTCTCTTTCAAGGTGCATTTAAACCGTCTTTTTAAGCCATTGCGACCTTCACGTCTCCGCCAAGGGCCATGTAAACCGTATTGTTAAGCTGCTGCGACCTGCATGTGTCTTCCAAGTGGCATTTAAACCGTCTTTTTAAGCTACTGCGACCTCCACCGCTCTTCCAAGGGGCATTTAAACCATCTTGCTAAGCTACTGCAACCTGCACGTCTCTTCCAAGGGGCATATAAACCGTCTTGGTAAGCATCTGCGACCTGAAAGCCTATTCCAAGGGGCATTTAAACCCTCTTGTTAAGCTACTGCGACCTGCACGTCTCTTCCAAGGTGGATTTAAACCGTCTTGTTAAGCTACTGCAACCTGCACGTCTCTTCCAAGGGGCATTTAAACCGTCTTGCTAAACTACTGCGACCTGCACGTCTCTTCCAAGGGGCATTTAAATCGTCTTATTAAGCTACTGTGACCTGCATGTCTTTTCCTAGGGGCATTTAAACTGTCTTGTTAAGCTACTGCGACCAGCACGTCTCTTCCAAGGGGCATTTAAACCGTCTTGTTAAGCTACTGCGACCCGCATGTCTATTACAAGGGGCATTTAAACCGTCTTGTTAAGCTACTGCGACCTCCACCGCTCTTCCAAGGGGCCTTTAAACCTTCTTGTTAAGCTACTGCGACCTGCTCATCTCTTCCAAGGGGCATTTAAACCGTCTTGTTAAGCTACTGCGACCTGCACGTCTCTTCCAAGGCGCATTTAATCCGTTGTTTTAAGCTACTGCGAATTGCACGTCTCTTCCAAGGGGCATCTAATCCGTCTTGTTAAGCTACTGTAACCTCCATCACTTTTCCAAGGGGCATTTACACCGTCTTGTTAAGCTAATGCGACCTGCTCGTCTCTTCAGTGGGGCATTTAAACCGTCTTGTTAAGCTACTGTGGCCTGCATGTCTTTACCAAGGGGCATTTAAACCGTCTGGATAAGCTACTGCGACCTGCATGTCTCTTCCAAAGGGTATTTAAACTGTCTTGTTAAGCAACTGCGACCTCCACCGCTCTTCCAAGGGGCATTTAAACAGTCTTGTTAAGCTACTGCGACCTGCACGTCTCTTCCAAGGGGCATTTAAATCGTCTTGGTAAGCTACTGCGACCTGCACTTCTCTTCCAAGGGGCATTTAAACCATCTTGTTAAGCTACTGCGACCTCCACCGCTCTACGAAGGGTCATTTAAACCGTCTTTTTAAGCAACTGCAACCTGCACGTCTCTTGCAAGGGGCATTTAACCCATCTTGTTAAGCTACTGCGACCTGCACGTCTCTTCCAAGGGGCATTTAAACCGTCTTTTTAAGCTACTGCGACTTGCACGTCTCTTCCAAGGGGCATTTAAACCGTCTTGTTAAGCTACTGCGACTTGCAAGTCTCTTCCAAGGGGCATTTAAACCGTCTTGTTAAGCTACTGTAATCTCCACCACCTTTCCTAGGGGCATGTAAACAGTCTTGTTAAGCTACTGCGACCTGCACGTCTCTTCCAAGGGCCATTTAAGCCGTCTTGATAAGCTACTGCGACCTGCAAGCCTCTTCCAAGGGGCATTTATAACGTCTTGTTAAGCTACTGCGACCTGCACGTCTCTTCCAAGGGGCATTTAAAACATCTTGTTAAGCTACTGCGACCTGCACGTCTTTTCCAAGGGGCATTTAAACCGTCTTATTAAGCTGCTGCGACCTGCACGACTCTTCCAAGGGGTATTTAAACTGTCTTGGTAACCTACTGCGACCTCCACCACTCTCCCAAGGGGCATTTAAACCGTCTTGTTAAGCTACAGCGACCTGCATGTCTCTTCCAAGGGGCATTTAAACCGTCTTTTTAAGCCACTGCGACCTGTACGACTCTACCAAGGGGCATTTAAACCGTATTGTTACGCTGCTGCGACCTGCATGTCTTTTCCAAGTGGCATTTAAACCATCTTGTTAAGCTACTGTGACCTCCACCGCTCTTCCAATTGGCATTTAAACCATCTTGTTTAGCTACTGCGACCTGCACGTCTCTTCCAAGGGGCATTTAAACAGTCTTGGTAAGCTACTGCGACCTGCGAGCGCATTCCAAAGGGCATTTAAACCCTCTTGTTAAGCTACTGCGACCTTCACGTCTCTTCCAAGGGGGATTTAAACCGTCTTGTTAAGCTACTGCGACCAGCACGTCTCTTCCAAGGGGCATTTAAACCGTCTTGTTAAGCTACTGCGACCTGCACATCTCTTCCAAGGGGCATTTAAACTGTCTTATTAAGCTACTGTGACCTGCACGTCTTTTCCAAGGGGCATTTAAACTGTCTTGTTAAGCTACTGTGACCTCCACCGCTCTACCAAGTGGCTTTTAAACCGTCTTGTTAAGCAACTGCGACCTGCACGTCTTTTCCAAGGGGCATTTAAACCGTCTTGTTAAGCTACTGCGACCTGCACGTCTCTTCCAAGGGACATTTAAACCGTCTTATTAAGCTACTGTGACCTGCACCTCTCTTCCAAGGGGCATTTAAACTGTCTTGTTAAGCTTCTGCGACCTCCACCGCTCTTCCAAGGGGCATTTAAACCGTCTTGTTAAGCTACTGCGACCTGCACGTCTCTTCCAAGGGGCATTTAAACCGTCTTGTTAAGCTACTGCGACCTGCAAGCCTATTCCAAGGGGCATTTAAACCCTCTTGTTAAGCTACTGCGACCTGCACGTCTCTTCCAAGGTGGATTTAAACCGTCTTGTTAAGCTACTGCAACCTGCACGTCGCTTCCAAGGGGCATTTAAACCGTCTTGCTAAACTACTGCGACCTGCACGTCTCTTCCAAGGGGCATTTAAATCGTCTTATTAAGCTACTGTGACCTGCATGTCTTTTCCTAGGGGCATTTAAACTGTCTTGTTAAGCTACTGCGACCAGCATGTCTCTTCCAAGGGGCATTTAAACCGTCTTGTTAAGCTACTGCGACCTCCACCGCTCTTCCAAGGGGCATTTAAACCTTCTTGTTAAGCTACTGCGACCTGCTCATCTCTTCCAAGGGGCATTTAAACAGTCTTGTTAAGCTACTGCGACCTGCACGTCTCTTCCAAGGCGCATTTAATCCGTCGTTTTAAGCTACTGCGAATTGCACGTCTCTTCCAAGGGGCATCTAATCCGTATTGTTAAGCTACTGTAACCTCCATCACTTTTCCAAGGGGCATTTAAACCGTCTTGTTAAGCTAATGCGACCTGCACGTCTCTTCAATGGGGCATTTAAACCGTCTTGTTAAGCTACTGTGGCCTGCATGTCTCTACCAAGGGGCATTTAAACCGTCTTGTTAAGCAACTGCGACCTCCACCGCTCTTCCAAGGGGCATTTAAACAGTCTTGTTAAGCTACTGCGACCTGCACGTCTCTTCCAAGGGGCATTTAAACCATCTTGTTAAGCTACTGCGACCTCCACCGCTCTACGAAGGGGCATTTAAACCGTCTTTTTAAGCAACTGCAACCTGCACGTCTCTTCCAAGGGGCATTTAACCCGTCTTGTTAAGCTACTGCGACCTGCACGTCTCTTCCAAGGGGCATTTAAACCGTCTTGTTAAGCTACTGCGACTTGCACGTCTCTTCCAAGGGGCATTTAAACCGTCTTGTTAAGCTACTGCGACTTGCAAGTCTCTTCCAAGGGGCATTTAAACCGTCTTGTTAAGCTACTGTAATCTCCACCACTTTTCCTAGGGGCATTTAAACTGTCTTGTTAAGCTGCTGCGACCTCCACCGCTCTTCCAAGGGGAATTTAAACCGTCTTGTTAAGCTACTGCGACCTGCACGTCTCTTCCAAGGGCCATTTAAGCTGTCTTGATAAGCTACTGCGACCTGCAAGCCTCTTCCAAGGGGCATTTATAACGTCTTGTTAAGCTACTGCGACCTGCACGTCTCTTCCAAGGGGCATTTAAAACATCTTGTTAAGCTACTGCGACCTGCACGTCTTTTCCAAGGGGCATTTAAACCGTCTTATTAAGCTACTGCGACCTGCACGTCTCTTCCAAGGGGTATTTAAACTGTCTTGGTAACCTACTGCGACCTCCACCGCTCTCCCAAGGGGCATTTAAACCGTCTTGTTAAGCTACAGCGACCTGCATGTCTCTTCCAAGGGGCATTTAAACCGTCTTTTTAAGCCACTGCGACCTGCACGACTCTACCAAGGGGCATTTAAACCGTATTGTTACGCTGCTGCGACCTGCATGTCTTTTCCAAGTGGCATTTAAACCATCTTGTTAAGCTACTGTGACCTCCACCGCTCTTCCAATTGGCATTTAAACCATCTTGTTTAGCTACTGCGACCTGCACGTCTCTTCCAAGGGGCATTTAAACAGTCTTGGTAAGCTACTGCGACCTGCGAGCCCATTTCAAAGGGCATTGAAACCCTCTTGTTAAGCTACTGCGACCTTCACGTCTCTTCCAATGGGGATTTAAACCGTCTTGTTAAGCTACTGCGACCTGCACGTCTCTTCCAAGGGGCATTTAAACCGTCTTGTTAAGCTACTGCGACCTGCACATCTCTTCCAAGGGGCATTTAAACCGTCTTATTAAGCTACTGTGACCTGCACGTCTTTTCCAAGGGGCATTTAAACTGTCTTGTTAAGCTACTGTGACCTCCACCGCTCTACCAAGTGGCTTTTAAACCGTCTTGTTAAGCAACTGCGACCTGCACGTCTCTTCCAAGGGGCATTTAAACCGTCTTGTTAAGCTACTGCGACCTGCACGTCTCTTCCAAGGGACATTTAAACCATCTTATTAAGCTACTGTGACCTGCACCTCTCTTCCAAGGGGCATTTAAATTGTCTTGTTAAGCTTCTGCGACCTCCACCGCTCTTCCAAGGGGCATTTAAACCGTCTTGTTAAGCTACTGCGACCTGCACGTCTCTTCCAAGGGGCATTTAAACCGTCTTGTTAAGCTACTGCGACCTGCACGTCTCTTACAAGGGGCATTTAAATCGTCTTGTTAAGCTTCTGCGACCTGCACGTCTCTTCAATTTGGCATTTAAACCGTCTTGTTAAGCTACTGCGACCTGCATGTCTCTACCAAGGGGCATTTAAACCGTCTTGTTAAGCTACTGCAACCTCCACGTCTCTTCCAAGGGGCATTTAAACAGTCTTGTTTAGCTGCTGCGACCTGCATGTCTCTTCCAAAGGGCATTTAAACTGTCTTGTTAAGCTACTGCGACCTCCACAGCTCTTCAAAGGGGCATTTAAACCGTCTTGTTAAGCTACTGCGACCTGCATGTCTCTTCCAGGGTGCATTTAAACCGTCTTGTTAAGCTACTGCAACCTGCACGTCTCTTCCAAGGGGCATTTAAACCGTTTTGTTAAGCTACTTCGACTTGCACGTCTCTTTCAAGGGGCATTTAAACCGTTTTGTTAAGCTACTGTAATCTCCACCACTTATCCAAGGGGCAATTAAACCATCTTGTTAAAATACTGCGACCTGCACGTCTTTTCCTAGGGGCATTTAATCCGTCTTATTAAGCTACTGTGACCTGCACGTCTTTTTCTAGGGGCATTTAAACTGTCTTGTTAAGCTACTGCGACCAGCACGTCTCTTCCAAGGGGCATTTAAACCGTCTTGTTAAGCTACTGCGACCTGCATGTCTCTTCCAAGGGGCATTTAAACCATCTTGTTAAGCTACTGCGACCTCCACCACTGTTCAAAGGAGCATTTAAACGAGTCTTTTAAGCTACTGCGACCTGCACGTCTCTTCCAAGGGGCATTTAAACCGTCTTGTTAAGCTACTGCGACATGCACGTCTCTTCCAAGGGGCATTTAAACCATCGTTTTAAGCTACTGCGACCTCCACCACTCTTCAAAGGTGCATTTAAACCGACTTGTTAAGCTACTGCGACCTGCATGTCTCTTCCAAGGGGCATTTAAAATGTCTTGTTAAGCTACTGCGACCTCCACCGCTCTTCCAAGGGGCATTTAAAGCTTCTTGTTAAGATACTGCGACCTGCTCGTCTCTTCCAAGAGGCATTTAAACCATCTTGTTATGCTACTGCGACCTGCACGTCTCTTCCAAGGCGCATTTAAACTGTCTTTTTAAGCTACTGCGACTTGCACGTCTCTTCCAAGGGGCATTTAAACAGTCTTGTTAAGCTACTGCGACCTGCACGTCTCATCCAAGGGGCATTTAAATCGTCTTGTTAAGCTACTGCGACTTGCACGTCTCTTCCAAGGGGCATTTAAACCGTCCTGTTAAGCTTCTGTGACCTGCACGTCTCTTCAATGGGGCATTTAAACCGTCTTGTTAAGCTACTGCGACCTGCATGTCTCTACCAAGGGGCATTAAAACCGTCTTGTTGAGCTGCTGCGACCTGCATGTCACTTCCAAAGGGCATTTAAACCGTTTTGTTAAGCTACTTCAACTTGCACGTCTCTTCCAAGGGGCATTTAAACCGTTTTGTTAAGCTACTGGAATCTCCACCACTTATCCAAGGGGCATTTAAACCATCTTGTTAAACTATTGCGACCTGTACGTCTCTTCCAAGGGGCATTTAAACCATCTTATTAAGCTACTGTGACCTGCACGTCTTTTCCAAGGGGCATTTAAATTGTCTTGTTAAGCTACTGCGACCAGCACGTCTCTGCCAAGGGCCATTTAAACCATCTTGTTAAGCTACTGCGACCTGCATGTCTCTTCCAAGGGGCATTTAAACCGTCTTGTTAAGCTACTGCGACCTCCACCACTCTTCAAAGGGGCATTTAAACCGTCTTGTTAAGCTACTGCGACCTGCATGTCTCTTCCAAGGGGCATTTAAACCGTCTTGTTAAGCTACTGCGACCTGCATGTCTCTTCCAAGGGGCATTTAAACCGTCATGTTAAGTTACTGCGACCTCCACCACTCTTCAAAGGGGCATTTAAACCTTCTTGTTAAGCTACTGCGAACTGCACGTCTCTTCCACGGGGCATTTAAACCATCTTGTTAAGCTACTGCGACCTGCACGTCTCTTCCAAGGGGCATTTAAACCTTCTTGTTAAGCTACTGTGACATGCTCGTATCTTCCAAGGGGCATTTAAACCGTCTTGTTAAGCTACTGCTACCTGCACGTCTCTTCCAAGGCGCATTTAAACCGTCTTTTTAAGCTACTGTGACTTGCACGTCTCTTCCAAGGGGCATTTAAACCGTCTTGTTAAGCTACTGTAACCTCCATCACTTTTCCAAGGGGCATTTAAACCGTCTTGTTAAGCTAATGCGACCTGCACGTCTCTTCCAAGGGGCATTCAAACCGTCTTGTGAAGCTACTGCAAAATGCACGTCTCTTCCAAGGGGCATTTAAACCGTCTTGTTAAGCTACTGCGACTTGCACGTCTCTTCCAAGGGGCATTTAAACTGTCTTGCTAAGCGACTGCTACTTGCAAGTCTCTTCCAAGGGGCTTTTAAACCGTTTTGTTAAGCCACTGTAATCTCCACCACTTCTCCTAGGGGCATTTAAACCATCTTGTTAAGCTGCTGCGACCTCCACCGCTCTTCCAAGGGGAATTTAAACCGTCTTGTTAAGCTACTGCGACCTGCACGTCTCTTCCAAGGGCCATTTAAGCCATCTTGATAAGCTACTGCGACCTGCAAGCCTCTTCCAAGGGGCATTTATACCGTCTTGTTAAGCTACTGCGAACTGCACGTCTCTTCCAAGGGGCATTTAAAACATCTTGTTAAGCTACTGCGACCTGCATGTCTTTTCCAAGGGGCATTTAAACTGTCTTATTAAGCTACTGCGACTTGCACGTCTCTTCCAAGGGGTATTTAAACTGTCTTGTTAACCTACTGCGACCTCCACCGCTCTTCACAGGGGCATTTAAACCGTCTTGTTAAGCTACTGCGACCTGCACGTCTCTTCCAAGGGGCATTTAAACCGTCTTTTTAAGCCACTGCGACATGCACGTCTCTACCAAGAGGCATTTATACCATATTGTTAAGCTGCTGCGACCTGCATGTCTTTTCCAAGTGGCATTTAAACCATGTTGTTAAGCTACTGTGACCTCCACCGCTCTTCCAAGTGGCATTTAAAATATCTTGTTTAGCTACTGCGACCTGCACGTCTCTTCCAAGGGGCATTTAAACAGTCTTGGTAAGCTACTGCGACCTGCGAGCCTATTCCAAGGGGCATTTAAACCCTCTTGTTTAGCTAATGCGACCTTCACGTCTCTTCCAAGGAGGATTTAAACCATCTTGTTAAGCTACTGCGACCTGCACGTCTCTTCCAAGGGGCAATTAAACCGTGTTGTTAAGCTACTGTGACCTCCACCGCTCTTCCAAGGGGCATTTGAACCATCTTGTTTAGCTACTGCGACCTGCACGTCTCTTCCAAGGGGCATTTAAACAGTCTTGGTAAGCTACTGCGACCTGCGAGCCTTTTCCAAGGGGCATTTAAACCCTCTTGTTTAGCTACTGCGACCTTCACGTCTCTTCGAAGGGGGATTTAAACCGTCTTGTTAAGCTACTGCGACCTGTACGTCTCTTCCAAGGGGCATTTAAACCGTCTTGTTAAGCTACTGCGACCTGCACGTCTCTTCCAAGGGGCATTTAAACCGTCTTATTAAGCTACTGTGACCTGCACGTCTTTTCCAAGGGGCATTAAACTGTCTTGTTAAGCTACTGTGACCTCCACTGCTCTACCAAGTGGCTTTTAAACCGTCTTGTTAAGCAACTACGACCTGCACGTCTCTTCCAAGGGGCATTTAAACCGTCTTGTTAAGCTACTGCGACCAGCACGTCTCTTCCAAGGGACATTTAAACCATCTTATTAAGCTACTGTGACCTGCACGTCTCTTCCAAGGGGGATTTAAACTGTCTTGTTAAGCTTCTGCGACCTCCACCGCTCTTCAAAGGGGCATTTAAACAGTCTTGTTAAGCTACTGCGACCTGCACGTCTCTTCCAAGGGGCATTTAAACCGTCTTGTTAAGCTACTGCGACCTGCACGTCTCCTCCAAGGGGCATTTAAATCGTCTTGTTAAGCTTCTGCGACCTGCACGTCTCTTCAATGGGGCAATTAAACCGTCTTGTTAAGCTACTGCAACCTGCATGTCTCTGCCAAGGGGCATTTAAACCGTCTTGTTAAGCTACTGCGACCTGCACGTCTCTTCCAAGGGGCATTTAAACAGTCTTGTTAAGCTGCTGTGACCTGCATGTCTCTTCCAAAGGGCATTTAAACTCTCTTGTTAAGCTACTGCGACCTCCACCGCTCTTCCAAGGGGCATTTAAACCGTCTTGTTAAGCTACTGCGACCTGCACGTCTCTTCCAAGGGGCATTTAAATCGTCTTGGTAAGCTACTGCGACCTGCACTTCTCTTCCAAGGGGCATTTAAACCATCTTGTTAAGCTACTGCGACCTCCACTGCTCTACCAAGGGGCATTTAAACCTTCTTTTTAAGCTACTGCAACTTCCACGTCTCTTCCAAGGGGCATTTAAACCGTCTTGTTAAGCTAATGCGACCTCCACCGCTCTTCCAATGGGCATTTAAACCGTCTTGTTAAGCTACTGTGACCTGCATGTGACGCGCCCCCTGGGCCATGTTCAGGGGATACCCGGAGCCGGATCTGGATAGGGGTAGTAGTCCTTGTGGCGGTGACCCGGTCCGTGCCCAGGGTGTCAAACTAAGTGGCAGTCTATGGCAGTAGATGTTAACTTGATCGACTACGCCACCCGTTGAGTGGAGCTTTGAAGCCGCCGCTGTAGAACAGTCCGCTGAGGCCGGTGATATGGGTGCAGCGATGATGGTATAACCCCCAACGGGAGGGGTATGGCCTCAGGGCAGCAGATGTGGATGATGGAGGTAGTGATGTTGTAGTAAGCAGACTCAGAGACAGGAGGTGCAGTTCAGGGTTTTTACTTACTGATGTTCTTTTGGTCACTATGGCCTTGAGTGACCACCCGAGCCGTGCTGCGTCCACCAGGTCCTGGACTCGGCCAACCCCCAGGCAATTCCGGAGCGTGGTCCTGAGCTCCTTTCTGACCCTCTCTCTCTGGCCGTCCCCACCAGGGATCCACCTGTGTCCGGCTCCCTCGGGTCTCTTGTTGGTTGAACCTTCTCTGGCTTCCCTGACCCTATGCTCGGTGTGCCATTCTGGTGGATTTGGTGAGGGTCGTGGCAAATCTTGACCACGACCTCCGGTTCCTGGCTAAGGTTTGCTTTGGCCTCTGCCAGCTTGGGATCCGGTACCCTTGTCCGCCAACCCTTCACCCTTCTGTCTTTATTCTGGGATCTTGGGGTTCCCTCTTCTTTCCTCTCTGGGCCTTCCTTCCTCCTCTCTTCTCACTGCAGGTCTAGCCCTGGAGCTGGGCCCAGACGGAGCCACAGCTCCCTAGTCAGCACTCCTGGCTGAACTCTTCTGCTCTCCTCCTCAGGCTAAACAGACCCTGTTCTAAGATGGTGCCCACAATATATACTCCCTCTATGTGTGAGCTCAGGTGACCAGCACCCAATGAGCTCCTAGCCTTACCCAGACTACTCCCCCTATCTGCCCCTACACTACTGGGATGTTCCACCCCCCTCCCACTCCAGCCAGGGACAGACGCTGTCGTACCTGCACATATATCTGGTGGGAGTACCGTAGTTCTGTCCCCCGGAAATGGGATGTATGTAGTGCATGCAGCTTACTGAGCTCAGTTCCACACTCCATCCTTACCCGGGAGTGGAATACCACACCTCTGGCTTGAGGTGCAATACCCCTGTAGCAGCCGAGTCCTCAGGGTGCTACACATGTCTCTTCCAAGGTGCATTTAAACCGTCTTGTTAAGCTACTGCAACCTGCACGTCTCTTCCAAGGGGCATTTAAACCGTCTTGTTAAGCTACTTCGACTTGCACGTCTCTTCCAAGGGGCATTTAAACCGTTTTGTTAAGCTACTGTAATCACCACCACTTATCCAAGGGGCATTTAAACCGTCTAGTTAAGCTACTGCGACCGGCACGTCTCTTCCAAGGGGCATTTAAACCGTCTTGTTAAACTACTGCGACCTGCACGTCTTTTCCTAGGGGCATTTAAACCGTTTTATTAAGCTACTGTGACCTGCACGTCTTTTCCTAGGGGCATTTAAACTGTCTTGTTAAGCTACTGCGACCAGCACGTCTCTTCCAAGGGGCATTTAAACAGTCTTGTTAAGCTACTGCGACCTGCATGTCTCTTCCAAGGGGCATTTAAACGGTCTTGTTAAGCTACTGCGACCTGCACGTCTCTTCCAAGGGACATTTAAACTGTCTTATTAAGCTACTGTGATCTGCACGTCTCTTCCAAGGGGCATTTAAGCTGTCTTGTTAAGCTTCTGGAACCTCCACCGCTCTTCCAAGGGGCATTTAAACCGTCTTGTTAAGCTACTGCGACCTGCACGTCTCTTCCAAGGGGCATTTAAACCGTCTTGTTAAGCTACTGTGACCTGCACGTCTCTTCCAAGGGGCATTTAAATCGTCTTGTTAAGCTTCTGCGACCTGCACGTCTCTTCAATGGGGCATTTAAACCATCTTGTTAAGCTAATGCGACCTCCACCGCTCTTCCAAGGGGCATTTAAACCGTTTTGTTAAGCTACTGTAATCTCCACCACTTATCCAAGGGGCATTTAAAGCGTCTTGTTAAACTACTGCGACCTGCACGTCTTTTCCTAGGGGCATTTAAACCGTCTTATTAAGCTACTGCGACCTGCACGTCTCTTCCAAGGGGCATTTAAACAGTCTTGTTAAGCTGCTGTGACCTGCATGTCTCTTCCAAAGGGCATTTAAACTGTCTTGTTAAGCAACTGCGACCTCCACCGCTCTTCCAAGGGGCATTTAAACCGTCTTGTTAAGCTACTGCGACCTGCACGTCTCTTCCAAGGGGCATTTAAACCGTCTTGTTAAGCTACTGTGACCTGCACGTCTCTTCCAAGTGGCATTTAAATCGTCTTGTTAAGCAACTGCGACCTGCACGTCTCTTCAATGTGGCATTTAAACCATCTTGTTAAGCTAATGCGACCTCCACCGCTCTTCCAAGGGGCATTTAAACCGTTTTGTTAAGCTACTGTAATCTCCACCACTTATCCAAGGGGCATTTAAAGCGTCTTGTTAAACTACTGCGACTTGCACGTCTTTTCCTAGGGGCATTTAAACCGTCTTATTAAGCTACTGCGACCTGCACGTCTCTTCCAAGGGACATTTAAACAGTCTTGTTAAGCTGCTGTGACCTGCATGTCTTTTCCAAAGGGCATTTAAACTGTCTTGTTAAGCAACTGCGACCTCCACCGCTCTTCCAAGGGGCATTTAAACCGTCTTGTTAAGCTACTGCGACCTGCACGTCTCTTCCAAGGGGCATTTAAATCGTCTTGGTAAGCTACTGTGACCTGCACTTCTCTTCGAAGGGGCATTTAAACCATATTGTTAAGCTATTGCGACCTCCACTTCTCTGCCAAGGGGCATTTAAACCTTCTTTTTAATCTACTGCAACCTGCACGTCTCTTCCAAGGGGCATTTAAACCGTCTTGTTAAGCTAATGCGACCTCCACCGCTCTTCCAAGGGGCATTTAAACCGTCTTGTTAAGCTACTGCGACCTGCATGTCTTTTCCAAGGTGCATTTAAACCGTTTTGTTAAGCTACTGCAACTTGCACGTCTCTTCCAAGGGGCATTTAAACCGTCTTCTTAAGCTACTTCGACTTGCACGTCTCTTCCAAGGGGCATTTAAGCCGTTTTGTTAAGCTACTGTAATCTCCACCACTTATCCAAGGGGCATTTAAACCGTCTTGTTAAGCTACTGCGACCGGCATGTCTCTTCCAAGGGGCATTTAAACCGTCTTGTTAAACTACTGCGACCTGCACGTCTTTTCCTAGGGACATTTAAACCGTCTTATTAAGCTACTGTGACCTGCACGTCTTTTCCTTGGGGCATTTAAACTGTCTTGTTAAGCTACTGCGACCTGCACGTCTCTTCCAAGGGACATTTAAACCGTCTTATTAAGCTACTGTGACCTGCACGTCTGTTCCAAGGGGCATTTAAGCTGTCTTGTTAAGCTTCTGCGACCTCCACCGCTCTTCCAAGGGGCATTTAAACCGTCTTGTTAAGCTAATGCGACCTGCACGTCTCTTCCAGGGGGCATTTAACCCTTCTTGTTAAGCTACTGCGACCTGCACGTCTCTTCCAAGGGGCATTTAAATCGTCTTGTTAAGCTTCTGCGACCTGCACGTCTCTTCAATGGGGCATTTAAACCGTCTTGTTAAGCTGCTGCGACCTGCACGTCTCTTCCAAGGGGCATTTAAACAGTCTTGTTAAGCTGCTGCGACCTGCATGTCTCTTCCAAAGGACATTTAAACTGTCTTGTTAAGCTACTGCGACCTCCACCGCTCTTCCAAGGGGCATTTAAACCGTCTTGTTAAGCTACTGCGACATGCACGTCTCTTCCAAGGGGCATTTAAACCGTCTTTTTAAGCTACTGCGACCTGCACGTCTCTTCCAAGGCGCATTTAAACAGTCTTGTTAAGCTACTGCGACCTGCACGTCTCTTCCAAGGGGCATTTAAATTGTCTTGTTAAGCTACTGCGACTTGCACGTCTCTTCCAAGGGGCATTTAAACCGTCCTGTTAAGCTTCTGCGACCTGCACGTCTCGTCAATGGGGCATTTAAACCGTCTTGTTAAGCTGCTGTGACCTGCATGTCTCTTCCAAGGGGCATTTAAACAGTCTTGTTAAGCTGCTGCGACCTGCATGTCTCTTCCAAAGGGCATTTAAACTGTCTTGTTAAGCTACTGCGACCTCCACCGTTCTTCCAAGGGGCATTTAAACCGTCTTGTTAAGCTACTGCGACCTGCACGTCTCTTCCAAGGGGCATTTAAACAGTCTTGTTAAGCTGCTGCGACCTGCATGTCTCTTCCAAAGCGCATGTAAACTGTCTTGTTAAGCTACTGCGACCTCCACCGTTCTTCCAAGGGGCATTTAAACCATCTTGTTACGCTCCTGCGACCTGCACGTCTCTTCCAAGGGGCATTTAAATCATCTTGGTAAGCTACTGCGACCTGCTCTTCCCTTCCAAGGGGCATTTAAACCATCTTGTTAATCTACTGCGACCTCCACTGCTCTACCAAGGGGCATTTAAACTTTCTTTTTAAGCTACTGCAACCTGCACGTCTCTTCCAAGGGGCATTTAAACCGTCTTGTTAAGCTACTGCAACCTCCACCGCTCTTCCAAGGGGCATTTAAACTGTCTTGTTAAGCTACTGCGACCTGCATGTCTCTTCCAAGGTGCATTTAAACCGTCTTGTTAAGCTACTGCAACCTGCACGTCTCTTCCAAGGAGCATTTAAACCGACTTGTTAAGCTACTTCAACGTGCACGTTTCTTCCAGGGGGCATTTAAACCGTTTTGTTAAGCTACTTCAACTTGCACGTCTCTTCCAAGGTGCATTTAAACTGTCTTGTTAAGCTACTGCAACCTGCACGTCTCTTCCAAGGGGCATTTAAACCGTCTTGTTAAGCTACTTCAACTTGCACGTCTCTTCCAAGGGGCATTTAAACCGTTTTGTTAAGCTACTGGAATCTCCACCACTTATCCAAGGGGCATTTAAACCGTCTTGTTAAACTACTGCGACCTGTACGTTTCTTCCAAGGGGCATTTAAACCATCTTATTAAGCTACTGTGACCTGCACGTCTCTTCCAAGGGGCATTTAAACTGTCTTGTTAAGCTACTGCGACCAGCACGTCTCTGCCAAGGGCCATTTAAACCGTCTTGTTAAGCTACTGCGACCTGCATGTCTCTTCCAAGGGGCATTTAAACCGTCTTGCTAAGCTACTGCGACCTCCACCACTCTTCAAAGGGGCATTTAAACCGTCTTGTTAAGCTACTGCGACCTGCACGTCTCTTCCAAGGGTCATTTAAACCGTCTTGTTAAGCTACTGCGACCTGCATGTCTCTTCCAAGGGGCATTTAAACCGTCATGTTAAGTTACTGCGACCTCCACCACTCTTCAAAGGGGCATTTAAACCGTCTTGTTAAGCTACTGCGAACTGCACGTCTCTTCCAAGGGGCATTTAAATCATCTTGTTAAGCTACTGCGACCTGCACGTCTCTTCCAAGGGGCATTTAAACCTTCTTGTTAAGCTACTGCGACATGCTCGTCTCTTCCAAGGGGCATTTAAACCGTCTTGTTAAGCTACTGCTACCTGCACGTCTCTTCCAAGGCGCATTTAAACCGTCTTTTTAAGCTACTACGACTTGCACGTCTCTTCCAAGGGGCATTTAAACCGTCTTGTTAAGCTACTGTAACCTCCATCACTTTTCCAAGGGGCATTTAAACCGTCTTGTTAAGCTAATGCGACCTGCACATCTCTTCCAAGGGGCATTTAAACCGTCTTGTTAAGCTACTGCAAAATGCACGTCTCTTCCAAGGGGCATTTAAACCGTCTTGTTAAGCTACTGCGACTTGCACGTCTCTTCCAAGGGGCATTTAAACCGTCTTGTTAAGCGACTGCGACTTGCAAGTCTCTTCCAAGGGGCATTTAAACCGTCTTGTTAAGCCACTGTAATCTCCACCACTTCTCCTAGGGGCATTTAAACGGTCTTGTTAAGCTGCTGCGACCTCCAACGCTCTTCCAAGGGGAATTTAAACCGTCTTGTTAAGCTACTGCGACCTGCACGTCTCTTCCAAGGGCCATTTAAGCCGTCTTGATAAGCTACTGCGACCTGCAAGCCTCTTCCAAGGGGCATTTATACCGTCTTGTTAAGCTACTGCGACCTGCTCGTCTCTTCCAAGGGGCATTTAAAACATCTTTTTAAGCTACTGCGACCTGCACGTCTTTTCCAAGGGGCATTTAAACCGTCTTATTAAGCTACTGCGACCTGCACGTCTCTTCCAAGGGGTATTTAAACTGTCTTGTTAACCTACTGCGACCTCCACCGCTCTTCCAAGGGGCATTTAAACCGTCTTTTTAAGCCACTGCCACCTGCACGTCTCTACAAAGGGGCATTTATACCGTATTGTTAAGCTGCTGCGACCTGCATGTCTTTTCCAAGTGGCATTTAAACCGTGTTGTTAAGCTACTGTGACCTCCACCGCTCTTCCAAGTGGCATTTAAAATATCTTGTTTAGCTACTGCGACCTGCACGTCTCTTCCAAGGGGCATTTAAACACTCTTGTTTTGCTAATGCGACCTTCACGTCTCTTCCAAGGAGGATTTAAACCTTCTTGTTAAGCTACTGCGACCTGCACGTCTCTTCCAAGGGGCATTTAAACCGTGTTGTTAAGCTACTGTGACCTCCACCGCTCTTCCAAGGGGCATTTGAACCATCTTGTTTAGCTACTGCGACCTGCACGTCTCTTCCAAGGGGCATTTAAACAGTCTTGGTAAACTACTGCGATCTGCGAGCCTATTCCAAGGGGCATTTAAACCCTCTTGTTTAGCTACTGCGACCTTCACGTCTCTTCCAAGGTTGATTTAAACCGTCTTGTTAAGCTACTGCGACCTGTACATCTCTTCCAAGGGGCATTTAAACCGTTTTGTTAAGCTACTGCGACCTGCACGTCTCTTCCAAGGAGCATTTAAACCGTCTTATTAAGCTACTGTGACCTGCACGTCTTTTCCAAGGGGCATTAAACTGTCTTATTAAGCTACTGTGACCTCCACTGCTCTACCAAGTGGCTTTTAAACCGTCTTGTTAAGCAACTGCGACCTGCACGTCTCTTCCAAGGGGCATTTAAACCGTCTTGTTAAGCTACTGCGACCAGCACGTCTCTTCCAAGGGACATTTAAACCATCTTATTAAGCTACTGTGACCGGCACGTCTCTTCCAAGGGGCATTTAAACTGTCTTGTTAAGCTTCTGCGACGTCCACCGCTCTTCAAAGGGGCATTTAAACAGTCTTGTTAAGCTACTGCGACCTGCACGTCTCTTCCAAGGGGCATTTAAACCGTCTTGTTAAGCTACTGCGACCTGCACGTCTCCTCCAAGGGGCATTTAAATCGTCTTGTTAAGCTTCTGCGACCTGCACGTCTCTTCAATGGGGCAATTAAACCGTTTTGTTAAGCTACTGCGACCTGCATGTCTCTGCCAAGGGGCAATTAAACCATCTTGTTAAGCTACTGCGACCTGCACGTCTCTTCCAAGGGGCATTTAAACAGTCTTGTTAAGCTGCTGTGACCTGCATGTCTCTTCCAAAGGGCATTTAAACTGTCTTGTTAAGCTACTGCGACCGCCACCGCTCTTCCAAGGGGCATTTAAACCGTCTTGTTAAGCTACTGCGACCTGCACGTCTCTTCCAAGGGGCATTTAAATCGTCTTGGTAAGCTACTGCGACCTGCACTTCTCTTCCAAGGGGCATTTAAACCATCTTGTTAAGCTACTGCGACCTCCACTGCTCTACCAAGGGGCATTTAAACCTTCTTTTTAAGCTACTGCAACCTCCACGTCTCTTCCAAGGGGCATTTAAACCGTCTTGTTAAGCTAATGCGACCTCCTCCGCTCTTCCAAGGGGCATTTAAACCGTCTTGTTAAGCTACTGCGACCTGCATGTCTCTTCCAAGGTGCATTTAAACCGTCTTGTTAAGCTACTGCAACCTGCACGTCTCTTCCAAGGGGCATTTAAACCGTCTTGTTAAGTTACTTCGACTTGCACGTCTCTTCCAAGGGGCATTTAAACCGTTTTGTTAAGCTACTGTAATCTCCACCACTTATCCAAGGGGCATTTAAACCGTCTAGTTAAGCTACTGCGACCGGCACGTCTCTTCCAAGGGGAATTTAAACCGTCTTGTTAAACTACTGCGACCTGCACGTCTTTTCCTAGGGGCATTTAAACCGTTTTATTAAGCTACTGTGACCTGCACGTATTTTCCTAGGGGCATTTAAACTGTCTTGTTAAGCTGCTGCGACCAGCACGTCTCTTCCAAGGGGCATTTAAACAGTATTGTTAAGCTACTGCGACCTGCATGTCTCTTCCTAGGGGCATTTAAACCGTCTTGTTAAGCTACTGCGACCTGCACGTCTCTTCCAAGGGACATTTGATCCGTCTTATTAATCTACTGTGACCTGCACGTCTCTTCCAAGGGGCATTTAAGCTGTCTTGTTAAGCTTCTGCGACCTCCACCGCTCTTCCAAGGGGCATTTAAACAGTCTTGTTAAGCTACTGCGACCTGCACGTCTCTTCCAAGGGGCATTTAAACCATCTTGTTAAGCTACTGCGACCTCCACCGCTCTACGAAGGGGCATTTAAACCGTCTTTTTAAGCAACTGCAACCTGCACGTCTCTTCCAAAGGGCATTTAACCCGTCTTGTTAAGCTACTGCGACCTGCACGTCTCTTCCAAGGGGCATTTAAACCGTCTTGTTAAGCTACTGCGACATGCACGTCTCTTCCAAGGGGCATTTAAACCGTCTTGTTAAGCTACTGCGACTTGCAAGTCTCTTCCAAGGGGCATTTAAACCGTCTTGTTAAGCTACTGTAATCTCCACCACTTTTCCTAGGGGCATTTAAACTGTCTTGTTAAGCTGCTGCGACCTCCACCGCTCTTCCAAGGGGAATTTAAACCGTCTTGTTAAGCTACTGCGACCTGCACGTCTCTTCCAAGGGCCATTTAAGCCGTCTTGATAAGCTACTGCGACCTGCAAGCCTCTTCCAAGGGGCATTTATAACGTCTTGTTAAGCTACTGCGACCTGCACGTCTCTTCCAAGGGGCATTTAAAACATCTTGTTAAGCTACTGCGACCTGCACGTCTTTTCCAAGGGGCATTTAAACCGTCTTATTAAGCTACTGCGACCTGCACGTCTCTTCCAAGGGGTATTTAAACTGTCTTGGTAACCTACTGCGACCTCCACCGCTCTCCCAAGGGGCATTTAAACCGTCTTGTTAAGCTACAGCGACCTGCATGTCTCTTCCAAGGGGCATTTAAACCGTCTTTTTAAGCCACTGCGACCTGCACGACTCTACCAAGGGGCATTTAAACCGTATTGTTAAGCTGCTGCGACCTGCATGTCTTTTCCAAGTGGCATTTAAACCATCTTGTTAAGCTACTGTGACCTCCACCGCTCTTCCAATTGGCATTTAAACCATCTTGTTTAGCTACTGCGACCTGCACGTCTCTTCCAAGGGGCATTTAAACAGTCTTGGTAAGCTACTGCGACCTGCGAGCCCATTCCAAAGGGCATTTAAACCCTCTTGTTAAGCTACTGCGACCTTCACGTCTCTTCCAAGGGGGATTTAAACCGTCTTGTTAAGCTACTGCGACCTGCACGTCTCTTCCAAGGGGCATTTAAACCGTCTTGTTAAGGTACTGCGACCTGCACATCTCTTCCAAGGGGCATTTAAACCGTCTTATTAAGCTACTGTGACCTGCACGTCTTTTCCAAGGGGCATTTAAACTGTCTTGTTAAGCTACTGTGACCTCCACCGCTCTACCAAGTGGCTTTTAAACCGTCTTGTTAAGCAACTGCGACCTGCACGTCTCTTCCAAGGGCATTTAAACCGTCTTATTAAGCTACTGTGTCCTGCACCTCTCTTCCAAGGGGCATTTAAACTGTCTTGTAAAGCTTCTGCGACCTCCACCGCTCTTCCAAGGGGCATTTAAACCGTCTTGTTAAGCTACTGCGACCTGCACGTCTCTTCCAAGGGGCATTTAAACCGTCTTGTTAAGCTACTGCGACCTGCACGTCTCTTACAAGGGGCATTTAAATCGTCTTGTTAAGCTTCTGCGACCTGCACGTCTCTTCAATTTGGCATTTAAACCGTCTTGTTAAGCTACTGCGACCTGCATGTCTCTACCAAGGAGCATTTAAACTGTCTTGTTAAGCTACTGCGACCTCCACGTCTCTTCCAAGGGGCATTTAAACAGTCTTGTTTAGCTGCTGCGACCTGCATGTCTCTTCCAAAGGGCATTTAAACTGTCTTGTTAAGCTACTGCGACCTCCACAGCTCTTCAAAGGGGCATTTAAACCGTCTTGTTAAGCTACTGCGACCTGCATGTCTCTTACAAGGTGCATTTAAACCGTCTTGTTAAGCTACTGCAACCTGCACGTCTCTTCCAAGGGGCATTTAAACCGTTTTGTTAAGCTACTTCGACCTGCACGTCTCTTCCAAGGGGCATTTAAACCGTTTTGTTAAGCTACTGTAATCTCCACCACTTATCCAAGGGGCAATTAAACCGTCTTGTTAAGCTACTGCGACCTGCACGTCTTTTCCTAGGGGCATTTAATCCGTCTTATTAAGCTACTGTGACCTGCACGTCTTTTTCTAGGGGCATTTAAACTGTCTTGTTAAGCTACTGCGACCAGCACGTCTCTTCCAAGGGGCATTTAAACCGTCTTGTTAAGCTACTGCGACCTGCATGTCTCTTCCAAGGGGCATTTAAACCATCTTGTTAAGCTACTGCGACCTCCACCACTGTTCAAAGGAGCATTTAAACGAGTCTTTTAAGCTACTGCGACCTGCACGTCTCTTCCAAGGGGCATTTAAACCGTCTTGTTAAGCTACTGCGACATGCATGTCTCTTCCAAGGGGCATTTAAACCGTCTTGTTAAGCTTCTGCGACCTCCACCACTCTTCAAAGGGGCATTTAAACCGTCTTTTTAAGCTACTGCGACCTGCACGTCTCTTCCAAGGGGCATTTAAACCATCGTTTTAAGCTACTGCGACCTCCAACACTCTTCAAAGGTGCATTTAAACCGACTTTGTAAGCTACTGCGACCTGCATGTCTCTTCCAAGGGGCATTTAAAATGTCTTGTTAAGCTACTGCGACCTCCACCGCTCTTCCAAGGGGCATTTAAAGCTTCTTGTTAAGATACTGCGACCTGCTCGTCTCTTCCAAGAGGCATTTAAACCATCTTGTTATGCTACTGCGACCTGCACGTCTCTTCCAAGGCGCATTTAAACTGTCTTTTTAAGCTACTGCGACTTGCACGTCTCTTCCAAGGGGCATTTAAACAGTCTTGTTAAGCTACTGCGACCTGCACGTCTCATCCAAGGGGCATTTAAATCGTCTTGTTAAGCTAGTGCGACTTGCACGTCTCTTCCAAGGGGCATTTAAACCGTCCTGTTAAGCTTCTGCGACCTGCACGTCTCTTCAATGGGGCATTTAAACCGTCTTGTTAAGCTACTGCGACCTGCATGTCTCTACCAAGGGGCGTTTAAACCGTCTTGTTGAGCTGCTGCGACCTGCATGTCACTTCCAAAGGGCATTTAAACTGTCTTGTTAAGCTACTGCGACCTCCACCGTTCTTCCAAGGGGCATTTAAACCTTCTTGTTAAGCTACTGCGACCTGCACGTCTCTTCCAAGGGGCATTTAAATCATCTTGGTAAGCTACTGCGACCTGCTCTTCTCTTCCAAGGGGCATTTAAACCATCTTGTTAATCTACTGCGACCTCCACTGCTCTACCAAGGGGCATTTAAACTTTCTTTTTAAGCTACTGCAACCTGCACGTCTCTTCCAAGGGGCATTTAAACCGTCTTGTTAAGCTACTGCAACCTCCACCGCTCTTCCAAGGGGCATTTAAACTGTCTTGTTAAGCTACTGCGACCTGCATCTCTTCCAAGGTGCATTTAAACCGTCTTGTTAAGCTACTGCAACCTGCACGTCTCTTCCAAGGGGCATTTAAACCGTCTTGTTAAGCTACTTCAACTTGCACGTCTCTTCCAAGGGGCATTTAAACCGTTTTGTTAAGCTACTTCAACTTGCACGTCTCTTCCAAGGTGCATTTAAACCGTCTTGTTAAGCTACTGCAACCTGCACGTCTCTTCCAAGGGGCATTTAAACCGTTTTGTTAAGCTACTTCAACTTGCACGTCTCTTCCAAGGGGCATTTAAACCGTTTTGTTAAGCTACTGGAATCTCCACCACTTATCCAAGAGGCATTTAAACCGTCTTGTTAAACTATTGCGACCTGTACGTCTCTTCCAAGGGGCATTTAAACCATCTTATTAAGCTACTGTGACCTGCACGTCTTTTCCAAGGGGCATTTAAATTGTCTTGTTAAGCTACTGCGACCAGCACGTCTCTGCCAAGGGCCATTTAAACCGTCTTGTTAAGCTACTGCGACCTGCATGTCTCTTCCAAGGGGCATTTAAACCATCTTGTTAAGCTACTGCGACCTCCACCACTCTTCAAAGGGGCATTTAAACCGTCTTGTTAAGCTACTGCGACCTGCATGTCTCTTCCAAGGGGCATTTAAACCGTCTTGTTAAGCTACTGCGACCTGCATGTCTCTTCCAAGGGGCATTTAAACCGTCATGTTAAGTTACTGCGACCTCCACCACTCTTCAAAGGGGCATTTAAACCGTCTTGTTAAGCTACTGCGAACTGCACGTCTCTTCCACGGGGCATTTAAACCATCTTGTTAAGCTACTGCGACCTGCACGTCTCTTCCACGGGGCATTTAAACCATCTTGTTAAGCTACTGCGACCTGCACGTCTCTTCCAAGGGGCATTTAAACCTTCTTGTTAAGCTACTGCGACATGCTCGTCTCTTCCAAGGGGCATTTAAACCGTTTTGTTAAGCTACTGGAATCTCCACCACTTATCCAAGAGGCATTTAAACCGTCTTGTTAAACTATTGCGACCTGTACGTCTCTTCCAAGGGGCATTTAAACCATCTTATTAAGCTACTGTGACCTGCACGTCTTTTCCAAGGGGCATTTAAATTGTCTTGTTAAGCTACTGCGACCAGCACGTCTCTGCCAAGTGCCATTTAAACCGTCTTGTTAAGCTACTGCGACCTGCATGTCTCTTCCAAGGGGCATTTAAACCATCTTGTTAAGCTACTGCGACCTCCACCACTCTTCAAAGGGGCATTTAAACCGTCTTGTTAAGCTACTGCGACCTGCATGTCTCTTCCAAGGGGCATTTAAACCGTCTTGTTAAGCTACTGCGACCTGCATGTCTCTTCCAAGGGGCATTTAAACCGTCATGTTAAGTTACTGCGACCTCCACCACTCTTCAAAGGGGCATTTAAACCGTCTTGTTAAGCTACTGCGAACTGCACGTCTCTTCCACGGGGCATTTAAACCATCTTGTTAAGCTACTGCGACCTGCACGTCTCTTCCAAGGGGCATTTAAACCTTCTTGTTAAGCTACTGCGACATGCTCGTCTCTTCCAAGGGGCATTTAAACCGTCTTGTTAAGCTACTGCTACCTGCACGTCTCTTCCAAGGCGCATTTAAACCGTCTTTTTAAGCTACTGCGACTTGCACGTCTCTTCCAAGGGGCATTTAAACCGTCTTGTTAAGCTACTGTAACCTCCATCACTTTTCCAAGGGGCATTTAAACCGTCTTGTTAAGCTAATGCGAACTGCACGTCTCTTCCAAGGGGCATTTAAACCGTCTTGTGAAGCTACTGCAAAATGCACGTCTCTTCCAAGGGGCATTTAAACCGTCTTGTTAAGCTACTGCGACTTGCACGTCTCTTCCAAGGGGCATTTAAACCGTCTTGCTAAGCGACTGCTACTTGCAAGTCTCTTCCAAGGGGCTTTTAAACCGTTTTGTTAAGCCACTGTAATCTCCACCACTTCTCCTAGGGGCATTTAAACCATCTTGTTAAGCTGCTGCGACCTCCACCGCTCTTCCAAGGGGAATTTAAACCGTCTTGTTAAGCTACTGCGACCTGCACGTCTCTTCCAAGGGCCATTTAAGCCGTCTTGATAAGCTACTGCGACCTGCAAGCCTCTTCCAAGGGGCATTTATACCGTCTTGTTAAGCTACTGCGACCTGCACGTCTCTTCCAAGGGGCATTTAAAACATCTTGTTAAGCTACTGCGACCTGCACGTCTTTTCCAAGGGGCATTTAAACCGTCTTATTAAGCTACTGCGACTTGCACGTCTCTTCCAAGGGGTATTTAAACTGTCTTGTTAACCTACTGCGACCTCCACCGCTCTTCACAGGGGCATTTAAACCGTCTTGTTAAGCTACTGCGACCTGCACGTCTCTTCCAAGGGGCATTTAAACCGTCTTTTTAAGCCACTGCGACATGCACGTCTCTACCAAGAGGCATTTATACCGTATTGTTAAGCTGCTGCGACCTGCATGTCTTTTCGAAGTGGCATTTAAACCATGTTGTTAAGCTACTGTGACCTCCACCGCTCTTCCAAGTGGCATTTAAAATATCTTGTTTAGCTACTGCGACCTGCACGTCTCTTCCAAGGGGCATTTAAACAGTCTTGGTAAGCTACTGCGACCTGCGAGCCTATTCCAAGGGGCATTTAAACCCTCTTGTTTAGCTAATGCGACCTTCACGTCTCTTCCAAGGAGGATTTAAACCGTCTTGTTAAGCTACTGCGACCTGCACGTCTCTTCCAAGGGGCATTTAAACCGTGTTGTTAAGCTACTGTGACCTCCACCGCTCTTCCAAGGGGCATTTGAACCATCTTGTTTAGCTACTGCGACCTGCACGTCTCTTCCAAGGGGCATTTAAACAGTCTTGGTAAGCTGCTGCGACCTGCGAGCCTATTCCATGGGGCATTTAAACCCTCTTGTTTCGCTACTGCGACCTTCACGTCTCTTCGAAGGGGGATTTAAACCGTCTTGTTAAGCTACTGCGACCTGTACGTCTCTTCCAAGGGGCATTTAAACCGTCTTGTTAAGCTACTGCGACCTGCACGTCTCTTTCAAGGTGCATTTAAACCGTCTTATTAAGCTACTGTGACCTACACGTCTTTTCCAAGGGGCATTAAACTGTCTTGTTAAGCTACTGTGACCTCCACTGCTCTACCAAGTGGCTTTTAAACCGTCTTGTTAAGCAACTACAACCTGCACGTCTCTTCCAAGGGGCATTTAAACCGTCTTGTTAAGCTACTGCGACCAGCACGTCTCTTCCAAGGGACATTTAAACCATCTTATTAAGCTACTGTGACCTGCACGTCTCTTCCAAGGGGGATTTAAACTGTCTTGTTAAGCTTCTGCGACCTCCACCGCTCTTCAAAGGGGCATTTAAACAGTCTTGTTAAGCTACTGCGACCTGCACGTCTTTTCCAAGGGGCATTTAAACCGTCTTGTTAAGCTACTGCGACCTGCACGTCTCCTCCAAGGGGCATTTAAATCGTCTTGTTAAGCTTCTGCGACCTGCACGTCTCTTCAATGGGGCAATTAAACCGTCTTGTTAAGCTACTGCGACCTGCATGTCTCTGCCAAGGGGCATTTAAACCGTCTTGTTAAGCTACTGCGACCTGCACGTCTCTTCCAAGGGGCATTTAAACAGTCTTGTTAAGCTGTTGTGACCTGCATGTCTCTTCCAAAGGGCATTTAAACTGTCTTGTTAAGCTACTGCGACCTCCACCGCTCTTCCAAGGGGCATTTAAACCGTCTTGTTAAGCTACTGCGACCTGCACGTCTCTTCCAAGGGGCATTTAAATCGTCTTGGTAAGCTACTGCGACCTGCACTTCTCTTCCAAGGGGCATTTAAACCATCTTGTTAAGCTACTGCGACCTCCACTGCTCTACCAAGGGGCATTTAAACCTTCTTTTTAAGCTACTGCAACTTCCACGTCTCTTCCAAGGGGCATTTAAACCGTCTTGTTAAGCTAATGCGACCTCCACCGCTCTTCCAAGGGGCATTTAAACCGTCTTGTTAAGCTACTGCGACCTGCATGTGACGCGCCCCCTGGGCCATGTTCAGGGGATACCCGGAGCCGGATCTGGATAGGGGTAGTAGTCCTTGTGGCGGTGACCCGGTCCGTGCCCAGGGTGTCAAACTAAGTGGCAGTCTATGGCAGTAGATGTTAACTTGATCGACTACGCCACCCGTTGAGTGCGGCTTTGAAGCCGCCGCTGCAGAACAGTCCGCTGAGGCCGGTGATATGGGTGCAGCGATGATGGTATAACCCCCAACGGGAGGGGTATGGCCTCAGGGCAGCAGATGTGGATGATGGAGGTAGTGATGTTGTAGTAAGCAGACTCAGAGACAGGAGGTGCAGTTCAGGGTTTTTACTTACTGATGTTCTTTTGGTCACTCTGGCCTTGAGTGACCACCCGAGCCGTGCTGCGTCCACCAGGTCCTGGACTCGGCCAACCCCCAGGCAATTCCGGAGCGTGGTCCTGAGCTCCTTTCTGACCCTCTCTCTCTGGCCGTCCCCACCAGGGATCCACCTGTGTCCGGCTCCCTCGGGTCTCTTGTTGGTTGAACCTTCTCTGGCTTCCCTGACCCTATGCTCGGTGTGCCATTCTGGTGGATTTGGTGAGGGTCGTGGCAAATCTTGACCACGACCTCCGGTTCCTGGCTAAGGTTTGCTTTGGCCTCTGCCAGCTTGGGATCCGGTACCCTTGTCCGCCAACCCTTCACCCTTCTGTCTTTATTCTGGGATCTTGGGGTTCCCTCTTCTTTCCTCTCTGGGCCTTCCTTCCTCCTCTCTTCTCACTGCAGGTCTAGCCCTGGAGCTGGGCCCAGACGGAGCCACAGCTCCCTAGTCAGCCCTCCTGGCTGAACTCTTCTGCTCTCCTCCTCAGGCTAAACAGACCCTGTTCTAAGATGGTGCCCACCATATATACTCCCTCTATGTGTGAGCTCAGGTGACCAGCACCCAATGAGCTCCTAGCCTTACCCAGACTACTCCCCCTATCTGCCCCTACACTACAGGGATGTTCCACCCCACTCCCACTCCAGCCAGGGACAGACGCTGTCGTACCTGCACATATATCTGGTGGGAGTACCGTAGTTCTGTCCCCCGGAAATGGGATGTATGTAGTGCATGCAGCTTACTGAGCTCAGTTCCACACTCCATCCTTACCCGGGAGTGGAATACCACACCTCTGGCTTGAGGTGCAATACCCCTGTAGCAGCCGAGTCCTCAGGGTGCTACACATGTCTCTTCCAAGGTGCATTTAAACCGTCTTGTTAAGCTACTGCAACCTGCACGTCTCTTCCAAGGGGCATTTAAACCGTCTTGTTAAGCTACTTCGACTTGCACGTCTCTTCCAAGGGGCATTTAAACCGTTTTGTTAAGCTACTGTAATCTCCACCACTTATCCAAGGGGCATTTAAACCGTCTAGTTAAGCTACTGCGACCGGCACGTCTCTTCCAAGGGGCATTTAAACCGTCTTGTTAAACTACTGCGACCTGCACGTCTTTTCCTAGGGGCATTTAAACTGTCTTGTTAAGCTACTGCGACCAGCACGTCTCTTCCAAGGGGCATTTAAACAGTCTTGTTAAGCTACTGCGACCTGCACGTCTCTTCCAAGGGGCATTTAAACGGTCTTGTTAAGCTACTGCGACCTGCACGTCTCTTCCAAGGGACATTTAAACTGTCTTATTAAGCTACTGTGATCTGCACGTCCCTTCCAAGGGGCATTTAAGCTGTCTTGTTAAGCTTCTGGAACCTCCACCGCTCTTCCAAGGGGCATTTAAACCGTCTTGTAAAGCTACTGCGACCTGCACGTCTCTTCCAAGGGGCATTTAAACCGTCTTGTTAAGCTACTGTGACCTGCAAGTCTCTTCCAAGGGGCATTTAAATCGTCTTGTTAAGCTTCTGTGACCTGCACGTCTCTTCAATGGGGCATTTAAACCATCTTGTTAAGCTAATGCGACCTCCACCGCTCTTCCAAGGGGCATTTAAACCGTTTTGTTAAGCTACTGTAATCTCCACCACTTATCCAAGGGGCATTTAAAGCGTCTTGTTAAACTACTGCGACCTGCACGTCTTTTCCTAGGGGCATTTAAACCGTCTTATTAAGCTACTGCGACCTGCACGTCTCTTCCAAGGGGCATTTAAACAGTCTTGTTAAGCTGCTGTGACCTGCATGTCTCTTCCAAAGGGCATTTAAACTGTCTTGTTAAGCAACTGCGACCTCCACCGCTCTTCCAAGGGGCATTTAAACCGTCTTGTTAAGCTACTGCGACCTGCACGTCTCTTCCAAGGGGCATTTAAACCGTCTTGTTAAGCTACTGTGACCTGCACGTCTCTTCCAAGGGGCATTTAAATCGTCTTGTTAAGCAACTGCGACCTGCACGTCTCTTCAATGTGGCATTTAAACCATCTTGTTAAGCTAATGCGACCTCCACCGCTCTTCCAAGGGGCATTTAAACCGTTTTGTTAAGCTACTGTAATCTCCACCACTTATCCAAGGGGCATTTAAAGCGTCTTGTTAAACTACTGCGACTTGCACGTCTTTACCTAGGGGCATTTAAACCGTTTTATTAAGCTACTGCGACCTGCACGTCTCTTCCAAGGGGCATTTAAACAGTCTTGTTAAGCTGCTGTGACCTGCACGTCTCTTCCAAGGGGCATTTAAATTGTCTTGTTAAGCAACTGCGACCTCCACCGCTCTTCCAAGGGGCATTTAAACCGACTTGTTAAGCTACTACGACCTGCACGTCTCTTCCAAGGGGCATTTAAATTGTCTTGGTAAGCTACTGTGACCTGCACTTCTCTTCCAAGGGGCATTTAAACCATATTGTTAAGCTATTGCGACCTCCACTTCTCTGCCAAGGGGCATTTAAACCTTCTTTTTAATCTACTGCAACCTGCACGTCTCTTCCAAGGGGCATTTAAACCGTCTTGTTAAGCTAATGCGACCTCCACCGCACTTCCAAGGGGCATTTAAACCGTCTTGTTAAGCTACTGCGACCTGCATGTCTTTTCCAAGGTGCTTTTAAACCGTCTTGTTAAGCTACTGCAACTTGCACGTCTCTTCCAAGGGGCATTTAAACCGTCTTGTTAAGCTACTTCGACTTGCACGTCTCTTCCAAGGGGCATTTAAGCCGTTTTGTTAAGCTACTGTAATCTCCACCACTTATCCAAGGGGCATTTAAACCGTCTTGTTAAGCTACTGCGACCGGCATGTCTCTTCCAAGGGGCATTTAAACCGTCTTGTTAAACTACTGCGACCTGCACGTCTTTTCCTAGGGACATTTAAACCGTCTTATTAAGCTACTGTGACCTGCACGTCTTTTAATAGGGGCATTTAAACTGTCTTGTTAAGCTACTGCGACCTGCACGTCTCTTCCAAGGGACATTTAAACCGTCTTATTAAGCTACTGTGACCTGCACGTCTCTTCCAAGGGGCATTTAAGCTGTCTTGTTAAGCTTCTGCGACCTCCACCGCTCTTCCAAGGGGCATTTAAACCGTCTTGTTAAGCTACTGCGACCTGCACGTCTCTTCCAGGGGGCATTTAACCCTTCTTGTTAAGCTACTGCGACCTGCACGTCTCTTCCAAGGGGCATTTAAATCGTCTTGTTAAGCTTCTGCGACCTGCACGTCTCTTCAATGGGGCATTTAAACCGTCTTGTTAAGCTGCTGCGACCTGCTCGTCTCTTCCAAGGGGCATTTAAACAGTCTTGTTAAGCTGCTGCGACCTGCATGTCTCTTCCAAAGGACATTTAAACTGTCTTGTTAAGCTACTGCGACCTCCACCGCTCTTCCAAGGGGCATTTAAACCGTCTTGTTAAGCTACTGCGACATGCACGTCTCTTCCAAGGGGCATTTAAACCGTCTTTTTAAGCTACTGCGACCTGCACGTCTCTTCCAAGGTGCATTTAAACAGTCTTGTTAAGCTACTGCGACCTGCACGTCTCTTCCAAGGGGCATTTAAATCGTCTTGTTAAGCTACTGCGACTTGCACGTCTCTTCCAAGGGGCATTTAAACCGTCCTGTTAAGCTTCTGCGACCTGCACGTCTCGTCAATGGGGCATTTAAACCGTCTTGTTAAGCTGCTGTGACCTGCATGTCTCTTCCAAGGGGCATTTAAACAGTCTTGTTAAGCTGCTGCGACCTGCATGTCTCTTCCAAAGGGCATTTAAACTGTCTTGTTAAGCTACTGCGACCTCCACCGTTCTTCCAAGGGGCATTTAAACCGTCTTGTTAAGCTACTGCGACCTGCACGTCTCTTCCAAGGGGCATTTAAACAGTCTTGTTAAGCTGCTGCGACCTGCATGTCTCTTCCAAAGCGCATGTAAACTGTCTTGTTAAGCTACTGCGACCTCCACCGCTCTTCCAAGGGGCATTTAAACCATCTTGTTACGCTACTGCGACCTGCACGTCTCTTCCAAGGGGCATTTAAATCATCTTGGTAAGCTACTGCGACCTGCTCTTCCCTTCCAAGGGGCATTTAAACCATCTTGTTAATCTACTGCGACCTCCACTGCTCTACCAAGGGGCATTTAAACTTTCTTTTTAAGCTACTGCAACCTGCACGTCTCTTCCAAGGGGCATTTAAACCGTCTTGTTAAGCTACTGCAACCTCCACCGCTCTTCCAAGGGGCATTTAAACTGTCTTGTTAAGCTACTGCGACCTGCATGTCTCTTCCAAGGTGCATTTAAACCGTCTTGTTAAGCTACTGCAACCTGCACGTCTCTTCCAAGGAGCATTTAAACCGTCTTGTTAAGCTACTTCTACTTGCACGTCTCTTCCAAGGTGCATTTAAACTGTCTTGTTAAGCTACTGCAACCTGCACGTCTCTTCCAAGGGGCATTTAAACCGTCTTGTTAAGCTACTTCAACTTGCACGTCTCTTCCAAGGGGCATTTAAACCGTTTTGTTAAGCTACTGGAATCTCCACCACTTATCCAAGGGGCATTTAAACCATCTTGTTAAACTACTGCGACCTGTACGTCTCTTCCAAGGGGCATTTAAACCATCTTATTAAGCTACTGTGACCTGCACGTCTCTTCCAAGGGGCATTTAAACTGTCTTGTTAAGCTACTGCGACCAGCACGTCTCTGCCAAGGGCCATTTAAACCGTCTTGTTAAGCTACTGCGACCTGCATGTCTCTTCCAAGGGGCATTTAAACCGTCTTGCTAAGCTACTGCGACCTCCACCACTCTTCAAAGGGGCATTTAAACCGTCTTGTTAAGCTACTGCGAACTGCACGTCTCTTCCAAGGGGCATTTAAATCATCTTGTTAAGCTACTGCGACCTGCACGTCTCTTCCAAGGGGCATTTAAACCTTCTTGTTAAGCTACTGCGACATGCTCGTCTCTTCCAAGGGGCATTTAAACCGTCTTGTTAAGCTACTGCTACCTGCACGTCTCTTCCAAGGCGCATTTAAACCGTCTTTTTAAGCTACTACGACTTGCACGTCTCTTCCAAGGGGCATTTAAACCGTCTTGTTAAGCTACTGTAACCTCCATCACTTTTCCAAGGGGCATTTAAACCGTCTTGTTAAGCTAATGCAACCTGCACGTCTCTTCCAAGGGGCATTTAAACCGTCTTGTTAAGCTACTGCAAAATGCACGTCTCTTCCAAGGGGCATTTAAACCGTCTTGTTAAGCTACTGCGACTTGCACGTCTCTTCCAAGGGGCATTTAAACCGTCTTGTTAAGCGACTGCGACTTGCAAGTCTCTTCCAAGGGGCATTTAAACCGTCTTGTTAAGCCACTGTAATCTCCACCACTTCTCCTAGGGGCATTTAAACGGTCTTGTTAAGCTGCTGCGACCTCCAACGCTCTTCCAAGGGGAATTTAAACCGTCTTGTTAAGCTACTGCGACCTGCACGTCTCTTCCAAGGGCCATTTAAGCCGTCTTGATAAGCTACTGCGACCTGCAAGCCTCTTCCAAGGGGCATTTATACCGTCTTGTTAAGCTACTGCGACCTGCTCGTCTCTTCCAAGGGGCATTTAAAACATCTTTTTAAGCTACTGCGACCTGCACATCTTTTCCAAGGGGCATTTAAACCGTCTTATTAAGCTACTGCGACCTGCACGTCTCTTCCAAGGGGTATTTAAACTGTCTTGTTAACCTACTGCGACCTCCACCGCTCTTCCAAGGGGCATTTAAACCGTCTTTTTAAGCCACTGCCACCTGCACGTCTCTACCAAGGGGCATTTATACCGTATTGTTAAGCTGCTGCGACCTGCATGTCTTTTCCAAGTGGCATTTAAACCGTGTTGTTAAGCTACTGTGACCTCCACCGCTCTTCCAAGTGGCATTTAAAATATCTTGTTTAGCTGCTGCGACCTGCACGTCTCTTCCAAGGGGCATTTAAACACTCTTGTTTAGCTAATGCGACCTTCACGTCTCTTCCAAGGAGGATTTAAACCGTCTTGTTAAGCTACTGCGACCTGCACGTCTCTTCCAAGGGGCATTTAAACCGTGTTGTTAAGCTACTGTGACCTCCACCGCTCTTCCAAGGGGCATTTGAACCATCTTGTTTAGCTACTGCGACCTGCACGTCTCTTCCAAGGGGCATTTAAACAGTCTTGGTAAACTACTGCGATCTGCGAGCCTATTCCAAGGGGCATTTAAACCCTCTTGTTTAGCTACTGCGACCTTCACGTCTCTTCCAAGGTTGATTTAAACCGTCTTGTTAAGCTACTGCGACCTGTACATCTCTTCCAAGGGGCATTTAAACCGTTTTGTTAAGCTACTGCGACCTGCACGTCTCTTCCAAGGAGCATTTAAACCGTCTTATTAAGCTACTGTGACCTGCACGTCTTTTCCAAGGGGCATTAAACTGTCTTGTTAAGCTACTATGACCTCCACTGCTCTACCAAGTGGCTTTTAAACCGTCTTGTTAAGCAACTGCGACCTGCACGTCTCTTCCAAGGGGCATTTAATCGTCTTGTTAAGCTACTGCGACCAGCACGTCTCTTCCAAGGGACATTTAAACCATCTTATTAAGCTACTGTGACCGGCACGTCTCTTCCAAGGGGCATTTAAACTGTCTTGTTAAGCTTCTGCGACGTCCACCGCTCTTCAAAGGGGCATTTAAACAGTCTTGTTAAGCTACTGCGACCTGCACGTCTCTTCCAAGGGGCATTTAAACCGTCTTGTTAAGCTACTGCGACCTGCACGTCTCCTCCAAGGGGCATTTAAATCGTCTTGTTAAGCTTCTGCGACCTGCACGTCTCTTCAATGGTTCAATTAAACCGTTTTGTTAAGCTACTGCGACCTGCATGTCTCTGCCAAGGGGCATTTAAACCATCTTGTTAAGCTACTGCGACCTGCACGTCTCTTCCAAGGGGCATTTAAACAGTCTTGTTAAGCTGCTGTGACCTGCATGTCTCTTCCAAAGGGCATTTAAACTGTCTTGTTAAGCTACTGCGACCTCCACCGCTCTTCCAAGGGGCATTTAAAACGTCTTGTTAAGCTACTGCGACCTGCACGTCTCTTCCAAGGGGCATTTAAATCGTCTTGGTAAGCTACTGCGACCTGCACTTCTCTTCCAAGGGGCATTTAAACCATCTTGTTAAGCTACTGCGACCTCCACTGCTCTACCAAGGGGCATTTAAACCTTCTTTTTAAGCTACTGCAACCTCCACGTCTCTTCCAAGGGGCATTTAAACCGTCTTGTTAAGCTAATGCGACCTCCTCCGCTCTTCCAAGGGGCATTTAAACCGTCTTGTTAAGCTACTGCGACCTGCATGTCTCTTCCAAGGTGCATTTAAACCGTCTTGTTAAGCTACTGCAACCTGCACGTCTCTTCCAAGGGGCATTTAAACCGTCTTGTTAAGCTACTTCGACTTGCACGTCTCTTCCAAGGGGCATTTAAACCGTTTTGTTAAGCTACTGTAATCTCCACCACTTATCCAAGGGGCATTTAAACCGTCTAGTTAAGCTACTGCGACCGGCACGTCTCTTCCAAGGGGCATTTAAACCGTCTTGTTAAACTACTGCGACCTGCACGTCTTTTTTCTAGGGGCATTTAAACCGTTTTATTAAGCTACTGTGACCTGCACGTATTTTCCTAGGGGCATTTAAACTGTCTTGTTAAGCTACTGCGACCAGCATGTCTCTTCCAAGGGGCATTTAAACAGTATTGTTAAGCTACTGCGACCTGCATGTCTCTTCCTAGGGGCATTTAAACCGTCTTGTTAAGCTACTGCGACCTGCACGTCTCTTCCAAGGGACATTTGATCCGTCTTATTAATCTACTGTGACCTGCACGTCTCTTCCAAGGGGCATTTAAGCTGTCTTGTTAATTTTCTGCGACCTCCACCGCTCTTCCAAGGGGCATTTAAACCGTCTTGTTAAGCTACTGCGACCTGCACGTCTCTTCCAGGGTGCATTTAACCCGTCTTGTTAAGCTACTGCGACCTGCACGTCTCTTCCAAGGGGCATTTAAATCGTCTTGTTAAGCTTCTGCGACCTGCACGTCTCTTCAATGGGGCATTTAAACCGTCTTGTTAAGCTACTGCGACCTGCATATCTCTACCAAGGGGCATATAAACCGTCTTGTTAAGCTACTGCGACCTGCACGTCTCTTCCAAGGGGCATTTAAACAGTCTTGTTAAGCTGCTGCGACCTGCATGTCTCTTCCAAAGGACATTTAAACTGTCTTGTTAAGCTACTGCGACCTCCACCGCTCTTCCAAGGGGCATTTAAACCGTCTTGTTAAGCTACTGCGACATGCACGTCTCTTCCAAGGGGCATTTAAATTGTCTTGGTAAGCTACTGCGACCCGCACTTCTCTTCCAAGGGGCATTTAAACAATATTGTTAAGCTACTGCGACCTCCACTGCTCTACCAAGGGGCATTTAAACCTTATTTTTAAGCTACTGCAACCTGCACGTCTCTTCCAAGGTGCATTTAAATCGTCTTGTTAAGCTAATGCGAACTCCACCGCTCTTCCAAGGGGCATTTAAACCGTCTTGTTAAGCTACTGCCACCTGCATGTCTCTTCCAAGGTGCATTTAAACCGTCTTGTTAAGCTACTGCAACCTGCACGTCTCTTCCAAGGGGCATTTAAACCGTCTTTTTAAGCTACTTCGACTTGCACGTCTCTTCCAAGGGGCATTTAAACCGTTTTGTTAAGCTACTGTAATGTCCACCACTTATCCAAGGGGCATTTAAATAGTCTTGTTGAACTACTGCGACCTGCACGTCTTTTCCTAGGGGCATTTAAACCGTCTTATTAAGCTACTGTGACCTGCACGTCTTTTCCTAGGGGCATTTAAACTGTCTTGTTAAGCTACTGCGACCAGCACGTCTCTTCCAAGGGGCATTTAAACCGTCTTGTTAAGCTACTGCGACCTGCATGTCTCTTCCAAGGGGCATTTAAACCGTCTTGTTAAGCTACTGCGAGCGGCACGTCTCTTCCAAGGGGGATTTAAACCGTCTTGTTAAACTACTGCGACCTGCACGTCTCTTCCAAGGTGCATTTAAACCGTCTTATTAAGCTACTGTGACCTGCACGTCTTTTCCTAGGGGCATTTAATCTGTCTTGTTAAGCTACTACGACCAGCACGTCTCTTCCAAGGGGCATTTAAACCGTCTTGTTAAGCTACTGCGACCTCCACCACTCTTCAAAGGGGCATTTAAACCGTCTTGTTAAGCTACTGCGACCTGCACATCTCTTCCAAGGGGCATTTAAACCATCGTTTTAAGCTACTGCGACCTCCACCTCTCTTCAAAGGTGCATTTAAACCGTCTTTTTAAGCTACTTCAACTTGCACGTCTCTTCCAAGGTGCATTTAAACCGTCCTGTTAAGCTACTGCAACCTGCATGTCTCTTCCAAGGGGCATTTAAACCGTCTTGTTAAGCTACTTCAACTTGCACATCTCTTCCAAGGTGCATTTAAACCGTTTTGTTAAGCTACTGGAATCTCCACCACTTATCCAAGGGGCATTTAAACCTTCTTGTTAAGCTACTGCGACCTGCACGTCTCTTCCAAGGGGCATTTAAACCATCTTGTTAAGCTACTGCGACCTGCACGTCTCTTCCAAGGGGCATTTAAACTGTCTTGTTAAGCTACTGCGACCTCCACCGCTCTTCCAAGGGGCATTTAAACCTTCTTGTTAAGCTACTGCGACATGCACGTCTCTTCCAAGGGGCATTTAAACCGTCTTGTTAAGCTACTGCGACCTGCACGTCTCTTCCAAGGCGCATTTAAACCGTCTTTTTAATCTACTGCGACTTGCACGTCTCTTCCAAGGGGCATTTAAACCGTCTTGTTAAGCTACTGTAACCTCCATCACTTTTCCAAGGGACATTTAAACCGTCTTGTTAAGCTAATGCGACCTGCATGTCTCTTAAATCGGGCATTTAAACCGTCTTGTTAAGCTACTGCAACCTGCATGTCTCTACCAAGGGGCATTTAAACTGTCTTGTTAAGCTACTGCGACGTGCACGTCTCTTCCAAGGGGCATTTAAACCATCTTGTTAAGCTACTGTAACCTCCACCACTTTTCCAAGGGGCATTTAAACCGTCTTATTAAGCTACTGCGACCTGCACGTCTCTTCCAAGGGGCATTTAACCCTCTGTCACATACAATAGGCCTGACAGGCACATCTCTTTTATTTGGCGGGAGTTTTGAAATGTTTGTAATTCAGAGTTATTAGTTTTATGTTAAGTAAATGGGGTTTTTTTGCACCTGATTATGTGTAGTCTCTTTCATTACATCCCTATGAAGGTCACTGATCACTTTTAGAGCACTGAAATTGCAAACATTAGATATTATAGGTATTTTTCTAGCCTGCGCCTGACAGTCACATTGTATGTGAACTCGTTACAACCGATATTGTATGTGACGGAGGGTTAAACAGTCTTGTTAAGCTGCTGTGACCTGCATGTCTCTTCCAAGGGGAATTTAAACCGTCTTGTTAAGCTACTGCGACATGCACGTCTCTTCCAAGGGGCATTTAAACAGTCTTGTTAAGCTGCTGTGACCTGCATGTGTCTTCCAAGGGGCATTTAAACAGTCTTGTTAAGCTACTGCGACCTCCACCGCTCTTCCAAGGGGAATTTAAACCATCTTGTTAAGCTACTGCGACTTGCACGTCTCTTCCAAGGGCCATTTAAACCGTCTTGGTAAGCTACTGCGACCTGCAAGCCTCTTCCAAGGGGCATTTATACCGTCTTAATAAGCTGCTCCGACCTGCATGTGTCTTCCAAGGGGCATTTAAACCGTCTTGTTAAGCTACTGCGACCTCCACTGCTCTTCCAAGGGGAATTTAAACCATCTTGTTAAGCTTCTGCGACCTGCACGTCTCTTCCAAGGGCCATTTAAACCGTCTTGGTAAGCTACTGCGAAATGCAAGCCTCTTCCAAGGGGCATTTTTACCGTCTTGTTAAGCTGCTGCGACCTGCATGTGTCTTCCGAGGGGCATTTAAACCATCTTGTTAAGCTACTGCGACCTCCACCGCTCTTCCAAGGGGCATTTAAACCGTCTTGTTAAGCTACTGCGACCTGCACGTCTCTTCCAAGGGGCATTTAAACCGTCTTGTTAAGCTACTGCGACCTGCACGTCTCTTCCAAGGGGCATTTAAACCGTCTTGTTAAGCTACTGCGACTTGCACGTCTCTTCCAAGGGGCATTTAAACCATCTTGTTAAGCTACTGTAACCTCCACCACTCTTCCAAGGGACATTTAAACCGTCTTATTAAGCTACTGCGACCTGCACGTCTCTTCCAAGGGGCATTTAACCCTCTGTCACATACAATAGGCCTGACAGGCACATCTCTTTTATTTGGCGGGAGTTTTGAAATGTTTGTATTTCAGAGTTATTAGTTTTATGTTAAGTAAATGGGTTTTTTTTGCACCTGATTATTTGTAGTCTCTTTCATTACATCCCTATGAAGGTCACTGATCACTTTTAGAGCACTGAAATTGCAAACATTAGATATTATAGGTATTTTTCTAGCCTGCGCCTGACAGTCACATTGTATGTGAACTCGTTAGAACCGATATTGTATGTGACGGAGGGTTAAACAGTCTTGTTAAGCTGCTGTGACCTGCATGTCTCTTCCAAGGGGAATTTAAACCATCTTGTTAAGCTACTGCGACCTCCACCACTCTTCCAAGGGGCATTTAAACCATCTTGTTAAGCTACTGTAATCTCCACCACTTTTCCAAAGGGCATTTAAACCGTCTTGTTAAGCTACTGCGACCTGCACGTCTCTTCCAAGGGGCATTTAAATCATCTTGGTAAGCTACTGCGATCTGCTCTTCTCTTCCAAGGGGCATTTAAACCATGTTGTTAATCTACTGCGACCTCCACTGCTCTACCAAGGGGCATTTAAATCTTCTTTTTAAGCTACTGCAACCTGCACGTCTCTTCCAAGGGGCATTTAAACCGTCTTGTTAAGCTACTGCGACCTCCACCGCTCTTCCAAGGGGCATTTAAACCGTCTTGTTAAGCTACTGCGACCTGCATGTCTCTTCCAAGGGGCATTTAAACCGTTTTGTTAAGCTACTTCAACTTGCACGTCTCTTCCAAGGTGCATTTAAACCGTCTTGTTAAGCTACTGCGACCTGCACGTCTCTTCCAAGGGGCATTTAAACCGTTTTGTTAAGCTACTGGGATCTCCACCACTTATCCAAGGGGCATTTAAATCGTCTTGTTAAACTACTGCAACCTGCACGTCTCTTCCAAGGGGCATTTAAACCGTCTTATTAAGCTACTGTGACCTGCACGTCTTTTCCTAGGGGCATTTAAACTGTCTTGTTAATCTACTGCGACCAGCAAGTCTCTTCCAAGGGGCATTTAAACCGTCTTGTTAAGCTACTGCGACCTGCATGTCTCTTCCAAGGGGCATTTAAACCGTCTTGTTAAGCTACTGCGACCTCCACCACTCTTCAAAGGGGCATTTAAACCGTCTTGTTAAGCTACTGCGACCTGCACGTCTCTTCCAAGGGGCATTTAAACTGTCTTCTTAAGCTACTGCGACCTGCATGTCTCTTCCAAGGGGCATTTAAACCGTCTTGTTAAGCTACTGCGACCTCCTCCGCTCTTCCAAGGCGCATTTAAACCTTCTTGTTAAGCTACTGCGACCTGCACGTCTCTTCCAAGGGGCATTTAAATTGTCTTGGTAAGCTACTGCGACCTGCACTTCTCTTCCAAGGGCATTTAAACCATCTTGTTAAGCTACTGCGACCTCCACTGCTCTACCAAGGGGCATTTAAACCATCTTTTTAAGCTACTGCAACCTGCACGTCTCTTCCAAGGGGCATTTAAACCATCTTGTTAAGCTACTGCGACCTCCACGTCTCTTCCAAGGGGCATTTAAACCGTCTTGTTAAGCTACTGTAATCTCCACCACTTTTCCAAAGGGCATTTAAACCGTCTTGTTAAGCTACTGCGACCTGCACTTCTCTTCCAAGGGGCATTTAAACAGTCTTGTTAAGCTGCTGTGACCTGCATGTGTCTTCCAAGGGGCATTTAAACAGTCTTGTTAAGCTACTGCGACCTCCACCGCTCTTCCAAGGGGAATTTAAACCATCTTGTTAAGCTACTGCGACTTGCACGTCTCTTCCAAGGGCCATTTAAACCGTCTTGGTAAGCTACTGCGACCTGCAAGCCTCTTCCAAGGGGCATTTATACCGTCTTAATAAGCTGCTCCGACCTGCATGTGTCTTCCAAGGGGCATTTAAACCGTCTTGTTAAGCTACTGCGACCTCCACCGCTCTTCCAAGGGGAATTTAAACCATCTTGTTAAGCTTCTGCGACCTGCACGTCTCTTCCAAGGGCCATTTAAACCGTCTTGGTAAGCTACTGCGACCTGCAAGCCTCTTCCAAGGGGCATTTATACCATCTTGTTAAGCTGCTGCGACCTGCATGTGTCTTCCGAGGGGCATTTAAACCATCTTGTTAAGCTACTGCGACCTCCACCGCTCTTCCAAGGGGCATTTAAACCGTCTTGTTAAGCTACTGCGACCTGCACGTCTCTTCCAAGGGGCATTTAAACCGTCTTGTTAAGCTACTGCGACCTGCACGTCTCTTCCAAGGGGCATTTAAACCATCTTGTTAAGCTACTGCGACTTGCACGTCTCTTCCAAGGGGCATTTAAACCATCTTGTTAAGCTACTGTAACCTCCACCACTTTTCCAAGGGGCATTTAAACCATCTTATTAAGCTACTGCGACCTGCACGTCTCTTCCAAGGGGCATTTAACCCTCTGTCACATACAATAGGCCTGACAGGCACATCTCTTTTATTTGGCGGGAGTTTTGAAATGTTTGTATTTCAGAGTTATTAGTTTTATGTTAAGTAAATGGGTTTTTTTTGCACCTGATTATTTGTAGTCTCTTTCATTACATCCCTATGAAGGTCACTGATCACTTTTAGAGCACTGAAATTGCAAACATTAGATATTATAGGTATTTTTCTAGCCTGCGCCTGACAGTCACATTGTATGTGAACTCGTTAGAACCGATATTGTATGTGACGGAGGGTTAAACAGTCTTGTTAAGCTGCTGTGACCTGCATGTCTCTTCCAAGGGGAATTTAAACCATCTTGTTAAGCTACTGCGACCTCCACCGCTCTTCCAAGGGGCATTTAAACCGTCTTGTTAAGCTACTGTAATCTCCACCACTTTTCCAAAGGGCATTTAAACCGTCTTGTTAAGCTACTGCGACCTGCACTTCTCTTCCAAGGGGCATTTAAACAGTCTTGTTAAGCTGCTGTGACCTGCATGTGTCTTCCAAGGGGCATTTAAACAGTCTTGTTAAGCTACTGCGACCTCCACTGCTCTTCCAAGGGGAATTTAAACCATCTTGTTAAGCTACTGCGACTTGCACGTCTCTTCCAAGGGCCATTTAAACCGTCTTGGTAAGCTACTGCGACCTGCAAGCCTCTTCCAAGGGGCATTTATACCGTCTTAATAAGCTGCTCCGACCTGCATGTGTCTTCCAAGGGGCATTTAAACCGTCTTGTTAAGCTACTGCGACCTCCACCGCTCTTCCAAGGGGAATTTAAACCATCTTGTTAAGCTTCTGCGACCTGCACGTCTCTTCCAAGGGCCATTTAAACCGTCTTGGTAAGCTACTGCGACCTGCAAGCCTCTTCCAAGGGGCATTTATACCATCTTGTTAAGCTGCTGCGACCTGCATGTGTCTTCCGAGGGGCATTTAAACCATCTTGTTAAGCTACTGCGACCTCCACCGCTCTTCCAAGGGGCATTTAAACCGTCTTGTTAAGCTACTGCGACCTGCACGTCTCTTCCAAGGGGCATTTAAACCGTCTTGTTAAGCTACTGCGACCTGCACGTCTCTTCCAAGGGGCATTTAAATCATCTTGTTAAGCTACTGCGACTTGCACGTCTCTTCCAAGGGGCATTTAAACCATCTTGTTAAGCTACTGTAACCTCCACCACTTTTCCAAGGGGCATTTAAACCGTCTTATTAAGCTACTGCGACCTGCACGTCTCTTCCAAGGGGCATTTAACCCTCTGTCACATACAATAGGCCTGACAGGCACATCTCTTTTATTTGGCGGGAGTTTTGAAATGTTTGTATTTCAGAGTTATTAGTTTTATGTTAAGTAAATGGGTTTTTTTTGCACCTGATTATTTGTAGTCTCTTTCATTACATCCCTATGAAGGTCACTGATCACTTTTAGAGCACTGAAATTGCAAACATTAGATATTATAGGTATTTTTCTAGCCTGCGCCTGACAGTCACATTGTATGTGAACTCGTTAGAACCGATATTGTATGTGACGGAGGGTTAAACAGTCTTGTTAAGCTGCTGTGACCTGCATGTCTCTTCCAAGGGGAATTTAAACCATCTTGTTAAGCTACTGCGACCTCCACCGCTCTTCCAAGGGGCATTTAAACCATCTTGTTAACCCTCCGTCACATACAATAGGCCTGACAGGCACATCTCTTTTACTTTCATTTCTCCTTCCTCACCAGATTGTGAGGAAATCCCCTCCCTCCAGGTAGTCTCCTGTCTCTAGCAGCTCTGTGAAACCTCATACCACAGTTGGATTGCAGAGCTTCAGGAGGACAGATATAACTGCGCTAATCTCTCAGGCTCATTGTATGTGAACACGTCACACTCAATAAGGTTGGTATTTTATGTTTTTATTCATCACAATTGTCTATTTAGCTTGTTTTATGAATGTATAGCACAAAGTGTGAGGATATTTCATAGAAATAAGGCAGATTAAAAAAGAAAGTGTGCTGCTCAGGCATATACAGTAGTTCCCTAACACATATTCCTTCTCTTGCTTCAGATTATCTGCTGAAATGGAGAGGAAAACGTACAATTTATCAAAAAACCTTGATGTTGAGGAAGTAACAAACATGCTGTTAGATGATGCAGACCCCACACTGAATGAGGATTTAGGAGAGGAAAGTGAGATTGATTCTCATGATGAGGTGGAAGTATGTTAAGTGGATTCTGAAACAGAGCAAGATGGTGACAGTGATGAGGATGAAGATGTAGAATCTTATTATATGGGAAAAGATAAAAAAAAACAATAGAACAAGAAGCCACTCCAGAAAAAACGTAGGGAACCTCAAAACATTATTACTCACCTTCCTGCAGTTATAGGAACTGCAAGTAATGCAAAAACTGCAGTTGAATACTGGAATAGTTTATTCACAGATGACATTCTGGACTCTATTGTCACATATACCAACCAATATATAGACATTATAAAGTACAAGTTCTTCTGCAACAGAACCATCAAGGCCACAGATGAAATAGAACTGCGTGCTTTTTTTGGATTATTATACCTTGCAGGAGCTTATAGGGCAAATAGACAAAGTTTGGAGGAACTTTGGAGTAAAGATGGGGATGGAGTTGAAAAATTTGGCCTTGTTATGTCCATAAGCAGATTCAAGCTTCTAATTCGTTGCCTTCGGTTTGACGACAGAACTACCCGAACCGAACGTAAAAAATAAGACCGACTTGCTCCAATTCGTGATATATTCCAAAAATTTGTTGAAAACTGTAAAAAAAGCTATTGCCCTGGGGAGAATCTCACTATTGACGAAATGCTCTCTGGTTTTCGTGGTAGATGTGCCTTTCGTCAATATATTCCATCAAAGCCTAACAAATATGGAATAAAAATGTATGCCCTTGTTGATGCCAGTAAGACCTACACTTAAAACCTGGAAGTTTATGCAGGAAAACAACCAGAAGGTCCTTACTGTGTCAGCAACGAACCCAGTGATGTTGTAAAAAGACTGGCTGAGCCCTTATTTGGATCGGGTCGCAATATAACAGCTGACAATTGGTTTTCAAATTGTGATCTGATTGATTATCTGAAAATGCAGAAGATTTCATATGTCGGAACTGTAAGAAAAAATAAAAAAGAATTGCCTACACAGTTTGTAAGTGTGAAAGGGAGACAACAGTACAGCAGTATGTTTGCATTCCATAATGGAAAGGTTTTGGTTTCCTATGTACCACAAGCAAAAAAAATTGTACTTCTTCTATCAACACTTCATGATGATGATGTCATCGATCCTGGGACTGAGGCACAAAAAAAAACGGAGATAATTACATTTTATAATGCAACCAAAGGGGGTGTTGATACAGCTGATCAGATGTGCTCAACTTTCAACGTCAGCAGAAACACCAAACGCTGGCCAATGGTCATATTTTTTGCTATGCTGAATTTGGGTGGTATAAATTCAGAAGTCATTTACCTTGAAAACAAGCTTGAACCACTCCGTAGACGATTCTATCTGAAAAAATTGGCCCATGAACTAGTGCTTGGAGAGCTACGCAGGAGAAGTATGAAAACAATCGGTATCCGCTCTCACCTTCAAGTTCAGCTCAAAAGATTCCGCCCAGAAGATGATAGTGAAAATTCACCACCTGCACCACCTCCTAAAAGAAGGAGATGCACCACCTGCACCACGGAAAGCGGAATCAGAAGGCTTTCTATTTATGAATGTCACAAATGTCATAATGCAATCTGCCTGACACATGAAAAATGATGTGTAATTCTTGCTCTTTGCGCTGCAAGTGTAATTTTTCTGGGGAAACTTCAGGATCTAATTCTGATTGAATATGTGTTTAATAGTACTTAAGGTACCTTAAAATTAAGTTTGTTTCCATAAATTTTCTTTGTAGAGTTTTTGGACAGAGTCGAACTGGGGACTATTTGGCGGGAGTTTTGAAATGTTTGTATTTCAGAGTTATTAGTTTTATGTTAAGTAAATGGGGTTTTTTTGCACCTGATTATGTGTAGTCTCTTTTATTACATCCCTATGAAGGTCACTGATCACTTTTAGAGCACTGAAATTGCAAACATTAGATATTATGGATATTTTTCTAGCCTGCGCCTGACAGTTACATTGTATGTGAACTCGTTAGAACCGATATTGTATGTGACGGAGGGTTAATAAAATCCTTGAGGGGTCTAGTTTCCAAAATGGGGTCACTTGTGGGGGAGCTCCACTGTTTAGGCACATCAGGGGCTCTCCAAATGCGACATGGTGTCCGCTAACAAATTGAATGGAAAATCGGCTCAAATTGTTAGCGGACACCATGTTGCGTTTGGAGAGCCCCTGTGTGCCTAAACTTTGGAGCTCCCCCACAAATGACCCCATTTTGGAAACTAGACCCCCCCAAGGCACCAATCTAGATGCATAGTGAGCACTTGGAACCCTCAGGTGCTTCACAAATTGATTCGTAAAAATGAAAAAGTGGAAAAAAAATACTTTTTCATTTTTACGAATCAATTTGTGAAGCACCTAGGGGTTCCAAGTTCTCACTATGCATCTAGATAGGTGCCTTGGGGGGTCTAGTTTCCAAAATGGGGTCACTTGTGGGGGGTTTCCACTGTTTAGGCACATCAGGGGGTCTCCAAACGCAACATGGCATCCGCTAATTATTCAAGCAAATTTTACAATCAAAAAGTCAAATGGCGCTCCTTCTCTTCCGAGCCCTGCCGTGCGCCCAGTGGTTTTTCCCCACATATGGGGTATCTGCGTGCCCAGGGGAAATTGCACAACAAATTTTGGGGTCCATTTTTTCCTGTTACCCCTGCGAAAATAAAAAATATTGGGGCTAAAATAACATTTTTGTGAAAAAAGTTAAATGTTCATTTTTTTCTTCCACATTCCAAAAATTTCTGTGAAGCACCTGAAGGGTTAATAAAGTTCTTGAATGTGGTTTTGTGCACCTTGAGGGGTGCAGTTTTTAGAATGGTGTCACTTTTGGGTATTTTCTGTTATAAAGACCTCTCAAAGTGACTTCAAATGTGACGTGGTCCTTAAAAAAATGGTTTTGTAAATTTTGTTGGAAAAATGAGAAATCGCTGGTCAACTTTTAACCCTTATAGCTCCCTAAAAAAAAAAAATTTTGGTTCCAAAATTGTGCTGATGTAAAGTATACATGTGGGAAATGTTATTTATTAACTCTTTTGTGTGACATATCTCTCTGATTTAAGGGCATAAAAATTCAAATTTTGAAAATTGCTAAATTTTCAAAATTTTTGCCAAATTTCCGTTTTTTTCACAAATAAACGCAAGTGATATCGAAGAAATTTTACCACAATCATTAAGTACAATATGTCACAAAAAATAATCTCAGAATCAGGGGGTCCGTTGAAGCATTCCAGAGTAATTACCTCATAAAGTGACAGTGGTCACAATTGTAAAAATTGGCCTGGTCATTAACGTGCAAACCACCCTCGGGGGTAAAGGGGTTAATATCCGCATGTGCACATGTAGTCATGCGGATATTAAGCGATTCAATGCAAGTCAATGGCGGCAATTACGCTGCGTGTCCGCAAAATTAATGGACATGCTGCGTATTTTTCCGCAATGACAATCCGCAGCGGAAATTTCCGCAGCATGTGCACAGCACATGCGGATTATCATTGGGGACCATGCGGCACGTATTACCAAGCATTTTTTTAAGTGTTTTCGCTGTGGAAATTCGGCGGCAAAAACGCTTGAAGGAACACGCATAGTGAACATAGTGAACATAGTGAACACGCAGCCTAACTCTTCAAAGGTGTTGTCCATGATTAGAAACTTGTGTTTTTTGTCTAAAAACAGCACCACAACCTGTCTACAGGTTCTGTGTGGTATTGCAGCTCAGCTCCATTTATTTCAGTAGAGCTGAAGTCCAATGCCAGTCACAATCTATGGACAGATGTGATATTGCTTTTGAAAGAAAACAACCATGTTTTTCTAATCCTGTATGTGAAGATCTGAGGTTGTGGGTTGCAATAATCACCTAGACAAGTTAACGATGCAACAATAGTTTATCTCTTACATCCAAGGTTTTACTACAACTCTAGGTAAATGGCCAAAATACATTGTCCCCAGTGCACAAGATACCCTTCCTGGGGCGGTAGTTCATCTGCCTTTGTACCAGGCGATACTCACTGTTTCCCAACTTTTGGTTGGCTCACAGATTTCGTATCGTCAACCAGTATAGTTTGTATTCACATTCCTCGCTCCTCCAGACGACAAGATAAAACGATAGAAACACAGGTATCCAGTACAACAGTCCTTAAGAAAGTTCATCAAATCCAGACGACAGATTCCACAACTGTAGCACATTTATCCAGCCCAGTGATCAACCGATCTTCAAACTCCATAGGCCATTTATCCATGGATCCAGGATCTCAGCCTAGATCCTTTCCCTTCAACGTCATTTCACCAACTTCCTAAACATGGGGCTTTTTTTCCTCCCTTCATGGGAGCATTTGAGGGTCATCAGAGAGGTTCACATAAAGCAATTTGAATTGGTTTTAGAAATAATATTTTTCTTTCATATATTTTCACGTTTTGGGTGCAGTTTTTGTTTATGTCCTAGATCATATTTATGACTTTTTAGCATTGTATAAATAAAGGTTACATTTTATTATTAGATCCCTTTATGATTTCTGACTTTTTGAGACCTCTATATAAATTTGACAAATAACCTGCAGATTAACTGCATATCTGCAGGTTAATAGCCATTCTTTCACGTGACAGGTTCCCTTGTAGGGTTGTCGTATGAATGCAATCCTTAATAAACCCAATCCTGTCTATGCTATATATACCCTTGTCCAGATCTATATTATAAAAGTATACAGTTGACATCTATCTGATGGATACATTTTTTTGCCAAACCTGTTTTCTAGTTTGCACGTTATATTCATGCTGCAGTGTGGACTTACTTTACAGAGTGTTTTTTATAGCAGCGTGCTTTAGTAGAGGCATTTCCATGGGGATTTTTCACTTGATGTGATATGCATGTAACATTTTACTGTATATGCCGTGCTGCCAATGTGGTTTTCTGTAAAAAGATGTAGTAAATTAATTATTAAAACACTGCGCTACGACAGCCATCAATTACATCCCATAATGATACAATAACCAGTACAGTTCTATTATCCTCATTAGACAGTGGTGTACACAGTTTATTGTATAGACCTTTGCTGCACAATGGGACAGTGTTCATTTATGTAAAATAATCCATAGATGTGGGACAGGTCCATAGGGATATGTACAAACACCCTCCATATAAATGTGCATATATAAGCTAACACTGCCCCCCTACAGCTTCAGTGGCTGATCTCAGGTGCCCACAGGGAATCAGTGCCCATGTATTGTTATTAGACTTCCATTGTAGTCTTTATTAACACATCTACAACCCTTTGTATTATTCTGAACCTCCATAGAAGTGAATGGAGAAAGCCTATCATGCACAGCCACTTCTATGTTCATATTAACTAGAGATACAGCCTTATCTCGATAGCTGTGGGGGGCTACAGAGGTGGAGCCAACATCTATTAGCCATTTATGGCTTATTCGGTGGATATATCTGAGAGGGAAATAACCCTTTAATTGGGTTATCCACTACTAGACACCAACTATTGATGGGCCAAGGGAGGTGAGAAATCTAAAAGAAATTGATATCTCCAGACCAGCGCTGCATACCCCACCGGTTACATGAGGTTAACAACCGGTGGGGGCAACGCAAGAGTGTTGCAGCTTCTGATTGGTTGCAGCATTCATATTTCATCTAAGCCAGAAGAAGTAGTGCTCACATGACACCCCTGCCTGATGTTGATGTCAGAATAATGGCGGGATACACAACAATGAGTATAAGAGGGCACTGGTTTGGGAGGTGATTTGGGGATTTTTTAATATTTTCCCCTTCCTAGGTCCACAAATAAGACCCTACAAGTTCCAGGGAACATAGGTACACAGAACACCCTTTTTGGGCTGTGCATCTTGTCTATATACAGTGGGGAAAAAAGTAAACTGCTAAAAAAAATAAAGGGAACATTTAACCAACAGAATATTACTCCAAGTAAATCAAACTTCTGTGAAATCAAACTGTCCACTTAGGAAGCAACACTGATTGACAATCAATTTCACATGCTGTTGTGCAAATGGAATAGACAATAGATGGAAATTATTGGCAATTATCAAGACACCCTCAATAAAGGAGTGGTTCTGCAGGTGGGGACCACAGACCACATCTCAGTACCAATGCTTTCTGGCTGATGTTTTGGTCACTTTTGAATGTTGGTTGTGCTTTCACACTCGTGGTAGCATGAGACGGACTCTACAACCCACAGAAGTTGCTCAGGTAGTGCAGCTCATACAGGATGGCACATCAATGCAAGCAGTGGCAAGAAGGTTTGCTGCATCTGTCAGCGTAGTGTCCAGAGGCTGGAGGCGCTACCAGGAGACAGGCCAGTACACCAGGAGACGTGGAGGGGGCCGTAGGAGGGCAACAACCCAGCAGCAGGACAGCTACCTCCGCCTTTGTGCAAGGAGGAACAGGAGGAGCACTGCCAGAGCCCTTCAAAATGACCTCCAGCAGGCCACAAATGTTTGAAACAGACTCCATGAGGGTGGTATGAGGGCCCGACGTCCACAGATGGATGGTTGTGCTCACAGCCCAACACCGTGCAGGACACTTGGCATTTTCCACAGAACACCAGGATTGGCAAAGTTGCCACTGGCGCCCTGTGCTCTTCATAGATGAAAGCAGGTTCACACTGAGCTCATGCGACAGACGTGACAGAGTCTGGAGACGCCGTGGAGAGCGCATAGTGGGCAAACAACCTTACGCGGTGAAATGAGCTGCATCTTTATCTTGTCCACCTAAAGGGACTGTCAGCACAGAATGACTGTTCAAACTAAGTCCCAACTCTCGGTGCTTCATGATGGGGCCAATCATTTATATACACCTTCCCACCTGCTTGCTTTCCCTCTATCCACACCCTCCTCTTCCTTGATTGACTGCTCTGGCTTCATAGAACCAGAGAAGGAAGGAGACAGAGGTAAAACAAGCAGGTGGGAAGGTGTATATAAATGATTGGCCCACGCCGTGATCCATGGAGAGCTTGTACTTGGTTTCAACAGTCATTCTGTGCTGACAGTCCCTTTAAAATCAGTGTTTCCCAAATTCCAGTCCCCACGGCCCCCCACAGGTCATGTCTTCAGGATTTCTATAGTATTGCACAGGTGAGAGAATTCCTGATTTCTTGATGATACTTTCATCACATGTGTAATACTGAGGAAATCCTGAAAACATGACCTGTTGGGGGGAAAACCTGACCTGTTGGGGGCCATGAGGACTGGAGTTTGGGAAACACTGCCTTAAATGGAGCGGTGCTGCAGTTTTATTATTCAGCGATTAGCAGGATCCCCCAACAATTTCTTAAGCAATGAGAAAAAGCAGTCCCTAATGATGTCCTCTGACAATAAGCGGATCACGGACAGCAGATGCATTGGGTTCTGCATTTCTTTGAGAATGGGATGGGGCAGCTTCTGTCTTCTCAGTGATACAATCAGGAAGGAGATGCAGCGTGAGACAATCCCTGTCTAGATCTTTGATCTGATCATCAATACAGAGGGCTGATTGGTGAAGACAGAGGGAAAGGCTAATAAGATTATTAAAAAAAACTTAGTTTTTCAGCTGGTACTTCCTCTGGGGTCAGTATACCAACCTCATTGACTTCATAGCACTTGCCAGAGTGGGCAGACACGATTTATTGCCTTTACACACGTCACCTCCACACAGGGCAATTCTGGCTACGACGCCTCTGTAGTGATCAAACGTTGAGTCAAACAGCAGGGCTTTAAGAGGGCTGCCCTTTTCAATCTTGGGACTAAAACACAAAAATAAGACATCCTGTTAAGAGGTATAAAGGTAAGTAAACTGCATTCAGTCCGGGGTGATGAATTCCAAAAGACAAAGTTCATTCTGCCATCACATAACGTTTCGACCTGTTCTAGGTCTCTATCAAGTATATACAAAGACATACAGGGATACTGATCCCCCTGGTCAGTGGCCAGAACCCTGTAAATTCCCCTTAAATGGTCCAAAACTGAAACTGTGGGAACAATCGAATCCACTTAGGGTTCAGCAAACTTACAGTCAAGTTACCTACACCCTTGTGTCTCCGGAAAGCATAGCGTACGTTCACGTGCTGAAAATGCCGACCAGTGCTGGAGTGAGCAGAGGTCCGCAGCTTATGACACTCCTGCTGTAGTGAAACTACAGATCCCAGCAGGCTGACGGTCTCTCATCAAGTTATGCTGGGAGCCGCAGTTTCACAAATAGTGCTAGAGGATCCATGTCAGAAATATGAGGCTGCCACTAGGGTTTCTCCCACAAATATGTAATCGGACGTGGAGCAGATCTGCACGTGGATGAGCCATATTCTCTATCTGTGAACATACTACAGTCATGGCCAAAAGTATTGAGAATGAGACAAATAGTAATTTTTCCAAAGTTTACTGCTTCATTTTTTGTAATGGCAATTTGCATATACTCCTGAATGTCAAAGAGTGATCAGCTTAACAGCAATTATTGTACTTGCAAAGTCAATATTTGCCCAGAAAATGAACTTTAACCCCCAAAACACATTTCAACATCATTGCAGTCCTGCCTTAAAAGGAGCAGCTAACATCGTTTTAGTGATTGATCCATTAACACAGGTGTGGGTGTTGATGAGGACAGGGCTGGCGATCAATCAGTCATGATTAAGTAAGAATGACATCACTGGACACTTTAAAAGGAGGCTGGTTCTTGGTATCCTTGTTTCTCTTCAGTTAACCATGGTTATCTCTAAAGAAACACATGCAGCCATCATTGCACTGCACAAAAATGGCCTAACAGGGAAGAGTATCGCAGCTACAAAGATTACACCTCAGTCAACAATCTATCGCATCATCAAGAACTTCAAGGAGAGAGCTTCCATTGTTGTCAAAAAGGCTCCAGGGCGCCCAAGAAAGACCAGCAAGCGCCAGGACCGTCTCTTAAAACTGTTTCAGCTGCGGGATCGGACTACCAGCAGTGCCGAGCTTGCTCAGGAATGGCAGCAGGCTGGTGTGAGTGCTTCTGCACGCACTGTGAGGCGGAGACTCTTTGAGCAAGGGCTGGTTTCAAGGAGGGCAGCAAAGAAGCCACTTCTCTCCAGAAAAAACATCAGGGATTGACTGATATTCTGCAAAAGGTACAGGGAGTGGACTGCTGAGGACTGGGGCAAAGTCATTTTCTCTGATGAATCCCCTTTTCGATTGTTTGGGACATCTGGAAAACAGCTTATTCGGAGAAGAAGAGGTGAGCTCTACCACCAGTCTTGTCTCATGCCCACTGTAAAGCATCCTGAAACCATTCATGTGTGGGGTTGCTTCTCAGCCAAGGGAATCGGCTCACTCACAGTCTTGCCTAAAAACACAGCCATGAATAAAGAATGGTACAAGAATGTCCTCCAAGAGCAACTTCTCCCAACCGTCCAAGAGCAGTTTGACGCCCAACAATGCCTTTTCCAGCATGATGGTGCACCTTGCCATAATGCAAAGGTGATAACTAAATGGCTCATGGAACAAAACATAGAGATTTTGGGTCCATGGCCTGGAAACTCCCCAGATCTTAATCCCATTGAGAACTTGTGGTCAATCATCAACAGACGGGTGGACAAACAAAAACCAACAAATTCTGGCAAAATGCAAGCATTGATTATACAAGAATGGACTGCTATCAGTTGATTGAGAGCATGCCAGGGAGAATTACAGAGGTCTTGAAGAAGAAGGGGCAACACTGCAAATATTGACTTGCTGCATTACCTCATTCTAACTGTCAATAAAACCTATTGGTAATCATAATATGATTGCAATTATATTTCTGCATGTGATATAAACATCAGACAAACACTAATAAAAACCAGAGGCCAGAAGATCATGTGAAAATATAATTTTGGTGTCATTCTCAAAACATTTGGCCATGACTGTACTCTCCTTCACTCAGATTCTAAGTGGTTCTGCAGCGCATCTGTGCAGAGCAAGCTGTCAATCAAAATACGGGCCAGGTTTACAGCCGTCACCTCCGATATAGTGAGCGGTGCTGTGATCCAAGACTGTAGCCCCTCCGTGCACAACGATGAGTGAAGGCCGGCAGCTGCAGGGAGGAAAGAAGTTAATTTTCTCCCGGTACCTGCACTATCAATAAGGCGGCCGGGCAACATTGTAACAATATTTATCTGCAGATTAACCCTATACCTGCAGGTACATAGCATTTTTCAAGGTGACAGGTTCCCTTTAATAAAGAGAAGATGGATAGAGCCGCATTAGTGCATACTCACGGTGGAAGCCTCCTGACAACTTCTTGAAGAACACTTTCCACATTTGTTCCAAGCTTCGCCGAGATCTAATAGAAATAAACAGAGAAATTAATTTCTTAATACAGTTTAGAACTCGGCTCCAATGAATCACAAGAAATGAAACCTGTTTGAAGCTGACAAGCAATCAAGCCCCTCCGTAAGCCACACAGAACATGGCTACTTATGTCGTCTGCAGGTGATTAAAGGAACCTGTCATGTTGAAATGGTATAAGATCTGTAGGGGGATGTTGTAGAGCAGAGAAGTTGATCAGACTGATAGACATATCTGTGGGAAGAGAGTCAGTAAGACTTGCATTTTATGCAGAGAAAGTCCTGCCGTATGTACACTAGTCCAGTGGGCGGTCCTAAGTGATTGACAGTTCCCTGTATGACCATGCAGGCAAAGATAGCTGTCAATCACTAGCATGACCGCCCACTGGACTCATCTATACAAACAGCAGGATTCCACTGAATAAATTGATACAGGAAAAATATCTATCTTTGTACTGTGTTAGCCAGTAGATAGAAGAGTATTTAGATTTGAGAGTCCTCATTGGTTGATACCTTTTAATGGCTAACGGAAAAGATGGTAACAAATTGCAAACTTTCCAGACTACTCAGGTCTCAGGTCTGCCTGATGAAGAGGCCTGAGCAGTTTGGAAAGCTTGCAATTTGTTACCATCTTTTCAGTTAGCCATTAAAGGTATCAACCACTGAGGACTCTCAAATCTAATGAATGAATTACAATTTATACTCAATCTTCTCCCACAAACCTATATATCGTTCTGCTCAGTTTCTCATGGGTAAAACCTGTAAGTCTGAATGGGGCTGTAATGTTATTACAATCATGTAAACGCAGATCACAAAATCTTTCACATGATCTTTTTTCTTTAACACTCAAAACCCCTATGGATATTTATGTTTACTAAAGGATTCCTTACCAATTCTTTTGACAGCTCTTCTTTAGGTATGGACACATACCGGCATCCGGCATAAAAACATCTGGAGACTTTTCCTTTTTCTGTGATATTGGATAATCTTCTTCATTTCTAACGCTTTAAATCTTTCAAATTCTTTCCGAAAAATGTATCATAAAGGGACTTCCTCAGGTCAGTTTTGCTTGTGGTTGTGTTACCATTATTTCTGCCAAATGTATCAAAGAGTTGCACGATGTTTGATAAATGTTTATGTAGCACTTCCATCTTTATTTATTTTACTCACTTATATAGCACCATCCTATTCCGCTGCGCTTTACAGACATTATCATCGCTGTCCCCATTGGGGCTCACAATCTACATTCCCTAGCAGTATGTCTTTGGAGTGTGGGAGGAAACTGGAGAACCTGGAGGAAACCCACGCAAACACGGGGAGAACATACAAACTTCTTGCAGATGTTGTCCTTGGTGGCATTTGAACCCAGGATCCCAGTGCTGCAAAGCAACAATGCTAACCACTGAGCCACCGTGTATCTTTATCCACTGAGCCACCGTGTATCTTTATCCACTGAGCCACCGTGTATCTTTATCCACTGTGCCACCGTGTATCTTTATCCACTGAGCCACCGTGTATCTTTATCCACTGAGCCACCGTGTATCTTTATCCACTGAGCCACCGTGTATCTTTATCCACTGAGCCACCGTGTATCTTTATCCACTTTTAACGTCACCAGTCATTCTTAGACCTGTGTAGCTTACCAAGCCTAATTTCTAAAAGTTGCAAGAGTGCTGTAAAATAGGAAGCTGCATATTTTTGCGCAAAAATGATGCGTCACAAAATAGTTTCGTTTTTTTTTAACACCAAAAATTGATGTAAATTCCTCGCTACATTGCCCCTTTTCCAGCCAAATTTTGTAGAAAAAAAAATAAAAGACAAGGTACAGACAGCGAAGTTAAATTTGCCTACAGGAATGATTTTGATCTGGAGCGCATTGTACCCGGATACAGTCACTAGCGGGAATGTCAAACATCTTCTCAATTTGTTTCTCCACCCTCTCCGGATCTGCATTCTTCAAGTCTATCTAAAAGCAAAAGTATAAATACTAATTATTTATCAAAGCTGGACAAAATCTAGAAACCATATAATAAAACGGGCATAAAATATAGTGCTGAACAAGAGTTAGGGAGAGATGTACAACTGGCACTGGCCTTTACAAGGGATTGTGTAATCGTACAAAACTAGCAAAAATGTAAAGTGCCAGTAAAACAAGCAACTTGCAGTTTACCTCTTAGTAAAAATCCTATTCTTTCTCAAGAACGGGAGGAATTTTAATTTCATAATTTTTTTTAATCAAATCATTTTTATTGAAAAACTCCAAATACAAATTTTCCATCTTTCAAATAACATACATGACATAGTAATTCCATAGTATAAAACATGCACAAAGTATCTGAACTTCAATTCCCTAACCCACCCTAAACCCAAATCCCAACACTCCAGAGAGAACCATTCTCAGAGCAGTTCTAGAATAACGAACTACAGCATTCGTAGAAGGGGGAAGAAGATAAAAAAGTGACTAACAAAGGGATAGCAGCGTTTTAATTTTATCATTTACTGCTTGATGCCTGAGCCAGGAAGTGTGTAGCACCCCGAGGGCTCGGCTGCTACAGGGGTATTGCACCTCGAACCAGAGGTGTGGTATTCCACTCCCGGGTAAGGATGGTGTGTGGACTAGAACTCAGTAAGCTGCATGCACCACACACACCCCATTTCCGAGGAACAGACCGACGGTACTCCCACTAGAAAGATGTGCAGGTACGACAGCTTCTGTTTCTGGCTGGAGTGGGGAGGGGGGAGGAATATCCCAGTGGTGTAGGAGCAGATGGGAGTGGGTTTCTGGGCATAGGAAGGAGCCCATTGGTTGCTAGTCACCTGGGCTCGGGTGTCAGAGGGAGTATAAAAGGTGGGCATCATCTTAGGAGTGAGTTCAGTTCAGTCAGACAGAAGGAGAGTGAGAAGAGGAGTGACAGGGAGCAGCAGCCCTGTCTGGGTGCTGCCCCTGGAGGGAGCAAGAGTGAAGAAGAAAGGAACAAGAAGCAAGGAAAGAATGAAACATAAGGAAAGGCCCAGAGACATGAAGCAAGAAGGAACCCGAACACGCTAGGAGTCAGCGGGTGAAGGGTTGGCAGATCAGGGTACCGGATCCCAAACTGGTGGAGGCCACTTATCCTCAGCCAGGAACCGGAGGTCGTGGCCACGTCTTGGTGCGACCATTCACTACAATCACCACGAAGGCACGCCACATAGGGTCAGGGAGACCGGAAATAGGTTTCGCCACCAGAAGGCCCGAGGAAGCTGGACATGGGTGGGTCCCTAGTGGGGACGGCCAGAGAAAGGAACGGAGAAAGGAGTTCAAGGTCACACTCTGGAACTGCCTGGGGGTTGGTCGAGCCCCGTACCTGGTGGACGCAGCACGGCTCGGGTCGTCATCACCTGCAGGACTGACGTTAATAACAACTGTGAGTAAAGCATTGAAAACTGCAATCAGTCTCTGTGTTCCATCGCACCACCAGCAACATAGGTACCGGGACGCTCTTACTATCACTCCCTTCACCCGCACCAGCTGCCATGAGGCTATACCTCTCCCGTTGGGGGTTATACCACCATAGCTGCACATATATACCACCGGCCTCAGCGGACTGTTTTGCAGCGGCGGCCTTGCGACCGCAAATCAACGGGTGGCGTAGTCGACATTTATAACATCTACAAAGACTGCCACACGTTTAACTTGACCACCCTGGGCACGGACCGGATCACCGCCACGACAACTACTACGACCCCCAAGAGATCCGGCTCCGGGTATTTCCCCCGCGCACACGTGCGCCGCACTACACACAAGGGCCCAGGGGGCGCGTCAACTTTGGCGTAGTCGGCAGGATTTCGTGCCCGCAACCACCGGGTACTGCGTGCCTGAAAAAGAGACTTTTATACTTGCCTGTGGTGAAGTTTCCCGCCGTCCGGAGTCGTTTCCCGCCATCTGGAGCCGATTCCCGCCATCCGACACCATCTTCTGCCTTCTTCCCGCCATCCGTGGAGTTTTCCCGCCATTGGACGCCATCTTGAGGACGTCACGCGGGAAGAAGAGGGGCGTGGACTCCTAAAGCCCGCGAGAACTGAAGCCCCGCCTCACGTCCGGACGTTGCGTCAGGTCCTGGAGGGAGCCCAGCGACGCCGACGTCACAGGAGCGCGACAGAAGGTCCTCAACCCTGACGATCCACTGCGGAGCCGCGGCCTACGGAAGAGGATGATCCGGGCGCAACGAGACGTGCTCGCCGGGTGGAAGGAGGAGTTGATCCGGCGCACGCTGACCTGCCAACCGGAGGTGCAGCCATCATCCAGCACCGCGTCCATCCCGAGAGGCAGCAGAAGCGGATCGGAGGCCGAGGACGACGCCACGGGGGAGGCCGCAACGACAAGTAAGGGGAACGCCGTTACTCCGGGCCCTGAGGCCGCGGACCTGCCCCTACCTCCCGCCGCGGAACCCGAAGCTCTGGGTGCCGCGCCGCCCGCCGTGCCTCCATCACCAGCAGTCAGCCCTCCAGCAGCAAGCTCTGCAGCGGAGCCTCGCCCTGGACCGTGCTCCCCAACACCGGGCACAATTAGAAAGTCACCGGCCTGGTTAAAAGGCCGAGTGCCCGCGGGCGCTGCACCCCAGCCGGGGTCCCCAGTCGTGCCACCATTGGGGAAAGACCTGTATGAGCAGCACACCTGTCCGGATGGGACACCATTCGTCTGGCCGCCTGAGTACACCAACCCCCGCTCCAGGAGAAGTCACCCCGGAGGAGCTATCGAAACAGGAGGAGAAGAAAGAGGGCCCGGACGGGTCTGAACCTGAGGAAGAGAAAGGAGCGTGTGGAGGACACCGTTAATCGTAAACGGTAAAAGAGGAGATGTAAATAGTTACCCGTCAGGGTATGAGGACTGTTGTGGGACTGTTTCCACTAAGAGTGTGGTCCCCGTTGGGACAGAAAGAGAACTGTTGCCTGTTTTGCCCTAATCCCTAACCTGACCGAGGACTGAGAGCGGTCATCCTATCCCTCTACCTTGCTGAGGACTGAGAGCGGCCAGATCGCAAGAAGTCAAGAATGTTGAAAATGTTTTATATGAAAAATGTCTAAATGTGAAAGTTTTATAATGCTGCTAAAAGTAACGATGCTGAAGTTTTATATATCGTGTTTTCTACAAAAGAGTTCCCGTGGCATTAGCAAAAGTGTTGATATCAGTAACGTTAACGTGAAAAGAGTACCTCCCATAAAGGGATGATTTGAAAGTTAATGTCTTATATGCAAGTGTACACTTTAAAATTTTTGTATGTTTGTAATTGTTTTGCTCTGTTTCAGCCCGAGGACGTGCTGTGATTTACCAGGGGGGAATGTAGCACCCCGAGGGCTCGGCTGCTACAGGGGTAATGCACCTCGAACCAGAGGTGTGGTATTCCACTCCCGGGTAAGGATGGAGTGTGGACTAGAACTCAGTAAGCTGCATGCACCACACACACCCCATTTCCGAGGAACAGACCGACGGTACTCCCACTAGAAAGATGTGCAGGTACGACAGCTTCTGTTCCTGGCTGGAGTGGGGAGGGGGGAGGAATATCCCAGTGGTGTAGGAGCAGATGGGAGTGGGTTTCTGGGCATAGGAAGGAGCCCATTGGTTGCTAGTCACCTGGGCTCGGGTGTCAGAGGGAGTATAAAAGGTGGGCACCATCTTAGGAGTGAGTTCAGTTCAGTCAGACAGAAGGAGAGTGAGAAGAGGAGTGACAGGGAGCAGCAGCCCTGTCTGGGTGCTGCCCCTGGAGGGAGCAAGAGTGAAGAAGAAAGGAACAAGAAGCAAGGAAAGAATGAAACATAAGGAAAGGCCCAGAGACATGAAGCAAGAAGGAACCTGAACACGCTAGGAGTCAGCGGGTGAAGGGTTGGCAGATCAGGGTACCGGATCCCAAACTGGTGGAGGCCACTTATCCTCAGCCAGGAACCGGAGGTCGTGGCCACGTCTTGGCGCGACCACTCACTACACTCACCACGAAGGCACGCCACATAGGGTCAGGGAGACCGGAAATAGGTTTCGCCACCAGAAGGCCCGAGGAAGCTGGACATGGGTGGGTCCCTAGTGGGGACGGCCAGAGAAAGGAACGGAGAAAGGAGTTCAAGGTCACACTCTGGAACTGCCTGGGGGTTGGTCGAGCCCCGTACCTGGTGGACGCAGCACGGCTCGGGTCGTCATCACCTGCAGGACTGACGTTAATAACAACTGTGAGTAAAGCATTGAAAACTGCAATCAGTCTCTGTGTTCCATCGCACCACCAGCACCATAGGTACCGGGACGCTCTTACTATCACTCCCTTCACCCGCACCAGCTGCCCTGAGGCTATACCTCTCCCGTTGGGGGTTATACCACCATAGCTGCACATATATACCACCGGCCTCAGCGGACCGTTTTGCAGCGGCGGCCTTGCGACCGCAAATCAACGGGTGGCGTAGTCGACATTTATAACATCTACAAAGACTGCCACACGTTTAACTTGACCACCCTGGGCACGGACCGGGTCACCGCCACGACAACTACTACGACCCCCAAGAGATCCGGCTCCGGGTATGCCCTCCGCGCACACGTGCGCCGCACTACAGCACTGGCCCAGGGGGCGCGTCAAGTGCACGCTTGAAAACTGTTGCAGGCTGCTGTAATCACAGGACACAAGCAAAGAGCATGGCATTTCCTATCAGCAGGGAGGAAGTAAAGGGAACAGTAATGAAAGTCTCCTCCTACTCCGCTCCATATTGAAATGAATAGTGTGCATCCTACAAATGCAATGCATACAGCAAACAATTGATTTTCCATACACAGGTTTTGAGTTGACCACTGGATATACACATGTGTATAACTAATTACCAGAACTGGAAATCGAAAAAAAAGACGAGCAAGTTTGGGGTGAATCCTGCCTTCATTACTGCATAGCCGCTCATAGAGGGATCGGTACTAGGAACAGCAGAAGTGCCGGCGATGTTCACAGATTTACCTGCTGCGGGACTGAAGGAGTCTGATAGTGTTCGGCTCTAAGCTTTTTACCTTGTTTACGACAGGAATAATTGAAAGCTGTGCTTCAAAGGCGAGGAAGAAGTTTGTCTCCGTCTGCGATTGAATACCCTTAAGAGAGGAAAAAATCTATATACATACAGTACAGACCAAAAGTTGGACACACCTTCTCATTTAAAGATTTTTCTGTATTTTCATGACTCTGAAAATTGTACATTCACACTGAAGGCATCAAAACTATGAATTAACACACGTGGCATTATATACTTAACAAAAAATTGTGAAACAACTGAAAATATGTCTTATATTCTAGGTTCTTCAAAGTAGCCACCTTTTGCTTTGATGACTGCTTTGCACACTCTTGGCATTCTCTTGATGAGCTTCAAGAGGTAGTCACCGGATATGGTTTTCACTTCACAGGTGTGCCCTGTCAGGTTTAATAAGTGGGATTTCTTGCCTTATAAATGGGGTTGGGACCATCAGTTGTGTTGTGCAGAACTCTGGTGGATACACAGCTGATAGTCCTACTGAATAGACTGTTAGAATTTGAATTATGGCAAGAAAAAAGCAACTAAGTAAAGAAAAACAAGTGGCCATCATTACTTAAAGAAAGGTCTGTCAGTCCGAAAAATTGGGAAAACTTTGTAAGTGTCTCCAAGTGCAGTTGCAAAACCATCAAGCACTACAAAGAAACTGGCTCACATGAAGACCGCCCCAGGAAAGGAAGACCAAGAGTCACCTCTTCTGAGGATAAGTCACCAGCCTCAGAAATCGCAGGTTAACAGCAGCTCAGATTAGAGACCAGGTCAATGCCACACAGAGTTCTAGCAGCAGACACATCTCTATAACTGTTAAGAGGAGACTTTGTGCAGCAGGCCTTCATGGTAAAATAGCTGCTAGGAAACCACTGCTAAGGACAGGCAACAAGCAGAAAAGACTTGTTTGGGCTAAAGAACACAAGGAATGGACATTAGACCAGTGGAAATCTGTGCTTTGGTCTGATGAGTCCAAATTTGAGATCTTTGGTTCCAACCACCGTGTCTTTGTGCAACGCAGAAAAGGTGAACGGATGGACTCTACATGCCTGGTTCCCACCGTGAAGCATGGAGGAGGAGGTGTGATGGTGTGAGGGTGCTTTGCTGGTGACACTGTTGGGGATTTATTCAAACTTGAAGGCATACTGAACCAGCATGGCTACCACAGTATCTTGCAGCGGCATGCTGTTCCACCCGGTTTGCATTTAGTTGGACCATCATTTATTTTTCAACAGGACAATGACCCCAAACACACCTCCAGGCTGTGTAAGGGCTATTTGACCAAGAAGGAGAGTGATGGGGTGCTACGCCAGATGACCTGACCTCCACAGTCACCAGACCTGAACCCAATCGAGATGGTTTGGGGTGAGCTGGACCACAGAGTGAAGGCAAAAGGGCCAACAAGTGCTAGGCATCTCTGGGAACTCCTTCAAGATTGTTGGAAGACCATTTCCGGTGACTACCTCTTGAAGCTCATCAAGAGAATGCCAAGAGTGTGCAAAGAAGTCATCAAAGCAAAAGGTGACTACTTTGAAGAACCTAGACTATAAGACACATTTTCAGTTGAATCACTCTTTTTTGTTAACTATATAATTCCACGTGTGTTAATTCATAGTTTTTATGCCTTCAGTGTGATTGTACAGTTTTCATAGTCAAGAAAATACAGAAAAATCTTTAAATGAGAAGGTGTGTCCAAACTTTTGGTCTGTACTGTATATACAAATACTGAAACATCTAAATGCATTAGAACATCAAACCTGGTGAAGCGGTAAATGACTTGTCCTCCAGGGATACAGGCTACTGTCATTCAGTAATTATTTAATAGGAATTTTACATTTTATGTGATCACCACGCTAGAATGTAAATGATGAAAACACAACACAACTCCTCACCATATGAAGATATTTTGTGTTTTATAGAACAGCATTTCTGTGGAATAACACGACTGATTTACTGTGTATGTGACTCGCCCCCTGGGCCGTGGGGCACTCGGATCCGGGCAATAGGGGGAACGATGGGAGTAGTAGTGGCAACCCGGTTCCGTGGCTCAGGGTGGTCAGGCCAGTGGTAGTCCGTTACGTGTTGTTGATTATGTCCGACTACGCCACCCGTGGATTTGCGGTTATTAGGAACCGCCGCTGCATGCAGACCGCTGGGGCTGATGAGGTGTGCAGCTAGGGTAGTGTGACTCCCCACGGGAAGAGTGCGGCCCCAGGGCAGTGTAGTGATGGTGGGAATGATGGTGGTGAGAGTCCCAGTACCGGTAGTGCTGGAGGCGCGAAGGAGCACACAGACAATAGGTTGCAGTCCAGGGTCTTTACTGAAACAGGTAAACTGACCCATAAACAGTCCCAGCTAGGAGGGGACCTGGATGTCTGAGAGCAACGGGGAAATTGGCCCTGGTCAGGGTGAGGGTGTAGGCCTACCGTGCTTTCTGCGCTCCTTCTGGCTATCTCCTCCTGATAGGGTAACAGCCCACGTTTCCGAGCTTTCCGTGTTTTCTCGCCTGTATGGCCTGCGACGTGGGTTCCTTTCTGCTCCCAGCCTTGTACGGCTTTACTGGTCCCTTCGGTTGTGGCAGGGCCTCCAGGCTTCTTAGGCCAAGGAATGTACAGTCCCTTGCGGACTGGTTCTCTGCTGGGGGATGTGGAATCCTTCCAGCCTCAGACACCAAAGTCTGGTAAAGTTAAGTCTTTTCTCTGCCAAGACAGGCTCTCTTCGCCTCTTGTCTCTGGCTTGTGGCTCTCCTCCTGCCACACTTCCTCTTAGGTGCAATCAACTTTCTGTCCCTGCTCCACTCTGGGACACGTCTCAGTGCTGAGACAGGCAATCCAGTTCTCCCTAACCCTGCCCTCAGTACCAGCTTTTATAGGGGCAGCCAGCTCCCCCTACTGGCCTGAGACAGGAGGCATTGCATGCTAATGTTCCCCTGACTAGAGAACCTCCCCCCTGCTCTCAGACACAGCTTTAATTACACTTGTGGCATCCAGGCCAGGGTGACACATATGCACCATAGCCTTCATTTGATGTCACTTACTTTCACCTGTCACCTTGCCCCAACTCTGCAATCCCCAACATCAGTCCATGACCTCAATGGGGTCACTATAAAATTCTAAAGAGGACTGGTCATGTCTCTATTAGAAAATAGACAAACTTAGGATAGAAACAATATGAGCATATACCCTGCTATAAGTAAGTAAAAAGCAATAGTGAATATATATAATATAGGGTACTTAGTAAACATGGTTTTTGATTTAAAAAAAGCCATCCCACCCGCACCAAGGTGTACCCAGTCAGTTATGTGAAATATATAATAAAATACACTTTGGTACAATATTAGTGTTTTGTCCCTTTAAATCTGCTGCTACTTCTGTCACCATGGTAACTGCATTCATACTCAGCCAATAGGATTGCTCAGTTTGAATTTGGAAAAAAAAAAAAAGTCCTATATCGTCAGTTTGTTCCATCTCATCTGAGTGTGAAGACAGACACCTGCGATCAGCGAGAGATTATAGGTATAAGACGTGATATAATATAACGGACGGAGCCACATCCCATCACATGCACTCAGCAACCACAGCTGACAGGAGTCAGCACATTTACCAGACAATAAGTTATTATTCCCCAACACATGATACGCTGAGACACCAGTGGGGGGCGTCGCACTCGTTACATCTCCCATCTGGATGGATCCAGCGACGAGATCCTGATATTTCCCCCCAGCTCCGCTCCTCCATAGGGAATGGCCCAGATGCACGCAGAACGGACCGAAGTGTAATACTGCTAGAACTCTGCATGATATCACATCCTCCATATATACCACATAATAAAGGGGTGCTCCCACTGGGACAGGTCATCACCTATCCAGAGATCAGTGATAACTTGTTCCAACTAGACATCCCCTTTAATGGAAGAGATCACATCTCTAACAGTCAATACGCTATTCATTCCCAATCTTCCCTGGCCCCAGTAATGCCCCTGAGTATATCGCCAATATGAGCCAATCATCAAACCCTCTGCTGACTGTTCCCGATGTTTTATAGATTTTGGATACGTTGCTACAAGAGAAGATATCAGCGGACACCATGGGGGTGGAGTATTCTGCCAGCGATGGAGCAGGTAGTATCCACCAGTCTGTGATATCTGACCTTCCTCCATATTCTGCTGTTACATGCGTTTCTTCAGCTTTACCCCTTCCCGACATAACCAATTTATGTTTTTTTCTGTTTTTTCCTCGGCTTTTTCCAAGGGCTATAACTTTTTGATATCTGCCCACATAGTGTGAGGTCTTGTTATTTTGTAGGATGAGCGGTACTTATAAATGACACCATTCATTTACCACATAGTACTAGAAAACTGGAAAAACATTTCAAGTGCAGTAAAAGTGCGAAAAAAAAGCCTGACATTGTTTTTCTGGGAACGGTTTTAACGGCGTACATTGTGTGGTAAAAATCACCTGGTAATAGGATCCTGCTCCTCAGTGTTATTACAGCAAGACCAAACTTCTCCAATAGTTTTGGCAAAAGAAAAAAACTTTTTTTTGATGCTGTCACCATTTTTTCTGAGACCCGTAACATTTTCATTTTTCTGGTTGATGGAGCTGTGTGGGGGCTTATTTTTTGAAGGGCAAGAGGACTTTATTGATAACATTTTGGGACACATATATCATGGTCATCGCTTCTTACAGGATTTTCTGCAGTATTGAGGCGAACGAAAAAGTGCAATTTTGTCTTTTTGAATTTTTTTCTGTGTTCACTGATCGTTTTTTTTTTTTTTATATTTTGATAGATTGTATTTCTCTGAAAGAGACCATACCACAAAATGTGTATATTTTTATTATCTTATTTTTAGTGGGAGGTGAGTTGAACGTGTGGGGTTTAATAAATATACATATATATATATATTTTCACTGTATTTGTATACATCATCTGATTGCTTATGCTATATACAGCGATACCACAGTAATGCTCCATATAGCAAAACCACGGTCTTCTTTACAGCCCAAATGAAGCTTTATGATGACAGGCACGGAGGCTTCAGCAGACCCCCGGATGTCATAGCAGTCTATCGGCGCCCTATGATCACGTCACAGGAGCGCCGGTGGGCGCATGGAACGACGCGTCCCAATGCTGGCGCGCTGTTAATGCTGCTGTTAGAGATTGACAGCAGCACTGAACAGGTTAACAGTGGTGGGCAGATCTTCGCTCCACTCGCAGCTGTTAGAGGCAGGTCCTGGTTGTTTGTCACAGCCATTATCTGCCATGTACAGGGTGAGCTGACCCTGCTCCATACACCCACTACTGACTTATACCATACATGTACGGCAGATGTTGGTAAGGAGTTAAAGCGGTTGACCAGCTTTGGGACCATTTTTTTTACTTTCATGCAAGTATTTGGGGCTAAAATTGATTTCTGTAATTGAGTTTCATTAAAAATGTTGCCTTCTGTAGCATCTGTGCTGCACTGTCTATTGCTGGCTGCAAAATTAGCTAACTGAGAATATATCAGTGAGCTCCTTAGTCTTAAGGGAGAGTTTGTAGATCTTTCATCTGTTTTTTTTCCTGAGTGCCTTTTAGCTGATCTATGCCCAAAGAAAACACAAAACTTGAATGTGCAGGGAAACAATAAGTCTGTAATAGCCGGTGAAAAACACTTAATGAAACCTAAATGTAAAAAATTACTTTTAGTAGTAAATACATGGACATGAGAAAATATACACTGCTCAAAAAAATAAAGGGAACACTTAAACAACAGAATATAACTCCAAGTAAATCAAACTTCTGTGAAATCAAACTGTCCACTTAGGAAGCAACACTGATTGACAATCAATTTCACGTGATGTTGTGCAAATGGAAGACAATAGATGGAAATTATTGGCAATTAGCAAGACACCCTCAATAAAGGAGTGGTTCTGCAGGTGGGGACCACAGACCACATATCAGTACCAATGCTTTCTGGCTGATGTTTTGGTCACTTTTGAATGTTGGTTGTGCTTTCACACTCGTGGTAGCATGAGGCGGACTCTACAACCCACAGAAGTTGCTCAGGTAGTGCAGCTCATCCAGGATGGCACATCAATGCGAGCTGTGGCAAGAAGGTTTGCTGTGTCTGTCAGCGTAGTGTCCAGAGGCTGGAGGCGCTACCAGGAGACATGCCAGTACACCAGGAGACGTGAAGGGGGCCACAGGAGGGCAACAACCCAGCAGCAGGACCGCTACCTCTGCCTTTGTGCAAGGAGGAACAGGAGGAGCACTACCAGAGCCCTGCAAAATGACCTCCAGCAGGCCACAAATGTGCATGTGTCTGCACAAACGGTTAGAAACCGACTCCATGAGAGTGGGATGAGAGCCAGACGTCCACAGATGGGGGTTGTGCCCAATGCCAGACCTCATGTGGCTGGAGTGTGTCAGCAGTTCCTGCAAGATGAAGGCATTGAAGCTATGGACTGGCCCGCCCATTCCCAGACCTGAATCCCATTGAGCACATCTGGGACATCATGTCTCGCTCCATCCACCAACGTCACGTTGCACCACAGACTGTCCAGGATTTGGCGGATGCCTTAGTCCAGGTCTGGGAGGAGATCCCACAGGAGAACATCCGCAACCTCATCAGGAGCATGTCCAGGCGTTGTAGGGAGGTCATACAGGCAAGTGGAGGCCACACACAATACTGAGCCTCTGTTTTAAGGACATTACATCAAAGTTGGATCAGCCTGTAGTGTGTTTTTCCACTTTAATTTTGAGGGTGACTCCGAATCCAGGCCTCCATTGGTTAATAAATTTGATTTCCATTGATGATTTTTGTGTGATTTTGTTGTCAACACCTTCAACTTTGTACAGAACAAAGTATTCAATGAGAATATTTCATTCATTCAGATCTAGGATGTGTTATTTGAGTGTTCCCTTTATTTTTTTGAGCAGTGTATATATATATTATAAACAATTACTGCAGCTTTAATGATATTTATTACGTCTCAGGAGGAGGACGGAAGAGGAAGAGGACGGAAGAGGCGGAGGACAGAAGAGACGGAGGACGGAAGAGGCGGAGGATGGAAGAGGAGGAGGACAGAAGAGGAGGAGGACGGAAAAGGAGGAGGATGGAAGAGGAGGAGGATGGAAGAGGAGGAGGACGGAAGAGGCGGAGGACGGAAGAGGCGGAGGATGGAAGAGGCGGAGGATGGAAGAGGCGGAGGACGGAAGAGAAGGAGGACGGAAGAGGAGGAGGACGGAAGAGGAGGAGGACGGAAGAGGAGGAGGACGGAAGAGGAAGAGGATGGAAGAGGAGGAGGACGGAAGAGGCGGAGGACAGAAAAGGCGGAGGACGGAAGAGGCCGGGGACAGAAGAGGCGGAGGACGGAAGAGGCGGAGGACGGAAGAGGAGGAGCACAGAAGAGAAGGAGGACGGAAGAGGAGGAGGACGGAAGAGGAGGAGGCCGGAAGAGGAGGAAGACGTAAGAGGAAGAGGACGGAAGAGGAGGAGGACGGAAGTGGAGGAGGATGGAAGAGGAGGAGGACAGAATAGGAGGAGGAGGACCGAACTGCACCTTAAGATCCCTAGGGGGAAAGGGATGGTAGTAATATAGTGGTAGTATATCCGTATTAGTGTAATGTGAGTAATAATACTAGTGATAATAGTAAGAAAGTAATAAAATAACAGTAGTAATAGTAGTAGGTAGAATAGCAGTGTGATCCAGGGTCCTAGGACTGATCGCCTTTTCCCGGGGTCAAGAAGGAATTTTTCCCCTGTGACACAAATTGGCTGAAGGTGTCCTGGGGTTTTTGCCTTCTTCTGGATCAACACTGTAGGTATAGGGCAGTATTAGTAGTGAGAGAAAAGAAGAATAATACTGTAATAAGATAGCACAATGTAATAATAACCATATCAAATAGATTTATAAAAACAATTTAAAATAACTCCAGTAGTACAATAATTAGTGTAATATTATATAACTTGTAATAACATTATTAGGTTTGATCCAGGGTCCTAGGACTGATCGCCTTTTCCCGGGGTCAAGAAGGAATTTTTCCCCTGTGACACAAATTGGCTGAAGGTGTCCTGGGGTTTTTGCCTTCTTCTGGATCAACAGCTTTAGGCATAGGGATTTTAGTAATACCATTATTAGAATCACAAGAATAATAAAAAAAAATTAGAATTACATTTTTTTAATTAGTTTTATAACAGTTACAATTAATTGCATTAATGCAATAATAATAAATAGTAAAAATGGTGGTAATAATAATAATACAAAAAACTAGTCCCAGTTAGTAAGTTAGTGTAATGTTAGTGTAGGGACCCATCTGAAGAGGTCGCCTTGACGTTGGCAGATGGGCTCGCACAATTTGCTCAAAATGTGCGCTAAGAACCTCATATTTCTATGTACAGGAGATCTAGCAGTAATACCATTCAGGAGATAGATATCTGTGTACACACATTTTGTTATATACTTTTGTGCAGCATACAGGGCAGGTATACAGGCACAGGACGAGAGTGTTACAGTGATATTATAACTCGGCCTTAAGGATAAAATGCTGATAACTACAGATCCTGGAAACACATCCGAAACTAGACCTTGTAAGTAACTGGTTCTCAGCTAGTGGTAAATATGTACAGGGCAGTCCGGTACCAAGACCTGCTCTATAGGACACATTATCATCAGGCAGGACCTGTCAGGGCTCTTACAAGATCAGCAGCAGAAGTGTGGCTGTATAACACTGTCCTGTTCCGGCCTCAGCTGCCCACAGTGGAGCCAACCCTGATCCTGGCAGCTTAATCCATTGTATGACACAGTAGGGGGCTTCCACAGCATTTAGGCACTTTAGACAGGAGAGGGAGGCATGATCATGGTGCCAATGAGTTTCTATGGCAGCTGAGATCTAACAATGGACCCCATGACGGCCATCTTACTGCTCCTATTAGACCCCGGCTGAGGAAAGGTCTATGAGGACACCGGTCAGACTTATGTCGCCTGCTCTGCACATATTAGAAATACCTAGGGCTGATTAGTTTGCCATTTGTAAATCTGATCCAGCAGAGCTGGGCTACCACTGACGTGATCAGGGCTATTGAGCTCCTAGATTGGGCAGAGGAGCTCAGTATTCAGCAGGAGCGAGCCGAGGAGAGCGGAGCAACTTGCATGGGGCTGCTGCACAAGAAGCAAGGTGGAGATTTACCCGGAGACGCTGTGCTCGGGCTGTGATCTGCTGTGCAGGCTGCATAGTAGATGCCTCCAAGGACCCGAACTTCACCCCTAACAGGCACAGCAGAGCTCGGACGGCTGCAAGTGAACGGAGAGCGGCTGATTAGTAACTGCTGCGTCTCCTGCAGCTCAGATAACAGCCACACAGAGCGGGGGTTCAGTAATGATGAATATGGGAAGTGTCCGCCCCTCACATGCCCTATATGCGGCCTCCAGAGGTAAAGTCTCCCCTGTAACCAGCGCCTTCTCCCACCTTCTCTGCTGGCATGCTCCATTACTTAAAGGGGATGTCTGAAGAAAACAATTTATCACTTATCCAGAGGCTCGGTGATCACTTACTGATCGTGGGGTCTGACCGCTGCGAGCCATCGTCTGATCGGGAAGGAGTGGAAAGTCAGGGATCAACTGCAGCTCCAATCATTTTCTATGGGGCTCCGGAAAAGCCGAGCTCAGCGCTTGAATGCCACATAGGGAATGAATGGAGCGGATCCTGGAGTAATAACATGTCCTCCTCTCCTCAGCTTTCTGTCTGTGTAAGTGGCTCAGCCCTTGTCTCCCCTTCTGCTCCGGCTTCTGTGCTGGTCCTTGTGAGGAAGAGTAAACCCTCTGCCCTTATGCTCCAGTTTCTGTGCTGGTCCCTGTGAGGAAGAGGAAACCCTCTGCCCTTCTGCTCTCAGTCCTCTGTGACTTTTCACAATCGCTCAGTGCACCCATTATATGTAATAAGGATCATTCTTCATCCCTTGTCCAGCTTTCATCCCCCCCAGTCTGACCAGCGGACAAGATAATAAACATGTGAGTGGAAGGTTCACAATTATTAGATGTGTTGTGAAAAGTCTCCACAACATTATCCGGAGAAAACTGCAGGGTGACCGCTTGTGAAACCAGCACAAAATCCAGCGGACAGCGCTTCCCTGCCACCCCGCCGGTCTCTGTATCCTGGCATTCAGCTATTCCATTTGGTGCTTATTCTGGGAGGAAAACAAAAATGTGATGTTCTTACACAGACGCCTGAAGACGCAGCTTTTCATCATCCATGTTAGGCTGTTGTACGACGTGTGGATTACTCTGCTTGTTGGATTCTTGCATTACCACAAACACTGCCTTTATTTTGTGATTTCTGTGCCGCTTCCCACTTCTATTGGCAGTGTGATATATTAGCACGTGAGGGCTGCCACAATCATGTGTCAATAGGTTATTGCTGGAGGCCGTGATATAGAGACCGTCCTGGACCAGGGAGGAGTTGGTACAGAAGCACCTAGAGAGGGGGGTACAGGGGCTTCATTTCAATTTTAAACTTAGCTGGATTGTGTTTAGCTACAAGAATGGAAAGTAAAATAATAAAATCTTAATTTTTTTTTTATATTTGGCAAAATCGTCCATCAGAGGTTTGGCCACTACCGAAAAGTTTTTGATGAACTTACAGCAGTAGCTGGCGAAACCCAAAAAACTTTGTAACGCCTTTAAGTCCTGAATATAATACCAATCCAGTACCGTCCAGACTTTGGCCAGATCCATGCAAAAACGATGAATGATAAGAAATAACCCTGAATGGAGAACATACATTTCTCTGGTTTGACAAATAATTTATTATCTTTGAGTATCTGTAAGACCTGCCTGACATGTACCTAATGTGACTGGAGGTAAATAAATTAATATGTTATCAAGATTGGTTTGTTGTGATCTACCTGCCAGATGACTAAAAATGTCACTAACAGTGTTGAAAGAAAGCGGGAGCATTAGTCAACCCAAATGCCATCACAAGCTTTTCATAGTGCCCCTCAGGAGTATTGAAGACCGTCTTCCACTTATCTCTTCAATGTGAATGAGATTATAAGCCCCCCTGAGGTCTAGTTTAATCAAATCGTAGGAGCCAAATGGTTTTCTAAAGAGGTCCGGGATGAGAGGGAGAGGATATGCATCCCAGACCGTGATCCGATTAAACTCGCGAAAATCAAGGCGGGGGCTCAACCCCCAGTCTTTTTTTTTGACAAATAAAAACCCCACTGCAACGGGAGATGAAGAACGTCTTATATGGCCCAATGGTAGACTTTCAGTGATCTAGTTTTCCATGGCCTGCCTCTCTGAACCAGAGATATTATATAACCTGCTTTTTTGGCAGCTTGGCCCTAGGAATAATATTAACGACGTAATCATAAGGATGATGGAGAGGAAGCTCTTGACACCCCTGTTCAGAAAACACATTCCTGAAATCAGATCCACCATGGCTATCCGAGTGACCAAGCAGTATTCTTGGCAATACTTGCTCCATTTTACCACCTCCCGAGTCTGCCAATCTACGGCTAAGTGCCTGACTCGCCCCCCAGGGCCGTGGGGCACATGGCAGCCGGGCCTTATGGCGGCTTTTGGGGAATATCACGGTGGCTGGCCCGGGACGGTCAGTGCAAAAGGGATTATTTATAGGGGATTTGTCGTGACTAGTGTTGAGCGATACCTGCCGATATCAGGAAATATCGGATCGGATTGGATCGGGCCGATACCCAAAAAGTATCGGATATCGCCGATTCCGATACCGGAAACCAATGCAAGTCAATGGGACACAAATATCGGAATGAAAATAAACCCTTTCTTTCCTTGTAGGTTAATTCTACATGAAGGAAAACAACTAACAATAATGTAGAATGTATTGGGGGAGGTGGTTGCCCAAATCGATGGGAACAGTGCTCACAGTGAAACATGAAAAGCCGGCAATTCAGCAGCGGCATACACCGGTACCCGACAATTTATTACAGAAAGAATAGAGCTTCACACATAGATTAGATAGATAGAAACATGTCAGTCACATATATATGAAGTACAGTGTGTAATGCACGCGCCCGGGCTGAGCGGCGTGTGCGTGTGATTCCACTGGACCATGCAGGAGAGTGAATGCCTGGAGGGGCGTAACTAGGTACTCACCCGATCCGACCAGGGTCGCACGACGGCATGCGATGCCAGTGCACCAAGGAGGAACTGAGCAGAGGGACCAGTTGCTACTCCAGGACAGACCCCGGACATGGCTGTTGACCCACACAGGAGAATAAAGGAACAGACTGGTTAGGCTGGCACACAGACTGGTGGGAATAGGCAGGCACGACTGGTATGCAGGCTGCGGGTATGCAGGCAGGGGGGTACAGGCAAGCACGGCTAGAGTGCAGACAGGGAGGCCCTAGCAGGTAGGAACACAGGCGGGATAGGACCCAGTACACACTGGGACTCAGGAACAGAACCACAAATGTGGTGGACAAACACAGCAGAGTGAGGCCGCCCAGAGAGGTGAGCTAGAGCAGGGCAGGACAAGACCGCCTGGAGCGGTGAGCAAGAGTAGAGCAGGACGAGGCCGCCTGGAGCAGTGAGCAAGAGTAGAGCTGGACAATGCCGCCTGGAGCGGTGAGCAAGAGTAGAGCAGGACAAGGCCGCCTGGAGCGATGAGCAAAGGGTCAGAGCTGAGCGAGACTGCCGGAGCAGTGAGCAAGGAGTCAGAGTTGAGCGAGACTGCCGGAGCAGTGAGCAAGGAGTCAGAGCAGAGCGAGGCTGCCGGGGCAGTGAGCAAAGGAGTCAGAGCAGAGCGAGACAGCCGGAGCAGTGAGCAAAGGAGTCAGAGCCGAGCGAGACAGCCGGAGCGGTGAGCAAAGGCAGAGCAGGCTAGAACCGCCGAAGCAGTGAGCAAAGGCAGAGCAGGCTAGAACCGCCGGAGCGGTGAGCAAAGGCAGAGCAGGCTAGAACCGCCGGAGCGGTGAGCAAAGGCAGAGCAGGCTAGAACCGCCGGAGCGGTGAGCAAAGGCAGAGCAGGCTAGAACCGCCGGAGCGGTGAGCAAAGGCAGAGCAGGCTAGAACCGCCGGAGCAGTGAGCAAAGGCAGAGCAGGCTAGAACCTCCGGAGCGGTGAGCAAAGGCAGAGCAGGCTAGAACCGCCGGAGCGGTGAGCAAAGGCAGAGCAGGCTAGAACCGCCGGAGCGGTGAGCAAAGGCAGAGCAGGCTAGAACCGCCGGAGCGGTGAGCAAAGGCAGAGCAGGCTAGAACCGCCGGAGCGGTGAGCAAAGGCAGAGCAGGCTAGAACCGCCGGAGCGGTGAGCAAAGGCAGAGCAGGCTAGAACCGCCAGAGCGGTGAGCAAAGGCAGAGCAGGCTAGAACCGCCAGAGCGGTGAGCAAAGGCAGAGCAGGCTAGAACCGCCGGAGCGGTGAGCAAAGGCAGAGCAGGCTAGAACCGCCGGAGCGGTGAGCAAAGGCAGAGCAGGCTAGAACCGCCGGAGCGGTGAGCAAAGGCAGAGCAGGCTAGAACCGCCGGAGCGGTGAGCAAAGGCAGAGCAGGCTAGAACCGCCGGAGCGGTGAGCAAAGGCAGAGCAGGCTAGAACCTCCAGAGCGGTGAGCAAAGGCAGAGCAGGCTAGAACCGCCAGAGCGGTGAGCAAAGGCAGAGCAGGCTAGAACCGCCGGAGCGGTGAGCAAAGGCAGAGCAGGCTAGAACCGCCGGAGCGGTGAGCAAAGGCAGAGCAGGCTAGAACCGCCGGAGCGGTGAGCAAAGGCAGAGCAGGCTAGAACCGCCGGAGAGGTGAGCAAAGGCAGAGCAGGCTAGAACCGCCAGAGCGGTGAGCAAAGGCAGACCAGGGGGGACAGGGCTCTGTTCACACGGAACAGACAGGAAGGGAAAGGCAGAACCAGATACCCACAGGGTACTTGCAGTGAAGTAGCGAGTGGACCACAAACTCACAAACGGGAGTACAGTGACAACGAGCAGGAGTTAGGTACGAGTTCAGACTCTGCAGAAAAAGGAAAGGTACGAACATAGAGAAACACGGGAAACAGGCTAGAAGAGAATACAGACAAGAACAGACACAGTAGCAAGATACAGGAGCGGGTCTAGGTAGCAGCCCCTAGAAGGCGGGAGGAACAGGCTAGGAGCGTGTTCAGACAGGACAGACAAGATACAGGAGCGGGTCTAGGAATGCAGCCCCTAGAGGGCGGGAGGAACAGGCTAGGAGCGTGTTCAGACTGGCCTGGAAATACAGCCTCCAGGATAGGCAGACAAGAGAACACAGAAGGGACCTGGCACATTCAGAGTGTAAGAGCACACTAAATGAAGCACAATGCTCAGGCAGGGATTGATTGGAGCAGCTGGGTTAAATACCAGGTGACAGACAGCAATAGGCTGAGGACGCACAACGGGTGTGCCTGCAGCAGGTACAAAAAGCAGGAAGTGATCGGGCGCCGCCCTTAAGCAGCAGAAACAGACACAAACAGACAGCATGGAGGGAAGCCAGAGAGACATTCTGGACTGGAGATCAAGTGCGCGCTCTTGCACAGTGGGAGATGGACCACTATGCAAGGACACCGCCAGGTATGTTACACAGTGACAGTGCTGCTTACTGTACTTGTCATTTAGTCTAAAGGATTTATTAAAAAAAATATTAGTGTTTTCATGCACCGTCTCTTTAAAAAAGCTGGCCGGCAATTCAGCATCTGTACCCGACAATTTATAACAGAAAGAATAGAGAATCACACATAGATTAGATAGATAGAAACATGTCAGTCACATATATATGAAGTACAGTGACAGTGTTGATTACTGTACTTGTCATTTAGTGTAAAGGATTTATTTAAACAAAATATTAGTGTTTTCATGCACCGTCTCTTTAAAAAAGCCGGCCGGCAATTCAGCGTCTGTACCCGACAATTTAGAATAGAAAGAATAGAGAATCACACATAGATTTGATAGATAGAAACATGTCAGTCACATATATATGAAGTACAGTGACAGTATTGCATACTGTACTTGTCATTTAGTGTAAAGGATTTATTTAAAAAAATATTAGTGTTTTCATGCACCGTCTCTTTAAAAAAGCCGGCCGGCAATTCAGCATCTGTACCCGACAATTTAGAATAGAAAGAATAGAGCATCACACATAGATTAGATAGATAGAAACATGTCAGTCACATATATAAGAAGTACAGTGATAGTGTTGATTACTGTACTTGTCATTTAGTGTTAAAATAAAGGATTTATTAAAAAAAAAATTGGCGTGGGGTTCCCCCTAATTTTAGTCTCTAGCGGAGGTTAAGCAGACGGCTGGGGCAGATGTTTGAAGCCTGGGAAGGGGGTAATACCCACGGAGCTTCCCAGGCTACTAATATCAGCCCCCAGCTGAATACCTAGCCTTTACTAGCTATTAAAATGGGGGACCCCCAAAAAAATGACGTGGGGTCCCCCCTATTTTAATAGCTAGCAAAGGCTAGGCAGACAGATGGGGGCTGATATTAATAGCCCAGGAAGGGTGCCATGAATATTGGCCCCCTCCCAGGCAAGAAACACCAGCCATCAGCCACCCCAGAAATGGCGCATCCATAGGATGCGCCAATTCTGGCACTTAGCCTCGCTCTTCCCACTGCCCTGTAGCGGTGGCAGTGGGGTAATAGGGCTGGGGTTGATGTCAGCTTATAATGCCAGCTGACATCAAGCCCAGGTTAGTAATGGAGAGGCGTCTATAAGACACCCCCATTACTAACCCCATAGTCAAAGTTAAAAAAAACACAAACACCCAGAATAAAATCTTTAATTGAAATAAACACACAATTCTTTATTGTTCTAAATTAAACCATACTTACCGTCACGCCCATTCCAGCTGAAGCCAACGATCTCCTGCAATAAAAGTAAAATAATAAAGCAACCTCATCCTTACCTTTCCATGGTTCCCAGGACAGCTTCAGCTCTGCTACATCGAGATGACAGGCTGGACCGCAGCAGAACGCTGCCATCCAGCCTGTCATCCCGCGGACACTGAGAAGCGCAGGCATGCTTGCGCTCCTCAGTGTCTGGCTGTGACGGCATCCAGATGAGCCGACAATGAACTCAGCTCACCTCATGCACGTCACTGACAGCGTGGGAGAATTCTCCTGCGCATGCGGTGAGCGTGAGAGACTCGGCTCATCGGGATGCCGTCACAGCCTGACACTGAGGAGCGCAAGCATGCCTACGCTTCTCAGTGTCCGCGGGATGACAGGCTGGATGGCAGCTTTCTGCTGCGGTCCAGCCTTTCATCTCGATGTAGCAGAGCTGAAGCTGTCCTGGGAACCATGGAAAGGTAAGGATGAGGTTGGTTTATTATTTTTCATTTATTGCAGGAGATCGTTGGCTTCAGCTGGAATGGGCGTGACGGTAAGTATGGTTTAATTTAGAACAATAAAGAATTGTGTGTTTATTTCAATTAAAGGACTTTATTCTGGGTGTTGTGGTTTTTTTTAAATACTTTACTAGAAATTCATGGCGGTCATGTCTAATATTGGCGTGACCCCATGAATTTCGGGCTTAGGGCCAGCTGATAATGCCAAGCTGGCCCTAATCCCTTTATTACCCAGTGAGTCACCGCACCAGGGCCCTGGATGAGTTGGATACAGAGCCAGAAGATGGCGCTTCTATGAACGCGCCATTTTCCGGGGTGGCTGCGGACTGCAATTTGCAGCGGGTGGGGCCCACAAAGCTTGGGCCTCCCTGCGCTGCGGATTCCAGCCCCCAGCTGCCTAGTTGTACCTGGCTGGACACAAATATAGTGCGAAGCCCCACGTCAATTTTTTTTTAATCATTTCATGAAATAATGAAAAAAAAAAGGGGCTTCTCTATATTGTTGTGTCCAACCAGGTACAAATAGGCAGCTGGTGGTTGGGGGCAGCTCGTTCCTGCCTGCTGTACCTGGCTGGACACAAATATAGGGCGAAGCCCCACATCAATTTTTTTTAATTATTTCATGAATTTCCTGAAATAATTTAAAAAAAATTTACGTGGGGCTTCGCACTATATTTGTGTCCAGCCAGGTACAGCAGGCAGGAACGGGCTGCCCCCAACCACCAGCTGCCTATTTGTACCTGTCCGGACACAACAATATAGGGAAGCCCTTTTTTTCTTAATTATTTCATGAATTTCATGAAATAATTAAAAAAAAAATATGTGGGGCTTCTCCCTATTTTTGTGTCCAGCCAGGTACAACTAGGCAGCTGGGGGATGGAATCTGCAGCGCAGGGAGACCCAAGCTTTCTGGCCCCCCCCCCCGCTGCAAATTGCAGTCCGCAGCCACCCCGGAAAATGGCGCGTTCATAGAAGCTGGATGATGTACCTGGCTGGCATATAAAAATATGGCAAAGCCCACGTCAAAATTTTTGGGAAAAATTTATTAAAAAATAAATAATAATTTAGGGACTGCATCTTTATTAACTCCTCAAATGTCATTTAGTGTTAAAATAAAGGATTTATTTAAAAAAAAATTGGCGTGGGATCCCCCATAATTTTAGTCTCTAGCGGAGGTTAAGCAGACGGCTGGGGCAGATGTTTGAAGCCTGGGAAGGGGGTAATACCCACGGAGCTTCCCAGACTACTAATATGAGCCCCCAGCTGAATACCTAGCCTTTACTAGCTATTAAAATGGGGGACCCCCCAAAAAAATGACGTGGGGTCCCCCCTACTTTAATAGCTAGCAAAGGCTAGGCAGACAGCTGGGGGCCATGAATATTGGCCCCCTCCCAGGCTAGAAACACCAGCTGTCAGCCGCCCCAGAAATGGCGCATCCATAGGATGCGCCAATTCTGGCACTTAGCCTCGCTCTTCCACGCTGCCCTGGTGCGGTGGCAGGGGGTAATAGTGGTGGGGTTCATGTCAGCGCCAGCTGCCATGAAGCCCAGGTTAGTAATGATGGGCGTCTATAAGACACCCCCATTACTAACCTACAAAGTGTTAAAAAGAAAAAACACACACTACACCCAGAAAAAAATAATTTATTTGAAATAAAACACACCATTTTATTTAATTCTTAGTTTACTAAAAAAAAATAGTTACCTGTCCACGTTCCTGCGCTGATCTCCCATGCACAGCTGTCACATCTGGAGATGATGACAGCTGTGCATGGCTGCTGTAAGCTCACGCTGCCGGGAACACATCCGCTCCCGGCAGCGGGAGCCACTGACTGAGGTCACCGGAGTGCATTCAGTCAGCGCTGCTCGGGAGACCTCCTTTACGGCACTGCTGTACCGTGGGAATTTCTCACGATACAGAGGGCCGTAAAGCAGCTAACCGGAGCAGCGCTGCCTGAACTCCGGCGAACCCGCTTATGCAATGACGGGGCTGCTTTACGGCCCCATCATTCTAGCGGCGGCAGCGGTTCAGAGCGGTCACATTCTATGTGGCTGCTCTAAACTGGAGATCATCGTGGGACACTCGTGGACTACTACGGAGGGGTAAGGATAAGATTGTGGTTTATTATTTTATATTTTATTACAGGAGATCGATGGCTTCGGGGAATTAGGTGTCTAGGTGAGTATAGGTGTAGTTTTTTATTTTTTACTTTATTTTAGGTGGCGATCGGCGGGGACAGGTAATGTATGAACTAATTTATTGTAGGTAACCATTGGCCACCAATGACATGTATTTAAAATTTATTGGGGACACAGTAGGGCAATTTAAATAGCAGGATCAGGCTGATGGGAACTACTGCTCCCATCGAGCTGATCTTGCTGGCACGAGTGGACGGGGGACAGACATAGGCCGATGAGAGTAGTAGTGTCACATCGGCCTATGTCTGCCTGCACGCACACACTCGCAGACATCGCACAGACACCGTGCACACACCCGCAGACATCGCACAGACACCGCACACACCCGCAGACATCGCACAGACACCCGCACACACCAATCATGACGGGTCTGGGAGGTGAGGCTGACCTGTGCGGCCGTGGGAAAGTTCATGTGAGTTCATGCAATGCAGTCAAGCATGATCTCACATGAACCCTCTGAGGGCACCGCGGCGACTTCGAATGAACAGCTGATCAGCATCACCTGATACCTCAGCTGTTCATTTGAAATAACCGGCGGGAGAACGCAGCACAGAACGGGAAAGCCAGCGGTGAAGTCTTTTCACTGCCGGCTTCCCCGCCCGGGTCCTTCGCTCCCCGCCCGGTCCTAACTTACGATCGGGATGGGAGGTGGCGAAGAAGCGGAGGATCGGGGTGGGAGGCTGCGGGGAAGCAGTATGGGGCTGTGTGATTGTTTAAAAGCCGGCGGCTTTTTACCGCCTGCCGGCTTTTTTCCGCCCGTTGGCTTTTAAACAATCAGGAGAATTCTCTCACGCTGGGATGGCATTCTGATGACAGGCTGGATCTCAGCTGAGCGCTGCCATCCAGTTTGTCATCCTTCAGAGACACTGCAGAGCGCAGGCATTATGGGAACTTCCGATTCCGGTATTCGATATTGTAAAAGTATCGGAATTAAGTATCGGAATTCCGATACCGCGAATATCGGCCGATACCCGATATTTCAGTATCGGAATGCTCAACACTAGTCGTGACACCACCTGTGGTGTCTGGTGAGGATCAACAGCGCTGCAAGAGTCCTCTGAGGCAGATGTTAGGGCAGCTAGAGATGGAACGGCTCCCAACAGGTGGAGTGGGCCTCAGGGCAGAGTAAATAGATGGAGGGTGCACTGGGTGTTGTAGAGCAGGGAGGGAAATGGCACCAGTGAAGGAATAGACGGAGGCAACTCAGTGCAGTCATCCAAGATTTTTATTCACAGTTCTTCAGGAAACACACAAGTGCACATTACAGGTGAAGGCCTCCCACATCGCACCGTGTTCACCCTGGCGGGGGTTCAATCCTTCCTCAAGAAGTTTAGGAATACTTGGCAGAACCCCACTTTCTCGTGTTCCTATTTTGACCGTCTTCACACTAGGTCCTTCTCCCTGCTGCCCTGCGCTGCCCACTCTCAATCCCGCTCGGGTATGCAGAAGTCCTTCATGTACGTCGGATCCGAGATCAACCTGACCCCCTGGAGATTAGAATGCGGCAACCGATCCCTCTGTCTTCTGACAGATGCGGGGCGTACGGGTGCTGTCCTGCACACGCCGTACCCATGGGATCCCTTCTTAGAACGGAGCCTACTCCCTGCTCCCCTCCGGGGCCTCTATCCTGGGCCCTACTTGTGGAGCAGAGCTCCTGCTGAGCCTCTGCTCCCAGACAGTCCTCACTGACCGTCTGTACTGTACTGACTGACCATTGTGTTCTGAACTGCCACCCTAAGATTGCTTCCCATTATATACCTACTGTGTGCTCCTTCTAACTGCTTCCTCCACCCACACCCACTACTGGTTCCCCCTACCTTTGGGTTTCCCCCACTCCAGCCAGGGACAGGGCTCAGCAGCTGAGCTCTGCATGTTGCCCTTCCAGCCGGCCTGGAGCAGTGTAATGTTGGATGCAGGTGTTTTGGGGGGTTCTCTGCAGCACTCCCATCTTACCTGAGTGAAGGGAGACACCACACCTCTGTGGCAACTGAACCCTCAGGGGCGCCACATGCCCACGACGCAGAAATGCTACGGATTTTTCCTGAGTGTTTCTGCAGCTCCCTGGCAGAAAAAACGCATGCAGATTTTACATGCGTTTTTCCTGCCAGGGACAAGCGTAAGTGAAGCGTTTTTCACATGCATGTCCGCATGCGGGTTGTCAACCGCTTTCCAAGCGATTTTAGCATCACTTGGAAAGTGCTTGACAACTTGGTCACACTATATAAATCCATGCAACCAGCATGGATTTATATAGTGTGACCAAGTTAATAGTTGAAAAAAAGAATAAAAATGGTAAAAAAAAAAAATAGAATTAGACTTACCGGTAATTCTGTTTCTAAGACCCTCCACGACAGCACACCTGGAGGTAGCCTCCCCATCCTAATTAGGGACAGGAAAACAAGAGGTTAAATAGCCCCTTCCTGCTACAATCCCCAGTGTTTTCAAAGGATCACACAGTATGAATGCTCTAAATATTTATTAACACTAAGGTTTTTCCAATCAATAAAGAAATGGAGGGAACTACCCGTGCTGTTGTGGAGGGTCTTAGAAACCGAATTACCGGTAAGTCTAATTCTATTTTCTCCAATCCCCTCCATGACAGCACATCTGGAGTAATACCAAAGAATGAATTTTAGGGAGCGACAACAGCCTGAAGGACTTTCCTTCCAAATGCTAAGTCTCTATTAGATATTACATCTAGTCTATAATGTTTAGCAAAGGTATGGACAGACGACCATGTAGCTGCCTTGCAAATCTGCTCAATGGATGCACTAGCTTTTTCCGCCCAGGAGACCGACATAGCTCTAGTAGAATGAGCTTTCAAGGATTCCAGAGGAGGCAAATCTTGAACTATGTATGTTTCACAAATTGCTTTCTTAATCCAATTTGCTAGCGTATTTTTGCAATTTTCTTTCCTTTATTGGGGCCTCCATATTGGACAAATAGGTTCTGATCCTTCCTCCAGGTTTCAGTCTGCCTCAAATAGCGGATTATAATCCTTCTTACATCCAACACGTGGAATTCTTCTTCCTTGCTATTTGACGGATTTTGACAGAATGACGGAAGAATTATGGGCTGAGACATATGAAAATTAGACGACACTTTAGGTAGAAAAGAAGGATTCAACTGGAGGATGATCCTGTCCTCCAAAATACGACAATAAGTCTCTCTGATAGACAGGGCTTGGATTTCACTCACTCTTCTGGCTGTAGTCAGAGCTATAAGCAATGCCGCTTTCCAAGACAATTTGTCTATGTGTGCCTCCGCTATTGGCTCGAAAGGATGCATAGTTAGGCCTCTAAGAACTACGTTGTGATCCCAAGGTGGAACTATTTTAGCTCTTGTTGGATTAATCAGAGAAGCAGCTATCATGAACCTCTTAATCCATCTGTTTTGGGCCAAATCAGCATCAAAATAGGAACTTAAAGGCGAGACTTGGACCTTCAGCGTGCTTGGTCTTAATCCTTTAGACAGACCGTTCTGTAGGAAATCCAAGATTCTGGCCACGTCAGGCCAAAAGGGATCTAATGGATGAGGCTCATACCACAGCTTGAAAGCTTTCTAGATTTTTCCATAGATGGAATTTGTGACTGGTTTTCTGCTTTTCTGCAGTGTATGTGACTCGCCCCCAGGGGTGTCACGGGGCACCCGGCAGCCGGGCCTAAGACTGCCTGCGGGGATTATCGCGGTGGCTGGCCCAGGGCGGTCAGTGCCAAAAGGAATTATTTGTAGGGAATTTGTCGTGACGCCACCTGTGGTGTCTGGTGAGGATCACCAGCGCTGCAACAGTCGTCTGAGGCAGATGTCAGGACAGCTTGAGATGGAACGGCTCCCCACAGGTGGAGCAGGCCTCAGGGCAGTATAAATGATGCAGGTTGCACTGAGCGTTGTGGTGCAGGGAAAGCGATGGCACAGCAGGAGTAACGGACAGAGACAGGGGATTTGCTTCATTACCTTTACTGGTACAGCTGTTAGGTACGGTCCAGGGTACTCCAGATGAAGGGCGCACTTTTGGACTTCTCCCCAGGGAGCGGGTATAGGGCCTCCTGATCCGTGTCTGTCCCTATGTATGCTCCTGGCCAGCCTGCAACTGGGCCTAGCTTATGTGTCCTGCTTTTACTTCACCTGATGCTCAGAAATAGGACCTCTGGTTGGTAACCAATTTCCCTGGACGTCGGGGCCTTCGTGGTTCCTGATCCTGTGTGTGTCTAGCCTTCAGGTTTGCCAGGGACTTGTAGTCCTCCTGGGATTCCGGTTATCCCCACTGGGTGTAAAGGGTCCATGTAGGCGCGGACCCGGTGTCCGGTAGATATAAAGGGGTGAGCTTACTGTGCTCCTCTGCCCCTTTGGTTTCACTCCCCTTTTTCTCCTCGCCGTCGGCCACACTCGGGGCCCTCACTACTAGGCAGCTGACGTGCTTCGTCTTCACCGCTATCTGAGCGTCTGCACGCTCTCAGACTCTCTCTCAGCCTGCCTGCTCTGCTCTGACTCTGAGCACTCACTAATCAACTGAGCTACCTGGCTCCACCTTCCCTATATATATATCCCTATCCGGGCTCCCTCTGCTGGTATGAGGTGGAAGGTAGAGGTGTTTGTATGTAGTGATTGCCTCTTGTGGAGAAATCCATCCATGCACCCTTCTGAGTTCTGTGGCACTAATGCACAGCAGGGCGCCACATTTGGATCACCTGTACTGAGAAGCCTCTGGCTTTTCAGAGGGCGGTCTCAGAAGCCAAGCTGCTAGAGTCAAATTTTGAGGGGCCGGATGGAAAATCTGGCCCTAATGCAGCAGATCGTGGATTCGAGGAAGCATCAATGGATCCTCTATTCTTAGACTGCTCAATGTTCCGAACCATGCTCTTTTTGGCCACATTGGAGCTATTAGGATAGTCTTGACCCCTTCCGACCTGATTTTTTGTAAACTTCTTGGTATTAACAGAATCAGGGGAAAAGCATTAGCAAGCCCTGCTTTCCAAGGGTGAGTGAATGCATCTATCCCTGTTGCTGAATCCTCGGGGTTCAAAGAGAAAAAGGCTCTTACTTTTGCGTTTTCCTGGTTCGCAAACAGGTCTACATCTGGGTATTCCCACTTTTGAACAATCATCTGAAATATCTTCGAGTTCATGCTCCACTCCCCTGGATGAATGTCTTTTCTGCTCAGAAGATCTGCATGATAGTTGTCGGAGCCCCTCAGATGCAGAGCCGATAAGGATAGTAGATGATGCTCCGCCCAGTGGAAGATCCTTTCGGAGATCATCTATAACCTCCTGTTTCTTGTACTTCCCTGATGTCTCAAGTGGGCTACAGTTGTCATATTGTCCGAGTAGACTCTGACATGCGACCACTGAAGCACAGAATTGGCTGCCCATAGGGTTTCTTCCACCACTTTCATTTCTCTTAAGTTTGAGTACTGCTCTGCTATTTCTTGCGACCAGACCCCTTGGAAGGCCACGTGGGAGACTACTGCTCCCCATCCTCTTTTGCTTGCGTCTGTTTTGACGGATAACAAGGGAAGTTGAATCCATGCTGAACCTTTCTCCAGATTTCCAGGACAGAGCCACCAATTTAAAGATGCTTTCACCTTCTCTGCAGATGAATTCTGTTGGAGAGGGAACTTGGAGATCTGTCCCAACAGATAAGGATGTAGTTTTGAAGGACCCTTGAGCCCAAGGTACCGCCTGAATAGATGAGGCCATGGACCCGAGGACGGACATGGCGAATCTTAATGACACTCCGCTCTGGTTCTTTAGTGCATAAACTTTCGACCTCAACTGAATCTGCTTCTCTTTTGGCAGAAAAGAGGCTTGTTGCTGAGAATCCAGGAGAATTCCCAAGAAGGTCTTCCTGGTGGAGGGAATCAGATCTGACTTTTGGTAGTTTAACAACCATCCCAAGGATTCCAGGATCTGGAGGGTCATCTGGAGGTCTCTTTCCAAACTTGAAACCGAGGGAACCATCACCAAAAAATTGTCTAAATATGGGCCGATGCAGATATTCAGTTTCCTTAGATAAACCTACTACCTCTGCCATGATCTTTGTAAACAGGCGGGGTGCTGACGAAATGCCGAAGGGGAGAACATTGAATTGAAAATGAAGTACCTCTCGGTTCTGAGTTACAGCAAATCTGAGAAATTTTCTGTAATCCGGATGAATTTGCACGTGGTAGTAAGCCTCTGGCTGGTCTACTGTTGCCGCGACAAATCCATTTCCAATCAACGGAATCGTGGACTTTATCGACTCCATCTTGAACCTTCTGTATTTCACATATTGGTTGAGATGTTTCAGATTGAGGATTATCCTGTAAGAACCTGAGACCTTCCTTAGCAGAAACACCCGAGATTAGTGTCCTTCTTCTTGTTCCATGCGAGGCACTGGTGAAATGACTCCCGAGTTTTGAAGCTTCTGAAGACCTAACATTAGGAGCCTGTGTAATCTTGTTGATGGTATAGATGTTACTTCTATCCCTCTTGGAGGGTAGATGGTAAAGTCTGTTTCTGCTCCTACCGTCACCATGTCCAGTATCTTCCTGTCTGAAGATATAAGCTGCCATTGAGGAAGGAAGCTCGCAATTCTGCCTCCTACCTTCTTGGCGTCATTGTCTGTCCTGCCTAGAACCTTGAAAGATATTCCTACCTCTTCCCCCTTTTGTGTAACTCCAGCGACCAGTTTTACCCTTGCTTCTGTACTGAAATGCTTGCTGCTGTTGTTGTTGAGGGGGAAGAAATGGTCTCTTTCTGAAACTTTTTGGATTCTTTGGCTCTGGCAGAGACTTCTTCTTGTTGGATGCTTTCTCCAACAACTCGTCTAGGACTGCCCCAAACATATACTCTCCTTTAAATGGAATGGAACAAAGCTTAGATTTTGATGCGTTGTCCCCACTCCACATCTTCAACCACAGAGCTCTTCTCATAGAATTTGATAATGCTGCCGATCTTGCCGCAATCTTGACCGACTCCGCCAAGGCATCCGCTAGGAATCCAGTGGCCTTCTGCAGAAAAGGAAGAGATGCTAGGAGGTCCTCTTGAGTGGTACCTTTCCAGAGATATTCCTCTAGTTGTTGGAGCCAGAGGAACATGGAACGAGCTACACAAGTTGAAGCGATATTAGTCTTCAGTGAAGCCGGCGATATGTTTCCCATGCCTTGCTTAGAAGGCTGTCCATCTTCCTATCCATAGGATCTTTGAGCTGTGACGAGTCTTCAAAGGGAAGGGTTGTTTTCTTCGCAACCCTTGCCACCTGTACATCAACCTTCAGGACTTCCATCCATAGATTAGCCGCCTTTTCATCTAGAGGGAATCTATCCTTCATTTCTCCTGCCATACTAAGCCTTTTCTCAGGTGACTCCCATTCATCCAAAATAAGACTCCGAATGTTGTCATGCACAGGGAACACTACCTTCTTCTTGGATTTCAGACCGCCAAACATTTCATCCTGAACTGTACGGGTTTCCTTCTCCTCTTCCACCTGCATCGTGTCTCTCACCTGCGACAACAATTCCTCCATATTCTCAGACGAAAAGTAATATTTCCTATCTTCCTCATGATCTTCACTTAGGACCCCTTCTTACGGTTCCTCTATAGACCCTAATTCTGAATCAGAGGTCTCCCTAACCGTATATTTTCTCCTTTTGGGGGGAGATGGACCTTCAGCTCTGGCTTGTGAGAAGGAGGCTAGGGAAGATTGTATTTCCTGCCGAACCATTCCCCTGACTTCTTCCATAAGGGAAGTCTGTTCTTCCTTCACAATGTTGTCAGTGCATTTCCAGCATAGGGGTTTCTTATGCCCTGAAGCCAGCTTTTTTATACAGATGGCACATTTGCGAACAGTAGTGCTTCCTCCCACTGTCGGTGCAGGATCCTTGTCTCCCTAAATTAAAAATAAAAAAAAAGGGGAGATTTAAAATATATTTAGGATCCTGCTCAAAAGAGAGTGGGGAATAACCTAGGACCTAGTACTTACTGGGGCTGGGTTAGCGCTGGGCTCTGCAGACGCAGGCTTTGGAACAGCACCCTCCATAGTAGCAGAATATTCTGTCCTACCTAAATGGAGTCTTCTCATCTGGGTCTTTTATAGGGGAGACCGAGATCCAGTGCTAAATTTTCACCTATCCGGTGAAGGATCCTCATTTTCAGGGCACATGCGTTCCACGGTGGAACGCACCAGAAGTGACGTCCCGCAGGCCAAAAGCCTGACTTCCGGCACGCCGCCATGGAGGACAGAGGAGACTCCGGCCGGGGAACTACAGGAGGCCCCCAGCCCCCAAAACCCTACTCGGCTTTAAACGCAGGCGAGTGTGTGTGGGGGGGGTCCCGCTCTCAAGGAGACACAGGAGCTGCAAAGGAAGGAAGGTCGGAGGCGATCGCTCCCTGCAGCCCGGCAGGTAAATTTAATAGGGCCCTGCTTGCCGGCCGCAGGCACCCCAGGTAACCTCTTCATGCCATAGGGACAGGAAAACACTGGGGATTGAAGCGGGGAGGGGCTATTTAACCTCTTGTTTTCCTGTCCCTAATTAGGATGGGGAGGCTACCTCCAGGTGTGCTGTCATGGAGGGGATTGGAGAAAATAACATTTTACTTACCTTCTGATGGCCCCCAGTCTTTTTTCCACTGCGTCCGGTCTCATGTACGGCTCGCGGTGGTGTGAAAGGACCTTCCATGACGTCATTTAGTCATGTGACAGGTCACGCGACCGCCGTGACCTGTTGAACATCCGCAACAAGACCACAGAGAAACAAATCAAGAAGAAACGTCACACTCACCGGAGTGTTGATCAGGTTCATGAGATACTTCTTTCCCTCGTAAGTGTAAAACAGAGACGCAGTCTGGGCCTTCACCGTAATCCCGCGCTCCCTCTCCACCTGCAGCTTGTCCAGTACTTGCTTATTGGAGGAGGCTTTTGGAATACACCCTGAGGGAAGGAGCGAGACACCAGAATCCACACTGTTAGCTCGTAGTGGCAGTGTCTCCCTCCATACTAGTATGTCAATGGTAGCTTGTTTCTGTGTTTTATATATGTATTTTAGGTGTGTAAACCCTCTTCATGTGTACAGTAGCCTGGAATGAACGCTGCTTAAAAAATAAATGAGTAAGGCCTCATTCAGACTTTCATCAGCTTTGTTTTGCATCTGAGAAGTTCTAAACTTTGATTTGGATCAAAATCCGACAGGTCAACGTGTTTCAGTGAAAAATACGCGGTCCACAGAAATATGTGAACAGACCTAGACTATAATAGATATGAGTTCTGTGAAAAACATGGATCGAGCTCGAACGAGATCCAACATTTTATTCTATAAATCTACATAAATTAAGTATTGTGCCAAATTGCTTTTTTTTGGTTTATGTTTTGCGTGTACGGAGGGAAAGTTCCCAGTGCTAGTGTCTAGCTCACTGATTTTCCTTGCTTGGTGCCTGACGTCCCAAAAAAACTGACAGTGAGCTATCAATCAAGATAAAGAGGCTGGTGCTGGGCAGGTAAGCAACCTTGGAAGGCTGAGGCTTGGTTAGTGCTCCGTTACACCCAGAGCACTCAGAAATGCAGCAACAGATAAAAGATATAGAGGTGTTTATGGATTTAGCTTTCCAAATCCTGCATGGTCATGAATGGGAATTGGAGGGAGGGGTATATCTGATGGATTCCCTTAAATTGTTAATTGGCAATTGCGGTTCACATAGTTGCATATTACTTAATCATTAGAGCTACAAAACAGAGGCCAAAAAAGATTCCTTAGAGGCATCTGGTCACTATTAGTGATGATCGAGCGTGTTCTATCAACCCCTTCGGCAAGCACGCTCGGGTGCTCGCCGAGTATTTTGGCATGCTCGGCATTTCTTTTAAGGTCGCCGTGTCTGCAAGTGTCACGGCTGTTAGACAGCGTGCTCACTGAATGGGTTCATAGAACACGCTCGCTCATCACTAGTCACTATACATTAGTATACAATAAAAAACAACATATTACATAGTGAATAACACAGACACTATTCAATACAGCAGGGTTGAGGTGTACTTTGTGGGACAAAATTACAGCATTTTTGAAAGACACCATTCACTTTACTGTGCAACATATAGAAAAAAGAGGGCAATGAATTCCAAATAAAGTGAAATGGTGCAGAAGAAAACGAAAACATTTTACTGCTTTTAAAAAATTCTAAACTTTGCAAACAAATTGTTTGGCTTGTGTTCCAATTTTCTAAGACCGTTAATACCATTTTGGGTTACAACTTTTTGATTGCTCCATCAAATGAATAGTCGTAAGTTACTTACCGGTAACGGGATTTTTCAGAGACCATGAGAGCACCACGAGAGAGGGGATCCGCCCACAAAGGAGAGTAAACCTACAGGCTTAAAAGGGCGTCACCTCTCTCCCGCCTCAGTTTGGATTACAGAGCATTGAGAGGACCGCCAGGTTAATAAACACAGCAAACAATCACAAAATTGCCATACCAGACGACACCTATTGAGTGTGAGATTATAATTAATAAAAGGGGAGTGTTCCCACAAACGTGAAAGGAGGGAACATAAGTGTGCTGTCATGGTCTCTGAAAAATCCCATTACCGGTATGTAATTTAAGATTTTATCGGTCGACCATCACAGCACCACGAGAGAATTACAGAGATGAAGTAATCTATTGAAGGATCACAGCCTGGAACACTCTTCTCCCAAAGGTGAGGTCAGCCGATACACCCATATCTAACCTATCGTGTCTATGGAATGTAGAGGGATAGGACCAGGTAGCAGCCTTACATATGTCTTCTATCGAGACACCTGTCTTCTCAGCCCAGGAGGTCGCCACAGCCCGGGTGGAATGAGCCTTCAGCCCTTCTGGCACTTCCTCGCCGCTAGATGTACAGACCAAAAGTTTGAACACACCTTCTCATTTAAAGATTTTTCTGTATTTTCATGACTATGAAAATTGTACATTCACACTGAAGGCATCAAAACTATGAATTAACACATGTGGAATTATATACTTAACAAAAAAGTGTGAAACAACTGAAAATATGTCTTATATTCTAGGTTCTTCAAAGTAGCCACCTTTTGCTTTGATGACTGCTTTGCACACTCTTGGCATTCTCTTGATGAGCTTCAAGAGGTAGTCACCGGAAATGGTTTTCACTTCACAGGTATGCCTTGTCAGGTTTAATAAGTGGGATTTCTAGCCTTATAAATGGGGTTGGGACCATCAGTTGTGTTGTGCAGAAGTCTGGTGGATACACAGCTGATAGTCATACTGAACAGACTGTTAGAATTTGTATTATGGCAAGAAGCAGCTAAGTAAAGAAAAACGAGTGGCCATCATTACTTTAAGAAATGAAGGTCAGTCAGTCCGAAAAATTGGGAAAACTTTGAAAGTGTCCCCAAGTGCAGTTGCAAAAACCATCAAGCGCTACAAAGAAACTGGCTCACATCAGGACCGCCCCAGGAAAGGAAGACCAAGAGTCACCTCTGCTTCTGAGGATAAGTTTATCCGAGTCACCAGCCTCAGAAATCGCAGTTTAACAGCAGCTCAGATTAGAGACCAGGTCAATGCCACACAGAGTTCTAGCAGCAGACACATCTCTTCAACAACTGTTAAGAGGAGACTTTGTGCAGCAGGCCTTCATGGTAAAATAGCTGCTAGGAAACCACTGCTAAGGACAGGCAACAAGCAGAAGAGACTTGTTTGGGCTAAAGAACACAAGGAATGGACATTAGACCAGTGGAAATCTGTGCTTTGGTCTGATGAGTCCAAATTTGAGATCTTTGGTTACAACCACCGTGTCTTTGTGCGACGCAGAAAAGGTGAACGGATGGACTCTACATGCCTGGTTCCCACCGTGAAGCATTGAGGAGGAGGTGTGATGGTGTGGGGGTGCTTTGCTAGTGACACTGTTGGGGATTTATTCAAAATTGAAGGCATACTAAACCAGCATGGCTACCACAGCATCTTGCAGCAGCATGCTATTCCATCCACTTTGCGTTTAGTTGGACCATCATTTATTTTTCAACAGGACAATGACCCCAAACACACCTCCAGGCTGTGTAAGGGCTATTTGACCAGGAAGGAGAGTGATGGGGGACTACGCCAGATAACCTGGCCTCCACAGTCACCAGACCTGAACCCAATCGAGATGGTTTGGGGTGAGCTGGACCGCAGAGTGAAAGCAAAAGGGCGAACAAGTGCTAAGCATCTCTGGGAACTCCTTCAAGATTGTTGGAAGACCATTTCCGGTGACTACCTCTTGAAGCTCATCAAGAGAATGCCAAGAATGTGCAAAGCAATCATTAAAGCTAAAGGTGGCTACTTTGAAGAACCTAGAATATAAGACATATTTTTAGTTGTTTCACACTTTTTGTTAAGTATATAATTCCACATGTGTTAATTCATAGTTTTGATGCCTTCAGTGTGAATGTACAATTTCCATAGTCAAGAAAATACAGAAAAATCTTTAAATGCGAAGGTGTGTCCAAACTTTTGGTCTATACTGTATATGATAGAGAAATGGCCTCCCAATTCCATCTAGCTATGGTGGACTTCGTGACCTTAGACCGTTCCCAGCCCCTTGGTAGGATATAAACAACGAGTTATCTTTCCTAAAGCTTTTGGTAACAGAATGGTACCTAACCACACATCTTCTCACTTCTAACGTATGTAACTCCACCTCTTTCTGGTTACTAGGATGTGGACAAAAGGAGGGTAGGAGGACTTCCTGAAGTCTGTGGAAACGAGTAGCTACCTTAGGGAGAGAGAGTGATTTTTAGACCAGATCCTGCCTATCATCGAGAATTTGAGTAAACGGCGAGGCCATAGACAGGGCCTGGCTGTCACTAATGCTCCTGGCCGAGGTTAAAGATATTAAAGCGGTCTTAAGAGAGAGGGATTTAAGGGTTGCTGACTATTAGCTCAAACGGCGAGCTAGTCAAGGCCTTTAGAACCAAATTTAAATCCCAGGGAACCAAGCTGCTTTTAATAATGAGTCTAGATCTAAAAGCTGCCTTAATGAACCGAGAAACCCAGTAGTTACAAGCTACATCACAGCTATATACCCTAGTTCAAGACCTTCTTGTAAAAACTCCAAAGATTTGTCCTATTGGCACCCCCTCCCCATCAACCCCAGAACCAGAGAAAGACAAAAACTTTCTCCAACTTGTGGCATAAATCTGGGTTGTAATAGGTTTTCTGATGTGCATCAGGATGGTTACTAGACCTTGGGAAAAACCTTTCTGATTTGGTAATGTCCTTTCAAGTTCCACACCGTCAAGTGGAGGCCAGTTGCTTGAGGATGGAATATCGGACCCCGGAGAAGGAGATATGGAATCTCTGGAAGAACCCAAGGATCGGAGATGGACATGTTCCTCAGGTATGAGAACCAGGGCCTCCTGGGCCAAAAGGGTGCGATCAGCAGAACCCTTGCCTTGTCCTCCCTGATCTTTCTTATGACTATGAGAAGAACAGCCAACCGAGGGGGTAGGAGTCATACGCCAGGCTGAAATCCCAACGTATCAGGAGAGCATCCACAGCTAGGGGATTTAGGGAACACAAGATCTTTGTCTTCCGATTTAGTTTTGTGGCAAACGGATCTACCTGACCGGAGGCCCCCCCCCATCTTCGGCTATTTGGGTAAAAATTCCTTGATTTAGTTCCCCTTCCCCTTGCATCAGAGGATAGCAGCTTAGGAAATCTGCTCTCATGTTTTCTTTTTCCCTTATATGGAGGGCCATCAGGGAAAGGAGGTGACTTTCTGTAATCTGGAAGAGATGATCTGTCACTCTCATCAGCGATCTTGACCATGTATCCCCCTGGTGGTTCACATATGCTACCACAACTAGATTATCAAAGAGGATCTTTACATTCTTGCCCTGAAGGAAAGGTAAGAAATTATTCACTGCCTTGTCTACCGCCAGAAGTTCTTTTGCATTGGAGGAGAGACCCTTTTCGATATCTGACCAGGTCCCCTGGGCTACCATATCTCCCAGACGGGCTCCCCACCCTCTCGGACTCGCATCTGTGGTAATTGTTCTAGTGACCCTAAGTACCCAGGGAACCCCTCGAGATAGGTGAGGCTCATCCTGCCACCACTATAAAGATTTTACTGACCGGGGTGATAAGGACATCTTCCCTTCCAAGTGCCCCTTAAGAGAAACTTCATTATGTAGCACATCCCACTGTATAACTGTGGCGCCCCTGAGGGCTCGACCGCCACAGGGATGCTGCACTTCTGTAATGGAGTGTAGTGTTCCTCCTCTGAGGTAAGAACAGCGTGATGGTCGGGACCCAACCTTTGCATCCAACACCACATTTCTCCACCAGAGGGGACTAGTATGCACCAGGTGCTGCCTTCCTGGTTACAGGGAGACTGGGGAACCAAGAGTGAGGGGAACCAGTTAGTGGGTGAGGGTGGAGGACTTACAATTTAGTGACACTTTAAATTTCATATTTAATAAAAAGCCATCTTTGGTTTTGGTCTTTGTGCTGCTAATTACTGTGAGGCATTGTGATCTCCCACCCTGAACGTGGATCCTGTGTGGACCTGCAGTGGATGTAGACACAGCCCTCGTACCCCGGGCTTGGGACGAGGGGAAGGTTGCAGACGAGAAATGTCTCAACCCGGTCAAGGACCACGACCTAGAAGGCCCGGAGCTTAAGAGTGTAGCTCCACAGCAAATGGATCCCGGGGACAATGCAGACGGAGCGGTGTACGCCACCTGTCCTCACCACCTGATATATTCAGAGGGAGTCCGGATGCAAGAGGGGTACCGGCCCCCGACACCCGACCTTGCTACTCCATGTCCTGGTTGGGAAAGCCCGGTAGGCCCAGAGGATCCCATCGGGTATTGGAAGGAGCAGAGCTGCCACCCGTGCCCTTGTTCTGAGAGGAGTTCAGAGGGAGACCCGGCCTATCTACACACACACAGACAGGAAAGGATACGGTCTGTAGTTATCTCCTCTTATCCCGGCTGGGGCAGCACACTGGTGCCTATTAGCCCCCCCTACAGGTGGGAGAAGTGTGGTGTTGGATGTAGAGGTGGGGTCCTGACAGTTGCACCATCCTTACCTTGAAGGAGAGATACCACACCCCATTAAAGAGGTGCAGTATCCCTGTGGCGATCGATCCCCCAGGGGTGCCACACAGAGACTCAGGGGTAATCACTGCTTCAAAGTTCACTTTGCCAGGCTTACAGGATGAAGTGGGCGAAGTACCAGGTACAGGATGTAGGAAAGTTTCTCTCCGTTTATCAGGTAGCACCCCGGGGAATTCAGAAGACAACTGGAGGTCCTCTGCCTGGTTGGAGGGGTGCAGAGACTCGGGGGTAATCACTGCTTCAAAGTTCACTTTGCCAGGCTTAATAGACGAAGTGGGCGAAGTACCAGGTACAGGGTGCAGAAAAGTCTCTCTCCATTTATTATCAGATAGCACCCCGGAGGATTCAGGAGGCAACTGGGGTTCCTCCGCCTGGTTGGAGGGTGGCAGAGACTTAGAGGTAGCCACCGCCTTTATGGACTTGAGACCAGATTTATTAGAGATGGAGGGTCCTTGCTTTGGGACCATCTTCAATCTGGTTTCAGAGATGACATGTCTGTGAGTCGGGTCAAGACCTGAAGCCAGATCATTGAGATCGTCGAGACTGTGTGGGGACATCGCCCCCGCTTCTCTTCCTTCGGAGACTTCAGCGCACAGCGAGTCAGCGACTAGCAGATCTGGTGAAGAAGAAGAAGAAACTGCTGACTGTCCTAAAGATATGGGGACTGGACACCCCTTGTACCTTAGCAGGCCCCCAGGATACACCATACAGGATCTCCAGACCTGAGCGGGCACTAGAATTCTCGGCTCAGGACGACCTGTGGGTAAGCCAGTCAGCACCTGGAATGTTAACTTCTTCATGTGTAATGCTCCAATCTGGAGCTTAATTTGTACAGACATATTTTGACTGTTTCTGAGTAGGGCTCGTCCTTCTGCTGACAATGCCCAAACCGGCTTCTGAAGTTGTCGGACAGGAATCAGACACCGACTCTTCAAGGCTTTAAGCCCGAAACTTCCGGTTAATCCGAGGCCTTCACTTGCCACGGAGACAGTCATGGTCATCTGTGGAGAGGAAACACTAACGCCAAGGGCAGCCTCTCCTACAGGCCTAATGTCTTGGGATTCTCCAACCTTCGCTGGACAAAGACCATGAGGGGGTCCCAAACAATCGCAGGGGGACCGCAATCCGATTTTGTGACTGAGTTCTGGCCTCTGCTTTGAAGAACATAGTCATCCTTTATGGATTCAGTGTGGATAGCTGCCTTTACAGGCTGGTGAACAGGAGGTCTTTGGGAGGACAGAACCTGGCGTGATGGTTTACCTCTACGCCTTGCACGTCTGGACTGCCTCTTGAGGTTGGGAAGAGAATATTCTGTGGAGCATAGTCATCCTGTGAGGATTCAGGGTGGGCAGCAGTCTCTTCAGGCTGGAGAACTGGTAGGCTACCTACACACACTACCCATTGGGGCAGCTCCGGGATATTGGGAAGGGAAGCTTTAGCAGAGGCTTCAGGATTAGGGTTATCGAAGACCATAAGAAAGGCCACCAGGAAGGCCTGCAGGTCAAAGACGATAGGATCCCATGCTTCCCATAGGGGGGTGATCCATTTCAAGGCATCACCCGCTAGGTAGGACATCATGAATGCTACTTTAACCTGATCAGTAGGAAAATAGTGAGCATAGAACTTGAAATGCAGCATGCATTGCTCCACAAATGCACGGCTTCATTTTGGATCCCCATAGTACCGTGGTGGATCCGCAGGAATGAGTGCTGATACAGTAGATCCATTTGGGCTGGTGCATAAACCGCCTGGGCCATAGCTTGAGGAAAAAAATTTTCTTGGTGCACGTATTCTCCAGACAAGGATTCAAAATGTCTCTGAGAGCGAAAGGCCGTGGGGCTCAATGGGAACCATGGCCTGAGCAAACTGTTACGCTTGCGTCGGACTGACTGGCGTGAGCGTGATTAGTGATCCCACTGTACCATGAACCGAGGAGTGCCTGGAGGGGCGTAACTAAGTATCAACCCGATCCGACCAAGGTCGCATGGCGGCTAACGACTCCGTCAACCAGGGAGGAACCGAGCAGAGGGACCAGGGGCTACTCCAGGTCAGACCCCGGTCACAGCTGTTGACCCACACCGAGGAATGCAGGAACTGGCAGGTAAGACTGGCGTACAGACAGGTGGTTATTGACAGGCACGGCTGGTATGCAGACAGGTGGGTACTGGTAAGCACGGCTGGTATGCAGACAGGTGGGTGTTGGCAAGCACGGCTGGTATGCAGACAGGGGGGTATTGACAAGCACGGCTGGTATGCAGACAGGGGGTTACTAGCAGATAGGAGTGCAGACTGGATAGGGTCCAGTACAGACTGGGATACGAAAACAGAGACGCAGATGCAGTAGACAAGCAGAGTAAAGGGAAACCGCCGGTGCGGTGGATAAGGCAGAGAGGACCCGCCGGAGCGGTGAGCAAGGCAGAGCAGAGGGAAACCGTCGGAGCAGTGAGCAAGCAGAGCAGAACTAAACCGCAGGTGCGGAGAACAAGGCAGACCACAGAGGAATCGCCGGAGCGGTGAGCTAGGCAGAGCAGAGAGGAACCACTGGAGCGGTGAGCAAGCAGAGCAGAACTAAACCGCAGGTACGGTGAACAAGGCAGAGCAGAGAGGAACCACCGGAGCGGTGAGCAAGGCAGAGCAGAGAGGAACCGCCGGAGCGGTGAGCAAGGCAGAGCAGAACTAAACCGCAGGTGCGGTGAAAAAGGCAGAGTAGAGAAGAGCCGCCGGAGCGGTGAGCAAGGCAGAGGAGAGGGGAACCGCCGGAGCGGTGAGCAAGGCAGAGTAGAGGGGTACCGCAGGTGCGGTGAACAAGGCAGAGCAGAGAGGAGCCGCCGGAGCGGTGAGCAAGGCAGAGCAGAGGTAAGCCGCCGGAGCAGTGAGCAAGGCAGAGCAGAACTAAACCGCAGGTGCGGTGAACAAGGCAGAGCAGAGGGGAACCGCCGGACCGGTGAGCAAGGCAGAGCAGAGGGGAACCGCCGGAGCGGTGAGCAAGCAGAGCAGAAGGGAACCGCCGGAGCGGTGAGCAAGGCAGAGCAGAACAGGGCTGACGGTGCAGGCAGAGAGGACAGGGCTCTGTTCACATGGAACAGACTGAAAGATACAGGAAGATGGCTAGAACACAGGAGGTAGATACGGAAGAAGGGAAAAGGGACAAGCAGAACCAGATACACACAAGGTACTTACAATGAAGTAGCGAGTGGACTCAAAACTCACAAACAGAAGTACAGAAACACCGAGTAGGAGTTAGGTGCTGGTTCAGACACTGCAGGAAAAGGGAAGGTATGAACATAGAGACAAACAGATAACAGGCTAGGATACAGTTCAGACAGGAACTGATACTGCAAGAGATACAAGAACAGGCCTGGGTATACAGCCCCCAGGGATGGCGGGAACGGACAAGAAGGCACAGAAAACAGGTCTGGGAATGCTGCCCCCAGAGATAGCGGAACAGACAAGAAGACACAGAACTGGACCTGGCAACTTCAGAGTCAAGGAGCACACTTAATGTTAGTGTTGCTCAGGCACCTCCTACTGGGTGGAGGGGGTTTAAATATCCAGTGACTCACAGAAATAGGCTGGAGACGCATTAGAGGTGCGCCCACAGCAGCTATAAGAATCAGGAAGTAACCGGGCCGCCGCCCTAAGCAGTCAGTCAAGAGACATGCACACTGCATGAACTGGAACACGGTTTGCAGGCTGGACTGATGGGTAAGATTGCGGTCTTGCATGGTGGGAGGTGGTGCACCATGCAAGCACACCACCAGGGATGTTACACGCAGCATCCCCCAAGAGCCCCCACAAGCCCCGCAGTGTCCCCCCCCAGATCCCCCCATCATTACCCCAGAGCCCCCACAAACATGCAGCATCCCCCAGAGCCCCCACAAACCCCAGCATCCCCCCAGAGCCACCCCCTAGAGTGCATGCAAACCTTGCCACATCCCACAAGAGTGCCTGCAGCGTCCCCCCAGATCCACCACAAGCCCCGCAGCATCCCCCTAAGCCCCGCAGCATCCCCCCAGAGGCCCCCCAAGCCTTGCAGCATCCCCCCAAGCCCTGCAGTGTTGCTCCAAGCACCACAGCATTGCCCCAGAGCCCCCAGCAGGCCCCTAGAGCCCCCACAAACCTGCATCACCCCAGAGCCCGCAGCATGCCCCCACAAACCTCGCAGCATGGCACCAGAGCCCCCACAAACCCGCAGCATGCCCCCACAAATCCGCAGCATCACCCCAAAGCCCGAAGCATGCTCCCAGAGCCACCACCAGCCCACAGCGTGCCCCCACAAACCTTGCAGCATCCACCCAGAGCCCTCACAAGCCCGCAGCATCCACCCAGAGCCCCCAGAAACCCACAGCATGCCTCCAGAGCCCCCACAAGGCCGCAGCATGCACCCCAGTATCCTCCCAGAGCCACCACCAGCCCGCAACATCTCCCCAGAGCCCCCACTAACCTGCAGCATCCCCCCCAGAGCCCCCACAAACCTGCAGCATGCCTCCAGAGCCCGCACAAACCTCGCAGAATGCCTCCAGAGCCCCCACAAACCCGCAGCATGCCCCCCAGAACCACCACCAGCCCGCTACATCCCCCAGATCCCCCACAATCCCGCAGCATGCCTCCAGATCCCCCACTAACCTCACAGCGTCCCCCTAGAGTGCCCACAGTCCCGCAGCATGCGTCCCCCTAGAGTGCATGCAAACCTCGCAGCGTCTCCCTAGAGTGCCCACAGTTCCCCCCCAGAGGCCCCACAAGCCCGCAGCATCACCCCAGAGCCCACAGCATCCCCCCACAAACCTCACAACATGGCCCCAGAGCCCCCGCAAACCCGCAGCATGGCCCCAGATCCCCCACAAACCCACAGCATGCCCCCATAAACCCTCAGCATCACCCCAGAATCCCTCCAAAGCCACCACCAGCCCGCAGCATGCACCCACATGCCTTGCAGCGTACCACCAGAGCCCCCACAAGCTTCACAGCATGCCCCCAGAGTCCCAACAAACCTTGCAGTTTCCCTCTAGAGTGCATGCTGCATCCCCCCAGAGCCCCCACAAACCTCACAGCGTCCCCCTAGAGTGCCCACAGTCCCGCACCATGCGTCCCCCTAGAGTGCATGCAAGCCTCACAGCATCCCCCTAGAGTGCCTACAGTCCCCCCAGAGTCCCCACAAGCCCGCAGCATCCCCCCAGAGCCCCCACAAGCCCTGCAGCGTCCCCCCAGAGCCCCCACAAGCCCCAAGCATGCATCGCCCCCCCCCCCAAACCCCCACCATCCCCCAGAGCCTCCTCAAACCTGCAGCATCCCGCCCACAGAGCCGCCACCACCACCAGCCCGCAGCATCCCACAGAGCCCCCACACACCTAGCAGCGTGCCCCCAGAGCCGCCGCCGCCACCAGCCCCGCAGCACTGACCTCCTCCTGCAGCTTCACCGGCAGCTGTGTCACTCTCTGCATGAGACTATGGCCCCTGGTGCTAAACTAGAACACGCCCATAATGCACAGTCAGGACACGCCCCGTAAATGACATCATACGTAGAAGGAGCCCATACATTCTTGCTTTTACCGTGGTGGGTGTTGAGGCTGCTGAGTACTGGGGAGACATGGCGGATGACTGCGCATCACACACTGAGCTCCCGGGCAGCCTCAGTTCCGGGGGGCAGCCTCAGTCCCGGGGGGAAGCCTGGCTTTCAGTGGATGTGGTTAGTCCCCTGCACTATAGAGAGAGGCTCATAGACTGCTGTATAGCAGCAATGGTCGTGACGGGTCAGAGCCAGTGATTACAGGGAGCCGCAGCCTCTCACCTGTCAGCAGTTGGACTATAAACCAGGTTTCCATTCACTGACAGTAAGGCTGGAGCTGTGCCCATTATGCACTGTTAGAACTTGGCGATTTCTGCAATGTTTGGAGGTTCCCGGATTCTGTATTTTTATACACAGTGTTTGTCAAGGAGGAAAAGGAACACAGAGCGCCAGTCCAGGCCACAGGTTGTGCCTGGTACTACAGCTCCGGTCTAGTGACGTGACAGGTGCTGAGCTGTAATGCCACACGCAGTCTGTGCCCTGGGGTGGCGCTGTAATCCATCAGCTCTGACTTTCTACTCTGGAAAAACTTCTGTAAGGCTGAATTCACACATCTGTGCTCCACGGACCGAGCTCAGATCTGACAACCGCTGGGTCACCAGTGCTGATCTGTGATTACCTCCTAGGAATAGATGAGGCATTGATCAGGTCCAGAGAGCCGGGCCGGGTGCTCGATCCCACCACGGATGTGTGAATTCGTCCTTAAGTTAATATCCATTTTTCACGGATTGACGTAATGGAGAAGATGGAGAATTTTTTTTTGACCTATGTCTTGTATCTTGTTTTGTGTCACTTTATGTATAGTCGTGGCCAAAAGTCTTGTGACTGATACAAATTTTGGTGTTCACTTCAGTGTTTTTAGATCTGTGTCAGATGTTTCTGTACTACAATTATCAGCATTTTATAAGTTTTACACTTTTATTGACAAATACATCAAGTTTATGGAAAGATTCAATATTCACAGTGTTGACCCTTATTTTTCAAGACTCGCTCCCTTCGCCCTGGCAGCTGGACATCGGCTGCTGGGCCAAATCCTGACTGACTACGGACAATTTTTGTCTAATCACTGCTTGGAGCTGACTACATACATTTCTGTTTGTCCACCCACTTTTTGAGGATTGACCACAATCAAATTGAGATCTGGAGAGTTTACTGGCGATGAACCCAAAATGTCAATGTTAACCAGACACTTAGTTGTCACTTTTGCCTTGTGACATATTCTCCGTCATGCTGGTAAATGCATTGTTAATCACCAAAAATGCTCCTGCTGTGTTCTTAGGCAAAACTGTGAGTGAGCCCACTCCCTTTTGATGATGGATAACTCCACACATGACTCGTCTCGGGCTGCTTTACTGTTGGCATAACACTGGACTCAAAGTAGCGCTCAGCTTTTCTTCTCCGGACATTCATTCTTCCATATGTCCCTAACAGCACTGGCGCCTGCCTGCTGCCATTCTTGAGCAAGCTCTGCACTGGTGTTGAACCAATTCCATAGCTGAATCCTATGTAGGAGGTGATACTGAGTCCTGAAGTCTTCACAGCAAATTAACCTCCCCCTATCAAGTTACTATTTTAGTGCCGTTTATTACATGGAGCTTTACATGTGAAAAGGGATATGTAGCACCCCAGGGGTCTGGTTGCCACAGTGGTAGAAATACCATGTCTGAGAGCGAGCATGGGTTTTCCTGGTCAGGAGCATTATTGCATGCCACACCTCCTGCCCCAGTCCAGGCAGGGGAGGATCCTGCCCTTTATAAACTGGATCTGGGGCGGGGTTAGCAGAGAAGAGTCTAGTTCCAGAGAAGGGACAGAGCAGCAGCAAGGAGCTCTGTAGGAGCCAGGAGCTGAAGACCAGGGACTGGAGCAGAGCTCGTCCTGGCAGAAGACGCAGAGAACCGGACACCGGAGTCCGAGGCTGTGGGGATATCTACATCCAGCAGCAGAAACCACCTGGCAGGGGATTTCAGGTCCCCTGGCCATAGAAAGCCCGGAGGCTCAGTCACACGCAAGGGACCAGTATCGCCATCGAGGAGCGGAAGGAACCAAAGGCCCCAAGTCACCAGCCATAGGGGTGAGCATCACACGGTACACTCAGGGACGTGGGCTACTACACGACTACAGCAGGGTAGCCAGGGAGAGTGCAGTCAGACGGGAAGGCCTACACCTCCACATGGCCAGGGGGACTCTTTTTCGCTCACAGACTGACCAGGCCTCTAATGTTAGCCAGTACTCCTGGCAGGGCCTTCTTCATTACCAACAGTAAAGACCCTGAACTGCACTGCACGGACTCTGAGTCATTTCTGCTGTGCCCCTGCACTACAACCCTCACCATCTACATACGCTGCCCTGAGGCTATACTCCTCCCGTGGGGAGTTATACTACTCTCTGCTGCGCACCCAACATCAGCCTTAGCGGTCTGCCCCGCAGCGGCGGTTTTTAGTGACCGCAATCCACGGGTGGCGTAGTCGGACATTTGTGGCACCCCAGGGGTCTGGTTTCCACAGTAATGCAATATTATGTCTGAGAGCAGGTGGGAGGTCTCTTGGTCAGGAATCCTATGCATGCCACACCTCCTGCCCAGTCCTGGGAGGGGAAGAACTTCCCCTATATAAACCTGGGGCTGAGGCAGGGTTAGGGAGTAGAGCAGAGAACAAGAAGAGAAGCAGCCATAGGAAAGAAACAACAGGAGCTCTGTGGGAGCAGTGCTACAAGGAGTCAGGGGCTGGCAGCTGCAGAGCTCGCCCTGACTGAGAAGTTATCACCGGACCCGGAGTCCGAGGCTGTGGGGACTAATCCTTACCCAGCAGCAGAAACCGTCCGGCAGGGGATTTCAGGTCCTCTGGCCCAGAAACCCGAAGGCACGGTCACACGCGTGGGACCAGCACCGCCATCGTGGAGCGGAAGCCACTAGAAGGCCCCGAGTCACCGGCCATACGGGTGAGCACCACACGGTACACTCAGGGACGTGGGCTACTTTTACCCGCCTCTAGCAAGGTAGCCAGAAGAGTACAGTTAGTTGGGAAGGCCTACAACTCCACCTGGCCAGGGGAGATCCCATCTGCTCAAGGACTGACCAGGCCCCGATCGCTAGCAAGTACTCCGGGAGGGTCTATCTTTGTCACCAGTAAAGACCCTGAACTACACCGCATCGTCTCTGAGTGGTTCCTGCTACCCCCATCATCCACGTCGGCTGCCCTGAGGCCATACCCCTCCCGTTGGGGGTTATACCATCCACGCTGCACCATCCTTCCACCGGCCTCAGCGGTCTGCCCTGCAGCGGCAGCTCCATAGCTGCATTCAACGGGTGGCGTAGTCATCCAACATCTACTGCTAATACTCTGCCACTTAGTCTGACTCCCTGGGCACGGACCTGGTCACCGCCACGAGACTACTACCCCCAACAGATCCGGCTCCGGGTAGGCTCCCGCGTGCGCAACGCTGCGCGACACCGGCCCAGGGGTGCGTCAACTTTTGGCGTAGTCGGCAGGATTTCGTGCCCGCAACCACCGGGTACTGCGTGCCTGAAAAAGACTGTTCAAACTTACCAGTGGTGAAGATTCCCGCCATCCGTGGAAGCTTCCCGCCATCCGGCGCCATCTTCTACCTTCTTCCCGCCATCTGCGAAGTTTTCCCGCCATCCGGCGCCATCTTCTGCCTTCTTCCCGCCATCCGTGGAGTTTTCCCGCCGTTGGACGCCATCTTGAAGACGCCGCGCGGGAAGAAGAGGGGCGTGGACTCTGAAAGCGCGCGAGAACTGAAGCCCCGCCTCACGTCCGGACGTTGCGTAAGGTCCTGGAAGGAGCCCAGCAGACGCCGACGTCACAGGAGCGCGACGGAAGGTCCTCAACCCTGACGATCCACTGCGGAGCCGCGGCCTACGGAAGAGGATCATCGCAAGGTAGGCCACGGTCCACTAGGGGGGAGGAAGATGTCGGATACGGAGGAGAGCTTCACTGCCTCAACCCCCGCCAGCGCCACCGCTGCTGCAGTCATGCCTTTCACCATGCCCTATATCCCGGGAGCAGCCTGGCTACCCCAGTACTCAGGGGAGTCACATACCCTGAATGACTTTAGAGAAAAGCTGGATAGCCTCTTCCAGGTGTACCCCCTCACAGAAGAGCAAAAAGTGAGCATCCTGGTGGCCCAACTAACCGGGGCAGCCCAAAGGGAGGTAAAGTCCTGGCCACCTGGGAGGAGGACTGTCGCAGGGATACTAACCCGGCTGAGGGACACCTTTGATACCCGCACCTCAGCCGAGATTAAGCTTAGATTCTACGGGTGCAAGCAGCGAGCACATGAGAGTATAAGGGACTATGCACTAAACCTACAAGAGGCCCTGAGAGCCATTAAGCAGACCGACCCTGACAGCGTGGGAAACGAGGACAGGCTGTTGACCGAACAATTTATAGAGGGACTATATTGCAATGTCCACCGAACCCAGTTGCGGGCCATAGCCTTACAGGATCCTCATCTAGACTTTGCACAGTTCAAGGACAGAGCCATCCGGGTGCTCCGAAAACCGGCACCGGGTGGCGTTGTGGCCCACAGGCGCCCTGCTACCGCTTACCACCAGGGGGCGACACCCTTAACGGCAGGGCCAGTGGGAGCTAATGCGCAGGCTTTGAACAATGACCCGGCTCCAGACCTGCACCATCAGGTCCAAGAGCTAGCTAAAAGCGTTGCTGCGCTAACCCGAACTGTGCAGTCTTTACAGGTTTCCACTCCAGGGAAGATCCAGCTGGCATCCGGACCGGAGGACATCCCGTGGCGTCGACCAAGGAGGACCCCACCGGCCAGAGGAAGACCCAGCGACCGATACAACGAGGACGGACAACCCATCTGCCGCCGCTGCAATCAACCCGGACATATGGCAAGGTACTGTCCTTTAAACTGGCACAACCTGGGGTAGAGGGCCAACCCCCAGGAAAAAGATCACCAGGCCCATCGAACTGGCGCGACAAATATGTGGGAGGACGTCCAGTCTTGCCTGTGGTACTGGATGGCATCCCTATGAGTGCCCTACTGGACACCGGGTCACAGGTCACCACCATCCCGTACGTGCTCTTCAAGCAGTACTGGAATGACTCGGATATAACCCGCTATCCAGACGACGACTTGAGTATCATCGCCAGTAATGGTCAGCCCGTGCCACAGATCGGATTTAAAGAGATGACCATTAAAATCGGTAGAGTCGAACTGGCAGCACAGGGACTGATCATTGTAGACATTGACAAGCGCGAGAGTCACCCAAAGATAACTCTAGGAACTAATGTAATTGAAAATTGTCTTGCAGAGGTGATTTTCATTTTACAGCAGGTTGCCAAGAACGCCAGCTCCGGCCAGCAGCGAGTGCTCCAGAAAGAGATCCGGGCACTGATGCGACGGCAACAGGTGGAACTCTCCGGTGGTGAGATTGGTAGCGTAAGAATGTGTGACCCTTTTCCTATTGCCATGCCCCCAAAAAGTGAAATGATGATTTGGTGCCGGGCAGCTATTGGTCTGAGAGGTAGAGATTACCAGGCAATGGTAGAACCACTCTATTCAGACAGTAGGCCCACCATTTTGACAGCCCGGGGGGTGGTTGATGTACGCCATGGAAGGGTGCCCGTTCGCCTAATAAATATCGGGAAAAGGGAAGTATACCTGCCCCGGTATGCTACGCTAGCCAAATTATATACCATCAACCAAAACTCTATACAGTCTGTGGAACCCTTGCCTCCATCTCACCCGGAGGAAGGTAACGGCTCTAAGAAAATAATGGAGGATTGGTGTCAGCAACTACATTTGGGTACTGACTCCACTCCCTCCCATCAGAAACAGGGAGTCTATCGGGTGGTTCAAGAGTACGAGAGAGTGTTTAGTAAACACCCGTTAGACTTCGGGCGAGTCAAGGGGGTAGAACACCACATCCCCACGGGAGACCATCCTCCCATAAAAGAGAGGTATCGACCCGTACCCCCTGCACACTACCAACACGCCAAGGGGATGCTTAGAGACATGAAGGAGGCTGGGGTAATCAGGGATAGCTGTAGTCCCTGGGCAGCTCCACTAGTCTTAGTCAAAAAGAAAGACAACACCATGAGGATATGTGTAGATTACCGGAAAATCAACCGTATCACACACAAGGATGCGTACCCCTTACCAAGGATAGAGGAGTCTTTGGCTGCTTTAAAATCTGCTAACTTCTTCTCTACCTTGGATCTCACTAGCGGGTACTGGCAGGTTCCTGTAGCAGAGGCGGACCGGGAGAAGACCGCATTCACCACCCCGATGGGACTTAGCGAGTTTACCTGCATGCCGTTCGGACTCTGCAATGCACCAGGAACCTTCCAACGATTAATGGAGTGCTGTCTGGGACACAGAAACTTCGAGACGGTCTTGTTGTACCTGGACGATGTCATCGTATATTCCAAGACTTATGAGGACCACCTGAAACATCTGGCGGAAGTGTTCGAAGCCCTGGCAAGTTACGGCCTGAAGGTGAAACCCTCTAAGTGTCACCTCCTGAAGCCAAAGGTGCAGTACCTGGGACACGTGGTGAGTGCTGACGGAGTGGCTCCCGACCCTGATAAGATCACCGCAATTAAGGAATGGCCAAGCCCCTCCAGCGTAAAGGAAGTGAGGCAGTTCCTCGGGTTGGTAGGCTACTACCGAAGGTTTATTCCCGGTTTCACCAAAAAGGCAGCTCCTATGCAGGACCTCCTGATAGGCCAGTCCAGGAAGGCCAAGAACCAGAAGCCACCCTTCAGATGGGAGAAGCTGGAAGAAGAGTCCTTCCGCCAGCTGAAGATGGCCCTCACGGGGGATGAAATCCTGGCGTACCCTGATTATAGCCAGCCCTTTATCCTCTACACCGACGCAAGTAACATCGGGCTAGGAGCCGTACTGTCCCAGATCCAGCAGGGGAAAGAACGGGTAATTGCTTACGCCAGCCGAAAACTGCGACCCACCGAAAGAAACCCTGAGAATTACAGCTCATTTAAGCTAGAGTTCCTGGCAGTGGTGTGGGCAGTCACTGAACGCTTTAAGCACTACCTCGCTTCTTCCCGGTTCACCGTGTACACGGATAACAACCCGTTGACACACCTGGACACAGCAAGACTCGGTGCCCTAGAGCAGAGATGGATGGCCCGCTTGTCCAACTATGAGCTCACAATCAAATACCGGGCAGGACGCTCCAATACCAACGCGGATGCCCTGTCCAGAATGCCAAATCTACCGGACGTAGGGGAAGATTCAGAGGGACTGGAAGAAGTCGAACTCCCCGCATTCCACCGTCATGGGACTATCCAGTATTCCCACCGTGTAAGGAGTAAATCCGCTACGTTTAACCCCTTACCTCATTACAACTGGGTGGAGACGCAAGACAGTGACCCTGCCGTCCGACTGGTAAAGGAGATGCTGACTCGGCCAGATGCACGCCTTGACCCAGACGCTCCGGAGGAAGCCAAGCAACTGTGGGCTGAGAAGAGTCGTCTGTTCCTTTACAAGGGGAAGTTATGCCGCAGGGTGGTTAACTCCCGGACGCAAGAACTAATCTGGCAAGTAGTGGTGCCAAGAAGAGATGCAGCCATGGTGATGGAAGCATACCACGACGGGGCTGGGCACTTCGGATGGAAGAAGCTGGAGTTCCTGCTGCGCGGGCGGTTCCATTGGGTAGGCATGAGAGGAACCATCGAGAGGTGGTGCAGAGACTGTGGCCCGTGCAACCTAAGAAGGAAGGACCGTGCCAGCCAGAAGACTCCCCTGCAGTCCATCATCACCCGGCAGCCGTTGGAACTGGTAGCCTTGGATCATGTAAAACTGACCCCAAGCAGAAGTGGCTACGTCTACGCGCTAACCATCGTGGATCACTACTCCCGGTTCTTGGTTGTCATCCCCGTCAAGGACTTAACAGCTCAAACAGCAGCTAGAGCCTTCCAGCAGCATTTCTGCCGTCCACACGGGTACCCGGACCAAGTGTTGACGGACCAGGGACCTGCCTTTGAAGCGGAGGTCTTCCAAGAATTCTGCACTCTGTATGGCTGCCGGAAGATAAGGACGACACCCTATCATCCGCAAACTAACGGACTCTGTGAGAAAATGAACCAGGTGGTGATAGATCTTCTGAAAACATTGCCCCTGGAAGAACGCAGTCTGTGGCCCGAGAAGCTGCCCGACCTAGTGGACCTATACAACCACATCCCGGTAGGTTCCACCAACTGTACCCCGGCTTACCTGATGAGGGCAAGACCTGGTAAGCTACCTGTTGACCTGGAGATGGGAGTCCTGACACCCGAGGACACTTCACCAGAAGCAGACTGGGACACAGAGAGGCAGCAGCAGTACCGGAAAGTACAGGAGAGCGTGGAGCGAAGTCTCTGTCAAGCTAGGGAAAGACAAGAGAAAACTTACAACCAATATGCTCCCGCTGTTCCCCTGGTGCCCGGAGAGCAGGTCTTGAAGCGGAAAAGACGGCTCCACAAGTTGGACGACCAGTGGGAGAAGGACCCGTACACCGTACTGCCCTCAAGCCACGACAACCCGAAGGTCTGTACAATCAGCAAAGACGGAGGGGAAACCACAGCCATTGTTTCCCGGGATCACCTGAAGAAGTGTCCCGAACAGCTACGGAACCCTGAAGAGGAACAAGAGGACCCTCGACCCGTAGAGGAAAGGGAAGATGTAGTTAGTACTGTGCTCGGAGACTTCCCTCGGTCTTGGACTCAAGTCAATGGTGCTGTGGTGGTACCCGTCCTCACGTTCCTCCAACCAGCATCCCAAGTGCCTACGGAGACACAGGTAGAGCTGGAAGAACAGCCGGTCCAGGAGGCAGAAGGCCCCACACAAGCAGACCCGGAAAATCAACCCTCTGCTTATAGTGAGCCTGCCATACCCCTAGTGAGCCAAAGAGTCCGTAGACGGCTGCCCAGTGTACCCTTAACAGCTCCTATACCCTGTAGCTCAGGACCAGTCAGCCAGCTCCGTAGGTCCACTAGGGTCACTAGAGGCCAGTTACCCGCACGTTGGAGGATTTGAAGTGTTTAAATTGTTTTATTTGTGGTCACCTGTCTGTTACTTGTAAATAATTATGTGTTTCTAGTTATTTTTAGGAGTCTTTGGTGGATTTACCGGGAATCCTTTGTGTATAGTTGGAGCGTAACCCAGGACGGACTAAAAGACTGTTAAGGACTCGGGGCAGGACAGACCCCTACCTGGTTACGTCTCCCTGTTTTGGTGAAATGGACACCTTGCTTTTCTTCAAAAACTGCACCCGGTTGCGGACACTCCGTGACCATCTTTATGTGTTTTTCTTATTGTATTATTATTGTTTATACCTTGTTATGTTTACAAAAGTATGTTTAGTCCCGGAGTACTAAATTTCACTAGGGGGGAATGTGGCACCCCAGGGGTCTGGTTTCCACAGTAATGCAATATTATGTCTGAGAGCAGGTGGGAGGTCTCTTGGTCAGGAATCCTATGCATGCCACACCTCCTGCCCAGTCCTGGGAGGGGAAGAACTTCCCCTATATAAACCTGGGGCTGAGGCAGGGTTAGGGAGTAGAGCAGAGAACAAGAAGATGAGCAGCCATAGGAAAGAAACAACAGGAGCTCTGTGGGAGCAGTGCTACAAGGAGTCAGGGGCTGGCAGCTGCAGAGCTCGCCCTGACTGAGAAGTTATCACCGGACCCGGAGTCCGAGGCTGTGGGGACTAATCCTTACCCAGCAGCAGAAACCGTCCGGCAGGGGATTTCAGGTCCTCTGGCCCAGAAACCCGAAGGCACGGTCACACGCGTGGGACCAGCACCGCCGTCGTGGAGCGGAAGCCACTAGAAGGCCCCGAGTCACCGGCCATACGGGTGAGCACCACACGGTACACTCAGGGACGTGGGCTACTTTTACCCGCCTCTAGCAAGGTAGCCAGAAGAGTACAGTTAGTTGGGAAGGCCTACAACTCCACCTGGCCAGGGGAGATCCCATCTGCTCAAGGACTGACCAGGCCCCGATCGCTAGCAAGTACTCCGGGAGGGTCTATCTTTGTCACCAGTAAAGACCCTGAACTACACCGCATCGTCTCTGAGTGGTTCCTGCTACCCCCATCATCCACGTCGGCTGCCCTGAGGCCATACCCCTCCCGTTGGGGGTTATACCATCCACGCTGCACCATCCTTCCACCGGCCTCAGCGGTCTGCCCTGCAGTGGCAGCTCCATAGCTGCATTCAACGGGTGGCGTAGTCATCCAACATCTACTGCTAATACTCTGCCACTTAGTCTGACTCCCTGGGCACGGACCGGGTCACCGCCACGAGACTACTACCCCCAACAGATCCGGCTCCGGGTAGGCTCCCGCGTGCGCAACGCTGCGCGACACCGGCCCAGGGGTGCGTCACATTCAAATATTAAAAACCAGATAAACAGATCCGCCACTGGTTTGACCACCCTGAGCCACGGGACCGGGTCACCGCCACGGAGATACAACCCCCAGCATTATACAGAGACCCGGCTCCGGGTATTCCCACACACACGGCCCAGGGGGCGCGTCAGATATACATAGCAAAAAACAAGTACAATAATCTTGAACAAAAACAAATCACCGACTGGTACAGGAGGAGCGAGGACCCTGCCCGCGAGGGCTCAGTCTACAAAGGATGGGTGAGGATACAGTAGGTGAGGGTACAGCTGGTCGTGGAGCGGTGGTTACTGCAGGTTGTAGGCTTGTCGGAAGAGGTGGGTCTTCAGCTTCCTTTTGAAGGTTTCCACGGTAGGCGACAGTCTGATATGTTGAGGTAGAGAGTTCTAGAGTGAGGGGATGCACGGGAGAAATCTTGCGTGAGATTGTGGGAAAAGAAGATAAGAGGGGAGTAGAGAAGATCTTGTGAGGATCGGAGGTTGCGTGCAGGTAAGTACCGGGACGCTAGGTCACAGTTATATGGAGGAGACCGGCTGTGGATGGCTTTGTATGCCATGGTTAGGGTTTTCAACTGGAATCTCTGGATAATGGGGAGCTAGTGAAGGGATTGACAGAGGGGAGAGGCCAGGGAATAGCGGGGGGGACAGGTGGATTAGTCAGGCAGCAGAGTAGAGTTATCTGACAGGAGAAAACCAACTCCTTTGCCATGCTTGCCGATGAGGTGAGGGGTGTGGGAAAGGTGGAATCCAATGTATGAAAGTGCAGCTGGAGAGGCCATGTCAGAGGGGGTGAGTCAGATACCATTGATGCCAAGGAAGGAAAGTTTGTTAGTAATGAAAAGGTCATGGATATAGGAAAGTTTGTTGCAGACGGAGAGAGCGTTCCATAGAGCTCCTGTTGGTGGGATTGGGGAAGGGGGGGGTAGGCAATGGGTATAGGTTAGACAGGTTGCGGAAATTTGATAGATTGTGGATGAGAGGTAGAAGTGACTGTGGGGATGTGATGAGGAGGGCCATGATTTGGAAAGATATCGCCAGCAGTGAGGAGGAGCAGAGAAAGTGATATTAATGGGAGCAGGAGAGAGCGTGAGGTGACTGTCTGTGTTTGGAGACCGAGGATTGTATGTTAAGGAACAGATCTGAGGAGGAGGTGAGACGGAGGGAGAGATGACCACTTCATTATTAGGTGTAGGGATGAGAAGGGTTAGTAGAACGTGTAGGACTATAGGGGTGAGAGTGAAAACAAAGAGAATTTTATTTACTATGGCTGTGCAGTTACCTTCTGTTATCTTCTGGTTCAATTCTGGTCTTACTCAGTGCAGCACACTGAAAGGTTGCTCCCAGATAGGTCGTGGACAGAAGGTATGTGTCCCCGAAGTACCAAGCTTCTGTAGGACACAGAGAAACAGGCTCCAGCACACATAGTGCTGAGAGGGAGTTAAAGGGCCGGGTTTTACAAGCAGCTGAAAGCTGGGGGGGAACAGCTGCTCACTTACCTCCAGTCCAGGTCTTGGAAGGCCTGATTTAAGACAGCTGCGCCTGTCTCAGTGGTGCTGTGTGTTGTGCAAGGTGAGCAAACCTTGCATGTGCTGCTCAGTCTGCTGCAGGCAGAGAAAAGTGTGGCGCCCTGCTGTGCATTGGTGCCACAGAACCCAGAAGGGTGCATGGATGGATTTCTCCACAAGAGGCCCTCGCTACATTCACACACCTCCACCTTCCACCTCATACCAGCAGAGGGAGCCCGGATAGGGATATATATATGGAAGGTGAAGCCAGGCAGCTCAGTGAGAGTTGAGTGTGCAGTGTGCTCAGGAGGGAGCAGCACGCAGGCTGCTGTGTGAGGCAAACTAGGCCTCCAGCAGCCCTGAAGCCTAGAGAGGGCCCCGAGCGTGGCCGAAGGTGAGAGGAAGGAAGGAGTAACAAAGGGGACAGAGGAGCATAGTAAGCTCACCCCGTTAAACAAACCGGACACCGGGTCCGCCCCTACAGGGACTCATTATACCCAGTAGGAATTACCGGAATCCCTGGAGAACTACAGGTCCCAGGTTCACCAAAAGCTGACTGCAGTACCATGGCTAGGAGTTACGGAGGCCCCAGCGACCAGGGAGAGTGACTCCAAAGAGAAGGCCCTACCACCAGATCAGCAGGTGCAAAGACAGACAGTAACCAAGCTAGGCCTAGCTTCAGGCAGGTCAGAGCTTATCAAGCGGAAGCAGACGATCAGTCCACCCGCTCACTGGGGAGAAGTCCAAAAGTGCGCCCTTCGCCTGGAGTACCCTGGACTGTGCCTGCATCATCATCAGTAAAGGTACTGAAGCGCACCCCCTTGTGAGTGTCTGTCTTTCCTCCGGGACTGTCCTGCCGTCTCTCCCCTGCACCACCATCCATCTACCCCTACACTGCCCTGAGGCCTGCTCCACTTGTGGGGAGCCATTCCATCTCCAGCTGCCCTAACACCTGCCTCAGAGGACTGTTGCAGCGCTGGTGATCCTCACAACACGTATATGAGGCACCGCAGACTAAATTCCTAATGATCCGATAAATGGTTGATCTAGGGGCAATCTTACAAGCAGCAATGTCCTTGCCTGCAAAGCAATGATGACTGCACACATTTCCTTGAAGGTAATCAGAAGACAATGATTTGAAGCACCAGCCTGCTCTTGTAATTCAGTAAGCATGACTGAGTGCTATAAGCTGCTTTGTCCTCTTTTACTCTTTGTCCTGAGCTAATGAGAAGATCACTGAAATGATGTAAGCAGATCATTTTGTGGTAGGGCAGAAATTCTGTGGAAATGGGGGTTTTGTGGTTAAGTAATTTCCTTGTGAAGACATTAATATGCATTTTTTTTAACCATTCATCTGATCATTCTTCATAACAATCTACAGTTAATGCAAATTGAAACAATAAAAACTGAAGCAGCCAACTTTCTGAAAGCCAGAATGTGTTTCAGTCTCCAAACTTGCCGACTGTGTATTATTGTGTTACCTCTTTTGTATATTATTGTGTCACCTCTTATCTTGTGTATCTCCTCTCTTTTCAGATTGTTAGCCACATGCTGCCAGGACAGAGCTTGTGGTCACAATCATGAGGCTGGTGATTCTTGATGACTATGCCCTGGCCAGCGAATGGGCAGCAAAATACATAAGTAATTGCATCGCCCGGGTTCAATCCTGGACCCGACAATTACTTCACACTTGGGCTACCCACAGGTAATGTGCCTTTTATCTATCTTTATCCAGTTTTCCACGAGTTGGTTCAAGCGTTTTAGTTGTGGATTGAACTATTTTTACACATGTGAATTATGAGAAGTCTTCACGAGTAAGTCAGATGTGTACGACAAAGTTTCGTAGAGGAGGGAGACTTCAAGTTCACTGCTGAACATCTGCTCTCCATGTTTCGTTGCGATCTACCAGTGTCTCCGTAAGATTTGGCCGCTCTCTACTGTTATATGCAAGAATGTGCCAATTTTCCAAAGGAACAAGGAGATTGAGTAGCTCAGCCTCTTGCCACTGATCAGCAAACAAATTTGGAGAAAATAATTGGACAAAGCCTGAAGGACGCTGTAATGCAGGGCTGTGTTCTGGGGGATCGATGAAGACATAAGAAGCATGATCTGTGCCCAACAGTATGGATGGTAATCCAAAGCCTCCATAACCAAGGCATGGAAGGCACTCGGGAAATAGGAGTGTGAGTTGGGGGTCTCCCAGTGGTAATACAGTTGGAATCACTTATTATTAATACAACGGGGAACTGTTTTTATTTCAATTAACAATTTAAAGGGGTTGTCCGAAACCAACACTGAGTTAATCCTAAATCTCTACTTAATGTAATAATCTAATTGCTTTTCTAATATACTTTAATTAAAAGTTAATCTAAATTGATCTAACTGGGGTGTGTTTGTATGTGTGTGTGTGTGTGTGTGTGTGTGTGTGTGTATATATTTGTTTGTTTACCAACTTCCTGTTTGATAATATTTAGCTTGAAAATCCCCAGTGCATCCTGGGATATGAAGACGGACGTGATCAGGGAGCAGAGGCTGCGGTCACTGCTGCTGCCTCTTTCCCCACCCTGAATGAAGCGTCATCAGTGATGCCTGTTTCAGGGGCTGGGCTAGTCCTTGCTACTCTGCGCACGTGTCGGTTGTCAATTCTAACTCTCAGTTGCTCAGCAGGATCTTGTCGCTGTGCAATATTCTTTTTAATGCGCAGCGTAAGGGATTCCTCAGAGACGGCACCGTGGAGATCACGCAATATCTCACCCTGCCGTCACTGTGTCACAGATTTCATCCGGAGCCGCGAGCACATGATCCAGATTACTCGACAGTTCAGCAGTTTTTGGGGATTATGAATCTCAAGAATGCTACCTCCCGGAAGTTAAAATACAATAATTGAGGGGCCAGGTGAAGAAAGCCATAACAAATTTCTTTGATATCCCTTAGAGGTGCAATGTACCTGTTGGGTACCCTGACATCGTGCTTCCCAGGGGTTCTGTGAGCACAATACCATTCCAGGCTTCTGTGACGTCTCTACTCGATAGCCCTTTTGTTTACCCTGGGAGATGGGGGACTCGGAGTCGGGTCCTGAGATGGAGAGATGGGGTGCAGCCGTGGCCCGGACCCGACCTGTGCTCAGGGCCGTCACATTAAAAGGATGGTGTGGGCTTATCCGGATTGAGTGGCTGATTCCGACTACGCCACCTGTGGCACCTGGTGAATGCCACCAGTGCTGCTGCAGTCCGCTGAGGCCTGGTGTTAGGGCAGCCATGGTTGTTACTACTCCCCACAGGCAGAGCAGGGCCTCAGGGCTGGTAGAGACAGGATGGAGGGGGTAGTAGTAGAGGAGTACGGGTGCCGCGTCGTGCGGTGTAGCGCAGAATAAACAGTTCGGAGGCCGTAGGGGTGAACTTCCAAGGCTTTATTCACATTAGAGATGGCAGAAGGAAGGCGACTCCCTGCTCCCCGTTGAGTCCTGCGGTCACCAGGGACGAAGGTCCGACAACCTCCGAGCAAGTCAAGCATTCAATCGGGACCCCGCACCAGAGTGTTCCTGAACTACAGACCGTATCCTCTCCTCTCTGTGTGTGTGTAGATAGGCCGGATCTCCCTCTGAACTCCTCTCAGAACAAGGGCACGGGTGGCTGCTCCGCTCCTTCCGATACCCGATGGGATCCTCTGGGCCTACCGGGCTTTCCCAACCAGGACATGGAGTAGCAAGGTCGGGTGTCGGGGGCCGGTACCCCTCTTGCAGCCAGACTCCCTCTGAATATATCAGGTGGTGAGGACAGGTGGCGTACACTGCTCCGTCTGCATCCTCCCCTGGATCCATTTGCTGTGGAGCTACACTCTTAAGCTCCGGGCCTTCTTGGTCGTGGTCCTTGACCGGGTTGAGACATTCCTTGTCTGCAACCTGCCCCTCGTCCCAAGGCCGGGATATGAGGGCTGTGTCTCCTTCCACTGCAGGTCCACACAGGATCCACATTCAGGGTGGGAGATCACAATGCCTCACAGTAATTAACAGCACAAAGAACAAAACCAAAGATGGCTTTTTATTAAATATGAAATTTAAAGTGTCACTAAATTGTAAGTCCTCCACCCTCACCCACGAACTGGTTCCCCTCACTCTTGGTTCCCCAGTCTCCCTGTAACCAGGAGGGCAGCACCTGGTGCATACTAGCCCCCTCTGGTGGAGAAATGTGGTGTTGGATGCAAAGGTTGGGTCCCGACCATCACGCTGTTCTTACCTTGAAGGAGAAACACTACACTCCATTACAGAAGTGCAGCATCCCTGTTGCGGTCGAACCCTCAGGGGCGCCACAGTTCTACTGTGGGATGTGCTACATAATGAAGTTTCTCTTAAGGGGCACTTGGAAGGGAAGATGTCCTTATCACCCCGGTCAGTAAAATCTTTATAGTAGTGGCAGGATGAGCCTAACCTATCTCGAGGGGTTCCCTGGGTACTTAGGGTCACTAGAACAATTAACACAGATGCGAGTCCGAGAGGGTGGGGAGCCCGTCTGGGAGATATGGTAGCCCAGGGGACCTGGTCAGATATCGAAAAGGGTCTCTCCTCCAATGCAAAAGAACTTCTGGCGGTAGACAAGGCAGTGAATAATTTCTTACCTTTCCTTCAGGGCCAGAATGTAAAGATCCTCTTGGATAATCTAGTTGCGGTAGCATATGTGAACCACCAGGGGGATACATGGTCAAGATCGCTGATGAGAGTGACAGATCATCTCTTCCAGATTACAGAAAGTCACCTCCTTTCCCTGATGGCCCTCCATATAAGGGAAAAAGAAAACATGAGAGCAGATTTCCTAAGCTGCTATCCTCTGATGCAAGGGGAATGGGAACTAAATCAAGGAATTTTTACCCAAATAGCCGAAGATGGGGGGGGGCCTCCGGTCAGGTAGATCCGTTTGCCACAAAACTAAATCGGAAGACAAAGATCTTGTGTTCCCTAAATCCCCTAGCTGTGGACGCTCTCCTGATACGTTGGGATTTCAGCCTGGCGTATGACTCCCCCCCCCCCTCCCCCGGTTGGCTTTTCTTCTCATAGTCATAAGAAAGATCAGGGAGGACAAGGCCAGGGTTCCGCTGATCGCACCCTTTTGGCCCAGGAGGCACTGGTTCACATGCCTGAGGAACATGTCCATCTCCGATCCTTGGGTTCTTCCAGAGATTCCATATCTCCTTCTCCGGGGTCCGATATTCCATCCTCAAGCAACTGGCCTCCACTTGACGGTGTGGAACTTGAAAGGACACTGCCAAATCAGAAAGGTTTTTCCCAAGGTCTAGTAACCATCCTGATGCACAGCAGAAAACCTGTTACAACCCAGATTTATGCCACAAGTTGGAGAAAGTTTTTGTCTTTCTCTGGTTCTGGGGTTGATGGGGAGGAAGTGCCAATAGGACAAATCTTTGGAGTTTTTACAAAAAGGTCTTGAACTAGGGTTATCCACCAGCACCCTTAAAGTACAGATTTCTGCCTTGGGTGCCCTATATAGCTGTGATGTAGCTTGTAACTACTGGGTTTCTCGGTTCATTAAGGCAGCTTTTAGATCTAGACTCATTATTAAAAGCAGCTTGGTTCCATGGGATTTAAATTTGGTTCTAAAGGCCTTGACTAGCTCTCCGTTTGAGCTAATAGTCAGCAACCCTTAAATCCCTCTCTCTTAAGACCGCTTTAATATCTTTAACCTCGGCCAGGAGCATTAGTGACAGCCAGGCCATGTCTATGGCCTCGCCGTTTACTCAAATTCTGGATAATAGGCAGGATCTGGTCTAAAAATCACTCTCTCTCCCTAAGGTAGCTACTCGTTTCCACAGACTTCAGGAAGTCCTCCTACCCTCCTTTTGTCCACATCCTAGTAACCAAAAAGAGGTGGAGTTACATATGTTAGAAGTGAGGAGATGTGTGGTTAGGTACCATTCAGTTACCAAAAGCTTTAGGAAAGATAACTCGTTGTTTATATCCTACCAAGGGGCTAGGAACGGTCTAAGGTCACAAAGTCCACCATAGCTAGATGGAATTGGGAGGCCATTTCTCTATCATATACAGTATAGACCAAAAGTTTGGACACACCTTCGCATTTAAAGATTTTTCTGTATTTTCTTGACTATGGAAATTGTACATTCACACTGAAGGCATCAAATCTATGAATTAACCCATGTGGAATTATATACTTAACAAAAAAGTGTGAAACAACTGAAAATATGTCTTATATTCTAGGTTCTTCAAAGTAGCCACCTTTTGCTTTAATGATTGCTTTGCACACTCTTGGCATTCTCTTGATGAGCTTCAAGAGGTAGTCACTGGAAATGGTCTTCCAACAATCTTGAAGGAGTTACCAGAGATGCTTAGCACTTGTTGGCCCTTTTGCCTTCACTCTGCGGTCCAGCTCACCCCAAACCATCTCGATTGGGTTCAGGTCTGGTGACTGTGGAGGCCAGGTTATCTGGCGTAGTCCCCCATCACTCTCCCTCTTGTTCAAATAGCCCTTACACAGCCTGGAGGTGTGTTTAGGGTCATTGTCCTGTTGAAAAATAAATGATGGTCCAACTAAACACAAAGCGGATGGAATAGCATGCTGCTGCAAGATGCTGTGGTAGCCATGCTGGTTTAGTATGCCTTCAATTTTGAATAAATCCCCAACAATGTCACCAGCAAAGCACCCCCACACCATCACACCTCCTCCTCCATGCTTCACGGTGGAAACCAGGCATGTAGAGTCCATCCGTTCACCTTTTCTGCGTCGCACAAAGACACGGTGGTTGGAACCAAAGATCTCAAATTTGGACTCATCAGACCAAAGCACAGATTTACACTGGTCTAATGTCCATTCCTTGTGTTCTTTAGTCCAAACAAGTCTCTTCTGCTTGTTGCCTGTCCTTAGCAGTGGTTTCCTAGCAGCTATTTTACCATGAAGGCCTGCTGCACAAAGTCTCCTCTTAACAGTTGTTGAAGAGATGTGTCTGCTGCTAGAACTCTGTGTGGCATTGACCTGGTCTCTAATCTGAGCTGCTGTTAAACTGCGATTTCTGAGGCTGGTGACTCGGATAAACTTATCCTCAGAAGCAGAGGTGACTCTTGGTCTTCCTTTCCTGGGGCGGTCCTGATGTGAGCCAGTTTCTTTGTAGCGCTTGATGGTTTTTGCAACTGCACTTGGGGACACTTTCAAAGTTTTCCTAATTTTTCGGACTGACTGACCTTCATTTCTTAAAGCAATGATGGCCACTCGTTTTTCTTTACTTAGCTGCTTTTTTCTTGCCATAATACAAATTCTAACAGTCTGTTCAGTAGGACTATCAGCTGTGTATCCACCAGACTTCTGCACAACTCAACTGATGGTCCCAACCCCATTTATAAGGCAAGATATCCCACTTATTAAACCTGAAAAGGCATACCTGTGAAGTGAAAACCATTTCCGGTGACTACCTCTTGAAGCTCATCAAGAGAATGCCAAGAGTGTGCAAAGCAGTCATCAAAGCAAAAGGTGGTTACTTTGAAGAACCTAGAATATAAGACATATTTTCAGTTGTTTCACACTTTTTTGTTAAGTATATAATTCCACATGTGTTAATTCATAGTTTTGATGCCTTCAGTGTGAATGTACAATTTTCATAGTCATGAAAATACAGAAAAATCTTTAAATGAGAAGGTGTGTCCAAACTTTTGGTCTGTACATCTAGCGGCGAGGAAGTGCCAGAAGGGCTGAAGGCTCATTCCACCCAGGCTGTGGCGACCTCCTGGGTTGAGAAGACAGGTGTCTCGATAGAAGACATATGTAAGGCTGCTACCTGGTCCTGTCCCTCTACATTCCATAGACACGATAGGTTAGATATGGGTGTATCGGCTGACCTCACCTTTGGGAGAAGAGTGTTCCAGGCTGTGGTCCTTCAATAGATTACTTCATCTCTGTAATTCTCTCGTGGTGCTGTCATGGTCGACCGATAAAATCTTAAATTACATACCGGTAATGGGATTTTTCGGAGACCATGACAGCACCCTTATATTCCCTCCTTTCACGCTTGTGGGAACACTCCCCTTTTATTAATTATAATCTCACACTCAGCAGGTGTCGTCTGGTATGGCAATTTTGTGATTGTTTGCTGTGTTTATTAACCACTTCGCACCAGAGCCTGTTTTTGCCTTCGTGACCGGGCCAATTTTTTCAATTCTGACCACTGTCAATTTATGAAGTAATTACTCTGGAACGCTTCAGCGGATCCCCCTGATTCTGAGATTATTTTTTGTGACATGTTGTACTTCATGATAGTCATAAAATTTCTTCGATATCACTTGCGTTTATTTGTGAAAAAATCGGAAATTTGGCGAAAATTTTGAAAATTTTGCAATTTTCAAACTTTGAATTTTCATGCCCTTAAATCAGAGAGATGTGTCACACAAAATAGTTAATAAATAACATTTCCCACATGTCTACTTTACATCAGCACAATTTTGGAACCAAAATTTTTTTTTGTTAGGGAGCTATAAGGGTTAAAAGTTGACCAGCTATTTCTCATTTTTCCAACAAAATTTACAAAAACATTTTTTTAGGGACCACATCATATTTGAAGTCACTTTGAGGGGTCTTTATGACAGAAAATACCTGAAAGTGACACCATTCTAAAAACTGCACCCCTCAAGGTGCTCAAAACCACATTCAAGAACTTTATTAACCCTTCAGGTGCTTCACAGGAATTTTTGGAATGTGGAAGAAAAAAATTAATATTTAACTTTTTTCACAAAAATGTTAATTTAGACCCAATTTTTTTTATTTTCACAGGGGTAACAGGAAACAATGGACCCCAAAATTTTTTGTGCAATTTCTCTTGAGCACGCTGATACCCCATATGTGAGGGAAAACCACTGTTTGGGCGCACTGCAGGGTTCGGAAGGGAAGGAGCGCCATTAGACTTTTTGAATGTAAAATTTGTCTGAATAATTAGCAGACGCCATGTTGCGTTTGGAGAGCGCCTGAGGTTCCTAAACAGTGGAAACCCCCCACAAGTGACACCATTTTGGAAACTAGACCCCTTAGGGAACTTATCTAGATGTGTGGTGAGCACCTTGCACCCCCAGGTGCTTCACAGAAGTTTATAATATTGAGCTGTAAAAATAAAATTTTCACATTTTTCCCACAAAAACGTTTTTCATCCCTTAATTTTGCATTATCATAAGGGTAATAGGATAAATTGCACCATGAAATTTGTTGTGCAATTTCTCCTGAACACGCTGATACCCCATATGTGGAGCCAAACCACTGTTTGGGCGCACGGCAGGGTTTGAAAGGGAAGGAGCGCCATTTGACTTTTTGAATGTAAAATTTGTTTGAATAATTAGCGGACGCCATGTTGCATTTGGGGAGCCCCTGATGTGCCTAAACAGTGGAAACCCCCCACAAGTGACACCATTTTGGAAACTAGACCCCTTAGGGAACTTTTCTAGATGTGTGGTGAGCACCTTGAACCCCAAGGCGCTTCACAGAAGTTTATAATAATGAGCTGTAAAAATAAAATTTTCACATTTTTCCCACAAAAACGTTTTTCATCCCTTAATTTTGCATTATCATAAGGGTAATAGGATAAATTGCACCATGAAGTTTGATGTGAAATTTCTCCTGAACATGCCGATACCCCATATGTGGAGGCAAACCACTGTTTGGGCGCACGGCAGGGTTTGAAAGGGAAGGAGCGCCATTTGACTTTTTGAATGTAAAATTTGTTTGAATAATTAGCGGACGCCATGTTGCATTTGGGGAGCCCCTGATGTGCCTAAACAGTGGAAACCCCCCACAAGTGACACCATTTTGGAAACTAGACCCCTTAGGGAACTTATCTAGATGTGTGGTGAGCACTTTGAACGCCAAGGTGCTTCACAGAAGTTTATAATAATGAGCTGTAAAAATAAAATTTTCACATTTTTCCCACAAAAAATGTTTTTCATTCCCTAATTTTGCATTATCATAAGGGTAACAGGATAAATTGCACCATGAAATTTGTTGTGCAATTTCTCCTGAGTACGCCGATACCCCATATGTGGGGGAAAACCACTGCTTTGGTGTACGGCAGGGTTCGGAAGAGAAAGGAGCGCTATGTTGGCTGGGATAGGTTGCAGACACCATGTCACATTTGACGAGTCGCTGACATGCCGAAACAGCAGAAACCCCCACAAGTGACCCCATTTTGTAAACTACGCCTCTCAAGGAATTCATCTAGGGAAGTAGTGAGTATTTTTTCATTTTTAAATTTATACCATTGGGCAGTGAAAAAAGCATAATTATATTTTTACCACAAAAAAATGTTTTACCCTCAGATTTTACATTTTCACACAGGGCAATGGGTAAAACTGGTGCCGAAATGTGTCACACAATTTCTTCTAAAAGTGTCAATACCCCATATGTGGCTGTATCGTACCGCTCAGCCATACGGCGAGATCTGGGAGGTACGGAGTGCTATTTGACAATTGGAGAACAAATTATTGTAGAATAGGCATTTGGATTTGGGAGCACAAAATTTTCCGAATTTCTTTTGGGGGGCAAGGGCCATTTCGCTTTTCCAGAGCCTTTCTGCTACCAGTAACTTGGAAGTCCCTTATATTTTTAACAGATGACGGACCTGAGTGGGGACTAGCTTTTTTTGAGGTCTGAGTTGAAGCTTTTATTGGGAACATTTTACGTAACATTTATCCGGCGCTCTAGACTGAGCACTTACATCGGGGTTTCCATCTAAATTTCCAAGTGATGTAATTCAGATGAAACCCCTGCAGCAGAGTTACTCTGGACTCTGTCTGGCCTCTGTTTAGCGGTGTCCTTTTTTTCAGGAGTGCACAAAACTGTGGCCAACCGCACTTTTATGCACGCCTAAAAAAACTGACACCGTGGGATCACAGGCCAGACGGCATCGACAGTGGCCTATATCTGCCTCATTACAGGGAATCTTCCGTCATGGGTTCCGGCTGAATCACATATTTCAGAGATTTACACGGAAACTCTGGTGTAAGCGCTTAGCGCAGAGCGCAGGATAAATGTGAGCAGAGCCTTACTGCAATCTTTGGGCGACATAATAAACAAATTAGTAGCAGGTGAAGAATTGGTTTTATTTATTTTTTACGCCGTTCCTCGTGTGATATAACTGTTTAGATTACTTTATTCTTCGGGTCAGTGCGATTACAGAGATACCAGATTTATATTGGGTTTTTATGATTGACAGCTGTCACACACTAAGAGACGCTTTTTTTTGCAAAATCTAGTTTTTGCATCGCCATATTTTGAGAGCTATAATTTTTCCATATTTCGGCCAACAGAGTCATGTGATGGCTTGTTTTTTGCGGGACGAGTTGACATTGTTATTGGTACCATTTTTGGGTACGTGACATTTTTTGATCGCTTTCTATTCCGTTTTTTGGGAGGTAAAATTAACAAAAACCAACAATTCAGGAACTGTTTTTCGAGGTTTTTTTTTTATGCCATTCTGTGTGTGGTAAAAGTGATCAGGCAGCGTTATTCTTCGGGTCAGTACGTTTACTACATTTGCTGTATTTTTTTTTATGTTTTGGCGCTTTTACACAATAAAACAATTTTATAGAAAAAATATTTTTTTTACATTGCTTTATTCTGAGCGCTATAACTTTTTTATTTTTCGGCTGATGGAGCTGAATGGCGGCTTTTTTTTTGCGGAACACGATGACGTTTTCAGCGGTACCATTATTATTTCCGTTTTGCTTTTTGATCGCATTTTTTTCCACTTTTTGTTTGGCGATATGATGAAAAAGCATATTTTTTTGCTCCGTTTTTTATTTCTTTTTATTAGGTGTGCACAGAAGGAGTTAATTAGTGTGACAGTTTGATAGATCGGGTTGTTTCGGACGCGGCGATACCAAATATGTGTACTTTTTTGGGTTTTGCATAAATATACGGATTTATTGGTTTAATATTTTATTTATTTATTTTGTGATATTTTTTAACAGTTTAAAAACATTTTTTTTTACTTTTTTTTTACATTTTTACTTAGTCGCTGTATGGGACATTAATTTTTATTTTTCTGATCACTGATCTCATGTAATAAAATAGACATATATTACATTACATGAGATCTTCGCTGACTGTTTCACAGTCAGAGTCTCCTGCCAGGCTTCAGCTGCAGGCTGAGCCAGGCAGGACACCATATATGGCAGATCTGGAGGCGGTCATGTGACCTCCAGCTGCCATAGCAACACCAGGTCCTGGAAGGTATAAGGGGTCGTCGGAGAGGTAAGTAAGACGACCCCCTCTCCTCTGTCTATCTTCTATGTGCCGCGATCACTACAGTGACGTTGGGACGTTTATCTACAGTGGGCGGTCGGGAACCAGTTAACTTGGCGGTCCTCTCAATGCTCTGTAATCCAAACTGAGGCGGGAGAGAGGTGGCACCATTTTAAGCCTGTAGGTTTCCTCTCCTTGGTGGGCGGATCCCCTCTCTCGTGGTGCTGTCATGGTCTCTGAAAAATCCCGTTACCGGTAAGTAACTTACGACTATTCATTTGATGGAGCAATCAAAAAGTTGTAACCCAAAATGGTATTAAAAACGGTCTTAGAAAATTGGAACACAAGCCAAACAATTTGTTTGCAAAGTTTAGAATTTTTTAAAAGCAGTAAAATGTTTTCGTTTTCTTTTTCTTCTGCACCATTTCACTTTATTTGGAATTCATTGCCCTTTTTTTTCTATATGTTGCACAGTAAAGTGAATGGTGTCTTTCAAAAATGCTGTAATTTTGTCCCACAAAGTACACCTCAACCCTACTGTATTGAATAGTGTCTGTGTGACGCCCTGCTGTGCATGGAGTCACAGACCAAAGGGGGGTGCATTTCAGGTTTTCTCCACAAGAGGCCCTCAGAGCATACACACACCTCCACCCTACCTCAGAACCACCAGAGGGAGCCCTTTAGGGAATATATAAAGGAGGGTGGAGGCAGGAAGAGAGTTCAGTCAGTTGTCTAAGGAGTGAGTCCAGTCAGGAGTTTCTGCTGAGACACAGAAGGTTAGTGACTCAGCAGGTTTCTGCTGAGAGGAGTTGTTTGGAGTCTGCTGCAAGCAGCTCAGAGAGAGACAGCTAGGAGCGTTGCCGACACTCTAAAGAGCGGCAGAAGAGGCAGCCAGCTTACTGCCAGTGTGTATAGCCTAGTGAGGGCCCAGAGTAGGCCGAAGGCTAGTGGAACAGTAGCATCGGGGACCGAGGAGCTTCATAAGCTCACCCCAGAAATATACCGGACACCGGCTCCGAGTCTGCAGAGCAGTATACCCTCTGTGGAAAACAACCGGATCTTTCCTGGAAGACTTCAGGTCTCAGGATAGCCCAGGAGCTGACACGTAACAGGACCAGGAGGCACGGAGGCTCCGCCATACCAGGAGCGTGCTCTTCAGCAAAAGGCCCTAACACCAGGTCAGCCGGCGCAACACAAGGACTAAGTTAGGCCTAGTTTCAGACAGGCCATAAACTACACAAACGGCAAGGATACAGGAGGCCCTATACCTGCTCACTGGGGAGAGACCTGCAGTGCACCCCTCATCTTACAGTGCTCCAGGCGGTAACGCAACTCCACCAGTAAAAAGGTACTGAAGCCAAACGTGAGTGTGTCTCCCATTTTTCCTTGGCCCCGGCTGGGTCACCGCCATATAGTGCACCTTACCGAACACCGCTGCCCTGAGGCCTAGCTCCACCTGTGGGGAGCTACCCCATCATAGCTGCCGTAACACCGGCCTCAGTGGACTGCCGCAGCGCTGGTGGTCCTCACCAGGCACCACAGGTGGCGTCACGAACTATCATTTTCCATTTAACCCCTTTTTTTTAAGAGAGACCCCAGGGTACGGGCCCGGGAGCCGACCACCGCGACATCCCCCAAGGCCAGGCATTAAGGCCCGGGCGCCGAGTAGTCCCCATCCCCTGGGTGCCACATCTCTCTAACTGGCGTCACGAACAGGATTGCGTGCCCGCGGCAACAGAAGGAGTTGCGCCCGTTGCCACCGGGTACTGTGCGCCTTAAGAAACTGTAAAAAACTCACAGTGGTGAAGCTTTTCCCGCCATTTTCTGGAGTTTCCCGCCTTTGGCCGCCATCTTTCCGGTCGCCATGCGAGAAGAAGGGCGTAACCGCGGGAAAACTAGAGGGCGTAACCGCTGAAAGCGCGCGAAGTCGAGGACACGCCCCACGCACTGACGCAGCGTCAGGTCCTGGCAGGAAGCCCAAGCGAACGCTCTGACGTGGAACGTAAGCGACGCAAGGTCCTATCCGAAGACCTCCGCCTGCAGAGCTGCGGCCTACAGAAGGAAGGTAGGCCACGGTTCACTAGGGGGGCGCCAAGATGTTGCAGCAACAGCCCGACGTCGCTGACCAGGCTGACAGCCCCGATGATGCGCCCGCAGTCGCCGCCGCGCAAGACGGAGCAGCCGCCCCATTACCAGGGCCTGTAGCCCCTATTGTACCATTGACTTTACCGTGCATGCCTGGAGCAAAGTGGCTCCCCCAGTACAACGGCAAGCCGGACACCCTGTCCGGATTCAAGCGCAAAATATGCAGCATCCTGGACATGTATTCTATGACCGGCAAACAAAGAGCTGCAGTAGTTGTGGGACAATTGACTGGTGCTGCGGAGAGAGAAGTAGAGACTTGGTCGGCCACAGACCAGGAATCAGTGTCCACAATTTTCAAAAAGTTACAGACTGCCTTTGAGGACCGCACTGAGGCAGACCTCCGGATGAGGTTCTACCAATGCTCTCAGAAGCCGGAGGACAGCGTTCGGGACTATGCCTGCCGTTTACAGGTGGCCCTGCGAGCTCTAAAACAGGTTAGTCCAATTAGCATAACCAATGAGAGTAAAATGCTAAAAGAACAATTTGTCCGGGGGCTGAGGTCCCAAGCGGAGAGCAGGACTGTGCGTTGGTGGTCCTTGGACCATCCAGATGCTACCTTCGACACCCTTAAGGACATGGCTATCAAGGGACTGCAACCCCTGGAGACAGCAGATACGTCTATCCAGCGTTACCAGGGTGGGGCCACTCCAATGCCAGCAGCACCCACCTTTTCCCCGCTGGCTGCTGAAGCCAAAGTGCAGGCAGCGCCCCCTACTGAGCTGGACTGTCTGCGCTCAGAAGTGCGCCAGCTGACCAAAAACCTGGCCACTGTGATGAGTGCCCTGCAACTACGGACTGAGCCAGAGACGGAAGGAAAGATCCTGCTAGCCGATTGCCCTGAGGATGTCCCCTGGATGAACCGGAGGATGTCGCCACCCCGGAGGAGGACATCGCCACCCCGGAGGAGGACAACGCCACCCCCAGGAAGGACCAACAACCAGCGCCATCCTCACCAAGAGTTCGTCTGCCACCGCTGCCAGAAGGCAGGTCACACAGTGCACCAGTGTCCTTTAAACGAGCAAACCCTGGGTCCGAGGGCCAGCACCCAGGAATAGACTCAGAAGGCCCCTCAGACTGGCACCGCAGGTTCGTGGGAGGAAGACCTTTCCTATCCATCATACTTGATGGCATTGCGATACCTGCCCTGCTGGACACCGGATCCCAGGTAACAATCATACCTGATATCCTCTAGAGCAAATACTGGTCCATGGACAGTCTCCAACCCCCAAACCCAGACTTTTCAGTATATGCCTCTAACGGCCTCCCTCTTGACCTACTCGGGGTTAAGAATGTAGCAGTAAAAGTGGGGAGAGTGGAGTTAAAGGACCAGGGACTCATTGTAGTGAAGACTGTCAATGACGAAAATGGACTGAATATGGTACTAGGCACTAACATTGTTGGTAACTGTTTGGAGGAGGTTGTGTTTTTACTCCAACAGCTCGCTGACGTTGCCAGACCAGGGCAGAGGAGAGCGATCCAGAAGGAGATCCGAGCCCTGACGTACCAGCAGCAAGCGAAGCTGACCGGCGGTGAGATTGGTAACGTGCAGGTAACTGACCCGATACCCATTGTAATTCCCCCAATGAGTGAAATGCTTATCTGGTGTAGAGCAGCAATAGGTCTTAAAGGACAGAGCTACCAGGTGGTAGTAGAACCCCTTAGCTCAGAGCACAGACCTACACTCTTAACCGCCAGGGGGGTAGTAGATGTACGCAATGGGAGGGTGCCCGTCCGTCTTCTTAACTATGGGGAAAACGAGGTTAAATTACCACGTTATGCCACTATTGCCAAACTCTACACTGTAAATAATAACTCTATTCACACGGCGGAGTCCTTAACCTCCCCAGACCAAGTGGAGGATAATGACCCTACAACACAGGAGGGGGATTGGTGTCAACAGCTCCACGTTGGGACAGACACCACTCCTGCCCACCAGAAACAGGGAGTACACCGGGTGGTTCAGGAATATGAGCAGGTATTCAGCAAACACCCGCTTGACTTTGGGAGGATTAAGGGGGTACAACATCACATCCCCACAGGCAACCATCCCCCCATCAAGGAACGGTACAGGCCTATACCTCCAGCACACTACCAGAAAGCCAAGGAGATGTTGCATGACATGAAGAAGGCAGGGGTAGTAAGGGATAGTTGTAGTCCCTGGGCAGCTCCCCTAGTTCTAGTCAGGAAGAAAGATGGAAGCATGAGAATGTGCGTAGATTACCGTCAAGTAAATCGCATTACACATAAAGATGCATACCCTTTACCATGTATTGAGGAATCCCTGGCTGCCTTGAAGTCTGCAAATTACTTTTCCACCCTTGACCTCACTAGTGGGTACTGGCAAGTAGTTGTGGCTGAGGAGGATCGGGAGAAGACAGCCTTCACCACCCCGATGGGACTCTGCGAGTTCAACAGTATGCCGTTTGGACTCTGCAATGCCCCCGGAACGTTCCAGAGATTGATGGAGTGCTGCCTGGGACACTGCAACTTCGAGACTGTGTTATTATACCTGGATGACGTGATTGTGTACTCCAAGACGTATGAGGACCACTTGAAGCACCTGGCGGAGGTATTTGAGTCACTGTCCCAGTATGGGATGAAGTTGAAGCCCTCCAAGTGCCACCTGCTCAAGAAGAAGGTACAGTACCTGGGACACATTGTCAGTCCAGAAGGGGTAGCACCAGACCCGGAGAAGGTCACTGCCATCCAGAAATGGCCGGCGCCGAAGAACCTCAAGGAGGTGCGTCAGTTCCTGGGACTGATAGGATACTACCGGAGGTTTGTAAAAGATTACACCAAGAGAACAGCACCTCTGCAAGACCTCCTGGTAGGACAGTCCCCCAAGGGCAGAAATCCCCCGTTCCACTGGGGTAAAGAACAGGCTGAATCATTTCAAGAAATGAAGAAGATCCTGACAGATGATGAGATCCTAGCCTACCCTGACTACAGCCAACCGTTCCTGCTGTATACTGATGCCAGCAATGAAGGATTGGGAGCTGTCCTAAGTCAGAAGCAGAATGGCCAGGAGAAAGTCATCGCGTATGCAAGCAGAAAGCTCCGCCCGACCGAGAGGAACCCAGAGAACTATAGCAGCTTCAAGTTGGAGTTTCTGGCCTTGGTCTGGGCCATTACAGAAAGGTTCAAGCACTACCTAGCCTCCAGCAAGTTCACTGCCTACACTGACAATAACCCCTTAACTCATCTTGAAACAGCCAAGCTGGGAGCCATGGAACAACGATGGATGGCTCGGCTGTCAAACTACCAATTCACCATAAAGTACCGGGCGGGCCGCAAGAACGCCAACGCCGATGCCCTGTCCAGGATGCCTCACCAGTCAGACACAGAAGAAGAAGTGGATGACCTGGAAGAGGTTGAACTACCTGACTTCCACCGGAATGGGATAACCCACGAGCTACGAGCCTCCAGGAGGCAACGCGGTAAGACGTTAAACCCCTTGCCTCACCACAGCTGGAAAGAGACCCAGGACAGCGACCCGGTTGTCAGCCGTATCAAGGAACTGATAACCCAAGAAGGTTCCTCCCTGGAGAAGGATGCGTCTCTCCAAGCAAAGCAGCTGTGGAATGAGAGAAGCCGGCTGTTTATCTACCGTGAGAAGTTGTGCCGGAGGTACGTCAATCCCAAAACCCACAAGATGGTGTGGCAGATAGTGGTCCCCAAGACGGACATCCAGATGGTGTTGGAGGCCTACTACGATCAAGCGGAGCACTTTGGCTGGAAAAAGCTAGAGACCCTGTTGAAGTGCCGATTCTACTGGGTGGGGATGCGCAGCTCCATTGAGAGGTGGTGCAGAGACTGTGGACCCTGTGACCTCAGAAGAAGAGACTACAGCAGCCAGAAGGCACCTCTGCAACCCATCAAGATGACTCGCCCTTTGGAGATCGTGGCCCTGGACCATGTCTGTTGTCACCTAGTCGGTCAGGATACTCCTATGCCCTGACCATGGTGGATCACTACTCCAGGTTCCTGGTGGTCGCCCCTGTCAAAGACCTGACAGCAGAGACAGCAGCGAAGACGTTTCAAGCATACTTCTGCAGACCCCATGGATACCCTGAGCAGGTACTGACTGACCAAGGCCCGGCCTTTGAGGCTGAATTGTTCAAAGAGTTCTGCCATCTGTACGAGTGTAAAAAGATCAGGACTACACCGTACCACCCCCAAACTAACGGTCTCTGTGAAAAGATGAACAACATCATCATCGATCTACTGAAGACCATACCACTAGAAGAGAGAAACCAGTGGCCAGACCTACTACCTGACTTAGTGGATCTGTATAATCACATACCAGTAAGCTCCACCAATTGCACTCCGGCATATCTAATGCGGGCAAGACCTGGGAAGTTGCCCATGGACCTGGAGCTTGGTGTGGTAGAACCTGAAGCTGATGCGACCACTGAGGACTAGGACACAGCCAGACAGGAGCAGTACAGAAGAGTACAAGCCTGTGTCGAAGACAGTCTCACTCGGGTGAGGGATAAACAAGAGGCGCAATACAACAGAAGTGCACCAGCAGAACCCTTCACACCAGGAGAAGTGGTATTGAAAAGGAAGCGGAGGAACCACAAGCTTGATGACCAGTGGGAGAGAGAACCCTACACTGTGTTGAATTCAAGGTTTGACAACAGGAAGACGTGTTTGATCAGCAAAGATCGAGGGAGAACCACTGCAACAGTATCTCGGGACCATCTAAAGTTGTGTCCGGATCTGCTAAAACCCCAAGAAGAAGTGCCCCTCATCATCCAGGAGGAACCTGAAGAAGCAGTAATCCATACTGACTTAGGTGACTTCCCGGCAGATTGGCCTCAAATAGGAGGAGCGGTGATCGTCCCAGTACTCCACTTCTTCCAGCAACCAGAAAACTCTTTACAGCAAGTTGGACCTGTAAGTGCTGCTGAAGAGCCAGCTCAAGAAGTATCTCCGGCTGGAGCAGAGCAAGAAGGCCCAGCCAATGGTACACTTGCAAGTCCCATAGAGAGGTTATGGCAATTTTACAACTTACCCACACGAAGGGCAGACAGGGTAACTGATGATACAGACATTGATACCCCACAGACCACTGCATTACGCAGATCAGTACGCAGCACGAGAGGTAAACCCCCTGCTAGGTACATTGAATAAAATAGTACAATTTCTGAGAATGTAGATAGTTACCCCTGAGGTATTATGTATTATACTACGTATTGTATTAATGTGTGTAACTTATATTTCTTCCCTTTGAATGGACAATTCAAGTGATATGGACACTTTAACCCTAACCTGTTTATTCCTTATATATGAACTCTGAGGCTGAGGACTTTGTGCAGCCCAAAGATTTTCTTTGTAAATATTTGCACTCCCTGGAGTGCCCCTTTGAGCAACCTCTCCGGAAGAGACTTGGACTTTCTGGTTGCTCACTGCCTACTGCTTTTGCAATGTATATATATATTTTTATTCATGTTTTGTTATGCAACGTTCAAGTGTTCTAACCTCCCATAAAGGGAAGCTTGTTATTTCTATTGTTTACAAAATGTGCTTCAGCCCGGGAGTGCTGACTTTAACTAGGGGGGAATGTGACGCCCTGCTGTGCATGGAGTCACAGACCAAAGGGGGGTGCATTTCAGGTTTTCTCCACAAGAGGCCCTCAGAGCATACACACACCACCACCCTACCTCAGAACCACCAGAGGGAGCCCTTTAGGGAATATATAAAGGAGGGTGGGGTGGAGGCAGGAAGAGAGTTCAGTCAGTTGTCTAAGGAGTGAGTCCAGTCAGGAGTCTCTGCTGAGAAACAGAAGGTTAGTGACTCAGCAGGTTTCTGCTGAGAGGAGTTGTTTGGAGTCTGCTGCAAGCAGCTCAGAGAGAGACAGCTAGGAGCGTTGCCGACGCTCTAAAGAGCGGCAGAAGGGGCAGCCAGCTTACTGCCAGTGTGTATAGCCTAGTGAGGGCCCAGAGTAGGCCAAAGGCTAGTGGAACAGTAGCATCGGGGACCGAGGAGCTTCATAAGCTCACCCCAGAAATATACCGGACACCGGCTCCGAGTCTGCAGAGCAGTATACCCTCTGTGGAAAACAACCGGATCTTTCCTGGAAGACTTCAGGTCTCAGGATAGCCCAGGAGCTGACACGTAACAGGACCAGGAGGCACGGAGGCTCCGCCATACCAGGAGCGTGCTCTTCAGCAAAAGGCCCTAACACCAGGTCAGCCAGCGCAACACAAGGACTAAGTTAGGCCTAGTTTCAGACAGGCCATAAACTACACAAACGGCAAGGATACAGGAGGCCCTATACCTGCTCACTGGGGAGAGACCTGCAGTGCACCCCTCATCTTACAGTGCTCCGGGCGGTAACGCAACTCCACCAGTAAAAAGGTACTGAAGCCAAACGTGAGTGTGTCTCCCATTTTTCCTTGGAACCGGCTGGGTCACCGCCATATAGTGCACCTTACCGAACACCGCTGCCCTGAGGCCTAGCTCCACCTGTGGGGAGCTACCCCATCATAGCTGCCGTAACACCGGCCTCAGTGGACTGCCGCAGCGCTGGTGGTCCTCACCAGACACCACAGGTGGCGACACGAACTATCATTTTCCATTTAACCCCTTTTTTTTAAGAGAGACCCCAGGGTACGGGCCCGGGAGCCGACCACCGCGACATCCCCCAAGTCCAAGCATTAAGGCCCGGGCGCCAAGTAGTCCCCATCCCCTGGGTGCCACATCTGTGTTATTCACTATGTAATATGTTGTTTTTTATTGTATACTAATGTATAGTGACTAGTGATGATCGAGCGTGTTCTATGAACCCATTCAGCGAGCACGCTGTCTAACAGCCGTGGCACTTGCAGGCACGGCGACCTTAAAAGAAATGCCAAGCATGCCAAAATACTCGGCGAGCACCCGAGCATGCTCGCCGAAGGGGTTGATAGAACACGCTCGATCATCACTAATAGTGACCAGATGCCTCTAAGGAATCTTTTTTGGCCTCTGTTTTACTGGTGCTTGAAGTGCAAATTTTTGTAGCTCTAATGATTAAGTAATATGCAACTATGAGAACTGTAATTGCCAATTAACAATTTAAGGGAATCCATCAGATATACCTCTCCCTCCAATTCCCATTCATGACCATGCAGGATTTGGAAAGCTAAATCCATAAACACCTCTATATCTTTTATCTGTTGCTGCATTTCTGAGTGCTCTGGGTGTAACGGAGCACTAACCAAGCCTCAGCCTTCCAAGGTTGCTTCCCTGCCCAGAACCAGCCTCTTTATCTTGATTGATAGCTCACTGTCAGTTTTTTGGGACATCAGGCACCAAGCAAGGAAAATCAGTGAGCTAGACACTAGCACTGGGAACTTTCCCTCCGTACACGCAAAACATAAACCAAGAAAAAAGCAATTTGGCACGTTACTTAATTTATGTAGATTTATAGAATGAAATGTTGGATTTCGTAGGAGCTCGATCCATGTTTTTCACAGAACTCATATCTATTATAGTCTAGATCTGTTCACATATTTCTGCGGACCGCGTATTTTTCACTGAAACACGTTGACCTGTTGGATTTTGATCCAAATCAAAGTTTAGAACTTCTCGGATGCAAAACAAAGCTGATGAAAGTCTGAATGAGGCCTTACTCTATAATTTATTTTTTAAGCAGCGTTCATTCCAGGCTGCTGTACACATGAAGAGGGTTTACACACCTAAAATACATATATAAAACACAGAAACAAGCTACCATTGACAGACTAGTATGGAGGGAGACACTGCCACTACGAGCTAACAGTGTGGATTCTGGTGTCTCGCTCCTTCCCTCAGGGTGTATTCCAAAAGCCTCCTCCAATAAGCAAGTTCTGGACAAGCTGCAGGTGGAGAGGGAGCGCGGGATTACGGTGAAGGCCCAGACTGCGTCTCTGTTTTACACTTAGGAGGGAAAGAAGTATCTCCTGAACCTGATCAACACTCCGGTGAGTGTGACGTTTCTTCTTGATTTGTTTCTCTGTGGTCTTGTTGCGGATGTTCAACAGGTCACGGTGGTCGCGTGACCTGTCACATGACTAAATGACGTCATGGAAGGTCCTTTCACACCACCGCGAGCCGTACAAGAGACCAGACGCAGTGGAGAAAAGACCGGGGGCCATCAGAAGGTAAGTATAATGTTATTTTCTCCAATCCCCTCCATGACAGCACACCTGGAGGTAGCCTCCCCATCCTAATTTGGGACAGGAAAACAAGAGGTTAAATAGCCCCTTCCCGCAACAATCCCCAGTGTTTTCCTGTCCCTATGGGATGAAGAGGTAAACTGGGGTGCCTGCGGCCAGCAAGCAGGGCCCTATTAAATTTACCTGCTGGTCTGCAGGGAGCGATCGCCTCCGACCTTCCTTCCTTTGCAGCTCCCGTGTCTCTTTGAGAGCGGGACCCCCCACACACACACTCGCCTGCGTGTAAAGCCGAGTAGGGTTTTGGGGGCTGGGGGCCTCCTGTAGCTCCCCGGCCGGAGTCTCCTCTGTCTTCCATGGCGGCGTGCCGGCTGTCAGGCTTTTGGCCTGCGGGACGTCACTTCTGGTGCGTTCCACCGTGGAACGCATGGGGCCGCGGCAAGAAATTCAAAAGGAGAAGCCGCGGTTTGCCCTGAAAATGAGGATCCTTCACCGGATAGGTGAAAATTTGGCACTGGATCTCGGTCTCCCCTATAAAAGACCCAGATGAGAAGACTCCATTAAGGTAGGACAGAATATTCTGCTACTATGGAGGGTGCTGTTCCACAGCCTGCGTCTGCAGAGCCCAGCGCTAACCCGGACCCAGTAAGTACTAGGTCCTAGGTTATTCCCCACTCTCTTTTGAGCAGGATCCTAAATATATTTTAAATCTCCCCTTTTTTTATTTTTAATTTAGGGAGACAAGGATCCTGCACCGACAGTGGGAGAAAGCTCTACAGTTCGCAAATGTGCCATCTGTATAAAAAAGCTGGCTTCAGGGCATAAGAAACCCCTATGCTGGAAATGCACTGACAACATTGTGAAGGAAGAACAGCCTTCCCTTATGGAAGAAGTCAGGGGAATGGTTCGGCAGGAAATACAATCTTCCCTAGCCTCCTTCTCACAAGCCAGAGCTGAAGGTCCATCTCCCCCCAAAAGGAGAAAATATACGGTTAGAGAGACCTCTGATTCAGAATTAGGGTCTATGGAGGAACCGGAAGAAGGGGTCCTAAGTGAAGATCATGAGGAAGATAGGAAATATTACTTTTCATCTGAGAATATGGAGGAATTGTTGTCGCAGGTGAGAGACACGATGCAGGTGGAAGAGGAGAAGGAAACTCGTACAGTTCAGGATGAAATGTTTGGCGGTCTGAAATCCAAGAAGGTAGTGTTCCCTGTGCATGACAACATTCGGAGTCTTATTTTGGATGAATGGGAGTCACCTGAGAAAAGGCTTAGTATGGCAGGAGAAATGAAGGATAGATTTCCTCTAGATGAAAAGGTGGCTAAGCTATGGATGGAAGTCCCGAAGGTTGATGTACAGGTGGCAAGGGTTGCGAAGAAAACAACCCTTCCCTTTGAAGACTCGTCACAGCTCAAAGATCCTATGGATAGGAAGATGGACAGCCTTCTAAGGAAGGCATGGGAAACATCGGTGGCTTCACTGAAGACTAATATCGCTTCAACTTGTGTAGCTCGTTCCATGTTTCTCTAGCTACAACATCTAGAGGAATATCTCTGGAAAGGTACCACTCAAGAGGACCTCCTATCATCTCTTCCTTTTCTGCAGAAGGCCACTGGATTCCTAGCGGATGCCTTGGCGGAGTCGGTCAAGATTGCGGCAAGATCGGCAGCATTATCAAATTCTACGAGAAGAGCTCTGTGGTTGGAGATGTGGAGTGGGGACAACGCATCAAAATCTAAGCTTTGTTCCATTCCATTTAAAGGAGAGTATATGTTTGGGGCGGTCCTAGACGAGTTGTTGGAGAAAGCATCCGACAAGAAGAAGTCTCTGCCAGAGCCAAAGAATCCAAAAAGTTTCAGAAAGAGACCATTTCTTCCCCCTCAACAACAACAGCAGCAAGCATTTCAGTACAGAGGCAAGGGTAAAACTGGTCGCTGGAGTTACACAAAAGGGGGAAGAGGTAGGAATATCTTTCAAGGTTCTAGGCAGGACAGACAATGACGCCAAGAGGGTAGGAGGCAGAATTGCGAGCTTCCTTCCTCAATGGCAGCTTATATCTTCAGACAGGAAGATACTGGACATGGTGACGGTTGGAGCAGAAACAGACTTTACCATCTACCCTCCAAGAGGGATAGAAGTAATATCTTTACCATCAACAAGATTACACAGGCTCCTAATGTTAGGTCTTCAGAAGCTTCAAAACGCAGGAGTCATTTCACCAGTGCCTCGCATGGAACAAGGAGAAGGACACTATTCTCGGGTGTTTCTGCTAAGGAAGGTCTCAGGTTCTTACATGATAATCCTCAATCTGAAACATCTCAACCAATATGTGAAATACAGAAGGTTTAAGATGGAGTCAATAAAGTCCACGATTCCGTTGATTGGAGAAGGATTTGTCGTGGCAACAGTAGACCAGCCAGAGGCTTACCACCACGTGCCAATTCATCCGGATTACAGAAAATTTCTCAGATTTGCTGTAACTCAGAACCGAGAGTACTTCATTTTCAATTCAATGTACTCCCCTTCGGCATTTCTTCAGCACCCCGCCTGTTTACAAAGTTCATGGCAGAGGTAGTAGGTTTATCTAAGGAAACTGAATATCTGCATCGTCCCATATTTAGACAATTTTTTGGTGATGGTTCCCTCGGTTTCAAGTTTGGAAAGAGACCTCCAGATGACCCTCCAGATCCTGGAATCCTTGGGATGGTTGATAAACTACCAAAAGTCAGATCTGATTCCCTCCACCAGGAAGACCTTCTTGGGAATTCTCCTGGATTCTCAGCAACAAGCCTCTTTTCTGCCAAAAGAGAAGCAGATTCAGTTGAGGTCGAAAGTTTATGCACTAAAGAACCAGAGCGGAGTGTCATTAAGATTCGCCATGTCCGTCCTCGGGTCCATGACCTCATCTATTCAGGCGGTACCTTGGGCTCAAGTGCATTCAAGGATCCTTCAAAACTACATCCTTTCCTGTTGGGACAGATTTCCAAGTTCCCTCTCCAACAGAATTCATCTGCCAGAGAAGGTGAAAGCATCTTTAAATTGGTGGCTTTGTCCAGGAAATCTGGAGAAAGGTTCAGCATGGATTCAACTTCCCTTGTTATCCGTCAAAACAAACGCAAGCAAAAGGGGATGGGGAGCAGTAGTCTCCCACGTGGCCTTCCAAGGGGTCTGGTCGCAAGAAATAGCAGAGCAGTACTCAAACTTAAGAGAAATGAAAGTGGTGGAAGAAACCCTATGGGCAGCCAATACTGTGCTTCAGAGGCCACATGTCAGAGTCTACTCAGACAATATGACAACTGTAGCCCACTTGAGACATCAGGGAAGTACAAGAAACAGGAGGTTACAGATGATCTCCGAAAGGATCTTCCACTGGGCGGAGCATCATCTACTATCCTTATCGGCTCTGCATCTGAGGGGCTCCGACAGCTATCATGCAGATCTTCTGAGCAGAAAAGACATTCATCCAGGGGAGTGGAGCATGAACTCGAAGATATTTCAGATGATTGTTCAAAAGTGGGAATACCCAGATGTGGACCTGTTTCCGAACCAGGAAAACGCAAAAGTAAGAGCTTTTTTCTCTTTGAACCCCGAGGATTCAGCAACAGGGATAGATGCATTCGCTCACCCTTGGAAAGTTGGGCTCGCTAATGCTTTTCCCCTGATTCTGTTAATACCAAGGACTTTACAAAAAATCAGGTCGGAAGGGGTCAAGACTATCCTAATAGCTCCAATGTGGCCAAAAAGAGCATGGTTCGGAACATTGAGCAGTCTAAGAATGGAGGATCCATTGATTCTTCCTCGAATCCACGATCTGCTGCATTAGGGCCAGATTTTGCATCCGGCCCCTCAGAATTTGGCTCTAGCAGCTTGGCTTCTGAGACCGCCTTCTGAAAAGTCAGAGGCTTCTCAGTACAGGTGATCCAAATGTGGCGCCCTGCTGTGCATTGGTGCCACAGAACCCAGAAGGGTGCATGGATGGATTTCTCCGCAAGAGGCCCTCACTACATACAAACACCTCTACCTTCCACCTCATACCAGCAGAGGGAGCCCGGATAGGGATATATATAGGGAAGGTGGAGCCAGGCAGCTCAGTGGATTAGTGAGTGCTCAGAGTCAGAGCAGAGCAGGTAGGCTGAGAGAGAGCCTGAGAGCGTACCGACGCTCAGATAGCGGTGAAGACGCAGCACGTCAGCTGCCTAGTAGTGAGGGCCCCGAGTGTGACTGACGGCGAGGAGAAAAAGGGGGGTGAAACCAAGGGGGCAGAGGAGCACAGTAAGCTCACCCCATTATATCTACCGGACACTGGGTCCGCGCCTACAGGGACCCTTTACACCCAGTGGAGATAACCGGAATCCCAGGAGGACTACAAGTCCCTGGCAAACCTGAAGGCTAGACACACACAGGATCAGGAACCACGAAGGCCCCGACGTCCAGGGAAAGTGGTTACCAACCAGAGGTCCTATTTCTGAGCATCAGGTGAAGTAAAAGCAGGACACATAAGCTAGGCCCAGTTGCAGGCTGACCAGGAGCATAGATAGGGACAGACACGGAGCAGGAGGCCCTATACCCGCTCCCTGGGGAGAAGTCCAAAAGTGCGCCCTTCATCTGGAGTACCCTGGACCGTACCTAACAGCTGTACCAGTAAAGGTAATGAAGCAAATCCCCTGTCTCTGTCCGTTACTCCTGCTGTGCCATCGCTTTCCCTGCACCACAATGCTCAGCGCAACCTGCATCATTTATACTGCCCTGAGGCCTGCTCCACCTGTGGGGAGCCGTTCCATCTCAAGCTGTCCTGACATCTGCCTCAGAGGACTGTTGCAGCGCTGGTGATCCTCACCAGACACCACAGGTGGCGTCACGACAAATTCCCTACAAATAATTCCTTTTGGCACTGACCGCCCTGGGCCAGCCACCGCGATAATCCCCGCAGGCAGTCTTAGGCCCAGCTGCCGGGTGCCCCACGACACCCCTGGGGGTGAGTCACATACACTGCAGAAAAGCAGAAAACCAGTCACAAATTCCATCTATGGAAAAATCTAGAAAGCTTTCAAGCTGTGGTATGAGCCTCGTCCATTAGATCCCTTTCGGCCTGACGTGGCCAGAATCTTGGATTTCCTACAGAACGGTCTGTCTAAAGGATTAAGACCAAGCACGCTGAAGGTCCAAGTCTCGCCTTTAAGTTCCTATTTTGATGCTGATTTGGCCCAAAACAGATGGATTAAGAGGTTCATGATAGCTGCTTCTCGGATTAATCCAACAAGAGCTAAAATAGTTCCACCTTGGGATCTCAACGTAGTTCTTAGAGGCCTAACTATGCATCCTTTTGAGCCAATAGCGGAGGCACACATAGACAAATTGTCTTGGAAAGCGGCATTGCTTATAGCTCTGACTACAGCCAGAAGAGTGAGTGAAATCCAAGCCCTGTCTATCAGAGAGACTTATTGTCGTATTTTGGAGGACAGGATCATCCTCCAGTTGGATCCTTCTTTTCTACCTAAAGTGTCGTCTAATTTTCATATGTCTCAGCCCATAATTCTTCCGTCATTCTGTCTAAATCCGTCAAATAGCAAGGAAGAAGAATTCCACGCGTTGGATGTAAGGAGGACTATAATCCGCTATTTGAGGCAGACTGAAACCTGGAGGAAGGATCAGAACCTATTTGTCCAATATGGAGGCCCCAATAAAAGAAAGAAAATTGCAAAAATACGCTAGCAAATTGGATTAAGAAAGCAATTTGTGAAACATACATAGTTCAAGATTTGCCTCCTCTGGAATCCTTGAAAGCTCATTCTACTAGAGCTATGTCGGTCTCCTGGGCGGAAAAAGCTAGTGCATCCATTGAGCAGATTTGCAAGGCAGCTACATGGTCGTCTGTCCATACCTTTGCTAAACATTATAGACTAGATGTAATATCTAATAGAGACTTAGCATTTGGAAGGAAAGTCCTTCAGGCTGTTGTCGCTCCCTAAAATTCATTCTTTGGTATTACTCCAGGTGTGCTGTCATGGAGGGGATTGGAGAAAATAGAATTAGACTTACCGGTAATTCGGTTTCTAAGACCCTCCACAACCTCACGGGTAGTTCCCTCCATTTCTTTATTGATTGGAAAAATCCTTAGTGTTAATAAATATTTAGAGCATTCATACTGTGTGGTCCTTTGAAAACACTGGGGATTGTAGCAGGAAGGGGCTATTTAACCTCTTGTTTTCCTGTCCCTAATTAGGATGGGGAGGCTACCTCCAGGTGTGCTGTCATGGAGGGTCTTAGAAACAGAATTACCGGTAAGTCTAATTCTATTTTTTTTTTTTACCATTTTTATTCTTTTTTTCAACTATTAACTTGGTCACACTATATAAATCCATGCCGGTTGCATGGATTTATATAGTGTGACCAAGTTGTCAAGCACTTTCCAAGTGATGCTAAAATTGCTTGGAAAGCGGTTGGCAACCCGCATGCGGACATGCATGTGAAAAACGCTTCACTTACGCTTGTGCCTGGCAGGAAAAATGCATGGAAAATCTGCATGGGTTTTTTCTGCCAGGGAGATGCAGAAACACTCAAGATTAATCCGGAGCATTTCTGCATCGTGGGCATGTGGCATCCCTGAGGGATCAGTCGCCACAGAGGTACTGCACCTCATCCAGAGATGTGGTGTCTCCCTTCACTCAGGTAAGATGGGAGTGCTGCAGAGAACCCCCTAAAACACCTGCATCCAACATTACACTGCTCCAGGCCGGCTGGAAGGGCAACATGCAGAGCGCAGCTGCTGAGCCCTGTCCCTGGCTGGAGTGGGGGAAACCCAAAGGTAAGGGGAACCAGTAGTGGGTGTGGGTGGAGGAAGCAGTTAGAAGGAGCACACAGTAGGTATATAATGGGAAGCAATCTTAGGGTGGCAGTTCAGAACAGAATGGTCAGTCAGTACAGTACAGACGGTCAGTGAGGACTGTCTGAGAGCAGAGGCTCAGCAGGAGCTCTGCTCCACAAGTAGGGTCCAGGATGGAGGCCCCGGAGGGGAGCAGGGAGTAGGCTCCATTCTAAGAATGGATCCCAGGGGTACGGCGCGTGCAGGACAGCACCCGTACGCCCCGCATCGGCCAGAAGACAGAGGGATCGGTTGCCGCATTCTAATCTAATCTCCAGGGGGTCAGGTTGGTCCCGGATCCGACGTACAGGAAGGACTTCAGCATACCCGAGCGGGATTGAGAGTGGGCAGCACAGGGCAGCAGGGAGAAGAACCTACTGTGAAGACGGTCAAAGTAGGAACACGAGAAAGTGGGGTTCTGCCAAGCATTCCTAAACTTCCTGAGGAAGGATTGAACCCCTGCCAGGGAGAACACGGCGCGACGTGGGAGGCCTTCACCTGTAACGTGCACTTGTGCGTTGCCTGCAGAACTGTGAATAAAATCTTGGACGACTGCACTGAGTTGCCTCCGTCTATTCCTTCACTGGTGCCATTTCCCTCCTTGCACTACAACGCCCAGCGCACCCTCCATCTATTTACACTGCCCTGAGGCCCGCTCCACCTGTGGGGAGCCGTTCCATCTCTAGCTGCCCTAACATCTGCCTCAGAGGACTGTTGCAGCGCTGGTGATACTCACCAGACACCACAGGTGGCGTCACGACAAATCCTATAAATAATCCTTTTTGCACTGACCGCCCCGGGCCAGCCACCGTGATATTCCCCAAAAGCCGCCATAAGACCCGGCTGCGGTGTGCCCCACGGCCCTGTGGGGCGAGTCAGGCAATTAGCCGTAGACTGGCAGACTCGGGAGGTGGTAAAATGGAGCGAGTATTGTCAAGAACACTGCTTGGTCACTCGGATAGCTATGGTGGATCTGATTTCAGGAATGTGTTTTCTGAACAGGGGTGTCAAGAGCTTCCTCCCCATCATCCTTATGATTGCGTCATTAATATTATTCCTGGGGCCAAGCTGCCAAAAAAGCAGGTTATATAATATCTCTGGTTCAGAGAGGCAGGCCATGAAAAACTAGATCACTGAAAGTCTACCATTGGGCCATATAAGACGTTCTTCATCTCCCGTTGCAGTGGGGTTTTTATTTGTCAAAAAAAAAGACTGGGGGTTGCGCCCCCGCCTTGATTTTCGCGAGTTTAATCGGATCACGGTCTGGGATGCATATCCTCTCCCTCTCATCCCGGACCTCTTTAGAAAACCATTTGGCTCCTACGATTTGATTAAACTAGACCTCAGGGGGGCTTATAATCTCATTCACATTGAGGAGATGAGTGGAAGATGGCCTTCAATACTCCTGAGGGGCACTATGAAAAGCTTGTGATGGCATTTGGGTTGACTAATGCTCCCGCTTTCTTTCAACACTGTTAGTGACATTTTTAGTCATCTAGCAGGTAGATCACAACAAACCAATCTTGATGACATATTAATTTATTTACCTCTAGTCACATCAGGTACATGTCAGGCAGGTCTTACAGATACTCAAAGATAATAAAATATTTGTCAAACCAGAGAAATGTATGTTCTCCATTCAGGGTTATTTCTTATCATTCATCGTTTTTGCATGGATCTGGCCAAAGTCCGGACGGTACTGGATTGGTATTATATTCAGGACTTAAAGGCATTACAAAGCTTTTGGGTTTCGCCAGCTACTACTGTAAGTTCATCAAAAACTTTTCGGTAGTGGCCAAACCTCTGATGGACGTTTTTGCCAAATAGAAAAAAAAAATTAAGATTTTATTATTTTACTTTCCATTCTTGTAGCTAAACACAATCCAGCTAAGCTTAAAATTGAAATGAAGCCCCTGTACCCCCCTCTCTAGGTGCTTCTGTACCAACTCCTCCCTGGTCCAGGACGGTCTCTATATCACGGCCTCCAGCAATAACCTATTGACACATGATTGTGGCAGCCCTCACGTGCTAATATATCACACTGCCAATAGAAGTGGGAAGCGGCACAGAAATCACAAAATAAAGGCAGTGTTTGTGGTAATGCAAGAATCCAACAAGCAGAGTAATCCACACGTCGTACAACAGCCCAACATGGATGATGAAAAGCTGAGTCTTCAGGCGTCTGTGTAAGAACATCACATTATTGTTTTCCTCCCAGAATAAGCACCAAATGGAATAGCTGAATGCCAGGATACAGAGACCGGCGGGGTGGCAGGGAAGCGCTGTCCGCTGGATTTTGTGCTGGTTTCACAAGCGGTCACCCTGCAGTTTTCTCTGGATAATGCTGTGGATACTTTTCACAACACATCTAATAATTGTGAACCTTCCGCTCACATGTTTATTATCTTGTCTGCTGGTCAGACTGGGGGGGATGAAAGCTGGACAAGGGATGAAGAATGATCCTTATTACATATAATGGGTGCACTGAGCGATTGTGAAAAGTCGCAGAGGACTGAGAGCAGAAGAGCAGAGGGTTTCCTCTTCCTCACAGGGACCAGCACAGAAGCTGGAGCAGAAGGGCAGAGGGTTTCCTCTTCCTCACAAGGACCAGCACAGAAGCCGGAGCAGAAGGGGAGACAAGGGCTGAGCCACTTACACAGACAGAAAGCTGAGGAGAGGAGGACATGCTATTGCTCCAGGATCCGCTCCATTCATTCCCTATGTGGCATTCAAGCGCTGAGCTCGGCTTTTCCGGAGCCCCATAGAAAATGAATGGAGCTGCAGTTGATCCCTGACTTTCCACTCCTTCCCGATCAGACGATGGCTCGCAGCGGTCAGACCCCACGATTAGTAAGTGATCACCGAGCCTGTGGATAAGTGATAACTTGTTTTCTTCAGACATCCCCTTTAAGTAATGGAGCATGCCAGCAGAGAAGGTGGGAGGAGGCGCTGGTTACAGGGGAGACTTTACCTCTGGAGGCCGCATATAGGGCATGTGAGGGGCGGACACTTCCCATATTCATCATTACTGAGCCCCCGCTCTGTGCAGCTCTTATCTGAGCTGCAGGAGACACAGCAGTTACTAATCAGCCGCTCTCTGTTCACTTGCAGCCGTCCGAGCTCTGCTGTGCCTGTTAGGGGTGAAGTTCGGGTCCTTGGAGGCATCTACTATGCAGCCTGCACAGCAGATCACAGCCCGAGCACAGCGTCTCCGGGTAAATCTCCACCTTGTAAGTTGCTTCTTGTGCAGCAGCCCTATGCAAGTTGCTCCGCTCTCCTCGGCCAGCTCCTGCTGAATACTGAGCTCCTCTGCCCAATCTAGGAGCTCAATAGCCCTGATCACGTCAGTGGTAGCCCAGCGCTGCTGGATCAGATTTACAAATGGCAAACTAATCAGCCCTAGGTATTTCTAATATGTGCAGAGCAGGCGACATAAGTCTGACCGGTGTCCTCATAGACCTTTCCTCAGCCGGGGTCTAATAGGAGCAGTAAGATGGCCGTCATGGGATCCATTGTTAGATCTCAGCTGCCATAGAAACTCATTGGCACCATGATCATGCCTCCCTCTCCTGTCTAAAGTGCCTAAATGCTGTGGAAGCCCCCTACTGTGTCATACAATGGATTAAGCTGCCAGGATCAGGGTTGGCTCCACTGTGGGCCGCTGAGGCCGGAACAGGACTGTGTTATACAGCCACACTTCTGCTGCTGATCTTGTAAGAGCCCTGACAGGTCCTGCCTGATGATAATGTGTCCTATAGAGCAGGTCTTGGTACCGGACTGCCCTGTACATATTTACCACTAGCTGGGAACCAGTTATTTACAAGGTCTAGTTTCGGATGTGTTTGCAGGATCTGTAGTTATCAGCATTTTATCCTTAAGGCCGAGTTATAATATCACTGTAACACTCTCGCCCTGTGCCTGTATACCTGCCCTGTGTGCTGCACAAAAGTATATAACAAAATGTGTGTACACAGATATCTATCTCCTGAATGGTATTACTGCTAGATCTCCTGTACATAGAAATATGAGGTTCTTAGCGCACATTTTGAGCAAATTGTGCGAGCCCATCTGCCAACGTCAAGGCGACCTCTTCAGATGGGTCCCTACACTAACATTACACTAACTTACTAACTGGGACTAGTTTTTTGTATTATTATTATTACCACCATTTTTACTATTTATTATTATTGCATTAATGCAATTAATTGTAACTGCTATAAAACTAATTAAAAAAATGTAATTCTATTTTTTTTTTATTATTCTTGTGATTCTAATAATGGTATTACTAAAATCCATATGCCTAAAGCTGTTGATCCAGAAGAAGGCAAAAACCCCAGGACACCTTCAGCCAATTTGTGTCACAGGGGAAAAATTCCTTCTTGACCCCCGGAAAAGGCGATCAGTCCTAGGACCCTGGATCAAACCTAATAATGTTATTACAAGTTATATAATATTACACTAATTATTGTACTACTGGAGTTATTTTAATTTGTTTTTATAAATCTATTTGATATGGTTATTATTACATTGTGCTATCTTATTACAGTATTATTCTTCTTTTCTCTCACTACTAATACTGCCCTATACCTACAGTGTTGATCCAGAAGAAGGCAAAAACCCCAGGACACCTTCAGCCAATTTTTGTCACAGGGGAAAAATTCCTTCTTGACCCCGGGAAAAGGCGATCAGTCCTAGGACCCTGGATCAAACCTAATAATGTTATTACAAGTTATATAATATTACACTAATTATTGTACTACTGGAGTTATTTTAATTTGTTTTTATAAATCTATTTGATATGTTTATTATTACATTGTGCTATCTTATTACAGTATTCTTCTTCTTTCCTATCACTACTAATACTGCCCTATACCTACAGTGTTGATCCAGAAGAAGGCAAAAACCCCAGGACACCTTCAGCCAATTTGTGTCACAGGGGAAAAATTCCTTCTTGACCCCGAGAAAAGGCGATCAGTCCTAGGACCCTGGATCACACTGCTATTCTACCTACTACTATTACTACTGTTATTTTATTACATTCTTACTATTATCACTAGTATTATTACTCATATTACACTAATATGGATATACTACACTATATTACTACCATCCCTTTCCCCCTAGGGATCTTAAGATGCAGTTCGGTCCTCCTCCTCCTATTCTGTCCTCCTCCTCTTCCATCCTCCTCCACTTCTGTCCTCCTCCTCTTCCGTCCTCTTCCTCTTCCATCCTCCTCCTCTTCCGTCCTCCTCCTCTTCCGTCCTCCTCCTCTTCCATCCTCCTTCTCTTCCATCCTCCTCCTCTTCCGTCCTACGCCTCTTCCGTCCTCCGCCTCTTCTGTCCTCCGCCTCTTCCATCCTCCGCCTTTTCTGTACTCCGCCTCTTCCGTCCTCCTCCTCTTCCGTCCTCTTCCTCTTACATCCTCCTCCTCTTCCGTCCTCCTCCTCTTCCGTCCTTCTCCTCTTCCGTCCTCCTTCTCTTCCGTCCTCCGCCTCTTCCGTCCTCTGCCTCTTCTGTCCTCCGCCTCTTCCATCCTCCGCCTCCTCCGTCCTCCGCCTCTTCCGTCCTCCTCCTTTTCCGTCCTCCTCCTCTTCTGTCCTCCTTCTCTTCCGTCCTCCGCCTCTTCCGTCCTCCGTCTCTTCCGTCCTCCGCCTCTTCCGTCCTCTTCCTCTTCCGTCCTCCTCCTGAGACGTAATAAATAGCATTAAAGCTGCAGTAATTGTTTATAATATATATATACACTGCTCAAAAAAATAAAGGGAACACTTAAATAACACATCCTAGATCTGAATGAATGAAATATTATCATTGAATACTTTGTTCTGTACAAAGTTGAATGTGTTGACAACAAAATCACACAAAAATCATCAATGGAAATCAAATTTATTAACCAATGGAGGCCTGGATTCGGAGTCACCCCCAAAATTAAAGTGGAAAAACACACTACAGGCTGTTCCAACTTTGATGTAATGTCCTTAAAACAAGTCAAAATGAGTCTCAGTATTGTGTGTGGCCTCCACGTGCCTGTATGACCTCCCTACAACGCCTGGACATGCTCCTGATGAGGTTGCGGATGTTCTCCTGTGGGATCTCCTCCCAGACCTGGACTAAAGCATCAGCCAACTCCTGGACAGTCTGTGGTGCAACGTGACGTTGGTGGATGGAGTGAGACATGATGTCCCAGATGTGCTCAATGGGATTCAGGTCTGGGGAATGGGCGGGCCAATCCATAGCTTCAATGCCTTCATCTTGCAGGAACTGCTGACACACTCCAGCCACATGAGGTCTGGCATTGGGCACAACCCCCAACTGTGGACATCTGGCCCTCATCCCACTCTCATGGAGTTGGTTTCTAACCGTTTGTGCAGACACATGCACATTTGTGGCTCTACTGGAGGTCATTTTGCATGGCTCTGGAACTGCTCCTCCTGTTCCTCCTTGCACAAAGGCGGAGGTAGCGGTCCTGCTGCTGGGTTGTTGCCCTCCTATGGCCCCCTCCACGTCTCCTGGTGTACTGGCATGTCTCCTGGTAGCGCCTCCAGCCTCTGTACACTACACTGACAGACACAGCAAACCTTCTTGCCACAGCCCGCATTTATGTGCCATCCTGGATGAGCTGCACTACCTGAGCAACTTCTGTGGGTTGTTGAGTCCGTCTCATGCTACCACGAGTGTGAAAGCACAACCAACATTCAAAAGTGACCAAAACATCAGCCAGAAAGCATTGGTACTGAGATGTGGTCTGTGGTCCCCACCTGCAGAACCACTCCTTTATTGAGGGTGTCTTGATAATTGCCAATAATTTCCATCTATTGTCTTCCATTTGCACAACAGCATGTGAAATTGATTGTCAATCAGTGTTGCTTCCTAAGTGGACAGTTTGATTTCACAGAAGTTTGATTTACTTGGAGTTATATTCTGTTGTTTAAGTGTTCCCTTTATTTTTTTGAGCAGTGTATATTTTCTCATGTCCATGTATTTACTACTAAAAGTAATTTTTTACATTTAGGTTTCATTAAGTGTTTTTCACCGGCTATTACAGACTTATTGTTTCCCTGCACATTCAAGTTTTGTGTTTTCTTTGGGCATAGATCAGCTAAAAGGCACTCAGGAAAAAAAAACAGATGAAAGATCTACAAACTCTCCCTTAAGACTAAGGAGCTCACTGATAGATTCTCAGTTAGCTAATTTTGCAGCCAGCAATAGACAGTGCAGCACAGATGCTACAGAAGGCAACATTTTTAATGAAACTCAATTACAGAAATCAATTATCGCCCCAAATACTTGCATTAAAGTAAAAAAAAATGGCCCCAAAGCTGGTCAACCGCTTTAACTCCTTACCAACATCTGCCGTACATGTATGGTATAAGTCAGTAGTGGGTGTACGGAGTAGGGTCAGCTCACCCCTTACATGGCAGATAATGGCTGTGACAAACAACCAGGACCTGCCTCTAACAGCTGCGAGTGGAGCGAAGATCTGCCCACCACTGTTAACCTGTTCAGTGCTGCTGTCAATCTCTAACAGCAGCATTAACAGCGCGCCAGCATTGGGACGCGTCGTTCCATGCTCCCACCGGCGCTCCTGTGACGCGATCATGGGGCGCCGATGGACTGCTATGACATCCGGGGGTCTGCTGAAGCCTCCGTGCCTGTCATCATAAAGCTTCATTTGGGCTGTAAAGAAGACCGTGGTTTTGCTATATGGAGCATTACTGTGGTATCGCTGTATATAGCATAAGCAATCAGATGATGTATACAAATACAGTGAAAAAAAAAATATATATGTATATTTATTAAACCCCACACGTTCAACTCACCTCCCACTAAAAATAAGATAATAAAAATATACACATTTTGTGGTATGGTCTCTTTCAGAGAAATACAATCTATCAAAATATAAAAAAAAAAAAACGATCAGTGAACACAGAAAAAAATTCAAAAAGACAAAATTGCACTTTTTCGTTCGCCTCAATACTGCAGAAAATCCTGTAAGAAGCGATGACCATGATATATGTGTCCCAAAATGTTATCAATAAAGTCCTCTTGCCCTTCAAAAAATAAGCCCCCACACAGCTCCATCAACCAGAAAAATGAAAATGTTACGGGTCTCAGAAAAAATGGTGACAGCATCAAAAAAAAGTTTTTTTCTTTTGCCAAAACTATTGGAGAAGTTTGGTCTTGCTGTAATCACACTGAGGAGCAGGATCCTATTACCAGGTCATTTTTACCACACAATGTACGCCGTTAAAACCGTTCCCAGAAAAACAATGTCAGGCTTTTTTTTCGCACTTTTACTGCACTTGAAATGTTTTTCCCGTTTTCTAGTACTATGTGGTAAATGAATGGTGTCATTTATAAGTACCGCTCATCCTACAAAATAACAAGACCTCACACTATGTGGGCAGATATCAAAAAGTTATAGCCCTTGGAAAAAGCCGAGGAAAAAACAGAAAAAAACATAAATTGGTTATGTCGGGAAGGGGTAAAGCTGAAGAAACGCATGTAACAGCAGAATATGGAGGAAGGTCAGATATCACAGACTGGTGGATACTACCTGCTCCATCGCTGGCAGAATACTCCACCCCCATGGTGTCCGCTGATATCTTCTCTTGTAGCAACGTATCCAAAATCTATAAAACATCGGGAACAGTCAGCAGAGGGTTTGATGATTGGCTCATATTGGCGATATACTCAGGGGCATTACTGGGGCCAGGGAAGATTGGGAATGAGTAGCGTATTGACTGTTAGAGATGTGATCTCTTCCATTAAAGGGGATGTCTAGTTGGAACAAGTTATCACTGATCTCTGGATAGGTGATGACCTGTCCCAGTGGGAGCACCCCTTTATTATGTGGTATATATGGAGGATGTGATATCATGCAGAGTTCTAGCAGTATTACACTTCGGTCCGTTCTGCGTGCATCTGGGCCATTCCCTATGGAGGAGCGGAGCTGGGGGGAAATATCAGGATCTCGTCGCTGGATCCATCCAGATGGGAGATGTAACGAGTGCGACGCCCCCCACTGGTGTCTCAGCGTATCATGTGTTGGGGAATAATAACTTATTGTCTGGTAAATGTGCTGACTCCTGTCAGTTGTGGTTGCTGAGTGCATGTGATGGGATGTGGCTCCGTCCGTTATATTATATCACGTCTTATACCTATAATCTCTCGCTGATCGCAGGTGTCTGTCTTCACACTCAGATGAGATGGAACAAAATGACCATATAGGACTTTTTTTTTTTTTCCAAATTCAAACCGAGCAATCCTATTGGCTGAGTATGAATGCAGTTACCATGGTGACAGAAGTAGCAGCAGATTTAAAGGGACAAAACACTAATATTGTACCAAAGTGTATTTTATTATATATTTCACATAACTGACTGGGTACACCTTGGTGCGGGTGGGATGGCTTTTTTTAAATCAAAAACCATGTTTACTAAGTACCCTATATTATATATATTCACTATTGCTTTTTACTTACTTATAGCAGGGTATATGCTCATATTGTTTCTATCCTAAGTTTGTCTATTTTCTAATAGAGACATGACCAGTCCTCTTTAGAACTTTATAGTGACCCCATTGAGGTCATGGACTGATATTGGGGATTGCAGAGTTGGGGCAAGGTGACAGGTGACAGTAAGTGACATCAAATGAAGGCTATGGTGCATACACAGTAAATCAGTCGTGTTATTCCACAGAAATGCTGTTCTATAAAACACAAAATATCTTCATATGGTGAGGAGTTGTGTTGTGTTTTCATCATTTACATTCTAGCGTGGTGATCACATAAAATGTAAAAGTCCTATTAAATAATTACTGAATGACAGTAGCCTGTATCCCTGGAGGACAAGTCATTTACCGCTTCACCAGGTTTGATCTTCTAATGCATTTTGATGTTTCAGTATTTGTATATATGTATATATATTTTTTCCCCCCTTAAGGGTATTCAAGCGCAGACGGTGACAAACTTCTTCCTCGCCTTTGAAGCACAGCTTTCAATTATTCCTGTCGTAAACAAGGTAAAAAGCTTAGAGTCGAACACTATCAGACTCCTTCAGTCCCGCAGCAGGTAAATCTGTGAACATCGCCGGCACTCCTGCTGTTCCTAGTACCGATCCCTCTATGAGCGGCTATGCAGTAATGAAGGCAGGATTCACCCCAAACTTGCTCGTCTTTTTTTTCGATTTCCAGTTCTGGTAATTAGTTATACACATGTGTATATCCAGTGGTCAACTCAAAACCTGTGTATGGAAAATCAATTGTTTGCTGTATGTGACGCGCCCCTGGGCCTTCTGTGTCGTGCGGCATCGCGCGCACGGGGGCTTACCCGGAGCCGGATCAGATGGGAGTAGTAGTCTCGTGGCGGTGACCCGGTCCGTGCCCAGGGAGTCAAGCTGAGCGGCAGTGTCTTGAATAGTAGGTGTTGTATGACTACGCCACCCGTTGAATGCAGCTAATATGGTTGTGCAGCGTAGATGGTATAACCCCCAACGGGAGGGGTATGGCCTCAGGGCAGCAGACGTGAATGATGGTGGTAGTGATGGTGCGACAAGGAGACTCAGAAACGTATGATGCAGTTTCAGGGTTTTTACTAACAGATGTTGCTTCAGTCACTGCGGCCGGGAGTGACCACCCGAGCCGTACCGCGTTCACCAGGTGCGGGACTCGGCTAACCCCCAGGCAGTTCCGGAGCGTGGTCCTGAGCTCCCCTCTCTCTCTCTGCTGGCCGTCCCCACCAGGGATCCACCTTTGTCCGGCTCCCTCGGGCCTCTTGGTGGCAAAACCTTCTCTGGCTTTCCTGACCCTATTCGTGGTATGCCTTCCTGGTGGATATGGTGAGGGTCGTGGCAAAACTTGACCACGACCTCCGGTTCCTGGTTAAGGATATTTTGCCTCTGCCAGTTTGGGATCCGGTACCCTTTTCTGCCAACCCTTCACCCGGTGACTTGTGGGATCTCAGGGTTCCCTCTGGTCCTGCGTCTCTGGGCCTTTCTTCCTCCTCCTCTCCACTACAGGCCTGGCCCTGGAGCTGGGCCCAGCCGGAGCCACAGCTCCCTGTCAGCCCTCTTGGCTGAGCTCCTCTGCTCTGCTCCTCCTCTGAACTCGACTCTCCCTGTCTCTAGATGGTGCCCACCATATATACTCCCTCTATGTGTGAGCCCAGGTGACTAGCACCCAATGGGCTCCTACCTCTATGCCCAGAGTCCCTCCCCTATCTGCCCCTACACTACTGGGATGTTCCTCCCCCCTCCCCACTCCAGCCAGGGACAGACGCTATCGTACCTGCACATCTATTTGGTGGGAGTACCGTTGTTCTGTCCCCCGGAAATGGGGTGAATGTAGTGCACGCAGCTATCTGAGCTCAGTCCCACACTCCATCCTTACCCGGGAGTGGAATACCACACCTCTGGTTCGAGGTGCAATACCCCTGTAGCAGCCGAGTCCTCGGGGTGCTACATATGCATCGCATTTGTAGGATGCACACTATTCATTTCAATATGGAGCGGAGTAGGAGGAGACTTTCATTACTGTTCCCTTTACTTCCTCCCTGCTGATAGGAAATGCCATGCTGTTTGCTTGTGTCCTGTGATTACAGCAGCCTGCAACAGTTTTCAAGCGTGCACTTCCCGGCTCAGGCATCAAGCAGTAAATGATAAAATTAAAACGCTGCTATCCCTTTGTTAAATATGCAGACACATAGGATATAGCCACATGTATTGGAGTTTCATCAGAGACCAGTTTGGTCAATATAAAACATCCAGATAATGAAGGAATGTGTGCTATATGGACAACGAATGGCAGACCATTCGGCTAAACATGCAACAACCAAGAGAAATTGCCGAATGTTATGTCCAAAGAAATATATCATATGACACGTAAGATATAATAAAAAACCTTTATTCGACTATGGTTACAGTGGTAAGAAAAGCACAAGAGTGTCCGCATTCATAAAAAGATAGTAGTTATTCTTAGATTTTATATTTATGCAATGATCTATATTTGCTCCTAACCATTATTATGCATGGACATTTTATACTACCCTAAGTGCCTTATAGATATATGTAAATCAATTGCTGAGACTTCCATTTATTATATATGACTGATGTGTGCATATATGCCTATGTAGGTGAGATGCTTCTCATATATATATATATCTTTTTATGAATGCAGACACTCTTGTGCTTTTCTTACCACTGTAACCATAGTCGAATAAAGGTTTTTTATTACATCTTACGTGTCATTTGATATATTTCTTTGGACATAACATTCAGCAATTTCTCTTGGTTGTTATCCCTTTGTTAGTCACTTTTTTATCTTCTTCCCCCTTCTACGAATGCTGTAGTCCGTTATTCTAGAACTGCTCTGAGAATGGTTCTCTCTGGAGTGTTGGGATTTGGGTTTAGGGTGGGTTATGGGAACTGAAGTTCAGATACTTTGTGCATGTTTTATACTATGGAATTACTATGTCATGTATGTTATTTGAAAGATGGAAAATTTGTATTTGGAGCTTTTCAATAAAAATTATTTGATTAAACAAAAATTATGAAATTAAAATTCCCCCCGTTCTTGAGAAAGAATAGGATTTTTACTAAGAGGTAAACTGCAAGTTGCTTGTTTTACTGGCACTTTACATTTTTGCTAGTTTTGTACGATTACACAATCCCTTGTAAAGGCCAGTGCCAGTTGTACATCTCTCCCTAACTCTTGTTCAGCACTATATTTTATGCCCGTTTTATTATATGGTTTCTAGATTTTGTCCAGCTTTGATAAATAATTAGTATTTATACTTTTGCTTTTAGATAGACTTGAAGAATGCAGATCCGGAGAGGGTGGAGAAACAAATTGAGAAGATGTTTGACATTCCCGCTAGTGACTGTATCCGGGTACAATGCGCTCCAGATCAAAATCATTCCTGTAGGCAAATTTAACTTCGCTGTCTGTACCTTGTCTTTTATTTTTTTTTCTACAAAATTTGGCTGGAAAAGGGGCAATGTAGCGAGGAATTTACATCAATTTTTGGTGTTAAAAAAAAACGAAACTATTTTGTGACGCATCATTTTTGCGCAAAAATGTGCAGCTTCCTATTTTACAGCACTCTTGCAACTTTTAGAAATTGTTCTTGGTAAGCTACACAGGTCTAAGAATGACTGGTGACGTTAAAAGTGGATAAAGATACACGGTGGCTCAGTGGATAAAGATACACGGTGGCTCAGTGGATAAAGATACACGGTGGCAAAGTGGATAATGATACACAGTGGCTCAGTGGATAAAGATACACGGTGGCTCAGTGGATAAAGATACACGGTGGCAAAGTGGATAATGATACACGGTGGCTCAGTGGATAAAGATACACGGTGGCTCAGTGGATAAAGATACACGGTGGCAAAGTGGATAAAGATACACGGTGGCTCAGTGGATAAAGATACACGGTGGCACAGTGGATAAAGATACACGGTGGCACAGTGGATAAAGATACACGGTGGCTCAGTGGATAAAGATACACGGTGGCTCAGTGGATAAAGATACACGGTGGCTCAGTGGATAAAGATACACGGTGGCACAGTGGATAAAGATACACGGTGGCACAGTGGATAAAGATACACGGTGGCTCAGTGGATAAAGATGCACGGTGGCACAGTGGATAAAGATACACGGTGGCAAAGTGGATAAAGATACACGGTGGCTCAGTGGATAAAGATACACGGTGGCAAAGTGGATAAAGATACACGGTGGCTCAGTGGATAAAGATACACGGTGGCACAGTGGATAAAGATACACGGTGGCACAGTGGATAAAGATACACGGTGGCTCAGTGGATAAAGATACACGGTGGCTCAGTGGATAAAGATACACGGTGGCTCAGTGGATAAAGATACACGGTGGCACAGTGGATAAAGATACACGGTGGCACAGTGGATAAAGATACACGGTGGCTCAGTGGATAAAGATGCACGGTGGCACAGTGGATAAAGATACACGGTGGCAAAGTGGATAAAGATACACGGTGGCTCAGTGGATAAAGATACACGGTGGCACAGTGGATAAAGATACACGGTGGCACAGTGGATAAAGATACACGGTGGCTCAGTGGATAAAGATACACGGTGGCTCAGTGGATAAAGATACACGGTGGCTCAGTGGATAAAGATACACGGTGGCTCAGTGGTTAGCATTGTTGCTTTGCAGCACTGGGATCCTGGGTTCAAATCCCACCAAGGACGACATCTGCAAGAAGTTTGTATGTTCTCCCCGTGTTTGCGTGGGTTTCCTCCAGGTTCTCCAGTTTCCTCCCACACTCCAAAGACATACTGATAGGGAATGTAGATTGTGAGCCCCAATGGGGACAGTGATGATAATGTCTGTAAAGCGCAGCAGAATAGGATGGTGCTATATAAGTGAGTAAAATAAATAAAGATGGAAGTGCTACATAAACATTTATCAAACATCGTGCAACTCTTTGATACATTTGGCAGAAATAATGGTAACACAACCACAAGCAAAACTGACCTGAGGAAGTCCCTTTATGATACATTTTTCGGAAAGAATTTGAAAGATTTAAAGCGTTAGAAATGAAGAAGATTATCCAATATCACAGAAAAAGGAAAAGTCTCCAGATGTTTTTATGCCGGATGCCGGTATGTGTCCATACCTAAAGAAGAGCTGTCAAAAGAATTGGTAAGGAATCCTTTAGTAAACATAAATATCCATAGGGGTTTTGAGTGTTAAAAAAAAAAAGATCTTACGAAAGATTTTGTGATCTGCGTTTACATGATTGTAATAACATTACAGCCCCATTCAGACTTACAGGTTTTACTCATGAGAAACTGAGCAGAACGATATATAGGTTTGTGGGAGAAGATTCAGTATAAATTGTAATTCATTCATTAGATTTGAGAGTCCTCAGTGGTTGATACCTTTAATGGCTAACTGAAAAGATGGTAACAAATTGCAAGCTTTCCAAACTGCTCAGGCCTTTTCATCAGGCAGACCTGAGACCTGAGTAGTCTGGAAAGTTTGCAATTTGTTACCATCTTTTCCGTTAGCCATTAAAAGGTATCAACCAATGAGGACTCTCAAATCTAAATACTCTTCTATCTACTGGCTAACACAGTACAAAGATAGATATTTTTCCTGTATCAATTTATTCAGTGGAATCCTGCTGTTTGTATAGATGAGTCCAGTGGGCGGTCATGCTAGTGATTGACAGCTATCTTTGCCTGCATGGTCATACAGGGAACTGTCAATCACTTAGGACCGCCCACTGGACTAGTGTACATACGGCAGGACTTTCTCTGCATAAAATGCAAGTCTTACTGACTCTCTTCCCACAGATATGTCTATCAGTCTGATCAACTTCTCTGCTCTACAACATCCCCCTACAGATCTTATACCATTTCAACATGACAGGTTCCTTTAATCACCTGCAGACGACATAAGTAGCCATGTTCTGTGTGGCTTACGGAGGGGCTTGATTGCTTGTCAGCTTCAAACAGGTTTCATTTCTTGTGATTCATTGGAGCCGAGTTCTAAACTGTATTAAGAAATTAATTTCTCTGTTTATTTCTATTAGATCTCGGCGAAGCTTGGAACAAATGTGGAAAGTGTTCTTCAAGAAGTTGTCAGGAGGCTTCCACCGTGAGTATGCACTAATGCGGCTCTATCCATCTTCTCTTTATTAAAGGGAACCTGTCACCTTGAAAAATGCTATGTACCTGCAGGTATAGGGTTAATCTGCAGATAAATATTGTTACAATGTTGCCCGGCCGCCTTATTGATAGTGCAGGTACCGGGAGAAAATTAACTTCTTTCCTCCCTGCAGCTGCCGGCCTTCACTCATCGTTGTGCACGGAGGGGCTACAGTCTTGGATCACAGCACCGCTCACTATATCGGAGGTGACGGCTGTAAACCTCGCCCGTATTTTGATTGACAGCTTGCTCTGCACAGATGCGCTGCAGAACCACTTAGAATCTGAGTGAAGGAGAGTAGTATGTTCACAGATAGAGAATATGGCTCATCCACGTGCAGATCTGCTCCACATCCGATTACATATTTGTGGGAGAAACCCTAGTGGCAGCCTCATATTTCTGACATGGATCCTCTAGCACTATTTGTGAAACTGCGGCTCCCAGAATAACTTGATGAGAGACCGTCAGCCTGCTGGGATCTGTAGTTTCACTACAGCAGGAGTGTCATAAGCTGCGGACCTCTGCTCACTCCAGCACTGGTCGGCATTTTCAGCACGTGAACGTACGCTATGCTTTCCGGAGACACAAGGGTGTAGGTAACTTTATCAAACCCTTGACTGTAAGTTTGCTGAACCCTAAGTGGATTCGATTGTTCCCACAGTTTCAGTTTCGGACCATTTAAGGGGAATTTACAGGGTTCTGGCCACTGACCAGGGGGATCAGTATCCCTGTATGTCTTTGTATATACTTGATAGAGACCTAGAACAGGTCGAAACGTTATGTGATGGCAGAATAAACTTTGTCTTTTGGAATTCATCACCCCGGACTGAATGCGGTTTACTTACCTTTATACCTCTTAACAGGATGTCTTATTTTTGTGTTTTAGTCCCAAGATTGAAAAGGGCAGCCCTCTTAAAGCCCTGCTGTTTGACTCAACGTTTGATCACTACAGAGGCGTCGTAGCCAGAATCGCCCTGTGTGGAGGTGACGTGTGTAAAGGCAATAAATCGTGTCTGCCCACTCTGGCAAGTGCTATGAAGTCAATGAGGTTGGTATACTGACCCCAGAGGAAGTACCAGCTGAAAAACTAAGGGTTTTTTTAATAATCTTATTAGCCTTTCCCTCTGTCTTCACCAATCAGCCCTCTGTATTGATGATCAGATCAAAGATCTAGACAGGGATTGTCTCACGCTGCATCTCCTTCCTGATTGTATCACTGAGAAGACAGAAGCTGCCCCATCCCATTCTCAAAGAAATGCAGAACCCAATGCATCTGCTGTCCGTGATCCGCTTATTGTCAGAGGACATCATTAGGGACTGCATTTTCTCATTTCTTAAGAAATTGTTGGGGGATCCTGCTAATCGCTGAATAATAAAACTGCAGCACCGCTCCATTTAAGGCAGTGCTTCCGAAACTCCAGTCCTCATGGCCCCCAACAGGTCAGGTTTTCCCCCCAACAGGTCATGTTTTCAGGATTTCCTCAGTATTACACATGTGATGAAAGTATCATCAAGGAATCAGGAATTCTCTCACCTGTGCAATACTATAGAAATCCTGAAGACATGACCTGTGGGGGGCCGTGGGGACTGGAGTTTGGGAAACACTGATTTTAAAGGGACTGTCAGCAAAGAATGACTGTTGAAACCAAGTACAAGCGCTCCATGGATCACGGCGTGGGCCAATCATTTATATACACCTTCTCACCTGCTTGTTTTACCTCTGTCTCCTTCCTTCTATGGTTCTATGAAGCCAGAGCTGTCAATCAAGGAAGAGGAGGGTGTGGATAGAGGGAAAGCAAGCAGGTGGGAAGGTGTATATAAATGATTGACCCCGTCATTAAGCACCGAGAGTTGGGACTAAGTTTGAACAGTCATTCTGTGCTGACAGTCCCTTTAGGTGGACGAGATAAAGATGCAGCTCATTTCACCGCGTAAGGTTGTTTGCCCACTATGCGCTCTCCACGGCGTCTCCAGACTCTGTCACGTCTGTCGCATGAGCTCAGTTTGAACCTGCTTTCATCTATGAAGAGCACAGGGCGCCAGTGGCGACTTTGCCAATCCTGGTGTTCTGTGGAAAATGCCAAGTGTCCTGCACGGTGTTGGGCTGTGACCGCAACCCCCATCTGTGGACGTCGGGCCCTCATACCACCCTCATGGAGTCTCTTTCAAACATTTGTGGCCTGCTGGACGTCATTTTGAAGGGCTCTGGCAGTGCTCCTCCTGTTCCTCCTTGCACAAAGGCGGAGGTAGCGGTCCTGCTGCTGGGTTGTTGCCCTCCTACGGCCCCCTCCACGTCTCCTGGTGTACTGGCCTGTCTCCTGGTAGCGCCTCCAGCCTCTGGACTCTACGCTGACAGATGCAGCAAACCTTCTTGCCACTGCTTGCATTGATGTGCCATCCTGTATGAGCTGCACTACCTGAGCAACTTCTGTGGGTTGTAGAGTCCGTCTCATGCTACCACGAGTGTGAAAGCACAACCAACATTCAAAAGTGACCAAAACATCAGCCAGAAAGCATTGGTACTGAGATGTGGTCTGTGGTCCCCACCTGCAGAACCACTCCTTTATTGAGGGTGTCTTGATAATTACCAATAATTTCCATCTATTGTCTATTCCATTTGCACAACAGCATGTGAAATTGATTGTCAATCAGTGTTGCTTCCTAAGTGGACAGTTTGATTTCACAGAAGTTTGATTTACTTGGAGTAATATTCTGTTGGTTAAATGTTCCCTTTATTTTTTTTAGCAGTTTACTTTTTTCCCCACTGTATATAGACAAGATGCACAGCCCAAAAAGGGTGTTCTGTGTACCTATGTTCCCTGGAACTTGTAGGGTTTTATTTGTGGACCTAGGAAGGAGAAAATATTAAAAAATCCCCAAATCACCTCCAAATCACCTCCCAAACCAGTGCCCTCTTATACTCATTGTTGTGTATCCCGCCATTATTCTGACATCAACATCAGGCAGGGGTGTCATGTGAGCACTACTTCTTCTGGCTTAGATGAAATATGAATGCTGCAACCAAACAGAAGCTGCAACACTCTTGCGTTGCCCCCACCGGTTGTTAACCTCATGTAACCAGTGGGGTATGCAGCACTGGTCTGGAGATATCAATTTCTTTTAGATTTCTCACCTCCCTTGGCCCATCAATAGTTGGTGTCTAGTAGTGGATAACCCAATTAAAGGGTTATTTCCCTCTCAGATATATCCACCGAATAAGCCATAAATGGCTAATAGATGTTGGCTCCACCTCTGTAGCCCCCCACAGCTATCGAGATAAGGCTGTATCTCTAGTTAATATGAACATAGAAGTGGCTGTGCATGATAGGCTTTCTCCATTCACTTCTATGGAGGTTCAGAATAATACAAAGGGTTGTAGATGTGTTAATAAAGACTACAATGGAAGTCTAATAACAATACATGGGCACTGATTCCCTGTGGGCACCTGAGATCAGCCACTGAAGCTGTAGGGGGGCAGTGTTAGCTTATATATGCACATTTATATGGAGGGTGTTTGTACATATCCCTATGGACCTGTCCCACATCTATGGATTATTTTACATAAATGAACACTGTCCCATTGTGCAGCAAAGGTCTATACAATAAACTGTGTACACCACTGTCTAATGAGGATAATAGAACTGTACTGGTTATTGTATCATTATGGGATGTAATTGATGGCTGTCGTAGCGCAGTGTTTTAATAATTAATTTACTACATCTTTTTACAGAAAACCACATTGGCAGCACGGCATATACAGTAAAATGTTACATGCATATCACATCAAGTGAAAAATCCCCATGGAAATGCCTCTACTAAAGCACGCTGCTATAAAAAACACTCTGTAAAGTAAGTCCACACTGCAGCATGAATATAACGTGCAAGCTAGAAAACAGGTTTGGCCAAAAAATGTATCCATCAGATAGATGTCAACTGTATACTTTTATAATATAGATCTGGACAAGGGTATATATAGCATAGACAGGATTGGGTTTATTAAGGATTGCATTCATACGACAACCCTACAAGGGAACCTGTCACGTGAAAGAATGGCTATTAACCTGCAGATATGCAGTTAATCTGCAGGTTATTTGTCAAATTTATATAGAGGTCTCAAAAAGTCAGAAATCATAAAGGGATCTAATAATAAAATGTAACCTTTATTTATACAATGCTAAAAAGTCATAAATATGATCTAGGACATAAACAAAAACTGCACCCAAAACGTGAAAATATATGAAAGAAAAATATTATTTCTAAAACCAATTCAAATTGCTGTATGTGAACCTCTCTGATGACCCTCAAATGCTCCCATGAAGGGAGGAAAAAAAGCCCCATGTTTAGGAAGTTGGTGAAATGACGTTGAAGGGAAAGGATCTAGGCTGAGATCCTGGATCCATGGATGAATGGCCTATGGAGTTTGAAGATCGGTTGATCACTGGGCTGGATAAATGTGCTACAGTTGTGGAATCTGTCGTCTGGATTTGATGAACTTTCTTAAGGACTGTTGCTACTGGATACCTGTGTTTCTATCGTTTTATCTTGTCGTCTGGAGGAGCGAGGAATGTGAATACAAACTATACTGGTTGACGATACGAAATCTGTGAGCCAACCAAAAGTTGGGAAACAGTGAGTATCGCCTGGTACAAAGGCAGTTGAACTACCGCCCCAGGAAGGGTATCTTGTGCACTGGGGACAATGTATTTTGGCCATTTACCTAGAGTCGTAGTAAAACCTTTGATGTAAGTGTAGCACCCCGAGGGTTCGGCCGCTACAGGGGTATTGCACCTCAAACCAGAGGTGTGATATTCCACTCCCGGGTAAGGATGGAGTGTGGACCAGGACTCAGTAAGCTGCATGCACCACACACACCCCATTTCCGAGGGACAGCTCAACGGTGCTCCCACTAGACAGAAGTGCAGGCACGACAGCATCTGTCCCTGGCTGGAGTGGGGAGGGGGAGGAAAACCCAGTGGTGTAGGAGCAGATAGGGGTGGGTCTCTGGGCATAGGAAGGAGCCCATTGGTTGCTGGTCACCTGGGCTCATGGTCAGAGGGAGGTATAAAAGGTGGGCACCATCTTAGGTCTTGGTTCAGTTCAGTCTGTGAGGAGAGGTTGAGAGGAGAGCTGACAGGGAGCAGCAGCTCAGGCTGAGTGCTGCTCCAGAGGCAGGCCTAGAGAAAAGGCCAGGGCCTGAGAGGAGAAGGAGAAGTGGGCCTGGAGAAGAGGCCAAGGGAAGGAGGAGAAGACAGAACAGGAAGGAACAGAAAGGGAGAAGAAGAGACAGAGAAACAGAAGGGCTCAGGAACAAGAAGGTGGAAGGGACCCTAAGAACCCACGAGAATACAGGGTGAAGGGTCAGGCAGATTAAGGGTACCGGATCCCAAGTTGGTGGAGGAGAAACTACCCTCAGCCAAAGACCGGTCGTCGTGATGATTTATTGGTGCAACACCTCATCAAACCTGCTAGGAAGGCACCATATAGGACAGCGGAGGACGGGGCCCACGTTTAACCGCACAGGTCCGCGGCAGCTGGACAAAAGTGGGTCACTGGTGAGGCAGGCCAGAGAAAGGACAAAAGGGGGTCCTGAGCCATACTTCTGAACTGCCTGGGAGTTGACCGAGCCCCACACCTGGTGGACGCAGCACGGCTCGGGCGGTCACTACTGGTGCCGAAGTGACCCGGAGCACATGAACTGTGAGTAAAGACCCTGGACAGTAACTTGTTGTCTGTGTGCTCCTTTGCGCCTCCAGCACTACCGGTACTGGGACTCTCACCACCATCACTCCCACCATTCACTACACTGCCCTGGGGTCGCACTCTTCCCATGGGGAGTCACACCATCCCAGCTGCATATATCATCAGCCCCAGCGGACTGCCTTGCAGCGGCGGTTCCTAATAACCGCAATCCACGGGTGGCGTAGTCGGACATTATCTAAAGTACGGTAGAAGACTACCATTGGTCTGACCACCCTGAGCCGCGGGACCAGGCCGCCATTACTACTCCCAGCGTCTCCCTATTGCCCGGTTCCTCGTGCCCCACGGCCCAGGGGGCGAGTCATAAGAGATGAACTATTGTTGCATCGTTAACTTGTCTTAGTGATTATTGCAACCCACAACCTCAGATCTTCACATACAGGATTAGAAAAACATTATTGTTTTCTTTCAAAAGCAATATCACATCTGTCCATAGATTGTGACTGGCATTGGACTTCAGCTCTACTGAAATAAATGGAGCTGAGCTGCAATACCACACAGAACCTGTAGACAGGTTGTGGTGCTGTTTTTAGACAAAAAACACAAGTTTCAGATCATGGACAACACCTTTGAAGAGTTAGGCTGCGTGCTCACTATGTGTTTTTCAAGCGTTTTTGCCGCCAAATTTCCGCAGCGAAAACGCTTAAAAAAACGCTTGGTAATACCTGCCCCATGGTCCCCAATGATAATCCGCATGTGCTGTGCACATGCTGCGGAAATTTCCGCTGCGGATTATCATTGCGGAAAAATACGCAGCATGTCCATTAATTTTGCGGACACGCAGAGTAATTGCCGCCATTGACTTGCATTGAATCGCTTAATATCCGCATGACTACATGTGCACATGCGGATATTAAGCGATTCAATGTGCGGATGTTACCCGGGTCTGGAGAAGAGGGGACTCGGGTACCATAGAACGTCGCGTGACCTGTCACATGACTAAATGACGTCCTGAAAGGTCCTTTCACACCACCGCGAGCCGTACAAGAGACAGGACGCAGCGGAGAAATGACCGGGGGCCATCAGAAGGTGAGTATAATGTTTTTTTTATTTTTTACCATTGTTATTCTTTTTTTTAACTATTAACTTGGCCACACTATATAAATTCATGCCGGTTGCATGGATTTACATAGTGTGACCAAATTGTCAAGCACTTTTATAAGCAATGCTAATATCGCTTGGAAAAGCGCTTGATAACCCGCATGCAGAAATGCATGCAAAAACGCTTGACAAACGCTTCTACCTGGCAAGAAAAACGCATGTAAAATCCGCATCCTTTCTTCCTGCCAGGTAGATGCAGCATTTCTGTAGCATGGGCACTTAGCCTTATGCAGTACTTCTCTCTTTTGTCAGATATTCAGGTGTAAAGAAACACTGCTGTACTCCCAGGAATAGGATTCACATTTTTACAATAAGTTCCCAGGGTCCGCCCGTGGTGTAGAGCTCCAGAGACATTTTTTTCTCCATATTATTAATTAACGCTTACAATATTCTAAATCCAGATGTAGCAGCCACTAATAAGACAGCTGTAGTCCACTACTAGCGCACAGTGATGTGGTGCGCTCCACTATTAACATAGCACAGCATATGGCGGCTGCTATATCAGTACTCTAGAATATAAAAAATAATTTCCATATTCTAAATATACATGAGTGCAAATAATAATTATTTTATAGCACCAACATATTCCGCAGCAATTTACAATACTTGTAAAAACAATATCAGACATTACATCGTAACACATAATTCAACAAAAACTAAAAGGAGTGAGGGCCCTGCTCGCAAGAGCTTACAATCTATTAGAAAATAGCAGGATGAGCAAAAGGGGCTTGTATTGTATAGTCCAGTCGTCATTCTAATAAATAGGGGTATTCACATAACGCTTCATGAACCAGTCATCAGTCAGTACCTGTATAAGGACAGATACAAAGTGCTACTGAGTGCACGGATTGTTGAGAATAGATGACAGAAGGTACAAGATTCTAAGAATTTAAGAAGAGAGAACGGGCAATGATTAGATTAGTGAGGTACTGTGATAGGCTAGTCTAAAGAAATGTGGTTTTGGAGCACATTTAAAACTGTGGATACTGGGAATTAACCAGATTGTTTGGGGTAATGCATTTCAGAGAACTGGAGCAGCATGAGAGAAGATTTTGAGTGGGAGGTTTGGATTATAGAGCATGTCAGGATACAGTCATTAGCATAACAGAAAACGGAGATAGGGTGGTAGACAGAGGTGAGGGAGGAGATGCAGGGTGGTACAGAACTGTGGAGAGTGTTGTGGGTGATATTGATAAGTTTATATTGTACTCTTTAGCAGATGCAACCAGTGCAATGACTGAAACAGGGTGGAAGCATCGGTGTAACAGCTGGACAGAAATATGAGCCCCGCTGACGCATTTAGGATGGATTTGAGAGGAGAGTTTAGTAAAAGGGAGAATATTTAGTAGAGTTGCAGTAGTCCAGATGAGAATGAATCAGAGCAAGGGTTTGAGCATACGACCTATTATATCGGACGAGTGTTATCCTTGGTTTTCACGGATAGCCCTCGTATCCATGTTATTATATTGGGCTGTGCACTTGACCCAGTCATCCGAGGGAGAAAAAAAAATAAATTGGTGACATGTCATATTTTCATCCGAGTGTTGGATCAAAATTGGCAATGCAAGTCTATGGGTCCGTGGAAAACATCTAATCTCACTCGGTAGACATCCGAGTTCAGTCCGATGTCCACGGACTGCCATAAATCGAGAAGGGTGAACAATATATTTTTTCCCACCTCTTAATGTGACTGGAAAGCCTAAATGGCAGTGGATCAGGCCTTCCCTTGGCCTCCGGCAGCTTATCGGTACCCCACAATCGCTTTAGCAGTAACTTCTCCATTTAAATGCCGCTGTCAGAAATTGACAGCATAATCTAAATGGTTAACAGCTGCATTTGATGCTTAGCGCCGGCAATTGCTGTTTGAGACAGATGCCAGCTGTGTGACAGTCAGCGTTTACTGTGTGTGAACCAGGTACAGCTCCTGATCCCACTTCACACACTCGGTCCCATTCTAAGGCAGAATTTTTAGGCGGGCATCTCACAGGGCAATATTTTGCCACCCATTGAGATAAACTTCTGACCGTCACCTGAAACGAGATGCTAATCTGCAGTATATATATAGGACCAGCGACGGACAAATGATTGGTGCAACCTGTGCAGCTGCACAGGAGCCCAAATGATAAGGGGGCCATTACAACCTCCAAAGCAGCTTCTGTCAGGCACATTGAGCCATATACTTTTTTTGTGTTTGTGTGACAGTAATGGGGCATTGCCTCGCACCACTATCAGAGGAGAGATGGTCGCACATGTGCAACTCACTCTCTTGTCTGCTATGACCTATGGAATCTGATTGGGCAACTGCTAAACTTTTCCATGGCACTGGGTGTGACGAGTCACCCTAAGGGTGTGTGCACACATCATCATTTTCGGGTGGAAACTAGAATGTATTGGCTCCTTCCAGGTCCTGACTGCAGGACCTGGAAGGAGCCCATGCATTCTAGCGTCTTTACTAGTGAGCCAGCCAGAATGTATGGGCTGTAGTCAGGACCTGGAAGGAGCCCATACATTCTGGAAGATAGCAGAATCTATGGGGTCCTGTCAGATTTATATTATTGGAGGCAGCAGAATCTATGGGGTCCTGTCAGGTTTATATTATTGGAGGCAGTAGAATGCATGAGCTCCTGTCGGGTATATATTATTGGAGGCAGCAGAATGTATGGGCTCCTGTCAGGTATATATTATTGGAGGCAGCAGAATGTATGGGCTCCTGTCAGGTATATATTATTGGAGGCAGCAGAATGTATGGGCTCCTGTCAGGTATATATTATTGGAGACAGCAGGATGTATGGGCTCCTGTCGGGTATATATTATTGGAGGCAGCAGAATGTATGGGCTCCTGTTGGGTATATATTATTGGAGGCAGCAGAATGTATGGGCTTCTGTCAGGTATATATTATTGGAGGCCGCAGAATGTATGAGCTCCTGTCGGGTATATATTATTGGAGGCAGCAGAATGTATGGGCTCCTGTCACGTATATATTATTGGAGGCAGGAGAATGTATGGGCTCCTGTCAGGTATATATTATTGGAGGCAGCAGAATGTATGGGCTCCTGTTGGGTATATATTATTGGAGGCAGCAGAATGTATGGGCTTCTGTCAGGTATATATTATTGGAGGCAGCAGAATGTATGAGCTCCTGTCGGGTATATATTATTGGAGGCAGCAGAATGTATGGGCTCCTGTCACGTATATATTATTGGAGGCAGGAGAATGTATGGGCTCCTGTCAGGTATATATTATTGAAGGCAGCAGAATGTATGGGCTCCTGTCGGGTATGTATTATTGGAGGCAGCAGAATGAATGGGCTCCTGTTAGGTATATATTATTGGAGGCTGCAGAATGTATGGGCTCCTGTCGGGTATATATTATTGGAGGCAGCAGAATGTATGGGCTCCTGTCAGGTATATATTATTGGAGGCAGGAGAATCTGTAGGCTCCTACCAAGTATATATTCTTGGAGGCAGCAGAATGTATGGGCTCCTACCATGTCCTGACTACAGCCCATATGTGGCGTCCTGCTACGCCTAGGTGCCACACAACCCAGTTGGGTGCATGGATTGACTTCTCCACAAGAGGCCCTCACTACATTCATACACTTCCACCCTTCCACCTCACACCAGCTGAGGGAGCCCATTAGGGACATATACATAGGGAAGGTGAAGCCAGGAGCTGAGTTCGGAGTTGTGAGAGAGTGTGCTGGCACTTAGACCAGTGAAGAGGCAGCACGCTGGCTGCTGTGCTTAGGCGAGCCAAGGCCTACGGCACGAATGAGGAGTTAGGGCCCCGAGTGTGGCTGACGGCAAAGAGAAAAGTAGAGAGGAGTTGAGGGGGCAGAGGAGCGTACCAGGCTCACCCCGAAATATATACCGGACATCGGGTCCGCGCCTTCCGGGTTCCTTCATACCCAGTAGGGATCACCGGACACCTGGAGGACTACAAGTCCCAGGTCGATCAACGCTGACTACAGCACCAGGGCTAGGAGTCACGGAGGCCCCAGTGTCCAGGGAGAGTGATCTCCAAGAGAAGGCCCTACCACCAGGTCAGCAGGTGCAAGAGAGAGAGACAGTAATTAAGCCATGCCCTGCTCCAGGCAGGTCAGAAGCTTAGCAAGTGGAAGCGACGGATCAGGAGGCCCTATACCCGCTCACTGGGGAGAGTCCAGAAATGCACCCTGCCTACCGAGTACCCTGGACCATACCACACCGACACCAGTAAAGGTACCGAAGCGCACCCCCGTGTGAGTGTCTGTCATTTCTTCCTGAACCGCCCTGGCTGTCTCTCCCCTGCACTGCTAAACATTACCCCCCACGCTGCCCTGAGGCCCGCACCACCTGTGGGGAGCCGTTCCATCATAAGCTGCCCTAACATCTGCCTCAGAGGACTTCTCCGCAGCGGCGGCTCCCTTTAGCCGCAATCCACAGGTGGCGTCACAAACTCTTATAATCCCCTGTAAATATTTCCCCTTTTGTTGACCTCCCTGGGCCACGGACCGGGACAGCCACCATAATATCCCCCGCAAGCATCCATAGGCCCGGCTGCTGAGTACTCCATGGCTCTGGGGCCCTGAAACAGGTTAGTCCAGCCAGCATGCAAGATAAAAATAAAATGCTGACGGAACAGTTCATCCGGGGGTTGAGGTCCCAGGAGGAGAGCAGAACTGTACGGTGGTGGGCCTTAGATCATCCAGATGCCAACTTTGACACCCTTAAGGACATGGCTATAAAGGGTCTGCAGTCCGTGGAAACAACAGATACTGCTATCCAGCGCTACCAGGGTGGGGCCACCCCAGTGCCCACAGCGCCCACTGCTCCTTCATTAACGGCTGAAACAAAAATGCAAACAGTGCCTCGTAGCGAGCTGGACAGACTACGCTCTGAAGTGCGCCAGTTAAGTAAAACCCTGGCCACTGTCCTGAGCACCCTGCAGCTACAGACGGAGCCTGAGCCGGAAGGAAGGATCCTACTGGCCGACAGCCCTGAAGATGTCCCCTGGATGAGGAGAAGAAGGAGGACAAAGCCACCCCGTAGGAGAACAACGTCACCCCGGAGGAGGACAACACCACCCCGTGGGAGGACCAACGACCAACGTCGCCCTACAGGAGACTTCATCTGCTACCGCTGCCACAAGGCAGGTCGCAGAGCGCAGAACTGTCCTTTAAACGAGCAAACCCTGGGGCCGAGGGCCGACACCCAGGAGTAAATCAACCAGGCCTATGAAACTGGTACCATCGGTTCGTGTGAGGAAGACCTTTCCTGTCCATTGTGCTGGATGGCATTGCGACACCTGCCCTGCTGGACACCGGCTCGCAGGTAACCATCATACCTGATGTCCTCTACAAAAGGTACTGGTCTGTAGATGAACTCCAGCCACCAGCCCGAACCTCTCTTTGTATCCCTCTAACGGCCTTTCTCTTAACCTAGTAGGGTTTAAGGATGTGACAGTGAAGGTGGGGAGAGCGGAACTAAAAGACCAAGGACTGATTGTAGTGGAGTCTAATCCTGGTGATACAGACTTGTATATGATACTTGGTACAAATATTGTTGGTAACTGGGAGAAGTGTTGTTTTTGCTCCAACAGATTGCTGACACTGCCAAACCAGGGCAGAGGAAGGTGCTCCAGAGAGAGATACGAGCCCTCCTGTACCAGCAACAGGTAAAGCTAACAGGTGGTGAGATCGGTAATGTACGGGTGACAGACCCGATACCCATTGTGATTCCCCCGATGAGTGAAATGCTGATTTGGTGTAGGGCAGCAATAGGTCTCAAGGACAGAACTACCAGGCGGTAGTGGAGCCCATTGGCTCAGAGCACAAACCTACACTCTTAACTGCCAGAGGGGTGGTTGATGCACGCAATGGGAGGGTACCCGTACGTCTCCTAAATTGTGGGGAGGACGAAGTTAAATTACCAAGATACGCCACTGTTGCCCGGTTGTATACTGTGAATGATGATGCCATACACACAGTATAGTTCTTGACCTCATCAGACACTGTGGAGGACAATGACTCCGAAACCCAGGTGGAGGATTGGTGTCAACAGCTCCATATTGGGACTGACGCCACTCCTGTCCATCAAAAACAAGGTGTACACAGGGTGGTCCAGGAATACGAACAGGTATTCAGCAAACACCCACTTGATTTTGGGAGGATTAAAGGGGTACAACACCATATACCCACAGGTGACCATCCACCCATCAAAGAACGTTACAGACCCATACCACCAGCACACTACCAAAAAGAGAAGGAAATGTTGCATGATATGAAGAGAGCAGGGGTAATAAGAGATAGTTGTAGCCCTTGGGCAGCTCCCCTGGTCCTGGTCAGGAAAAAGGATGGAAGCATGAGGATGTGTGTAGATTACAGACAGGTAAATCGCATAACACATAAAGATGCATACCCTTTACCCCATATAGAGGAATCCCTGGCTGCACTAAAGTCTGCAAATTACTTTTCTACCCTTGACCTCACTAGTGGGTACTGGCAAGTAGCAGTTGCTGAGGAGGACCGGGAGAAGACGGCCTTCACTACCCCGATGGGACTCTGCGAGTTCAACAGCATGCCGTTCGGACTCTGCAATGCCCCTGGAACGTTCCAGAGATTGATGGAGTGCTGTTTGGGACACCGTAACTTCGAGACCGTGCTGCTATACCTGGATGACGTAATAGTTTACTCCAAGACTTATGAGGACCATTTGAAGCACCTGGCGGAGGTATTTGAAGCATTGTCCGGTATGGGATGAAATTGAAACCTTCCAAGTGCCACCTGCTTAAACAGAAGGTTCAGTAGCTGGGGCACATCGTCAGTCCAGAAGGCGTAGCACCAGACCCGGATAAGGTCACAGCCATCCAGAAATGGCCAGAACCGAAGAATCTCAAGGAGGTACATCAGTTACTGGGACTGGTCGGGTACTACCGGAGATTTGTAAAGGACTACACCAAGAAGGCAGTGCCTTTGCAAGATTTCCTGGTAGGACAGTCCAACAGAGGCAAAATCCCCCTTCCAGTGGGGTAAAGAACAGGCTGAGTCCTTTGCAGTGATGAAAGAGATCCTGACTGGCAAACAAATCCTGGCCTACCCTGACTACAGCCAACCTTTCCTGCTGTACACTGATGCCAGCAACGAGAGACTAGGAGCTGTGTTAAGCCAGAAGCAGTATGGCAAAAGGAAGGTGATAGCCTATGCCAGCAGGAAGCTTCGTCCTACCGAGAGGAATCCAGAAAACTATAGCTCCTTCAAGTTGGAGCTCCTGGCCTTGGTCTGGGCCATCACTGAACGATTCAAGCACTACCTGGCCTCCACTAAGTTCACGGCCTATACTGACAACAACCCCTTGACGCATCTAGAGACAGCCAATTTGGGAGCAATGGAACAGCGTTGGATGGCCAGACTGTCAAACTATCAGTTCACCATCAAATACCGGACAGGCCACAAGAACGCCAACGACAATGCCCTGTCCAGAATGCCTCACCAGTCGGACAATGAAGAAGAAGTGGATGACCTGGAGGAGATTGAGCTACCTGCCTTCCACAGAAATGGGATGGTACACGAGCAGCGCACCTCCAGGAGGTATCGCGGTAAGACACTAAACCCGTTACCTCATTACAGTTGGAAGGAGACCCAGGACAGCGACCCGGTTGTCAGCCGTATCAAAGAACTGATAACCCAGGAAGGTTACTCCCTGGAGAAGGACGCTCCTCCACAAGCCAAGCAACTGTGGAATGAGAGAAGCCGGCTGTTCATCTATAGAGAGAAGCTGTGCCGGAGGTATGTCAACCTTAGGACCCATGAGATGGTATGGCAGATCGTAGTGCCCAGGACAGACATCCAGATGGTGTTGGAGGCCTACCACGATCGAGCAGGGCACTTTGGCTGGAAGAAACTGGAAACCCTCCTGAAGAGTCGGTTTTATTGGGTTGGTATGCGGAGCTCCATAGAGAGATGGTGCCGGGATTGTGGACCTTGTAGCCTCAGAAGAAAAGACTACAGCAGCCAGAAAGCACCCTTGCAGTCCATCAAGACCACCCAGCCCCTGGAGATCTTTGCCCTGGATCATGTCAAGCTGTCACCCAGCAGGTCAGGATACTCCTATGCCCTGACCATGGTGGATCACTACTCCCGGTTCCTGGTGGTAGCCCCCATCAAGGATCTGATGGCAGAAACTGCAGCAAGGACGTTTCAAGCATACTTCTGCAGGCCCCATGGATACCCAGATAAGATGCTGACGGATCAAGGCCCTGCTTTTGAAGCCGAGCTGTTCAAAGAGTTTTACCATCTGTACGGGTGTAAGAAGATTCGGACTACGCCGTAACATCCTCAAACCAATGGTCTATGTGAAAAGATGAACAATATCGTCATAGACCGGCTGAAGACTTTACCTCTAGAAGAAAGGAATCAGTGGCCAGACAAACTACCTGACCGGGTAGATTTGTACAATCACATACCTGTGATTTCCACCAATTGTGCTCCAGCGTACCTCATGAGAGCAAGACGGGAAAGTTGCCCATGTGTATTGCCAAGTTTTTAGCAATAAGGTTCGGATATGGCTTTAAAGAAGGCAACCATTTGTAATATAACGCAATTTTATTTATAATAGATCATTTGAAAGATTAAATACAGAATCAAAGGAATAGTATGATATTATGATATTGCGTACACTTTTGTAGATTAAAGGTTACTAAGGTTAAATACTTATAAAGGTTACATACTTACTATTGGATAGAAGAAGAAAAAGATTTCCCTAGTACCATATACATCATCTGTCCGGAAACTTCAGCTGGAGAAGTGCTCAGCGATGGGCAGAGAATGCGTCCTAGGTCCTACACTTTGAAGAGCGTCTTCTTCAAAGGCCCACAATGCTTCTGCCATAACTGAATTCTTCAACAGCTTTATACTTTAGAAAAATGCTTACCCAACCTAATATTACGTAAGCATGAAAGTTCATAGGTTGTTGTCCAACATTCAAATCCCTCGACAGTGGCCAGCTATCACAGATGAGCAATACTGGACAAGACCTGTTCACGGACCATTCTACTTCTGTCATAATGTTTACATATGATAAGAGTAAATCCTACAGCGGGTTATAAATCAGAACAAGGTTTTCTTTCCAGACAGTATATTGTGCTAAGAAGCTATGTATCAGTGAGATACATTCACAGATAAAGTATACCTTAACACAGAATATATAATTAGAATATTGATTAAAGGTTGGATACATCATAATGGGTTTCAGATAGCCACTTATATTTTTGGTACTACAATAAGCTTCTCCATCTTAAGCCATATGTCTGTAGTTTTATTTACAATTTTGTGCAATCGTCTGTCTCTGGTTCTAGCAAACACAGCGTATACAAAGAGCTAATTCCCTTCAGTAATAAAGATTAAACCTCAAACTTAACCTAATGCTTTAGTATGTCTGGACTAATGACCCCTACTCTACTGAGGTAAGACACCTACAAATGCTGAGATGTCTGGTTTATATTTCAATATGGATTTGAAATATAAAATAGCCATTTTTCATGTTCATACTACAATCCACCCTCAGTTATCGGAAACCATATATTATTTATATCCAACGCCATATCCCAAAGGAATAACTTCAACAGATGAGCGACATAGAGATAACAAAGAAGGAATACATTGTATACAGCAACATAAAGCAATACATGCACAAATTATTGCAAAAATTACTCCTAAAATATAGCGTAAGTACCCAAAATCAGGCAGCTAGGAAAATAACCAGTCCCACCATTTACCATCACTTCGTGTGATGTGATTAACATCATCCTGTAACTGATCTATTTGAGACTGCAAATCTTGGCTGTGATCAGACAGATTAAAACAACACATCCCACCAAACTCTTGACATCCATGATTATGAATTAACAACAAATAATCTATGGTTGCCCTATTTTGTAAAATTGCTTTTTGGTAACTTTGTATATCCAATAATATATTCTCTAAAGCTCTACTAGTAATATTTATTGATCTAGCCACAAGAAAAGATAATCTACCTACAGTATGGGCAGCATATACCGCTATGACAGGGGATCCTACCATTGTCAAATATATTCCTAGAATTTCTGATTCAATTAGTAAGTTTACGTTATAATTACAATTTTCTGATAAGCGAAAAAAATCCCCTTTTTGAAGGCTTAATTTTACGAGATGGGAAAGTTATATTCCCACAAGAAAACATCCACCCCTTGGGCAATTTTGCATGTTGTATGTATGAGGGGGAAGTTACTGTATTATTACACTTCATATTTTCCCCGACATTATTTTCTTACAATCTTTACCTGTACGGGAACTACAAATAATATCAATCTCATTATTCCCTGTTTTTCTTTCTATTTTCATTTGCTGGCATTTACCTATTTTATTTTGGTCGCAAGTCATTTGATAACATAGCTCAGCAGATGCAATCTTTTGAGTCTTTATAGTGATCATATCTTCAGTAATAAAATCTTCTCCAGTACAGTTTATACAAGCGTAATACGGGTTGTATGTATAATTCTGAAGCACATCTCCTTCTTCTACCTTCTCAACTTGGATAAATCCCCCTATCAATTTGGTCCACAGTCGTAAGGGGGTTGGTATAGCTACCATACAAGTTTCCAACACATTTGTAGCTGTAGCAGTCTTTGCCATACAAAAATGGCTCATGTTTGTCAGTTGCGCCAAGTAACTCCATAAATTCTGCTTAATTTTCCATAAAACCTCATTCTCCTTCTCCGGCGTTTCTCTTTCCCTTCTGTATAACGGTTGGGTAGTGACAGAGACCAAAAGGACCGTGCCTGTAACACCGATCATCCACCATCTCCAATTTTGAGTCTAAAATGGAAATATATATACATTAGTCTCTGAGATAACACCTGTCTGCAGGAACATGTTCCCACTTCTCTTGTCCTGGCTTCTTCACTTTTAACACATTGTCTGCCCCTAGGGCGATCACCTCTGCAGGTTCTGGAGGACCTTAATCTCCAGGTTGCTTCACCAAGATTTTTGCACCATCATTCAGAAAATGAGTGGAGCCAAAACCTCTGTCTCCTCCAACTGTTATTATTGTAGGAGCTGTTCCCTTGATTATTTTCATTTTCTGAATAGACAAAATTAATAATTGAGCTATTCTGTCTCCTTTTTGGATCAACAAGTCACTATCCCCACTATTCAACAGGAGTACCTTGATTTCACCTTGATCATCCTGATCTATCACTCCTCCCATCACTTGAATTCCTCTCAGGGCCAAACCTGATCTTGGAGCTATAAGACCAAAATGCTCAGGAGGCATTTGTAATCCTATAGCAGTTGTGAAGGAGACCCAGGACAGCGACCCGGTTGTCAGCCGTATCAAAGAACTGATAACCCAGGAAGGTTACTCCCTGGAGAAGGACGCTCCTCCACAAGCCAAGCAACTGTGGAATGAGAGAAGCCGGCTGTTCATCTATAGAGAGAAGCTGTGCCGGAGGTATGTCAACCTTAGGACCCATGAGATGGTATGGCAGATCGTAGTGCCCAGGACAGACATCCAGATGGTGTTGGAGGCCTACCACGATCGAGCAGGGCACTTTGGCTGGAAGAAACTGGAAACCCTCCTGAAGAGTCGGTTTTATTGGGTTGGTATGCGGAGCTCCATAGAGAGATGGTGCCGGGATTGTGGACCCTGTAGCCTCAGAAGAAAAGACTACAGCAGCCAGAAAGCACCCTTGCAGTCCATCAAGACCACCCAGCCCCTGGAGATCTTTGCCCTGGATCATGTCAAGCTGTCACCCAGCAGGTCAGGATACTCCTATGCCCTGACCATGGTGGATCACTACTCCCGGTTCCTGGTGGTAGCCCCCATCAAGGATCTGATGGCAGAAACTGCAGCAAGGACGTTTCAAGCATACTTCTGCAGGCCCCATGGATACCCAGATAAGATGCTGACGGATCAAGGCCCTGCTTTTGAAGCCGAGCTGTTCAAAGAGTTTTACCATCTGTACGGGTGTAAGGGTGTAAAATTAATAATTGAGCTATCCTGTCTCCTTTTTGGATCAACAAGTCACTATCCCCACTATTCAACAGGAGTACCTTGATTTCACCTTGATAATCCTGATCTATCACTCCAGCCATCACTTGAATTCCTCTCAGGGCCAAACCTGATCTTGGAGCTATAAGACCAAAATGCTCAGGAGGCATTTGTAATCCTATAGCAGTTGTGATTGCCTTTACCACCCCTATTTCTAATCTAATTTCCTCATGAGAGTGTAAATCTAGTCCTGCTGCCTGTGGGGTGGCTCTATAAGATCCCAGAGCCCCTGGCTCTAGTTCCCAATAGAGAACTGTCTGTCCTGTGGTAGTAGCTTTTAAAGGCATGATCTGTAAATTGGGGGTAATCATTCTTATTAACGGTGTTTCCTGTTCTTGAAGTGACTACCATTGTCACTCTGAATTTGCAATGGAATACCGTAATATAATATTATGGTTTCCATGGTTTTAATGGTACTGTTAGCATTGGCCGTTTTACATGGACAAGCCATCATATACACTGAGTATGTATCCACAGCCGTGCATACATATACACACCCTCCATCTTGTGGAAGGGGGCCGATGTAATCTACCTGCCAAATTTGTCCAGGTAGTTTACCTCGGGCTATTTGACCCCTAACAACATGGGGGACAGGTCTTTGTTGTGAATGTTGGCATACTGGACATTTCATAATTGTTTCCTTGATTACATCTAACCTGATGGGCACCCTCTGGTCTGTGCCCATTGAGTCAGTCCGAGCAGCTCCTCAGTGGTGTCAGTCCGAGCAGCTCCTCAGTGGTGTCAGTCTTTACTGCATTCAGTGACTGATATTTTGGACTGTTCGTCTGCTACTGAGTTGAAGAATCTTTCCACGGGATCTGAAGCACAAATAGCATCAACATGAAACACAGTCACTTTAATTATTTGTACAATTGCCCAGATATCTTGCCACAACTCTTTTCCTCATACTTCTTTGTTATGTATACTTGTAGTCTGATAGCCCACTGCGTTCCACACACGGTTGTTACCTTGGTACCTAGCTGACCCTTCTGTAAACCACGCTTGTTTCCTCTGCTCAGGAATCAATTGTTCAAAGGGCATCTCCTGCTGCTGAAGTCCCATAGCGACTTTGCTTACCTTCTCATACAATGTGGAGATTCCACTAACTCCTGGTTTTGCTCTGTCCTGAATTGCCTCAATTTGCTTTCCTCCTAATTCTGTAGTTATAATCTTGCACTCACTGAATTGTTTTGGAGTTCCATTAATCAAATTGGCCTCCGCCCCTGTATCTACCAATATTTGTGGGGCGTGGCCAGCATGTCAATCACTTTTATCTGTCTCCCTCCATCGATCCCCCATTTCAGATGAAGACATCATATTAGAAGAAAATGATGCCCCCTTCTGTTGGGCTTTGAATTCCTGTATCAAGGATTTAACTTCAGCATAAAGATCCTCAAACCCCAGTGCTGTGGGCTTTGCTGGCGACGAGGAGGAAGTGGGCCCTTTCTCTCCCCGTGTCCCACCCGCCCCCTGCTGTGGGGATTCAGAATCTTTTACTGTAACCTTTCTATTATGTGAAACCTCTGACTTTTTATTAAGTCCTCTATTTTGATACAACTTCCACATCTCGTCAGTACCAATCCCATCTATTTTATCCCTGTGGACACCATCCCATTGATCAGGGCTACACTCTATTCCTGATTTGGCTATGGCCAAAGCAACTTTCTTTTTATTAACCTTCCCTCGTCTCCTTCTGTATTTATACTGCGCTACACATACCGCTGCCTTTTTTGCTAAATGCTGATATCCATCACATCTGTCCATTAATAACTTATTCTGACACTGTGCTATAACCAATGCATTCTGGGCCTCACACAACTGTCTTTCCAATTCCTGAACTTTTGTTAATATACATATTCTTTCCTCAAGCTGTTTTCTACATGCATGTAACAAAATCCATCCTCTCCTGCTCACAGCACCCAATTCCTGCTTTTTTTCCACTCTCACTTTTTGCAAGCATTCAATGACATCATCAGGTTCAGCATCATTCAAACATTTGTCCCATGATTCACTTAATCCAACACATTGCGACCACTCTTTGGCCAAAATATGGTAAGGAGCCTGCTCCCACCCTGGAATTTCTACAGAAACACTTACAATCTCTTTTTTCTTAAAGAGAGGCATGTTTTACGCAATATCACACTATCACACAGAGTCCCTTCTACTTTCCAATAAAAAGAACTTCTGTGCCTTCTGCGTATCCTGCTGACTACGCCAAATTATGTATTGCCAAGTTTTTAGCAATAAGGTTTGGATACGGCTTTAAAGAAGGCAACCACTTGCAATATAACGCAATTTTATTTATAATAGATAATTTGAAAGATAAAATACAGAATCAAAGGAATAGTATGATATTATGATATTGCGTACACTTTTGTAGATTAAAGGTTACTAATATTAAATACTTATAAAGGTTACATACTTACTATTGAATAGAAGAAGAAAAAGATTTCCCTAGTACCATATACATCATCTGTCCGGAAACTTCAGCTGGAGAAGCACTCAGCGATGGACAGAGAATGCGTCCTAGGTCCTACACTTTGAAGAGCGTCCTCTTCAAAGGTCCACAATGCTTCTGCCATAACTGAATTCTTCAACAGCTTTATACTTTAGAAAAACGCTTACCCAACTTAATATTATGTAAGCATGAAAGTTCATAGGTTGTTGTCCAACATTCCAATCTTGTGACAGTGGCCAGCTATCACAGATGAGCAATACTGGACAAGACCTGTTCACGGACAATTCTACTTCTGTCATAATGTTTACATAATAAGAGTAAGATAAGAGTAAATCCTACACTGGGTTATAAACCAGAACAAGGTTTTCTTCCCAGAGAGTATATTGTGTTAAGAAGCTATGTATCAGTGAGATACATTCACAGATAAAGTATACCTTAACACAGAATATATAATTAGAATATTAATTAAAGGTGGGATACATCATAATGGGTTTCAGATAGCCACTTATATTTTTAGTACTACAATAAGCTTCTCCATCTTAAATCATATGTCTGTAGTTTTATTTACAATTTTGTGCAATCGTCTGTCTCTGGTTCTACATCGGATGACAAACACAGAGTATACAAAAGGCTAATTCCCTTCAGTAATAAAGATTAAACCTCAGACTTCGCAAACTTAACCTAATGCTTTAGTATGTCTGGACTAATGACCCCTAGAGTCTACTGAGGTAAGACACCTACAAATGCTGAGATGTCTGGTTTATATTTCAATATGGATTTGAAATATAAAATAGCCATTTTTCATGTTCATGCTACACCGCCCCAGGAAAGGAAGACCAAGAGTCACCTCTGCTTCTGAGGATAAGTTTATCCGAGTCACCAGCCTCAGAAATCGCAGGTTAACAGCAGCTCAGATTAGAGACCAGGTCAATGCCACACAGAGTTCTAGCAGCAGACACATCTCTACAACAACTGTTAAGAGGAGACTTTGTGCAGCAGGTCTTCATGGTAAAATAGCTGCTAGGAAACTACTGCTAAGGACAGTCAACATGCAGAAGAGACTTGTTTGGGCTAAAGAACACAAGGAATGGACATTAGACCAGTGTAAATCTGTGCTTTGGTCTGATGAGTCCATATTTGAGATCTTTGGTTCCAACCACCGTGTCTTTGTGCGACGCAGAAAAGGTGAACGGATGGACTCTACATGCCTGGTTCCCACCGTGAAGCATGGAGGAGGAGGTGTGATGGTGTGGGGGTGCTTTGCTGGTGACACTGTTAGGGATTTATTCAAAATTGAAGGCATACTGAACCAGCATGGCTACCACAGCATCTTGCAGCGGCATGCTATTCCATCTGGTTTGCGTTCAGTTGGACCATCATTTATTTTTCAACAGGACAATGACCCCAAACACGCCTCCAGGATGTGTAAGGGCTATTTGACCAAGAAGGAGAGTGATGGGGTGCTACGCCAGATGACCTGGCCTCCACAGTCACCAGACCTGAACCCAATTGAGATGGTTTGGGGTGAGCTGGACCGCAGAGTGAAGGCAAAAGGGCCAACAAGTGCTAAGCATCTCTGGGAACTCCTTCAAGATTGTTGGAAGACCATTTCCGGTGACTACCTCTTGACGCTCATCAAGATAATGCCAAGACCGTGCAAAGCAGTTATCAAAGCAAAAGGTGGCTACTTTGAAGAACCTGGAATATAAGACATATTTTCAGTTGTTTCACACTTTTTTGTTAAGTATATAATTCCACATGTGTTAATTCATAGTTTTGATGCCTTCAGTGTGAATGTACAATTTTCATAGTCATGAAAATACAGAAAAATCTTTAAATGAGAAGGTGTATCCAAACTTTTGGCCTGTACTGTATATATATATATATATATATATATATATATATATATTTTTTTTTTTTTTTTTTATTTAGAATCATTTATTTTTACTTCAGACATGTAGTTCATACACAATCTAAAATATGTAGATCTATATTCTTTCCATTTGAACAAAGGAAATGTTTGACGCCTAAAAGGAATTTTCATAAGTGATCTCTTGAGCAGCTCAGAGCTGTGCAGTCTCCCTACTTCCTGATTTCTGGCAGGACGGGCTCTTCTCCCTGAGTGATAGCTCTGATGAGCAGCAGAGCTGTAGTATTATTAGAACTATAAAGCTCAGCACAAGAGCCAAAAGGGAGAAGGCAGGGAGCAGCTAACTGGCGTATAGAAATGAATGGGCTGGACAGAGATAACGCTATGTTAGGAGTTAACTTTTCTCCTGGAATGTGACTACTGCACACTCTCTACCAAGGTCTACTAGTGGCTGAACTCCATGGAAATGAGCTTTACACTATGTAAGATAAAAGCTCTCATTGAAGGAGAATGACAGCAGATAGAAAAAGCTAGTCAGTGGCAAACTTGCGTATGTTCATGCTGTTTAACTAATTAAAGCAACTTAGTAATTTGAGAATACCTGTTTATTGACGAAGGTGTTATGAGACTTAATGAGGTTGTCTGGTTTAGAAACCACTTGCACATACTTGGGGCACTATACAGGTTAATAGTGGGGATTCTCCGTTGTAAACCTGAACCCATTTTATGCAGACTAGAGAGCAGTTACATGGAGTAAGTCCCACTTTAAAGGTCCCAGTACTTCATTCATTACATACTCAGCTTATTGATTTCAATGGAAACTGTGCAGTACCTCCTGTTTCTTTTGGTGGCAGTGCAGGAGAATTAAATGCTTGTTGCCAGATTTTTCAACAAATTGCTTATCGCTGAGATTGCCAGCAACAGATCATACTTTAGTCAGCATATTGGGGCCCTTCTAACAAAAAGACATTAACTAATGCAGAGATTCCCTTTAAGTACAAAGCATATGTCAGTATACTATCTGCAAAGTAAAAAATAAATAAATTCTTAAGTGCTTAAAAGGAACGTGTCATCTGTTGTTTAACCCCTATCTGCCCTACATGTATAGTGCATGTTGGGTGCAAGTGTGTGGAGTGGACTCTGCAACTCAACCCGCAATATACCTGCAGATTCCAGCTGTGTTATACTGCCGGTATTTGTCTGTAAAAGCCGCTATTAGAGCAGCTCTGGTTGCTGCTGTTAAACACTTAGATGCTGCAGTAAATCCCAGACCGTGGTAGTTAAGGTGCGATGTCCCAGAGGTTCACCATTTTGGATGCCCATGGGATGTTGCCTTCCACTCCCCTTCACTAAGTGAAAGTGCTGCTTATGGATTTCAGTGGCAACCATGAGCCTGCTGACCGCCCCCATGGCTGCCATGTTGGTACATGAAAAAGTGGGATTGAAACATCGTATAGATCCCAAAAAATGTTATTAATGAAAACCTCAGCAAATAACAAGCCCTCATAAAGCTCTATCGACCGAATCGCTGAAATATTTTCACCATCAAAATAAAACTATACAAGTTTGATATCTGTTTTTTCAAGTTTGCTCGACGTGAAGAATCATGTTCACAGGTCATTTTCACTGCACAATGAAACCTTAGAAACAAAACCCAAATACGGCAGCAAAAACAATGAAAAACGCAATCCCATTTAACTTCACTTGGAATTTTTGTTCCAGTTTTCCAGTATATTGTAGGGTAAAATGAATGGTGTCATTCAAAACTACAGCTCTCCTCTAAAAAAACTCCCCCAGCCCTCATACAGCTATGTCACACGAAAAGGGAGAAAGAAGGAGAGGAAAAAAGAAAAATGATAATAAAACTGCTGAAAAATCTTCTGTATACAACAGGAAATATGAAACTAATTTTGGCCGGGGTGATAATTGCAAGATCTGTGGGTGTGTTTTTTTAGTTTAGATGGTTACTATAGTAAAAAAAAGTAAAAAGAAAAAAATAAATTTTATGTAAAAACGTAATTTAAACAATTGGTTATTTTTTGATAACACATTCTCTTTAACTGCTCTTCTCTAATAAGATGGCAATATTGCAGCGCTGCAAAAATAGGAAGAAGTAGTTTATCAATTTTAAAGCAGCTTCTTGGAAACTAATGACTTAGTCATTGATATAACATCCTGACAAAATGACTGTTCACTGTCTGTTTCTGAGAAATTAATTCAAAGGTCACAACCGATATGGCTGCACTTCCTTTTGTCACTTTTGGAAAGACAGACAATGGATAATGTCACATGACTACATGACGTCATGGAAGGTCCTTTTACACCACCACGAGCCGCCGAAGACACCGGACGCACCATACAGGACACTGGGGGCCATCAGAAGGTGAGTATAATGTTGTTTTTTATTTTATTCTTTTTTAACTACAGGTACTATGGTACCCGGGTCTGGAGGAGAGTCTCCTCTTCTCCAGACCCGGGTACCATCCACACATTGAATCACTTAATATCCACATGTGTACATGTAGTCATTAAGATATTATGCAATTCAACGCAAGTCAATGGCGGCAATTACGCTGCGTTTCCGCAAAATTAATGGATATGCTTCAGATTTTTCCGCAATGCTAATCCGCAGCATAAATTTCCGCAGCATGTGCACAGTGTTGCACAGCTTCTGGATACCCACAGTTGCAGTATAAAACTTCACAGAGCAGATTACATGGGATAACAAGCTTTTACTTCTCAGAACATGAGGTAAAGGAAAAAACGCACAGTCACACAGTACTGCACCAGGAAGTAAGAACAAAATAGAAAATACAAGAGAGACTTTTTTTCTTTTACAATACAGTAAACAAGGAAACTTTACACAACGTCGCCATCTACTGTCAGATGAGCATAAAGTCCTCCTTCACGCAAACAAAGAAGTCCACAACTGTTGCATATACCAACACACAGCACATGCGGGTTATCATTGAGGACCATGGGGCACGCATTACCAAGCATTTAAGCGTTTTCGCTTTGAAAATTCCGCAGCAAAAACGCTTGAAAAATGCATAGTGGGCACGTAGCCTCAAAGTCACTTCAAAACTGAACAGGTCCCTATAAAAATAAGTTTTGTAAATTTCCTTGAAAAAAATGAAAAATAACTACTACAGTTTTAAATCTTCTAAAATGCTAACAAAATAAACAACATTTTACAAATGGTGCTGATGTAAAGCAGACATGAGGGAAATGTTATTTATTACTGTTTTTGTGTGGTATGACTATTGGGATCAAAGGCATAATCATTCAAAGTTTGAAAAGTGCAATTTTTAAAACTTTTTTGCCAAGTTTCTGATATTTTTATAAATAAACGCAAACCATATCAGCCTAAATTTATGATTATTATAAAGTATCATGTGTCACAAAAAACAGTCTCAAAAGCTATGGGATATGTTGAAGCATTCCAGAGTTATTACTACATAAAGTGACACTGGTCAGATTTAAAAAAATTGGTTTGGTCACGAACGTGTTAAGCCACTTTGTTACCATTTTGGCAGTTTGCTTCGGGTCATTGTCCATTTGGAGGACCCATTTCTGCTCAAGCTTTAACTTCCTGGCTGATGTCTTGAGATGTTGCTTCAGTATTGCCACATAATCTTCTTTTCTCATGAAGCCATCTATTTTGTGATGTGCACCAAGTCCCTCTTGCAGCAAAGCAACCTCACAACATGATGCTGCCACCCCCTTGTTTCACAGTTGGGATGGTGTTCTTAGGCTTCTAATCTTCTCCCTTTTTCCTCCAAACTTAACTATGGTCATTATGCACAAAAAGTTCAATTCTAGTTTTATAAGACCACAGGACATGTCTCCAAAAATTAAGGTCTTTGCTCCTGTGTGCATTTGCAAACATTAATCTGGCTTTTTTATCTTTCTTTTGGAGTAATGGCTTCTTCCTGGCAGAGTGGTCTTTCAGCCCATGTTGATACAGTACTCGTTTCACTGAATTGTCACTCTGACAATCTTACTAGCTTCTGCCATCCTCTTCACAAGGTCTTTTGCTTTTGTCCTGCGGTTGATATGCACATTTCGGACCAAAGCACGTTCATCTCTGGGACACAGAACCCGTCTCCTCCCTGAGTGGTATGATGGCTGGACATTCCAATCTTGTTTGTACTTGCATATAATTGTTTGTACAGATGAACGAGGCACCTTCAGATATCTTGAAATTGTACCCAAGGATGAGCCAGACTTGTGCAAGTCTACAATTCTCTTCCTGATATCTTGGCTGATTTATTTACACTTTCCCATGATGCTACACAAAGAAGCAGTGTGTTTCAGGTGTGCATTAAAATACATCCACATGTGTGTCTCTAATTAACTCAGATGTTGCCCAAAAAACTATTAGAAGCTTCCAAACACATGGCATCATCATATGGGCAGTCGAGAATTGTTTAAATACATAGTAATCTTAGTATATGTAAACTTTTGACTTTGCAGTAAGTAATAAAAATGCCTTAAAACATTCTCTCTCTCATTATTCTGGCATTTGGCAAATATTAAAAATTATGGTAATCCTAATTGACCTACAACAGGAAAGGTTTATTCTTATTTCATGTCAGATATTGAGAAAAACATGCATATGTGTCTTTTTATATAGTGTATGTAAACTTATGGTTTCAACTGTATATATGTATATATGTGCACATCTCATTGCTATAGCAAATCAGTGGGAGTCATCAACAGTGATAAAGTAATAGAAAAAAAGGAAGAAAATTGAATCCTTAGAGGAAAAGTAAGATGATTTGTCTAAAAAATGCCAGTGTAAGGAGGCTCGTAAGCTCCCCGGGGAGCCATTGCATGGTTTATAAGCCTCCTTACTCTGGCATTTCACTCTCCTCACTGGGATCTAAGGGGTAAAGATTTTCCTTCTGAAGTCTCTCACACAGCCAAATCAGATCTCATGCTTTGCACTGCCGAGGGGCAACACCCCGGAACACCATGGCTGCAAATTGAGATTCTAGTTTGCCATTTATCCTAAATCATGTGGCAAGGCTTGTTAAAAGGTTGATATTGAGTTTTAGGATTGCTACTTCTAATAGGTGGCACTGGAAGAGGCAGTTTGCAAGTTTTGGGTGGAATTTCTCTTCAATAAAAATACTTTTTGATTACACCAGTGATTTTTTTCCTTTCTCTACAGACTGGACCAGTCATTGGGGAAGCCCTCACTGTTTCTTTCTGGATCAGGTAACTGATTTCCCTATGTAACATAGATTCCACTGCGTGTGTCATGGGTGTGTCAGAAGTGACAGACAGTCATCCTGCAGTTGGTTGCAGGAGATCTCTTCGTTTGGCCTTACAGACAACTTCTTAGAATATGTATCTCTAGGACCCAGTGGCTAGCTTCCTCTGGCTAATTAACACTCTGGCCTGGATGTATAAATACCTGTTGTGAGACAGAGGGAGGTGCCGGCGATATTCATTACCCCTTGTGAAGGCTTGAGCAAGAGCAGTGCTTCTTCTCTGGTGCTAGAGAACGTGTGCGGATTTGTCTGGAGTCGACTAAAGCTAAGCGATTTTCCCTTGTTTGTCCCCCCTTGTTGTCTTTAGTGTTTAGTGGGGATCAACTAGTGCTCATCCTTTCTGTTCCCTAGCCTGAGCCTAATGCCAGGGAAAGACAGGCCGAGGTACACGTGCGGCGATTGGTGAAGAACCAATAAAGGGACATTAGTGGAGTCAGGGTGACACTAGATCAGCCTAGGAGTTCTCCACTCCCCACTTTCCCTAGTCTGGGTTCCCTTTCCCTTTTCCCTTTGTGTTGCACTTAGTCTTTCCCACACCTTGCGTGACAGCATGACATTATGTCTCATGATTCCTTAGGGCAATCAGCGCTGACTTTACTCTCTCCACCTTTGGCCAACTTGCATGCATCCAGAGAAAGTGAGAGCTGTTGCTGCTCTTACTTCCTCCGGATGTACAGGTATGTGATATAACTGGAGGCAAGGAGAGTGAAGCCAGCGCTGATTGGCAGCAGGGATCACTTGACATAACAATGTCACGTGATCCCAAGGAGAGCCAATGCCGAAACGGCTGAAACACTGGAGGGGAGTATAGGTGTTATTATTTTACTGAGGGCAAAAATATATATATGGAGAAGGAGATGTCCGAGTAGTAGAAAACCCCTTTAAGTGTTGGCTACTACTTTCATGGATGTGGACAGAAAGCTCTTTCTGAGTTCACTAAGTAGTTCAATCTGACAAAGGTTTCCAATAGGGTTGGTGCGAGTCAATTTGCAGGACCCAGTCCATCAGTCACATCCATAATCTGTGACCGCTGCATCGGAGCCCTGAGAACCACCTCCTACATGCCGGCATCCACAGCTGTTCTACTGATTAGCCGGCCTGATGCAATGTCACATATGCATCATTCTGTAACTATAAAGATGCATCTAATCAAAAGAGAAGCAGGGAATATTGGAAGGTAGAAGGCAGGTCTTGAGACTCCTGTCCAGCATCCAAAGATTACTGACGTGGCCGATGGACCGAGTGCTGCAAAACGAATCGCACCAACTCTAGTTTTCAATTAAAACAACAATGTCTAAATGGCTAACCAATATTGCATTAAGGGATCTATCTACTTTATTTCTCCCCAAAACTGTGCCTCTCTTGTCCATGTGGTGAGTCTGGTATTGCAACTCAGTGCCCCATTGATTTGGTTATGGATAAGCTACAATATCAGGCAGCGCTCACGGGTAGTGTGAAATGTGTATGGAGTGTGGTCTGTATCTATGCTATTCTCTTTGTTAGAATTTTTTTTTATACATTTGTAGGTAACTCAAATGGATCATAAACTCAATCTCATAACCGATATGATTCACCACCTGATAGCAAACCAACAAAGCGGTCAGTCTACAAACAGAACACCGCACCGGAGCAACTCTCTGAACGACGGGAGCAACCTCTCCAGTACTCTGCCTACAAGACGAAACCAAGATAATGCATCTTGATGAACAAACACAAACTAGTTCTTCTACTGTCCTCAATGCAGATATTCATTATTTTAATGAATGCATTTATAAGCAGAAAGTAAAATGAATGATGAAATTAGACTGAGTATCGAGTAAGTGTGTAACACTGTAAAGGACGTCTTGTCTATTCTCTGTAGATCCTATCAGGGTTCATTGAAGGTTTCTTAGAGGAAGGGACATGGAACATATGTGTATTGCTCCATGTAGAAACATGCAAGAAAGCATCTGATACATTGATGAATCCTTTCTCAGGAAGATTGTAGCTCATCGGCCTGTGGGATCGTAAATCGCTACGGGTCGTGCTATAAAACTGGCAATACAACTGAACAATTACCCTGATTTTTTTTATTCTAGTAAAATACACTTTTTACATTGATTTTCAATTTTTGGGGGGCCTAAAATGAAAATTCTTTTGAGAAAAATAGAAATAAATATTGTACTGTAGAAAATTACACTTCTTTTTTTTTACAATGTATTTTTGGTAAAAATGGTATTATAGAGATAATTTTTCTTTATGATTTCTGATCACAATTTATTTTTTATGGAATATTTTTTGACATCTGATCAAATGTATTGTATTTTCTCAAAAATGTTGATATTTGCACATTGATTGGTTTAAAGCAGTGATGGCGAATCTTTTAGAGACCGAGTGCCCAAACTACAATTCAAAACCCACTTATTTATCACCAAGTGTCAACACGGCAATTTAACCTAAAGATTGAGGTTTTACTGATACAAACAACTGATACAAAGAGCAGGCGAGGGCAGCATAGAGCAGCCACAGAGAGGAGCAGGGGTAAGAGACTGCAGAAATAAAGAATGTGCTCACCCACATCCTGGTATATATGCTGGCCCTCCCCTCAATCCTGGTATATATGCTGGCCCTTCCCTCAATCCTGGTATATATGCTGGCCCTCCCCTCAGTCCTGGTATATATGCTGGCCCTCCCCTCAGTCCTGGTATATATGCTGGCCCTCCCCTCAATCCTGGTATATATGCTGGCCCTCCCCTCAATCCTGGAATATATGCTGGCCCTCCCTTCAATCCTGGTATATATGCTGGCCCTCCCCTCAATCCTGGTATATATGCTGGCCCTCCCTTCAATCCTGGTATATATGCTGGCCCTCCCCTCAATCCTGGTATATACGCTAGCCCTCCCTTCAATCCTGGTATATATGCTGGCCCTCCCCTCAATCCTGGTATATATGCTGGCCCTCCCCTCAATCCTGGTATATATGCTGGCCCTCCCCTCAATCCTGGTATATATGCTGGCCCTCCCTTCAATCCTGGTATATATGCTGGCCCTTCCCTCAATCCTGGTATATATGCTGGCCCTCTCCTCAATCCTGGTATATATGCTGGCCCTTCCCTCAATACTGGTATATATGCTGGCCCTCCCCTCAATCCTGGTATATATGCTGGCCCTCCCCTCAGTCCTGGTATATATGCTGGCCCTCCCCTCAATCCTGGTATATATGCTGGCCATCTCCTCAATCCTGGAATATATGCTGGCCCTCCCTTCAATCCTGGTATATATGCTGGCCTTCCCCTCAATCCTGGTATATATGCTGGCCCTCCCTTCAATCCTGGTATATATGCTGGCCCTCCCCTCAATCCTGGTATATATGCTGGCCCTCTCCTCAATCCTGGAATATATGCTGGCCCTCCCTTCAATCCTGGTATATATGCTGGCCCTCCCCTCAATCCTGGTATATACGCTAGCCCTCCCTTCAATCCTGGTATATATGCTGGCCCTCCCCTCAATCCTGGTATATATGCTGGCCCTCCCCTCAATTCTGGTATATATGCTGGCCCTCCCCTCAATCCTGGTATATATGCTGGCCTTCCCTTCAATCCTGGTATATATGCTGGCCCTCCCCTCAATCCTGGTATATATGCTGGCCCTCCCCTCAATCCTGGTATATATGCTGGCCCTTCCCCTCAATCCTGGTATATATGCTGGCCCTCCCTTCAATCCTGGTATATATGCTGGCCCTCCCCTCAATCCTGGTATATATGCTGGCCCTTCCCTCAATCCTGGTATATATGCTGGCCCTCCCCTCAATCCTGGTATATATGCTGGCCCTCCCCTCAATCCTGGTATATATGCTGGCCCTCCCCTCAATCCTGGTATATATGCTGACCCTCCCCTCAATCCTGGAATATATGCTGGCCCTCCCTTCAATCCTGGTATATATGCTGGCCCTCCCCTCAATCCTGGTATATATGCTGGCCCTCCCTTCAATCCTGGTATATATGCTGGCCCTCCCCTCAATCCTGGTATATATGCTGGCCCTCTCCTCAATCCTGGAATATATGCTGGCCCTCCCTTCAATCCTGGTATATATGCTGGCCTCCCCTCAATCCTGGTATATATGCTGGCCCTCCCTTCAATCCTGGTATATATGCTGGCCCTCCCCTCAATCCAGGTATATATGCTGGCCCTTCCCCTCAATCCTGGTATATATGCTGGCCCTCCCTTCAATCCTGGTATATATGCTGGCATCCCCTCAATCCTGGTATATATGCTGGCCCTCCCTTCAATCCTGGTATATATGCTGGCTCTCCCCTCAATCCAGGTATATATGCTGGCCCTCCCCTCAATCCTGGTATATATGCTGGCCCTCCCATCAATCATGGTATGTATGCTGGCCCTCCCCTCAATCCTGGTATATATGCTGGCCCTCTCCTCAATCCTGGTATATATGCTGGCCCTCCCCTCAATCCTGGTATATTTGCTGGCCCTCCCCTCAATCCTGGTATATATGCTGGCCCTCCCCTCAATCCTGGTATATATGCTGGCCCTCCCCTCAATCCTGGTTTATATGCTGGCCCTAACCTCAATCCTGGTATATATGCTGGCCCTCCCCTCAATCCTGGTATATATGCTGGCCCTCCCCTTAATCATGGTATATTTGTTGGCCCTCCCTTCAATCTTGGTATATATGCTGGCCCTCCCCTCAATCCTGATATATATGCTGGCCCTCCCCTCAATCCTGGTATATATGCTACCCCCCCTCAATCCTGGTATATATGCTGCCCCCCCCCTCAATCCTGGTATATATGCTGGCCCTCCCCTCAATCCTGGTATATATGCTACCCCCCCTCAATCCTGGTATATATGCTGCCCCCCCCCTCAATCCTGGTATATATGCTGGCCCTCCCCTCAATCCTGGTATATATGCTGGCCCTCCCCTCAATCCTGGTATATATGCTGGCCTCCCCTCAATCCTGGTATATATGCTGGCCCCCCCTTCAATCCTGGTATATATGCTGGCCCTCCCCTCAATCCAGGTATATATGCTGGCCCTTCCCCTCAATCCTGGTATATATGCTGGCCCTCCCTTCAATCCTGGTATATATGCTGGCATCCCCTCAATCCTGGTATATATGCTGGCCCTCCCCTCAATCCTGGTATATATGCTGGCCCTCCCCTCAATCCTGGTATATTTGCTGGCCCTCCCCTCAATCCTGGTATATATGCTGGCCCTCCGCTCAATCCTGGTATATATGCTGTCCCTCCCCTCAATCCTGGTATATATGCTGGCCCTCCCCTCAATCCTGGTATATATGCTGGCCCTCCCCTCAATTCTGGTATATATGCTGGCCCTTCCCTCAATCCTGGCATATATGCTGGCCCTTCCCTCAATCCTTGCATATATGACCCCCCCCTCAGTCCATGTATATATGCTGGCCCTCCCCCAGTCCATGCATGCATGCTCCCTCTCCCCCCCAGCCTGCTGGCGCCACTGTGCATCGCATATTAGAAAAAAAGAAAAAAACACATAATAAACACTTCTACTCACCTCCCTTCTTCTCCCCCGCAGCGTCCTCTCCTGTAGTCGGCACATCTAGCTGAAGTGTATTGTAGCGCACGTACTAGCCAGGCCCTTGCGCTGCAATACACGCTGCCGGCCAGTCAGAGGCCAGTGGCCGCTGGCCTCTGATTGGCCGGCCGACGTCATGCTGGCCTCTGATTGGCCGGCAGCCGCTGGCCTCTGATTGGCCGTCCGACGTCATGCTGGCCTCTGATTGGCCGCAAGCCGCTAGACTCTGATTGGCCGGCCAACGTCATGCTGGTCTCTGATTGGCCAGAAGTCGCAGGCCTCTGATTGGCCGGCCAACGTCATGCTGGCCTTTGATTGACCGGCAGCGTGTATTGCCACGCACGGGCCTGGCAAGTTCGTGCGTTGCAATACACTTCAGCTAGATGTGCGTCCCAGAGAGAACGCACATCTAGTTGCAGTAGCGAAGCTGGTGTCGGCACTCGGCGGGCTCAGAGTTCTCACCCGACGGGCCCGATCCAGTAGCGCTGCGGCAATGGCGCGCGTGCCCACCAGGAGGGCTCTGCGTGCCCCCTCTGGCACGCGTGCCATAGGTTCGCCAGCACTGGTTTAAAGCATTTCTTCTGGTACAGCTGACGACCCAAAATTGGTGATATTCTGAAAAAAAAAAAAAAATGGCCAGTATGCATTATATATGGTGGAACTGAAAATCTATCATCTGGATAAGGGGGTGGTCTTCACAGAGGCGGTCTATGGAGAGATTTCACTTTATAAGAAGCACATAGCATGGAATACCGGTGTGAATCCTTTTGGCTCCTTATGTTGCACCAATCCGGAATGATCCACTATAGTCTATCCTTCTATAGTTCTTCTTTTACAATTTCTGCTGGTCGGTATATGGACATATTAGTAGAGATGAGCGTTGTTCTACTCGAACTGTTCGCCAATCTCAAATTCGAGCTGTTTTGGGCGGTGTTCGAGCCGTTCGGCGAACACGAACAATTTGAGAAAAATTCGGCTGTTCGAGGTTATGTTCGATAACTGTTCGTGCACCAAAATCATAACTGGATTTTTTCTCAGTAATGATGAAAATTAATGTTAATACGCAGTTTCAGTGTACAGCGGGGTGGGGGGAGGGGCAGGGGATGGATCTCTGCAGGAACAATGAAGATCTCCATTTTTTTTTCTCTTTCCCACATTTGCAGTGGGGAGGTGCAATCTGTCAGCCTATCAGCAGCGCACACACGGAGCGAAGTGCTTTTTTTCAAACAAGCAAGGGCATGTGTCATTGGCAGTGTATGTCACATGTCCTTGCCCTATAAGACCAAGCCATTTTCCCCGTCGCCACCATTTTCTCACTGCTGCAGCTGCGTGTTAGACGGCACCGCTGTTGCTGTGTGCGCTATACCTTGTTAATTTCAAGCCAATTTTCGCACAAATATACAGATAGCTTGGGAGTAGGGAATAGTTGTGATTGCAGTCCTTTTAAGGACTAGGTTACAGCATTTCCTACGACTTTTATGAGGGAGGTCTGTGCTCTTAAATAGATAGATTGTGGGAGTAAAGACTAATTGTAATTGGAGTCCTTTTCAGGACTAGGTTACATCAGTTCCTATCAGTTTTTGCCAGGCAGGTCTGTGCCAGTGCTGTGCAAGTTTTTTTCACAGCATTTGGCTGAATCTAGCAAAGCTAATCCTTTTTGGCCTATTGCAGAGTGTGTTAGTCAGTGGAGTAGCCTATCTCTGTTGCAAGATATACCACCTGTGTATAGAATACCAATTTTTTTACTGCACCTAGTGAAGTAAAATCTTTTGGGCATAGCATCATTCTATTAGTCCATCTATACTGACCTCCATCAGGTTGCAAACTGAATATATTTTTTTCTGCATCAACCTCTGAAAAAATATTGGGCTTCTAGCTGTGTGTGGGACTTGTTGTATTAGTCCATCTATACTGACCTCCATCAGGTTGCAAACTGAATATATTTTTTTCTGCATCTACCTCTGAAAAAATATTGGGCTTCTAGCTGTGTGTGGGTCTTGTTCTATTAATCCATCTATTCAGACCTCCATCAGGTTGCAAACTGAATATAATTTTTTTCTGCATCTAGCTCTGAAAAAATATTTGGCCTTCTAGCAGTGTGTGGGACTTGTTCTATTAGTCCACCTATACTGACCTCCATCAGGTTGCAAATTCAAAATAATTTTTTGTATGCATCTAGCTCTGAAAAAATATTTGGCCTTCTAGTAGTGTGTGGGACTTTCTCTGTTAGTCCATCTATACTGACCTTCATCAGGTTGCAAACTGAATATAATTTTTTTCTGCATCTAGCTCTGAAAAAATATTTGGCCTTCTAGCAGTGTGTGGGACTTGTTCTATTAGTCCATCTATACTGACCTCCATCAGGTTGCAAACTGAATATAATTTTTTTCTGCATCTAGCTCTGAAAAAATATTTGGCCTTCTAGCAGTGTGTCGGACTTTCTCTATTAGTCCATCTATACTGACCTCCATCAGGTTGCAAATTAAAAATAATTTTTATCTGCATCTACAGTACCTCTGAAAAAATATTTGGGCTTCTAGCTGTGTGTGGGACTTGTTGTATTAGTCCATCTATACTGACCTCCATCAGGTTGCAAACTGAATATATTTTTTTCTGCATCTACCTCTGAAAAAATATTGGGCTTCTAGCTGTGTGTGGGACTTGTTGTATTAGTCCATCTATACTGACCTCCATCAGGTTGCAAATTGAATATAATTTTTTTCTCCATCTAACCCAGCCAATAGTTTTGGCCTAATACCACAGTTTGGCCACTCAGCTCTGCTCGGTTACCATCCATTGTTTTTTTGTGCAAACAACTCCAGAGTTGTGAATTAGTTAACCACCAAAATGAGTGGAAAAAGGCCTGCTGCTGATGGAAAGGGGAATAGGTGTGTTGGGAAGGGGAAAAAAGGTTGTGTCCGTGGGGTAGGTGTTAAAGCAACAGTAACATCTGCAGAAGAAAGACCATCTTCCAGCCAAACTAAAATGTCTACTTCTTTTAGCGGACAATGTGATAAGATCCCTTTCTTACGGCCACGCCAATCGCTACAAATTCCAGATGAGGCACAAAAACAGCAGGTGCTTCAACGGATATCAAGTGCTCCTTTAAGTGGGCTCTCCTCCACATCAACTTCAACATCACAAATACTCCAGTCCTCAAAGGTGTCACCCCAATCGCACTTGCTTCCTCACAGCTCCCAAATCTCCAGCTGCCCGTCTGAGTATGAGGTAGAACAGATGGTTGAGTCTGCAGAGCTGTTTACTCATACTATAGCCTGGGAATCAGAGGTCGACTCCAGCGCTTCTGTGAATCCAGACGAGGAAATGATCTGCACTGATGCCCAGAATCTTTATGAGTCGGATCCAGGACCAGACGCAGAAGGTTCTGACCATAATGTAGACCCTCATTCCCAAACTGTAACTCCTGTTGGTGGAGACAATGAGGAAGACGATGATAAGACTCAAATACCTGATTGGAGCGACAACTTTAGTTTTTTGTCAGGGCAGGAACAGGTTGGCTCTGAGGACGACAGGTGTGATAACGCACAGGGTGATGATGATGAGGTTGGAGATCCCACTTACTGTCAACCCACAGTCAGCCAAGAGATGAGGTCAGCAGAGGAGGTGGAGGAAGATGCTAGTGACGACGAGGTCAGGTTGCGCCTTCCTGGACAGAGACGTAGTACTGGAAGCACGTCAACAACTGCATCCTCAAACACAACTCTGCCTCTCACCACAAGTCGTGGTGGCTCTTCAGGTCGCATGGGTGCTAAGCCTTGCATAGCCTGGGCATTTTTTCAGATCTATAAAGTTGACCCAACTCGTGTTATCTGTAACATTTGTCAGCAAAAGCTAAGTAGAGGCCAAAAAATACATAGTTTGAGTACTTCATGCATGAACCGGCACATGGACATGAAGCATAAGTTGCAGTGGGAAGCTCAGTGTGCTACAATGCGGCCTAGCCGGCCGGGCCAACCACCGTCTGCCATATCTTGTGCATCCGCGGCCTCTTCATCCTCTGTGACTGGGGGGACAGCAGTCACACCTGTTTTGGGGCGCAGACCTGCCACCTCTTTACCCGCAACAGCCAGCGTGATTGGCAGGTCATCATTTTCTTTGGAGGTGGTAACACCAGCTGGTGTTGAGCGCTGTCCGACATCAATAGCACCACCTTTGGATCAAGGCAACCTAACATGTCCGCCTGCATCTTCCTCACAGACCGGCAGTTTGCCGGGGACACCCTTATCAACCCCGTCTAAGCACAATAGCCAGCCCTCGGTCCCTCAGATGTGGACAAGTAAAAGACCATTTCCTCCTAGCCATGAGAAAGCTAAGAGGTTGAATTTCACCATCTGCAAGCTCTTGGCTACAGAAATGCTGCCTTTCCGCCTGGTGGACACAGAGGATTTTCGAGACCTTTTGTCCGTCGCAGTGCCCCAGTACCAGATGCCCAGTCGGCACTACTTCTCAAAGAAAGGTGTGCCTGCGCTCCACCAGCATGTCGCACACAACATCACCGCTTCTTTGAGAAACTCTGTGTGTGACAGGGTGCATTTCACCACAGACACTTGGACGAGTAGGCATGGACAGGGGCGTTACATGTCGCTGACTGGGCACTGGGTAACTATGGTGACAGCAGGACAAGGGGCTGCTGTCCAAGTCTTGCCGTCCCCACGAGTTGTGCGTCAATCCTCTTTATGTCAAAGTTCCTCCACTGCTTCTGCCTCCTCAACCTCCTCTCGGTCTTCCACCTGCACCCAAAGCCTGTCTGGTCATGCCACAAGCTTTCTAACTGCGCAGAAGGGATCCTGCACACCTCCTTACTATGCTGGCAGTAGGGCTCAACGTCATCAGGCGGTTTTTACATTGAAATGTCTGGGAAATGTGAGCCACACAGCTGAGGAGTTGTGGTCAGCTCTGGAGAACCAATTTCATGAATGGTTGTCTCCACTGGACCTGAAACCAGGGAAGGCCGTGTGCGACAAGGCTGCAAACCTGGGTGCGGCCCTTCGCCGGGGCAATGTCACACACGTGCCTTGTATGGCTCACGTGTTGAACCTGGTTGTCCAGCAATTTTTAGCCCACTATCCCAGACTAGATGGCCTTCTGCAGAGGGCACGGTCGCTGTGTGCTCACTTCCGCCGTTCGCATCCTGCAGCTCAGCGACTTACATCTCTACAGAAGTCGTTGGGCCTGCCACTTCACCGGCTAAAATGCGATGTGCCTACCCGGTGGAATTCAACTCTGCACATGTTGCAGCGACTGTGGCAGCACCGACAAGCCCTGGTGCAATACGTTCTGACGTATAGCCTGGGCCAACGAGATTCAGAGGTGGGGCAAATCAGGCTGGAGGAGTGGTCTCAGATCAGGGACCTATGCACCCTTCTGCACAGTTTTGAAATGGCGACGAAGATGTTTAGTGCTGACGATGCCATTATCAGCATGACTATTCCGGTGATTTACATGCTGGAGCACATGTTAAACAGAATTCGGAGTCAGGTGGTGGCACAAGAGGAGGTGGAGGAAGTAGAGGAGGAGGAGTTGTATGCGGAAGGGCTAACATCTGCAAGGTCCAGACGGTCGGCAGCACCAAGGCGGCAGGCATGTGAGGGTGGGGGAGATGGTTTTACCAGGGCGCATGGTAGCAGCCAAATTAGTGAGGAAGGTGCAGGAGCCCAGGAAGAAGTGGAGGACGAACTGATGGAAGACTCATCAGATGAGGGAGACCTTGATCACATTTCTGTTGTGCGAGGTTGGGGGGAGAGGACAGAGGAAGGAAGCATGATTGTTACCTCGCCACCAACACAACAGGGACTTGGTGCTCCTGGATGCGCAACACACATGAGTGCCTTCTTGCTGCACTACCTGCTACATGACCCTCGAATTGTGAGAATTAGAAATAATCCTGACTACTGGGTTGCCACACTGATAGATCCCCGGTACAAAAGTAAATTTGCAGAAATTATTCCTGCCATAGAAAGGGATGCACATATGCAGGAGTATCAGCAGAGACTGTTGCAGAATCTTACATGTGCTTTTCCACAAAATACCAGTGGTGCACGTAGTGAATCTCACAGTTCCAACTTGCCAACCGTGGGACCGTCAAGTGTTCAGCACTCAAACCGTAACAGAACCACAGTATCTGCTGGTAACATCAATTTTGCGGAATCATTTCACCACTTTTTTAGCCCATCCTTTGCAAGGCCACAGGAGACAAGAAGTCTGACATATAGTCAACGCCTAGAGACGATGGCACAGGAGTATCTCCAAGTAAACATTGAAGCCACGACTGTGTCACTGGACCCTTGCTCTTTTTGGGCTTCCAATCTGGATAAATGGCCAGAGCTAGCCACTTACGCCTTGGAGATCTTGTCATGCCCCGCAGCCAGCGTTCTGTCTGAACGTGTGTTCAGCGCTGCTGGTGGTGTGCTGACAGATAAGCGCACGCGGCTCTCCACTGATAATGTAGACAGACTCACGTTCATAAAGATGAACAAATCATGGATCCGAAACGACTTTTCTACCCCTGTGTCATCCTGGGGAGAGTAAAAGCTTGATGATTGGTTAAAATCACCCTACAAACCGTTTTAAGCTTTCAAATTACTAATCATGTTTATCTGTATCTTGACTGGAAAATAATTTGGGCTTTGTAGCAGTGTGCAGCACTGATCCTATTAGGCCATCTATACTAAAGCTTCACCAGATTTAAAATTAAAAATAATTTTTAGCTGCATCTAGCCCGGAAAATAATTTTGGGGCTCCGAGATGCGCAAGACACATAAGTGCCTTCTTGCTGCACTACCTGCAGCATGACCCTCATATTGTCAGAATTCGAAGTAATCATGACTACTGGGTTGCCACACTCTTAGATCCCCCAAACTTTTCGATCAACCTTTTCATTTTAATAAAGACCAAAAAATGGTCATTTTTGAAATTATAAGCATTAGCAGGTTGTTAGAAACTGAAATCAAACAGTTTTCAACTCAAAACTTTATTCTAGGTGATGTTACATTTTCACATAGGACCCCTTGTTCGAAAGGAGCTTCTGAACTCTCTCGTCCATTGAATTTGTCAGGTTTTGGATGGTTTCTGCTTCAATTGTTTTGCATGAGGACAGAATACCCTCCCAGAGCTGTTGCTTAGATGTGAACTGCCTCCCGCCATCATAGACACTCCTTTTAATGATGCTCCAAAGGTTCTGAATGGGGTAGAGGTCAGGGGAGCATGGGGGTCACACCATAAGTTTGTCCCCTTTTATGTCCATATCAGCCAGAGATGCAGATGTTTTATGTGCAGCATGAGATGGTGCATTATCATGCAGAAAAATGATCTTGCTGTGAAATACACGGTTCTTCTTCTTGAACCATGGCAGGAAGTGCTGTTTGAGAAAATCCACATACATTATGGAGTTCATCTTTAGCGCCTTCAGGGATCCTAAAGGGGCCGACAATCTCTCTCCCCATGATTCCAGCCCAAAACATTACTCCACCTCCTCCTTGTTGGCGCTGTAGCCGTGTTTGCGTGGGGTGTCCATCAACCAGCCATCCTCCACTCCATCCATCTGGACCATCGAGCGCTGCACGGTACTCGTCCGTGAACAAAACAGTTTTGAAATCAGTCTTCATGTAATGTTTGGCCCACTGGAGCCGTTTCTGCTTGTGTGAAGTGGATAGAGGAGGTCGACAGGATGGCGTATGCACAGCTGCAAACCTCTGAAGGACCCTGCATCTTGTTGTTCGGGGGACGTTGGAGGCACAAGCAGCTTCAAAAACTTGTCTGCTGCTATGACAAGGCTTTTTTGCCGCTGCTCTTTCAACCTGACGTAATTGCCTGTAGGAAAGAGTCCTCAATTTGCCCTTATCAGCACGCACACGTGTGTACTGTGAATCAGCTACATACTTCTTGATTGCCAAGACACTTCATCCTGATCATCGCACAATGTTGATTGTAGTCATGCCTTGACCTAAACACTCCACAATTTGTTGCTTCTCAGCAGCCGACACATCCTTTTTCTTTCCCATTTTGGCAGAAAATGTAGGCTGCTTAATAATGTGAGAGAGCCTTCTTAAGTAGTCTTGCCTTTCATTGGACACACCTGCCAAACTAATTAGCACAGGTGTCTGCAATTGCTTACAGTGATATAAAGAGCCCTGACACACATCACCATCAATGAGTTTAACTGACAAACAAACAAATTCTTCCCTTATCACTCCTAAACACTTTTTGCATAATAATTTGGAACGCAGTGTACATGTGCTTTTCCACAAAACACCAGTGGTTCACGTAGTGAATCTTACAGTTCTAACTTGCCAACCGTGGTCTGTATGGAGTTGTTCAATAAAGGGCCCAAAATTAAGATAACATAGATGGGAGAGGTCTCTATGAATAGGAATTCCTAAGTATTTGATACCCTGTGAGGGCCAGGCAAAGGGAAAGTTGGACTGGATGGAATCCTATATGGATTTGGGGAGGGAGACATCGAGGGCCTCAGACTTCGCTGCATTGATTTTAAAATTTTACCATGTAACAAAGTGATCTATTTCAGCCATAACAGCATGGATGGATATATGTGATTGAGATATATATTCTAGGACATCATCAGCAAATAGAGAGCACTTGTACTCTGTGCCTCCCACCTCAATCCACCTAATATTGGGGTTATGGCGAATTGATGAGAGCAGGTGCTCCGTCACTAGGATGTATAAGAGAGGGGACAGAGGACATCCCTGCCTTGTCCCATTGGTGATTGTGAAAGGTGATGAAAATGTTCTGACGCACCCCCTGGGCCTTGGGACACCCGGAGCCGGACCCTTTTTGGTGGATGCTGGTGGTTGTAGTCTTCGTGGCGGCGACCCGGTTCCGTGGCTCAGGGCGGTCAAACAAGTGGCAGAACTATTTATGTGGTTTTGATGTTTAAATGTCCGACTACGCCACCCGTGGATTGCGGTCAGAGTGAACCGCCGCTACTGGGCAGACCGCTGAGGCTGGTGTTGTGGGTGCAGCAGAGCGTAGCATAACTCCCCACGGGAGGAGTATAGCCTCAGGGCAGTGTATGCGGGGGATGGGGGTGATGGTGCAGGGCAGCAGCAGTAACGACACGGAGTCAGTGATGCAGTTCAGGGCCTTTACTCACAGTTCTTATTATCCAGACCACGTCTGCAGGTAACGGCTGCCCACGTCGTACTGTGCTCACCAGGTGAGGGGCTCAGACAACTCCCAGATAACTTTGGAGCACTTCACAGGACCCCCTTTGTGTGTCCTTTGTCTGGCCTTTCTTACCAACACTTCTGTCCGGCTGCCTCGGGCCTCCTCTTGGTAAACTTGGCGCCAGTTTCCCTGACCCTATGTGGTGCCTTCCTAGCGGGTGTAGCGAGGGGCTGCGCCACATAAAATGTCAGAGCCTCCGGTTTCTAGCTGAGGGTCGGTTCCTGCCTCCACTAGTTCGGGGACCGGTCTCCCCCTTTGGCCTGACCCCTCCACGCAGGTGGATTCGGGCGTGCGGTGGCGACTCGCCCGTCCGCACCCCTGGGATCCCTTCATTCCTCGTTCCTGGAGCCTTCTCCGCTCCTCTTCCTTCCTTCTCCCTCTTCCAGGCCTGGGCCTCTGTTACTAGGCCCGCCTCCGGAGCAGAGCTCATGCAGAGCCCCTGCTCCCTGCCACTTCTGCTCAGACTTCTCTGCACTGAACTAAGATGGTGCCCACCTTTTATACTCCCTTCTCAATGCACCCAGGAACTGCTTCCTCCCTGCTCCTGCACTACAGGGTTCCCCTTCCTCAGTGTTCCCTCCCCCCACTCCAGCCAGGGACAGGGACTGTCGTGCCCATCTCAGGGGCATATTGGTCGCCCTGCCCCACGGCAATGTGGTGTAATGCATGCAGGTGTCGGGTCCTGAACCACACTCCATCCTTACCTGAGAGTGAGATATCACACCTCTGGGTGAGGTGCAATACGTCTGTAGCAACCGAGCCCTCAGGGTGCTACAGTTCCATTTATCTTCAGCCTAGGTGACGTATTGTGATACAGGGCCGTGATTTTGGCTATAAAAGGGTCCCCTAGACCCCTACCCCAAGCTTTTTAAGAGAATCATATATGGCGTGCCAGGAGACTCTATGGAATGCTTTCTCAGAATCCAACGAGAGTATCTAATTACAAATTTTTAACTGCATCTAGCCCAGGAAATACTTTGTGCCTAGTAGCAGTGTCTGCTAGTCAGCGGATTATCCCAGCTGTTAAGCAAGCTACACCACCTGTAGTTTAGACACTTAATCTTTTCAAAGGAAATGCTTCGGGACCATGGGATACTTAGTGAAGAGCATCAGGAGGCACCCCAAGGCATAGGGGCTGGGACTGGCAGTAGGATGCCTTGCGGTGGACAGCCGAGCTCGATCCTTATAAAAGCTTTTTAACTGCAGCAGCTTTAGTGGACGCTACTGGAGCTGGAATTACGCGGCTGCTGGCATGAGACTTGCAATCCAATAGATCCTTGTAAATGGATTTAAAGTGTATTCATTCAAATTAGAGAGACAATTTAAATTAAAAAGCTTAGAGCTGCCTCCACCACAGGGGGGCTCGCTCGACCCACCAGCGGACAGGCACCAGTATTGGGAGAGGGGGGCTGGCCATCAGGGTTCACCGCGGCTCTGGCACAAACCTGGCGACACGGAGGTGGCACGGGCAGGAGCGGACTGGCCGTGTCGGCTTCTCACTTTTTGGATTTTAGAAGGGCATGACATGCCTATATCTGTGTCTCCCCCTCCTTTTACTCCTCCACCTCTTTTCTTTTCGCATGACTATATGTACTTGTCACTTTTCCATATGTTAGTTATGTCTTCTGAGCCGTTTGTCAGCTTTTGGACACCTTTGAAGGTGTTTTCTATGTGTTTCTATGTGTTTTTGTTTGCCTGCCATTGGTTTTAACGGTGTTCGAAGGTGTTCGACGAACAGTTCGACGAACAGTTCGGCGAACACACGGGTGTTCGACGAACCGAACCGAACTCGAACACTACGGGGGTGGCTCAACACTACATATTAGCTCTATGGTGACAGGCACTCCCTTAGTATAGCTCATGTAATGCACGGCACCACAATTTTGTAGGTTCTGACTACTGTGTAAAAAAACAACTACCCAGAGACAGGCCATAATCTTATAGTCTGGGTGTGAATACGCTGTAGGTATATCTACACTTTTTTGTGGAAATTTTGGTAATTTTATTTACCTTTTTGCATTTACCCGAATGAGGCTTGTGAGAAATCCTTAAGTATGCTGCAGATTTCTCCTGTATGATGCTGACCAATCATAAGCAAGCAGCAACACTCAAAGAAAAGAAGAACACGCCCCCACCATAGCTCAAAGCAGGTTTCTTAGGGTATAAAGCTACGTTCTCACAATGAGTTTTTAGTGAGTTTTTACGCTGCATATTTTAGAAATAATGCAAGTAACCTATCTTAATGGGTGCAGAAATTCTGCAACATCAAAAACTCACCAAAAGTTCATCGTGGGAACCTAGCCTAAGATGTATAATGATGGAGAGTCCTGATCTCCTGGTCTAACCTTCTGCATGATTAGAAAGCAGAGGTAACAGCTCTTAGACAAGGAAGGAGCCGCACAGCTGAGTTTCTCTGTGTCACATTACAAACCCTTTTATTGACTCTCCTGATTATGGAGTGTGCCAGTATCACACTTATGTCTTCTGTGCTCACTTGTATTCTCTCTGCAGTGATATTAGGCTGTTATTACACCTCACACAGGAGCAGTGTGAGCAGAAGCAGGACAGTCTGCTCTAATCTCACTGCAGAATGAGTACATGTTGAGCACAACGCATCTAAGTGTGATACTGACACTGTGCTCTCATTTCTGGACAGGCAGTATGGGATAGGCGCAGTACAGCAGAGGTGAGAGTGCCATAAGAGGAGGAGAGCTGTTAGAAAGGTTTGTAATGTTGCACAACTAAACTCCCTTGTGCTGCCCCTTCAACCACAGAGACCTTAACTGAAAGGCATTAGTCAGTTATGTGCTATAATTGACTCGCCCCCTGGGCCGTGTGGCACTCGGATCCGGGCAATTAGGGAAACGATGGGATTAGTAGTGGCAACCCGGTTCCGTGGCTCAGGGTGGTCAGGCCAGTGGTAGTCCGTTATGTGTTATTGATAATGTCCGACTACGCCACCCGTGGATTGCGGTTATTAGGAACCGCCGCTGCATGCAGACCGCTGGGGCTGATGAGGTGTGCAGCTAGGGTAGTGTGACTCCCCACGGGAAGAGTGCGGCCCCAGGGCAGTGTAGTGGATGGTGGGAGTGATGGTAGTGAGAGTCTCAGTGCTGATAGTGCTGGAGGAGCAAGGAGCACACAGACAACAGGTTGCAGTCCAGGGTCTTTACTGAAACAGGTAAACTGACCCATAAACAGTCCCAGCTAGGAGGGGACCTGGATGTCTGAGAGCAACGGGGAAATTGGCCCTGGTCAGGATGAGGGTGTAGGCCTACCGTGCTTTCTACGCTCCTTCTGGCTATCTCCTCCTGATAGGGTAACAGCCCACGTTTCCGAGCTTTCCATGTATTCTCGCCTGTATGGCCTGCAACGTGGGTTCCTTTCTGCTCCCAGCCTTGTACGGCTTTACTGGTCCCTTCGGTTGTGGCAGGACCTCCAGGCTTCTTAGGCCAAGGAAAGTACAGTCCCTTGCAAACTGGTTCTCTGCTGGGGGATGTGGAATCCTTCCAGCCTCAGACACCAAAGTCTGGTAAAGTTAAGTCTTTTCTCTGCCAAGACAGGCTCTCTTCGCCTCTTGTCTCTGGCTTGTGGCTCTCCTCCTGCCACACTTCCTCTTAGGTGCAATCAACTTTCTGTCCGCTCCACTCTGGGACACGTCTCAGAGCTGAGACAGGCAATCCAGTTCTCCCTAACCCTGCCCTCAGCACCAGCTTTTATAGGGGCAGCCAGCTCCCCCTACTGGCCTGAGACAGGAGGCATTGCATGCTAATGTTCCCCTGACCAGAGAACCTCCCCCTTGCTCTCAGACACAGCTTTAATTACACTTGTGGCATCCAGGTAGGGTGACACATTCCCCCCTAGTGAAATTTAGTACTCCGGGACTAAACAATAAACAAAGACAATATGCACAACAATAAAACATTAATAGACAGACGATGCACAAATTGAGTTCTTTAGGTCACAGTGTGGTCTGTGACCGGGTGTCCATATCACCAATACAAAGGGGAGCCTTAACCAGGTGGGGGTCTGTCCTACCCCAAGTCCTTCACAGTCTTAGTTCATTCCTGGGTTAAGCTCCGAACGCAGTCCATACAAGGTCCCGGTTATAAAAAAGTCCATAACCTGTGAGTCCTTACGGTAGCTGCAAGAAACTGAAACACACTATTAATAAACATGCAGGTAACTTTGCAAACGATTCAACATTTGGCAACAGGGTTATTTACAATTTTAGTACACTCTATATTCTCCAGTGAGCGGGTATCTGTCCCTTTGTGCTCCTGGTTGACCTCCTTAACCCACTGTCTGGTGGTGGACTAACCTGGCTTTCCCCACTAGCGTTAGGGGTACAGCTACCAGCTGGGTGTACAGGTAGGGCAGGCAGCTGTCTGCGGGTCCTTTGGCTTAACGCAAGGCATGGCAGGCTCACTGTCAGCAGAGGGTTGACTCTCCTGGGCTGCTGGTACAGGCTCTTCTGCCTCTGGAACCGCTTGCTCCTCTTCACCTTCCGGCTCTGGTGTTGGTTGTTGCTGTGCAGGTTGCAGGAAATGCAGGACGGGTACCACTATAGCATCATTTATGCGAGTCCAGGACTGAGGGAACTCTCCGAGAACGGTGCTGATCATTTCTTCCTTGTCCTCTGCGGGTTCAAGGTCACTCTGATCCTCTTCTGCACTACGGAGTTGCTCGGGGCACCTTTTGAGGTGGTCTCTGGAAACGACACTAGTGGTTTCTCCTCCGTCCTTGGTGATTACGCACACCTTTGGGTTGTCGTGGTCAGACTGCAGTACGGTGTAGGGTTCCCTTTCCCACTGGTCGTCCAATTTATGTAGCCTTCTCTTCCGCTTCAGGACTTGCTCACCAGGTTCTAGGGGACCAGCAGGGGCGTGTTGATTGAAGAGTCTTTCTTGCTTCTCTCTCACCTGGGCCAGGCTCTTCTCCACACGTTCCTGTACCTTCTTGTACTGCAGTTGCCTTTCCGTATCCCAGTCTGCATCCAGGGAGGTGTCCTCAGGTATTAGGACTCCCATCTCCAGGTCTACGGGCAGCTTACCTGGTCTAGCTCGCATCAGGTAAGCCGGGGTGCAGTTTGTAGCATTCACCGGGATATTGTTGTACATGTCTACCAGGTCCGGCAGTTTTTCTGGCCACAGGCTGCGTTCCTCCAGGGGCAACGTCTTCAGGAGATCAATGACTATATTGTTCATCTTCTCACACATCCCGTTGGTTTGGGGGTGGTAAGGCGTTGTCCGAATCTTCTTACAGCCATAGAGGTTGCAGAACTCCTGGAAGATTTCAGCTTCAAACGCTGGACCCTGGTCTGTCAGGACCTGTTCCGGATACCCGTGTGGACGGCAGAAGTATTGCTGGAAGGCTCGGGCCGCTGTTTGGGCTGTCAAGTCCTTTACCGGGACCACCACTAGAAAACGGGAATAGTGGTCCACGATTGTCAGGGCATAGATGTATCCAGACCGGCTTGGAGCCAATTTGACGTGGTCCAGAGCTACCAGCTCAAGAGGCTGCGTGGTGACGATGGGCCTCAAGGGTGTCTTCTGGCTGGTACGGTCCTTCCTCCTTAGGTGACAAGGGCCACAGTCTCTGCACCATTTTTCTACAGCTCCTCTCATGCCGACCCAAAAGAATCTTCCTCTTAGCAGGAACTCCAGTTTCTTCCAGCCGAAGTGTCCCGCTCTGTCATGGTAAGTAAGCCCCCAGGACCATAGCTGCATCTCGCCTTGGGACCACGACTTGCCAGGTCAGCTCGTGCGTCCGGTGGTTAACAATCCTTCTGCACAACTTGCCTTCGTAGAGTAACAGCTTGCTCTTCTCCTTCCATAGCTGCTTTGCTTCCTCTGGGGCATCTGGATCTAGGCGGGCGTCTTCCCGGGTCAGCAGATCTTTCACCAGGCGGACTGCAGGGTCACTATCTTGGGTCTCGGCCCAGCTGTGGTGAGGTAGGGGATTCATCATCACAGTTGTTAGATCCTCCTCCTTCACGCGGTGAGAGTGTTGAGCGGCTCCATACCGGTGAAACGCGGGGAGTTCTACCTCTTCCAGCTCTTCTGGGTCTTCGTCACCTTCAGGTAAGTGAGGCATTCTTGATAGGGCGTCTGCGTTGGCGTTGGTTTTGCCTGCCCGGTACTTGATCACGAAGTCATAGTTGGAGAGACGGGCCATCCACCGCTGTTCTGGGGCACCCAGCATTGTCCAGGTGTGTCAACGGGTTGTTGTCCGTGTACACGGTGAACTTTGCAGAGGCCAGGTAATGCTTGAAGCGTTCCGTCACGGCCCATACCACCGCCAAGAATTCTAGCTTGAAGGAGCTGTAATTCTCCGGGTTCCTCTCGGTGGGCCTCAGCTTCCGGCTGGCGTATGTGATCACCCGTTCTCTGCCCTGTTGGTTTTGGGACAGTACGGCTCCCAGTCCCACATTACTGGCATCTGTGTGGAGAATGAAAGGCTGGCCATAATCAGGGTAGGCCAGGATCTCATCCCCAGTGAGGGCCAACTTTAGCTGGCGGAAGGACTCCTCTTCCGGTTTATCCCACTTGAAGGGTGGCTTTTGACTTCTGGACTTGGACTGTCCGATCAGGAGGTCCTGCATAGGAGCTGCCATCTTAGTGAACCCGGGGATGAACCTTCGGTAGTAGCCTACCAACCCGAGAAACTGTCTCACCTCTTTGATGTTCGAGGGGCTTGGCCAGCTCTTGATTGCCGTGACCTTGTCAGGGTCGGGGGCCACTCCTTCCGTGCTTACCACGTGCCCTAGGTACTGGACCTTTGGTTTCAGCAGGTGGCACTTCGATGGTTTCACCTTCAGGCCATAGCCTGCCAGGGCTTCGAACGCCTCAGCCAGGTGCTTGAGATGGTCCTCGTAGGTCTTCGAATAGACGATCACGTCGTCCAGGTAAAGGAGGACCGTCTCGAAGTTTCGGTGCCCTAGACAGCATTCCATCAGCCGCTGGAAGATCCCTGGTGCGTTGCAGAGCCCGAAAGGCATACAGTTAAATTCGCTCAGTCCCATCGGGGTGGTGAAGGCGGTCTTCTCCTTGTCTGCCTCTGCCACAGGAACCTGCCAGTACCCGCTAGTAAGGTCCAAAGTAGAAAAGAAGTTAGCAGATTTTAGTGCGGCTAAAGACTCTTCTATTCTAGGCAGCGGATATGCGTCTTTGTGGGTGATACGGTTGATCTGTCTATAGTCCACGCACATTCTCATGGTGCCGTCTTTCTTTTTGACCAGAACCAAGGGGGCTGCCCAGGGGCTACAGCTGTCTCTAATGACCCCAGCTTCTTTCATCTCCCTTAGCATACCCTTGGCGTTCTGATAATGTGCAGGGGGTACAGGCCTGTGTCTCTCTTTTATTGGTGGGTGGCTCCCTGTGGGGATGTGGTGTTCTATCCCTTTTACTCTGCCGAAGTCTAGCGGGTGCTTACTAAAGACTCTCTCGTACTCCCGTACCACCCGGTAGACTCCTTGTTTTTGGTGCAGGGGAGTGGAGTCAGCACCCACGTGGAGTTTCTGCCACCAGTCCTCCTTTTGTTTCTGGGAGCCATTACCCTCCGCCTGTGGAGATGGAGGCAAGGGTTCCACGGCCCTGATAGCTTGGTGTTCGACGACAAACAGTTTGGCGAGTGTAGCGTACCTGGGTAAGTGTACTTCCCTCTCCCCAATGTTGAGGATGCGGACGGGCACCCTCCCATGACGGACATCAACCACCCCCGGGCTGTCAAAATGGTGGGCCTGCTGTCTGAGTACACGGGTTCTACCATGGCTTGGTAGTCTCTACCTCTCAACCCGATTGCAGTCCGACACCAGATCATCATTTCACTTTTGGGAGGCATGGAAATGGGGAATGGATCACTGAGTCTTACGCTACCGATCTCACCACCAGACAGTTCTACCTGCTGCCGTCTCATCAGGGCTTTTATCTCCTTGTTGAGGACTCTCTGTTGGCTGGAACTAGCATTCACCGCCACCTGTTGTAGAATTACAATTACCTCTGAAAGACAATTTTCAATTATGTTAGTACCCACAGTTATTTTAGGGTGACTTTCATGACGGTCAATGTCCACAATAATCACTCCCTGTGCCGGCAGTTCAACTTTACCAATTTTAATGGTCATCTCCTTGAACCCCATCTGCGGCACGGGTAAGCCATTACTGGCGATGATGCTCAAGTTACTGTTTGGATACCGTGTGATATCAGCATCAGTCCAATACTGCTTAAAAAGTACATAAGGGATAGTGGTTACTTGTGACCCAGTATCCAGCAAGGCGCTCATGGGGATACCGTCCAGCACCACAGGTAAAACCGGGCGCCCCCCAACGTACTTATTACGCCAATTGTAAGGGCCTGGTGATCTTATGCCTGGGGGTTGGCCCTTTGCCCCAGGTTGGACCCGTTTAAATTACAGTACCTGGAAATGTGTCCGGGCTGGTTGCATCGACGGCAAATGGGCTGTCCATCCTCTGCGTAGCGGTCTGTGGGCCTCCCTCGGAACGACGGGATCCTCCTCTGTCGACGCCACGGGACATCCTCCGGACTTGAAGCCAGCTCGATGGGTCTTGACGGGTCCACTCGCAACGCCTGGACGGTCCTGGTCAACGCCGCGACGCTCCTGGTCAGCTCCTGGACTTGGTGGTGCAGGCCTTTCGACGGGGCTTGGTTCAGGGCCTGTGCATCAGCCTCCACGGAGTCCATAGAGGAGGGCGCCGCCTCCTGGTGGTAGGTGATAGCAGGGCGCCGGGGGTTTATAGCGCCACTGGTTGCAGATTCACGGAGCACCCTTATGGCCCTGTCCTTAAATTGGGCAAAGGTCAGGTCGGGGTTCTGAAAGAACATGAGGCGCAGCTGGGCCCTGTGGGCGCTGGACAGCAGACCCTCTATGAATTGTTCTGTTAGCAGCTTATCGGTTTCCTGCACACTGCCAGGGTCAGTTTGTTGAATAGCCCTCAAGGCTTCCTGTAAATTTAAGGCATAGTCTCTGATGCTGTCCTGTGCCCGCTGCTTACATCCATAGAACCTCATTTTAATCTCAGCGGAGGTACGTGTATCAAAGGTACCCCGCAGCCGGGCCAGAATACCCTTCACAGTCCCTTTCTCCTCAATGGGCCATGATTTTACCTCCCTTTGGGCTGCGCCAGTTAACTGCCCTGTCAATATGCTGACCTTCTGTTCCTCTGTCAGGGTGTAAACTTGGAACAAACTATACAGTCTTTCCTTGAAGTCAGTTAGGGCATGGGGCTCCCCTGAGTATTTGGGCAGCCAGGCCGCTCCAGGGATGTAGGGCAAGGAAAAGGGCATCACCGCTGCTGCGGCTGCGTTGGTGGTAGTGGGCGCCTCTGTGTCCGACATCTTCCTCCCCCCTAGTTAAACGTGGCCTACCTTCCGACGATCCTCTTCTGTAGGCCGCGGCTCCGCTGCTGCTGCTCTGGACGAGGACCTGGCGTCGCGTCCTGATGACGTCAGCGTCGCTCTCTCTCCCTTCCAGGACCTTGCGCAGCGTCGGTGCGTGGGGCGGAGCTTCGGATCTCGCGCGGTTTTGACGTCCACGCCCCTCTTCTTCCCGCGCGGCGTCCTGAAGATGGCGTCCGATGGCGGGAAGACGGCAGAAGACGGCGGGAAACGGTCCAAGATGGCGTCTGATGGCGGGAATCGGCTCCGGATGGCGGGAAACGACTCCGGACGGCGGGAAACGGTCCGAGATGGCGTCTGATGGCGGGAAACTTCTCCACAGGTAAGTTTACAACAGTCTTTTTCAGGCACGCAGTACCCGGTGGTTGCGGGCACGAAATCCTGCCGACTACGCCAAAGCTGACTCGCCCCCTGAGCCGTGGGGCACTCGGATCCGGGCAATTAGGGAAACGATGGGAGTAGTAGTGGCAACCCGGTTCCGTGGCTCAGGGTGGTCAGGCCAGTGGTAGTCCGTTATGTGTTGTTGATAATGTCCGACTACGCCACCCGTGGATTGCGGTTATTAGGAACCGCCGCTGCATGCAGACCGCTGGGGCTGATGAGGTGTGCAGCTAGGGTAGTGTGACTCCCCACGGGAAGAGTGCGGCCCCAGGGCAGTGTAGTGGATGGTGGGAGTGATGGTAGTGAGAGTCCCAGTGCTGATAGTGCTGGAGGAGCAAGGAGCACACAGACAACAGGTTGCAGTCCAGGGTCTTTACTGAAACAGGTAAACTGACCCATAAACAGTCCCAGCTAGGAGGGGACCTGGATGTCTGAGAGCAACGGGGAAATTGGCCCTGGTCAGGGTGAGGGTGTAGGCCTACCGTGCTTTCTGCGCTCCTTCTGGCTATCTCCTCCTGATAGGGTAACAGCCCACGTTTCTGAGCTTTCCGTGTATTCTCGCCTGTATGGCCTGCGACGTGGGTTCCTTTCTGCTCCCAGCCTTGTACGGCTTTACTGGTCCCTTCGGTTGTGGCAGGGCCTCCAGGCTTCTTAGGCCAAGGAATGTACAGTCCCTTGCGGACTGGTTCTCTGCTGGGGGATGTGGAATCCTTCCAGCCTCAGACACCAAAGTCTGGTAAAGTTAAGTCTTTTCTCTGCCAAGACAGGCTCTCTTCGCCTCTTGTCTCTGGCTTGTGGCTCTCCTCCTGCCACACTTCCTCTTAGGTGCAATCAACTTTCTGTCCCTGCTCCACTCTGGGACACGTCTCAGAGCTGAGACAGGCAATCCAGTTCTCCCTAACCCTGCCCTCAGCACCAGCTTTTATAGGGGCAGCCAGCTCCCCCTACTGGCCTGAGACAGGAGGCATTGCATGCTAATGTTCCCCTGACCAGAGAACATCCCCCTTGCTCTCAGACACAGCTTTAATTACACTTGTGGCATCCAGGTAGGGTGACACATAATCATGCAGGAGGTTAGCCCAGGAGATCAGGTCTGTATCCTTACATCTCAGACACTGAGAAATCTGCTCTAAGCTATGGTGGGGATGTGATCATCTCTCTTTTCAGTGTTATCATCTGCTTATAATTGGTCAGCATCATGCAGGGAGAAGAATTTCGCACCCTCAGTGAAAACTCTGATAACATCTACTTGAACTTAATTTTTTTAACTCATTAGGCGCCAAATACTTTCATTGCTAATATCTCCGCAAATGAAAGATAAAATAGAAAAAAAAAACATGAAAAATTTGGTGACAGGTCCTCTTTAGGATAAGACAACCCTTTTAAATGTAAGAATTGAATTTTAGTCAAAAAAATGTATGCAACAAAAATGCCACATGTGATTTGATCCAAAAACATGCTGCATTTCAAGATGAGAGAAGCAAGTATTTGCAAAAAAAAAGTTAAAAGGGTCATTCACTGTTATGATATTGATCACTTATACTTAGGTTGGACCACCAAGATCAGATTGGTAGAGTTCCAACACTCTGCAACCCCTTTGATTCCATGCTGGAGCTGGTAACAGCTGATTGGTGGTGTTAGGATTTGGACACCTATCAATCTGATACTACTGACTTATATTGATGCCTTCTCCTAATTGATAAGTGGTAGCATACACCTTTAAAACAATACGTAGTTTTTATTTAGTTGTAAGATGAAAGTGACTCTACACATTAAGGCGTGTCATGGTCTGAGCACAAAATGATTCTAAGATTAGTTGCTGGCCTCTTGACCCGAACTTAAGAGCTTAAGGCCATGTTCATACATTCAGTAATTTGGTCAGTATTTTACTTCAGTATTAGGAAGCCAAAACCAGGAGTGGAACAATTAGAGGAAAAGTATAATAGAAACACGTCACTGATGAAACTTAGTGAACGTGTGAAGGTGGCCTAATAGAGACGCTGTGGAGAAGGACAGAAGCGCACACAAAATAGGGCAATAGCGTCTGATAAGGGGTAGGGATAACTGATGGTAGCGCTCACCTAGAGGTGTTGTGTGCAGTCACAACAGCTATAATGGTGTAGAAAGCCGCTGCTGCCCTGTGGCTGGAGGAAAGGTTCTTCAAGAGGTGGAATGGCAAAAATGGAAGCTTGCACATTTAGGTGGGCTGTGCTGCGGGAGTGAAGAGCTTGTTTTTTTTTTATACCTTGAGAAAGGCCCTGGTCCATTGCAGAAACGCATTGATATTAATAAAAAACGTTTGGGAATCCCAACGCTCTTCATTCCCACAGTGCAGCCCACCTAAACGTGCCAGCTTCCATTTCTGCCAATGTGGCCTAATAGACGTATATGAGGCTGTCAAAGTTCAGGACAGGAGACTCGCAAACAGCTTGTGCATCACGATCTATGACACACAGATGTGTGAATACGCCATTAGTCTCATATAAGATTACCTGCATCAAGTTTCAAAGGAGCAATTGTAACCCTCTTTCAATTATTTAAAGGGATTTTCCCACAAATAAAATTCATTTTAATCAATAGATCTTGGAATAATAATAAGTTCCACAATTGGATGTGTTTAAATAAAATGTTCCTGTGCTGAGATAATCTTATAAATGTTCCCCTGCTGTGTACTGTGTAATAGTAAACACTTTGGCCAGCATAATGAAGATCACGAGTATGGAGTGCGGAAGAACCACAACTCACACCCCATGGTCGCACAAGAAATTGCTTACTCAAAATAAGTGTAAAAACACAAGAGAGAACTGAGTGTACAGCATATAAAAAATACTTTATTAGTAGAAGTATAAATACACAATATTATAAATATAGTGAAATAATGCAAATAGGGAGACGATACAGAGCCACAGGGGCACGTGACAACTATCCACGGCTTACCAAAATGGTAGGATAGTGTAAAAGAGGGAAAAAGGGGGGGGGGGGGGACGACCCAAAGCAACATGTGCTAATAAATGGCGAGATAGGAGAGGTTCTATAGAAGGATATCAATACATTAAATAATGGTGAATACATATCCCATTTTTCCCCTAATGGGGCCAGAGTAGATAAAATCCATAATATAGGATACACTCACCGAAAAGGTCACCAGGGGACGCTCAAGGAAGGGGTCAGGGAACAAGGCAGGAGCAGACCAGTGTGGGACCTGCGGGCCTTTACGCGCGTTTCGCAGGTTTGCTTTGTCAAGAGGCGTGTGTACAGTGTAATGTCTGACCATACAGGAACATGGTCTGAACATACCACATCTCCTGGACAGGGAGGATGCAAAATAGTATACTGACATTACAGCCGGGGATCACAGCCGATTCTTTAAGTGAGGTAAAACAAGTTTTTAAACAGGCAGGGAAATGTTTTACCTCACAGAATCAGCTGCCATCCTGTGGTGTCCTGTCTGTATACTCTTTTGCTTCCTCCCATGGCCAGCTGTGTTATGTGCAGACCATGTTCGCTCCAGTGGGAGTCTGTTTATGACACGACACAGTAAAAGTGCAGTCATCAGTAATGATGTCAGCTACAAAGCTATTATAGTAAGGCCCAGCGTAGTGTGGAGGTCCAATGTGACACTGAAGATGTCCGCCTAGAGATAGATGCTGGTTATTGAGTTGCAGTTGTTGATCCATGTAACGCATAGGTTCACCTTTATACACCATTTCACCCATTTACCCAGATCATCAATCTTCAGAACGTCTTCAAATGTAGCATAAGTTTGTAAAAAATGATTCTGTATTTGTATCATAGCTCAAAGCTGCATTCACACTGAATTACTACTGAATGTAAAGGTGTGAGATAACACATGATTAGCTACAGCTTAGTTCTGCTGTACTGCTTTTTGTAGGGTCCTGTTCTGTGCTCCGGCCCTCCGTCTGTAGGTCCATTATGCATTCATTTGCTTTTCATGGCAAAAAAGGTGCAGCATGCAGCGCTATTCCTTACCATCCAAACAATGCAGACCTCGAAGACCACTCAGCGGCTTGCGTCAATGGGATCCAGGGGTGCCATATGGCAATGGATCCACAGGGATCCAGCATTGAATTTTTTTTCCCTAATAACTGACTTAATGCTGCCCCTTCTAACACATCAGATGACTGTATGATGCCAAGAATACAAATAAAGTAAAGAGCATAATTGCTGTCCAGACACTGAACAAGCAGGCTATGCAGTAAAATTAAGAATGATCGATGTAGATATGGAAGAGAATAAGGTATAACTCAGGGCCAGTGCAAGACAAGTAATTCTATCTAGTAACAAAGTTTCTCAATTTATTATGTAGATTATAAATGGATGTAATATAAAATTGTTTTGCGGATGAATCGCTGCTCTGAGTGTTAGATTTTCAAAGTGGTAAAAGGGTTTATCTGCCAGTAATGATATTTACCTGGGGACATCCACCTATTGGAGACAGGCCATTAAAACTGGCCAAACTTTCTCCTTACTTTCTTGGCCACTGTGGGTCTTTTTGGACTGCAAATGATTGATAAGTGTTGGTAAGAGTTTTTGAAGTATATATGTCATAAGTGTCTATGGTTGGAGAACCCCTTTAAAGAAAAACATTGGTCAACAATTTTAGGAATTGTAAGGAAGGTTAGAAGATGTTTGGCTACGGTCAAAGTCTGGTGGTTTCACATTTTATATAATTTAGGCTTTGCATGTGTTAGTTCACTATATCGCACCTCTGATCTCTCTATTGGACCATGTAAAACATAAAAAACCTATTGACATGAGAAAGGATCTGCAGGATCGGTGATGATAGTTACTGGGAACCCCACCAATCACTAGAGTGGGGATCCCTATCCTCTCTTATGGAGGAAATAGTATGGAGCCGTTGCCAGGCATGCGCACTGCCACACTCCATTCAGTGTCTATGGGACTGATGGGGACAGCCGAGAACATCAGCAGCCCCGTATATATATATATATATATATATATATATATATATATATATATATATGATGCGCCCCCTGGGCCGTGGGGTACCCGGAGCCGGGCCTGTAGATGCTGGGGGTTGTAGTCACCGTGGCGGTGAAGCGGTCCGTGACCCAGGGCGGTCAAACCAGGGTAGTCTATGTGTGTCTGTTATGTATAGTCCGACTACGCCACCTGTGGAATGCGGTTATTGGGAACCGCTGCTGCGGAGCAGTCCGCTGAAGCTGGTGGTATGTGCAGCAGGTGATGTAACTCCCCACAGGAAGAGTGGAGCTTCAGGGCAGCGTGTATGGATGATGGTGGTGGTAGTGCAAGGTATCAGTAATGACAACACGGTGTCTTTGTAGTGCAGTCCCAGGGTCTTTACTGTTGGCAATTATATGGGCCCCAACGGGAGTACCGGCTAGTGATGAGGGCCTGATCAGTCTGAGAACAATCCTAGAGTCCTCCTAGCCAGGTGAAGTTGTAGGCCTGCCGTTGATGACTATACTCTTTGGCTATCCCGCTTATAGTCGTGCTGTAGCCCACGTCCCTGAGTGTAACGTGCTGCGCTCACCCGTATGGCTGGCGACTTGGACCTTGTGTATTCCTCACTCCTCTGTGGCGATACGGGTCCTTTCGTGTGGCTGAGCCTCCGAGCTTCTGTTGGGCCAGGAGACCTGCAATCCCCTGCCCTGCGGTATCTGCTGCTGGGTTTGCAATCCCCACAGCCTCGGACTCCGGTGTCCGGTCCTCTGTGGATACTATCCAGGACGAGCTAGCTCCAGCTCCAGTCCCTGGCTCTTTACTCCTTCATGTCCTACTTGACTCCATACACTAGACTGACTAATCCCGCCTCCAGATCCAGTTATATAGGGCAGGATCCTCCCCTTTCTGGTCTGGGTCAGGAGGTGTTGCATGTAATGTGTTCCTGACCAGGAAACTCCTGTTTTGCTCCCAGACATGGTATTACTACCACTGTGGCAACCAGACCCTCTGGGGTGCCACATTCCCCCTAGTAAATTTCAGTACTCCGGGACTGAGCATATTTTGCAGAAATATAACAGACAACAATAAATAATAGCAATAACAATACATGAACATATTTACAAGCATTACTGTCTTTTTAGGTCTCGGTATCATACGTAACCAGGTGTCCATTTCACCCAACAAGGTGCACTTCTTGAGGGACCCTTCCCAAATCCTCCACGGAGGCCCTGGGGTGGCTGCAGGGCATAGATGATCCAGGTGTTGGACCACGTCTTCGGCCACCTCCAACGGGTTTTTGTTCAGTGGTCTGGCACAAAAGGGGGCTCTTTATAGGTGCAACTATTTATAAGGGAAAGTTCTTGGTTATTCACTGTCCATAACCTAAAAGTCTTTGGACCCTTTCCAGGTAACGGGATGAACAGGTTAAATGCACTCATATAAAACATTTCAAAATAGCATTGTCTCTGGCATACCCTTACGGGTAACTATATACAGCATACATTTACTTTAAACTTTACATTTTTAAATTCTCCAACGGGCAGGGGGCTGACCTCTTGTACTTCTGGTGGATCTACGGAATACACTATCTGTCATTGCTCTACCCTGGTCCCTTGTGTCTACCCCTGGTGTGGTCGGTTCAATGTTCACCACACTACAGGTGTTTGGAGGTGTCTCTGGTAGGTTGGGCGGCTTCCTATGGATCCTTTGGCTTACCGTGGGTATGACAGGCTCGCTACTAGCAGAGAGTAGATTCTCCTCATGGTCTGCTGATGAGGAATCTCCGCGGCCAATGGTTCTTCCAACTCTACTGGAACTTCTACAGCTCCCTGAGGAGCTGGTTGGAGAAATGTAAGGACTGGCACAACAATGGAATTATTTACTTGCGTCCATGACCGGGGAAATTCTCCGAGTACTGTGCTGACCATAGACGCATCTCGCCTCGGGACTACCACCTGCCAGACCAGCTCATGTGTCCGGGAGTTGACAGTTCTTCGACACAGCTTCCCTTCATAGATGAACAGCTTGCTCTTTTCTTTCCACAGCTGTTTGGTCTCTTCTGGAGCATCTGAATCAGGGTATGAGTCAGCTTGTGTCAGCAACTCTTTGACTAGGCGAACAGCCGGGTCACTGTCTTGTGTTTCTGCCCATCCATGGTGGGGCAATGGATTGAACGTGGCTTCTCTGTTGGCCGAGCACCTGTTCTTCACACAATGGGAGCACTGCTTTATCCCATGGCGGTGGAACGCGGGGATTTCTATCTCTACCAGCTCCTCTGGGTCTTCTCCCCCGTCTGGCAAGTTAGGCATTCTGGACAGCGCATCTGCGTTTGCATTCTTGTGCCCAGCCCAGTACTTGATGGTGAATTCATAGTTAGACAGTCGGGCCATCCATCTTTGTTCCAGGACACCAAGTTTTGTAGTGTCCAGGTGTGTCAGCGGGTTATTATCCGTGTACACAGTGAATTTGGAAGAGGCGAGATAATGTTTGAAGCGCTCAGTCACAGCCCAGACGATGGCAAGGAACTCCAACTTCAAGGAGCTGTAGTTTTCTGGGTTTCTTTCGGTGGGCCGGAGCTTCCTGCTGGCATAGGCTATCACCCTTTCTCTGCCTTGCTGGATCTGGGACAGCACCGCTCCTAGTACCACGTTGCTCGCATCCGTGTGAAGGATGAGGGGTTGGCCATAATCAGGGTAGGCCAGGACCTCGTCTCCTGTTAGGGTCATCTTCAACTTGGTGAAGGACTCATCTTCCAGCTTGTCCCATTTGAATGGTGGTTTCTGGTTCTTGACCTTCCTGGACTGGCCTATCAGGAGGTCCTGCATGGGTGCCGCCATCTTGGTGAAGCCTGGGATAAACCTTCAGTAGTAGCCTACCAACCCGAGGAACTGCCGCAGTTCTTTGATGGTGGAAGGTCTTGGCCAGTCCTTGATTACGGTGATCTTATCGGGGTCTGGTGCTACACCGTCAGTGCTTACCACATGTCCTAAGTACTGTACTTTTGGCTTCAGCAGGTGGCACTTAGACGGCTTCACCTTCAGGCCAAAGTCAGCCAGGGCTTCAAACACTTCCACCAGGTACTTCAGATGATCCTTATATGTCTTGGAGTATACTATGACGTCATCCAGGTACAGCAGGACTGTCTTCGAAGTTCTTATGCCCTAGAAAGCACTCCATCAACCGCTGGAAGGTTCCTGGGGCGTTGCAGAGCCCGAATGGCATGCAGTTGAACTCGCTGAGGCCCATCGGGGTGGTGAATGCGGTCTTTTCCTTATCCGCCTCTGCTACAGGAACCTGCCAATACCCACTAGTAAGATCCAAAGTAGAGAAATAATTAGCAGATTTTAACGCAGCTAGTGACTCCTCTATCCTGGGTAGCGGGTACGCATCTTTATGTGTTATGCGGTTAATTTGCCTGTAGTCTACACACATTCTCATTGTGCCATCCTTTTTCTTTACAAGAACTAATGGAGCTGCCCAGGGGCTACAACTGTCTCTTATTACCCCAGCCTCCTTCATCTCTCGCAACATCCCTTTGGCATTTTGGTAGTGTGCTGGCGGTACAGGCCGGTACCTTTCTTTAATGGGTGGATGGTCTCCCGTGGGATATGGTGTTGAACCCCCTTTACCTGCCCAAAGCTGAGTGGGTGTTTACTGAAGACCCTTTCATACTCTTAGACCACCCGGTATACTCCTTGTTTTTGGTGTTGAGGGGTGCAGTCAGTGTCCACATGCAGCTTCTGACACCAGTCCTCCATCTGTCCCTCGGAGCCATTACCCTCCGACTGGTTGGATGGAGGTAAGGGTTCCACTGTTTTTATAGCATTTTAATTGACGGTAAATAGCTTGGCTAGGGTGGCATACTGGGGCAAATGGACTTCTTTTTCCCCAACGTTCAGGATGCGGACTGGCACTCTCCCATGGCGGACATCAACCACCCCCCTGGTTGTCAAAATGGTGGGCCTACTGTCAGAGTAGACGGGCTCTACCAGGGCCTGGTAATCTCTACCCCGGAGACCGATTGCTGCCCGGCACCATATCAGCATTTCACTTCTTGGGAGCATGGCAATAGGGAATGGGTCACTCATCCTAACACTGCCAATCTCACCACCAGACAGTTCTACATGTTGTCTTTTCATCAGGGCTCTGATCTCTCTTTGTAGAACCCGCTGCTGGCTGGCACTGGCGGTCTCCGCAACCTGCTGTAACAAGACAATTATTTCTGCAAGACAATTTTCAATGACATTAGTGCCTAAGGTTATCATGGGATGACTTTCTCGGCGATCAATGTCGATAATAATCAGTCCTTGTGCTGGCAGTTCGACTTTGCCAACCTTTATGGTCACTTCTTTGTACCCCACCTGAGGTACGGGTTGACCATAACTAGCATAAATACTCAAATGTTCGTCTGGACGGCGGGTAATGTACGAATCAGTCCAGTACCATTTGAAAAAAATGTAGGGGATGGTGGTCACCTGGGACCCAGTGTCCAGCAACGTGCTCATTGGAAAGCCGTCCAGCACGATAGGTAGGACTGGTCGTCCTCCCACATATTTGTCTCGCCAGCTTGATGGGCCTGGTGGTCTTACGCCTCGGGGTTGGCCCTCTGCCCCAGGTTTTGCTCGTTTAAATGACAGTACCTTGCATAATGTCCTGGCTGGTTGCAGCGGCGGCAGATGGGTTGTCCGTCCTGGTCGTAGCGGTCGCTGTTCCTCTGGATGGTGGAATCCTCTTCTGTCGGCGCCACAGGAACGTCCTCCGGACTGGAAGCCAGCGGGATCTTTCCTTTGGGATACACCTGCAAGGACTGCACAGTTTTGGTTAGCGCAGCTACACTTTTAGTTAACTCTTGGACCTGATGGTGCAGGTCTGTAGACGGGGCATTGTCCAAAGTCTGTGCATCAGCTCCTACAGGCTCCGGGGAAATGGGTGTCACCTCCTGGTTGTAGGTGATAGCGGGGCGCCGGTGAGCTGTAGCACCACCTGGTGCTGGTTCCCTTAGCACCCGGATGGCCCTGTCCTTAAATTGAGCAAATTCCAAGTCAGGGTTTTGCAGAGCCATTATGCGCAGCTGGGTTTGGTGGGCGCTGGACAGTAAACCCTCAATAACAGTCTGTTTTCATAATGCACACTGTCAGGGTCTACCTGTTTGATGGCCCTCAGCGCCTCCTGCAGGTTTAAAGCATAATCTCGTACACTGTCCTGTGCCCGTTGTTTGCACCCATAAAACTTCATCTTTATCTCTGCTGTAGTACAGGTGTCAAAAGTGTCCTTTAGGCGGGCCAGTATCTCTTTTACAGTCCCTTTTTCTCTGGCTGACCAGGATTTTACTTCTCTCTGGGCTGCACCAATCAACTGGCCTACGAGGATGCTCACTTTCTGCTCCTCGGACAGGGGGTATATTTTAAATAAACTGCTTAGTCTCTCCTTGAAGTCACTCAGGGTGTGTGACTCTCCTGAGTACTGGGGCAACCACGCCGCCCCCGGTATATATGGCATGGAGAATGGCATTACAGCGGCAGCGGCCGCGCCGGTGGTTGAAGCTCCCTCCATATCGGGCGTCTTCCTCCCCCCTAGTGAACCGTGGCCTACCTTCCTTCTCCTTTCTTCCGTAGGCCGCAGTTCCGAAGGCGATGGTCTCTGTCGAGGACCTGGCGTCGCACGCGTCTGACATCAGCGTTCGATGTGGCTCCTTCCAGGACCTGGCGCTGCATCCGTGCGTGGGGCGGGGCTTTGGACTTCGCGCATTTCCAGCGATCACGCCCCTCTTCTTCCCGCGCGGCGACTCGAAAATGGCGGACAATGGCGGGAAAACGGCGACAAATGGCGGGAAATCTTCACCACGGTATGCGACACAGTCTGAGAAGGCGCGCAGTACCCAGTGGTAGTGGGCACGCAATCCTGCCGACTACGCCAAAGTTGACGCGCCCCCTGGGCCGTGGGGTACCCGGAGCCGGGCCTGTAGATGCTGGGGGTTGTAGTCACCGTGGCGGTGACCCGGTCCGTGACCCAGGGCGGTCAAACCAGGGTAGTCTATGTGTGTCTGTTATGTATAGTCCGACTACGCCACCTGTGGAATGCGGTTATTGGGAACCGCCGCTGCGGAGCAGTCCGCTGAAGCTGGTGGTATGTGCAGCAAGATGATGTAACTCCCCACAGGAATAGTGGAGCTTCAGGGCAGCGTGTATGGATGATGGTGGTGGTAGTTCAAGGTATCAGTAATGACAACACGGAGTCTTTGCAGTGCAGTCCCAGGGTCTTTACTGTTGGCATTTATATGGGCCCCAACGGGAGTACCAGCTAGTGATGAGGGCCTGATCAGTCTGAGAACAATTGACGCGCCCCCTGGGCCATGTTTCAGGGGATACCCGGAGCCGGATCTGGATGGGGGTAGTAGTCCTTGTGGCGGTGACCCGGTCCGTGCCCAGGGTGTCAAACTAAGTGGCAGTCTATGGCAGTAGATGTTAACTTGATTGTCGACTACGCCACCCGTTGAGTGCGGCTTTGAAGCCGCCGCTGCAGAACAGTCCGCTGAGGCCGGTGATATGGGTGCAGCGATGATGGTATAACCCCCAACGGGAGGGGTATGGCCTCAGGGCAGCAGGTGTGGATGATGGGTGCAGTAATGTTGTAGTAAGCAGACTCAGAGGCGGGAGGTGCAGTTCAGGGTTTTTACTTACTGATGTTCTTCTGGTCACTCTGGCCTTGAGTGACCACCCGAGCCGTGCTGCGTCCACCAGGTCCTGGACTCGGCCAACCCCCAGGCAATTCCGGAGCGTGGTCCTGAGCTCCCTTCTGACCCTCTCTCTCTGGCCGTCCCCACCAGGGATCCACCTGTGTCCGGCTCCCTCGGGTCTCTTGTTGGTTGAACCTTCTCTGGCTTCCCTAACCCTATGCTCGGTGTGCCATTCTGGTGGATTTGGTGAGGGTCGTGGTAAAGCTTACCCACGACCTCCGGTTTCTGGCTGAGGATAAGTGGCCTCCACCAGTTCGGGTTCCGGTACCCGTGTCCGCCAACCCTTCACCCTTCTGTCTTAATTCTGGGATCTTGGGGTTCCTTCTTCTTTCCCCTCTGGGCCTTCCTTTCTCCTCTCTCTCTGCAGACTTGGCCTTGGAGCTGGGCCCAGACGGAGCCACAGCTCCCTGTTAGCCCTCCTGGCTGAGCTTCTCTGCTCTGCTCCTCTGGCTCTACAAAGACCCTGTCCTAAGATGGTGCCCACCTTATATACTCCCTCTATGTGTGAGCTCAGGTGACCAGCACCCAATGAGCTCCTAGCCTTACCCAGACTGCTCCCCCTATCTGCCCCTACACTACTGGGATGTTCCACCCCCCTCCCACTCCAGCCAGGGACAGACGCTGTCGTACCTGCACATATATCTGGTGGGAGTACCGTAGTTCTGTCCCCCGGAAATGGGATGTATGTAGTGCATGCAGCTTTCTAAGCTCAGTTCCACACTCCATCCTTACCCGGGAGTGGAATACCACACCTCTGGGTTGAGGTGCAATACCCCTGTAGCAGCCGAGTCCTCAGGGTGCTACACAATCCTAGAGTCCTCCTGGCCAGGTGAAGTTGTAGGCCTGCCGTTGATGACTATACTCTTTGGCTATCCCGCTTATAGTCATGTTGTAGCCCACGTCCCTGAGTGTAAGGTGCTGCGCTCACCCGTATGGCTGGCAACTCGGACCTTGTGTATTCCTCGCTCCTCTGTGGCGGTACGGGTCCTTTCGTGTGGCTGAACCTCCGAGCTTCTGTTGGGCCAGGAGACCTGCAATCCCCTGCCCTGCGGTATCTGCTGCTGGGTTTGCAATCCCCACAGCCTCGGACTCCGGTGTCCGGTCCTCTGTGGATACTATCCAGGACGAGCTCTGTACAGCTCCAGTCCCTGGCTCTTTACTCCTTTGTGTCCTACTTGACTCCATACACTAGACTGACTAACCCCGCCTCCAGATCCAGTTATATAGGGCAGGATCCTCCCCTTTCTGGTCTGGGGCAGGAGGTGTTGCTTGTAATGTGTTCCTGACCAGGAAACTCCTGTTTTGCTCCCAGACATGGTATTACTACCACTGTGGCAACCAGACCCTCTGGGGTGCCACATATACAGTACAGATCAAGAGTTTGGACACACCTTCTCATTTAAAGATTTTTCTGTATTTTCATGACTATGAAAATTGTACATTCACACTGAAGGCATCAAAACTATGAATTAACACATGTGGAATTATATACTTAACAAAAAAGTGTGAAACAACTGAAAATATGTCTTATATTCTAGGTTCTTCAAAGTAACCACCTTTTGCTTTGATGACTGCTTTGCACACTCTTGGCATTCTCTTGATGAGCTTCAAGAGGTAGTCACCGGAAATGGTTTTCACTTCACAGGTGTGCCCTGTCAGGTTTAATAAGTGGGATTTCTTGCCTTATAAATGGGGTCGGGAGCATCAGTTGTGTTGTGCAGAAGTCTGGTGGATACATAGATGATAGTCCTACTGAATAGACTGTTAGAATTTGTATTATGGCAAGAAAAAAGCAGCTAAGTAAAGAAAAACGAGTGGCCATCATTACTTTAAGAAATGAAGGTCAGTCATTCCGAAAAATTGGGAAAACTTTGAAAGTGTCCCCAAGTGCAGTTGGAAAAACCATCAAGCGCTACAAAGAAACTGGCTCACATGAGGACTGCCCCAGGAAAGGAAGACCAAGAGTCACCTCTGCTTCTGAGAATAAGTTTATCCGAGTCACCAGCCTCAGAAATCGCAGGTTAACAGCAGCTCAGATTAGAGACCAGGTCAATGCCACACAGAGTTCTAGCAGCAGACACATCTCTACAACAACTGTTAAGAGGAGACTTTGTGCAGCAGGCCTTCATGGTAAAATAGCTGCTAGGAAACCACTGCTAAGGACAGGCAACAAGCAGAAGAGACTTGTTTGGGCTAAAGAACACGAGGAATGGACATTAGACCAGTGGAAATCTGTGCTTTGGTCTGATGAGTCCAAATTTGAGATCTTTGGTTCCAACCACCGTGTCTTTATGCAGCGCAGAAAAGGTGAACGGAAGGACTCTACATGCCTGGTTCCCACCGTGAAGCATGGAGGAGGAGGTGTGATGGTGTGGGGGTGCTTTGCTGGTGACACTGTTGGGGATTTATTCAAAATTGAAGGCATACTGAACCAGCATGGCGGCATTTTCTCTGTACTGGGTAAACTGGAGATAAACAGCTCTTGTCAGCAGATAGAATATTTCAGACTTTTGCCATATTGATTAATTTGCACATAATTTTCCTGTTTACAGTTTAGGCACCTGGATGGTGGAGGCCTCCATTACACATGTGGACATCTCCGAATTCCAGGACTTGAACACATCATATATATCTTGTTTTTTCACTTCAAAGTCCGTTATTATCCGTAAATAAGCCGGAGCCTTCACAATTTTACTTACTTAATAATAATCTATTAATCTTGAATAAATGCTCCAGATCCTGGATTTTACAATTTGGCCATTAGGTTCCATTATGTAAAATCAGGAGCTGACCTTCTTTATTGGTAAATCACGATGTAATTCAGGTTAATGATTCTTATGATTTTGCTAATAAAAACACTATTGCATTGTATACGTGTCGTTGTGTGATTGATCTAGATCCCAGCAGCCTCAATTGTCCGCTATTATTGAGAAGTCTTGGCTGCTAGATATGGCAGTGTCATCAATCTCAAGAAGCCTTTTATTCTCACATACATGATAGAATCCAATAGTAAACATCAGCATATCCCTTCCAGGAGCGGAACGACATCGGTCACAGCAGGTGTGATCGGGCCCGTGCAGGAGGGGGGTCAGCCGCCACCAGCACCTATTTCAGTTAGAGGTGCATGCAAGGACACACATTCAGCTGAAATGTATTGAGACGCAGAGACCATCTGTGTCCCTGCACCACAATACACTCTGCCAGCCTATCAGAGGCCAGCTGTTGACGTTGGTGTGCCAGTCACAGGCGGCACATGACCGTGACGTCATGCACCATGCCAGCAAGACGAAGTTAGATGCCAGTTCCTTCAAGTGCTATAGAATACGCTGAGAGTTGTGGGAGTGGAGGAAGGGAAGAAGAATAACTTATTTATTTTTAAATGTATTGGAGAAGAACAGCAAACATTATTAATGGAAGGGGCACAGGATGGGGGACATTATACCAGGAAGGGTACAATAAGAAAGCACAGCAACACACTACAAGGGCCAATACATATGCAGACACTGAGAACATAAGAGCTAAACTGCATTATTGCTAAATAAAATGTACTTACAAAAAATGAAGGCTCTTAACACACAAATTGGCCAATTCATGTATGCCCATCAACCACGACAAGGTAGCCTCTGCATGATGGGTAACTAACCTCTTAAACATGCCTCTCTTGGGCTATAAGCCTACAATATAAATGGGCAAACATGCCTCTCTTGGGATAGAAACCTAAAAATTTAAGTGGGCAGGTAGAAACCAACACTAATTAAAAACACCCTTGGGCTGATGGGTGCTTATACCAGGAAGGGTCCCAGGATGGAGTGCATTATACAAGGAAGGGTCCCAGGATGGGGAACATTATACCAGGAAAGGGCTCAGGATGGGGGACATTATACCAGGAATGTGCTCAGGATGGGGGACATTATACCAGGAATGTGCTCAGAATGGGGTACATTATACCAGGAATGTGCTCAGAATGGGGTACATTATACCAGGAAGATGCCCAGGATGGAGTGCATTATACCAGGAAGGTGCTCAGGAAGGGTAACATTATACAAGGAAGGTGCCAAGGATGTAGTGCATTATACCAGGAAGGTGCTCAGGATGTAGTGCATTATACCAAGAAGGTGCTCAGGATCGGGAACATTATACCAGGAAAGGGTGCAGAATAGAGCACATTATACAAGGAAGAGGCCCAAGATGTACAGTTGAAACCAGAAGTTTACATACACTATATAAAAAGACACATATGCATGTTTTTCTCAATATCTGACATGAAATCACAATAAACCTTTCCCGTTTTTTTAAATGCCTTAATACATTCTCTCTCTCCTTATTCTGGCATTTGGCAAATATTAAAAATTATGGTAATCCTAATTGACCTAAAATGGGAAAGGGCATCAGCGTTCCCATGTAACTTCCCAGGCCTATGCTCTACGTGAAAGTTGAAGTCCTGAAGAGCTAGGAACCATCTAGTTACCCTGGCATTGTTACCCCTCTTTTCCCTCAACCATTTCAACGGGGCATGGTCTGACACCAACTTAAACTTCCGGCCTAGTAGGTAGTATCTTAATGTATCTACGGCCCACTTTATGGCTAAACACTCCTTTTCTACTATTGCGTAGTTTTTCTTGCAGGAGGACAGCTTCCGGCTCAGATAGAGAATGGGATGTCCTTCCCCATTTATCCATTTATCTCTTGAGAGAGTACGACTCCTAGACTAAGCTCTGAAGCGTCTGTCTGGACCACAAACTCTCTCTTAACCCCTTAAGCCCCGAGGGTGGTTTGCACGTTAATGACTAGGCCAATTTTTACAATTCTGACCACTGTCACTTTATGAGGTAATTACTCTGGAACACTTCAACGGATCCCCCTGATTCTGAGATTGTTTTTTCGTGACATATTGTACTTCATGATTGTGGTAAAATTTCTTCGATATCTCTTGCGTTTATTTGTGAAAAAAATGGAAATTTGGCGAAAATTTGGAAAATTTATGCAACTAGATAGGTGCCTTGGGGGGTCTAGTTTCCAAAATGGGGTCACTTGTGGGGGAGCTCCAATGTTTGGGCACACAGGGGCTCTCCAAACGCAACATGGTGTCCGCTAACAATTTGAGCCGACAATTTGTTAGCGGACACCATGTTGCATTTGAAGAGTCCCTGTGTGCCCAAACATTGGAGCTCCCCCACAAGTGACCCCATTTTGGAAACTAGACCCCCCAAGGCACCTATATAGATGCACAGTGAGCACTTGGAACCCCCAGGTGCTTCACAAATTGATTCGTAAAAATGAAAAAGTGAAAAAAAAAAAAACACTTTTTCATTTTTATGAATCAATTTGTGAAGCACCTCGGGGTTCCAAGTGCTCACTGTGCATCTAGATAGGTGCCTTATGGGGTCTAGTTTCCAAAATGGGGTCACTTGTGGGGGAGCTCCAATGTTTGGGCACACAGGGACTCTTCAAATGCAACATGGTGTCCGCTAACAAATTGTCGGCTCAAATTGTTAGCGGACACCATGTTGCGTTTGGAGAGCCCCTGTGTGCCCAAACATTGGAGCTCCCCCACAAGTGACCCCATTTTGGAAACTAGACCCCCCCAAGGCACCTATCTAGTTGCATAGTGAGCACTTGGAACCCCCAGGTGCTTCACAAATTGATTCATAGAAATGAAAAAGTGAAAAAAAAAACACTTTTTCATTTTTTTTAATCAATTTGTGAAGCATCTGGGGGTTCCAAGTGCTCACTATGCATCTAGATAGGTGCCTTGGGGGGTCTAGTTTCCAAAATGTGGTCACTTGTGGGGGAGCTCCAATGTTTGGGCACGCAGGGGCTCTCCAAACGCAACACGGCGTCCGCTAACAATTTGAGCCAATTTTCCATTCAATTTGTTAGCGGACACCATGTCGCGTTTGGAGAGCCCGTGATGTGTCTAAACAGTGGAGCTCCCCCACAAGTGACCCCATTTTGGAAACTATACCCCTCAAGGATTTTATTAATGTGTATAGTGAACATTTTGAACCCAGAGGTACGACACAGAATTTGTTTACATTAGGTCATCATATTGAATAAGTTGTCATTAGTCTTGAGCGCAAGTGCTCACTACTTGAGTTTGCATCGGGTACTCAGGTATGCACCATGTACAGCGTGTGCTCGAGTGACATGCTCGAGTCCCTGCTCCGCATGTTTCACGGTAATTAGACACCCAAAAAAAAACATGCAGGGATCGCTCGTGCATGGCAGGCAATCCCCGTAAAGTTTTTTTGGCCGCGAAGCATATGGGGCAGAGACTCGAGCATGTCACTCAAATACCCACGATACTCAATGCATACCAGAGCACCCAATGCAAACTCAAGTAGCGAGCACTTGCGCTCAACACTAGTCGCCATATCGTCATCTTTTTTTCTTACTTTTGAAAAAAATCCCAACCCCATCACAACCCTAACCCCAACCCCAGCCCTAACCCTAGCACAACCCTAACCGTAGCACAACCCTAACCCTAGCACAACCCTAACCCTAGCACAACCCTAACCCCAAACCCAGCCCTAACCCTAGCCCAATCCTAACCCAAGAGTTTATTTTTGACGCCGTTCCTCGTGCGGTATAAGTGATTAGACGACTTTATTCTTCGGGTCGGTGTGATTACAGCAATACCAGAATCATATGGGGTTTTTATGACTGACAGCTGTCACACACTAAAAGACGCATTTTTTGTAAAATCTAGTTTTTGCATCGCCATATTTTGAGAGCTATAATTTTTCCAGATTTTGGCAGACAGTCACGTGATGGCTCGTTTTTTGCGGGATGAGTTGACGTTGTTATTGGTGCCATTTTCAGGCACGTGACATTTTTTGATCGCTTTCTATTCCGATTTTTGGGAGGCAGAATAAACAAAAACCAACAATTCAGAAATTTTTATTTTTTTTTTTGTTCTGTTCCGCGTGTGGTAAAATTGATAAGGTAGCTTTATTCTTCAGGTCAGTACGTTTACAGCGGTACCACATTTATATAGTTTTTCTATGTTTTGCACTTTTACATAATAAAAGCAATTTTATAGAAAAAATTATTTTTTAGCATAGCTTTATTCTGAGAGCTATAACTTTTTTATTTTTTGGCTGATGGAGCTGTATGGCGGCTTGTTTTTTATATTTATCTTTTTGATCGCGTGTTATTCTATTTTTTGTTTGGCGGTATGGTGATAAAGCATTGTTTTTTGCTTGTTTTTTTTTTTTTTTTTTTTTACCATGTTCACTGAAGGGGTTAACTAGTGGGACAGTTTTATAGGTCAGGTTGTTCCGGACGCGGCGATACCAAATATGTGTACTTTTATTGGTTTTTTTTTTATAATAATATTTATTGATGGGTACATTATATTTTTATTTTTGGTGGATTATTTTTTTTATTTTTTTTTTATATTTTTGCAAATTTTTTTTTTTTTTTTTTTTTTTTTCACTTTCTGAAAGTTTATATACTTTATTACTTTGTCCCACTCTGGGACTTTCACTTTTTTTTCTCTGATCGCCTGCATGGCACAGGAATGCAGCACCATCCCTGTGCTATGCAGGCTGTCAGCACTGGACAGGGAGAAGATTGTTTGGAGATGCACTGAGCATGTCCAAACAATCTTCCTGCTGTCTGGTGACCCGGATGTTGTCATAACGACATCGGGTCGTCATGGCAACACCCGGGAAGCCTTTGCAGACAAAGCTGGAAGCCGGAAGAGGAGGTGAGTATCTGCGATCACCTCCCCTTGCCCCCGCAATGCTGCGATCGACTTCGATCGACTTCGATCGCAGCATCGCGGGGGTTAATGTGCTGGGAGCGGTGCAGGACCGCTCCCTGCACATAGTATCGGGTGTCAGCTGTGACAATCAGCTGACACCCGGCGGCGATCGCGCCCGCACAGCCTGTGTGCGCGCGCGATCGCCATGACGTACTAATACAGGTCTGGCTCTTAAGTCCCAGGGCACAGACGCGTATTAGTACGTCAAATGTTGTTAAGGGGTTAAAGTCTGGTGCGACCAGGACCGGTTGTTCACACAGTGCTGACTTCAACAGTTGGAACGCGGTCTCTGTTTTCTCCGTCCACTTCCACATGGTTGACCTGGTGCCTTTTAGGACATCCGTCAGTGGTGCAGCCATCATGGCAAAATTTGGGTTAAACTGTTGGTAATATCCCACCATTCCCAGGAATGCTCTCACTTGCTTCTTGGAGAGCAGTTGCAGGCAGGTCTGGATTGCCTCCACTTTATTAACTTGCGGCTTTATTTCGCCTCTCCCGACGACATAGCCCAAGTAATTGGCTTCCTTTTTTCCAAAGGTGCATTTTTTCAGATTTATTGTAAATCCCACCTTCCTTAGAGCATCCAGAATGGGCTGTAGTTTAGATCTGGGCTAAAAACTACAATGTCGTCAAGGTAGGCTGCGGCATACTTCTTATGTGGGGCTATGATCCGATCCATAGCCCTCTGGAAGGTGGCTGAGGCCCCCTGTAACCTGAATGGCATCTGAGTGTATTGAAAGCACCCATCTGGGTGTAGAGAAAGCCGTCTTCTCCTTGGCCGCCTGGGACATGGGGATCTGCCGATAGCCCTTCGTCAGGTCGAGAGTGGTGATGTATCTCGTCGGTCCAAGCCTTTCGATGAGTTCGTCAACGCGGGGCATCGGGTACACATCACACTTGGACACCTCATTCAGCCGGCGGTAGTCATTACAAAACCTCCACTCTCCGTTGGGTTTTGGCACGAGGACGATTGGGCTCGACCACCCACTCTTTGACTCCTCTATCACATCGAGGTCTAACATCCTTTTCACCTCGGCCGAGATCACTTCCCGGCGTGCTTCCGGAATCCGATACAGCTTCAGATTCACTCTTACATGTGGTTCTGTTAACTCGTCATGCTCTACCACCTGAGTATGCTCCGGCAACTCTGAGAACAGCTCCCGATTCCACTGTAGTAGTTCTCGACACTGTTGCTTCTGGGCTGGCAGTAGAGTCTCAGAAATAGTGACCTCTTCCACCTTGCCTTCGGGAGCGGCTCCCAGGCAAGGAGTTTCCACAGGCTCTCGGTTCCGCCACAGCTTGAGCACGTTCACATGGTATACTTGGTGCGGCTTTCTTCGGCCAGGTTGGTGGATTCGGAGTTCACTTAACTGAGTTTCTCCACCACCTCCTATGGGCCCTGCCACTTGGCCAGGAACTTACTTTCGACAGTGGAAATGAGAACCAGAACACGATTCCTGATCAAGGTCACCAGACTCCCGGAGTCCAACAGCCCATCACTCCATTAACGGACATGGCACACACCTGCGGCCCCTCGACATGTCGACAGTCCACACTGCATGCTGGGTAAGCATAGTATGAACATCATCTGCATAGGCTCAGCAGATGTATGACACTGGGCGGCTACGTGTCCCGGACTGCGACATCGCCAACAAATCACATCCTTCACAACAGACCTTGCAGTCTCTTCAGTGGAAGTGGTATACCATCAGTTGTGGCTCTGAATCCCTTCCATGGTGAACCCATCCCCTTTTGGGCACTCCAGTAAGGGTAGGTGGCTGTGTCTGGTTTCCCCAGGGATTTTTCGACCACTTGGTATCTTTCTACCAGACCTACGAGATTGTCTGCGTTCCGAGGGTCGCCTTGGGCAAACCAGGTCTGCATCGGCCTGGTTAGGGAATGGATGAACCTGTCCATCACCACACGCTCAACCATCTGGGCAGGAGAGGAAGACACTGGCTGCAGCCATTTTTGTACAAGATGTAACAAGTCGAACATCTATGAGCGTGGAGGTATGTCGCCAGCATACGCCTAGTGGTGGACCCTTTGTGCTCTGACAGACACAGTCACTCCTGAGCGTGCCAATATTTTGGTTCTTAATTTGGCGTATTCCTTTACGTCCTCTAAAGTCAGATCGTAATAAGCCTGCTGCGGCTCCCCAGTCAAATATGGCACCAGAACCTTTGCCCACTGCTGCAGCGGCAATTTCTCCCGTTCCGCCACCCTCTCAAAAACAGTCAGGAACATCTCAACATCATGCCCCAGGGTCATCTGTAACGCTCTCCTTACCGTCTTCCTGATGTATGCATCATCACCTGGACTTGTCGGAGCCGTTGTCTTGCCACGGATCGCCTCTGCAAGTAACTCGATCTGCTGTTACTGTTGGCAATGCTGATCCTGTTGCTGCTGTTTCTGGAGCTCAACCTGTTGTATCAGCAGCTTAGTGGTCTCTTGTTGCTGCTGTAGCTGGTCACGGTGCTGCTGCTGCATACTCTGCACCAGGTGCTTAATTAGCTCTTTCATGCTGCTGGCAGCCTTCACCTAAGACATCCAACGGTCTCTGTAGAAGGTACACGTGTTCCTGGAATCTTGCCCACATTTGTCTCACCCCTCTGACCAGAGGTGTATTTTGGTTTTCTGGCACCCGGGGCAAGAATTTAGTTTGGCACCCCCAAAGCACAAATGCGATTTGCACACTTAGGCTATGTGCCCACGATGCAGAAATGAAGCAGAAAATTTCTGCAGCATTTCTGCATCTCCCTGGCAGAAAAAACGCATGCAGATTGTGCATGCGTTTTTCCTGCAGAATACATGCGGATCCACATGCGGATTCACATGCGTTTCCGCATGCAGATTGACAAGCGCTTTCCAGGCAATAGCATCACTTGGAAAGTGCTTGACAACTAGGTCACACTGTATAAATCCATGCAAACAGCATGGATTTATATAGTGTGAACCGTAAAAATGAAAACAAATAAAGCTATACTCACCCCCGAGGCCCCGGCGTGGCTGCAGCGCTCGTTCCTATCTGGTTCCTGGATGCCGGCATATCGCGAGACAGAGCGGTGAAGGGCCTGCGGTCACATGACTGTGACGTCACCGCAGGTCCTCAAGCGATGCCGGCATTCAGAGAGAAGCCTTCGGAAAGGTGAGTATAAACTTTATTTGTTATTTTATTCTTTTTTCACAGGTACAATGGAACCCAGGTCTGGATGAGAGTCTCCTCTCCTCCAGAACTGGGTACCATCCGCACATAGAGACGCATAGAAGCCGCTTGTACAAATGTACAGTCGCGGTTTCTATGCGTCTCAATGCAAGTCAATGGCGGGAGTTCCGCTGCGCTTCCGCAAAATTAAATGACATGCTGCGGATTTTTGTACGCAGCATAAACGCTGCGGAAAAATCTGCTGCATGTGCATAGAACATGCGGAATCCCCTTGGGGACCATGGGGTGCGGATTACCTAGCGTTTCACAAGCGTTTATGCTGCGGAAATTCCGCAGCATAAACGCTTGAAAAACGCTACGTGGGCACCCAGCCTTAGTCACGTGCTGATGAGCTTCTCTCCCTAATTCTCTCAATGTTCAGAGAAAAACAGAGATGCAGGAAGAGAACCTGCTAGTTGTAACGTGACCGAAAGTAAGAAAATCTCAGAGTGAAGTGGCCTGATGAAGGCTCCACTCCTGAGCCGAAAACCGATTTGTGATTTTGAAAAATCCGTAATAAAAGGTTCTTATTGTAATTATCACATCTTCACCATTCCTATTGGCAGCGCACCAACAAACATTTTATGGCATACTTCTCCACAGTTTAACCCATTACACCTCACATTTGATTGGTGCTGCGCCTCACTCCTTCACTGCCACGTGCTAAAATTTCACATCAAAGGATTTACTGGCCACATCAGCGCCACCCATTACAACTCTATCATTCAATGTTGGGTACATCATAGTGTTTAAAGAATACTGTGGGGGCCATCATACAGTGTGGGGGGCATTATCTGTGTACAGAGGAGCTGTGGGACCATGGTAGTGTACATAGGGGAGCTATGGAGACATCATACTGTGTACAGGAGGACATTACACTGAGAATTGGGGGCTTTGTGGGCAGTATATAGTGTTAGTACTAGTATAGTTGGCTATCATACAGTGTGAGGAGCATTATACTGTGTACACAGGAGATGTGGGCCATTATAGTGTATATATGGGAGCTATGTGGACATCCTGGTGTAGAGAGCATTATACTGAGTATTGGGGGCTTTGAGGATATTATACTGTATTAGAACTACGGTAGAGTTGTAGGAAACTATTAAACGGTAGTTGCAAAAACAAACAAAATATCCATCTATCCATCTATCTATTATCATCTATCTGTCTGTACTTCATGTCTGAGTGTCTATTTATCTCTCTACTAGAGATGCGTCAAACTGCTAAAATTCAATGAGACAAATTCACTTGAATTCGGCCAGAAAATGTGATTTGCGGCAAATGTATTTGACGCGCCCCCTGGGCCGTGTGTGGGGGAATACCCGGAGCCGGGTCTCTGTGTAATGCTAGGGGTTGTAGTCTCCGTGGCGGCGACCCGGATCCGTGGCTCAGGGTAGTCAAACCAGTGGCGGATCTATTTATTTGGTTTTTAATGTTGAAATGTCCGACTACGCCACCCGTGGATTGCGGTCGCTGAGAACTGCCACTGCAGGGCAGACCGCTGAGGCTGATGTTGTGTGCGCAGCAGAGGGTAGTATATGGTAGTATATAGGTGCGTAGATGGTGTCGGTTGTGGTGCATGGGCGCAGCAGAAATGACTCAGAGTCCCTGCAGTGCAGTTCAGGGTCTTTACTGTTGGTAATGAAGAAGGCCCTGCCGGGAGTACTGGCTAATATTAGAGGCCTGGTCAGTCTGTGAGCAAACAAGAGTCCCCCTGGCCAGCTTGTCCCACCTGAAGGGCGGCTTCTGATTCTTGGTCTTTGACTGACCTAACAGGAGGTCTTGCATAGGGGCTGCCATTTTGGTGAACCCGGGAATGAATCTTCGGTAGTAGCCTACCAACCCGAGGAACTGCCGCACTTCCTTTATGCTGGAGGGTCTTGGCCAGTCCTTAATCACTGTGATCTTATCAGGGTCAGGAGCTACTCCATCAGCACTCACCACGTGTCCCAGGTACTGTACCTTTGGTTTCAGTAGATGACACTTGGAGGGTTTCACCTTTAGGCCGTAGCCTGCCAGGGCGTCAAACACCTCTGCCAGGTGTTTCAGATGGTCCTCATATGTTTTGGAATACACGATGATATCGTCCAGGTATAGCAGGACCGTCTCAAAATTTCTGTGCCCCAGGCAGCACTCCATCAACCTCTGGAAGGTTCCTGGTGCGTTGCAGAGCCCGAACGGCATACAGTTGAATTCGCTGAGACCCATCGGGGTGGTGAACGCGGTCTTCTCCTTGTCTGCCTCTGCTACAGGAACCTGCCAGTACCCGCTAGTAAGATCCAAAGTGGAGAAGAAGTTAGCAGACTTTAATGCAGCTAAAGATTCCTCTATCCTAGGTAATGGGTACGCATCTTTGTGTGTGATACGGTTGACCTTTCTGTAATCTACACACATTCTCATAGTGCCATCTTTCTTTTTCACAAGAACTAGCGGAGCTGCCCAGGGGCTACTGCTGTCCCTGATTACCCCAGCCTCCTTCATGTCTCGCAACATTCCCTTGGCATTCTGATAGTGTGCAGGGGGTACAGGTCGGTATCTTTCTTTTATGGGTGGATGGTCTCCTGTGGGTATGTGGTGTTCTACCCCCTTTACTTGCCCAAAGTCTAGTGGGTGTTTGCTAAAGACTCTTTCGTACTCCTGCACCACCCAGTAGACTCCCTGTTTTTGGTGTGAGGGAGTGGAGTCGGTGCCCACATGCAGCTTCTGACACCAGTCCTCCATTTGTTTCTCGGAGCCGTTACCCTCCTCTGGTTGAGATGGAGGCAAGGGTTCCACGTCCTTTACAGAGTTTTGGTTAACGGTGAACAGTTTGGCTAGAGTGGCATACCGGGGCAAGTATACTTCTCTTTCCCCAATGTTTAGGATGCGGACGGGTACCCTCCCATGGTGTACATCGATCACCCCCCGTGCTGTCAAAATGGTGGGCCTACTGTCTGAGTAGACGGGTTCTACCATGGCTTGGTAGTACCTTCCTCTTAACCCGATTGCAGTCCGGCATCATCTGGGTAGCGGGTAATATCTGAGTCATTCCAGTACCGCTTAAAGAGCACATAGGGGATGGTGGTTACCTGTGACCCGGTGTCCAGTAGTGCACTCATAGGAATGCCATCCAGCACCACAGGCAAGACCGGTCGTCCCCCTACGTACTTATCCCGCCAGCTCGATGGGACTGATGGTCTTATGCCTGGGGGTCGGCCCTCTGCCCCAGGTTGGGCCCGTGTAAATGATAGCACCTTGCCATATGTCCTGGTTGGTTGCAGCGGCGGCAGATGGGTTGCCCGTCCTGGTCGTAGCGGTCGCTGGGCCTTCCTCTGGACGATGGGATCCTCCTCTGTCGGCGCCAAGGAACATCCTCCGGACTGGAAGCCAGCTGGATCTTTCCTGGAGGGGACACCTGTAAAGACTGCACAGTTCTGGTTAGCGCGGCAACGCTTTTGATCAGCTCTTGGACCTGATGGTGCAGGTCTGCAACCGGGGCTTTGTCCAAAGCCTGTGGATCAGCTCCCACAGGCTCTGCAAACAAGGGCGCCGCCTCCTGGTGATAGGTGATAGCTGGGCGCCTGTGGGTTACAGCGCCACCTGGTGCCGGTTCTCGGAGCACCCGGATGGCCCTGTCTTTAAACTGCGCAAAGTCCAAATCAGGGTTCTGCAAGGCCATTACACGCAACTGGGTTCGGTGGGCGCTGGACTGTAGACCCTCAATGAACTGTTCAGGCAACAGCTTATCCTCATTCCGCACGCTGTCAGGGTCTGCCTCCTTAATGGCTCTCAGGGCCTTCTGCAAATTCAAAGCATAGTCCCGTATACTGTCTTGTGCCCACTGTTTGCATCCATAAAATTTTAGCTTGATCTCTGCTGAGGTGCGGGTATCAAAAGTGTCCTTCAGACGGGCCAGTATTTCCTTTACAGTCCCCTTTTCCCTGGCTGACCAGGACTTCACTTCTCTTTAGGCTGCTCCGATTAACTGGCCTATCAGGATGCTCACTTTTTGTTCCTCGGACAGGGGGTATACTTTGAATAGGCTATATAGTCTTTCTTTAAAGTCGCTCAGGGTATGCGACTCCCCTGAGTACTGGGGTAACCATGCCGCTCCGGGGATATACGGCATCGTGAACGGCATCACTGCGGCAGCAGCCGCGCTGGCGGTGGGAGCTCCCTCCATTCCTGGTGTCTTCCTCCCCCCTAGTTAACCGTGGCCTACCTTCCGTTGCTTCTTCTCCGCAGGCTGCGGCTCCGCAGGCGATCGTCGGGGTCGAGGACCTTTCGTCGCACGCTGGTGACGTTGACGTCCGCTGGGCTCCTTCCAGGACCTTGCGCAGCGTCAGTACGTACGGCGGGGCTTCAGCTCTCGTGCGCTTTTGGCGTCCACGCCCCTCTTCTTCCCGCGCGGCGTCCCAAAAATGGCGCCCAATGGCGGGAAAATGGCTGCGGATGGCGTGAAAACGGCTGCGGATGGCGGGAAACTTCACCACGGTAAGTATCACAGTCTCTCTTCAGGCACGCAGTACCCCGTGGTTGCGGGCACGAAATCCTGCTGACTACGCCAAAGTTGACGCGCCCTCTGGGCCGTGTGTGGGGGAATACCCGGAGCCGGGTCTCTGATTAATCCTAGGGGTTGTAGTCTCAGTGGCAGCGACCCGGTCCCGTGGCTCAGGGTGGTCAAACCAGTGGCTGATCTGTTTACTTGGTTTTTAATGTTGAAATGTCCGACTACGCCACCCGTGGATTGTGGTTGCTGAGAACCGCCGCTGCGGGGCAGACCGCTGAGGCTGATGTTGTGTGCGCAGCAGAGGGTAGTATAACTCCCCATGGGAGGAGTATAGCCTCAGGGCAGCGTGCGTAGATGGTGTGGGTTGCGGTGCATGAGCGCAGCAAAAATGACTCAGAGTCCGTGCAGTGCAGTTCAGGGTCTTTACTGTTGGTAATGAAGAAGGCCCTGCCGGGAGTACTGGCTAATATTAGAGGCCTGGTCAGTCTGTGAGCGAACAAGAGTCCTCCTGGCCAGGTGGAGGTGTAGGTATTCCCATCTGACTGCACTCTTCCTGGCTACCCTGCTGTAGTCGTGTAGTAGCCCACGTCCCTGAGTGTACCGTGTGGTGCTCACTCGTATGGCTGGTGACTTGGGGCCTTTGGTACCTTTCGCTCCTCGATGGCTTTGCCGGTCCCTTGCGTGTGACTGAGCCTCCGGGCTTTCTATGGCCAGAGGACCTGAAATCCCCTGCCAGGTGGTTTCTGCTGCTGGATGTGGATATCCTCACAGCCTCAGACTCTCTGCGTCTTCTGCCAGGATGAGCTCTATCAGCTCCAATCCCTGGCCTTCAGCTCCTGTCTCCTACAGAGCTCCTTGCTTGCTGCTCTGTCCCTTTCTCTGGAACTAACTCACTAACCCCGCCCCAGATCCAGTTTATAAAAGGCAGGTTCCTCCCCTCCCTGGACTGGGGCAGGAGGCATTGCATGCAATAGTGCTCCTGGCCAGGATAACCCATGCTCGCTCTCAGACATGGTATTTCTACCACTGTGGCAACCAGACCCCCTGGGGTGCCACATATTCAACGCAAATTGAATTACTGGTAAACTTGTGATGGGTAGATATTACATAAGATGTTGTTAAGCATCCAGCAACTAGGGGGGTTAACAGGGTGCAGCTAAGGTGAGTGGTCAGGCCTGCCCCAGTGAGACTGGGTAGTGTCAGTTCTGAGCTGGAGAGCGAGCTTAAGGCTGTGTGCCCACGATGCATTTTTTAAGCTTTTCCGCAGCAGCAAAAACGCTGCAAAAACGCATGGTAGAAGGCCTGCCATGTTCCCCAATGATAATCCGCATGTGCTGTGCACATGCTGCGGAAATTTCCGCTGCGGGTTATCATTGCGGGAAAAAACGCAGCACTACCAATTATTTTGCGGAAGCACAGGGTTTTTGCCGCCACTGACTTTCATTGGAACACATGGAATCCGCATCACTGCATCTGTAGATGCGGAATCCAAACGTTTCAATGTGAGGATGGTACCAGGGTCTGGAGGACAGGAGACTCTCCTCCAGACCCAGGTACCATAGAACCTGTAAAAAAAGAATAAAATAAATATTATGCTTACCTTCTGATGGCCCCCGGTGCGCTCGTCTTCACTTGCCGGCAGATCGCGGTGAACTGAAGGACCTGCGCTGACGTCAAGGTCATGTGACGGCAGGTCCTTCAGTGTAGTATTCCGCGAGCTGGGCATCGTGGGCACATATCCTTAAGGATGCAGACCTCTTCATCAGGCTGATGAGGGTTCTGGGACTCTCCCACTGTGACTGCCATTTAGTTGCTAGTGGTATCTATAGGAGAAAGTAGTAGAGAAAGGAGTTAACTGTTGTTTAGCAAAAGCAAGGATTGAACACCACATCTGAGGACTGGACTCATCCTTCCATTCTAATCGCCCCATCGTACCTCACAGCACTAGAAGGTAAAGCCTGTGACACTGTGGACCGGGGACTGCTGGTGGGAGCATTGCTGTTGTGGGAGTATTGCTGTTGTGGGAGTATAGAAGTGTGCTGCTAAAGAGACTTGATCTGTGCTGTACTGTACTAGTAAGAAATACTGTTTATTAATGTGCTTTTAAGAAGAAACTATTTGTTACTGGAGCCTGTTGCTCAAGAGACTTAAATTGCACTGGCAGTGCGGCTTCATTAAATGCAACTGTTCAATTGTTCATGAGGACTGGTGTCAAATGTGTCTGGTCAGCAAGTGAATCCAGCTATGTGTCTGTGCCTGAGGGCAAGTACCCCTGTATGACTGAGAGAAGCTGCAGCACATGGTCTATGGTCGCCCAGAGTAAACAGTTCCCCCAGGATTCCAAAGAATTCATGAAACCTATCTCACCCCTATCTACACCTAGCTGTGTGCATGTAACAAAATCTTTCCATGTCTCTCTGAGGTCTCTCCAGAACACAGGGCACAATAAACAGACAGGTTATAAAAGAAGAACAATATACTTATGTTGCCCCTCTCCTGTCTCTGCCCAGTCCTCCGCTGGCTCGCTTACTCCATTTCTCCCATCTGACTTCACTCTTCAGAGCCTCCAGTACTCACTAGGACTTAAATGACTTCCTGTTGAGCATCACCCAGCGATGTCATGATGTCTCTTGATGCCTAATGAGCATTGAATTGCAAAAATTTGGGTTCTGGAAAATCCAATTTTTTGTGAAATTTGAAGCAGAGAGACAAAAACAAGACAGCCCCCAAAAAGGGAATGGTATTATAGTATCTAGTTTTGCATTTTGCATGAGTTCTTGTAAATACTGCTATCATAAAGCGGTATTCTTCAGCCCATTCAGGTTGCACAGGTTGTCCAGTGCCTACAGGATAGCAAGAAGGTTTGCCCTGTCTTTCAGCACAGTCTCCAGAGCATAGAGGAGATACCAGGACACTGCCTGTGGCACATTATTATTATTATTTATTATTATAGCTCCATTTATTCCATGGTGCTTTACATGTGAAAAAGGGGGTATACATAGCAAACACAATTGCAAAAATCTTGAACAAAAACGCAATGGCAAACTGGTACTGGAGGAGAGAGGACCCTACCTGCGATGTCTCACAATCTTCAAGGGATGGGTGAGGATACAGTAGGTGAGGGTAGAGCTGGTCATGCAGCGGTGTGGTGGAGCAATGATTACTGCAGGTTGTAGGCTTTTCGGAAGAGGTGGGTTTTCAGGTTCCTTTAGAAGGTTTCCACGGTAGGCGAGAGTCTGATACTTTGGGGTAGAGAGTTCCAGAGTAGGGATGCACAGGAGAAATCTTGTATGCGATTGTGAGAAGAAAAGATAAGAGGGGAGTAGAGAAGGAGATCTTGTGAGGATCGTAGGTTGCGTGTAGGTGTGTACCGGGAGACTAGGTCACAGATATATGGAGGAGACAGGTTATGGATGGCTTGATATGCCGCGGTTAGGGATTTGAACTGGAGTCTCTGGGCAATGGGGAGTCAGTGAAGCATTTGACAGAGAGGAGAGGCCGGGGAGTAGGCGGGAGGCAGGTGGATTAGTCGGGCAGCAGAGTTTAGGATAGATTGGAGGAGTACGGGAGTGTTAGCGGGGAGGCCACAGAGCAGGAGGTTGTAGTAGTCGAGGCGGGAGATGATGAGGGCGTGCACTAGTGTTTTTGCAGATTCATGGTTGAGGAATATGGAGTCGGCAGCAAGAGGAAAGGGCTTTGATATGTTGTTTGAAGGAGAGGTTAGAGTCCAGGGTTACCCTGAGGCAGCGAGCTTATGGGACTGGGGAAAGTGGACAGCCATTGATTTTGATGACTATGATTCGCCCGCAGGGCCGTGGGGTACTCGGCAGCCGGGTCTTATGGCTGCTTGCAGGGGGGATATCACGGTGGCTGGCCCGGTTCGTGACCCAGGGGGATCAGTGCAAAAAGGGGATATAATTGTAAGGGGCAGTTTGTGACGCTGACTCGCCCCTGGGGGCCTGTGGCTGATCGCTGGGGTTATCACGGTGGCTGGCCCAGGGCGGTCAGTGCACAAAGGGGTATCAATTATTAGTTGGAGTTTGTGACGCCACCTGTGGTGTCTGGTGAAGGTCACCAGCGCTACAACAGGCCTCTGAGGCAGATGTCAAGGCAGCTAAAGATGGTACAGCTCCCCACAGGCGGAGCGGGCCTCAGGGCAGTGTGAATAGATGAATGCTGAGCGTTGTAGTGCGGTGAGGGAAAATGGCGCCGGTGAAGAAACAGACAGAGGCTGTTCGATGCAGTCGTCCAAGGTTTTAGTTACAGTTCTTAGGCAATTCACAAGTGCACTTTACAGGTGAAGGTCTCCCGCGTCGCGCTGCATTCACCGGGCAGGGGTTCAGTCCTTCCTCAAGCAACTTAGGAATGCCTGGCAGAACCCCACTTTCTCGTGTTCCTACTTTGACCATCTTTACACTTGGTCCTTCTCACCGCTGCCCTACGCTGCCCACTCTCAATCCCGCTGTGGTATGCTGAAGTCCTTCCTGTACGTCGGATCCGGGACCAACCTGACCCCCTGGGGATTAAAATGAAGCAAACCGATCCCTCCTGACACCTGGCAGGAGCGGGGCATATGGGTGCCGTCCTGCACGCGCCATACCCCCTGGGATCCTTTTTGTGGAACGGTGCCTACTCCCTGCTCCCCTCCGGGGCCTCTATCCTGGGCCCTAACTTGCAGAGCAGGGCACTGACTGAGCCTCTGCTCCCAGACAGTCTAAACTAACTGGCCTCAACTTCAAATATGGCTTCCTATTATATACATACTGAATAAGTGCTTCCTGTATCTTCTTCCTCCACCCACACCCACTACTGGTTCCCCCTACCTTTGGGTTCCCCCCTACTCCAGCCAGGGTCGGGGCTCAGCAGTAACTACATTGCGTCTTGCTCCTCCTGCTGGCCTGGAGTGGTGTAGTGTTGGATGTGGGTGTTTGGGGTTCTGTGCAGCACACCTATCTTACCTGAGAGAAGGGAGACACCACACTTCTGGGTGAGGTGCAGTATCTCTGTGGCGACCGAACCCTCAGGGGCGCCACAATGCCACCTGTGGTACCTGGTGAGGATCACCAGTGCTGCAACAGTCCTCTGAGGCAGATGTTAGGGCAGCTAGAGATGGAACGGCTCCCCACAGGTGGAGCAGGCCTCAGGGCAGTGTAAACGATGCAGGTTGCACTGGGCGTTGTGGTGCAGGGGGAACGATGGCGCAGCAGGAGTAACGGACAGAGACAGGGAATTTGCTTTGTTACCTTTACTGGTGAAATTGTTAGGTACGGTCCAGGGTGCTCCATAGGATAGGTGCACTTCAGGACTTCGCCCCAGTGAGCGGGTATAAGGCCTCCTGATCCGTGTTTGCCTCTGTGTATGCTCCTGGCCAGCCTGCAACTGGGCCTAGATTATGTGTCCTGCTGTTACTTCACCTGATGCTCAGAAGTAGGACCTCCGGTTGGTAACCACTTTCCGTGGACGTCGGGGCCTTCATGGTTCCTGGTCCTGTGTGTGTCTAGCTTTCAGGTTTTACCAGGGACTTGTAGTCCTCCTGGGATTCCGGTTGACCCTACTGGGTGTAAAGGGTCCGTGTAGGCACCGACCCGGTGTCCGGTATGTATAACAGGGTGAGCTTACTATGCTCCTCTGCCCCCTTGGTTCCACTCTCCTTTCCTCCTCACCGTTGGCCACACTTGGGGGCTCTCACTACTCGGCAGCTGACGTGCTGCGTCTTCACCGCTCTCTGAGCGTCAGCACGCTCTCAGACTCTCTCTGTCTGACTGCTCTGTTCTGCTCTGAGCACTGACTAAACTCAGACTGACTCTGACTAACTAACTCTGACTAACCAACTGAGCTGCCTGGCTCCACCTTCCCTTTATATGTCCCTATCAGTGCTCCCTCTGCTGGTACGAGGTGGAAGGTGGAGGTGTGTGAATGTAGTGAGGGCCTCTTGTGGAGAAGTCCATCCATGCACCCATATGGGTCTGTGGCACCAATGCGCAGCAGGGCGCCACAGATAGGTCAGATGGGGGGACTTATTGAAATGGGAGAAAGATGATAAATTCTGTTTTATCCATGTTAAGTTTTAGAAATCTAGCAGAGAAGAAGGATGAGATAGCGAATAGACATTGTGGGGTTCTGGTTATTAAGGAGGTGATACCAGGTCCAGAGAGGTACATCTGTGTGTCGTTAGCATAGAGATGATACTGAAAGCCGTGGGACTCTATGAGCTGTCCCAGGCCGAAGGTGTAGATGGAGAAGAGCAGGGGTCCTATGACTGAACCTTGGGGAACACCGACAGATAGGGTGCGAGATGAGGAGGTGGTGTGTGAGTGAGAAACACTGAAGGTTCTGTCTGTTAAGTATGAGTAGATCCAAGATAGGGCCAAGTCTTTGATACCAAGAGATGAGAGAGTCTGTAGTAATAGGGAATGGTCCACTGTGACAAGGGCAGATGACAGTTCCAGGAGGAGAAGGACAGAATAGTGTCGCTTGGATTTGGCGGTTAGTAGGTCGTTGGTGACTTTAGGTAGGGTAGTTTCAGTAGAATGGTGCGGTTGGAAGCCAGATTGTAAGTGGTCAAAGAGGGAGCAGGAGGAGAGGTGGGAGGACAGTTCCAAATGGACATGTTGTTCGAGTAGTTTTGAGGCATAGGGGAGAAGTGATATGGGGCGATAGCTAGTCAGAGAGGATGGGTCAAGGGAGGGTTTTTTGAGGATGGGTGTAATCGAGGCATGTTTGAAGCATGAGGGGAAGACACCAGTTGTTAGTGACAGGTTGAAGAGGTGGGTTAGAGTTGGGATGAAGACTGTAGTAAGGTTAGGGATGAGGTGGAATGGGATAGGGTCAAGTTCACAGGTGGTGAAGTGTGACTTAGAGAGTAAGGAGGAAAGTTGATCTTCCGAAGCTGGATTGAGTAGATATGAGGAGGGGCTATGGGGACTTTAGGAAAAAGCTTTGTCTGATGGTATCAATCTTCTGCTTGAAGAATGAGGCAAAGTCCTCGGCTAAGATGAAAGGAGAGGGAGGAGGCGCTGGGGGGCGGAGGAGAGAATTAAAAGTGTTGAATAGCTGTTTAGAGTTGTGTGACAGGGAGGATATGAGAGATGAGAAGTAGGTTTGTTTTGCTGCAGTGAGTGTGGACTTGAAAGTAGTGAGGGACTGTTGGAATGCGATGCAGTGCTCGTTGGAGTGGGACTTTTCCATTTCTGTCCAGCAATCCTGGAGGTCAGTCTCAGTTCTTTTCAGGATGGTGTGCCAGGGTTGCCTGTTGATTGTGCGAGCTTTGTTATATGTAAGGGGGGCGACCGAATTGAGAGCTGTAGCTGTTGTGGTGCTATATAAAGCAGCAGCAGCATCTGTATTGTGTAAGGAACTTATGTCTGTAAGAGGGAGAAGGGATTAAGAGAGTGAGTGTAGGTCAACGTGTTTGAGATTTCTGCAAGGGTATGTAAGTTTGTCAAGTGGGGATTGTGCACCTGGAGAGGAGAGGGAAGAGAATGTTAGTAGGTTGTGGTTGTGGTCAGATAGAGGGAGAGGTGAGTTGGAGAGGTTAGATAAGGAACAGAGGCGGGTGAAGATGAGGTTCAGTGTGTGGCCATCTTTGTGGGTGGCTGCGGAAGACCATTGAGGAGGAAGTGAGGGATAGAAGCTTAGAGACAGATGAGTGGGAAGTGTCAATGGGGATGTTGAAATCACCCATGATGATAGTGGGGATGTCAGCGGAAAGGAAGTGAAGCAGCCAGGTGGTGAAGTGGTCGAAGAAATTGGTGGCTGGCCCTGGAAATGACAGCCAGTTGGAGGTTGGAGGGGGAGTAGATGTGTAAACAGTGCGCCTCGAAAGAGGGGAAAGTAACAGGGGGCGACAGTGGAATTGGGGAGAAGGAGCAGTTATCTGACAGGAGGATACCAACTCCTCCGCCATGCTTGCCGCTGGAGTGGGAAAGATGCGATCCACCATAGGAAGGTGCAGCTGGAGAAGCTGTGTCAGAGGGGGTGAGCTAGGTTTCTGTGATGCCGAGGAAGGAGAGTTTGTTAGTAATGAAAAGATCATGGATGTAGGAAAGTTTGTAGCAGACAGAGGAAGCATCCAGAGAGCTCCTGTTAGTGGGACTGGGGAAGCGGGTGCTGGGCGGATGGGTATAAGTTTAGAGAGGTTACGGAAATTTGTGGTAGGTTGTGGGTAGGAGGTAGAAGTGACTGTGGGGATGTGGTGAGGAAGGCCAGGATTTGGAGAGATATCGCCAGCAGTGAAGAGGAGAAGAGAAAATGTTAGTAGGTGGGAGCAGGAGAGAGCATGAAGTGGGTGTCTGTGTTTGGAGACAGAGGATTGAATATTAAAGAAGAATTCTGAAGAGGAGGTGAATTGAAGGGGTAGGATGGGGGGAGAGATAAACAGTTCATTACGAGGTGTAGGTATTAGGGGAGTTAGTAGAAAGTAGAGGACTATAGGGGAGAGAGTGAAAACACATAGAAACATTGCTTATTGTGAATGTGTACTATCTTTCGGTGCATAGTTAAAGAGGATATAAAGTGTGGTTACCTGACTCCTGCAATGACTAACTGCCAAATGAAATAACTGCCCACACTTGGCGCCGATGACACTCAGCGCAAGACACGTGCATGTGACGCGCCCCCTGGGCCGTGGGGTACCCGGTGCCGGGCCGGTAGATGCTGGGGGAATGTCACAGTGGCGGTGACCCGGTCCGTGACCCAGAGCGGTCAATAAAAGGGGTTATGTATAGGGGATTTATAGAGTTTTTATAGAGTTCGTGATGCCACCTGTGGAATGTGGCTAACGGGAGCCGCCGCTGTGGAGCAGTCCTCTGAAGCTGATGTTACTGCAGCAGGGATGGTGTGGCTCTCCACAGGAAGAGCTATCTCCAGGGCAGTGTAGATGATGTTGCAGGTTGTGCTGGGCGTTGTAGTGCAGGGGTTGATGGCGCAGCAAGAAATACAGAGACAAGATAGTGCAGTCCCAGGGTCTTTACTCACAGTTGTTGCAGTCCAGATTACAGGCGCCAAAGCAATCTCCCTCGTCGTGCTGCGCTTACTCAGTGAGGGGCTCAGTCCACCCTCAGATAGCTCCGGAGTACACAGCAGGACCCCCTTCTGTGTCTTCTCTCTGACTGTCTCCCTGAACCTCATACCAAGTGTTCCAGTCTAGTACCTGCGGGCCTTGGCGGGCGACGTCTGTTCCGTCCCCTGGGTCCTATATAGCTACCTTCCTGGTGAGACTGGTATGGAATGTTGGCTACAGGACATAACGTTCTGCAGCCTCCGGTTTCTAGCTGAGACGTGCAATCTTCTACTAGTTGAGGGACCGGTTCCCTGTGTGCAGCCTCACCCCTCCACCTCCCGATAGATTCGGGCATACGGGTGGCTTCTCGCACTGCCCGTACCTCTGGGGTCCTCTTTTCTGTTCCTGGAGCCTTTCTGCTCCCTCTACTCTCTTCGCTCCTTCTCTTCAACCTTGGGCCTCACTGATTAGGCCCGTCTCTGGAGCAGAGCTCCTATAGAGCCCCTGCTCCTTCCACTCTCCTCCTCTGACTGAACTGACTTTCTAAGATGGCTTCTCTATTTTATATCTTTCTTCTATGTGCTCCCCTTAACTACGTTCTCCACCCACACCCACTACATGGTTCCCCCTTACTAGGTCCCCCCACTCTAGCCATGGTCCAGGGACTGTGCTCTCCCCTAGGAGCAATCTCGCCCTGCCCTCTGAAGTGTGGTGTAATGAATGCAGGTGTTATGGTCCTGAGCTCTACTCCTTCCTTACCTGAGGGTGAGATACCACACTTCTGGGTGAGATGCAGTACCTCTGTGGTGACCGAACCCTCAGGGGCACCACACATGCACCCCACACACATGCACCCCTTAAGCAGCTTCTAAATTTATGGAGCAGAACTGTAGAAGAGCATCAACTGAACATCAGGACCAATATCTGCTCCTTTGTGTAAGGATGAACAGGAGGACTGCAAAGGCCCTACAACATAACCAGAAGCACGTTACACCCAAAATTGTCAGAAACAGACTCCATGAGGGCGGTATGAGGGCCCGATGTCCTGTAATAGGACCTTACTCACAGCCCAGCACCTTGCAACTCAATTGGCGTACACCTGAGAACACCAGAATTGTCAGGTCCTACGTTCTCTGTATAGATGACAGCAGGTTCACATTGAGCAAGTGATAGATGTGAAAGTCTGGAGACACCGTGGTGAATGTTATTCAGTCTGCACCATCACCCAGCTACAAGGGTATTGCACCTCAAACCAGAGGTGTGATATTCCACTCCCGGGTAAGGATGGAGTGTGGACCAGGACTCGGTAGGCTGCATGCACCACACACACCCCATTTCCGAGGGACAGCTCAACGGTGCTCCCACTAGACAGAAGTGCAGGCACGACAGCATCTGTCCCTGGCTGGAGTGGGGAGGGGGAGGAAAACCCAGTGGTGTAGGAGCAGATAGGGGTGGGTCTCTGGGCATAGGTAGGAGCCCATTGGTTGCTAGACACCTGGGCTCACACATAGAGGGAGGTATATAAGGTGGGCACCATCTTAGTTCAGGGTCTGTTCAGAGAGGAGTTCAGCCAGAGAGGGCTGACAGGGAGCTGTAGCTCAGTCTGGGCCCAGCTCCATGAGGCAGGCCTGGAGTGGAGGCCAGAAACAGCAGAGAGGACAAGAACAGAAGAGAAAGGAAACAAGGAACAGAACATAAAGAGAGGCCCAGAGACACGAGAGAAGAAGGAACCCCATAGGCCCAGGAGATTTCGGGTGACGGGTTGGCAGAACAGGGTACCGGATCCCAAATTGGTGGAGGCGACTAATCCTCAGCCAAAAACCGGCGGTCGTGACTATATCTCGGTGCGACCCCTCACTACACCTACCAGGAAATCACACCACATAGGGTCAGGGACGCAGAAATCAGCGTACCAAGAGAAGGCCCGAGGCAGCCGGACAAACGTAGAGTCACTGGTGGGGCACGGCCAGAGAAGGGAAGAGAAGGGAGCCTTGTGCCACGCTCTGGAACTGCCTGGGAGTTGGTCGAGCCCCTTGCCTGGTGGACGCAGCACAGCTTGGGCAGTCACTGCCAGTACCGAGGTGACTAGGACCAGTAAAGAACTGTGAGTAAAGCATTGGAAACTGCAACCACACGTCTCTGTGCTTCTTCGCCGCACCAGCACTACCAGTGCTCATGCAGCATCACTACCATCATCTGCACTGACTGCCCTGAGGCTATACTTCTCCCTTGGGGAGTCATCCCATTCTTAGCTGCACACATAACACCGGCCTCAGCGGTCTGCCTTGCAGCGGCAGTCCCCACTGACCGCAATCCACGGGTGGCATAGTCAGACTATTATCACACTAATAAGACTGCCACTGAATTGACCACCCTGGGCACGGACCGGGTCAACGCCACAGAGACTACAACCCCAGCGATCCGGCTCCGGGTATTCCCTGCACAACACAGGCCCAGGGGGCGCGTCATATACATCTGCAAAAGTTTGGTTCCCCATCCTTCAAATTAGATATCTATCTATCTATCTATCTATCTATCTATCTATCTATCTATCTATCTATCTATCTATCTATCTATCTATCATTGTGACATTAGAATAAAATTGATGTCACAAGTGATGTGATGTCATCATTCCATTCTATATCCCAGTGTTCCGTCCTAAGGGAAACCACTGCCTTACAGACTCCCAAGGGTGAGGCTGCCCCTTTTGTTTTTCGTGACAAACGAAGCAAAAATTGATTTTAAAATGGATAATTACAGAAGAGCCCAAAGAAATCGGGTTCTCAGAGAGAAGAGAGGAATAAATGAAGAGCAGGTGCTATTGTTCGCTTTAGGGCAAATAGACTTTATACTAACGGACATTGACACTGACGCCTCAAACATGGCGTCCAAACGTCAAATTCTAGACAAAATGAGAAAGACCAAAAGACATGAGATCCTTACAGAGAGAAGGAAAATGGAAACCCTCACGGAGTCTCACTCTGCAGCCTCCGCTGAGATTCAGAGGGCCATTCTTATCTCCTTGAAAAAACTCGGAGATCTGGTCCCTGAAATACGGAGGAGGAACAAAGATGCCATCCTCAATAAGAGGAGAAACATCAACGCAGAGTTAGAGCTGGAAGATGTTCTCCAAGAGACACCGAGACAAGTCACAACCTCCAGATCTGAAAGCCTGGAGGTTCCGAAACTACAAAGAGCGGCAGCCCAGAAGAGGATCAGGAACAGCAGAGACTGGGTTGTCCAATGTAGAAGACGTCTCATCTACGCTAAAGCCATTATAAATGGGAATGGTGCATTACGGAGGTCGAGGTCATCAGCTGAAAACATCTCCATCTCAGAGAACAAACAGCTGAGTGTTTCTCCACCAAACACATCACTGGATACAGATGGACCAGGTAAGATGGAAACTGTTCAGTGTAATAAGACTGGGGGTGACGGGGATTATACTCCTAATATTATGTTCTGGCCTCAATTATCAAAAGTGCAGAAAAACTGTCCTTGTTGCCCATAGCAACCAATCACAATGCAGCTTTCATTGTTCCATAGAATGTTAAGAGATGGAATCTATGCTGTGATTTGTTGCTATGGACAACAGGGACATTTTTATTATTGTACAGTTTTGATAAATGAGAGCCCAAATATTAGACATTTCCTGCTCATTTACATAATTCTATTTAAAATTATAATATTTTCTTCTAGCTATATTTGTTAACCCCTTCTTGACCGGGTAACCTTTCGTTGTTTTTTCCTTCCTCCTTCAAAAACCCATAACTATTTATTTTTTAATTTGTCTCCCAATGTAGCTGTATGTGGACTTGATTTTTTAGTGGACGAGCTGTAGTTTTGAACATTATTTATTTTACTATTCAATGTTCTGGAAAATGGGGAAAAAGATTCAAAGTGTGGTAAAATTGTGGAAAAAAAGTGTTTCCACAATTGTTTTTTTTTTAGTGTGTTCATTGAGTGGTAAAAATGACCTGACAAAATGATTCTCCATGTCAGTTACAACTATGATAATGCTGAACATGCATAGGCATAGGCGGATTATAATGAGGGCAATCCGGGCTACTGCCCGGGGCCCCGAGCCTGCAGAGGGCCCGCAGCTCCGGACGGGGTGTCTAATGCCGGATTGCCCTCATTATATGTGCGGGCCGCCGCGGCACATACCGGTAGCAGTGGCGGGAGGGGGGGCCCCGGACTGCTCCCCCAGCAGGGGCCGCTGCTACTTCTTCATCGGCCGGGCCAGCACTGCAGCAGTTAACTTCCCTGTGCTGGCCCGGCCGCGTCACTGCTAGGAGACACGGCCCTGTGCGCGGCCGTGTCTCCTAGCTGTGACGTCACGCAGTGCGCGCCCGGCCTGCACTGCTGCAACGGAGAAGTCAGAGCAGGCAGGAGGAATGGAGCTGGGGGATGGTGAGTGTGCATGTGTGTGTATGTGTATGTGTGTGTATGTGTATATATGTGTGTGTGTGTGTGTGTGTGTATATATATGTGTGTGTGTGTGTATATATATGTGTGTGTGTGTGTATATATATATATGTGTGTGTGTGTGAGCAGGCAGATATCATTGTGTGATGTCTGTTTATATATATTTTTGTGTTTCAAATGTGTTTATGCGTGTATGTATATGTCTGTATATGTTTGTGTGTGTGCATGACTGCATGCGTGACTGCGTGCAGCCTCCTGCTGAGTATAGTTGGAGCCGTGCGGCCTCCTGCTGTTTCTGGGGGGGGCGCCGTGCAGCCTCCCACTATGTATAGATGGCGCCGTGCAGCTCCCTGCTGTGTATAGATGACGCCGTGCAGCCTCCTGCTGTGTATAGATGGCGCCGTGCGGCCTCCCGTTGTGTATAGATGCGCCGAGCGGCCTCCTGCTGAGTATAGATGGCGCTGTGCGGCCTCCTGCTGAGTATAGATGGCGCCGTGCGGCCTCCTGCTGTGTATAGATGGCGCCGTGCGGCCTCCCGTTGTGTATATATGCGCCGAGTGGCCTCCTGCTGAGTATAGATGGCGCCGTGCGGCCTCCTGCTGAGTATAGATGGCGCGTGCAGCCTCCTGCTGAGTATAGATGGCGCCGTGCGGCCTCCCGTTGTGTATAGATTGCTACGTGCGGCCTCCCGCTGTGTATAGATGGCTACGTGTGGCCTCCCGTTGTGTATAGATGGCTACGTGCGGCCTACCGCTGTGTATAGATGGCTACGTGCGGCCTCCCGCTGTGTATAGATGGCTCTGTGCAGCCTTCCGCTGTGTATAGATGGCTACGTGTGCTCAATATTGTGTCATACAATTAATGTAAGGCTATGTGCCCACGATACAGAAATGTTCCAGATTTTTTTGAGCGTTTCTGCATCCCCCTGGCAGAAAAAACGCATGCGGATTTTACATGCGGATTGTACATGCGGATTTTACATGCGGATTTTACATGTGTAGCACCCCGAGGGCTCGGCTGCTACAGGGGTATTGCACCTCGAACCAGAGGTGTGGTATTCCACTCCTGGGTAAGGATGGAGTGTGGACCTAGGCTCAGTTAGCTGCATGCACCACACTCACCCCATTTCCGGGGGACAGATCAACGGTACTCCCACCAGATAGATGTGCAGGTACGACAGCGTCTGTCCCTGGCTGGAGTGGGGGGGGGGGAGGAACATCCCAGTGGTGTAGGAGCAGAGAGGGGAGGGACTCTGGGCATAGGTAGGAGCCCATTGGGTGCTGGTCACCTGGGCTCGGGTGTCAGAGGGAGTATAAAAGGTGGGCACCATCTTTAGACAGGGTTCTGTTCAGAGAGGAGCTCAGCCAGAGAGGGCTGACAGGGAGCTGCTGCTCCGGCTGGGCCCAGCTCCAGAGCCAGGCCTGAATCAGAGAGAGAGAGAAGGAGACCGAAGAGAAACACCAAGAAAGGCCCAGAGACGCAAGCATAGAGGGAACCCTGAGATCCCACAAGTTAACGGGTGAAGGGTTGGCAGAACAGGGTACCGGATCCCAAACTGGTAGAGGCTAATCATCCTTAGCCAGGAACCGGAGGTCGTGGACAAGTTTTGGCGCGACCCCTCACCATATCCACCAGGAAGGCATACCACGTATAGGGTCAGGGAAGCCGGGAAAGGTTTCGCCACCAAAAGGCCCGAGGGAGCCGGACAAAGGTGGGTCCCTGGTGGGGACGGCCAGTAGGAAGGAAGAGAGGGGAGCTCAGGACCACGCTCTGGAACTGCCTGGGAGTTGGCCGAGTCCCGCACCTGGTGGACGCAGCACGGCTCGGGTGGTCACTCCTGGCCGAAGTGATCTGAACACCAACTGTGAGTAAAGCTGTGAAAACTGCAATACACGTCTCTGAGCTTCCTTGTCGCACCATCACTACCACCATCATCCACGTCTGCTGCCCTGAGGCCATACCCCTCCCGTTGGGGGTTATACCATCTACGCTGCACCACCGTACCACCGGCCTCAGCGGTCTGCCCTGCAGCGGCGGCTTCATAGCCGCAATCAACTGGTGGCGTAGTCGAACATTCTAACATCTACTGCTAAACACTGCCACTTAGTTTGACACCCTGGGCACGGACCGGGTCACCGCCACGAGGACTACTACCCCCAACAGATCCGGCTCCGGGTATTCCCCACGTGCGCAACGCTACACAACATGGCCCAGGGGGCGCGTCACATGCGTTTTCCTGCCAGGGACATGCAGATGTGAAACGTTCTTCACTTGCATTTCCGCATGCGGGTTGACAAGCGCTTTCCAAGCGATTTTAGCATCACTTGAAAAGTGCTTGACAACTTGGTTACACTATATAAATCCATGCAACCAGCCGTAAAAGAATGGTAAAAAATAAAAAATATATACTTACCTTCTTGTGGCCTGCCAACGTCAGCGGTCGCGTGACCCGTCACATGACTAAATGACGTCACGGCAGGTCCTTTTCAGACCATCGCGAGCTGCCGGCAAGCCAGGACGCATCGGATAAAGACACCGGGGGCCATCAGAAGGTAAGTATAATATTTATTTTTTATTTTATTCTTTTTTACAGGTTCTATGGTACCCGGGTCCAGAGGAGAGTCTCCTGTCCTCCACACCCGGGTACCATCCGCACATTGAAACGCATGGATTCCGCAACTAAAGATGAAGAGATGCGGATTCCATGCATTCTAATACAAGTCAATGGCGGTGAAAACGCCGCGCTTCTGCAAAATAATTGGTAATGCTGCGGATTTTTCCGCAATGATAATCCGCAGCGGAAATTTCGGCAGCATGTACACAGCACATGCGGATTATCATTGGGGAACATGGCAGACCTTCTACCAAGCGTTTTTTAAGCATTTCTGCAGCGGAATTGCAGCTGCGGAAACGCTTAAAAAACGCATAGTGGGCATACAGCCTAAAAAAAAATATTATAATTAATATTGTGGCAAATTATTTTCACGTGAACTGTCACATGATCTATCACAGGGGATCATGAGACATGTCACGTGATAAATCAGATGTGGGGTGGGGGGGGCCGCGCCTTCAAAACTGCCCGTGGCCCTTGCTACTCTTAATCCACCCCTGTGCATAGGGGTTTATTCCTTTTTACTTAAATGGTGAAAGAAAATTAGGAATTTTCTAAAAAATAAATTGGTTTGTGTCCCTATATTCTGAGACATTATATCTTTTGGATTTTGATAGCTGGATGGAGCTGTGTGAGGACTTGATTTGGTTTTTTTTGCGTGACAAGTTGTAGCTTTTATAGATAACTTTCTCGGGTAGACAAGACATTGTGATATCTTTTATTGCAATTTATTAGATGGATACTGTGCCCTCACAGAAACACTATTCTGGTGTTTAAATGTTTTTTCTCATTTCAGTGTTTACTGTTTGGGTTAATTAATGTTCCGGATGTGGTTATACTAGATATTCAAATTATTACTATTATTATTATTATTATTATTATTAATGGGGAAGTATTTTTTTTACATTTTATTTAATTTTTTTTACTTTTTTTTTGTTACTACTTTTCTTTAGTCTCCTTTGGGGACTTGAACCTGCGATATTCTGATCGCTTCTACTAGATACTGTGATAGAACTGTATATAGCTAAATTAACATTCTCATATGAAATTAAGCCAGGCTGGTCTTAACAGGAGGAGGAAAAGACAGGGGCTTTCAGCAGGCTCAGGTAGACATTTCCAACAATGTGTTCAAATTTATTATATCATCTCAGCAGATGGAATCGATAAGACACCCTACGACACAACGGACATACCTGCACAAGGCCTTGATGATGCCAGTTTACAGATTTCTGACCCAAGAGAACTGGTCCACACAGACCAACCTATAGACTTTTCCAATCTCGAGTTCTGGAAAGATCTTGGAAAAGGAAACTACGGAAAAGTAAGCGTCAATTTACAGTATATTTGTCCGTGTTCCCCAATGTATCCTGCACCAGATACACAGGAGGGATGTACATATTCATTACAGGATGCTCATATGTAATGATAATTGGGATAAACTAGTGAACTACTACACAGTAATAGATGAGAGTTTGGTCTGATCTGTTGTGATTTTTCTCCAGGTCGTCTTGGCATCAGATCTAGTCAGTGAAGGACTGCTGGCCATCAAAATCATGGACAAAAGTTCTTGTGAGGACCTAATCTCTACAGAGCTAGAAGTCCTGAGAATGGCTGTCGGATGCCCCTACCTAATGACTATGCGGGCGTTTAGGGAAACACCTATGGAGTATGAAATAGCCATGGACTATATGGCCGGAGGAGACCTGTTTGGCCACATGAAAGATTCAATGATATTTAACACAAAGACAATAAGGTAAATGTCTTGTACTGAATGTTAATCATCCGCTGCCGGCACATTGTAGTCCTAGAGCAATGGACAACGACAACAGGAGAAAATAATGATGTGAAAAGGACACGTGTATGATCTCCTCATGTTCTCTGTATATTTGTGTATGTAACCACTGATCCATCCTTTCTACTCCACATACTCTTTGCGGCAGAGATGGTGTGCGGACTCCAGTTCCTGCATGAATGCGGCGTCATACATAGGTAATCATTTCATCTTCATGAATCTGTCATCTGTGACTCTCTGTTGTCTCCTTACATATCTATTATAGAAAGTTCTTTCCATGAATTGTCCTCACAATCAGTTTCTGATCCTTCTCCCTACAGTGACCTGAAGCCAGAGAACATCCTCCTCCAAGACACCGGACACATCAAAATCTCAGACTTTGGTGTAGCAGCCACGAATGTGTTTGAGGGTGACATAGTGGAATATACTACTGGCACTAAGTGCCCGAGGTAAGGAACATCTCTGTGTGATTGATGCCGATAGTAGGATTGAGGGATATTCTGATCCCAATGTATTCTGCTGATATCTAATCACAGACCGGTCCTCATAATCTCTGTGTATAAATCCCCTTCCCGGTATATTCAGATTCTTTCCAATCTCATGTTCCCATAGGTAATGGACGGTGAAGGATACAACCATCTGGCAGTCATCTTATATATGATGACTGTAGGTGACTGGCCATTCTATACCAGAGGCACAATGGATGAATACCACCAGTCTCTGTATGACGACATCCCTTATTTTCCACCTGGGATCTGCTGTCATACCACTGATATCATAAAACGGGTGAGTAAGATCAGATGGACAATGATAAAGGGGGATTACAAGAAGATATAGAAGATAAGATGTGGACAGTCCATAGACATTGTGTAATAATGTATCAGTAATAATACATAATATAATGACTAATGGTCTCTTTCATTTTCTAGCTTCTCTGCAAAACTCCATCTGCCCGACTTCCCATTACATCGTCCATCAGATCGCATCCGTTCTTCTATTCTATAGACTGGAGCGATGTGGAGTCCGGCAGAGCTGACCCACCATTCCCATATTGCTATGTAAGTACAACACATACAGACATCCATAGTGTTATCACTACCCAGTAACACACTTACCCCCTATACACCTTATCATTATATCCCCCCAGTACACTGTATATACTATAGTGTATGTGAGGAGCTGATTCTCAGACGAGTATATTTCTCTTCTTCCAGCAGGAGTATTAGGCTGATAAAAATCAGCCCCATTCCAGTAACATCCAGGAATGAAGATTTACATTAATCAGATGAGACAATTACACTGGACTTTCTTATTTACCGGACTGTGACAAACCTACCGAGCTTCCACCACATAACATCCACGTAGATTTGAGCACCAAACATCCAGGGATTTATTCAGATCGCCATATTTGGGGTCAGGAAGGAATTTTTTTCCCTTGATATGAGGATGATCCAACAACGAGTCCTCAGGGTTATTTTTCGCCTTCCTCTGGATCAACATAACAAGTAATTAAAGGCTGAAATTGAAGGACTTCTTTCAGCCATACTTGATATGTTAACATCTGGACGACTCATCTACAATGTGGTGGTAAGGAGATGACTACAAGATATGGACATAAAGAAGGAAGCGGATGCTCCTTCTACTACTTGGCCATGTACAGACAAAGGAAGCGGCTGCTCCTTCTACTACTTGGCCATGTACAGACAGGAGGAAGCGGCTGCTCCTTCTACTACTTGGCCATGTACAGACAGGAGGAAGCGGCTGCTCCTTCTACTACTTGGCCATGTACAGACAGGAGGAAGCGGCTGCTCCTTCTCCTACTTGGTCTTGTAAAGAAAGAAGGAAGCGGCTGCTCCTTCACCTTCCTGACCATGGTCAGACAAAAGGCCAAATGGCTGATCGCGATGCTGTAGGAATCCAGGAAAACTCCAACTACACAGATCACAAGTCACACATTCCTGCTCTTCTCCTCTCTCATGTGTGATCCAGACCTGGATGCCAAAAATGGCAAAAGTGTAAGCTGAGGCCTGAGGAGTAGAATCAACATCATCTGCTCCTTTCTACAGAAAGTGACCGTATCTACACACTTTCTTTTTATATATTTGCATAATATTAACAACTTTTATGCATAAAAATAAATATATAAAACATTTATGTTGCTTATGGTTAGATTCTTCTCATATGCAGACATGCTTTTTGGTATTTTTATTAAAAACATGATAAGGGCCGGGACAAGGTATTTTGCTGCCTTAGGCAGATGAAGCAAATGGCTCGCCCCCCAAGAAAAGGAATAGGTGAGAAACTATGATAACTGGACCTCTAACTCCCCCTTCTGATCCATCAGGTAACAAGCTCTGATGACCACTTCCTTTACAATTATTACCTTTTTCACCAAAAATACCAGCAACAGTGAAAAATTGTGGTATACTTTAGTGATGAGGCTTTACAGGAAGCGCAATTTCAAAGATATGGAATCAGCCGTTGTTTGTGGATCATTTACTCAATATGAGGGACAAATAGCGACATTCATCCCTGACATCCTATATGTAAAATGTCTGACCCAAGAATAGTCATGGAAACTAATATTGCTTAACTATAATGGGGGGCCGTTTGGTTTCAATTAATGAGATACAATAGATGGAGCTTGTAACAAAACCGATGGTTGTTGTACTGCTGTATTCCTGTGTGGCGCCATCCTCTAACAGGGGGCAGACTGTCCATAGCCTACGTATTGCGGGAATTACCACCAGAACATCGACCTGATTACAGCTCCTCTGCTCCTGTCCTGGGAGCAGCGTTCACATTGTCTTAAAGACGCAAATGCCTTTCAATGCAGATAGGGAATGAGAACCGGGTCGCAGGCGTTGAGCGGTGTTAGTGACCCACTGACTCCGCTCACCTTTGTTCCTGTGTACCGGCTGTCAGTATGCTGAATGTTTGCGGCAGGAGGAAGGTGCCAGTTGACTGCAGACATTCAATAATGTCAATTTTTTTTCTTAAACTGCTCCCCCCTCAGAGTGGTAGCGCCCTAGGCGGGTGCCTACCCCTTGTCCCGGCCCTGCACTGGTGGTTCAGTTTGGATCCTCTTGCAGGATAGTGCCATACACTATTGCAGTCGGTACAATGGAAATCATTGAGTTGTCAAATTTCAAAGCTTTTTTTGCGAAGAAGAGAAAAATGAAGACTGTTTACTGAGTTTTTTCAACCATAGCTGTGATTAAAGCAATGCTCCTTTGCCCATAGGGGAAATCAATTTTATCAATTGCTTTGTTGGGGAGCTGTCCACTCCATTCTGGTCTTTCGATCGTCCCACATTACTTCTGACTCTCAGAATCCTACAGGATCTTATACGCGGTTTGTAAGACAATTTCTCTATATAATGAGCCTTGATGTGACTCTCATAGGAATGCAAAGTGAGATTCATTCACCTCTGCATCACTAGTCAGAGCTATAGACAGCAGGTTAATTTAATGAAATATCAGACCACCACTTTTAGGCCACGTTCACACGTTCAGTATTTGATCAGTATTTTCACTCAGTATTTCTAAGCCCAAACCAGGTGAGGAACAATCAGAGGAAAAGTATAATAGAAACATGTCACCACTTCTGCATTTATCACCCACTCCTGGTTTTGCCTTACAAATACTGATGTAAAATACTGACCAAATACTGAATGTGTGAACGTGGCATGACATTTATTGCACTAGTCCATGTGCCGTCTGTTTTTTAGTAACAGTTCGGTGTCTAATCCGTGAGACTCAGAGCAGGTTCTATTCTCATTCATTTTGTAGATCAGACTCAGCCATTACAGTCGATGGAAATCCATGTACAACACATGAAGCACTGAAGACTTTTCTTTTCCTTTAGTGCTCCATCAGTGTTTCATCCATTTTTAATCGATCCATTAATAGTCAATGGATAAATAAAAGTTCAGACTGTCTACCTGCTTCAGTTTTTACAAATGTATGAGGAAAAAATATATCTATACAACACGGATATAAAATGGAGACAATGCGGAGACACATGGGAGAAAAAGGTTCTGTTTTACAAGGATATAGAAATAGACAAGGATTTGTGAATGTAGCGTCCTCTTAAGAATAGGTAAAATCCATCAAGCTAAAGACAAGACAGACTGATAACTCAGTGAGGAATACATTAGAAGCTGCCTATTGAAGTCTACGGAGAGGCTCCGGACATCACTAGGTAGGCTTCATTTCTACACATGAGCTTGATGTATCATCCATTACTTTCTCTGTACATTTATTAGCATTTTTTATGTTTTTGCTTTTTGGATGTATAGTCTGGTACTCGGCTTTCTCCTTTGTACTATGTGATTGTAATTAGTGTCATTAATGCATCATGTTCTCTCGGGACTATAATTATTGTAGCATGGTACTCTACAGTTAGCATTACTAGGCCTATATGCCTTTATATACATATATTTTCATACCTTTTGTATGGACTATGTATGTGTGTCACCCTGGCCTGGATGCCACAAGTGTAATTAAATCTGTGTCTGAGAGCAAGGGGGAGGTTCTCTAGTCAGGGGAACATTAGCATGCAATGTCTCCTGTCTCAGGCCAGTAGGGGGAGCAGGCTGCCCCTATAAAAGCTGGTACTGGGGGCAGGGTTAGGGAGAACTTGAAGGCCTGTCTCAGGACTGAGACTTGTCTGTATTGCACCTAAGAGGAAGTGTGGCAGGAGGAGAGCCACAAGCCAGAGACAAGAGGCGAAGCAAGCCTGTCTTGGCAGATAAAAGACTTACTTTACCAGACTTTGGTGTCTGAGGCTGGGAGGATTCTACATCCCCCAGCAGAGAACCAGTCCGCAAGGGACTGTATATTCCTTGGCCTAAGAAGCCTGGAGGCCCTGCCACAACCGAAGGGACCAGTAAAGCCGTACAAGGCTGGGAGCAGAAAGGAACCCACGTCGCAGGCCATACAGGCGAGAATACACGGAAAGCTCGGAAACGTGGGCTGTTACCCTATAACGAGGAGATAGCCAGAAGGAGCGTAGAAAGCACGGTAGGCCTACACCCTCACTCTGACCAGGGCCAATTTCCCCGTTGCTCTCAGACATCCAGGTCCCCTCCTAGCTGGGACTGTTTGTGGGTCAGTTTACCTGTTCTAGTAAAGACCCTGGACTGCAACCTGTTGTCTGTGTGCTCCTTGCTCCTCCAGCACTATCAGCACTGGGACTCTCATTACCATCACTCCCACCATCCATTATACTGCCCTGGGGCCGCACTCTTCCCGTGGGGAGTTATACTACCCTAGCTGCACAGTTCATCAGCCCCAGCGGTCTGCATGCAGCGGCAGTTCCTAATAACCACAATCCACGGGTGGCGTAGTCGGACATAACCATCAGCACATAACGGACTACCACTGGCCTGACCACCCTGAGCCACGGAACCGGGTTGCCACTACTACTCCCATCGTTCCCCCACTGCCCGGATCCGAGTGCCCCACAGGCCAGGGGGCGAGTCAGCTTTGGCGTAGTCGGCAGGATTTCGTGCCCGCAACCACCGGGTACTGCGTGCCTGAAAAAGACTTTTGTAACTTACCTGTGGCGAAGTTTCCCGCCGTCCGGAGTCGTTTCCCGCCATCCGGAGCCGATTCCCGCCATCAGACGCCATCTTGGACCGTTTCCCGCCGTCTTCTGTCGTCTTCCCGCCATCCGCAGCTGCTTCCCGCCATCGGACGCCATGTTCAGGACGCCGAGCAGGAAGAAGAGGGGCATGGACGCCGAAAGCGCGCGAGACCCGAAGCTCCGCCCCACGCACCGACGCTGCGCAAGGTCCTGGAAGGGAGAGAGAGCGACGCTGACATCATCAGGACGCGACGCAAGGTCCTCGTCCAGAGCAGCAGCAGCGGAGCCGCGGCCTACAGAAGAGGATCGTCGGAAGGTAGGCCACGCTTGACTAGGGGGGAGGAAGATGTCGGACACAGAGGCGCCCACTACCACCAACGCAGCTGCAGCAGCGGTGATGCCCTTTTCCCTGCCCTACATCCCTGGAGCGGCCTGGCTGCCCAAATACTCAGGGGAGCCCCATGCCCTAACTGACTTCAAGGAAAGGCTATACAGTTTGTTCCACGTTTACCCCCTGACAGAGGAACAGAAGGTCAGCATATTAACAGGGCAGTTAACTGGCGCAGCCCAGAGGGATGTAAAATCATGGCCCACTGAGGAGAAAAGAACTGTGAAGGGTATTCTGGCCCGGCTGCGGGGTACCTTTGACACACGTACCTCCGCTGAAATTAAAATGAGGTTCTATGGATGTAAGCAGCGGGCACAGGACAGCATCAGAGACTATGCCCTAAATTTGCAGGAAGCCCTAAGGGCCATCCAACAAACTGACCCTGGCAGTGTGCAGGAAACGGATAAATTACTAACCGAACAATTCATAGAAGGTCTGCTGTCCAGCGCCCACAGGGCCCAACTGCGCCTCATGTTCTTTCAGAACCCCGACCTGACCTTTGCCCAATTTAAGGACAGGGCCATAAGGGTGCTCCGTGAATCTGCAACCAGAGGCGCTATAAACCCCCGGCTCCCTGCTCTCACCTACCACCAGGAGGCGGCGCCCTCCTCTATGGACCCCGTGGGGGCTGATGCACAGGCCCTGAACCAAGCCCCATCGAAAGACCTGCACCACCAAGTCCAGGAGCTGACCAGGAGCGTCGCGGCGTTGACCAGGACCGTCCAGGCGTTGCAAGTGGACCCGTCAAGACCCATCGAGCTGGCTTCAAGTCCGGAGTATGTCCCGTGGCGTCGACAGAGGAGGATCCCGTCGGTCCGAGGGAGGCCCACAGACCGCTACGCAGAGGATGGACAGCCCATTTGCCGTCGATGCAACCAGCCCGGACACATTTCCAGGTACTGTAATTTAAACGGGTCCAACCTGGGGCAGAGGGCCAACCCCCAGGCATAAGATCACCAGGCCCTTATAATTGGCGTGATAAGTACGTTGGGGGGCGCCCGGTTTTACCCGTGGTGCTGGACGGTATCCCCATGAGCGCCTTGCTGGATACTGGGTCGCAAGTAACCACTATCCCTTATGTACTTTTTAAGCAGTATTGGACTGATGCTGATATCACACGGTATCCAGACAGTAACTTGAGCATCATCGCCAGTAATGGCTTGCCCGTGCCGCAGATGGGGTTCAAGGAGATGACCATTAAAATTGGTAAAGTTGAACTGCCGGCACAGGGAGTAATTATTGTGGACATTGACTGTCGTGAAAGTCACCCTAAAATAACTGTGGGTACTAATGTAATTGAAAATTGTCTTTCAGAGGTAATTGTAATTCTACAACAGGTGGCGGTGAATGCTAGTTCCAGCCAACAGAGAGTCCTCAACAAGGAGATAAAAGCCCTGATGAGACGGCTGCAGGTAGAACTGTCTGGTGGTGAGATCGGTAGCGTAAGACTGAGTGACCCATTCCCCATTTCCATGCCTCCCAAAAGTGAAATAATGATCTGGTGTCGGACTGCAATCGGGTTGAGAGGTAGGGACTACCAAGCCATGGTAGAACCCGTGTACTCAGACAGCAGGCCCACCATTTTGACCGCCCGGGGGGTGGTTGATGTCCGTCATGGGAGGGTGCCCGTCCGCATCCTCAACATTGGGGAGAGGGAAGTACACTTACCCAGGTACGCTACACTCGCCAAACTGTTTGTTGTCGAACACAAAGCTATCAGGGCCGTGGAACCCTTGCCTCCATCTCCTCAGGCGGAGGGTAATGGCTCCCAGAAACAAAAGGAGGACTGGTGCCAGAAACTCCATGTGGGTGCTGACTCCACTCCCCTGCACCAAAAACAAGGAGTCTACCGGGTGGTACAGGAGTACGAGAGAGTCTTTAGTAAGCACCCGCTAGACTTCGGCAGAGTAAAAGGGATAGAACACCACATCCCCACAGGGAGCCACCCACCGATAAAAGAAAGACACCGACCTGTACCCCCTGCACATTATCAGAACGCCAAGGGTATGCTGCGGGAAATGAAAGAAGCTGGGGTCATTAGAGATAGCTGTAGCCCCTGGGCAGCCCCCTTGGTTCTGGTGAAAAAGAAAGACGGCACCATGAGAATGTGCGTGGACTATAGACAAATCAACCGTATCACCCACAAAGACGCATATCCGCTGCCTAGAATAGAGGAGTCTTTAGCCGCACTAAAATCAGCTAACTTCTTTTCTACTTTGGACCTTACTAGCAGGTACTGGCAGGTTCCTGTGGCAGAGGCTGACAAGGAGAAGACCGCCTTCACCACCCCGATGGGACTGAGCGAATTCAACTGTATGCCTTTCGGGCTCTGCAACGCACCAGGGACCTTCCAGCGGCTGATGGAATGCTGTCTAGGGCACCGAAACTTCGAGACGGTCCTCCTTTACCTGGACGACGTGATCGTCTATTCAAAGACCTACGAGGACCATCTAAAGCACCTGGCCGAGGTGTTCGAAGCCCTGGCAGGCTACGGCCTGAAGGTGAAACCATCGAAGTGTCACCTGCTGAAACCAAGGGTCCAGTACCTAGGGCACGTGGTAAGCGCGGAAGGAGTGGCCCCCGACCCTCACAAGGTCACGGCAATCAAGAGCTGGCCAAGCCCCTCGAACATCAAAGAGGTGAGACAGTTTCTCGGGTTGGTAGGCTACTACCGAAGGTTCATCCCCGGGTTCACTAAGATGGCAGCTACTATGCAGGACCTCCTGATCGGACAGTCTAAGTCCAGAAGTCAAAAGCCACCCTTCAAGTGGGATAAACCGGAAGAGGAGTCCTTCCGCCAGCTAAAGATGGCCCTCACGGGGGATGAGATCCTGGCCTACCCTGATTACGGCCAGCCTTTCATTCTCCACACAGACGCCAGTAATGTGGGACTGGGAGCCGTACTGTCCCAAAACCAACAGGGCAGAGAACGGGTGATCGCATACGCCAGCCGGAAGCTGAGGCCCACCGAGAGGAACCCGGAGAATTACAGCTCCTTCAAGCTGGAATTCTTGGCGGTGGTGTGTGCCGTGACGGAACGCTTCAAGCATTACCTGGCCTCCGCAAAGTTCACGGTGTACACGGAAAACAACCCGTTAACACACCTAGACAATGCAAGACTTGGTGCCCTGGAACAGCGGTGGATGGCCCGTCTCTCCAATTATGACTTCGTGATCAAGTACCGGGCCGGCAAAACCAATGCCAACGCTGACACCCTATCGAGGATGCCTCACTTACCTGAAGGTGACGAAGACCCAGAAGAGCTGGAGGAGGTAGAACTCCCAGCGTTTTACCGGTATGGAGCCACTCAATACTCCCACCGCGTGAAGGAGGAGGATCTAACAACCGTGATGATCAATCCCCTACCTCACCACAGCTGGGCTGAGACCCAAGATAGTGACCCTGCCATCCGCCTGGTGAAAGATCTGCTGACCCAGGAAGACGCCCGTATGGATCCGGATGCTCCAGAGGAAGCCAAGCAGCTGTGGAAGGAGTAGAGCAAGCTGTTCCTCTACGAAGGCAAGTTGTGCAGAAGGATTGTCAACCACTGGACGCACGAGCTGACCTGGCAAGTCGTGGTCCCAAGGCGGGATGCAGCTATGGTCCTGGGGGCTTACCATGACAGAGCGGGACACTTCGGTTGGAAGAAACTGGAGTTCCTGCTAAGAGGAAGGTTCTTTTGGGTCGGCATGAGAGGAGCTGTAGAAAAATGGTGCAGAGACTGTGGCCCTTGTCACCTAAGGAGGAAGGACCGCACCAGCCAGAAGACACCCTTGAGGCCCATCGTCACCACGCAGGCTCTTGAGCTGGTGGCTCTAGACCACGTCAAGTTGGCTCCCAGCCGGTCAGGGTACATCTACGCCCTGACAATCGTGGACCACTATTCCCGTTTTCTCGTGGTGGTCCCGGTAAAGGACTTGACAGCCCAAACAGCGGCCAGAGCCTTCCAGCAATACTTCTGCCGTCCACACGGGTATCCGGAACAGGTCCTGACAGACCAGAGTCCAGCGTTCGAGGCTGAAATCTTCCAGGAGTTCTGCAACCTCTATGGCTGTAAGAAGATTCGGACAACGCCTTACCACCCACAAACCAACGGGATGTGTGAGAAAATGAACAACATAGTCATTGATCTCCTGAAGACGTTGCCCCTGGAGGAACGCAGCCTGTGGCCAGAAAAACTGCCGGATCTGATAGACTTATACAATCATATCCCGGTGAATGCTACAAACTGCACCCCAGCTTACCTGATGCGAGCTAGACCAGGTAAGCTGCCCGTAGACCTGGAGATGGGAATCCTAATACCTGAGGACACCTCCCCGGATGCGGACTGGGATACAAGGCAACTGCAGTACAAGAAGGTACAGGAGAGTGTGGAGAAGAGCCTGGCCCAGGTGAGAGAGAGGCAAGAAAAACTCTTCAATCAACACGCCCCTGCTGGTCCCCTAGAACCTGGTGAGCAAGTCCTAAAGCGAAAAAGAAGGCTACATAAGTTGGACGACCAGTGAGAAAGGGAACCCTACACCGTACTGCAGTCTGACCACGACAACCCAAAGGTGTACATAATCACCAAGGACGGAGGAGAAACCACTAGTACCGTCTCCAGGGACCACCTCAAAAGATGCCCCGAGCAACTCCGTAGTGCAGAAGAGGATCAGAGTGACCTTGAACCCGCAGAGGACAAGGAAGAAATGATCAGCACCGTTCTCGGAGAGTTCCCTCAGTCCTGGACTCGCATAAATGATGCCATAGTGGTACCCGTCCTGCATTTCCTGCAACCGGCACAGCAACAACCAACACCAGAGCCGGAAGGTGAAGAGGAGCAAGCGGTTCCAGAGGCAGAAGAGCCTGTACCAGCAGCCCAGGAGAGTCAACCCTCTGCTGACAGTGAGCCTGCCATGCCTGCGGTAAGCCAAAGGACCCGCAGACAGCTGCCTGCCCTACCTGTACACCCAGCTGGTAGCTGTACCCCTAACGCTAGTGGGGAAAGCCAGGTTGGTCCACCACCAGACAGTGGGCTACGTAGATCAACCAGGATCACAAAGGGGCAGATACTCGCTCGCTGGAAAATATAGAGTGCACTAAATTGTAAATAACCCTGTTGCCAAATGTTGAATTGTTTGCAAAGTTACATGCATGTTTGGTAATTCTGTGTTTCAGTTTCTTGCAGTTACCATAAGGACTCACAGGTTATGGACTTTTTATAACCGGGACCTTGTATGGACTGCGTTCGGAGCCTAACCAAGGAAGGAACTAAGACTGTAAAGGACTTGGGGTAGGACAGACCCCCACCTGGTTAAGGCTCCCCGTTGTGCTGGTGATATGGACACCCGGTCACAGGCCACACTGTGACCTTAAGAACTCAATCTGTGCGTCGTCTGTCTGTTATTGTTTTATGGTTATGCATATTGTCTTTGTTTACTGTGTAGTCCCGGAGTTCTAAATTTCACTAGGGGGGAATGTGTCACCCTGGCCTGGATGCCACAAGTGTAATTAAAGCTGTGTCTGAGAGCAAGGGGGAGGTTCTCTAGTCAGGGGAACATTAGCATGCAATGCCTCCTGTCTCAGGCCAGTAGGGGGAGCAGGCTGCCCCTATAAAAGCTGGTACTGGGGGCAGGGTTTGGGAGAACTTGAAGGCCTGTCTCAGGACTGAGACTTGTCCCAGAGCAGAGCAGGGACAGAAAGTTGTCTTGCACCTAAGAGGAAGTGTGGCAGGAGGAGAGCCACAAGCCAGAGACAAGAGGCGAAGCAAGCCTGTCTTGGCAGATAAAAGACTTACTTTACCAGACTTTGGTGTCTGAGGCTGGGAGGATTCTACATCCCCCAGCAGAGAACCAGTCCGCAAGGGACTGTATATTCCTTGGCCTAAGAAGCCTGGAGGCCCTGCCACAACCAAAAGGACCAGTAAAGCCATACAAGGCTGGGAGCAGAAAGGAACCCACGTCGCAGGCCATACAGGCGAGAATACACGGAAAGCTCGGAAACGTGGGCTGTTACCCTATAACGAGGAGATAGCCAGAAGGAGCGCAGAAAGCACGGTAGGCCTACACCCTCACCCTGACCAGGGCCAATTTCCCCGTTGCTCTCAGACATTCAGGTCCCCTCCTAGCTGGGACTGTTTGTGGGTCAGTTTACCTGTTCTAGTAAAGACCCTGGACTGCAACCTGTTGTCTGTGTGCTCCTTGCTCCTCCAGCACTATCAGCACTGGGACTCTCACTACCATCACTCCCACCATCCATTATACTGCCCTGGGGCCGCACTCTTCCCGTGGGGAGTCATACTTGTAACATACCTGGCGGCGTCCTTGCATGGTGGTCCATCTCCCACTGTGCAAGAGGGCGCACTTGATCTCCTGTCCAGAATGTCTCTCTGGCTTCCCTCCATGCTGTCTGTTTGTGTCTGTGTCTGTTTCTGCTGCTTAAGGGCGGCGCCCGATCACTTCCTGCCTTTTGTACCTGCTGTGGGTCACACCCCTTGTGCGTCCTCAGCCTATCGCTGTCTGTCTCTTGGTATATAGCTCAGCAGCTCCCTTCTATCCCTGCCTGAGCATAAGTGTTCTTTCAGTGTGTGCTTGCACTCTGAATGTGCCAGGTCCCGTTCTGTGTTCCCTGTCTGCCTTTCCTGGAGGCTGTATTTCCAGGCCTGTCTGAACTTAGTCCTGTATTTCTCCTGCCTTGCGGTGTCAGCTCCCGTGTCTGAACTGAGTCCTGTATGTCTCCTGCTTTTCGGTATTAGTTCCCGAGTCTGAACTGAGTCCTTTCTGTGTTCTCTTGTCTGTCCTGTCTGAACACGCTCCTTGCCTGTTCGTTCCGCCTCTCTGGGGGCAGTATTCCCAGACCCGCTCCTGTATCCCGCTGCAGTGTCGGTCTCCTCCGTACATTCAGTTCCAGTCTGAACTCTCTCCTATCCTTTACCTGTTTTGCCTCTATGCCCGTTCCCTTCCTTTTTCTGCAGAGTCTGAACTCGTACCTGTCTCCTGCCTGTTGTCTCTGTACTCCCGTTTGTGAGTTTGTGGTCCACTCGCTACTTCACTGCAAGTACCCTGTGGGTGTCTGGCTCTGCCTTTCCCTTCCTGTCTGTTCAGTGTGAACAGAGCCCTGTCCTCCCTGCTCAGCCTTGTCTGCACTCTAGTTGTGCTTGCCTGTACCCCTCTGCCTGTATTGTTCCTGAATCCCGGTGTGTACTGGGTCCTATCCCGCCTTTTTTCCTACTTGCTAGTGCCTCCCTGTCTGCACTCTAGCTGTGCTTACCTTTACCTGCCTGCCTGCATAACCGCCTGCCTGCATACCCGCCTGCCTGCATACCCGCCTGCCTGCATACCAGTCTGTGTGCCAGTCTACCAGTCTGTTCCTGTATTCCCCTGTGTGGGTCAACAGCCGTGTCCGGGGTCTGTCCTGGAGTAGCACCTGGTCCCTCTGCCCGGTTCCTCCTCGGTGCTCTGGCGTCGTATGCCGTCGTGCCACCTTGGTCGGATCGGGTAGATACTTAGTTACGCCCCTCCAGGCATTCACTCTCCGGCACGGTCCAGTGGAATCACTACCAATCCCGCGCACACGCCGCTTTGCCCGGGCGTGTGCATAACAGCATGCTCAGGCCATGGTTCCCGTTGAGCCCCACGGCCTTCGCTCTCTGAGAAGTTTTTCCAGCAAATACATGCATTAAAATAAATAAATAAATTTTTTTTCCCTTTAGCTGAGTTCCAGGCGAATTACGCACCCGTCCAGATGGATCTATCAGCTCTCGTTCCTGCGGATCCGCCACGTTACTATGGGGATCCAAGACAGTGTCGTGCATTTGTGGAGCAATGCATGCTACACTTTAAGGCCTACCCTCTCTATTTTCCTTCCGATTGGGCTAAAGTGGCCTTTATGATTGACTACCTAGCGGGTGATGCCTTGAAATGGGTCACCCCCCTATGGGAAGCATGGGATCCTGTCATCCTTGACCTGCAGGCCTTCCTGGTGGCCTTTCGTATGGTCTTCGAGGACCCTAACTCTGAAGCCCCTGCTGAAGCTTCACTTCCCAATATCCCGGAGCAGCCCCGTCAGGTAATGTGTGTGGGTAGCGCAATAGTTCTCCAGCCCAATGAGACTACTGCCCACCCAGAATCCTCACAGGGTGACTACGCTTTCCGGAATACTTCTCCCAACCTCAAGAGGCAGTCCAGACGTGCTAGACTTAGAGGCAAGCAGTCACGCCAGGGTCTGTCCTCCCTGAGACCTCCTGAACCCTTCGGGGTGCTACCTGGTAGCGAAAGGACAGAGACTCTCCTATACTCTGTACCTGATACCTCGCTCGCTTCGTCCAGTGAGTCCAACCTAGTGTACTCCGAAGCAGAGGTTACTCCCGAGTCTCTACACCCCTCCGACCAGGCGGAGGACCTCCAGTTGTGTTCTGAACCCTTCGGGGTGCCACCTGGTGGTGAATGGACAGAGACTTTCCTATATCCTGGATCTGATACCTCACTCGCTTCGTCCAGTGAGTCCAACCTAGTGTACTCCGAAGCAGAGGTTACTCCCGAGTCTCTACACCCCTCCGACCAGGCGGAGGACCTCCAGTTGTGTTCAGAACCCTTCGGGGTGCCACCTGGTGGTGAATGGACAGAGACTTTCCTATATCCTGGACCTGATACCTCGCTCGCTTCGTCCAGTGAGTCCAACCTAGTGTACTCCGAAGCAGAGGTTACTCCCGAGTCTCTACACCCCTCCGACCAGGCGGAGGACCTCCAGTTGTGTTCAGAACCCTTCGGGGTGCCACCTGGTGGTGAATGGACAGAGACTTTCCTATACTCGGTACCCGATACCTCGCCTGCTTCCTCCAGTGAGTCCAACCTAGTGTACTCCGAAGCAGAGGTTACTCCCGAGTCTCTACACCCCTCCGACCAGGCGGAAGACCTCCAGTTGTGTTCAGAACCCTTCGGGGTGCCACCTGGTGGTGAATGGACAGAGACTTTCCTATACTCGGTACCCGATACCTCGCCTGCTTCCTCCAGTGAGTCCGACCTAGTGTACTCCGAAGCAGAGGTTACTCCCGAGTCTCTACACCCCTCCGACCAGGCGGAGGACCTCCAGTTGTGTTCAGAACCCTTCGGGGTGCCACCTGGTGGTGAATGGACAGAGACTTTCCTATTTCCTGTACCTGATACCTCGCCTGCTTCCTCCAGTGAGTCCGACCTAGTGTACTCTGAAGCAGATGTTTTCTCTGAGCCTCAGTACTCTTCTGACCCGGCGGAGGACCTCCAGTTGTTTCCTGAATCCTCCGGGGTACCACCAGATAACAAAGAGACAGTGACTTTTCCTCATTATGTACCTGATAACCCGTCTATTTCTTCCTGTGAGCTTGACAAGATGTACCTCGAAGCAGAGATTACCCTCAAGTCTCTGTCCCCCTCCAACCCAGTGAACGACTGGTCCTCGAATTCCCTGCGGAAGATTCTGGCAGGCCTGAAGAAGAGGGGGCGTAAGGGGGGAGGTACTGTAACATACCTGGCGGCGTCCTTGCATGGTGGTCCATCTCCCACTGTGCAAGAGGGCGCACTTGATCTCCTGTCCAGAATGTCTCTCTGGCTTCCCTCCATGCTGTCTGTTTGTGTCTGTGTCTGTTTCTGCTGCTTAAGGGCGGCGCCCGATCACTTCCTGCCTTTTGTACCTGCTGTGGGTCACACCCCTTGTGCGTCCTCAGCCTATCGCTGTCTGTCTCTTGGTATATAGCTCAGCAGCTCCCTTCTATCCCTGCCTGAGCATAAGTGTTCTTTCAGTGTGTGCTTGCACTCTGAATGTGCCAGGTCCCGTTCTGTGTTCCCTGTCTGCCTTTCCTGGAGGCTGTATTTCCAGGCCTGTCTGAACTTAGTCCTGTATTTCTCCTGCCTTGCGGTGTCAGCTCCCGTGTCTGAACTGAGTCCTGTATGTCTCCTGCTTTTCGGTATTAGTTCCCGAGTCTGAACTGAGTCCTTTCTGTGTTCTCTTGTCTGTCCTGTCTGAACACGCTCCTTGCCTGTTCGTTCCGCCTCTCTGGGGGCAGTATTCCCAGACCCGCTCCTGTATCCCGCTGCAGTGTCGGTCTCCTCCGTACATTCAGTTCCAGTCTGAACTCTCTCCTATCCTTTACCTGTTTTGCCTCTATGCCCGTTCCCTTCCTTTTTCTGCAGAGTCTGAACTCGTACCTATCTCCTGCCTGTTGTCTCTGTACTCCCGTTTGTGAGTTTGTGGTCCACTCGCTACTTCACTGCAAGTACCCTGTGGGTGTCTGGCTCTGCCTTTCCCTTCCTGTCTGTTCAGTGTGAACAGAGCCCTGTCCTCCCTGCTCAGCCTTGTCTGCACTCTAGTTGTGCTTGCCTGTACCCCTCTGCCTGTATTGTTCCTGAATCCCGGTGTGTACTGGGTCCTATCCCGCCTTTTTTCCTACTTGCTAGTGCCTCCCTGTCTGCACTCTAGCTGTGCTTACCTTTACCCGCCTGCCTGCATAACCGCCTGCCTGCATACCCGCCTGCCTGCATACCCGCCTGCCTGCATACCAGTCTGTGTGCCAGTCTACCAGTCTGTTCCTGTATTCCCCTGTGTGGGTCAACAGCCGTGTCCGGGGTCTGTCCTGGAGTAGCACCTGGTCCCTCTGCCCGGTTCCTCCTCGGTGCTCTGGCGTCGTATGCCGTCGTGCCACCTTGGTCGGATCGGGTAGATACTTAGTTACGCCCCTCCAGGCATTCACTCTCCGGCACGGTCCAGTGGAATCACTACCAATCCCGCGCACACGCCGCTTTGCCCGGGCGTGTGCATAACAATACTACCCTAGCTGCACACCTCATCAGCCCCAGCGGTCTGCATGCAGCGGCGGTTCCTAATAACCGCAATCCACGGGTGGCGTAGTCGGACATAACCATCAGCACATAACGGACTACCACTGGCCTGACCACCCTGAGCCACGGAACCGGGTTACTACTCCCATCGTTCCCCCACTGCCCGGATCCGAGTGCCCCACGGCCCAGGGGGTGAGTCATATGGACTAGGTTTGGTTTTACTCAGAGCCAGTTTTAGACATAGTGGGACCCCGGGTAAAAGTTTTAAGTGGGGCCCCAAATGCTCACATATTGCACCATTACACAGTAATATTTCGGTTGTATTTACATGCGCTGAGTTCAGGCCACTAAACGAGCGCGATCGACAACATTGAAGTCCTTAGGTGCTTGTTTCCCGGCTTCTTTACAATGGCTGAGGAAGAATGATGGGGACAGAACAATGACTAATAGATCAATCTGTCCCCATACACATCATGTTATCAGCAGTATATCTGCAGATTACACCCGACAATGTGCTGCTGAGAACAATGAGCTTTGTTTTGGCATAAACAATCCAATCACTCGATGAATAGGCAGCATTTTGCTCATTAAGTATAATGCACCCCATAGTCCTCCATATAGTATAATGTGCCTCATAGTCCAACACATAGTATAATGTGCCTCACAGTCCTCCATACAGTATAATGCACTCTCCATAGTCCTCAATACTGTGTAATGCAGCCCTCATATAGTACAATGCACTCCCCATAGTCCTCAATATAGTACAATGCAGGCCCCATAGAGTATAATGCAGCCCCCATAGAGTACATATACTATAATGCAACAGCACAGTCCTCCAGTATTGTGACCACCATGTTCTCAATGAAGTAAAAAAATGCATAAATACAATACTCACCTCTCCCCGTTCCCCACTGCTCCGTTCTGTGCAGCACGTCTCCTTGGCAGCAGCAGCTCCACTGCCTGGCACAGCGTGGCGCACGATTAAGTGACATCATCACACCCGCTGCATTAGACCCAGAGGGGGAATGATGGAAGAGGGAGCGTCACCTGACGCTCTCTCCTCCATCATTGCTTTGAACTATATCAGCATGCTGGGTAGAGGGAGGTGACAGAGCCGGCGCTGGCACTGGGCCTCCCTGACTCATGGGCAATGTGGTGTGCGGCTATTAGCAGCATGCCACTGGCTTGGGGCCCCTGGGGGAGTGGGAGCCCTAAGCAAATGCCTAGCTTGCCTGCCGCTAACGTCGACTCTGGTTATACTGTATTCCTAATTCTTCTCAATACCAATCCATGTGGCTCCAGCATTTACTAATTGCAGAGATCATCTGCTTTCGCAGTTCCCTGGTTGATCTTTGACTTATGACTATTGATGAGAGAGCACTAAAATGCTCGGTAGTCGTTACTCCGGTCGAGCAAATCATAATGCTCAGGTGCTCGACCCGAGTAATGAGTATAATGTAAGTCAATAGGAAACTCAAGCATTTTTACGGCACCCCCGCCTGAAGGTCTGCAGGGGGTCTAAAAATTGCTTAAATTGATGGAAACAGCGCTGAAATGGCATGGGAACAGCATGGGGAAGACTCCTGGAAGTATCTTTGAATCCCAGGTCACTGATGTGAACAATGTTGTCAGAGTTTACACCACTTTTATAGACTGACAATAAAACATACAAAAACGATGATAAAATGGATTTTCATTGAAAAAAAATGTTAAGAAATTTTTTTTCCAGGATAATGACTTATATATAAGGCAAAATAAATAACAGAAAAAAATGCTCTTCCACTCCTTGGGCTATGTTCACATGTTGTGTTTTTGCACGTTCACATTGCTTTCAAGGGTGAAAAATACATTCACCAGTAAATCTAATTTTAACATTTTACCTTGTCTGGTCATGTTGTGTGTTAGACATGATCAGACACATCCTGTTTCATTTATGAAGGAGGGACTCTGAAAGTCACAAAGCCTATTTTTACAGGGCCATCAGGCGGCCCTCACTATTTGTAGACGGCCATCAGGTGGCTCTTACTATTGTTAGAGGGCCAGCAGTATGCTATTCTTTGCATGGCCATATATTGCTACTGCAATATAACGTATCCATCTGAGCTGCTTAAATTTTCTTTCTCGTATATATTTTGTAAAGTTTGAAACTTGGATGTCCAGCAGGCGGCCCTCACAATTTATTCAATGCAAGCAGGCAGCCTCCACTATTTTTGTGACCAAGATAGAGCTTTTTGGTAAAGCACATCATTCAACTGTTTATGGTAAATGGAATGAGACCTACAAATAAAATAACACAGTACTTACAGTGAAATATGTTAGAGGTTCAAAGATATTTACGAGAGGTTGTTTTTTTGCCTCTGGCACTGGGTGCCTTGACTGGGTGCAAAATCAAGTAGAAAATGACCGCATTTCCTGTGGGGTTGGTGCACAAATAGCGTCCAAAACCATATAATAGGTAGAAGAAAACTTGGCACTCAAAGATCTTGCAATTTCTTTATCAATTTAATGATGATAAAAAACAAAGATTTCTGGGGGCTTCTTGATGTATGATTGGGGCCGTTGTCCTGCTGGAAAACCCATGACCTAGGATGCAAATCCAGCTTTATGACACTGGGCACTACATTGCGACCCAAAATCCTTTGGAAATCTTATAATAATAATAATAATGTTTATTTATATAGCGCCAACATATTCCGCAGCACTTTACAATTAAGCAGTGACATATACAGACAATAAATTCAATACAAGGTAAGACAGTTTAAAGAGTTAGGAGTTAGGTCCCTGCTCACAAGCTTACAATCTACAAGGAAATGGGGGGACACAGTAGGTGAAAAGTGCTTGTTATTTCAGGTCTAGCAGTTATAATAGGGATTTTCATATAACGCTGCATGATTCGGTCATCAGCCCGTATGTTTAAGTGCAATAATCAAGTATCTAGTGCAGTTATCGTGTGCTTGGAGGGTGTGGAGACAGATGAATAGTAGGGAACAGATTCTGAATAATATTTAGAAGGAGGGAACAGGGGAAAGTTAGTTTACTGAGTTGAGGTGGTAGGCTTGTTTAAAGAGATAGGTTTTTAAGGCACGCTTTAAGAAGTGGGGACTAGGCATCAGTAAGATCGTCTGGGGTAGAGCATTCCAGAGAACTGGCGCAGCACGAGAGAAGTCTTGGAGATGGAGGTGCGAGGTTCGGATTATGGGGGATGTTAGTCTTTGGTCATTTGTAGAATGGAGGGAACGTGTGGAGCCATAGACAGAGATGAGAGGGGAGATATAAGGTGGTGCAGAACTGTGGAGAGCTTTGTGGGTGAGAGCAATGAGTTTATATTGTATTCTGTAGCAAATGGGTAACCAGTGTAATGACTGTCACAAGATGGAGGCATTGGTGAAGCGGCTGGACAGAAATACGACCCTGGTTGCCGCATTCAGGACGGATTGGATTGGAGAACGATTAGTAAGAGGGAGAAGAGAGTTGCAGTAGTCCAGACGAGAGTGAATAAGAGCGACAGTAAGAGTTTTAGCATTTTCAAAGGTGAGAAAAGTTCGGTTTCTGGAGGTGTTTTTAAGATGCAGGTGACAACAGCGGGTGAGTGATTGGATATAGGGAGTAAAGGAAAGATTAGTGTTGAATATGACCCCAAGGCAGCGAGTGTGCTGCTTTAGAGTTATGGTTGAACTGACGCGCCCCCTGTGGCCGTGGGGTACTCGATAGCCGGGCTAGTCCTTTTCTGGGGTAGTCACGGTAGCAGTGACCCGGTCCGTGACCCACGGCGGCCAATTAAAGGAAAAGAAAAGGGGAATAAAGTTTTTATAGAGATAATGTTCGAGACGCCACCTGTGGTATGCGGCTATATGGGGCTGCCGCTGCGGTGCAGATCCACTGGAGCTGATGGTGACGCAGCACAGTTGGTTCAGCTCTCCACAGGCAGAGCTAAGCTCCAGGGCAGTAGATGGAGAATTGTGGAAGTTGATGTTGTTGGTGAGGTGTAATGCAGGCGATGGCGCAGCAATTATTCACAGACACAGTGGGGTGCAATCTTCAGGTTTTACTCACAGTTCTTAAGTTCTCCAAGTTACAGTTGTGGCGCCCCTGAGGTTTCAGTCTCCACAGAGTTACTGCACCTCACCCAGAGGTGTGGTATCTCCTTCTCTCAGGTAAGGAGGGTGTGCTGCCCGGAACCCCAACACCCACATTCAACACTACACTGCTCCAGGCCGGCTGGAAGGGCAAGATGCAATGTGTTTCCTGCTGAGCCCTGTCCCTGGCTGGAGTGGGGGGAACCAAAGGTTGGGGGAACCAGTAGTGGTTGTGGGTGGAGGAAGTAGAGTAGGAGAGCACCATCATAGGAGATATATAAAGGGAAGCCATCTTAGGGTGGTAGGCCAGTAAGGCAAGACAGTCAGTCTGGGAGCAGAGTCTCTTTAGGAGCTCTGCTCCACAAGTTGGGGCCTAGTGATAGAGGCCCAGGAGGGGAGCAGAGGAGGAAGGCTCCGTTCTATTGAAGGGATCCCAGGGGGTACAGTGAGTGCAGGATGGCACCCATACACCCCGAATCTGTCAGAGGACAGAGGGATCAGGCCGCAAGAAGGGGATCGGCCCCTGGACCAGCCGTGTTACTCCAGGTCTCGGCTGGAAAAATCAGAGGCTTCTGGCTTTTATAGTTCAGTTGCCAAAGCCTCAATCTAGTCACAGTGTGGGTCAAGCAGGTCCGGGAACTCCAAGTTACCCCGAGGGACTTCAGGGCACCCGAACGGGACTATGAGTGGGGAAGCGCAGGGCAGGAGGGAGAAGACCCAGCGTGAAGTCGGTCTAGAGTGGAACATAAGAAAGCGGGGTTCCGTCAGGTGCTCCTAACCAACCTGAGAAAGAGCTGAACCCCCGATCTGGTGAACGCAGCTCGACGTGGGAGGCTGGCACCCGCGCAGTGTATCAGTGGAACGTACACGAGAACTGTGAGTAAAGTCTCGGATGACTGCACCGCACTGCCTCCGTCCATTATTTTAGCTGCGCCATCTTTCCCCCTGCACTACAACACCCAGCGCAACCTGCATCGTCCACACTGCCCTGGAGCTAGCTCTTCCTGTGGAGAGCCACACCATCCCTGCTGCAGTAACATCAGCTTCAGAGGACTGCTCCGCAGCGGCGGCTCCCTTTGGCCGCATTCCACAGGTGGCGTCACGAACTTCATAAATCCCCAATAAATAGAAAACCCCTTTTTGTTGACCGCCCTGGGTCACGGAGCGGGCCAGCCACCATGATATCCCCCACCAGCGTCCATAGGCCCGGCTGCCGAGTACCCCCACGGCCCAGGGGGCGCGTCACAGTCACCGGTGTGCAGCTGCTCACGTCGTCCTGTGTCCTCCGGGGTAGTGATCCAGCAAACTCTCAGGTATTTCAGGAGCACTTGGACGGGACCCCGTTCTATGTACCGTTCCTGGTCATCTCACTGCACTGGCTCTCACCCTCCTGCCCTGCGCCTCACAATCAGTGTCCCAAGCCAGTGACCTCAGGCCTTGTGGGGCGACTTGCAGTCCCCTGGACTCTATGTGGCCACCTTTTCAGCGATATAATTGTGGGTTTTGGCTGCAACACCTTAAAAATGCTGCAGCCTCCGGTTGGCTAGCTGAGCCTGGTTGTTCTCCACTAGTCTGGGGCCGGTCCCCTTCTGCGGCCTGATCCCTCCACGTCAGCGTGAATTCGGGCGCACGGGTGGCTTCCTGCACTCACCGTGCCCCTGGGATGCCCTCTGTCTCTGGAGCCTTTCCCTCTGCTCCTGTCCTCTCTCACTCTCCTCCTAGGCATCTCTTACTAGGTCCGACTCCTCTCTCTCCTGAGCGGAGCTGCTCCTGAGCTCCCACTCCTGACTGTCTCTCCTCTGAACTGTCTGTTTCTAGATGGTTCCCCCTCTTCTTATACTCTTTCTGTCTGTGCTCCCCTGAACTACTTCCTCCATCCACCTCCTCTACCTAGTTCCACCCTCAAGCTAGGGACCAGGGACTGTGCTCTCCCTTAGAAGCAATCTCACCCTTCCCTACTGAAGTGGATTGTATTGGATGTGCATGTGTGGGTCCCGGGTAGTACTCCGTCCTTACCTGAGAATGGGGTAACACACCTCTGGGTGAGATGCACTACCTCTGTGGCAACTGGACCTGCAGGGGCGAAACAGAACCATGCAAGGTAATTTCAGTGTTAGGTACAGTTGGGTTAGTAGAGGGGAGAAACACAAGAAGTTCAGTTTTGGAGAGATTCAGTTTAAGATAGAGGAAGGACATGATGTTAGAGACAGCAGCCAGACAATCTTTGGTATTTTGTATTAGGGTAGAGGTGATGTAATGGGAAGAAGTGTATAATTGGGTGTCGTCAGCATAGAGATGATACTGGAACCCAAATCTGCTGATTGTTTGTCCAATACGGGCAGTGTATAGAGAGAGGAAGAGGGGGCCTAGGACTGAGCCCTGCGGAACCCCAATAGTAAGGGGACAAGGAGAGGAAGAGGAGCCGGCAAAAGATACAGTGAAGGAGCAGTCAGAGAGGTAGGAGGAGAACCAGGAGACAAGCGTCCCGCCAACAGAGAGGCCACGTTCAACCCATTTCCCCACCATGGATGGGCAGAGACGCAGGATAGCAACCCGGCTGTCCGCCTAGTCAAGGAGTTGCTGACGCAAGCTGACTCGCACCTTGATCCAGATGCTCCACAGGAGACCCAACAGTTGTGGAAGGAGAAGTGCAAACTGTTCATCTATGAAGGAAAGCTATGTTGAAGAAGCATCAACTCCCGGAAACATGAACTGGTCTGGCAGGTGGTAGTCCCGAGGCGGGATGCGTCAATGGTCTTAGAAGCGTACTACGATGGAGCAGGACACTTCGGGTGGAAGAGGTTGGAAGTCCTGCTATGTGAGCGATTCTACTGGGCTGGCATGAGGAAAGCAATCGAGAGATGGTGTCGAGAATGTGGTCCATGCAACCTGAGACGAAAAGACCGTGACAGCCAGAGGGCTCCCCTGCAGCCGATAATCAGCAAACAGCCACTTGAACTGGTAGCCTTGGACCACGTGAAGCTAGCCCCAAGCCGGTCAGGCTATGTCTACGCTCTCACCATAGTAGACCATTACTCCCGGTTCTTGGTAGTAGTGCCAGTGAAAGACCAGACAGCTCAGATGGCAGCCAAAGCGTTCCAACAGCACTTTTGTCACCCACACGGTTACCCTGAATGGGTACTTACCGACCAAGGTCCAGCCTTTGAAGCAGAGGTGTTCCAGGAATTCTGTAACTTGTACGGCTGCAAGAAAATCAGGACGACGCCGTATCATGCCCAGACTAACGGGTTATGTAAAAAGATGAACCAGGTGGTGATAGACCTGTTGAAGACATTGCCCCTTGAAGAACGTAGCCTGTGGCCAGAGAAGTTACCAGATTTGGTAGACCTATATAATCACATCCCTGTGAACTCCACCAACTGTACACCCGCTTACCTAATGAGAGCAAGACCTGGTAAGCTACCCATCAACTTAGACATGGAAGTCTTAACACCAGAGACGACATCACCAGATGCGGATTGGGATACTGAGTGGCAGAGCAATACCGCAAGGTGCAAGAGTATGTTGAGAGAAGTTTGACCCAGGCGAGACAGAAGCAAGAGAAAACATATAATCAGCACGCACCTGCCGTTCCCTTGTCACCTGGAGAACAGGTACTTAAGAGAAAGAGACGACTCCACAAATTAGATGACCAGTGGCAGGTAGAGCTATACACCATCCTACCCTCGAATTACGATAACACCAAAGTGTGCCTCATCAGTAAGGATGGAGGGGAAACTTCAGCGGCAGTCTCAAGAGATCACTTGAAGATATGTCCTGAACAGTTGAAACACACAGAAGAAGATCAAGACAACCCTCAGCCCACAGAAGGAGTGGAGGAAGTGGTCCAAACAGTACTCGGAGAATTTCCCCGGTATTGGACGCAGGTGAACGGTGCAATTGTAGAACCGGTCCTTACCTTTCTCCGAGCGGCCTCACCGGAAGCTGCAGAAGTTCCAGAACAGCTGGAAGACCAGTCGGCCCCAGAGACAGAAGTTTCATCATCAGCAGACCAGGAGAATCTACCCTCTGCTAGCAGTGAACCTGTCATACCCAGGGTGAGCCAAAGAATTCGTAGGAGATTACCCAGCTTACCGGTATTACCTCAAACTACCCATAGTGTAGTTCACACTGAACCCACCACACCAGGGGTAGACACTAGGGACCAGGGTAGAGTAGTGACAACTAACGTACTAAGTAGATCGACCAGAAGTACAAAAGGTCAGCTCCCTGCCCGCTGGAGAAACTAAAGTGTAAGAGAATAAAAGTGTATGTTGTATATAGTTGTACCCGTTAACTAATCTTGGAAAAGTATATTTGTTAAATTTATGGACAATTGGACCACAGGACTCGGTGTGGTCAGGACAATGCTGGATATAGTTATTAACAGGCCTAGAAAATAAACCGCAGGCGTGGCTGAAGACCAGGCCCAACGAAAGAGTGCCCTGAAGCTACGCCCAGGGACGACACACAAAGTGGGTTGATGCGGTTCCCATCAGCCAAGTTACAGTTACCAGGATTGTGGCGTAAAGACTAAGCGCCACAGTGACTGCTTTCAAATTTTGTTGGGTTTTTGTAATTTTTGAGTTTTGTAACCTGTTTGAATTGTTAATTGTTAATTTTAAAGGTATCCTCAGTCCAGGAGTACTAAAGTTAACTAGGGGGGAATGTGGCAACCCAGGGGTCCTGTTGCCACAGTGGCATTGCCTCCCTCACAAGAGGTGATGCCATGCCTGGAAGCAAGCAGGGGTCCCCTAATCAGGTTTTGCTAAGCATGCAACACTTTCCTGGCTCCAGACCAGCAAGGGGAGTCCCTCCCCTTGGCAACTGGGATCTGGAGGCGGGGTTAGTGAGACTTAGTGTGAGGAGTTGAAGTCAGGACGTCAAAGAGAGAGGAGGTGGGAACTGGAGCTCACCCCAGAAGGACCAGCACAGAAGAACCGGACACCTGAGTCCGAGGCTGTGGGGCACTGAAGGCCCAGCAACAGAAACCGGAGGGCTGGAGATTGCAGGTCTCCTGGCCCCATCAGATGCCCGGAGGCTCAGCAGCACCGCAGGGTCCAGCACCGCCACGTGGGAGCGATGCACCAGCAAGGCCCGAGCTGCCTGCCATACGGGTGAGCACAGAACTGTTGCACTCAGGGACGAGGGCCACCGCACAGCTACAAGCAGCAGGGCCAAAGAGTTTAGTGGAAAGGGAAGGCCTCCAACTTCACCTGGCAAGGAGGATTCTTTACTTGCTTCCAGGCTGCCCGGACTTCCACTTCTAGCCAGTAGCCTGTACCCTAGTCCTGGCTTGTCTACTCATCAGCAGTAAAGATAAGAGGAAACCGCCATTAAGTTGTGGACTGATTATTGCTGCACCATCAACCCCTGCACTACGACTCCCAGCACCACCTATAACATCCACACTGCCCTGGAGCTAAGCTCTACCTGTGGAGAGCCACACCATCCCTGCTGCACTAACATCAGCTCCAGAGGTCCTGCTCCGCAGCGGCGTCTCCCTGTAGCCGCACACCACAGGTGGCGTCACAAACTTTATACAAACACTATAAATCCCCTATAAATAAACCCCTTTTATTGACCGCCCTGGGTCACGGACTGGGTCACCGCCACTGTGACATCCCCCAGCATCTACCGGCCCGGCACCAGGTACCCCAAGGCCCAGGGGGCGCGTCACATGCGGCTTCATTAAATGCAACTGTTCAACTGTTCATGAGGACTCGTGTCAAATGTGTCTGGTCAGCAAGTGAATCCAGCTACATGTCTGTGCCTGAGGGCAAGTACCCCTGTATGACTGAGAGAAGCTGCAGCACATGGTCTATGGTCACCCTGAGTAAACGGTTTCCCCAAGATTCCAAAGAATTCATGAAACCCGTCTCGCCCCTATCTAAACCTAGCGGTGTGCATGTAACAAAATCTTTCTATTTCTCTCTGAGGTCTCTCCAGAACGCAGGTCACAATAAACAGACAGGTTATAAAAGAAGAACAATATACTTATGTTGCCCCTCTCCTGTCGCTGCCCAGTCCTCCGCTGGCTCGCTTACTCCCTTTCTCCCATCTGACTTCACTCTTCAGAGCCTCCAGTACTCACTAGGACTTAAATGACGTCCTGTTGAGCGTCACCCAGCGATGTCATGATGTCTCTTGATGCCTAATGAGCATTGAATTGCAAAAATTTGGGTTCTGGAAAATCCAATTTTTTGTGAAATTTGAAGCAGAGAGACAAAAACAAGACAGCCCCCAAAAAGGGAATGGTATTGTAGTATCTAGTTTTGCATTTTGCATGAGTTCTTGTAAATACTGCTATCATAAAGCGGTATTCTTCAGCCCATTCAGGTTGCACAGGTTGTCCAGTGCCTACAGGATAGCAAGAAGGTTTGCCCTGTCTTTCAGCACAGTCTCCAGAGCATAGAGGAGATACCAGGACACTGCCTGTGGCACATTATTATTATTATTTATTATTATAGCTCCATTTATTCCATGGTGCTTTACATGTGAAAAAGGGGGTATACATAGCAAACACAATTGCAAAAATCTTGAACAAAAACGCAATGGCAAACTGGTACTGGAGGAGAGAGGACCCTACCTGCGATGTCTCACAATCTTCAAGGGATGGGTGAGGATACAGTAGGTGAGGGTAGAGCTGGTCATGCAGCGGTGTGGTGGAGCAATGATTACTGCAGGTTGTAGGCTTTTCGGAAGAGGTGGGTTTTCAGGTTCCTTTAGAAGGTTTCCACGGTAGGCGAGAGTCTGATGCTTTGGGGTAGAGAGTTCCAGAGTAGGGATGCACAGGAGAAATCTTGTATGCGATTGTGAGAAGAAAAGATAAGAGGGGAGTAGAGAAGGAGATCTTGTGAGGATCGTAGGTTGCGTGTAGGTGTGTACCGGGAGACTAGGTCACAGATGTATGGAGGAGACAGGTTGTGGATGGCTTGGTATGCCACTGTTAGGGTTTCGAACTGGAGTCTCTGGGCAATGGGGAGTCAGTGAAGCATTTGACAGAGAGGAGAGGCCGGGGAGTAGGCGGGAGGCAGGTGGATTAGTCGGGCAGCAGAGTTTAGGATAGATTGGAGGAGTACAGGAGTGTTAGCGGGGAGGCCACAGAGCAGGAGGTTGTAGTAGTCGAGGCGGGAGATGATGAGGGCGTGCACTAGTGTTTTTGCAGATTCATGGTTGAGGAATATGCGGATCCATGTTTTTGAGTTGGAGTCAGCAGGAAGAGGAAAGGGCTTTGATATGTGGTTTGAAGGAGAGGCTAGAGTCCAGGGTTACTTTGAGGCAGCGAGCTTATGGGACTGGGGAAAGTAGACAGCCATTGATTTTGATGGATAGGTCAGATGGGGGGGCTGAGTGATATGGGGGAAAGATGATGAATTCTGTTTTATCCATGTTAAGTTTTAGAAATCTAGCAGAGAAGAAGGATGAGATAGCGAACAGACATTTTGGGGTTCTGGTGAGCTCTGTATAATAACCCCACCCACACCACTGATTGGCAGCTTTCTGTGTACACTGTATATAAACTGCCAATCAGTGGTGGGGGGCGTGGTTGGACTACCTGGCAGCAGGTTTACTAGTCCTCTAGTGATAATCTTCTGCTGATAAAAGTGTGATTTTTATCAAAACTACAACAAACAGCCCTGTAAGTGAGACGTCCCTAGAATCAGGGTCTTTGTCTCTACATCATGCTGCTCTCAACAACAACCAATATATAGTACATCTGACAAGGGGTCAATGTGTTAAAAAAGACCTTTATTATAACAATTTGGGTACATGGCGGCAAAAGAAAAGAGCACACACACATATATATAGTAATACCATATAATAGTGAGGAGGTATAATGTAAATATTTGAATTGCAGAGACATCAGGGCTGGATAGTAGTAGCTCCAATTGTGCTAATGCATACTGATAGTATATCCTAGGTCACATAGTAAAAGGATATAATCCTAAATAATAAAAGCCAATATAGGCATTCCCAAGATAATGACCTTTTGGTATATACATATATAAAGGGATGTATTATATCCAAGTAGGTTAATTCCCAAGTAACAATAATGTTGTATTGGCTTCATTCATACCTGGTATATATTGTCTGCACGTCTTGCAATAGCTCTGGGCTCGGTGGTCCTACTCCTAGTGTGGCGCTCACCCCATCATGCTGCTCTCAGATTAGCCAAGAAAAACCTGCTGACAGATTCCCTTTACAAATAGCTGAAATGGCTCCTAGATACCAGAGAAGGAAAACTTTATTAAAACGGTTTTGTTTCCTAAATAGAAAAGCAAATTAAACACCACTGGATAATGTGGTGTGTGAAACCGTCCATTGGATTGCTGTTTCGGGTGGGCTCAGGAGCAGCGCCCCCATCCTACACAGCCAACATCTTGCTGTAACAGCAGCGGCCAGAGCGGAGCGTGAATCACTGTTTAACCATTTATATGCCGTCAATCACTGATGGCAAGTTAAATAGCGCAATCGCCGGTACGCTATGCAATGTTACTAGAATTTTTTTTTTACTTTTCCATCTCCTTGAATTACTTGTTGTGGTTTGCGGATCCATTGACTGGCCAAGTGGAAGGGCTGCAGCCGATCATTCATGTACGTAGCAGATACACATTTCCATGTGTAAATAGGCCCTTATATAAATCAATCAATAGAACGTATACCTGGATATCTAGGTTTATTCTTTGCATACATTTAAAGAGGTATAAGTCATGGCATATTACTAGGATGTCATTCTTGGGGGTCTGACAGCCTAATTTAGAAAGAAGTGGATGCATTATTTTCCCCTCACCCATGACAACACACCTTGAGAGAGGGATCCGCCCCACCAAGGACAGGAAACAGTCTGAAATAAAAGGGCGGTACCTTTCCCTCGCTTCAGTTGGTTTCCTGTCCTTGATGGGAACCTGTCTGAAGAAAGGTGTCTTCTTACCTGGGCCCGTTCCGGTGTGGAAGAGCGGGCACCTGCCTGTGCACAGGGCATCCGGGTCCCAGAAGCGCCGTCTGCGGTTCCCTGGAGCTGTGTTCGAGCAGGCGCAGGCGGTGAGGAGGGCTCCGGCTCCCCGCAGACTGCTGCGCTGTCCTCTCCCTGCCGCAGGCTCCTGGCTGGGAGCAGCGTCTTCCGGGTATGACGCGCCTGACGTCACGGCGCTGTGCACGCTTGGACAGGCATGCCCGATGACGTCGGGGGCGGCACCCGGAACCAAGATGGCGGCGCCCTGTAAACGCTTGCTGGCCGTTTTTTTTCAAAGATCGGCTGGTGGGTGTCAGGAGGGGGGAGGACACATGGACCGGAGGAGGTCCGGATGTGCCCTATTTAAGATGGGGGGCTCCTGACAAGCGCTGCTTATACTCAAGCTCGGGTGTAGCAGCTATGGCAGACCAGGACAGCTAGGAGCAGCAGCAGCTGACCCCTCCACCGCATCAACGCCAGCGGAAGAAGCAGTCGGACACCTCGCACACGGACGGCCGCTCCAGCAACCGCAGCGGCAGCAGGAGGAGTAAGGTGTCGGACGCTTCAGGGCCATCCAGAAGGGATTCGTCTTATGTCCCGCCACAGCCTCAAAATCCGGTACCCTTTTGTGACTTCAGGGGTGAGTGATCTTCGTGAATGTCACTTAATAGTAATGGAAAGTTATTATGTGCTTCATTCCTTAGGAACCTAAGAAGAGTAGCGGCAAAAAGAAGCACAGGGTTTGCGCCTTATGCCAGGCCCCCCTTTCCATAGATTGGCAGAAACAGCTTTGTGCAAGCGGTATTAACCAAACGATAGCGGAGAGCACCCCGGATTTCGCTTCTAATTTGAGGTTCGTAATCCGTTCAGAGGTGCAGGATTCCCTGAAAGGCTTACTAAAGGGGACAAAGAGATCCCATAAAGATATCTCCTCCGACTATGATTTATCCTCCCAGTCAGAGGATCTTTGCCTCAGTGATTCGGCATCCTCCTCTTCATCAGACAGTGGTAGGCCCTGTTTCCCTATTGAGGATACTGACAAGTTGGTCAGAGCGGTTAGATCTACCATGGGGTTGAGGGAGGAGAAGGCAGCCAGGTCCCTGGAAGATATGTTCGCAGGCCTGGAGGAAAAAAAGATGCTCCTTTCCAGTGAATCCCCAAATTCAGACCCTTATAGACCTGGAATGGAGGAACCGGAGAAATCAGGAGTATTGCCCTCATCCTCTAAAAGGAGGTACCCCTTCAAGGATAATGTCTCTGAGTCCTGGGACAAAATTCCTAAAGTTGGCGGGTCTGTCGCCCGATTATCCAAAAGATGGTCCCTACCCCTGGAAGATTCAGGCAGTCTAAAGGATGCTCTGGATAACAAGGCAGATTCCTTCCTCCGTCACACCTGGGAAGCAGCAGCAGGGGGCCTGAAGCCAGCGGTAGCAGGCACTTGTGTCGCTAGGTCACTTATAGTGTGGCTTCAGCACAGACGAGCTAAAGGATAAAAAGATGTCCAGAGATAAAATCCTCTCCAATCTGCCTTTGCTACAAGCAGCATCTGCTTTTTTGGCCGACTCCTCAGCGGATTCAGTTAAACTCGCTGCCAGGTCTGCAAATTTGTCTAATGCTGCAAGACGAGCCCTGTTGCTCAAGGGTTGCCCGAGAGACCTACAATCTAAGCATAAGCTTTGTTCTCTTCCTTGTGATGGTAAACTTTTGTTTGGCCAAAAACTGGACGAGTTTTTGGAGAAGGTTGGCGACAGAAAGAGAGGTTCCCCAGGGTTCACGGGGGAAACAAAAAGGTCCTATTTTCGGAGGAAGAGATTTAACCGGGGTTGCCCTCCGGGATAAAGGAAAAGATGGGAGCCCAGATCTAAAAAGGACTCTGGTTACATGTTTGGAGGACCATCCTCCAGTTCCAAAAAATCTCCCCAATGACGCGATGCTAGAGGTCAGGGGAAGGCTTTCCCATTTTATCCCAGCTTGGGAAGCCATCACTTCAAATCCCTGGGTGTTGGATATCATAAAGAACAGCCTAAAGATACGCTTCTGTCAGGTCCCTCACCGAACCTTCATGATCACCTCCAGGAGGAAGTCCAGGGAGGAGCAGATGGCTCTAGAATCAGAGGTATTAGACTTAGTCAACAAGCAGGTCCTTCACGAAGTTCCAGTTTCACAATGGGGACGGGGATTTTATTCCCCCCTGTTTGTGATAAAAAAAACAAATGGGTCCTTAAGGACCATTGTCAACCTCAAAAGTCTAAATCAGCTGATAATCAACCAGACTTTCAAGATGGAATCAGTGAACTCTGCAGTGAAACTCTTACACCACAATTGTTTCATGGCAGTCATCTACCTAAAGGATGCCTACTATCACGTCCCAATCCATCCAGACTACCGGAAGTACCTAAGGGTAGCCCTGTTCATCCAAGGGCAATTGAGACATTTCCAATTCACTACCCTACCTTTTGGACTCTCGATAGCACCGAGAGTATTTACAAAGGTTATAGCGGAGGTGACAGCTTTTCTCCGAAGCAAGAACGTGGTGATTGTTCCAAATCTGGATGACTTTCTGATATTAGGGAAATCGGAGGACCACTGTTCCTCTCAACTTTTAGAGGTCAGGACAGCTTTACATCACCTGGGGTGGTTAATAAATATTCAAAAATCAAAGCTATCCCCCTCAAGGACTCAGATCTTTCTGGGCTTGACCCTAGATTCCCAACGCCAATCCTGTTTCCTCCCGGAAGACAAGGTTTGCAAAATAATCAGCCTGGTCTCAAGGGCAATAAGGTCTCCCGTGATGTCCTTGAGAGAAGCAATGTCCCTACTAGGCTCCATGACTTCCTGTCTCCCGGCAGTCAAATGGGCCCAGAGCATATGAGGCTTCTTCAGTGGGACCAGCGTCATCAAACCTAAAAGAGCTTTTGGCAGTGGAGAAATCCTTGATAGGCTTCCTTCCCCACATACAGGGTCGCCATGTCCAGATCAGGTCCGACAATCGGACGACAGTGGCATATATAAATCACCAGGGAGGAACAAGATTTCGCTCCCTTATGGTAGTGGCAAACAGGATCCTGCATCTAGCAGAACAACATCTCCCATCCCTCAGTGCTCTTTTCATCCGGGGGGTAGAAAATTCAAGAGCAGATTTCCACAGTCGCCACACTTTAAGACAAGGAGAGTGGCCTCTAAACCCGATAGTCTTCCAACAGATTATCCAGCTATGGGGGTCACCGGACATAGATTTGTTCGCCACCAGGGCGAACAGGAAGGTGGAGAGATTCTGTTCACTAAATCCAACAGAGAATCCCTATGCTGTAGACGCTCTCCACATTCCCTGGAAGTTCAGGAAGGCCTACGCGTTTCCACCGATAGTGATGATCCCGGCAGTTGTGAGGAAAATTCGGGAGGAGGGGGCGAGGATAATCAGATCCCTGGGTCCTGCCTGACAGGCCGGACCTTCTCATCCAGGGGCCAATATTCCATGCACAAGCCAAAGGTTTCCATCTGGCGGCTTGGAATTTGAGAGGTTGCTACTGAGCAATAAGGGGTTTTCACCAGGCCTAGTTTCTACCCTGTTGGGTAGTTGAAAGCCCATAACAACTAAAATTTATTCCAGAATCTGTTGAAAATTCCTGGATTTTATAGACTCCCCATTGTCGGATAAACCTCCAGTTAGAGAAGTCCTAGAGCTTTTACAAAAGGGACGTGACCTAGGGTTGGCTACGGGAACACTTAAAGTTCAGGTGTCCACCCTAGGGGCGATCTATAATTGTAACCTGGCAGGGATCAGATGGGTCTCTAGATTCATTAAATCCTGTTCCAGAGCTAAGCCAGTTCGGGCTCTTCCTCCCTGGGACCTGAATTTGGTTTTAAATGCACTCTCTGGCGACCCATTTGAACCCCTGCAGGTTATCTCTCCAAAGATCCTCACCCTCAAAACCATCCTCTTAGTGGCCCTAACGTCGGCCCGTAGGGTGAGTGACCTGCAGGCCCTTTCTGTTGATCCCCCATACACCCAAATTCATGATGACCGGGTCGTCCTGCGTACAGATCCGGCGTACCTTCCAAAAGTTGTATCCAGATTCCACTGTAATCAGGAGATTGTACTTCCCTCTTTCTGCAGTAACCCTAACCCCGGGGAGGTTAGGTTCCACAATCTAGATGTTAGAAGGGCATTACTACAGTACATAGACATGACTAGTCAGTGGAGGAAGGACAAGTCCTTGTTTCTGGCCTTTCAGGGGAGTAGGAAAGGTCACGGGGTATCAAAGGGAACTATTGCTAGGTGGCTTAGGGAGGCCATTTGTCTAGCTTATACATCTACAGGTGTTCCGGCACCGGACGGTATTAAAGCTCATTCCACCAGAGCTGTTGCAACCTCCTGGGCAGAGAGAGCAGATGTCTCGATTGACCAGGTATGTAAAGCTGCTACTTGGTCTGCACCATCCACCTTCTACAAGGACTATCGGTTGGATCTATCCTCCTCTGACCTTACCTTTGGGAGAAGGGTACTTCAGGCGGTGGTCCCTCCCTAGGGTGCTCATATTTTCCAAAATTCTCTCAAGGTGTACTGTCATGGGTGAGGGGAAAACACCAAGGTTACTTACCGAGAGCCGGTTTTTCCTGAACCCATGACAGCACCCGTAGTTCCCCCCCCCCCCATCTTTCTCACGCCCCGGTGAAGTACTTTACATTTTGGGTGATTTTATATTTATTTATATATATATTTATATATATATTTATATATATATATATATATATATATATATATTGTAGGTGTTGGTTATGTGTGTAACCTTTTCTGGAGGTCCTCTCAATGCTCTGTAATCCAACTGAAGCGAGGGAGAGGTACCGCCCTTTTATTTCAGATGGTTTCCTGTCCTTGGTGGGGCAGATCCCTCTCTCAAGTTGTGCTGTCATGGGTTCAGGAAAAACCGGCTACCGGTAAGTAACCTTGGTGTTTTTTTCACGCTCTCAATTTAACAATTTGAGTACAGTTGGATCTATTGGTTTTTTTTGCACTATGGGTGGGTGGTTGGGAGCACAGCTGTGCAGGAAAAAAAAAAGCTTCTAGGTTCTCAATTCGTTCATTCTTTGGATCGGTGGCGGAACCAGAGGTCAGACCATCGCCAATCAAAATATTATATCCCTTCACACTCATCATTGCTCCCAATTAACAATTTGAGTACGTGCATATTTTTTTTAGGGTATTTTTTTTTAGGGTATTTTTGCGCAATGGGTAGGAGCACAACTGTGCAGGAAAAAAAGCTGATAGGTTCCCCATTCCTTCATTCTCAGAATCAGTGGATGGAACATCGCCAATCACAATATTATATCCTTCTCACTAATCGTTGCTCCCAATTATCAATTTGATTATGTTTATACCTATTGTTTTTTTAGGGGTTTTTTTTTGCACTGTGGGTGGGTGGTTGGGAGCACAGCTGTGCAGAAAAAAAAGCTGATAGGTTCCCCATTCCTTCATTCTCAGGATCAGTGGTGGAACCAGAGTGTGGATCATCTCCAATCAAAATATTATATCCTTCACACTCATCGTTGCTCCCAGTTAACAATTTGAGTACGGTTGAACCCAATGTGGTTTTTTAGGGTTTGGTTTTTTTTGCACTATGGGTGGGTGGTTGGAAGCACAGCTGTGCAGGAAAAAAAAAGCTGATAGGTTCCCCATTCCTTCATTCTAAGGATCGGTGGTCGGACCATCGCCAATCACAATATTATATCCTGGCAATATGCCATAATATTATATACGGAGTGGTCCTCCTGGCAGTTGCCGTGATCCTCTATTCCTTACCTGCTACCTCTATACTGTATATGAAATGACAATATGTGAGAAATATTAATAATGTTGCTCTCATTTTCTAAAAAAAACAGGTTGGAACACAAACTCTCAATTAGTTGTTTTTTTATTTGTTTACCAATCTAAAATGTCCACTTTGAGGCACCAGAGATAAATGCTGGCATATAATGTACAATGCTCCCGTCCCTAGCAGTTGGCGTGTATCAGGCGACATCGCAGGATCTTCAAGTAGCTGTCAATCTGGTGGGAATCTCTGCGGAAACAGTGAAGCAAGTGGTAGACGGGGAACATGTAGGAATCGCCCTGTGGCGCCGTTACATCGATTGGCCCAAACCACTGGGGGTAAACGTCTTCTAGATCAGTCAGCATCTGCAATAAACAATGGGTGAATGCGGGTCTAGAATTTGGTTGGAGTAAAGGTACAATCTAATACTACAATTATCCAAACGTTGTGCCTATTACAGCATTACCACCAGTCACAAGCAAACTCAATATCTTCCTAAAAGGAAAAATATTGTGGATGGACATTCTTTCTAAAAGGGAATCTGTCAGCAATATGATGTAGGTGCTGAGACCCTGATTCCAGCGATGTGTCACTTACTAGTCTGTGTTTAGCTGTTTCGATACAATAAGTGTTTTATCAGAAGGAGATTATCACTACAGGACTAGGGACCTTGTGCTTCCTAGTCAACCTGCTCTAATACAATCAACAGTGATAGTATCAAAATGACAGCATGCAGACCAACAAGTGACATATCGCTGGAATCAGAATTTCTGCCCCTACGTCATGCTGCTCTCGGATTACATAAAAACCTGTTGACAGATTCCATTTAAAGAGAATTTATTGTTACACTTATTGCCACTTCTCAGCCACTCTATGGTTTACTCAGTCAGTTCCGCTTTGGTTTATACTCGTACCATATAGCCTAAATTCATGACCTACGTGAAGGAAGAGAGGATGTGTGTGATAATAATGCTGCTTACTCTCCAGAGATCCTGTCTATTCCTTCTTGAAGAATCCTGGTGTGTTCCTCAGCTTCTGTCACTTTTTTCACCATGTTATTTGGCGCCCCCATGGACAAGTACTGCAGGGGTTGGGTCCAAGAGCGCAATCATTTCTTTCTAAGGCTCAGCAAGTCTTCGTGCTGTGGAAGCAGTAGACATCAGTTAGGAGGGATATCAGGCTGAGAACGTATAGAAAATCATATGCCGAAAAGGGAATGTACCAGAAGTTGTGGATGCAAGAAAGTGCCCATGATTCCGCGCTCCTCCAGGTCACACGAAGTGATGCAATACCCAGTGGTTGGTTAAGAAGCCATTTATTTAGAAGCTAAAATAAGAGGCGTTTCCTGGACGTCCTGTCCACTTCATCAGTGCATAGCTTGTGTCCGGTATAGCAAGGAGTGGACATATATATACAAAAAATGGGAAAAAAAACTGCCGCCAAAACAATGTGGCCGTTAAGGCAGAAAAATACAATCAATAAAAAGGCAGAAATTTGAGTATCCATCAATGTATATATGCATCGGGAATAAAATATTGCTAGCATGATTAAAAATTAATTAAAAACCGATATAGTTCAATGCTAAAAAAATATAATGAAAAATTAAATATATATATATGTATAATTCCTGAAGGGCAAATTGAACCTGCTGTATTGCGATCAAATGGATCATGGTTAGATCCTAATCATGGTACAACCCTCTAAGCCACGGGTGCTCATGTATATTGTGATTGATCTTGTTCTGATAGGAAGTAATAAACGGATATTAGACGATATATCTAACTTATACGTACATACTAAACAAAATAATTTTAATTCTTCTTATAATAGAATATGTGATCGTATCGGCAACATGAATCATTTCTTTAGGAGTGTGTCCGTATTATCGGTGTAGTACTAGAGAATAGTCGTGCGCATTAATGTCCACTAGGTGGTATGATGAGCACTGAAAGTGTCCTAGGGAATGGTGCAGACTACTGGGAACAGAACGCAATGATCATAAGAAGAAAGGAAACTGAACTCAGTGAAACCCTGGATCGGGACAGTGGATCAAGAACAAGCCAAGACACATGTTCCTGACCATGTAGAGGACAATTATATTTGTCAGTGCTTTCAAATAAAAACCTCTGATATTTCATTGAGACCCCAAGGTTTCCAAGTATTTAGTTGATCTATCCAGTATATCTCTTTCCTATTGAGACCCTGAATTCTATTGGGAGTGGTGCATGGAATATGCTCTATGGGCAGGATTTTAAGACACCCAAAGTCTTTATTGTGATTAGTGTTGAGCCATCCCCGTAGTGTTCGAGTTCGGTTCGGTTCGTCGAACACCTTCGAACACCGTTAAAACCAATGGCAGGCAAACAAAAACACATAGAAACACATAGAAAACACCTTCAAAGGTGTCCAAAAGCTGACAAACTGCTCAGAAGACACAACTAACACATGGAAAAGTGACAAGTACATATAGTCATGCGAAAAGAAAAGAGGTGGAGGAGTAAAAGGAGGGGGAGACACAGATATAGGCATGTCATGCCCTTCTAAAATCCAAAAAGTGAGAAGCCGACACGGCCAGTCTGTTCCTGCCCGTGCCACCTCCGTGTCGCCGGGTTTGTGCCAGAGCCGCGGTGAACCCTGACGGCCAGCCCCCCTCTCCCAATACTGGTGCCTGTCCGCTGGTGGGTCGAGCGAGCCCCCCTGTGGTGGAGGCAGCTCTAAGCTTTTTAATTTAAATTGTCTCTCTAATTTGAATGAATACACTTTAAATCCATTTACAAGGATCTATTGGAGGGCAAGTCTCATGCCAGCAGCCGCGTAATTCCAGCTCCAGTAGCGTCCACTAAAGCTGCTGCAGTTAAAAAGCTTTTATAAGGATCAAGCTCGGCTGTCCACCGCAAGGCATCCTACTGCCAGTCCCAGCCCCTATGCCTTGGGGTGCCTCCTGATGCTCTTCACTGAGTATCCCATGGTCCCGAAGCATTTCCTTTGCAAAAATTAAGTGTCCAAACTACAGGTGGTGTAGCTTGCTTAACAGCCGGGATAATCCGCTGACTAGCAGACACTGCTACTAGGGGCAAAGTATTTCCTGGGCTAGATGCAGTTAAAAATTTGTAATTAGATACTCTCGTTGGATGCTGAGAAAGCATTCCATAGAGTCTCCTGGCACGCCATATATGATTCTCTTAAAAAGCTTGGGGTAGGGGTCTAGGGGACCCTTTTATAGCCAAAATCACGGCCCTGTATCACAATACGTCACCTAGGCTGAAGATAAATGGAACTGTAGCACCCTGAGGGCTCGGTTGCTACAGAGGTATTGCACCTCACCCAGAGGTGTGATATCTCACTCTCAGGTAAGGATGGAGTGTGGATCAGGACCCGACACCTGCATGCATTACACCACATTGCCGTGGGGCAGGGCGACCAATATGCCTCTGAGATGGGCACGACAGTCCCTGTCCCTGGCTGGAGTGGGGGGAGGGAACACTGAGGAAGGGGAACCCTGTAGTGCAGGAGCAGGGAGGAAGCAGTTCCTGGGTGCATTGAGAAGGGAGTATAAAAGGTGGGCACCATCTTAGTTCAGTGCAGAGAAGTCTGAGCAGAAGTGGCAGGGAGCAGGGGCTCTGCATGAGCTCTGCTCTGGAGGCGGGCCTAGTAACAGAGGCCCAGGCCTGGAAGAGGGAGAAGGAAGGAAGAGGAGCGGAGAAGGCTCCAGGAACGAGGAATGAAGGGATCCCAGGGGTGCGGACGGGCGAGTCGCCACCGCACGCCCGAATCCACCTGCGTGGAGGGGTCAGGTCAAAGGGGGAGACCGGTCCCCGAAACTAGTGGAGGCAGGAAACGACCCTCAGCTAGAAACCGGAGGCTGTGACATTTTATGTGGCGCAGCCCCTCACTACACCCGCTAGGAAGGCACCACATAGGGTCAGGGAAACTGGCGCCAAGTTTACCAAGAGGAGGCCCGAGGCAGCCGGACAGAAGGGTTGGTAAGAAAGGCCAGACAAAGGACACACAAAGGGGGTCCTGTGAAGCGCACCAAAGTTATCTGGGAGTTGTCTGAGCCCCTCACCTGGTGAGCACAGTACGACGTGGGCAGCCGTTACCTGCAGACGTGGTCTGGATAATAAGAACTGTGAGTAAAGGCCCTGGACTGCATCACTGACTCCGTGTCGTTACTGCTGCTGCCCTGCACCATCACCCCCATCCTCCGCATACACTGCCCTGAGGCTATACTCCTCCCGTGGGGAGTTATGCTACGCTCTGCTGCACCCACAACACCAGCCTCAGCGGTCTGCCCTGCAGCGGCGGTTCACTCTGACCGCAATCCACGGGTGGCATAGTCAGACATTTAAACATCAAAACCACATAAATAGTTCCGCCACTGGTTTGACCGCCCTGAGCCACGGAACCGGGTCGCCGCCACGAAGACTACAACCACCAGCATCCACCAAAAAGGGTCCGGCTCCGGGTGTCCCAAGGCCCAAGGGGTGCATCAGAACATTTTCATCACCTTTCACAATCACCAATGGGACAAAGCAGGGATGTCCTCTGTCCCCTCTATTATACATCCTAGTGACGGAGCACCTGCTCTCATCAATTCGCCATAACCCCAATATTAGGTGGATTGAGGTGGGAGGCACCGAGTACAAGTGCTCTCTATTTGCTGATGATGTCCTAGTATATATCACTCAATCACATATATCCATCCATGCTGTTATGGCTGAAATAGATCACTTTGTTACATGGTCAAATTTTAAAATCAATGCAGCGAAGTCTGAGGCCCTCGATGTCTCCCTCCCCAAATCCATATAGGATTCCATCCAGTCCAACTTTCCCTTTGCCTTGCCCTCACAGGGTATCAAATACTTAGGAATTCCTATTCATAGAGACCTCTCCCATCTATGTTATCTTAATTTTGGGCCCTTTATTGAACAACTCCATACAGACCACGGTTGGCAAGTTAGAACTGTAAGATTCACTACGTGAACCACTGGTGTTTTGTGGAAAAGCACATGTACACTGTGTTCCAAATTATTATGCAAAAAGTGTTTAGGAGTGATAAGGGAAGAATTTGTTTGTTTGTCAGTTAAACTCATTGATGGTGATGTGTGTCAGGGCTCTTTATATCACTGTAAGCAATTGCAGACACCTGTGCTAATTAGTTTGGCAGGTGTGTCCAATGAAAGGCAAGACTACTTAAGAAGGCTGTCTCACATTATTAAGCAGCCTACATTTTCTGCCAAAATGGGAAAGAAAAAGGATGTGTCGGCTGCTGAGAAGCAACAAATTGTGGAGTGTTTAGGTCAAGGCATGACTACAATCAACATTGTGCGATGATCAGGATGAAGTGTCTTGGCAATCAAGAAGTATGTAGCTGATTCACAGTACACACGTGTGCGTGCTGATAAGGGCAAATTGAGAACTCTTTCCTACAGGCAATTACGTCAGGTTAAAATAGCAGCGGCAAAAAAGCCTTGTCATAGCAGCAGACAAGTTTTTGAAGCTGCTGGTGACTCCAACGTCCCCGAACAACAAGATGCAGGGTCCTTCAGAGGTTTGCAGCTGTGCATACGCCATCCTGTCGACCTCCTCTATCCACTTCACACAAGCAGAAACGGCTCCAGTGGGCTAAACATTACATGAAGACTGATTTCAAAACTGTTTTGCTCACGGATGAGTGCCGTGCAGCGCTCAATGGTCCAGATGGATGGAGTGGAGGATGGCTGGTTGATGGACACCACACGCAAACACGGCTACAGCGCCAACAAGGAGGAGGTGGAGTAATGTTTTGGGTTGGAATCATGGGGAGAGAGATTGTCGGCCCCTTTAGGATCCCTGAAGGCGCTAAAGATGAACTCCATAATGTATGTGGATTTTTTCAAACAGCACTTCTTGCATTGGTTCAAGAAGAAGAACCGTGTATTTCACAGCAAGATCATTTTTTTGCATGATAATGCACCATCTCATGCTGCACATAAAACATCTGCATCTCTGGCTGATATGGGCATAAAAGGGGACAAACTTATGGTGTGACCCCCATGCTCCCCTGACCTCTACCCCATTCAGAACCTCTGGAGCATCATCAAAAGGAGTGTCTATGATGGCGGGAGGCAGTTCACATCTAAGCAACAGCTCTGGGAGGGAATTCTGTCCTCATGCAAAACAATTGAAGCAGAAACCATCCAAAACCTGACAAATTCAATGAACGAGAGAGTTCAGAAGCTCCTTTCGAACAAGGAGTCCTATGTGAAAATGTAACATCACCTAGAATAAAGTTTTGAGTTGAAAACTGTTTGATTTCAGTTTCTAATAACCTGCTAATGCTTATAATTTCAAAAATGACCATTTTTTTGGTCTTTATTAAAATGAAAAGGTTGATCGAAAAGTTTGGGGGATCTAAGAGTGTGGCAACCCAGTAGTCATGATTACTTCGAATTCTGACAATATGAGGGTCATGTTGCAGGTACTGCAGCAAGAAGGCACTTATGTGTCTTGCGCATCTCGGAGCCCCAAAATTATTTTCCGGGCTAGATGCAGCTAAAAATTATTATTAATTTTAAATCTGGTGGAGCTTAGTATAGATGGCCTAATAGGATCAGTGCTGCACACTGCTACAAAGCCCAAATTATTTTCCAGCCAAGATACAGATAAACATGATTAGTAATTTTAAATCTGGTGGAGCTTATTATAGATGGCCTAATAGAATCAGTGCTGCACACTGCTACAAAGCCCAAATTATTTTCCAGCCAAGATACAGATAAACATGATTAGTAATTTGAAAGCTTAAAACGGTTGGTAGGGTGATTTTAACCAATCATCAAGCTTTTACTCTCCCCAGGATGACGCAGGGGTAGAAAAGTCGTTTCGGATCCATGATGTGTTCATCTTTATGAACGTGAGCCTGTCTACATTATCAGTGGAGAGCCGCGTGCGCTTATCTGTCAGCACACCACCAGCAGCGCTGAACACACGTTCAGACAGAACGCTGGCTGCGAGGCATGACAAGATCTCCAAGGCGTAAGTGGCTAGCTCTGGCCATTTATCCAGATTGGAAGCCCAAAAAGAGCAAGGGTCCAGTGACACAGTCATGGCTTCAATGTTTACTTGGAGATACTCCTGTACCATCGTCTCTAGGCGTTGACTATGTGTCAGACTTGTCTCCTGTGGCCTTGCAAAGGATGGGCTAAAAAAGTGGTGAAATGATTCCGCAAAATTGATGTTACCAGCAGATACTGTGGTTCTTTTACGGTTTGAGTGCTGAACACTTGACGGTCCCACGGTTGGCAAGTTGGAACTGTGAGATTCACTACGTGCACCACTGGTGTTTTGTGGAAAAGCACATGTAAGATTCTGCAACAGTCTCTGCTGATACTCCTGCATGCGTGCATCCCTTTCTATGGCAGGAATAATTTCGGCAAATTTACTTTTGTACCGGGGATCTAACAGTGTGGCAACCCAGTAGTCAGGATTATTTCTAATTCTCACAATTCGAGGGTCATGTTGCAGGTAGTGCAGCAAGAAGGCACTCATGTGTGTTGCGCATCCAGGAGCACCAAGTCCCTGTTGTGTTGGTGGCAAGGTAACAATCATGCTTCCTTCCTCTGTCCTCTCCCCCCAACCTCGCACAACAGAAATGTGATCAAGGTCTCCCTCATCTGATGAGTCTTTCATCAGTTCGTCCTCCACTTCTTCCTGGGCTCCTGCACCTTCCTCACTAGTTTGGTTGCTACCATGCGCCCTGGTAAAACCATCTCCCCCCACCTTCACATGCCTGCCGCCTTGGTGCTGCCGACCGTCTGGATCTTGCAGATGTTAGCCCTTCCGCATACAACTCCTCCTCCTCTACTTCCTCCACCTCCTCTTGTGTCACCACCTGACTCCGAATTCTGTTTAAAATGTGCTCCAGCATGTAAATCACCGGAATAGTCATGCTGATAATGGCATCGTCAGCACTAAACATCTTCGTCGCCATTTCAAAACTGTGCAGAAGGGTGCATAGGTCACTGATCTGAGACCACTCCTCCAGCGTGATTTGCCCCACGTCTGGATCTCGTTGGCCCAGGCTATACGTCAGAACGTATTGCACCAGGGCTTGTCGGTGCTGCCACAGTCGCTGCAACATGTGCAGAGTTGAATTCCACCGGGTAGGCACATAGCATTTTAGCCGGTGAAGTGGCAGGCCCAACGACTTCTGTAGAGATGTAAGTCGCTGAGCTGCGGGATGCGAACGGCGGAAGTGAGCACACAGCGACCGTGCCCTCTGCAGAAGGCCATCTAGTCTGGGATAGTGGGCTAAAAATTGCTGGACAACCAGGTTCAACACGTGAGCCATACAAGGCACGTGTGTGACATTGCCCCGGCGAAGGGCCGCACCCAGGTTTGCAGCATTGTCGCACACGGCCTTCCCTGGTTTCAGGTCCAGTGGAGACAACCATTCATGAAATTGGTTCTCCAGAGCTGACCACAACTCCTCAGCTGTGTGACTCACATTTCCCAGACATTTCAATGTAAAAACCGCCTGATGACATTGAGCCCTACTGCCAGCATAGTAAGGAGGTGCGCAGGATCCCTTCTGCGCAGTTAGAAAGCTTGTGGCATGACCAGACAGGCTTTGGGTGCAGGTGGAAGACCGAGAGGAGGTTGAGGAGGCAGAAGCAGTGGAGGAACTTTGACATAAAGAGGATTGACGCACAACTCGTGGGGACGGCAAGACTTGGACAGCAGCCCCTTGTCCTGCTGTCACCATAGTTACCCAGTGCCCAGTCAGCGACATGTAACGCCCCTGTCCATGCCTACTCGTCCAAGTGTCTGTGGTGAAATGCACCCTGTCACACACAGAGTTTCTCAAAGAAGCGGTGATGTTGTGTGCGACATGCTGGTGGAGCGCAGCCACACCTTTCTTTGAGAAGTAGTGCCGACTGGGCATCTGGTACTGGGGCACTGCGACGGACATGAGGTCTCGAAAATCCTCTGTGTCCACCAGGCGGAAAGGCAGCATTTCTGTAGCCAAGAGCTTGCAGATGGTGAAATTCAACCTCTTAGCTTTCTCATGGCTAGGAGGAAATGGTCCTTTACTTGTCCACATCTGAGGGACCGAGGGCTGGCTATTGTGCTTAGACGGGGTTGATAAGGGTGTCCCCGGCAAACTGCCGGTCTGTGAGGAAGATGCAGGCGGACATGTTAGGTTGCCTTGATCCAAAGGTGGTGCTATCGATGTCGGACAGCGCTCAACACCAGCTGGTGTTACCACCTCCAAAGAAAATGATGACCTGCCAATCACCCTGGCTGTTGCGGGTAAAGAGGTGGCAGGTCTGCGCCCCAAAACAGGTGTGACTACTGTCCCCCCAGTCACAGAGGATGAAGAGGCCGCGGATGCACAAGATATGGCAGACGGTGGTTGGCCCGGCCGGCTAGGCCGCATTGTAGCACACTGAGCTTCCCACTGCAACTTATGCTTCATGTCCATGTGCCGGTTCATGCATGAAGTACTCAAACTATGTATTTTTTTGCCTCTACTTAGCTTTTGCTGACAAATGTTACAGATAACACGAGTTGGGTCATCTTTATCGATCTGAAAAAATGCCCAGGCTATGCAAGGCTTAGCACCCATGCGACCTGAAGAGCCACCACGACTTGTGGTGAGAGGCAGAGTTGTGTTTGAGGATGCAGTTGTTGACGTGCTTCCAGTACTACGTCTCTGTCCAGGAAGGCGCAACCTGACCTCGTCGTCACTAGCATCTTCCTCCACCTCCTCTGCTGACCTCATCTCTTGGCTGACTGTGGGTTGACAGTAAGTGGGATCTCCAACCTCATCATCATCACCCTGTGCGTTATCACACCCGTCGTCCTCAGAGCCAACCTGTTCCTGCCCTGACAAAAACCTAAAGTTGTCGCTCCAATCAGGTATTTGAGTCTCATCATCGTCTTCCTCATTGTCTCCACCAACAGGAGTTACAGTTTGGGAATGAGGGTCTACATTATGGTCAGAACCTTCTGCATCTGGTCCTGGATCCGACTCATAAAGATTCTGGGCATCAGTGCAGATCATTTCCTCGTCTGGATTCACAGAAGCGCTGGAGCCGACCTCTGATTCCCAGGCTATAGTATGAGTAAACAGCTCTGCAGACTCAACCATCTGTTCTACCTCATACTCAGACGGGCAGCTGGAGATTTGGGAGCTGTGAGGAAGCAAGTGCGATTGGGGTGACACCTTTGAGGACTGGAGTATTTGTGATGTTGAAGTTGATGTGGAGGAGAGCCCACTTAAAGGAGCACTTGATATCCGTTGAAGCACCTGCTGTTTTTGTGCCTCATCTGGAATTTGTAGCGATTGGCGTGGCCGTAAGAAAGGGATCTTATCACATTGCCCGCTAAAAGAAGTAGACATTTTAGTTTGGCTGGAAGATGGTCTTTCTTCTGCAGATGTTACTGTTGCTTTAACACCTACCCCACGGACACAACCTTTTTTCCCCTTCCCAACACGCCTATTCCCCTTTCCACCAGCAGCAGGCCTTTTTCCACTCATTTTGGTGGTTAACTAATTCACAACTCTGGAGTTGTTTGCACAAAAAAACAATGGATGGGAACCGAGCAGAGCTGAGTGGCCAAACTGTGGTATTAGGCCAAAACTATTGGCTGGGTTAGATGCAGAAAAAAATTATATTCGATTTGAAACCTGATGGAGGTCAGTATAGATGGACTAATAGAACAAGTCCCACACACAGCTAGAAGCCCAAATATTTTTTCAGAGGTAGATGCAGAAAAAAAATATATTCAGTTTGCAACCTGATGGAGGTCTGTATAGATGGATTAATAGAACAAGTTCCACACACAGCTACAAGCCCAAATATTTTTTCAGAGGTAGATGCAGAAAAAAATTATATTCAGTTTGCAACCTGATGGAGGTCAGTATAGATGGACTAATAGAGAAAGTCCCACACACTGCTAGAAGCCCAAATATTTTTTCAGAGCTAGATGCAGATAAAAATTATTTTTAATTTGCAACCTGATGGAGGTCAGTATAGATGGACTAATAGAGAAAGTCCCACACACTGCTAGAAGGCCAAATATTTTTTCAGAGGTAGATGCAGAAAAAAATTATATTCAGTTTGCAACCTGATAGAGGTCTGTATAGATGGATTAATAGAGCAAGTCCCACACACAGCTAGAAGCCCAATATTTTTTCAGAGGTAGATGCAGAAAAAAAATATATTCAGTTTGCAACCTGATGGAGGTCAGTATAGATGGACTAATAGAGAAAGTCCCACACACTGCTAGAAGGCCAAATATTTTTTCAGAGCTAGATGCAGAAAAAAATTATATTCAGTTTGAAACCTGATGGAGGTCAGTATAGATGGACTAATAGAACAAGTCCCACACACAGCTAGAAGCCCAAATATTTTTTCAGAGGTAGATGCAGATAAAAATTATTTTTAATTTGCAACCTGATGGAGGTCAGTATAGATGGACTAATAGAGAAAGTCCCACACACTGCTAGAAGGCCAAATATTTTTTCAGAGCTAGATGCAGATAAAAATTATTTTTAATTTGCAACCTGATGGAGGTCAGTATAGATGGACTAATAGAGAAAGTCCCACACACTGCTAGAAGGCCAAATATTTTTTCAGAGCTAGATGCAGAAAAAAATTATATTCAGTTTGCAACCTGATGGAGGTCTGTATAGATGGACTAATAGAACAAGTCCCACACACTGCTAGAAGCCCAAATATTTTTCAGAGGTAGATGCAGAAAAAAATTATATTCAGTTTGCAACCTGATGGAGGTCTGTATAGATGGATTAATAGAACAAGTCCCACACACAGCTAGAAGCCCAATATTTTTTCAGAGGTAGATGCAGAAAAAAAATATATTCAGTTTGCAACCTGATGGAGGTCAGTATAGATGGACTAATAGAGAAAGTCCCACACACTGCTAGAAGGCCAAATATTTTTTCAGAGCTAGATGCAGACAAAAAATTATTTTTAATTTGCAACCTGATGGAGGTCAGTATAGATGGACTAATAGAGAAAGTCCCACACACTGCTAGAAGGCCAAATATTTTTTCAGAGCTAGATGCAGATAAAAATTATTTTTAATTTGCAACCTGATGGAGGTCAGTATAGATGGACTAATAGAGAAAGTCCCACACACTACTAGAAGGCCAAATATTTTTTCAGAGCTAGATGCAGAAAAAAATTATATTCAGTTTGCAACCTGATGGAGGTCAGTATAGATGGACTAATAGAACAAGTCCCACACACAGCTAGAAGCCCAAATATTTTTTTAGAGGTAGATGCAGATAAAAATTATTTTTAATTTGCAACCTGATGGAGGTCAGTATAGATGGCCTAATAGAGAAAGTCCCACACACTGCTAGAAGGCCAAATATTTTTTCAGAGCTAGATGCAGATAAAAATTATTTTTAATTTGCAACCCGATGGAGGTCAGTATAGATGGACTAATAGAGAAAGTCCCACACACTGCTAGAAGGCCAAATATTTTTTCAGAGCTAGATGCAGAAAAAAATTATATTCAGTTTGCAAACTGATGGAGGTCAGTATAGATGGACTAATAGAGAAAGTCCCACACACAGCTAGATGCCCAATATTTTTTCAGAGGTAGATGCAGAAAAAATATATATTCAGTTTGCAACCTGATGGAGGTCAGTATAGATGGACTAATAGAGAAAGTCCCACACACTGCTAGAAGGCCAAATATTTTTTCAGAGCTAGATGCAGAAAAAAATTATATTCAGTTTGCAACCTGATGGAGGTCAGTATAGATGGATTAATAAAACAAGTACCACACACAGCTAGAAGCCCAAATATTTTTTCAGAGCTAGATGCAGAAAAAAATTATATTCAATTTGCAACCTGATGGAGGTCAGTATAGATGGACTAATAGAATGATGCTATGCCCAAAAGATTTTACTTCACTAGGTGCAGTAAAAAAATTGGTATTCTATACACAGGTGGTATATCTTGCAACACAGATAGGCTACTCCACTGACTAACACACTCTGCAATAGGCCAAAAAGGATTAGCTTTGCTAGATTCAGCCAAATGCTGTGAAAAAAACTTGCACAGCACTGGCACAGACCTGCCTGGCAAAAACTGATAGGAACTGATGTAACCTAGTCCTGAAAAGGACTGCAATTACAATTAGTCTTTACTCCCACAATCTATCTATTTAAGAGCACAGACCTCCCTGATAAAAGTCGTAGGAAATGCTGTAACCTAGTCCTTAAAAGGACTGCAATCACAACTATTCCCTACTCCCAAGCTATCTGTATATTTGTGCGAAAATTGGCTTGAAATTAACAAGGTATAGCGCACACAGCAACAGCGGTGCCGTCTAACACGCAGCTGCAGCAGTGAGAAAATGGTGGCGACGGGGAAAATGGCTTGGTCTTATAGGGCAAGGACATGTGACATACACTGCCAATGACACATGCCCTTGCTTGTGTGAAAAAAAGCACTTCGCTCCGTGTGTGCGCTGCTGATAGGCTGACAGATTGCACCTCCCCACTGTAAATGCGGGAAAGAGAAAAAAAAATGGAGATCTTCATTATTCCTGCAGAGATCCATCCCCTGCCCCTCCCCCCACCCCGCTGTACACTCAAACTGCGTATTAACATTAATTTTCATCATTACTGAGAAAAAATCCAGTTATGATTTTGGTGCACCAACAGTTATCGAACATAACCTCGAACAGCCGAATTTTTCTCAAATCATTCGTGTTCGCCGAACGGCTCGAACACCGCCCAAAAGAGCTCGAATTTGAGATTGACGAACAGTTCGAGTAGAACAACGCTCATCTCTAATTGTGATGGATTGCCATATGTCGTGATAAACCATGTTTTAAAAAACCTGTAGCGACATTATGCCTATGAGAATTTAGTCTTTTATGAAAGGGTTGCATAGTTCTACCGCCATATTGCTTGGGACATGTGCATTCAATCAGATATATGACAGAATCAGTGTCACAGGACATATTACTATTTATTGTGAAGCGTTCATTGCTTGATGTGGATGCAGAAGTGTCGGCTCCATGAGTAATATTCATGCAGCACATGCCGTTCTTTTTGCCACATCTGGTGATGGTTTTATTCTTATTATTTGTAACGGGTCTGGGAGGCGGAACCTCTGGGCTACAATACAAGGGGGCGGTCCTTGTAAGGGAGCGGGTGGCGACCAGGCAGGCAGTCACAGCAGGTGACCAGGACAGTCTCTGGGTGTACGGGCAGGAGGTCACGGCAAGTGATCGGGGCAGTCTCTGGATAAAGGGTAGGTACGACCTGTGATGGCTGAACCTCAGTTAGGCTAGCAAGGCAGATGGAGAATGTGTGCTCCCAGGTGAGCAAGCGAAAGTCTCTGGAATAGCAGGTGGTCACAGCACGTGACGGCGGAGCCTCCAGGTAGGCGAGCAGGCAGGTAACGGAGAAGCGCTCCCAGGTGAGCGGGCAAGAGTCTCTGGAATAGCTGGTGGTCACAGCACGTGACAGCGGAGCCTCCGGGTAGGCAAACAGACAGGTAGCGGAGAAGCGCTCCCAGGTGAGCGGGCAAGAGTCTGGAGTAGCCGGTGGTCACAGCACGTGACAGCGGAGCCTCCGGGCAGGCAAGCAGGCAGGTAACGGAGAAGCGCTCCCAGGTGAGCGGGCAAGCTGGTCCATAGACAGACTGACCGGAGCTGTAAGGCAGACCGTCGGACCTCAGGCAAGCAGGCAGGTAGCTGAGGTGCGCTCCCAGGTGAGCGGGCAGGCTGGTCCTAGACAGACTGACAGGATTAGTAAGGCAGACCGTCGGACCTCAGACTAGCAGGCAGGTAGCAAGTAATCAGGCAGGAATCTGACAGGTAACTGGCAGGTAACTGGCATCGGGACCTGAGGGCTGAAGCACAGGTGAGACACAGGTGCAAACAACATTGCTCGGGCACCTCCATTTTGGAGGAGGTGCCTTATATATGATGAAGTCCTCCGGCCATTGGCCGGGGACTCCTTAGGACGGCGCGCGCGGCCCCTTTAAGAGGAGGAGAGCGCGCGCGCGCCCTAAGCACAGGGGTCGGGAAGGAGCGCGCGCTGAGAGCAGAGCGGGAGGAGGACGCCGGGCACGGGGCAGAGCGGTGAGGGGAGCAGCGTCCCTGCCTAGCAGAGGGCAGGGACGCCGGCACTACAGTACCCCCCCCTTTAGGCCCCCCCTTTTTTAGGCCAGACAGAAATTTAGCTAGGATGAGAGGGGCATGGATGTTCTCCCGGGGCTCCCACGTTCTCTCCTCAGGACCAAACCCCTTCCAATCTACCAGAAAAAAAGGTCTTTCCTCTTACCCTTTTGGTGGCAAGAATGTTCTCTACCTCAAACTCGTCCTCAGCAGAAACCGGAGCAGGAGGCGTACCTGTAGACTTGGAAAAAGAGTTAAGTACCACAGGTTTGAGGAGAGATACATGGAAGGAGTTAGGGATCCGTAAGTTGGCCGGGAGTTTCAATTTATAGGCCACCGGGTTGATCTGACTGATGACCTCCAGAGGTCCGATGAACCGAGGCCCTAACTTGTACGAAGGTATCTTGAGTCGAACATATTTAGATGAGAGCCAGACCTTATCTCCTGGACGAAATTGAGGAGGATCCAGGCGTTTTTTGTCAGCGTGTCTTTTCATCCGTTCGGACGACTGAAGGAGTGCGGATCGGGTACTCTCCCAAATGGAGGAAAATTTGCTAACGAGAGATTCCGCAGCCGGGTTGTCCACCGAGGTGGAGACAGGAAAAGGAATCCGAGGATGCTGACCAAAGACTACAAAAAACGGGGATTTGGAGGAGGATTCGCTCTCGTGATTATTGTAAGAGAACTCGGCCCATGGGAGGAGATCCACCCAGTCAGAATGGTGGGCATTAACGAAGTGCCGGAGGTAACTGGTCAGGTTCTGATTGATCCGCTCCACTTGACCATTGGACTGTGGGTGGTAAGCGGAAGAGAAGTCCAGGGTGACGTCTAGTAGTTTACAAGTGGCTCTCCAGAAGCGCGAGGTGAACTGTACCCCACGATCCGACACGATGTGGAGGGGCAGGCCATGAAGACGGAAGATGTGACGAATAAAGTCTCTAGCTAGCTCGGGTGCAGATGGGAGGCCTGGCAGGGGAACGAAATGAGCCATCTTGGAGAAGCGGTCAGCGACCACCCAAATGACCGTACAACCGGCAGAGAGTGGGAGGTCAGTTATGAAGTCCATTGCAATATGCTGCCAGGGGGCAGCAGGTACTGGGAGCGGAAGGAGGCGACCGGCTGGCAGATGTCTCGGAACCTTGTTGCGGGCGCAGGACACACAGGCAGAAACAAAGTCTATTACATCCTTGTGCAGGGTAGGCCACCAGTAGTGCCGGGAAATAAGCTGGAGGGTCTTCTTCTGACCAGCGTGGCCAGCCAGTTTAGACGAGTGACCCCAGTGAAGGATCTTCTCCCGATCAGGTACTGATACGAACGTCTTTCCGGGAGGGAGACGATTTAGACTCACGGGAGCCACCTGCATTACTCTGGCGGGATCGATGATGTGTTTCGGATCTTCCTCGAGATCGGACACTAGAAAGGATCGGGACAAGGCGTCTGCTTTGACGTTTTTGTCAGCCGGGCGAAAATGAAGAACAAAATCAAAGCGAGCAAAAAACAAGGACCACCGGGCTTGGCGCGGGTTAAGTCTCTGGGCATGCTGGAGGTAAGCCAAGTTCTTGTGGTCAGTGTAAATTATTACCGGGTGGAGAGCCCCCTCGAGCAGGTAACGCCACTCCTCCAATGCCAGTTTGATGGCCAATAACTCTCGGTCTCCTATGGAATAATTGCGCTCTGAGGAGGAGAAGAGTTTAGAGAAGAAGCCACAAGTTACCATCCTCCCGGAAGATGATTTTTGAGTAAGTACCGCTCCGGCTCCAGAGGAGGAGGCGTCAACTTCCAGGAAGAACTGCTTGTTGCCATCTGGGCGATGCAGCACCGGGGCGGAAGAGAAGGCCTGTTTTAGGGAAAGAAAGGCCTCCTCAGCTTCGGGTGGCCACTCTTTGGGATTAGTACCTTTACGGGTGAGCGCAGAAATTGGGGCCGTCCGGGAAGAGAAGTGTGGTATGAAGAGGCGGTAGTAGTTGGCGAAGCCCAGGAATCGCTGAATGGCCTTCAACCCCTCCGGTCGGGGCCATTTCTCGATGGCAGACAGTTTCTCAGGATCCATTTGTAGGCCGGTCTGAGAGATAATGTAGCCCAGAAACGGAAGCGAGGTCTGCTCAAAGAGGCACTTCTCAAATTTAGCGTAGAGATGGTTCTGCCTGAGCCTGAGCAGGACCTGACGAACGTCCCTCCGGTGAGTCTGGAGATCCGGAGAGAAGACCAAGATGTCGTCCAGGTACACCACTACGCAGGAGTAGAGAAGGTCCCGGAAGATGTCATTGACCAACTCTTGAAAGACGGCAGGAGCGTTACAGAGGCCAAAGGGCATTACCAGATATTCATAGTGGCCGTCCCGGGTGTTGAATGCCGTCTTCCATTCATCCCCCTGACGGATACGAACCAGGTTGTACGCCCCACGGAGGTCCAGTTTGGTGAAGATTCTAGCCCCCCTCAGACGATCAAATAACTCCGGAATGAGCGGAAGGGGGTACTTATTCTTCACCGTGATCTGGTTAAGGCCTCTATAGTCTATACAGGGACGGAGGGAGCCGTCCTTCTTTTTGACGAAAAAGAAGCCTGCTCCCGCCGGGGAAGTAGATTTCCGGATGAATCCTCTGGCCAGATTCTCCTCAATATATTCGGACATCGAGCGGGTCTCAGCAGCGGATAATGGATAAATACGCCCACGGGGAGGAGAAGTACCAGGTAACAGGTCGATAGGGCAGTCGTATGGTCTTTGAGGAGGTAGTGTCTCTGCTTCCTTTTTATTAAAGACATCAGCATAAGACCAATACGGGATCGGAAGTCCAGGTAGATTAGCTGGGGTAGGAGAAGGACGGACGGGATGAACGGGAACCAGACAGGTCTTATGGCAGCCCTGTCCCCAGCGAAGGACTTCTCCGGTCTGCCAGTCAAGAACGGGTGCATGTCTCTGGAGCCAAGGTAGACCTAGCAAGAGGGCGTGAGAGAGTCCAGGCAGAACATGGAAGGAGATACTTTCAGAATGCAGCATTCCCACCTGCAGAGTAATGGATTCGGTGATGAGTTGGATGGGGCGTGGTAAGAGCCCCCCATCCACGGCAGCAACAGACAAGGGTACAGCCAGAGGTTTGGTGGGGATGCGGTATTTCTCTACCAGGGACTGTGAAATAAGATTCCCGGCTGCTCCAGAGTCAAGTTGGGCTAGTTCGAAATAACGGTTCTCCCCGTAGACGATTGAAACTGACAACAGCAGGGATGGAGAGGATTTATTCTTGTCTAGGTGGACCTCTCTGAGCGAACCTAGACACAGGCGTTTCCCGACCTCTCCGGGCAGGCACGGATTCGGTGCTCCTTACTGCCACAGTAGAAGCAGGTCCCCTCGGCACGGCGTAAGTCCTGACGGGTCTTGACCATCTTGGTCTGGTCGACCTGCATAGGCTCAGGAGGGTGTACCTGGTTAGAGACAGAAGGAGTGACGGGTTTCTGAAAAGTAGGAGCTAGACGTGGTAACCTACTCTCACGGGTGACCTCTCTGGCACGTTCCTGGAACCGTAGGTCAATCCGGGTAGCAAGAGTTATTAAGTCATCGAGAGTGGTAGGAATGTCCCGACCGGCAAGTTCATCTTTAATACGGCCGGACAGACCCTCCCAGAAGACGGAAACCAGAGCGTCGTTATGCCAAGCCAGCTCCGAGGCAAGGGTACGGAACCGTATGGCATATTGGCCCACGGTGAGACCTTCCTGACGGAGGCGTAGCAATGATGATGCGGATGAGGTCTTCCGTCTGGGTTCGTCGAAGACTTTCCGGAAAGCCGTGAGAAAAGCAGGCAAGTTGGACACCAGGGGGTCTCCTCTCTCCCATAGAGGATTTAGCCAGGCCAGGGCCTCCCCGGTGAGATGGGACATGATGAATGCAATTTTGGCTCGGTCGGAGTTAAACTGGTGGGACAATAGTTCAAAGTGCAGGGTGCACTGATTTATGAAGCCCCGAGCCTGGGCGGAGTCGCCTCCGAAGCGAGGAGGTGCAGAAAGCCGGGGTCCGGGATAGGATACCATGGTGCTGGCGGAGGTTGTTGGTGGAGCAGTCAGAGTGTCCAGGCGAGTATTGACATTCCGCAGGTGACCCAGGATGGACTCCTGTTGGGACCTTTGACGGGACAGTTCATGACACAGGTCCGTGAGCGAGGGAGCTTGGGTGCCACCGGGTTCCATGGCCCGAGCAAACTGTAACGGGTCTGGGAGGCGGAACCTCTGGGCTACAATACAAGGGGGCGGTCCTTGTAAGGGAGCGGGTGGCGACCAGGCAGGCAGTCACAGCAGGTGACCAGGACAGTCTCTGGGTGTACGGGCAGGAGGTCACGGCAAGTGATCGGGGCAGTCTCTGGATAAAGGGTAGGTACGACCTGTGATGGCTGAACCTCAGGTAGGCTAGCAAGGCAGATGGAGAATGTGTGCTCCCAGGTGAGCAAGCGAGAGTCTCTGGAATAGCAGGTGGTCACAGCACGTGACGGCGGAGCCTCCAGGTAGGCGAGCAGGCAGGTAACGGAGAAGCGCTTCCAGGTGAGCGGGCAAGAGTCTCTGGAATAGCTGGTGGTCACAGCACGTGACAGCGGAGCCTCCGGGTAGGCAAACAAGCAGGTAGCGGAGAAGCGCTCCCAGGTGAGCGGGCAAGAGTCTGGAGTAGCCGGTGGTCACAGCACGTGACAGCGGAGCCTCCGGGCAGGCAAGCAGGCAGGTAACGGAGAAGCGCTCCCAGGTGAGCGGGCAAGCTGGTCCATAGACAGACTGACCGGAGCTGTAAGGCAGACCGTCGGACCTCAGGCAAGCAGGCAGGTAGCTGAGGTGCGCTCCCAGGTGAGCGGGCAGGCTGGTCCTAGACAGACTGACAGGATTAGTAAGGCAGACCGTCGGACCTCAGACTAGCAGGCAGGTAGCAAGTAATCAGGCAGGAATCTGACAGGTAGCTGGCAGGTAACTGGCAACGGGACCTGAGGGCTGAAGCACAGGTGAGACACAGGTGCAAACAACATTGCTCGGGCACCTCCATTTTGGAGGAGGTGCCTTATATATGATGAAGTCCTCCGGCCATTGGCCGGGGACTCCTTAGGACGGCGCGCGCGGCCCCTTTAAGAGGAGGAGAGCGCGCGCGCGCCCTAAGCACAGGGGCCGGGAAGGAGCGCGCGCTGAGAGCAGAGCGGGAGGAGGACGCCGGGCACGGGGCAGAGCGGTGAGGGGAGCAGCGTCCCTGCCTAGCAGAGGGCAGGGACGCCGGCACTACATTATTGATCTTGCTACAATCTAGAGTAGAAAGGGTGTGTATCCTACGGGGGGCTCAAATGTTCCTTAGAGTGGGGGCTCTCCTATACACAATGGAGGGTTTTTCTGGGATAATCTTCTTGAGTATCGGATCATTTAACAGAATATGCCAATTTTTCTGCAGAATATCTCTAAATGATTTTTGCTGAAAATTCTATGTAGTGATGAATTTTACACAGCGCTCATAGGACATTTTATCTGAATTAGATTTTAATAGAAGTGAATTCTGGCTACAGGTATCCCTTACCCTTTCACATGATTCGCCAACAAGATTTTTGGGATAGCCCTGTTGTAGAACTTTCTGTTTCAGCATACCTGATTGCTCTGAAAAATCATTTTCAGAAGTGCAATTCCTTCTGATCCTCTGAAATTGATTAAAAGGAATATTACGCAGCCATTTCTGGTAGTGGCCACTGCTGTAGTGGATGGAACTATTCGCATCCACTTGTTTAAAATAAGTCTTGGAGCAAATCCTATCGTTCTCTATAAATAAGGTCAGATCCAGAAAATGAATACTGGTGTTATTTGTATCGGAATTGAAGGAAATACCCCAGCAGTTGTTATTTAGAAAACTGGCAAGGGCTGAGGGTTCTGCGATGTCCTTATTAAGAATGAAAATTAAGTCGTCAATGTATCTTTTGTAAAATATAATGCCTTCCCAAAATGGACCCCCATAGATGAACACCAGTTCAAATATGCCCATGAAAATATTAGGGAACGTAGGTGCTACCTTTGACCCCATCGCGGTCCCTTTGATCTGATGGTAAGTGTGTTGGAGGAAAGTGAAATAATTGTTATTAAGGATGAAAGATAACCCAGATAGAATAAATGATTTGTGGGAGGAAGACAGGCCGGTGTCTTTGGAGATCATATGTTCAACACATAATAAACCAATTTCCCAATCAATATTGGTGTAAAGGGATGTAACATCAAGGCTTAAAAATACAAATGATTCTTCCCATTGGATGTCCTTAGTAAGGTTGATGAGGTGGCTGGAGTCACGAAGGTAACTCCTCAACCTTTTAACATGGGGCTGAAGGAGAACATCAATGTACTCTGCATGTGTTGTAGATTGGCCATGCAATACACCAATAATATCACATGATCACGTTCTGTACGTGGACCGGAAATACATGTCCCACTGAGCACAATTCCCAGTATGTTGTATAGGGGGCGCTGTGCCAGGCCAGGATTTCCCCTCCTCGATGCAGTGTCCTACAGTGTCCTACATCTTCTCCAGTACAGCTGCTCACAGATTAACCTTGGAATAAACCCGCAGCGTCCCTAATCCCTCCCCACTCACAATGTCGCTGATTACTGGACACACGGCCCCGGGATGGACGTCGTGACTTACCAGGGTCAAGAATCAATGGAGAAAAGACGACTTCATGGGAATGTGACCTGTTGTTAATTAAGTGCCAGGTTTTTATGTTTTTTGTTTTTTTTTTTACATATTATTATCTATATTAAAGTCTTGCAAATTTTCACACTGGCAATCATTGTACAGGAGGAGGAGGAGGTGAGCTGTGACATCACCTATTGTGAATGGTGGATCCTGTGTTATCTACTGTATATAGAGGTGTTATCAGTCATTGTACAGGAGGAGGAGGTGAGCTGTGACATCCTCTACTGTGAATGGTGGATCCTGTGTTACCTATGTGTGAGTGTGACGCTGACCGGCCGTGACGCTACTTTTGGTGTGCCGGCGGGAATGCCGCCGCATTCAAACCGCGGCCACGACTGAACTTGCACAACTATAAAAAGACCACATCTTCCCCTACCACTATACTTATCCCCCAGGAATAAGCTAAATCGCAAAACGCGCGTCAGGGCCTGTACCACATCTTCAGGTAGTATCTCTTACTCTCTGCACTATGCAGCTATGTATTAATCTGTTTTAATTTCTACCCTGCCCAGTACCTTTCTGCACTATATTCAGCACGTTTTTCTTAAAGCTATTGGTCTCGCGACCTATTCTTATGAATTTACAGTATATATTGCTCAGACCTTATTTGTGTCTAGCAGGATTGTTTTCCGCTTAAGTACATTGCTCTGTCCTCAATATATGTGCAGCCTGGGTACTCCACTGTGTAATTATCACACGATGTTAAGCACTTTTCTATCCTTCTACTTGTAGTTCTAAAAATGTAATTATTGTAATTTATGCTTATTATTGAATCATTGGTTGCATACCATTTCTTTGCAGGAATTTTTCCCCACTCTTACTGGACTTGTTCTCCGTGAAATACATCTTAGGGCAGCTTATACATGCAAACTTTAATAGAAAATGAATTAATCTGTGCTGCTATAACTATACACAAATAGTGCTTTGGCTCCTCCATGTGGATCAGTTTGGTACTGCCAGTGGATGTGATTAATCCTGCTTGGTTTCCCCTTGTTTTAAATATGTTTTATACATCTTGGTTTTGATTAATAAAATACTGTGTATGTTGATTCTGGGTGGCATTTGTTTCCATTCCTTTATAGGTTTTTGCAATTATTTCAAAGTGCCATGACAATATGGGCCTTTTCTAGGTTAAATCTATTTGGAAGAGAAGCCATTGAGGTGACCATATCAGCTGTCACCCAGCTTTCCCAGGACCTGATAAATCCAATGTCCACTGAAAGATTACATGTGCTGAAGATTATAGATGTATAATGGCAGCATCTAGTGGTCAAAGGCGGTATTGCCATTATCATATACTTAAGCCTCATTTACACTTTGCAGTTCAGGACGATCAGGTTACGTGTAGATTTGATTATATTATTCCGAAAGTGACCACTCACCCGTTGCTGGATTCTTAGTAGCGTATGTCTGCCTTCCATCCGGCTTTATCCATTTGCCACCGATTCAATGACCAAAGCTTCGTTTGTGACTGTCAAGCCAGGCCTAGAGAGGGAAAAAAACAAATAAAACCATAAGTATAAAAAGATAAAAATAAAATCATAAATTCAAGGAAAAAAAAAGGCTGATAAAGAGAAATCAGGCCTCGCTCAAGAGGCAGCGCGCACTCACCATTCGAGAGGCGGCGCGCACTCACCGCTCGAGAGGCGGCGCACACTCACTGCTCGAGAGGCACTTACGGCCAGTGGTGTTGTCACGCCACTGATTCCAGCTGTGCTCTTACCCATACTGGAGGAAAGAGCTTGTAAGCGCTGATCTCTTTGCCTAGGAGATCAGTCACCAACGATAGACTGCAGCGGTATCCGGTAACTTAGACAATGAGCCATTAACTATAAAATTAAAAATCCAAGGGTATTTGGCAAAATTGCCCGTTATCAAGAGGACTTTTGACATTTTTTAGCCATTGATCATGATGAGAAAAAGCGTTTATTGCCCGCCTTTTGATGGAAACCACACTTAGAAATGACCAGAGAGGGATTGTTTGGTTTAAAATCTTCTATTGAAAAAGTCGTCTCAAAAATCAGTAATCCACAAGTGAACCCCACGGCAAGTGCTCACGTTTCCTGCAGCGCCACCACAAGCAAAGTGAAGAATTGCAGTTGCTATAAACATCAACTATAACCTACAAATTTAATGGAAGCAAACAACCAGTAGCATAAAAATAATCTTTATTAACAAAAATAAAAAACATTTTTAAAAAGGGAAAATAACTACCAGAATTTTTTTTCCAAAAAAACTTGTCATATTAAACTGCACCACTGGAGGGAGCCCATGTTCACAAGTAGTTATAATTCATAGTGAAAAAGGAGAGTAAGCTCCATATGTTAGCAGCATATGCATAGACCAGTATCCTAAGTAATTCCAAATGGTATTAGCATCTATACATATAAAGCTCGCAGGTCCACAAAAGCATCATTCAAAATAAATGGGGGATAGGTACATCAAAGTGCTAAGTACTAAATAAATATATAAAGTGCTATGTGCAAATCCATTTAAATCAATCACATTAGACAAGGTATAGTGCACAGGATTACACATCCAATATAGTCACAAAGAATATAAAGTGCTTATAGTGAAATAGGGAGCAGCAGGTACGACCTGAGTTTGAAAATAATGGCCCCAACGCGCGTTTCACATGATGCCTCTTCCAGGGGGATGGGTATCCTCCAATTTATTTTGAATGATGCTATTGTGGACTTGCTAGCTTTATATGTATAGATGCTAATACCATTTGGAATTAAAGTTAGGTCCATATATATTTGGACAGAGACAACATTTTTCTAATTTTGGTTCTAGACATTAGCATAGTGAATTTTAAACAAAACAATTCAGATCCAGTTGAAGTTCAGACTTTCAGCTTTCATTTGAGGGTATCCACATTAAAATTGGGTGAAGGGTTTATGAGTTTCAGCTCCTTAACATGTGCCACCCTGTTTTTAAAGGGACCAAAAGTAATTGGACAATTGACTCCAAGGCTACTTCATGGACAGGTGTGGGCAATCCCTTCATTATGTCATTCTCAATTAAGCAGATAAAAGGCCTGGAGTTGATTTGAGGTGTGGTGCTTGCATTTGGAAGGTTTTGCTGTGAAGTAAACATGCGGTCAAAGGAGCTCTCCATGCAGGTGAAACAAGCCATACTTAACCTGCAAAAACAGAAAAAACCCATCCGAGAAATTGCTACAATATTAGGAGTGGCAAAATCTACAGTTTGGTACATCCTGAGAAAGAAAGAAAGCACTGGTGAACTCATCAATGCAAAAACACCTGGACGCCCACGGAAGACAACAGTGGTGGATGATCGCAGAATAATCTCCATGGTGAAGAGAAACCCCTTCACAACAGCCAACCAAGTGAACAACACTCTCCAGGAGGTAGGCGTATCAATATCCAAATTTACCATAAAGAGAAGACTGCATGAAAGTAAATACAGAGGGTTCACTGTACGGTGCAAGCCACTCATAAGCATCAGGAATAAAAAGGCTAGACTGGACTTTGCTAAAAAACATCTAGAAAAGCCAGCACCGTTCTGGAAGAACATTCTTTGGGCAGATGAAACCAAGATCAACCTCTACCAGAATTATGGAAAGAGAAAAGTATGGCGAAGGCGTGGTACAGCTCATGATCCAAAGCATACCACATCATCTGTAAAACACGGCGGAGGCAGTATGATGGCTTGGGCATGCATGGCTGCCAGTGGCACTGGGTCACTAGTGTTTATTGATGATGTGACACAGGACAGAAGCAGCCGAATGAATTCTGATGTATTCAAAGCCATACTGTGTGCTCAGATCCAGCCAAATGCAGCCAAACTGATTGGTCGTCGTTTCATACTACAGATGGATAATGACCCAAAACATAAAGCCAAAGCAACCCAGGAGTTTATTAAAGCAAAGAAGTGGAATATTCTTGAATGGCCAAGTCAGTCACCTGATCTCAACCCAATTGAGCATACATGTCACTTGTTAAAGACTAAACTTCAGACAGAAAGGCCCACAAACAAACAGCAACTGAAAACCACCGCAGTGAAGGCCTGGCAGAGCATCAAAAAGGAGAAAACACAGCGTCTGGTGATGTCCATGAGTTCAAGACTTCAGGCCAGGCAGTCATTGCCAACAAAGAGTTTTCAACCAAGTGCTATAAATGAACATTTTATTTACAATTATTTCATCTGTCCAATTACTTTTGGTCCCTTTAAAAACAGGGTGGCACATGTTAAGGAGCTGAAACTCCTAAACCTTTCTTTCAATTTTAATGTGGATACCCTCAAATGAAAGCTGAAAGTCCGAACTTCAACTGCATCTGAATTGTTTTGTTTAAAATTCATTGGGGTAATGTCTAGAACCAAAATTAGAAAAATGTTGTCTCTGTCCAAATATATATGGACCTAGCTGTACTTAGGATACTGGCCTATGCATGCACTTCTAACATATGGAGCTGACTCTTGATTTTCACTATAAACTATAACTACTAGTGAACATCGGCTCCCTCCAGTGGTATAGTTTGATATGACCAGTTTTTTGGGAAAATAAATTCTGCTAGTTATTTTCCCTTTTTAAAAATATGTTAGCTTTTTATTGTTAATAAAGATTATTATTTCTATGCTACTGGCTATTTGCTTCCATTAAATTTGTAGGTTGTTGTTGTTTATAGGGAGGTGCCGTATATACTAATTGTGCCTGTAAGTAGGCTTAATGCTCTTAAAATGAACAGGCTGAGCAAGTGACGCACCATGTACTTGACAGTATTACAGCTCCTAGATACGTGGAGCCATCATGTGGGACAGATAGATTGTGGATTACAGCCTCCAGTGATATGGGGGACGCGCGGCTTGGTCTTATCTTTAGGTCTCTTACACTCTGCAATCTTGAAGGTCAGTGATGAAATACCAAGAAATACAAACAGATTTTCAACTCCTTCATTCTGATGCTCTTGGGGGTGATGACCCAGCGGACTGCGGGGGAGTGACCCCATATAATGAGAGGACAAGGCCAAGGAGGAAGACACAGCGTGTACAGATCATGGGGACTTATCAATGATACCGGGGAGAAAAAACATGGACCAGGGAGCAAGATTGTGACCACTGTAAAAATCAGCATATATGCAGAGTTAGAAAAAAAGTTTATTTTTTTAGTAGGAAAAGTTATAATACTTTTTAAATCACTTTATTAGGGAATTTGTCCTCATTCCTGTAAAAAAAATAAAAATAAAATAAACCATGCTGGACAAAATAAATGAAAAAAAAAAAAAAATTTAAATTACTCTTTAAAGAGAATCAGAGCAGCATGATGTAGGGGCAGAGAGTCTGGTTCCAGCGATGTGTCACTTATTAGGCTGCTTGCTGTAGTTTCAATTCAATCTGTTTTATCAATTGCACAGCAGTCCAGTTAATTTGTAACTCCACCACTGATTGGCAGTTTGCTGACAGTGTACACAGGAAGCAGCCAATCAGGGGAGTGGGCGTGGTTATACATCGCTCAGCATTCCGAGATCTACAGCAGAGAAAACAGGGATTCTATCATAACTGCACCAAGCAGCTCAGTAAGTGACATCACCGGAATCAGGGTCTCTGCTCCTATATGATGCAGTCCTCAGATTACATAGTAAAACCTGCTGACAGATTCCCTTTAAGGGTAATCTAACAAAAAAAATCTTCATTGTGGCTGCACTGGGACAAGCATATTCATAATATATTTGCCTTAAAGAACTGAAGATTTATTTTTTTTAGCTTTAAAGCTGCAGATCAACTTCAGACAAAGGGTTACAAGATGACGCCGGGCTCCTGGAGGCACGAGGATCCTGTTAAAATGTAGCCTGCACTGACTAACAAGAAAAGAACCTTTGTCCGCTCCCGGCCATTGTGATGTATAGGAAGCCATGTACACAGGGGAGGCCGCGGCTCCCAGCCAATCCCTGCAGACCTGGGGGGTGAACGCTCTCAAGTCGCCTCCGTCACGCACTGCCATACAATACAGGAGCAACAGCGTTAACTATTTGTGGACGGATTTCAAAAGTTTGAAAAACTTGATCAATTCAGGGCTCCATAGAAGGTAAAATCATTATACACTCGCCTCCCGCAGCGGCACCGCTCCAGCATTGTCAGCGCTGCTGCTACCAGTAGTGTCAAGTGACCACTGCAGCCAATGAGCCGTTGCTGATCAGCTGCAGCGCATCAATATTCCGTAAAATCGAACAAAATAGTAAAGGCTGCAGCCAGTCAGTGGCCACTGATTGATAGTGTGGTGCCATGTAACTGCTGCTGCCAATCAAAGAGAACAGCAGCGCCGACAATCAGTGATGGAGGCATGGTTGGACCAGGAGGCACGAGACACCTCGTCCTGTAGTGATAATCTCCTGCTGATAAATCACTGATTTTAATGGAAAGGCAAAACACAGCCTAGTAAGTGACACATCGATGGAATGAGGGTCTCTCCACCCTCATAGTGCTCTCAGATTACATATCAAAACCTACTGACAAATTACCCTTTAAGAAAAGAGTGGCGATACAAAGTACCTATAAGACAAAACTAGAACTCTTCCAAAATGAAGAGAAACCCGTCAGCTGTTTTGGCATTCTCGTCAGTACAGGGCAAGGCTTTAATTTGGATCTTAGGGGGTACTGCAGACACCACTAGATTGTGAAGAGAAACATGCCAGTAATACTGAAGCAGCCGCCTATAAATGGTGCTTCAATCTTTTTTGAGGAGGCTATAGCTGTACTTTATACTACATTCACTCACAGTGCACCCGTCTCCAACCAGTGGCAGTATTTTTGACTTTTGGTGTATACCTTTTTTATTCCCAGGGAGCAATGCCTCGCTTTAAGACTCGGTGCATCAGCTGCTGTTGTCCACACCTTCACCACAAAAACCCCCTGTCCTGAAAAAATAAAGGGGCTCAGTGTCCCCCCCATCTTTTTTTTAACTTCCAAAATGCAATGATCTTGATTAGCCATTTTTTGTTTTTGGAATTAAGGAAGGAAAAGAGCTCACTGATACCAGCGCGGTCCTGTAATAAAAGTCCAGACCTCCTCTGGTATTAATATGAGCACAAACACTGCGCCCCTGCCGGAAGCTTCATGCAGCCGTATATCACCAAGCACAATGCAGAGTGTCGGATGGAGTGGTGTAAAGCCATCACCACTGGACTCTGGAGGAGACGTGTTCTGTGCAGTGACGGATCACACTTCTCTATCTACGTCTGATGGAGGAGTCTGGGTTTGGTGATTCCAGGAGAACACGACGGCTCCTTTCTGATCTTTCTCAAGGAGAGAAGACGCCTCCAGGAAGTCGTGTACAAGTCATGTGCAACAATGAAGAGGAACTGGAGGATTACACAGAGCAAAACCTTACCAAGCCATCACGTGAATCTGATGAGGGAAACAGTCAGCAATCTGTCCTCAGCAACCTCCAATCTGACCTCAATCAACATCTGGATCGGAGGTCTACAACTCCAAGAAATGGCCGCATCATGGCATGATGGGTGTTATAGTTTCCCAACAGCCTTGAGTTACATATATAGAGAAGGATTCATCTACTGTTAAAAAAAAATTCCTTGGATCCTGAAGTTATTTGCTATTGACTAATGAAAACTTTCACAAACATTAAAAAAAAAAAAGTTTCTAAAAGTTAATTAACTTCTGATGCTTAAATGTTTGATCAAAATAAAAAAAAAAAAGTGTTTTTTTCTTTTCTTTCTAGAAACAGCGCCACTCTTGTCTGTTGGCGGTGTATGGTATTGCAACCCAGCAAGATGGTTGTACGGTCTGATACAGAGTGCAATGTAATATTACCTGGTGGTAATATCCAGGTAATGGAAACGGGCTTTGTATATAGACAGAAGGTGACGATTTGCCGGAGACTCTCTCACACCATTAAGCCGCATTCACACATTGGTGTTTGTCACCTTGTTGTGCATTATCCCGACTGACGCACATTTTATGGGGCTATTCTCTTTTTTCGTGGACCGAGGATCTGCATGGACCAAATATGGGAAAAGAACGGAACAACAAATAAATTAAAAAGACTTTTTGTCACATTATGATTTATAAAAATAAATAAATAAAAAAAATCACAAAAAAAATAAAAAAACTAAAGTCCCAGTTTCATCATTTGTATATTTTTAAGTCACTTATTTATTTTTTTGTCTTATGGTCACCTTTTTTCTTTTGCGCACGTGTTCAAGACTTTTGCCCAGAATTTAAAATGCTCTATTTTTTTTTTCGCTATTTTTTAGTGCAAAAAGCCACAGGTTGCAACATTTCAGCGAAAAATTACAGATGGACATTGAAAAAAAATCCCTCTGGGGTGGGAGATGGATACATTTAAGCAAAAACAGATAATTCAAAAACATCTGAGACCCCCAACCTGTGCCGACAATGGGAAATAAATAAATAAATTAATAAATAAATAAAGTAAATAAATAAATGGACATATGAGGGTATGTGCACACGATGCAGAAATGCTCAGGATTTTTTCCTCAGCGTTTCTGCATCTCCCTGGCAGGAAAAAATGCATGCGGATTGTACATGCGGTTTCCTGCCAGGGACATGCGGAAATGAAGCGTTCTTCACTTTCATTTCCGCATGCGGGTTGACAAGCGCTTCCCAAGAGATTTTAGCATCACTTGGGGAAAGTGCTTGTCAACTTCACACTATATAAATCCATGCAACCGTCATGGATTTATATAGTGTGTGAATGTCAAAAAATAAAAAATAAATATATACTTTACCCTCTGATGGCCCCCATTGTCCTGCTTCGCTCGGTCCCGGCTGCCGGCAGTGAAGACTGAAGGACCTGCCGACGTCAGCGTCACGTGACCCGTCACATGACTCTGACATCAGCGAAGGTCCTTCTTCATTCAACCGCGAAGTGCCGGGAACCAAGCAGGAGCGCTGCGCGGGTCGTCAGAAGGTGAGTATATATATATTTTTTATTTTATTATTTTTTTTTTTTAATGGTACCTGGGTCTGGATGAGAGTCCTCTCATCCACACCCGGGTACCATCCGCACATTAGACCGCATGAAAAGCGCATCAACATATACAGTGATGCAGATTTCATGCGGTCTAATGCAAGTCAATGGCGCCAAAAGAGCAGCGTTTCCACAAAATTAATTGACATGCTGCGGATTTTTGAGCGCAGAATTTACGCTGCGGAAAAATCCGCATCATGGGCACAGCACATACGGATTTCAATCGGGGAACATTGCTACCCTTCTACCATGCGTTTTTCATGCGTTTCCGCGGTGTTTACGCAACTGCAAAAACGCCGCGGAAACGCATTAAAAACGCATCGTGTGAACTCAGCCTGAAAAAGACTTTAAAAAAGACGCAAATGGAAAGAAAAATACGATTTCAGGAATCTCATTCACTTTGCTGGTCCTATAAAATGCAGCGATTTTTTTTTTCTATGGAAAAATTGCAACATGTGAATACGCCTTTAATAAAACTTAATTGACAAAGTCAGCAGATTACAAACGCATATAAATCCGGATGCATTTTTTTTTTTTTAATAGCGGGTTTTCCCAAAACTTGTGTTGTGGAGTTCAATATCCGCGATGTTGTTCGTTTATTTTAGGCGACATTTGCTGCAAAAAAAAATGCAAAGTTGCAGAAATCTTTCCGTGTTCACATGCTGCAGTTTTTTTTATGCCAAAATACATTTTTTTTCTGATTATTGCTGCATTTTACCCTTTATTTAATGCAGATTTAAAGCTAAATTTTAATGCAATCTTTTATCACTAAATTTATTTATTTTTTACCAAAAAAACGCACTGAGTGAACAGGCCCTTACAGCAGACAAACAATCAGGCAAGTTTAGATTATTTTTTTTGCAAAATGTCGCAATATTAGAAGAGCACAATCACTGCACTGAAAAAAAAGCGTCATCGCACGACACTTTTCCCATCAGTCTTGTGCACACCTGCAATTTGTAGCCTGCGGCTTTTACAGGTGATGCCGGAGCCCCAGAACACAGAGCAGCCCGCACTGACGCCTCACCTGCGCGACACTGGCGGCCTCAGGAGCCGGGCCGTACTGCATGGAGGTGAAGATCTCCCGCACTGACGGTCAGTCTGTCCCCGTAGAGGCGGCCATGACTTTCAGCAATGAGTAACAGCCCGTCAGCCCAGCCAACCACAAGGGGGAGCTCTAACACCGCGGCGCTGCAGAGTACGCACGTCACTTCCGCCAGAAGAAGGTCATATTATTACACACTAACAGGATTGTAATCCTCCATTCACCGCGTCTGGTCCCTATAGGTGTTAGTGTATTTTTTTATATCTGTAAATTGCTGCGTTGTGCTGTAAAGTACTGTGTGTCAGAAATAGTGAGGGGAGGGAAGGAAAAGGGTCAAACGGAAGTGAGTGTCCGACCCGGAAGTGTGCGCATGCGCGGACACAGCCTGTTGCTGAGGCGTGGTGACGCTGTAGCTGGGTGATTGCAGTCAGAGTAGGGTTGCATCTAGTTTGGAGTTGATTATTTGTGGTCCTCAAACAATCAACTCCATTCTAGCTGATTCACCATTGAGCCGTCTAGTTTGGAGTTGATTTTTTGAGGATCTCATTTTATCAGCTGATTCACTACTGAAGTGAGTGGATCGGGGGGATATTTTGAGGTCCTCATTCCAGCATCTCCACTCTAGCTGATTCACTACTGAAGTGACTGGATCGGGGGGATATTTTGAGGATCTCATTCCAGCATCTCCACTCTAGGCGGCTCACTACAGAAGTGACTGGATCGGGGGGATATTTTGTGGTCCTCATTCCAGCATCTCCACTCTAGGCGGCTCACTACTAGTGTTGAGCCACCCCCGTAGTGTTCGAGTTCGGTTCGGTTCGTCGAACACCCGTGTGTTCGCCGAACTGTTCGTCGAACTGTTCGTCGAACACCTTCGAACACCGTTAAAACCAATGGCAGGCAAACAAAAACACATAGAAACACATAGAAAACACCTTCAAAGGTGTCCAAAAGCTGACAAACGGCTCAGAAGACATAACTAACACATGGAAAAGTGACAAGTACATATAGTCATGCGAAAAGAAAAGAGGTGGAGGAGTAAAAGGAGGGGGAGACACAGATATAGGCATGTCATGCCCTTCTAAAATCCAAAAAGTGAGAAGCCGACACGGCCAGTCCGTTCCTGCCCGTGCCACCTCCGTGTCGCCGGGTTTGTGCCAGAGCCGCGGTGAACCCTGATGGCCAGCCCCCCTCTCCCAATACTGGTGCCTGTCCGCTGGTGGGTCGAGCGAGCCCCCCTGTGGTGGAGGCAGCTCTAAGCTTTTTAATTTAAATTGTCTCTCTAATTTGAATGAATACACTTTAAATCCATTTACAAGGATCTATTGGAGGGCAAGTCTCATGCCAGCAGCCGCGTAATTCCAGCTCCAGTAGCGTCCACTAAAGCTGCTGCAGTTAAAAAGCTTTTATAAGGATCGAGCTCGGCTGTCCACCGCAAGGCATCCTACTGCCAGTCCCAGCCCCTATGCCTTGGGGTGCCTCCTGATGCTCATCACTAAGTATCCCATGGTCCCGAAGCATTTCCTTTGAAAAAATTAAGTGTCTAAACTACAGGTGGTGTAGCTTGCTTAACAGCCGGGATAATCCGCTGACTAGCAGACACTGCTACTAGGCACAAAGTATTTCCTGGGCTAGATGCAGTTAAAAATTTGTAATTAGATACTCTCGTTGGATGCTGAGAAAGCATTCCATAGAGTCTCCTGGCACGCCATATATGATTCTCTTAAAAAGCTTGGGGTAGGGGTCTAGGGGACCCTTTTATAGCCAAAATCACGGCCCTGTATCACAATACGTCACCTAGGCTGAAGATAAATGGAACTGTGGCACCCTGAGGGCTCGGTTGCTACAGAGGTATTGCACCTCACCCAGAGGTGTGATATCTCACTCTCAGGTAAGGATGGAGTGTGGATCAGGACCCGACACCTGCATGCATTACACCACATTGCCGTGGGGCAGGGCGACCAATATGCCCCTGAGATGGGCACGACAGTCCCTGTCCCTGGCTGGAGTGGGGGGAGGGAACACTGAGGAAGGGGAACCCTGTAGTGCAGGAGCAGGGAGGAAGCAGTTCCTGGGTGCATTGAGAAGGGAGTATAAAAGGTGGGCACCATCTTAGTTCAGTGCAGAGAAGTCTGAGCAGAAGTGGCAGGGAGCAGGGGCTCTGCATGAGCTCTGCTCCGGAGGCGGGCCTAGTAACAGAGGCCCAGGCCTGGAAGAGGGAGAAGGAAGGAAGAGGAGCGGAGATGGCTCCAGGAACGAGGAATGAAGGGATCCAAGGGGTGCGGACGGGCGAGTCGCCACCGCACGCCCGAATCCACCTGCGTGGAGGGGTCAGGCCAAAGGGGGAGACCGGTCCCCGAACTAGTGGAGACAGGAAACGACCCTCAGCTAGAAACCGGAGGCTCTGACATTTTATGTGGCGCAGCCCCTCGCTACACCCGCTAGGAAGGCACCACATAGGGTCAGGGAAACTGGCGCCAAGTTTACCAAGAGGAGGCCCGAGGCAGCCGGACAGAAGTGTTGGTAAGAAAGGCCAGACAAAGGACACACAAAGGGGGTCCTGTGAAGTGCTCCAAAGTTATCTGGGAGTTGTCTGAGCCCCTCACCTGGTGAGCACAGTACGATGTGGGCAGCCGTTACCTGCAGACGTGGTCTGGATAATAAGAACTGTGAGTAAAGGCCCTGAACTGCATCACTGACTCCGTGTCGTTACTGCTGCTGCCCTGCACCATCACCCCCATCCTCCGCATACACTGCCCTGAGGCTATACTCCTCCCGTGGGGAGTTATGCTACGCTCTGCTGCACCCACAACACCAGCCTCAGCGGTCTGCCCTGTAGCGGCGGTTCACTCTGACCGCAATCCACGGGTGGCGTAGTCGGACATTTAAACATCAAAACCACATAAATAGTTCCGCCACTGGTTTGACCGCCCTGAGCCACGGAACCGGGTCGCCGCCACGAAGACTACAACCACCAGCATCCACCAAAAAGGGTCCGGCTCCGGGTGTCCCAAGGCCCAGGGGGCGCGTCAGAACATTTTCATCACCTTTCACAATCACCAATGGGACAAGGCAGGGATGTCCTCTGTCCCCTCTCTTATACATCCTAGTGACGGAGCACCTGCTCTCATCAATTCGCCATAACCCCAATATTAGGTGGATTGAGGTGGGAGGCACCGAGTACAAGTGCTCTCTATTTGCTGATGATGTCCTAGTATATATCACTCAATCACATATATCCATCCATGCTGTTATGGCTGAAATAGATCACTTTGTTACATGGTCAAATTTTAAAATCAATGCAGCGAAGTCTGAGGCCCTCGATGTCTCCCTCCCCAAATCCATATAGGATTCCATCCAGTCCAACTTTCCTTTTGCCTGGCCCTCACAGTGTATCAAATACTTAGGAATTGCTATTCATAGAGACCTCTCCCATCTATGTTATCTTAATTTTGGGCCCTTTATTGAACAACTCCATACAGACTACGGTTGGCAAGTTAGAACTGTAAGATTCACTACATGAACCACTGGTGTTTTGTGGAAAAGCACATGTACACTGTGTTCCAAATTATTATGCAAAAAGTGTTTAGGAGTGATAATGGAAGAATTTGTTTGTTTGTCAGTTAAACTCATTGATGGTGATGTGTGTCAGGGCTCTTTATATCACTGTAAAACCCCCGTCTCACATAGCGATATCGCTAGCGATATCGCTGCTGAGTCACGGTTTTGGTGACTCACCAGCGACCTCACCAGCGATGTCGCTGTGTGTGACACTTTGCAACGATCAGGCCCCTGCTGTGAGGTCGCTGATCGTTGCAAAGTGTCCTGGACCATTTTTTGGTCGTTGGCCTCCCGCTGGCCAGCACACATCGCTGTGTGTGACCAGCGGGACCAACGATCAGGCTGGTATCCATGGTAAACAGCGGGTTACTAGGGGCACGCGCGCACTTAGTAACCCGCTGTTTACCATGGATACCACTCTGCTACGGTGCGCGGAGGCTCCCTCGCACCGTAGCAGAGTGGTATCCATGGTAAACAGCGGGTTACTAGGGGCACACGCGCACTTAGTAACGCGATGTTTACCATAGTTACCAGCCTGCTCCTGCTTGCAGCAGGCTGGTAACGGGAGCAGGACATCGTGGAACGATCCTTTCCACGATATCGCTGCTCCCCTGATCGCTGGTGAGCCTGCCTGTTTGACAGCTCACCAGCGATGTATTAGCGATGCAGCAACGATCCCTGACAGGTCGTATCGTTGTCGGGATCGCTGCTGCATCGCTTAGTGTGACGGGGCCCTAAGCAATTGCAGACACCTGTGCTAATTAGTTTGGCAGGTGTGTCCAATGAAAGGCAAGACTACTTAAGAAGGCTCTCTCACATTATTAAGCAGCCTACATTTTCTGCCAAAATGGGAAAGAAAAAGGATGTGTCGGCTGCTGAGAAGCAACAAATTGTGGAGTGTTTAGGTCAAGGCATGACTACAATCAACATTGTGCGATGATCAGGATGAAGTGTCTTGGCAATCAAGAAGTATGTAGCTGATTCACAGTACACACATGTGCGTGCTGATAAGGGCAAATTGAGGACTCTTTCCTACAGGCAATTACGTCAGGTTGAAAGAGCAGCGGCAAAAAAGCCTTGTCATAGCAGCAGACAAGTTTTTGAAGCTGCTGGTGCCTCCAACGTCCCCCGAACAACAAGATGCAGGGTCCTTCAGAGGTTTGCAGCTGTGCATACGCCATCCTGTCGACCTCCTCTATCCACTTCACACAAGCAGAAACGGCTCCAGTGGGCCAAACATTACATGAAGACTGATTTCAAAACTGTTTTGTTCACGGATGAGTGCCGTGCAGCGCTCGATGGTCCAGATGGATGGAGTGGAGGATGGCTGGTTGATGGACACCCCACGCAAACACGGCTACAGCGCCAACAAGGAGGAGGTGGAGTAATGTTTTGGGCTGGAATCATGGGGAGAGAGATTGTCGGCCCCTTTAGGATCCCTGAAGGCGCTAAAGATGAACTCCATAATGTATGTGGATTTTCTCAAACAGCACTTCCTGCCATGGTTCAAGAAGAAGAACCGTGTATTTCACAGCAAGATCATTTTTCTGCATGATAATGCACCATCTGATGCTGCACATAAAACATCTGCATCTCTGGCTGATATGGGCATAAAAGGGGACAAACTTATGGTGTGACCCCCATGCTCCCCTGACCTCTACCCCATTCAGAACCTTTGGAGCATCATTAAAAGGAGTGTCTATGATGGCGGGAGGCAGTTCACATCTAAGCAACAGCTCTGGGAGGGTATTCTGTCCTCATGAAAAACAATTGAAGCAGAAACCATCCAAAACCTGACAAATTCAATGGACGAGAGAGTTCAGAAGCTCCTTTCGAACAAGGGGTCCTATGTGAAAATGTAACATCACCTAGAATAAAGTTTTGAGTTGAAAACTGTTTGATTTCAGTTTCTAACAACCTGCTAATGCTTATAATTTCAAAAATGACCATTTTTTTGGTCTTTATTAAAATGAAAAGGTTGATCGAAAAGTTTGGGGGATCTAAGAGTGTGGCAACCCAGTAGTCATGATTACTTTGAATTCTGACAATATGAGGGTCATGCTGCAGGTAGTGCAGCAAGAAGGCACTTATGTGTCTTGCGCATCTCGGAGCCCCAAAATTATTTTCCGGGCTAGATGCAGCTAAAAATTATTTTTAATTTTAAATCTGGTGAAGCTTTTAGTATAGATGGCCTAATAGGATCAGTGCTGCACACTGCTACAAAGCCCAAATTATTTTCCAGTCAAGATACAGATAAACATGATTAGTAATTTGAAAGCTTAAAACGGTTGGTAGGGTGATTTTAACCAATCATCAAGCTTTTACTCTCCCCAGGATGACACAGGGGTAGAAAAGTCGTTTCGGATCCATGATTTGTTCATCTTTATGAACGTGAGCCTGTCTACATTATCAGTGGAGAGCCGCGTGCGCTTATCTGTCAGCACACCACCAGCAGCGCTGAACACACGTTCAGACAGAACGCTGGCTGTGGGGCATGACAAGATCTCCAAGGCGTAAGTGGCTAGCTCCGGCCATTTATCCAGATTGGAAGCCCAAAAAGAGCAAGGGTCCAGTGACACAGTCGTGGCTTCAATGTTTACTTGGAGATACTCCTGTACCATCGTCTCTAGGCGTTGACTATGTGTCAGACTTCTTGTCTCCTGTGGCCTTGCAAAGGATGGGCTAAAAAAGTGGTGAAATTATTCCGCAAAATTGATGTTACCAGCAGATACTGTGGTTCTGTTACGGTTTGAGTGCTGAACACTTGACGGTCCCACGGTTGGCAAGTTGGAACTGTGAGATTCACTACGTGCACCACTGGTATTTTGTGGAAAAGCACATGTAAGATTCTGCAACAGTCTCTGCTGATACTCCTGCATGCGTGCATCCCTTTCTATGGCAGGAATAATTTCTGCAAATTTACTTTTGTACCGGGGATCTAACAGTGTGGCAACCCAGTAGTCAGGATTATTTCTAATTCTCACAATTCGAGGGTCATGTTGCAGGTAGTGCAGCAAGAAGGCACTCATGTGTGTTGCGCATCCAGGAGCACCAAGTCCCTGTTGTGTTGGTGGCGAGGTAACAATCATGCTTCCTTCCTCTGTCCTCTCCCCCCAACCTCGCACAACAGAAATGTGATCAAGGTCTCCCTCATCTGATGAGTCTTCCATCAGTTCGTCCTCCACTTCTTCCTGGGCTCCTGCACCTTCCTCACTAGTTTGGCTGCTACCATGCGCCCTGGTAAAACCATCTCCCCCACCCTCACATGCCTGCCGCCTTGGTGCTGCCGACCGTCTGGACCTTGCAGATGTTAGCCCTTCCGCATACAACTCCTCCTCCTCTACTTCCTCCACCTCCTCTTGTGCCACCACCTGACTCCGAATTCTGTTTATCATGTGCTCCAGCATGTAAATCACCGGAATAGTCATGCTGATAATGGCATCGTCAGCACTAAACATCTTCGTCGCCATTTCAAAACTGTGCAGAAGGGTGCATAGGTCCCTGATCTGAGACCACTCCTCCAGCGTGATTTGCCCCACCTCTGAATCTCGTTGGCCCAGGCTATACGTCAGAACGTATTGCACCAGGGATTGTCGGTGCTGTCACAGTCGCTGCAACATGTGCAGAGTTGAATTCCACCGGGTAGGCACATCGCATTTTAGCCGGTGAAGTGGCAGGCCCAACGACTTCTGTAGAGATGTAAGTCGCTGAGCTGCGGGATGCGAACGGCGGAAGTGAGCACACAGCGACCGTGCCCTTTGCAGAAGGCCATCTAGTCTGGGATAGTGGGCTAAAAATTGCTGGACCACCAGGTTCAACACGTGAGCCATACAAGGCACGTGTGTGACATTGCCCAGGCGAAGGGCCGCACCCAGGTTTGCAGCATTGTCGCACACGGCCTTCCCTGGTTTCAGGTCCAGTGGAGACAACCATTCATGAAATTGGTTCTCCAGAGCTGACCACAACTCCTCAGCTGTGTGACTCACATTTCCCAGACATTTCAATGTAAAAACCGCCTGATGACGTTGAGCCCTACTGCCAGCATAGTAAGGAGGTGTGCAGGATCCCTTCTGCGCAGTTAGAAAGCTTGTGGCATGACCAGACAGGCTTTGGGTGCAGGTGGAAGACCGAGAGGAGGTTGAGGAGGCAGAAGCAGTGGAGGAACTTTGACATAAAGAGGATTGACGCACAACTCGTGGGGACGGCAAGACTTGGACAGCAGCCCCTTGTCCTGCTGTCACCATAGTTACCCAGTGCCCAGTCAGCGACATGTAACGCCCCTGTCCATGCCTACTCGTCCAAGTGTCTGTGGTGAAATGCACCCTGTCACACACAGAGTTTCTCAAAGAAGCGGTGATGTTGTGTGCGACATGCTGGTGGAGCGCAGCCACACCTTTCTTTGAGAAGTAGTGCCGACTGGGCATCTGGTACTGGGGCACTGCGACGGACATAAGGTCTCGAAAATCCTCTGTGTCCACCAGGTGGAAAGGCAGCATTTCTGTAGCCAAGAGCTTGCAGATGGTGAAATTCAACCTCTTAGCTTTCTCATGGCTAGGAGGAAATGGTCTTTTACTTGTCCACATCTGAGGGACCGAGGGCTGGCTATTGTGCTTAGACGGGGTTGATAAGGGTGTCCCCGGCAAACTGCCGGTCTGTGAGGAAGATGCAGGTGGACATGTTAGGTTGCCTTGATCCAAAGGTGGTGCTATCGATGTCGGACAGCGCTCAACACCAGCTGGTGTTACCACCTCCAAAGAAAATGATGACCTGCCAATCACGCTGGCTGTTGCGGGTAAAGAGGTGGCAGGTCTGCGCCCCAAAACAGGTGTGACTGCTGTCCCCCCAGTCACAGAGGATGAAGAGGCCGCGGATGCACAAGACATGGCAGACGGTGGTTGGCCCGGCCGGCTAGGCCGCATTGTAGCACACTGAGCTTCCTACTGCAACTTATGCTTCATGTCCATGTGCCGGTTCATGCATGAAGTACTCAAACTATGTATTTTTTGGCCTCTACTTAGCTTTTGCTGACAAATGTTACAGATAACACGAGTTGGGTCATCTTTATCGATCTGAAAAAATGCCCAGGCTATGCAAGGCTTAGCACCCATGCGACCTGAAGAGCCACCACGACTTGTGGTGAGAGGCAGAGTTGTGTTTGAGGATGCAGTTGTTGACGTGCTTCCAGTACTACGTCTCTGTCCAGGAAGGCGCAACCTGACCTCGTCGTCACTAGCATCTTCCTCCACCTCCTCTGCTGACCTCATCTCTTGGCTGAATGTGGGTTGACAGTAAGTGGGATCTCCAACCTCATCATCATCACCCTGTGCGTTATCACACCCGTCGTCCTCAGAGCCAACCTGTTCCTGCCCTGACAAAAAACTAAAGTTGTCGCTCCAATCAGGTATTTGAGTCTTATCATCGTCTTCCTCATTGTCTCCACCAACAGGAGTTACAGTTTGGGAATGAGGGTCTACATTATGGTCAGAACCTTCTGCGTCTGGTCCTGGATCCGACTCATAAAGATTCTGGGCATCAGTGCAGATCATTTCCTCGTCTGGATTCACAGAAGCGCTGGAGTCGACCTCTGATTCCCAGGCTATAGTATGAGTAAACAGCTCTGCAGACTCAACCATCTGTTCTACCTCATACTCAGACGGGCAGCTGGAGATTTGGGAGCTGTGAGGAAGCAAGTGCGATTGGGGTGACACCTTTGAGGACTGGAGTATTTGTGATGTTGAAGTTGATGTGGAGGAGAGCCCACTTAAAGGAGCACTTGATATCCGTTGAAGCACCTGCTGTTTTTGTGCCTCATCTGGAATTTGTAGCGATTGGCGTGGCCGTAAGAAAGGGATCTTATCACATTGTCCGCTAAAAGAAGTAGACATTTTAGTTTGGCTGGAAGATGGTCTTTCTTCTGCAGATGTTACTGTTGCTTTAACACCTACCCCACGGACACAACCTTTTTTCCCCTTCCCAACACGCCTATTCCCCTTTCCACCAGCAGCAGGCCTTTTTCCACTCATTTTGGTGGTTAACTAATTCACAACTCTGGAGTTGTTTGCACAAAAAAACAATGGATGGGAACCGAGCAGAGCTGAGTGGCCAAACTGTGGTATTAGGCCAAAACTATTGGCTGGGTTAGATGCAGAAAAAAATTATATTCAATTTGCAACCTGATGGAGGTCAGTATAGATGGACTAATACAACAAGTCCCACACACAGCTAGAAGCCCAAATATTTTTTCAGAGGTAGATGCAGAAAAAAATATATTCAGTTTGCAACCTGATGGAGGTCAGTATAGATGGACTAATACAACAAGTCCCACACACAGCTAGAAGCCCAAATATTTTTTCAGAGGTACTGTAGATGCAGATAAAAATTATTTTTAATTTGCAACCTGATGGAGGTCAGTATAGATGGACTAATAGAGAAAGTCCGACACACTGCTAGAAGGCCAAATATTTTTTCAGAGCTAGATGCAGAAAAAAATTATATTCAGTTTGCAACCTGATGGAGGTCAATATAGATGGACTAACAGAGAAAGTCCCACACACTACTAGAAGGCCAAATATTTTTTCAGAGCTAGATGCATACAAAAAATTATTTTGAATTTGCAACCTGATGGAGGTCATTATAGGTGGACTAATAGAACAAGTCCCACACACTGCTAGAAGGCCAAATATTTTTTCAGAGCTAGATGCAGAAAAAAATTATATTCAGTTTGCAACCTGATGGAGGTCTGTATAGATGGATTAATAGAACAAGACCCACACACAGCTAGAAGCCCAGTATTTTTTCAGAGGTAGATGCAGAAAAAAATATATTCAGTTTGCAACCTGATGGAGGTCAGTATAGATGGACTAATACAAGAAGTCCCACACACAGCTAGAAGCCCAATATTTTTTCAGAGGTAGATGCAGAAAAAAATATATTCAGTTTGCAACCTGATGGAGGTCAGTATAGATGGACTAATAGAATGATGCTATGCCCAAAAGATTTTACTTCACTAGGTGCAGTAAAAAAATTGGTATTCTATACACAGGTGGTATATCTTGCAACACAGATAGGCTACTCCACTGACTAACACACTCTGCAATAGGCCAAAAAGGATTAGCTTTGCTAGATTCAGCCAAATGCTGTGAAAAAAACTTGCACAGCACTGGCACAGACCTGCCTGGCAAAAACTGATAGGAACTGATGTAACCTAGTCCTGAAAAGGACTCCAATTACAATTAGTCTTTACTCCCACAATCTATCTATTTAAGAGCACAGACCTCCCTGATAAAAGTCGTAGGAAATGCTGTAACCTAGTCCTTAAAAGGACTGCAATCACAACTATTCCCTACTCCCAAGCTATCTGTAGATTTGTGCGAAAATTGGCTTGAAATTAACAAGGTATAGCGCACACAGCAACAGCGGTGCCGTCTAACACGCAGCTGCAGCAGTGAGAAAATGGTGGCGACGGGGAAAATGGCTTGGTCTTATAGGGCAAGGACATGTGACATACACTGCCAATGACACATGCCCTTGCTTGTGTGAAAAAAAGCACTTCGCTCCGTGTGTGCGTTGCTGATAGGCTGACAGATTGCACCTCCCCACTGCAAATGCGGGAAAGAGAAAAAAAAATGGAGATCTTCATTGTTCCTGCAGAGATCCATCCCCTGCCCCTCCCCCCACCCCGCTGTACACTCAAACTGCGTATTAACATTAATTTTCATCATTACTGAGAAAAAATCCAGTTATGATTTTGGTGCACGAACAGTTATCGAACATAACCTCGAACAGCCGAATTTTTCTCAAATTGTTCATGTTCGCCGAACGGCTCGAACACCGCCCAAAACAGCTCGAATTTGAGATTGGCGAACAGTTCGAGTAGAACAACGCTCATCTCTACTCACTACTGAAGTGACTGGATCGGGGGGATATTTTGTGGATCTCATTCCAGCATCTCCACTCTAGCTGATTCACTACTGAAGTGACTGGATCGGGGGGATATTTTGTGGATCTCATTCCAGCATCTCCACTCTAGCTGATTCACTGGTGAGGTGACTGGATCGGAGTGGATATTTTGAGGATCTCATTCCAGCATCTCCACTCTAGCTGATTCACTGGTGAGGTGACTGGATCGGAGTGGATATTTTGAGGATCTCATTCCAGCATCTCCACTCTAGCTGATTCACTGGTCAGGTGACTGGATCGGAGTTGATCTTTTGATGATCTCTCTGCAGCTTCTCCATTCTAGACAGTTCAGTTTCTACACTGAAGTTCCTCAAAAAATCACCTCCAATGTCCAGAATGGAGCAGATTCCTGGATCCTCATAGCCTGCAATGTAGTGGAATTGGAATGTGCACACATTGTAGATATATATCAGCTTTATAATTCTAATGATTTCATGTTTTTATTTTTTAAGTACTTGCTCAAACTGTTATATTTATTACGTATTTCCAAAGGGCAAAATTTTTTTTTTTTCATGATTAATCAAACTTGCATTTTATTATCGCTTTTTGTAATATAAATAATCACACACAGCGCTGATCATTCAGTTTTACGTAGGGAAAAACGTAACAGAGCGCAGCGACAGAGTCCTCATAATTTACAACATTGTATTGGAGTGGATTTTTTGAGGACCTCATTTGAGCAACTCCATTCTAGCTGATTCACTAGAGAGCCGTCTAGATCGGAGTGGGTATTTTGAGGATCTCCCTGTAGCCTCCAATCTGTACAGTTTGGTGCTGAGGTGACTGGAATCAAGTTTTTCAAAGAGTGAGTGGAGCTTCGCAGGGAGAAACATAACAGAGCGCAGCCGAGAGAGTCCTCATAATTTACAACATTGTATTGGAGTGGATTTTTTGAAGACCTAATTTTAGTAACTCCATTCTAGCTGATTCACTAGTGAGCCGTCTAGATCGGACTGGATTTTTTGAGGACCTCATTTTAGTAACTCTATTCTAGCTGATTCACCATTGAACCATCTAGATCGGAGTGGATTTTTAGATGATCTCCATGTAGCCTCTATTCTGTACAGTTCATTGCTGACCTGACTAGAATGGAGTTGCTGGAGTGTTGTCCTCATAGGATCAAATCCAATCTAGACGGCTCATGACTGAAACCTCCAGACCAAACCTACAGACAGTGTATATGCCATATAGGAGGCTGAGAGTGCGGTATGCATTTTATATGAGGCCTAGAGTGCGGGCCTACATAATGTACAACGCACTCGGCCTCCTATATAAAGTATGGACTATAGGAGGCTGAGAGTGCGGTATACTTTTTATATGAGGCCTAAAGTGTGACGTCACTGCTTTCTTGTTCTTCTATCCTTTAGTATACAGGCCTGGAGAGAATAAGACACAAGACAAGTAGTTTGTGTCAACAGACTCTAACTTTATTACAAAGCATAGGGTTTATATACACCCTGGAGGCAGAAACGGATTTACCATATATGGTCCGATCATACAATTTAGCTATGCAAACAAAAGCTGGTTTCTGTTCTCGTGACGCCTAGGTTTGTAGTTGAAACATTTAATCAGACACATTTAATCATACACATTTAATCAGACACTTCTGATGACTAGCAAGGACACGTTAGTTTCTATTGATACAAGGAAGGAACATTTAGTTGTTTTTGACCTAAGGTAACCGTCAGACTTATATAGCATAGATGGGGTCTTTGACTTGAGAGACCTCATCTTCTGCTATAACATTCCATCCTTTTGTTCCATCATTTATCAATATGAATTTCTATATTTTCTTTTTCTTTTAGTACAACGCTGGATAAACATTAGAAAAAGATTAAAAACCAAATAAACCGCAAGACACATTAGCAAAACCTGAAAAATAGAATTATTGGCCAAAGTATCTGAGCACTTCACCCAAAAGTTTATCTCTTCCCATGAGACTGGGACAGCGAGAAAGGGTATGCTAGTGGACGTCACAGGGGCATGTGTACATATCCAACAATTAGCAATAGTCTGGTTTTGCTCCTTTAGTCCATCGATTAGAGCAAGATGGTGTTTAATGAATCTATTGTCATCTCCATCTGTGGTGCCTAACGTAGTCCATGCACCTGTGGTCGCAAGCATGCAGGTGAGTATAAACAATGTCTTCATTCTTTGTCCGCTGGGTCTCCTAGTATCTTTTTGCAATGGGACGCGTGGATCCAGGCCTCTTTTCCCTCTAGCTTAATGGCTGTGCTTGTGGTCAGCAAAACTTGAAAGGGTCTGTCAAACCGTGGATCTAGGCATTTCCTCACGTGCCTTTTTATAACCACCCAGTCTCCAGGTTGCAGCGTATGGCTGCTAGAGTCTTGATCTGGATCTGGAAGAGAACTGAAAACATTATCATGTATTTGCTTGATCTTTTTGTGTAAAGCCCTTACGTAGAAACTTAGCACATGGTTGTTCATTTCTAATGCTTGCGGATAGAAACACCCTAGGCTGGGTACGTTGTCAAACAGTATCTCATATGGAGAGAGTCCAGTCTTTTTATTGGGCGTGTATCTTACTGAAAACTGAGCAAGCGGTAAACAATCCGGCCATGGTTTTCCTGTCTCAGCCATGGCTTTCTGAATTTTTAATTTCAATGTCCCATTCAGTCTTTCCACTTTACCACTACTTTGAGGGTGATATGGGGTATGGAAAGCTTGTTGAATTCCTAGAGCTGACATGACTTCATTCATTATTTCACCCATGAAGTGTGTACCTCTGTCACTCTCAATTACCTCTGGTACCCCATACCTGCAGACCACCTCCGCAAGCAGTTTCTTTGCGGTTGCCGCAGCCGTGGCTTTGGCAATCGGGAAAGCCTTTGGCCATCCTGAGAACAAATCAATACAGACCAACACATATTCCCATGATCCTGACTTCGGCAGCTGAATATAATCAATATAATCAGTCTCTGGAATGGATAGAGAAACAACATAAGTGATATAGTTGCGTTATGACATTGTTTCCTGGAGGGGGCACAAATGAGCAGGTCATCGACATATTGCAGAACAACGATATGTGGTTCAGACCATCCCTCCAGTATTTCCTGCAGACTTGCAGTGTACATTGTGGGTGAATTCTGGGCACCCTGTGGCAACACTGTCCATGTATATTGACTGCCCTGGAACGTGAAAGCAAACAGGTACTGGCAGTCAGGATGTAATGGTACACTGAAAAATGCATTTGCCAAATCGTCCACTGAAAAACAAAGAGAGTTAGAAGGTATCTGTGACAGAAGAGTATGCGGGTTGGGCACAACTGATGTTAGAAGTTCTGTGGCTTTGTTAACCAACCGGAGGTCATGGACCATTCTATATGCGGCTGGTTGTCCTGGCACGCTCTTTTTCTTTACTGGGAACAGGGGAGTGTTGCAAGGGGACTGGGTTTTGACTAGGACTCCCCTGTGTAGTAATTTTTGGACTTGCTGGGCTATGGCATTCTCCTGAGCCGAGCTAAGGGGATACTGCTTCTGTTGAGGCAAGATGGCTCCTGGTTTTAGATTCACCATTACTGGTTGAACTCTTAACCTACCAACATCTGTGTTATCTGAGGCCCAAAAGTCGTAAGGTACAGCCTGCTCCAATATCAGGGGAAAATCGTTTGTCTCTTCTATGCTGGCAATATCTAGTGACATAATTTTGCAAAGGGTGCTTGGTTTTAAACCTGGGGTCATGGTGACAGTGCCATCAGGATGATATTCGATATGTGCTTGTAATTGAGACAATACATCGTTTCCCAAAAGGTTACATTACCATGAGCTGGCTATGTACAGTAGCTCCTTGAATTTGCAGGGGAATTTTTTTAGTGACAGGGAGCAGGAAAGACAGGGAATTGAAAGGGGTGGCAATGACATGATGTGAAAAATCAGTGTCAGTGTATGGCCAATCACCTCGCGTAATTACTGAATTGTCGGCCCCCGTATCTACTTGGAAATCGATTTCATGTCCCCCTGGTAGGTTCACCTGCACTATACAACTGGGAGTTGGGGGTAAGGAGATGAGGGGGGTTCATGTGCAAGCTACCCTCATCCTATGGGGGCGTTGTTTGGTTGGCTGGAGGACCCGTACTCTGAGCATCTGGATACGGGTTGGTCCTACAGTCCTTTCTAAAATGCCCTGGCTTTTTACATCCGTAACATAGTCTCTGTCCCAATCCTGCAGTCCGTCCTCTGCCTCTGTTGTTTCTGGGGGTCGTCTCTACTATATATATTCTGGCAGCTCTCTTTGCCTGTATTATGTCATGCTGTGCCCCCTGAGCTATTCTGGCCAAATCCTCTGCCTTCACTGATCTCCACTCTGGTCTACTTGCTTTTTACCTTTTCTGCAATCTCTTTCTTTAGTCCGTTCATGAAAGCACTTGCTAATACCCTCTCACTAGTCTTATTTTCAGGACTGAACCCCATTTCCGACCAAGTATTCCTTAGAGCCCAAAAGTAGTCTTTGGGGTCCTCTTCCTTACCCTGAACTCGGTCTTCTAGTGTAACCTGCCTTTCTCCCTGCCTGTCTTTACATGCTTTTACCAATGCTGTTGTGAACAGGACTCCGGCCTCTGCATTATTGGGTTCTGCGTCTTCGGGTCCGGTCCTATTGTTATACTGCTTGTACGTTTCGTCTGTCAACCTATCATAGCGGGCTTCATCTGCTAATTTTCCCTTAATTACCCCTTGTAAATCCAACCTAGTTGCATTGTACGTATCCTGTATGGTTCTTATCATTCTGGCAAAACCCATCGGGGACTGGGACGGATCTGGCAACTGGGAAATTAACGCCAATTGTTCTGAGGAACTCCATGGTCTATACATTAACATTGTACGGGCTTCTTGACCTGGAACAACTGCGTCCCCTACTGCTGCTGCTGCTGCTCCCGGTGCTCCTGGCACAACTACCGTCCTCATTGGGAATAGTCTAGCTGGGTGGGGTCTTGGTCCTCCGCATGCCACACAGATATCTACAGTCAAGGGATTCTGCTGTCCACATCTGGGGCAAACCCAGCAATTGGGTTCCTGGGAATTCTGGTACTGGGGTGGGGGTGACGTCGGGGGCAGATAGGGAGGAAAATATGTCATTCCGGTTTTTGTCAGTCTGTAACATCCGTTTCCTAATTCTTCAATTCTTCCTTCAAAATGAGCACATGCATACATCCATATGACGCGCCCCCTGGGCCATGTTCAGGGGATACCCGGAGCCGGATCTATATAGGGGTAGTAGTCCTTGTGGCGGTGACCCGGTCCGTGCCCAGGGTGTCAAACTAAGTGGCAGTCTATGGCAGTAGATGTTAACTTGATCGACTACGCCACCCGTTGAGTGCGGCTTTGAAGCCGCCGCTGCAGAACAGTCCACTGAGGCCAGGTGTATAAGGATGTGCAGCGTGGTGGTATAACCCCCAACGGGAGGGGTATGGCCTCAGGGCAGCAGATGCGGATGATGGGGGTAGTTGTAGTGTAGAAAAGAGAGTCAGAGACGTGGGATGCAGTTTCAGGGTTTTTACTCACGGGTGTTCCTTTGGTCACTCTGGCCTTGAGTGACCACCCGAGCCGTGCTGCGTCCACCAGGTCCTGGACTCGGCCAACCCCCAGGCAGTTCCGGAGCGTGGTCCTGAGCTTCCCTCTCTTCTCTCTTTCTCCTGGCCGTCCCCACCAGGGATCCACCTTTGGCCTGCTCCCTCGGGTCTCTTGGTGGTTAAACCTTCTCTGGGTTCCCTGACCCTATACTTGGTGTGCCTTTCTGGTGGATTTGGTGAGGGTCGTGGCAAATCTTGACCACGACCTCCGGTTCCTGGCTAAGGGTTGCTTTGGCCTCTGCCAGCTTGGGATCCGGTACCCGTGTCCGCCAACCCTTCACCCTTTTGGCTTAATTCTGGGTTCTCAGGGTTCCCTCTGTCTTCCACTCTGGGCCTTCCTTCTTCCTCTCTGCTCACTGCAGGTCTAGCCCTGGAGCTGGGCCCAGACGGAGCCACAGCTCCCTGTCAGCCCTCCTGGCTGAACTCTTCTCAGCTCCTCAAAAGACCGACTAAAAAGACCCTGTCCTAAGATGGTGCCCACCATATATACTCCCTCTATGTGTGAGCCCAGGTGACCAGCACCCAATGAGCTCCTAGCCTTACCCAGACTACTCCCCCTATCTGCCCCTACACTACTGGGATGTTCCACCCCCCTTCCCACTCCAGCCAGGGACAGACGCTGTCGTACCTGCACATATATACTTGGTGGGAGTACCGTAGATCTGTCCCCCGGAAATGGGATGTATGTAGTGCATGCAGCCTACTAAGCTCAGTTCCACACTCCATCCTTACCCGGGAGTGGAATATCACACCTCTGGGTTGAGGTGCAATACCCCTGTAGCAGCCGAGTCCTCAGGGTGCTACACATACATCTACTGTCTCCAACAGACCCTTATCTTTCAGCCATCCATGATAGGAGTTAAAGAAGGATTTCCATTTCTCTCCGTTCATCTCTCCATTTTCATTCATTCCCGCCTTACACAATATTTTGTCAATTCCAATCAGTGCCTGTTTCCCTTCTCTACGTACTACTAAGTCTTTGGCTGTAACGCCTTCTTTGGCATTTTGGTTCCCCATTCTTTCGGTTCTCCTCACTCAGAGTAGACTCCTCAGTCACTTAGACAATGGGCCACAAAGATTTCTGAACCACGCCACTACTTGCCCTCCAGGACTTATACGCCAACCAGAAAAACAGACCAAAAACACTGATCCCGAGACACACCCACAACACAATCATCGGATCCATGCTGTCATTCTTAAGTTTTTCCAAAGGATAGAAGACAGGACTGACAATTTATCTGAGGGGATTCTACTGGTTCAAAGGGACCTGAGCCAGACAACAATCTGTGAATTACCTGGGAGCCGATCGCTCGGGGGTGAGGGAGTCTCTTCTATGTAGTGATATAATTTAGGTAGAATATAACAGTTATTCTTACCTCAGCACTGTATATATCACCAACAGAGAGCCTTGCTCGTCCCACGTCTCGGACCGGTCGAGCACCCCTGGGCAGATTAACTCAGGTCCCTGTTCGGGCGCCAGCTGACGTCACTGCTTTCTGGTTCTTCTATCCTTTAGTATACAGGCCCGGAGAGAATAAGACATAAGACCGGTAGTATGTGTCAACAGACTCTAACTTTATTACAAAGCATAGGGTTTATATACACCCTGGAGGCAGAAACGGATTTACCATATATCGTCCGATCATACAATTTAGCTATGCAAACAAAAGCTGGTTTCTGTTCTCGTGACGCCTAGGTTTGTAGTTGAAACATTTAATCAGACATATTTAATCAGACACATTTAATCAGACACTTCTGATGACTAGCAAGGACACGTTAGTTTCTATTGATACAAGGAAGGAACATTTAGTTGTTTTTGACCTAAGGTAACCGTCAGACTTATATAGCATAGATGGGGTCTTTGACTTGAGGGACCTCATCTTCTGCTATAACAAGTGCGGGCCTACATGATGTACAATGCACTTGGCCTCCTATATAAAGTATAGACTATAGGAGGCTGAGAGTGCGGTATACGTTTTATATGAGGCCTAGAGTGCGGGCCTACATGATGTACAACGCACTCGGCCTCCTATATAAAGTATATACTGTTTCCACGGACCGTGTGTCCGTGGGCAAAACACGCTGACATGTCAGTTTTTTTTATACACTGCACGGGCCGAAAAATGTCCCGCACATGTGCACACAGATGACGTGCGTGTGTCTTCGGTGTGACACATACCGGCGCCTGGGAATCAGTGGTACAGTTAATGCTGTTCCCAGGTGCTTAAGGAATCAGCGATCAGCTCTAGCAAGGGACAATGTTGAGAGCAGTAGGTTCACCTCCCGATGTCGCCAAAACCTGTAAATATAAGAAAATAAAAAAAAACATATTCACCTGGCTTGAGGCGACCACACACGCTGAGGAGATTGACTCCCTGCAGCGAGCAGGCCCCTACGCTCACTGAGCTCAGCATAGGTCGGGGGACCGCTCACTGCAGCAAGTCATTCTCCTCCGCTCTTCAGCGTGTGTGGTCACTTCAAGCCAGGTGAATATATTGTTTTTTTTTTATTTTAGTATTATTTTTACAGGTTTTGGAGACATTTGGACGTGAATACTACTCTCAACATTGTCTCTTCATTGTCCCTTGCTAATACTGATTGCAGCGCCGGCAAGGGACAGTGATGAGCGATTCCTTTAGCACCCGATGCTTGGGAACAGCACAAACTGTACCGCTGATTCCCAGGCGCTGGTACGATATGTGTGATCCTGATGAAACACACGTATGCCACACAGACACGGATATTTCCGGTACTGTTTTCTCCAGTACCGGAAATATCCGGATGTGTGAAAGAGCCCTATGCCATATAGGAGGCCGAGAGTCTGTATGTCACATAGGAGACCAAGAGTGCGGTATACGTTATATATGGGGCCTATATGACATAATAGATCACACTTTCTACCTCCTATATGAAACATAGATCACACTCTTGGACTCTTATGAATTATACAGTGTATATGTCATATAGGAGGCTGAGAGTGCGGGCCTATATGACGTATACAACACACTCAGCCTGATATATAAAGTATATATTATAGGAGACCGAATGTGCAGTCTGTACGTCATATAGGAGGCCGAGAGTGCGATATATGTCATGTGTGGGGCAAATATGATGTATACCACATAGAAGTGAAGTATGCCGGCACCAGTTCCCAAATCTTGCCTGTTTAGTCAAAAAAACCTCTATGACGGGTTTTTTAGCCCTTGGCTATCCACATCAGGAGGTGCAATGTCTAAATAAGCAGTGTTAATCAAATGTCCAAGGAAGTATGAAAAAGACAGCACTCACCAATGGATCCCAAAAAAAGATCCTTTTATTTCAGATTCAGCGTACAGACGTTGTGGCTGGTTCAAGGGTGAAAAGAGGACGACGGCCGTTTCGCGCACAAGCAGCGCCACCACGGGTCCAGTATAGTTCACCCCCGCACCCCTGAACCAGCTGCAACGTCTGTATGCTGGATCTGAAATAAAAGGATCTTTTTTTGGCATCCATTGGTGAGTGCTGTCTTTTTCATACCTCCTATATGATGTATAGATCGCACTTTCTACCTCATATATGACAAACAGACCGCACTCTCTGCCTCCTATATGACATATACAATGCATTTGGCCTCCTATATTTCATTGCAGCCATTTGGTAAATTCTAAAAAGTTCATTATTCTTCTCATTAAAGTACACTCTGCACCCCATCTTGACTGAAAAAAAACAGAAATGTAGAAATTTTTTGCAAATTTATTGAAAAAGCACTTTACATTACAGAGGGGACTTGTACAGACAATAAAGACATTACAGAATAAACATAACTCAGATACCAAGAGGAGTGAGGGCCCTGCTCGCAAGCTACAATCTATGAGGAAATAGGGAGACACGAAAGGTAAATGATAAAATGTGCTGATATTGTATGATACAACCATTATACACTAAATAGGGTCTGCACATAACGCCGTATGAACCGGTCACCAGCCAGTATGTGTATGGCCACAGAGGGCTATTAAGTGCATGGAGGGTGTGCACACAGATGCTACAAGGGTCTATATATGCTACTATATGCAGTATATAGTGTACAGACGGTTAGATAGTATGCTGCTGCGTATATGGTGTGGAATCCACATTCTATTCACTGCCATATCTATACATTATATAGTATATACACTGCTCCGCTCTATATTCCTGAACACAGTGTATATGTATATACTGTATAATGTGTGTGTCTGTATATATAATATATACATATATATTGCAGAGTACCACTTCTGTCCTCTATACTGGGCGTAATTCTGTGTATGTATTATTCTGTATATACAGTATATATGTGGCACCCCAGGGGTCTGGTTTCCACAGTAATAGCAATATTATGTCTGAGAGCAGGTGGGAGGTCTCTTGGTCAGGAATCCTATGCATGCCACACCTCCTGCCCAGTCCTGGGAGGGGAAGAACTTCCCCTATATAAAACTGGGGCTGAGGCAGGGTTAGAGAGAAAGAGTAGAGAGAGAAGAGGAGAAGCAGCTATAGGAAAGAGAGATCAGGAGCTCTGAGGAAGTCGTGCTAAAAGGAATCAGGGGCTGGCAGCTGTAGAGCTCGCCCTGATTGAAGAGTTACCACCGGACCCGGAGTCCGAGGCTGTGGGGACTAATCCTTACCCAGCAGCAGAAACCGACCGGCAGGGGATTTCAGGTCCTCTGGCCAAGAAACCCGAAGGCACGGTCACACGCTTAGGACCAGCACCGCCGTCGTGGAGCGGAAGCCACTAGAAGGCCCCGAGTCACCGGCCATACGGGTGAGCACCACACGGTACACTCAGGGACGTGGGCTACTTTTACCCGCCTCTAGCAAGGTAGCCAGAAGAGTACAATTAGTTGGGGAGGCCTACAACTCCGCCTGGCCAAGGGGGATCCCATCTGCTCAAGGACTGACCAGGCCCCGACCGCTAGCCAGTACTCCGGGAGGGTCTATCTTTGTCACCAGTAAAGACCCTGAACTACACCGCATCGTCTCTGAGTGGTTCCTGCTACCCCCATCATCCACGTCGGCTGCCCTGAGGCCATACCCCTCCCGTTGGGGGTTACACCATCCACGCTGCACCATCCTTCCACCGGCCTCAGCGGTCTGCCCTGCAGCGGCAGCTCCATAGCTGCATTCAACGGGTGGCGTAGTCGTCCTACATCTACTGCTAATACTCAGCCACACAGTTTGACTCCCTGGGCACGGACCGGGTCACCGCCACGAGACTACTACCCCCAACAGGCCCGGCTCCGGGTAGTCCCCGCGTGCGCAACGCTACACCACGTAGGCCCAGGGGCGCGTCAACTTTGGCGTAGTCGGCAGGATCTCGTGCCCGCAACCACCGGGTACTGCGTGCCTGAAAAAGACTGTTCAAACTTACCAGTGGTGAAGATTCCCGCTATCCGTGGAAGTTTCCCGCCATCCGGCGCCATCTTCTACCTTCTTCCCGCCATCCGCGAAGTTTCCCGTAATCCGGCGCCATCTTCTGCCTTCGTCCCGCCATCCGTGGAGTTTTCCCGCCGTTGGACGCCATCTTGAAGACGCCGCGCGGGAAGAAGAGGGGCGTGGACTCTGAAAGCGCGCGAGAACTGAAGCCCCGCCTCACGTCCGGACGTTGCGTAAGGTCCTGGAAGGAGCCCAGCAGACGCCGACGTCACAGGAGCGCGACGGAAGGTCCTCAACCCTGACGATCCACTGCGGAGCCGCGGCCTACGGAAGAGGATCATCGCAAGGTAGGCCACGGTCCACTAGGGGGGAGGAAGATGTCGGATACGGAGGAGAGCTTCACTGCCTCAACCCCCGCCAGCGCCACCGCTGCTGCAGTCATGCCTTTCACCATGCCCTATATCCCGGGAGCAGCCTGGCTACCCCAGTACTCAGGGGAGTCACATACCCTGAATGACTTTAGAGAAAAGCTGGATAGCCTCTTCCAGGTGTACCCCCTCACAGAAGAGGAAAAAGTGAGCATCCTGGTGGCCCAACTAACCGGGGCAGCCCAAAGGGAGGTAAAGTCCTGGCCACCTGGGAGGAGGACTGTCGCAGGGATACTAACCCGGCTGAGGGACACCTTTGATACCCGCACCTCAGCCGAGATTAAGCTTAGATTCTATGGGTGCAAGCAGCGAGCACATGAGAGTATAAGGGACTATGCACTAAACCTACAAGAGGCCCTGAGAGCCATTAAGCAGACCGACCCTGACAGCGTGGGAAACGAGGACAGGCTGTTGACCGAACAATTTATAGAGGGACTATATTGCAATGTCCACCGAACCCAGTTGCGGGCCATAGCCTTACAGGATCCTCATCTGGACTTTGCACAGTTCAAGGACAGAGCCATCCGGGTGCTCCGAGAACCGGCACCGGGTGGCGTTGTGACCCACAGGCGCCCAGCTATCACTTACCACCAGGAGGCGGCGCCCTTGTCGGCAGGGCCTGTGGGAGCTGATGCGCAGGCTTTGAACAATGACCCGGCTCCAGACCTGCACCATCAGGTCCAAGAGCTAGCTAAAAGCGTTGCTGCGCTAACCCGAACTGTGCAGTCTTTACAGGTTTCCACTCCAGGGAAGATCCAGCTGGCATCCGGACCGGAAGACATCCCGTGGCGTCGACCAAGGAGGACCCCACCGGCCAGAGGAAGACCCAGCGACCGATACAACGAGGACGGACAACCCATCTGCCGCCGCTGCAATCAACCCGGACATATGGCAAGGTACTGTCCTTTAAACTGGCACAACCTGGGGTAGAGGGCCAACCCCCAGGAAAAAGATCACTAGGCCCATCGAACTGGCGCGACAAATATGTGGGAGGACGTCCAGTCTTGCCTGTGGTACTGGATGGCATCCCTATGAGTGCCCTACTGGACACCGGGTCACAGGTCACCACCATCCCGTACGTGCTCTTCAAGCAGTACTGGAATGACTCGGATATAACCCGCTATCCAGACGACGACTTGAGTATCATCGCCAGTAATGGTCAGCCCGTGCCACAGATCGGATTTAAAGAGATGACCATTAAAATCGGTAGAGTCGAACTGGCAGCACAGGGACTGATCATTGACATTGACATTGACAAGCGCGAGAGTCACCCAAAGATAACTCTAGGAACTAATGTGATTGAAAATTGTCTTGCAGAGGTGATTTTCATTTTACAGCAGGTTGCCAAGAACGCCAGCTCCGGCCAGCAGCGAGTGCTCCAGAAAGAGATCCGGACACTGATGCGACGGCAACAGGTGGAACTCTCCGGTGGTGAGATTGGTAGCATAAGAATGTGTGACCCTTTCCCTATTGCCATGCCCCCGAAAAGTGAAATGATGATTTGGTGCCGGGCAGCTATTGGTCTGAGAGGTAGAGATTACCAGGCCATGGTAGAACCAGTCTACTCAGACAGTAGGCCCACCATTTTGACAGCCCGGGGGGTAGTTGATGTACGCCATGGGAGGGTGCCCGTTCGCATAATAAATATCGGGAAAAGGGAAGTATACCTGCCCCAGTATGCTACGCTAGCCAAATTATATACTATCAACCAAAATTCTATACAGTCTGTGGAACCCTTGCCTCCATCTCACCCGGAGGAAGGTAACGGCTCTAAGAAAATAATGGAGGATTGGTGTCAGCAACTACATTTGGGTACTGACTCCACTCCCTCCCACCAGAAACAGGGAGTCTACCGGGTGGTTCAAGAGTACGAGAGAGTGTTTAGTAAACACCCGTTAGACTTCGAGCGAGTCAAGGGGGTAGAACACCACATCCCCACGGGAGACCATCCTCCCATAAAAGAGAGGTATCGACCCGTACCCCCTGCACACTACCAACACGCCAAGGGGATGCTTAGAGACATGAAGGAGGCTGGGGTAATCAGGGATAGCTGTAGCCCCTGGGCAGCTCCACTAGTCTTGGTCAAAAAGAAAGACAACACCATGAGAATGTGTGTAGATTACCGGAAAATTAACCGTATCACACACAAAGATGCGTACCCCTTACAAAGAATAGAGGAGTCTTTGGCTGCTTTAAAATCTGCTAACTTCTTCTCCACCTTGGATCTCACTAGCGGGTACTGGCAGGTTCCTGTAGCAGAGGCGGACCGGGAGAAGACCGCATTCACCACCCCGATGGGACTTAGCGAGTTTACCTGCATGCCGTTCGGACTCTGCAACGCACCAGGAACCTTCCAGCGATTGATGGAATGCTGTCTGGGACACCGAAACTTGGAGACGGTCCTGTTATACCTGGACGATGTCATCGTCTATTCCAAGACCTACGAGGACCACCTGAAACACCTGGCGGAAGTGTTCGAAGCTCTGGCAAGTTACGGCCTAAAGGTGAAACCTTCCAAGTGTCACCTCCTGAAGCCAAAGGTGCAGTACCTGGGACACGTGGTGAGTGCTGACGGAGTGGCTCCAGACCCTGATAAGATCACCGCAATTAAGGAATGGCCAAGCCCCTCCAGCGTAAAGGAAGTGAGGCAGTTCCTCGGGTTGGTAGGCTACTACCGAAGGTTCATTCCCGGTTTCACCAAAAAGGCAGCTCCTATGCAGGACCTCCTGATAGGCCAGTCCAGGAAGGCCAAGAACCAGAAGCCACCCTTCAGATGGGAGAAGCTGGAAGAAGAGTCCTTCCGCCAGCTGAAGATGGCCCTCACGGGGGATGAAATCCTGGCGTACCCTGATTATAGCCAGCCCTTTATCCTCTACACCGACGCCAGTAACATCGGGCTAGGAGCCGTACTGTCCCAGATCCAGCAGGGGAAAGAACGGGTAATTGCTTACGCCAGCCGAAAACTGCGACCCACCGAAAGAGACCCTGAGAATTACAGCTCATTTAAGCTAGAGTTCCTGGCAGTGGTGTGGGCAGTCACCGAACGCTTTAAGCACTACCTCGCTTCTTCCCGGTTCACCGTGTACACGGATAACAACCCGTTGACACACCTGGACACTGCAAGACTCGGTGCCCTAGAGCAGAGATGGATGGCCCGCTTGTCCAACTATGAGTTTACAATCAAATACCGGGCAGGACGCTCCAATACCAACGCGGACGCCCTGTCCAGGATGCCAAACCTACCGGACGTAGGGGAAGATTCAGAGGGACTGGAAGAAGTTGAACTCCCCGCGTTCCACCGTCATGGGACTATCCAGTATTCCCACCGTGTAAGGAGTAAGCAATCCGCTACGTTCAACCCCTTACCTCATTACAACTGGGCGGAGACGCAAGACAGTGACCCTGCCGTCCGACTGGTAAAGGAGATGCTGACTCGGCCAGATGCACGCCTTGACCCAGACGCTCCGGAGGAAGCCAAGCAACTGTGGGCTGAGAAGAGTCGACTGTTCCTTTACAAGGGGAAGTTGTGCCGCAGAATGGTTAACTCCCGGACGCATGAACTAATCTGGCAAGTAGTGGTGCCAAGAAGAGACGCAGCTATGGTGATGGAGGCATACCACGACGGATCTGGGCACTTCAGATGGAAGAAGCTGGAGTTCCTGCTGCGCGGGCGGTTCCATTGGGTAGGCATAAGAGGAACCATCGAGAGGTGGTGCAGAGACTGTGGCCCATGCAACCTAAGAAGGAGGGACCGTGCCAGCCAGAAGACTCCCCTGCGGTCCATCATCACCAGACAGCCGTTGGAACTGGTAGCCTTGGATCATGTAAAACTGACCCCAAGCAGAAGTGGCTACGTCTACGCGTTAACCATCGTGGATCACTACTCCCGGTTCTTGGTTGTCGTCCCCGTCAAGGACTTAACGGCTCAAACAGCAGCTAGAGCCTTCCAGCAGCACTTCTGCCGTCCGCACGGATACCCGGAGCAGGTGCTGACGGACCAGGGGCCTGCCTTTGAAGCGGAGGTCTTCCAGGAGTTCTGCACCCTGTATGGCTGCCGGAAGATAAGAACAACACCCTATCACCCGCAAACTAATGGACTTTGTGAGAAAATGAACCAGGTGGTGATAGATCTTCTGAAAACATTGCCCCTGGAAGAACGCAGTCTGTGGCCTGAGAAGCTGCCCGACCTGGTGGACCTATACAACCACATCCCTGTAGGTTCCACCAACTGTACCCCGGCTTACCTAATGAGGGCAAGACCTGGTAAGCTTCCTGTTGATCTGGAGATGGGAGTCCTGACACCCGAGGACACTTCACCAGAAGCAGACTGGGACACAGAGAGGCAGCAGCAGTACCGGAAAGTACAGGAGAGCGTGGAGCGAAGTCTCTGTCAAGCTAGGGAAAGACAAGAGAAAACTTACAACCAGTATGCTCCCGCTGTTCCCCTGGTGCCCGGAGAGCAGGTCTTGAAGAGGAAAAGACGGCTCCACAAGTTGGACGACCAGTGGGAGAAGGACCCGTACACCGTACTGCCCTCAAGCCACGACAACCCAAAGATCTGTACAATCAGTAAAGACGGAGGGGAAACCACAGCCATTGTATCCCGGGATCACCTGAAGAAGTGTCCCGAACAGCTACGGAACCCTGAAGAGGAACAAGAGGACCCTCGACCCGTAGAGGAAAGGGAAGATATGGTTAGTACTGTGCTCGGAGACTTCCCTCGGTCTTGGACTCAAGTCAATGGTGCTGTTGTGGTACCCGTCCTCACGTTCCTCCAACCAGCATCCCAAGTGCCTACGGAGACACAGGTAGAGCTGGAAGAACAGCCGGTCCAGGAGGCAGAAGGCCCCACACAAGCAGACCAGGAAAATCAACTCTGCTTATAGTGAGCCTGCCATACCCCTAGTGAGCCAAAGAGTCCGTAGACGGCTGCCCAGTTTACCCTTGACAGCTCCTATACCCTGTAGCTCAGGACCAGTCAGCCAGCTCCGTAGGTCCACTAGGGTCACTAGAGGCCAGTTGCCCATACGGTGGAGGATCTAAATGTTCAAGCTGTTTTATTAATGTTTACCTGTTTATTGTTGCTTGTGTATAATTATGTGTTTCTAGTTATTTATAGGAGTCTTTGGTGGATTTACCGGGAATCCTTTGTGCATATAGTTGGAGCGTAACCCAGGACGGACTAAAAGACTGTTAAGGACTCGGGGCAGGACAGACCCTACCTGGTTACGTCTCCCTGTTTTGGTGAAATGGACACCCTTGTTTTCTTCAAAAGTTACACCCGGTTGCGGACACGCCGTGACCACCTTATGTGTTGTCTCTATCAGAATGTTATTGTTTATACGTTGTTATGTTTACAAAAGTATGTTTAGTCCCGGAGTACTAAATTTCACTAGGGGGGAATGTGGCACCCCAGGGGTCTGGTTTCCACAGTAATAGCAATATTATGTCTGAGAGCAGGTGGGAGGTCTCTTGGTCAGGAATCCTATGCATGCCACACCCCTTGCCCAGTCCTGGGAGGGGAAGAACTTCCCCTATATAAAACTGGGGCTGAGGCAGGGTTAGAGAGAAAGAGTAGAGAGAGAAGAGGAGAAGCAGCTATAGGAAAGAGAGATCAGGAGCTCTGAGGAAGTCGTGCTAAAAGGAATCAGGGGCTGGCAGCTGTAGAGCTCGCCCTGATTGAAGAGTTACCACCGGACCCGGAGTCCGAGGCTGTGGGGACTAATCCTTACCCAGCAGCAGAAACCGACCGGCAGGGGATTTCAGGTCCTCTGGACAAGAAACCCGAAGGCACGGTCACACGCGTGGGACCAGCACCGCCGTCGTGGAGCGGAAGCCACTAGAAGGCCCCGAGTCACCGGCCATACGGGTGAGCACCACACGGTACACTCAGGGACGTGGGCTACTTTTACCCGCCTCTAGCAAGGTAGCCAGAAGAGTACAATTAGTTGGGGAGGCCTACAACTCCGCCTGGCCAAGGGGGATCCCATCTGCTCAAGGACTGACCAGGCCCCGACCGCTAGCCAGTACTCCGGGAGGATCTATCTTTGTCACCAGTAAAGACCCTGAACTACACCACATCGTCTCTGAGTGGTTCCTGCTACCCCCATCATCCACGTCGGCTGCCCTGAGGCCATACCCCTCCCGTTGGGGGTTACACCATCCACGCTGCACCATCCTTCCACCGGCCTCAGCGGTCTGCCCTGCAGCGGCAGCTCCATAGCTGCATTCAACGGGTGGCGTAGTCGTCCTACATCTACTGCTAATACTCAGCCACACAGTTTGACTCCCTGGGCACGGACCGGGTCACCGCCACGAGACTACTACCCCCAAGAGGCCCGGCTCCGGGTAGTCCCCGCGTGCGCAACGCTACACCACGTAGGCCCAGGGGCGCGTCATATACACTGGATAGAAGCAATTCTCCTGTCCTGTATACTGGGTGTAATTCTCAGTATCTGTATATACACACTGCACTGCTAAAATAAGATGTAAAATAATAATAATTTGAGTGGTTTACCCTCTGATATATACCACTCCCAGCATGCACTGTCAGATTTAACCCTTCCGGGCCTGCTGGGAGTTGTAGGTTTGTTACTGCAGGGATGATGCGGGGACGAGTATTGCATTTGAACCCACAGCATCAAGTCATTCACACTTTAAAGAGAACCTGTCACGTCCTAGCTGCCCTCTACACTGCCCCCATAGCGTTGGTAGTGACGCAATGTGCATCACTAGCAAGCTGTTTTCATGAAAATCGCTGCAGCTATAATGAATTTATAACGTTTAATATACTTATATCTAGGGCCGGCTCCAGGTTTTTCTGGGCCCCGGGCGAAAAAGTCTCAGTGGGCGCCTCTAACACATACCACGATTCATGATGCACAGATACCGCAGAGAAATCTATATATATAGTACAATGCAAAGATTTCACTTCTTACATTACATGAGTGATATCTACTGTAAATTCTACAATAGCTCAGAAGCCGGCGAATCCTCGCAGCACACAGTGCAGACCGGACAATATAGTCCTCCATACAGTATTATGGGCACCACTAAGTCCTCCATACAGTTTTATGGGCCCCATTATATATTGCTCCATACAGAATAATGACCCCACATAGTCCTCGTACAGTATAATGGGCACCACATAGCCCTCCATACAGTATTATGGGCCCCATATATTGCTCCATACAGAATACTGGCCCCCATATAAGACCCCATACGGAATACTGGCCCCCATATAAGGCTCCATAAAGGAATACTGGCCCCCATATAAGGCCCCATACGGAATACTGGCCCCCATATAAGGCCCCATACGGAATACTGGCCCCCATACGAAATACTGGACCCCATATAAGGCCCCATACGGAATACTTGCCCCCATATAAGGCCCCATACGGAATACTGGCCCCCATATAAGGCCCCATACGGAATACTAGCCCCCATATAAGGCCCCATACGGAATACTGGCCCCCATATAAGGCTCCATACGGAATACTGGCCCCCATATAAGGCTCCATACGGAATACTGGCCCCCATATAAGGCTCCATACGGAATACTGACCCCCATGTAAGGCTCCATACAGAATACTGGCCCCCATATAACGCTCCATACAGGATACTGGTCCTCTTATAAAGCTCCATACAGGATACTGGCCCCCATATAACGCTCCATACAGGATACTGGTCCCCTTATAACGCTCCATATAGGATACTGGCCCCCATATAATGCTCCATGCAGGCTGTTACTCCCCACATAATGCCCCATACAGGCTGTCTCCCCCCTTATAATGCTCCATGCAGGCTGTTACCCCCCACATAATGGCCCATACAGGCTGTCCCCCCCTTATAATGCTCCATGCAGTCTGTTCCTCCCACATAATGCACTATGCAGGCTGTCCCCCCCCTTATAATGCCCCATGCAGGCTGTTCCCCCCTTATATTGCCCCATGCAGGTTGTCACCCCTCATCTTTATAATGCCCCATGCAGGATGTCACCCCCTCTCTCTATAATGCCCCAAGCAGGATGTCACCCCCCTCTTTATAATGCCCCATTTGGGATGTCACCCCCCCCTCTTTATAATGCCCCATTCAGGATGTCACCCCCTCTCTTTATAATGCCCCATGCAGGATGTCACTCCCCTCTGTTTATAATGCCCCATGCAGGATGTCACCCCCTCTCTTTATAATGCCCCATGCAGGATGTCACCCCCTCTCTTTATAATGCCCCATGCAGGATGTCATCCCCTCTCTTTATAATGCCCCATGCAGGATGTCACCCCCTCTCTTTATAATGCCCCATGCAGGATGTCACCCCCTCTCTTTATAATGCCCCATGCAGGATGTCACCCCCCCTCTTTATAATGCCCCATGCAGGATGTCACCCCCTCTCTTTATAATGCCCCATGCAAGATGTCACCCCCCTCCCTCTCTTCATAATGCCCCATGCAGGATGTCACCCCCTCTCTCTATAATGCCCCATGCAGGCTGTCACCCCCTCTCTCTATAATTCCCCATGCAGGATGTCACCCCCCCTCTCTTTATAATGCCCCATGCAGGATGTCACCCCCCCTCTCTTTATAATGCCCCATGCAGGATGTCACTCCCCCTCTCTTTATTATGCCCCATGCAGGATGTCACCCCCCCTCTCTTTATAATGCCCCATGCAGGATGTCACCCCCCCCATATTATGCCCCATGCAGGATGTCACCCCCCCCCCATATTATGCCCCATGCCTCCATACATTAAAAAAAAAATCAAATACTCACCTCCCTCCTCACCTGCTGCAGCTGCTCGGGTCGGGACTCCAGCGTTGGCGGCGTCTTTCCACTCTGCGCTCCCTGTGACGGCTCAGGGGGAGGGCGCGGTGGAAAGACGTCACCGCACCCTCTGACCTGAGACGTCACAGAGAGCGCAGAGCAGGAAGACGGCGGATCTGCGGCACGGGGAGAGGTAAGTATCCGGCTGCCGGGGCCCTGAGCAAGCGGGGGAGAAGGGCGGGCGCTGACACCGCTCTTCTCTGCCCATAGCCCAGCGGGGTGCGCGACCGCCAGTGGGCCCCCCTGCCTGCTCAGGGCCCCGGCACTTGCCCGGGTGCGCCGGGTGCTGACGCCGGCCCTGCTTATATCCTACCTGTCTTTTCAATCATAGGGGCGTGCTTGTCTATTCAGTCAAGGGCGAGCGCAGCATTCACTCACTGCTGGCGCCGTCCATGTATTTGAATCCTGTTCCCGGCCAGCGCTGATATTGTGGGACGCAGGCGCACTTGTAGATGTCCGGCCGCCGGCGCAGTGAGGCTCTGTGATTACCAGATTCACTGCGCATGCTCTGGGAACATAGCGCGTTAAAGCGCATGCGCAGTGAGGCTGTGTGATTATGACTTTTTCTTCACTTTGAATATTGTTTAAGTTGGCTGAGGGACTGGGTGGTTTACCTAGGACAAGGAATGGCCATGTGTAAGAAAAACCGCTACTGATTGTAAATTACAGATTCTGTTAACTACAATAAATAAATTGGTTAACAAGAAACACTTTGATATAGTGCACTACACAATACAGTTCTCTTTTACACACTGTATAGTTTGCTAAAAGGCACACGTTTTAGTGGGAGAGGCCGAAAAATGAACGCGTAATACAACCGTTTATGGATGCTGTAGTGTGGGCCCCTAGAGTCAATTCTCCTGGTGGGCCCTAGGCACCCCAGTCCGACCCTGTATGAGGCCTTTACATGGTATCAACGCCTGCGATGAGAACGCCACATCATAGTAATAGCAGAATCACAAATATAAGATTATATGAACAGATTAAAGCAAGATTTCTATTGCTGGCTGCAGAATGAGTTAACTGGGATATCATCAGTGAGTTTGATCTGACTGGAGAAGTAACTACTCTTGTTTTTATTCTTTTGAGCTCCATTCAGCTAATTTATGATTTATCACCTTCCCTGAGCATACATGGAAATCATGGGTTCCCATAGCAGAAGTAATAATTAAGCCCCCACAAAAAAACATTAATATTCAGCGGGGTCGCAGAAGAGCATACCTCACAACTTTGCAACCCTTCCATAGTAATTTTGCCCCAATTGAAGCCCCCTAGTGTTCCCACGTACTAAGATACTCCTTTAATGGCCAAAAATGTGCCCCCAAACACAGTAAGATACCCCCACAGTGAATTTCTCCACTGTACCCTCCACACATACAATATGATGACTCTACAGTACCCCCGCAAAGTATGATAACCCCCAGTGACCTCTACACAGTATGATGGCCCCCGCATAACCCTCCACACAGTATAATGGACCCCGCACAGCCCTCCACACTGTATAATGGTCCTCATACAGTGTAATGGCCCCCACTATCCACCCAAGCAGTATAATGACCCGCATCAGCCACTTATACAGTATAATGCCCCTCACCACACAGCCCTCCAAATAGTATAATGGCCCAAACACAACGCTCCAAATAAAATAATAGTCCTCACATAAGCCTCTAAACAATATAATAGTCCCCACCCAGCCCTCCAAATAATATAATGGACCCCACATAGGCCTCCAAATAGTATAATAGTCCCCATACAGCTCTCCAAATAATAGAACGGTCCCCACATATTCCTCCAAATAGTATGATAGCCTGACACATAGCCATTCAAATAGTAGTATAATGGCCCCCACAGAGCACTACAAATAGTATGATGCTCCCCACATAATCCTCCAAATAGTAGAATGATGGCCCCCACATAGTTCTCCAAATAGTATGATGGTCCCCAAGACAGCCCTAAAATTAGTATTTTAGCACCCCAAATATGATGATGCCCCCCAAATAACCCTTCAAATAATATGATGGCCTCCAAGTAGCCCTACAAATAGTATCATGGCCTTCCAGTTTGCCCTCCAAATAATATGATGGCCCTCACAAACTACTTATTAATTAAAAAAAAAAATACTCACCTCTCCCCATTCCCCTGCTGTTCTGGTCTTTGCAGCATGTGGTTTGAAACTATGCTCAGCTCGGCACAGTGGACGCGATTTTGGGACGTTATCACGTCCACTGAGCTGAGGCATCAGAAGCACAGAGGAGAATGATGGAGGAGGGAGCAGACGGTTCCCTCCTCCATCATTCCTTTCAATTGTATCTGCATCCAGAATGCGGATACAGTTGAAAGTGTGATGCTGGATGCGGGGGGCCCGATGCCTGTGCTGACATCGCCACCTGTCTCACAGTTGCAAAGCAGCTGCGGGGTCTGCCGTTATTAGTGGTATGCCAGTGCCATTGTTATGTCACATGAGCCCCGGGAGAGCCAGTGCCGAGACAGCTGGTACAACACCAACACCGAAGGTGAATATAAGTGTTATTTTACTGGGGAGAAACATAGGGATTTAGAAGGGGTTGTCTGATTAGTGGACATCCCCTTCAAGTTCATTAAAGGGGTTGTCCACTACTGCACATCCCCAGCTTATTACATTTAGGACTTCAGCACCGCTTTTTCCGGACATTGCTATGACTTGTTATGTCCTCTGCAGCCAATTAGCAGATGTTGGTCAATAGTCTGTCAGGACGGACATCTGCTCTGAAGAAATAGAGTTTTTGAGACTTGTAGACATTATGGAATAACGTCCATAAAAATATCCCAAGCCGGTATTGGTTCTCCAAGAAGCATGAAGCCCTCGCTGCTACTAACTTACTCCCATACCTGGATCTACCTAGATGATGAAAACACTTGGACTGTAAGGTACAAATCAGGTGAAATTATGAAACCTGGAGGGAATGTAACTTCAGGTGGTGCGTAGATATCCGTAGATAGAAGTCGTTATTTATCCGCCATTAATGAAATGTTTTGTCCATTTTTGCTCCACAAATCTGAGGCCGATGAATGGGGGAATGGCACCAATGCTATGGAGAATGCCTTGAAAATTGAAAAGGGTGTAAATCAGGCTCTGCTGGACCTCCACAAGATTGGTATGGACCATGCTGACCCTCATGTTGACTCCCCCATAGCGTATAGATACCGCGTGTTCATTTTATAAAATATCCTCAATGAAGGAACAGTTCATGTATCTTCTGTGACCTCCATATTGTGCTGTTCCTGGAAATGTAATACCACCCGACTACTAGATATCACGTTCCCCTTTATAATGGGGGGTGTTCATACACAAGCTGCATATTATGGCACTGTTATAAAGCTATGGGACAATTCATTAGTGTATTTGCACCTTTTTTTTCTAGTTTTTAGTGTTTTTCATTTGCGCCTTGTTCTTCTTTTAATTTGCGCCTTTTTGAAGTCTGCAGCGTTCCCTTTTTTTTCATTGATCATTATGGGGTTTCCGGCTAATTATCTAATTGTGACTTTTTAAAAAGTTGTCACATTTTTACTCAAATATATTTCAAGTGATTTTGTGTTCTGTAGTCCGGGAGGTTTTTTTGCACAAACTTTGCAACATTTTAGCATGCCACTTTTTTGCGATACAAAGACACAAAAAGGTTTAAAGACAAAAAAAATACAGTTTTGATTTTGGGCAAAATCCATGAACCAGGTGCGCCACTTTCAGGAATTTGGCACAAAAAAATCAAATGATACAAAAGAGAAAAGGGACTTGAAAAAATACAATGTTGTATTGGGCCCTATGACGGCACAGCACAGACTTTAGTAAAGGTTTTGCAGGATTACTAAGAGGAGTTCACATGCTATCAATTGTTAAAAAAAACAAGCAAAATGATGACTCGGATCCTCTGATTTTCGAGGTATAAGGCTACGTCCCCACAATGAGCTTCTAGTGAGTTTTAGATATAGCAGATTTTCTGCCCCATTAAGTAAAATAGGTTACTTGCATTTTTTCGAAAATATACAGCATAAAAAACTCACCCAAAACTCATTGTGAGAACGTAGCCTAAGGGTATGTGCACATCATTTAGACGCCGGTGAGTTGTCCTTGGTGAAGCTCTGCCACCGGTGGTTTTCACTCTATACTTTAAAGGGAACCTGTCATGTCCCTAAACGCTATTAACCTGCAGATATGGGGTTAATCTGCAGGTTTATAAAGCTGCCGGGCGTCTTACTGAAAGGCCGGCTACCGGGAGGAAATTCACTTTATTCCCCACGGCAGCCTCCAGCTTTCAGTCATAGAGGCGCGGCCGGCGTGGCTTCAGTCATTGTTCAGTACATAGTGAGCGGCGGCTATAACCGCACCCTGGCACTGACTGACAGCCGGCTAAGCGGCCCCTGTAACCGCACCCTGCACAGACTGACAGCCGGATCTGTACTGATGTACTGCTGAGCTGTCAGTCAGTGCCGGGGCGTTGTTACAGCTGCCGATCACTGTATATTGAGCGGTGTCTGAAGTTGCGCCGGAACCTTTAACCCCTTTCTGACATTGTGCATAATAATACGTCCCTGTGCCCTGGGCCTTATGGACCAGGTGCGTATTATTACGACACAGGCTGTGCGGGATCAATCACCGCCGGTTGTCAGCTGATTTTGACAGCTGACACCCGGCACTTTAACCCCCTAAATGCTGCGATCACAGCATTTAGCAAGTGAGTGGAGGGACAGAAGCACCTCTGCTCTTGGATCGGAGACCCTGCGCTGTCTTCACGGGGTCCCGATCGTTGCCATGGTGACACGATGTCGTCATGACGACACCTGTGTCACCAGGCACCAGCAAGATAGTTTGACCATGCGCAGTGCATGATCAAACTAGCTTGTGTCTGCAGCACTGACAGTTTACAAGGTATAGCAGTGATCCTGCACTGCTATACCTTATAACTGCGATCAGCCTGCTGAAAGTGAAAGTCCCATAGTGGGACCAAGTAAAAAAAGTGAAAAAAAGTTGTAAAAATATTTTTTTTAAAATAAAAAAATAATAAAAAAATAAAATATTATTATGAAAAAAAACAATAAGAGTACACATATTTAGTATCGCCGCATCCGGAATGACCTGATCTATAAAACTGTCCCACTAGTTAACCCCTTTAGTGAACACAGTAAAAAAAAAAGAATAAAAAAACGGTGCTTTATCATCATACAAACGAACAAGAAGTGGAATAAAACGCGATCAAAGAGACGAATATAAATAAAAATTATACCACTGAAAACATCATCTTGTCCCGCAAAAAGCAAGCCACCATACAGCTCCATCAGCCAAAAAATAAAAAAGTTATAGCTCGTAGAATAAAGCGATTTTTTCTATGAAATAGTTTTTATTGTGTAAAAGCGCCAAAACATAAAAAAGATATAAATGCAGTATCGCTGTAAATGTACTGACCCGAAGAATAAAGCTGCCTTATTAATTTTACCACACGCAGAACTGCATAAAAAAAAGCTAAAAAAACAATTACTGAATTGTTGGTTTTTGTTTATTCTGCCTCCCAAAAATCAGAATAGAAAGCGATCAAAAAATGTCACATGCCCGAAAATGGTACCAATAAAAACATCAACTTGTCCCGCAAAATACAAGCGATCACATAACTCTGTCGACCGAAATATAGAAAAATTATAGCTCTCAAAATATGGCGATGCAAAAACTAGTCTTTGCAAAAAAAAAAGTTTAGTGTGTGACAGCTGCCAAATGTAAAAACCCGAAATGAATCTGGTATCACTGTAATCGCACCGACCCGAAGAATAAAGTCATCTAATCACTTAAACCGCACGAGGAACGGTGTAAATAAATAACTAAAACCAATTCTTCACCTGCTGTTGGTTGGTTCATTCAGCCTCCCAGAGTTCGCAATATGGCTCTGCCCACATTTATCCTGTGCTCTACGCTCAGCGCTTACACCGGGGTTTCCATGTAAATCTCTGAAATACGTGATCCAGACTGAACCTCCGGCGGAAGATTCCCTGTAATGAGGCAGATGGAGGCACCGTCTGGCCTGTGATCCCACGGTGTCCGTCTTTTTATTAGGCTATTAGACGTGAATAAAAGTGCAGTCGGCCACAGTTTTGCTAGCCTCTGATAAAAAGGACACCGCTGAACAGAGGCCACACAGAGTCCAGAGTAATTAACAAATAAAGTAGCACACTGCAAGTATGTAAACATGAAATATGGAATATGAATAGTATTACTGCTGTAGAAAATAGAAATAAATGAGAAATCTTAGCACATAAATTGGCCAATTCATGTGTACCTGGCAGCCGCGGTAAGGCGTTTCTCAGTGCCAGGACCCTACCAATGTGAATACCTCTCTAAGGGACAGGCACACATGAATTGGCCAATTTATGCGCTAAGATTTCTCATTTATTTCTATTTTCTACAGCAGTAATGCTATTCATATTCCATATTTCATGTTTACATACTTAGCATTGCAGTTTGCTACTTTATTTGTTAATTGTATATGGAGGTAGCTTCTCCTAGTAAGCACCTGTTCACACCTATTTCTCGTATTAGAAGTGCCATCAGTTTTTTCTGTTTACAGAGTCCAGAGTAAGGCCGGTTTCACATGTCCTGATATTTCCAGTATCGGAAAAACCGGTACGGGAGATATCCGTGTCCATGTGAACCTGTGTGGCAACCGTGTGCCGCATCAGGAGCGCACGTTCCGCCACCTGGGAATCAGCAGTACAGTTACCGCTGTTCCCAAGCACTGGGTGCTGAATGCTGCCCTCATCATTGTAACCTGCTGGCGCTGTGATCAGCACAACCAAGGGACAATGATGAGAGTAGTAGTCTGCTCCCGCTGTGTCCTAGTGTAAAAATAAGAATAAAATTAAAAAATCCTTATACTCACCTGCCTATCAAAGTAAAAGTGAAGTACCCATAGCTCTTTCTTACATTCAAGCATCTGATGCTGATGCTCAGTCTATGTAGTTGGCATCTTAGCTGTTGCTAGGCAATTTCCTTATAAGGTGAGATGCACCTGTAAGATTCCATCACAAGATTCCATCATGACATCACTGCTATTATGACATCATAATTCACAACCACTACTTATACAAGCGTTTACACTTCAGTGTCACTTTGATACCCCGGTGTCATTGTTGTCAGTGTTTAGCTACTTACAGTCATATGAAAAAGTTTGGGCACCCCTATTAATCTTAAGCTTAATGTTTTATAAAAATTGGTGTTTTTGCAACAGCTATTTCAGTTTGATATATGTAATAACTGTTGGACACAGTAATGTTTCTGCCTTGAAATGAGGTTTATTGTACTAACAGAAAATGTGCAATCTGCATTCAAACAAAATTTGACAGGTGCATAAGTATGGGCACCTCACCAGAAAAGTGACATTAATATTTAGTAGATCCTCCTTTTGCAAAAATAACAGCCTCTAGTCGCTTCCTGTAGCTTTTAATGAGTTCCTGGATCCTGGATGAAGGTATTTTTGACCATTCCTCTTTACAAAACAATTCCAGTTCAGTTAAGTTTGATGGTCGCCGAGCATGGACAGCCTCTTCAAATGATCCCACAGATGTTCAATGATATTCAGGTCTGGGGACTAGGATGGCCATTCCAGAACGTTGTAATTGTTCCTCTGCATGAATGCCTGAGTAGATTTGGAGCGGTGTTTTGGATCATTGTCTTGCTGAAAGATCCATCCACTGCGTAACTTCAACTTTATCACTGATTCTTGAACACTATTGCCAAGAATCTGCTGATACTGAGTGGAATCCATGCGTCCCTCAACTTTAACAAGATTCCCAGTGCCGGCATTAACCACACAGCCCCAAAGCATGATGGAACCTCCACCAAATTTTACTGTGGGTAGCAAGTGTTTTTCTTGGAATGCTGTGTGTTTTTGCCACCATGCATAACGCCTTTTTGTATGACCAAACAACTCAATCTTGGTTTCATCAGTCCACAGGACCTTCTTCCAAAAAGAAATAGGCTTCTTCAAATGTGCTTTTGCATACCTCAGCTGACTCTGTTTGTGCGTACTTGCAGAAACGGCTTCTTTCGCATCACTCTCCCATACAGCTTCTCCTTGTGCAAAGTGCGTTGTATAGTTGACCGATGCACAGTGACACCATCTGCAGCAAGATGATGCTGCAGCTCTCTGGAGGTGGTCTGAGGATTGTCCTTGACTGATCTCACCATTCTTCTTCTCTGCCTTTCTGATGTTTTTCTTGTCCTGACACTTCTGGCCTTAACAAGAACTGTCCCTATGTTCTTCCATTTCCTTACTATGTTCCTCACAGTGGAAACTGACAGGTTAAATCTCTGAGACAGCTTTTTGTATCCTTCCCCTGAACAACTATGTTGAATAATCTTTGTTTTCAGATCATTTGACAGTTGTTTTGAGGAGCCCATGATGCCACTCTTCAGAGGAGATTCAAACAGGAGAACAACTTGCAAGTGGCCACTTTAAGTAGCTTTTCTCATGATTGCATACACCTGGCTATAAAGTTCAAAGCTCAATGAGGTTACAAAACCAAAAAAAGTGCTTTAGTAAGTCAGTAAAAAGTAGGCAGGAGTATTTAAAACAAGAAAATGATAAGGGTGCCCATACTTATGCACCGGTCAAATTTTGTTTGAATGCAGATTGCACATTTTCTGTTAGTACAATAAACCTCATTTCAAGGCAGAAACATTACTGTGTCCAACAGTTATTACATATATCAAACTGAAATAGCTGTTGCAAAAACACCAATTTTTATAAAACATTAAGCTTAAGATTAATAGGGGTGCCCAAACTTTTTCATATGACTGTATCTAGTGATATACTGATTGCGCATTTCATTGAAATGTCTGGAATTTCTCCAGACAGACTTCAGGAGTTGGCACTACTCCAGGGGATTCTAACCGCCTATACCCCTAACTTTGTGCTACCACTACCCGATGGCGTCCTCAGCTTCACTTACCGGCTGGTTATGGAGCTTGTACGGGACTGTTTGACCAAATACTACCAAGGTCGTATTACCTCAGAATATCTTCAGCATTTACAGCAGAACATCAGGACATTTGTACAACAGGTAAATAGCAGTCAATCTGCACAAATTATTATTATTATGTCTAGTTGGTCTTCCTTACTGTATAGTGGTATTATTGGTAGTAATAAAATTTAGACTTTCTTCAGTGTCAGGCAGGGTCATATTTGTAATAGAGATCCCCATTTTGGGAAGAGGGTGTAGAAGTGCAGCATGAGCCTGTATGATTCAAATGTCAGGGCTAGATTTCATTCCTAGCCCAGTCCTTGTCCCTTAGTAAAGACACTTCATTTAGCACCTTAATCCGGATTTCTTATAAATATGTAATTATGATTTTTATTGTGTATAACAAATATTAATAATTTATCTCAGACCATAGAACTAGCCTCACTGATTAGAAATGTAAAGTACCCACAGCTCTTTCTTACATTCAAGCATCTGGTACTGATGCACAAACTATGGTTTTGCCACCTTAACTATTGCTAGGAAACTTCCTTTTACGGTGAGATGCCCCGTTAAGATTCCATCACAAGATTCCATCACGACATCACTGCTATTATGACATCATAATTCACCACCGCTAATTATACAAGTGTTTTTATGCTGTATAAAAAAAAATAAATAATAATAATACAAATCAAATAATAATAATGGAATGCAAGTTTATTTACAGAAAATTGTTCTTTAGATTGACACCAATATAATATATAAAATGTACCAAATGTGTAGTAATTGTAGCTGCAGATAGACAGGAGTAAAATGGTGACATAAATGGCCTCCTCCATTCTGCACTTTCTCTCATGATTTTCCTTTTGTATTTATTTCCATCTTTATAGGCTGAAGAAAAAGCCCAAAGTGGAAAATTGGCCTTTTTTAAACAACTGGCCCAAAATGTCCTGAATATACTGGAGAGTCCGGCCCGCTCACTGGAGCACCTGGTAAGGAGCCATCATCTTCTATATCACATGTCCTTGTCCCCTCCAGGCAGGCACAGGATATTTCATGACCGCCTGTCCCTGCGGCTCCATCATCTGTGATGGCAGTCTGTACTCAGCGGTGGGAGTTTGTATTTCTGCCTCTGTTTTGCTCGATCATCACAATCTTCCTTCTTGTAAATGCTGCAATTCTGATAACAGAGATCAGTTGTATATACAAGTACCTTATATATTATTGTTGATTTACTGGAGGGAGTGGCTGTGTATAGTCCGTCCAATACTGAAATTACCAGTAAATCCCATGTTTAGTCCTTCCTATCTATTGTATATGATAATTTAGTATTTGTGAAATGTTATACTAATTGTACATATTATAACCATCAGGAAACATCCGAAGGTGACTCCGAAGAGGGGCAAACCGTGAACATGCCTGACCCTAATATTAGTCAGTTAGAGCTAAAAACTGATCTGATTGAAGGTAAGCCGATCATCTAATATTTTACATTCAAATATCCAGATATTATAGAGAATGGCAGAGAATATGTAGATTTACTCTTCATCCCCTGTAATGGAGAGGGATCATGTAATTCTACTTCACGCCTGTGTGGTCTTCTCGGCTCCAAAATGAGGGTCATAGATCCCCAATCATGTAATTGTTCAAAAATACCATATTTTGAAGACTATAAGATGCACCGGACCATAAGAAGCAGGTGAAATTTTGGAGCGGAAAATAGGAAAAACATTTTTTTAATGAAATGGTGGTGCAACTTATAATCCAATTTTGTGGTAACTTTTCTAGGGGAAAGGCGGCGGAAAGATGGCAGCAGCAGGAGTGGGGCGATGCTGCACTGAAGTCCCCGCACTTCCATGGTTTTCAATCTGGTGGACCTCGGGAAAATCTCCACCGGAGGTGGCGCATGCACAGATTGAGATCTCGGGAGACAAGATCTCAATCTGCATGCGCCATCTCCAGAATCCATTTTTCCGAAGTTCACCACACTGAAAATCATGGAAGTGCGGAGTCTCCGGCGACATTTTCCGAAAGCCCAGGGACCGCTGCATCCTTGCACCGCCGAACACCCCCTCCTCCCAGCCTGGGGCCCACAGCATCGCCCCACTCCTGCCGCCGCCAGCTTCCTGCAGCAGTGACCCTGCCTCCTGGGGCCTCTCTTCACCGCAACCCCCCCCCCTCAGTAAGCTACGTTTGGATAAGACGCACCCCCATTTTACAGAAAAAAGTGTGTCTTATAACATGAAAAATACGGTAATCAGATCCTGAACAATCGCCCAGTGTATCTATCTCTGGATGTGCCATAAATACTGTATATTTAGTATGTGCAGAATACCAGATATCTAGTTTTTATATCATTTACAGAGATCTCTTCATGTCCTTCATTATATGGATGTGTTATATATTAAGTACTGATATAGACTGATACATGACATCTCTTCATTATTTTATCATTATTTTAGAAATAACTGTGTCGACGGCCAGTACTGATGGTGGAATATGTGAGACACCAGAGATCCACGAATCTGCCAGTGTAAGTATCAGAGGAGACGTCTGTTTATCATCAGATAACGGGGTATGAATTACACATATAATATTATACCCCAGATGACAATGGGATATCTTTGCTTTTATGTAGATCAGATCTATTGTGAGTTATGATGGCATTGTTATTCTGCCTCTTCTGTGTGATGCCCCTTATCATACCCTGCAGTACAGTGATATCTATGTATGGGGAATATCCCCTTATAATATAATACTGTCTGTGGAGGGTCCGGCTTGCATCATGTCCTCTACATCTGCTGCAATGTAATCAGCGTGGACATAATATAGAGGAGAAGTTCCTGCATCTGGAGCTTTTATTTTCCTGCAGATTCTATGTCTTAATGTCATTTCTTATTATTTCTAGGCCTTGACCGGATCATTGAACTTGGAGACAAGTCCTAGTAAGACCGACTTTAAACCAATCAAACTGATCAGCAGTGGAGCTTATGGGTGAGCTTTATGTTTGCATAATATACATTTCCTAGGGTTCCTTATGACAATGCTTCTGTCTCTGTGCCCAGCCCGTACAACAGAGAAATGCTCTGAGTCCATACTGTCCACAAGAGATGAGCGGATCAGGCAAAATTCTAATTTGCTTGTTGACGTGGACTTGTGAAAATATCATTCAAGGAGAAATTAATGTCCCTTATTATGCTCTGGGGTCTCACCAGGCCCCAGAACATAATAAGCATAAAAAACATACTTATACTCCCCTTACTGCTCAATTCTCTAGCCCCTCCACTTCTCACCGTCACCCGTCCGGTCCTCACTGCCTCTTCAGTTTGCCACCGCTCACGCTATGCAAGAACTTCAGGCTTTGGGAAGGTCTGAGAGAGTTCTATGCAAGAGCATAAAAAGTCACAACATTGTGACACCGTGACTGTTCTTGCGCTTGTGCATAATCCTCCCAGATCTCATCAATGTTGGAAGTCCCGTCCCAGTATGAGAGGCATTTGGATTTCAGCATTAGCAGCAGAGATTTGAGGATGCGGCAAGGAACAGACGGTTGAGGCGGAGGGGCCGTAGAAGTGAGTATAAAAATTTGTTTATTTTTAAACATTTTTATGGCCTTTTCAGACTTTGAAAATGGTGGCCAACGCTTGACATTTTGCTAAATCCATGAGTAAGCAAATTACAAAAAACAAAACAAACAAAAAAACAAAACGCCATTTTGGTGAATGCAGAATTTTGCAAAATCTGAGTAGAATTTAATTCCACTCAAATGTGTTAGCTCATGTCTACTGGCCACATCTATATGTCATTATTTAGGTCAGTTAGGAAGTGACATAGATGAGGACCTCGCATAGGTCATCATTTATGTTGTGTAACTTGATGGATTTCTACATGGATTTCTAGTGACATCTAGTAGTAACCAGACAATCATGTGATGAGGTTTATAGACAAAATGTTAGTAACAATTCATTATAAATCATGGATTTTCCTTCTCTCCAGAGCCGTCCACTTAGTGCGACACAAATACACAAGCCAGCTATTCGCTATGAAGAAGCTGGATAAGGAGAACGTGAATATTCCAAGAAGACTTGAACGTGCCTTTCTAGAGAGGGACATCCTAACATTTGCTGATTGTCCCTTTGTGGCCTCCATGTTGTGCTCCTTTCCAACTCCTCATCATCTGTGTATGGTCATGGAGTATGCAGCAGGTAGGTCCTATCCATTGTGCCTATATCCAGCCTCAATCTGCTTATCTCTAGCATCTTCTCCATAATCTGAATGTGACCACATGGACGGTTACATGTCCATTCCGCATTTACTATAAGTTATCTGTTACCAAGATGCCAGGAAAATCATTATCTCTGTGAAAGTCTCTGGTGAATGTCCTCACTGAGAATGGCAAAAATATCCACTGAGGATAAAAGGAGGATTTGACTCAATTCTAACAGTTTGTATAGATGAGCATTTCACAGAGTAATGAATAAGAGGCTTGCAGATGAGGCACGGCTCTGTCTTTTTATATTGGGTCACTCTGCTTTATACGCTCTACATTAGGCCTCTTTCACGCGTCAGTATTTCTGGTACGTGAGGTGACAGTTTACCACACGTACTGGAGACACTGACACATGTGCGCACATGTCAGTGTTTCCACGGTCCGTGTGTCCATGTGATCCACACGTAGACATGTCTGTTATTGGCCAGCAGAACGGATCACACAGACCCATTCAAGTCAATGGTTCAGTGTAAACACATACCGCACACGGATGCCATCCGTGTGACATGTGTCGGCGCCTGGGAATTAGCGATAAAGTTAGCGCCGGGTGCTAAACGCTGCCCTCATCATTGTCCCCTGCCGGCGCTGCGATCAGAACCAGCAGGGGTTAATGATGAGGGTTGTCTTCTCCCAGTGTATTTCTACCTGTAAAAATAAGAATAAAAATAAAATCTATAGCCTCACCTGTCCTAAGTGTCCCCCACTGTAATCCATGAGACCGCTCAGCAGAGAAGCCGGGGAGAATGACTCCTGCAGCGAGCGGCCCCGAATCTGCGCTGAGCTCAGCGAGCGGTGTCCTGTCACTCACTGAGCTCAGCGCAGGTCTGACGTCACTCGCTGCAGGAGTCATTCTCCCCAGCTCCTCTGCTGAGCAGTCGCATGGATTACAGCGGGAGATACTTAGGACAGGTAGGTGAGTATAAGGGTTTTTTTTTATTTTATTCTTATTTTTACAGGTGGAGACACCGGGAGCAGACTACAACTCTCATTATTAACTCCTGCTGGTGCTGATCGCAGTGCGGGCAGGGGAAAATGATGAGCGCAGCGTTCAGTACCCGGCTTTTGGGAATAACGCTAACTGTACACTGATTCCCAAACGCCGGTACGTGTGCTCCTGATGTGGCACACGGACATCTCCGACACAGGTTTTTCCGGTACCAGAAATATCCGGACGTGTGAAACCGGCCTTATACAGTATATAAAGCAAGACCACAAATGAGACTGCTGACACCTTTAACTAATTATATATTTATTTATTGTAAGATACATAGTATATATAGCTCATACTTTTTCGGCCAGAATAGTGTCTCTTTTTTGTATGAGTTACCTTGTTATTTTTAGATATTTACTCCACGTGACTAGTAAAGATTCATGCTTTTATATGGGATGTTGCTTCATTGCACTTATTTGTGCAGCTCTTGCACCTTTGTGGTTTTGCTTCATAGACATTTAGTGCAGTCCTAGTTACTATTCGGGTATGCTCCAATGGAGGGTTTTTTGCATTATTATACAGTATACAGTCATATGAAAAAGTTTGGGCACCCCTATTAATCTTAAGCTTAATGTTTTATAAAAATTGGTGTTTTTGCAACAGCTATTTCAGTTTGATATATGTAATAACTGTTGGACACAGTAATGTTTCTGCCTTGAAATGAGGTTTATTGTACTAACAGAAAATGTGCAATCTGCATTCAAACAAAATTTGACCGGTGCATAAGTATGGGCACCCTTATCATTTTCTTGTTTTAAATACTCCTGCCTACTTTTTACTGACTTACTAAAGCACTTTTTTTGGTTTTGTAACCTCATTGAGCTTTGAACTTTATAGCCAGGTGTATGCAATCATGAGAAAAGCTACTTAAAGTGGCCACTTGCAAGTTGTTCTCCTGTTTGAATCTCCTCTGAAGAGTGGCATCATGGGCTCCTCAAAACAACTGTCAAATGATCTGAAAACAAAGATTATTCAACATAGTTGTTCAGGGGAAGGATACAAAAAGCTGTCTCAGAGATTTAACCTGTCAGTTTCCACTGTGAGGAACATAGTAAGGAAATGGAAGAACATAGGGACAGTTCTTGTTAAGGCCAGAAGTGTCAGGACAAGAAAAACATCAGAAAGGCAGAGAAGAAGAATGGTGAGATCAGTCAAGGACAATCCTCAGACCACCTCCAGAGAGCTGCAGCATCATCTTGCTGCAGATGGTGTCACTGTGCATCGGTCAACTATACAACGCACTTTGCACAAGGAGAAGCTGTATGGGAGAGTGATGCGAAAGAAGCCGTTTCTGCAAGTACGCACAAACAGAGTCAGCTGAGGTATGCAAAAGCACATTTGAAGAAGCCTATTTCTTTTTGGAAGAAGGTCCTGTGGACTGATGAAACCAAGATTGAGTTGTTTGGTCATACAAAAAGGCGTTATGCATGGTGGCAAAAACACACAGCATTCCAAGAAAAACACTTGCTACCCACAGTAAAATTTGGTGGAGGTTCCATCATGCTTTGGGGCTGTGTGGTTAATGCCGGCACTGGGAATCTTGTTAAAGTTGAGGGACGCATGGATTCCACTCAGTATCAGCAGATTCTTGGCAATAGTGTTCAAGAATCAGTGATAAAGTTGAAGTTACGCAGTGGATGGATCTTTCAGCAAGACAATGATCCAAAACACCGCTCCAAATCTACTCAGGCATTCATGCAGAGGAACAATTACAACGTTCTGGAATGGCCATCCTAGTCCCCAGACCTGAATATCATTGAACATCTGTGGGATCATTTGAAGAGGCTGTCCATGCTCGGCGACCATCAAACTTAACTGAACTGGAATTGTTTTGTAAAGAGGAATGGTCAAAAATACCTTCATCCAGGATCCAGGAACTCATTAAAAGCTACAGGAAGCGACTAGAGGCTGTTATTTTTGCAAAAGGAGGATCTACTAAATATTAATGTCACTTTTCTGGTGAGGTGCCCATACTTATGCACCTGTCAAATTTTGTTTGAATGCAGATTGCACATTTTCTGTTAGTACAATAAACCTCATTTCAAGGCAGAAACATTACTGTGTCCAACAGTTATTACATATATCAAACTGAAATAGCTGTTGCAAAAACACCAATTTTTATAAAACATTAAGCTTAAGATTAATAGGGGTGCCCAAACTTTTTCATATGACTGTATCTCTGTGTATGACGTCCTGCCCCAATGTCTCCGCTCATTTCTCCTTCACACTCCTCATGTGTCATTTACATTGTAACAAACCCTCTCCTGTCATATTTGCTTTCTGCTGTAGGAGGAGACTGTGGCAGTTTTATGAAGAACTATGGGTGTTTACCTGTCCCCTTGGCTCGTCTGTACATTGCAGAAACGGTTCTAGCTGTGGAATATCTGCACAGCTATGGTGTAATGCACAGAGACCTGAAGCCTGAAAAGTAAGTGACACTTGTAGTATAAGAAAGGGGAAACAATATATCGTTTATTATACAATCTATTTGCAACTTGGGGCTGACATCCTCTTTTTTTCACAGCCTCCTGATAACGTCAACTGGTCATATTCAAGTTACAGATTTTGGGCTTTCCAAACTCTGCCTCATGAGACCAACATCAGAGATCTACAAGGCTCCAATTGAGGACATCACCAGAGAGTTCCATGATAAGGAGGTAGGCAGGAACTTGTTCTTTACTCATCTCCTCCATTTCTCCTTCTCTTATACTTTCTCATCTAGAAAACGTTTCCACTGATGTTATTTGTCACAATTATGTTCTCTGATCATTATCTCATTCCTCTGTTTTTTCCAGATTGCTGGCTCCCCTCATTACATAGCCCCAGAAGTTATCTTAAAGGAAGGCTATGGAAGGCCAGCTGACTGGTGGTCAATTGGGATCATCCTATATACATTTCTTGTAGGACGTGTACCATTTTATGGGCCTTCCAAATATGAGATTTACAGCCATATTGTCAGGGGTAAGTAAAATAATCTGATTGCTGTGTAATGTCATTGTTATTTGAATAGATTAGTTGTGTGATTTAGTTACTTTTGTTAATATAAAAGATTTTTGTTTTAATAAAATAAATTAAGATGTTTCATTTTCTGTAATATTTGCTTTTTACATAACAGATGACATATATTGGAAACTTACTAATTCGGCTTTTCCAGCCACAGCTCGGGATATCATCATTGAGCTGCTCAGAAAAGATCCAGCACAAAGACTTGGGACAGGTAATGTATATAATAGTATTATTAATGACTTATTACACCTTTGTGAACAGAAAATGAATAATGAGGATCAGCACTGAGGTTTTGTTCTCTACCAGCTTGGCCATTCCCCATTCTTCATGCTAAGACTTTCAGTACATCTACTTCACTTCGGCTCTGTTACGTCAACCGTTCAGATTAACGCCCCCTTCACACGTCCGTATAAAATCAGTACTGAAACCATTACCGGAAAAAAACAGTACTAGTGCCATCAGTGTTTTGAATCAGTGTGCCATCAGTGTGCCATCAGTGTTTTTCCGGTACGGCAAAGAAAAAGAAATGATAAAGTATCTCTTATACTTTGTAATGTTAAACAGATACAGCATAAGGAAGGCACACAAATGGCACACGGATGCCATCTGTGTGATGTACGTGTTTTTCAGGGTCCCATAGACTTGTATTGGCCCTTGTCATCTGTGCTGCCACAAAAAAACAGCAGCATAGATGATAATGGGTACGTGTGGCATACGTGAAAAAAAATGGATGCCACATGTAGTGCAAACACGGATATGTGTAGGAGGCCTAACAAACTTGTCTCTTTGACAATAACTATATCACTATTCATTGTTTTCCTTTTCAAGGAGGAGCAAATGAGATCAAATTTCATCCATTCCTGCGTAACTTAGATTTTGACAACCTTCTAAGTCAGAAGTCGCTGTTCATTCCTGATCTTGAGTCAGAAGAGGATACCATCTACTTTGACAGTAAGTAGAATGAGACATCATCTGCAGAAAGCTGCTGTGTGTCTTGTATTTCATTTTAAGTGACAATCAGTCCCCACCTTGATTCATGATCAAATGGTGACTGTTCAGGACAAAGTATTATGCTAATAATCTCGATTAACTCTTGTACTTTTCAGCTCGATGTAGCAGACATCAACATATTGATTCAGATGAGGGGGACACAAGTGAAGATAATGACTGGCCGGAAAGCCAAAACTTTCTATCATCTTCGCATAGGCTTTCTAAAGTAAGTATGTGACCAATAAGATCCATACAACCTGTAATTAAAATAAAATTGTAAAATAGTAAAATATTTTTTTTTCCTCTTTGTATTAGCTCTGTTCCATCCATACCAAGATGATGAACAATGAAGAACCCAAGTCACCTCCAGGATATTCACCAGAAAGTGCAAAACAGTCAGACATGTGAGTAAATTATTTTTATGGGGTCCAATTCTGATATGTGTTCACAACACCAAATTCAAGACGAGTGTAAGTCGATACTAAATCCAGTATCGATGACCACATGATTGCTGATCACCATGCTTCTGACTTGTGATAACGCTGGTGATGAAAGTTGATAACTATGACCAGCTTTAATTTCCAGTTCATTACAGGAAAATAAATATTGCTAGTGATTCTCCATTCTTGCTGGTAGAAGAGGGTCTTGAGCACAGCATCCCCTTCATGTTATTCAGATGTCCTAATGGGCTTTGCAGTCAGGTGCTGTATCCGTATCTATTGTTTTCACTTGTAATTTATATGTTTTTCTTCTACCAAACAGACAGAAAGATTCTCCCCCCTCTAAATCTGATGACAACCAGACGCAGAAAGATTCTCCCCCCTCTAAGTCTGATGACAACCAGACGCAGAAAGATTCTCCCCCCTCTAAATCTGATGACAACCAGACGCAGAAAGATTCTCCACCCTCTAAGTCTGATGACAACCAGACGCAGAAAGATTCTCCCCCCTCTAAATCTGATGACAGCCAGACACAGAAAGATTCTCCCCCCTCTAAGTCTGATGACAACCAGACGCAGAAAGATTCTCCCCCCTCTAAATCTGATGACAACCAGACGCAGAAAGATTCTTCCCCCTCTAAGTCTGATGACAACCAGACGCAGAAAGATTCTCCCCCCTCTAAATCTGATGACAGCCAGACACAGAAAGATTCTCCCCCCTCTAAGTCTGATGACAACCAGACGCAGAAAGATTCTCCCCCCTCTAAATCTGATGACAACCAGACGCAGAAAGATTCTTCCCCCTCTAAATCTGATGACAACCAGACGCAGAAAGATTCTCCCCCCTCTAAGTCTGATGACAACCAGACGCAGAAAGATTCTCCCCCCTCTAAATCTGATGACAACCAGACGCAGAAAGATTCTCCCCCCTCTAAGTCTGATGACAACCAGACGCAGAAAGATTCTCCCCCCTCTAAGTCTGATGACAACCAGATGCAGAAAGATTCTCCCCCTTCTAAATCTGATGACAACCAGACGCAGAAAGATTCTCCCCCCTCTAAGTCTGATGACAACCAGACGCAGAAAGATTCTCCCCCCTTCTAAATCTGATGACAACCAGATGCAGAAAGATTCTTCCCCCTCTAAGTCTGATGACAACCAGACGCAGAAAGATTCTCCCCCCTCTAAGTCTGATGACAACCAGACGCAGAAAGATTCTCCCCCCTCTAAATCTGATGACAACCAGACGCAGAAAGATTCTCCCCCCTCTAAATCTGATGACAACCAGACGCAGAAAGATTCTCCCCCCTCTAAATCTGATGACAACCAGACGCAGAAAGATTCTCCCCCTTCTAAGTCTGATGACAACCAGACACAGAAAGATTCTCCCCCCTCTAAATCTGAGGATGACAACCAGACGCAGAAACATTCTCCCCCCTCTAAATCTGAGGATGACAAACAGAGGCAGAAAGATTCTCCCCCCTCTAAATCTGAGGATGACAACCAGACACAGAAAGATTCTCCCCCCTCTAAATCTGAGGATGACAACCAGACACAGAAAGATTCTCCCCCCTCTAAATCTGAGGATGACAACCAGACACAGAAAGATTCTTCCCCCTCTAAGTCTGATGATGACAACCAGACACAGAAAGATTCTCCCCCCTCTAAATCTGAGGATGACAACCAGACACAGAAAGATTTTCCCCCCTCTAAGTCTGATGACAACCAGACGCAGAAAGATTCTCCCCCCTCTAAGTCTGATGACAACCAGACGCAGAAAGATTCTCCCCCCTCTAAATCTGATGACAACCAGACACAGAAAGATTCTCCCCCTTCTAAGTCTGATGACAACCAGACGCAGAAAGATTCTCCCCCCTTTAAATCTGATGACAACCAGACGCAGAAAGATTCTTCCCCTTCTGAATCTGATGATGACAACCAGACACAGAAAGATTCTCCCCCCTCTAAGTCTGATGATGATAAGCAGAGGCAGAAAGATTCTCCCCCCTCTAAATCTGATGACAACCAGACGCAGAAAGATTCTCCCCCCTCTAAAGCTGATGATGACAACCAGACACAGAAAGATTCTCCCCCTTCTGAATCTGATGATGACAAGCAGTGTTTCACTGCTGAAGGCAGACAGTCATCCATATTGTCAGGTATGTATAGCTCTATAGGTCATTCTATTGCAGCCTGTGTCAAAAAGTGTAATGTGAAAACAGCCCAACATTTCATTTTATAAAAATCCTCACTCTTAGGCTGTGTGCCCACGATGCGTTTTTCAAGCGTTTACGCTGCGGAATTTCTACAGCGTAAACGCTTGGGAAACGCTTGGTAAACCTTCCCCCATGGTCTCCAATGCAATTCCGCACTTTCAATGCCCATGCTGCGTATTTTTCCGCAGCGTTTATGCTGCGCTCAAAAATACGCAGCATGTCCATTAATTTTGCGGACACGCAGCGTAATCGCCGCCATTGACTTGCATTAGAATGCGCCAATTCCGCAAGACTGCATCTGTACTTGCGTAATTGACGCATTCTAATGACGCGCCCCCTGGGCCATATTCTTTAGGGGAATACCCGGAGCCGGATCAGATGGGGGGTTGTAGTCTCCGAGCGGCTGTGACCCGGTCCGTGCCCAGGGCGTCAAGCTCAGTGTGTGTGGCAGTCCTACAGATGTTATAAAGTTCTTTATGTCGACTACGCCACCCGTTGTATTGCGGTCACTACGGCCGCCGCTGCAGCAGGGTCCACTGAGGCTGGTGGTGTGTGTGCAGCTTGATAGTAGTATAACCCCCAACGGGAGGGGTATAGCCTCAGGGGGTCAGGTGCAGAGGATGGGGGTTGCGGTGGTGCATTGTGGATGTAATGAGAGACAGAGTCGGGTTCTGCAGTTCAGGGTTTTGTTTTACTCACTGCTGTTGTTGTACTGGTCACTCCGGCCTTGAGTGACCACCCGAGCCGTGCTGCATCCACCAGGTCCTGGATTCGGCCAACCCCCAAGCAAGTCCGGAGCGTGGCCCTGAGCCCTTCTTTCTGTCCTGTCCTCGTCTCTGGCCTTCCCCACCAGGGATCCACCTATGTCCAGCTCCCTTGGGCCTTTTGTTGGGAAACCCTTGGCCCTGGGTTCCCTGACCCTACTCGTGGTCTGCCTTCCGGGTGGATATGGTGGGTGGCCGTGGCAGATCCTGCCCACGGCCTCCGGTCTCTGGCTGAGGTATGCTGTAGCCCCCACCAGTTTGGGATCCGGTACCCTGTTGCCAACTCTTCACCCTATGATTGGATTTGGGATCTCAGAGTCCTTTCTTTCTCCCCCTCTGGGTCTTTCTTTCTTTTCTCCTCTCTCTCTCTGCAGGCTCTTCTGGACCTCTCTTCAGACTCTCTGACTGGCCCTCTGACAACTGACCCTGATCTTAGATGGTTCCCACCTTTTATAACCCTCTATGTGTGAGCTCAGGTGACCAGCACCCAATGAGCTCCTAGCACTACCCAGACTGCTCCCCCTATCTGCCCCTACACTACAGGGATGTTCCACCCCCCTCCCACTCCAGCCAGGGACAGACACGGTCGTACCTGCACATTTCTAAGTGGGAGTACCGTCGGCCTGCCCCTCGGAAATGGGATGTATGTAGTGCATGCAGCGCTCCGAGCTCAGTTCCACACTCCATCCTTACCCGGGAGTGGAATATCACACCTCTGGGTTGAGGTGCAATACTCCTGTAGCAGCCGAATCCTCAGGGTGCTACATTCCCCCCTGGTAAATCACAGCACGTCCTCGGGCTGTCAGGAAACAAAAACCAAAACATACAATTTTTCATAATAACATTACATATAAAACATTATATATATATATATCAATAAAACTTTTCATATAAAACATTCTTGTAGACTTTTTCTTGCTTCTGTTCCTCCTCCGGTCACTGTGCAACTGATGACCGGGCAAAGTGCGACAGTCTCTTTTCTTGAAAGTGGTTTTCCTTTAAAACCAGTAGGGGGCGCTTTAGGAAGCGCAACTATGTACAGGGGAATGTGGCCGCTCTCAGTCCTCGGCCAGGTATTAGGGATTAGGAAAGGATGACCGCTCTCAGTCCTCGGTTAGTGGGATTAAGGGACACACGGGTTAACAGTTCACACATGCTGGTCCCAACGGGGACTATATTAGCAGCAACAGTTCTTGGTACCCCGACGGGTAACTATAT